>NW_027361729.1:800000-2015000 GCF_039654945.1 Dendrobates tinctorius | reverse complement strand
AGCAAGTGTGAAACTAGCCTTACTCTGAATCCTGACTATCCTTGGCAGGACGATTACAGCAATACCAAATTTTTATAGATTTTTTTTTATTATTTAAGTGGGGGGAAAAAAATTCAGAAAATTGTAAAAAAAAAAAAAAATTGTAGAATTTGTGTCGACTGAGACTCATAACATTTGTGGTTTTCTATTGAATGAGCTGGGTGAGAGCTTGCGTTTTCACGTGACAAGCTGACAATTTTATTGATACTAGTTTTGGCTTTATAGGACATTTTGATCCAGATCTTTTTAAAGAGGAGTAGTGACCCAAAATATGCATTTTTGGTGTTTTGATTTTTTTTTCTCTCATTACAGCGTTTACAGAACAGGTTAATTAATGATATATTTTGATAGATCGGAATTTTATGAATTCGACAATACCACCTAAGTGTTTTATTTTCATTTTTTTCATTCTTTAACTTCAAAGGGAGAAAAATGGGGTGATTTGAACTTTTATATTTTTTTATACTTTAAAAACTTTTGATTTTCACTTTTATTGTTAGTCCCCGTAGGGGATTTGAACCTATGATCGTCTGACCGTTTATACTATATACTGTAATACTACAGTTATTTCACATTTGACTCCCCTCGCCCCACAATGACGTTTGCACACGCTCATTAGACGCTTAATATAAAAAATAAGATCTGAGTCTGTTCATTATGGCTAATGTACGGGTGAATTTCCTGAAACAACAGGAAGTTAAAGTTTCTAAAAGCCCCAGTGGCCAGTGTGAGAATTGCAAGGTTTCTCATTTTTATTTTTAACAAACATTGTGATATGAAAAAAATAGCATTACCAAATCTCAGTCAAAAGCCACGTTTTATTACATTAAGCTCCAATTTCTGAACCCAATCTGCCATATTCATTCAGGCTTATTCTGATCGCTGGTTCTGTGGGCAACTGATGACTTCTCATACAATCCCAAAATGATTATGAGAAGTTTCTAAAATTATTCGACATCAGTTTCCTTCTGGTGTAAGTAGGCATTGTTCATGGTCTAACCTTGTATTTTAAGAACCAATAAATAGCTTTGTTATTATAGGGGTGCATTCACACATAGCAGCTCTAGATTACCCTGTCCAAAAGTTGGGGGTTCCCATTAGATTTTGACTAAACCATGATGTAGATAAGTGTGGTTTATGTGTACCAAATAATGAACATGTTACACAACTACATACAGCTCAATGATCAGCTTATGGCAAGAGAGGACCATAAATATTACTACAGCATGGAAAGGTAAGTGCGCAGGATCCTTCAGCAAAGAAAGATATATGGAGAAAAGGAATGGTGCCCCCTTCACATTACACCTGCAGGAGCTTTTCTGACCTCCCTTTCTACATCTATAGACATAAATATGGAGATGGCTCCTTTGAAGATATGACATCTTCTGGGAAGGTTTTCTATAGCATTTTGGAGGGGTCTGGTTGAATTTTTGCCCCTTCATCCAGAAGAGCATCTGTGAGATCAGACCCTGATGTTGGGAAGAGGCCGGGCTCAGAATCTCCATTTTAGTTCCCCCCCCAACTGTGTTGGATGGGGCTGAGGTCCGGGCTCTAAGCGACCCGTAATGTTCTTCCCTCCAAATTTCCCCAACCATGTCTGTATGGACCTTGTGCACTGGGCAGAGTCATGGGGAACAGAAAAGATCTTCTCCAAAATTGTTTCCACAAAGCTGGAAGCTACAATTGTCCTCAATGTTTTGTGAGCCAAACCCAGGTCATGTCGCCAAGTGAGTAGTCAGAAAAATGACCCCATAGCGTTATCCCCAATCCGCCAAACAGCTGGCACAATGCAGTCAAACACAAATGGGGGTGTTTTCCTGGCATTTACTAAATCCAAATTTGTTTATCAGATGCTAGATAGAGAAGTGTAATACACCTCAGAACATGTTTCCTCTGCTCCAGAGTCCAGTGGTGGCGGCTTTACATCACTCTGACGCTCAGCTTTGTGCTTTGTGATGTAATTCTCTAGCAGCTGCTCGGCCATGAAGCTCCCGGCGGTGAGCGCAGTGTTTGTGCTGATGTTATACCAGAGGAGGTCCAGACTCTGCAGTTATAGGGTCAGCAGGGGGTTGATGACCTTTCTGCCCTCTGCTCCTTAGCACTCTGGCCCCCTACTCTATAACATTACTGGGTTTCCACTTCTGGGCTGAGTTTCTGTGGTTCCTTCCACTTCTCAATAATATCACTCACAGGTGATGGGGGAAGGAATAGGAGAAAGAAATGTCATGAATGGACTTGTTACCCCGGTGGCTCCTATTCCAGGACCATGCTGCTATCAGTGAGCTCTGTACCCCCGAACTTTCTGTCACATAATAGTAAAGGCAGATGGGCATGGTGGAGGGTCAGATATTATACCCTGGGGGATCGAGGAGCCGGATGTTATATACTGGGGGCATGGGGACAGGTGATATACACAAGGGAGAAGGGCTGAATGGTATACACAAGGGAGAAGAGCCGAATGGTAAACACGATTGTGAGGGGCTGGAGGTTATACACCTAGAAGCAATGGGGCTGGATGTTATACATCGTGGGGAGGGTGGATCTTATGGGTCGCCCTCCCAGGGCCGCGGGGGTACTCGGTACCGGGCCGGTGTCGGTGGGATGTGTCACAGCAGCGGTGACCCGGACCGTGGCCCTGGACACCCAAGTAATGGCGATATGTGAATGGTGAATAGTTTGTGACGCCACCTGTGGTGTTCAGCAAGGGAGGTGTTAAGCCGACGCTGCAGACAGATCCGCTGGGACAGATGGTGTGGTGCAGCAGTGATGGTATAGCCCTCAACAGGCAGGGCTGTTGTCCCAGGGCAGTGTAGATGTGGGGAGACACTTAGATGGTGTAGTGTCCGGCGCAGGGGATGTAGCAGTGTCAGGCAGGCGGACACAGGAAGGAATGGAGGACACCTGGGCATGTAGTTCCAAAGCTTTACTCAGTCTGTAGTCCCCGCTTCCGTGCCGTGTCCTCCGGGTCAGGGACCCAGTCAACCTCCAGGCAAGATGGAATGCTCCCTTCCACACTCCGCCAACTTATGCTTATGTGCCTTTTCTGAACGTCTCCTCTATAGCGCCTTTAAGTGTGAAGATCTCCTAGTACTGAGTTACACTGGAGTTCCTCCTGACAGATGTTCCCAAGAACTCTACTTGCACGGCAGACAGCTGTAGCCTGCTTCGGGGACTCTCTACTCCTGAGTTCCGGCTCTCTATCCGTATTGCTGTTGTGCCCTCAAGTCTTAGATGGGAGTAGTGCATTTACAGCCCACTACTCCACCAGTGTCTGCTGCAGAACCATTAGTGTCCATACAACCTCGGGGACCGGGCCCCAGCCTTGCTCTTAGAACTTCTAGGCAGAGTTCTTCCTCTAACCCACGTCCTCTGTGTTCCCTTTTACTCCTACGTTCCGTACTTGTCTTTCCCTTCTATGGAAGCTCAGGTTTCAGTTCTACGTCTTTCTCCTTCTTTCCTTTCCTTTCCCGTGCCAGCTGGCTCAGGTCACTGAGGCAGCTGCAGCACTCCTTCCTCCATCCCTTCTTCCAGGGATCTCCTTTCCTCACTCCTCTCTGAGTGAATTCCTCCCTCCGACTGACCTCCTGTGAGACTCACCTGTAATCCTAAACCATCCCGCTCTTTTATGTATCCTAAACTCCACCCACCTCGCAGCACGTTTAGTGTTCCAAGCAGGGAACCACCAAAGGTGCTCTGCTTCTCTCTAAGCAAGGAGCCGCAATGTGGTTATGCTGAACTACTCTACTGTGTGGGGTGCGAGTGTTGGAGCGTGGTCAGGAGCCTCCAACTTACCTGGATGGTTGGGCACCACACCTTAGGAGAAGGTGCAGTACCTCTGTGGCGACCAAGCCTCAGGGGAGCCACACTTAAACACCAATGGAGAAGAGGCCAAATGTTATACACCTGAGGGCGAGGAGGCAGAGGTTATACATCGGGTATGGGCCAGATGTTATACACTGGGGACTGGAGGAGCCGGATGTCATATACCGGTGGGTGATGGGAATAAATGAGAAGCCTGAATTTAAAGAGGATTTCCCATGAACAAAAGTTGATTTTAATAATAATAATCTTTATTTATATAGCGCCAACTGTTATGATAGAGTCACCGTAGGAGACAGACACAAAAATAGAAGCTACGTCCAGAAAACCAGAGAAGTTGGCAACTATCAGATTCAGACCCCTGAACCTATCAACACAACTAGCAGTAGCCGTGGGGGGTTCCTACGGAGCCCTAGACCCCCTCGATCACAGCCGGAGAATTAAATAGCCTAAAGACAGAAAAGGAAATCTAAACTGCCCCAGAGCAGACCCCAAAGTAAAAGGCAGCCCCCAACATATAATGACGGTGAAGCAAGATGAAAAAACACTCACAAAGATAGAAAGATAGGCTGAGCAAATGATGGGGCCCAAGCTAACTAAACAGGACAGGAAAGGAAGGTTGCTGTCTGCAATCTGCCAAAACCCTATCAAAGACATAAGCCAACAGGCTGATATGGAAAAAGACCCTGAAGCAGCTAGGCTTCAAAAACTATATCAGCACTCAGGTATTTTCTGAAGAAAGAGCTAAAGGAATTCAGCTCACCCCAGCAGGGAATGGCAGAAATCCAGACAAACAAAGCAAAACAAAGTCAAAGCACAAATGCAAAAAGCTGAGCAGAAAACTTAGCTTTAGAAGAGCAGGAATTCAGACTGGTCTCCAAGGATCCCTCAGAGAAATCACCCGCAGGGCAGAAGGGCGTAGGCGGCCTTATATCCAGTCAGTAACTCCACTCAGCCAGTCATCATCATTAGTCTCAGGTGCATGATAATCAGGCTCACTACCTTTCTTTACCAGAAGAGGGAGTTCATCGGGCCTCAGTGGTGGAGGGGAAAATGAACCCACCACAGCCAACATATTCTGCAGCGCTTTACAGTTTAATAGTTTCAAACACAACAGTCATAAGTAACAACGTTAACAATAATACAATGATTGAAGCAAATTAAAACAACCCTGCTCGTGAGAGCTTACAATCTACAATGAGGTGGGGGAGATGCAGAGTACAGGTGTGTATTTACAATGGTGTATTTACAATGATGGTCCAGCCATCTTGAAGGAGTGAGGAATGGATGGAGATAGTGAATGTGCTACACACAGACTTACACATAAAATGACTTTGATTAGTGAACGTGATAGGCCGCTCTGAACAAATGTGTTTTGAGGGAGCGCCTAAAACTGTGCAAGTTGTGGATAATTCTAGAGGATTGGCGCAGCGCGGGAGAAGTCTTGGAGTCGGGAGTGGGAGGTGCGGATTAGTGCAGAGGTTAGTTGAAAGTGCAGAGCGCAGCGGTCGGTTAGGCCGATAGACAGAAATGAGGGAGGAGATGTAGGGGGGTGCCGCACTGTGGAGAGCTTTGTGGGTGAGAACAAGTACTTTGAATTGGATCCTATAATGAATGGGCAGCCAGTGTAACGACTGGCGAAGAGCGGACGCGTCTGAGTACCAATTAGCCAGATAGATGACCCTGGCTGCTGCATTAAGGATGGACTGGAGAGGGGAAAGATGAGTGAGGGGGAGGCCAATTAATAGAGCGTTGCAATAGTTCAGGCGGGAGTGGATCAGGGCGTAAGTGAGGGTTTTTATTGTTTCCATGGTGAGAAAAGGGTGGATTCTAGAGATGTTATTTAGGTGTAAGCTGCAAGAGTGAGCAAGAGATTGCATATGGGAGATGAAGGAGAGATTGGTGTCAAACATAACACCCAGACAGCACGCCTGCTGCCGGGGTGTTATTATGGTGCCACCCATGGAGAGGAAAATGTCAGATTTAGGTAGGTCGGTAGTCAGCGGGAGCAGAAGAAGTTCAGTTTTGGAAAGGTTGAGTTTCAGATGAACGGCCGACATGATGCTGGAGACTGCGGACAGACAGTCACTGGCATTCTGTAGTACCATGACGGTAAGGTTGGGGATGACATATATAGTTGTGTGTCATCAGCATAAAGGTGGTACTGAAAGCCAAATCTGCTGATCGTCTGTCCAATTGGGGCCGTGTAGAGGGAGAAGAGAAGGGGGCCAAGGACTGAGCCCGGAGGTACCCCAACAGTGAGAGGAAGTGGAGATGAAGTGGAGCCAGCGAACAAGACACTGAAGGAGCGGTCAGAAAGATAGGAAGAGAACCAGGAGAGAGCAGTGTCCTTAATGCCTAGTGACTGGAGCTTAGAGAGTAGGAGATGGTGGTCAACAGTGTCGAAAGCTGCAGAAAGGTCGAGAAGAATGAACAGAGAGTGGTCACCGTTACATTTTGCTGTCAGAAGGTCGTTGGTCACTTTGATGAGTGCAATTACTGTCGAATGTAGGGGGCAGAAACCGGACTGTGAATGGTCTAGGAGGGAGTGAGTTGAGAGGCAACGGGTAAGGCGGGAGAAAACCAGGCGCTCCAAGAGTTTAGAGATGAAGGGGAGATTGGAGACTGGTCTGTAGGTGTTTGTGCAGGATGGGTCGAGAGCGGGTTTCTTTAATAATGGAGTATTGATAGAGTGTTTTAAGGAGGAGGGTAAAATGCCCGAGGAGAGGGAGAGATTAAAGATTGTAGTTAGGTGAGTTGTGATGACTGGAGAGAGAGACTGGAGGAGCTGGAGGAGATGTGAAGGAATGGGGTCAGTAGTGCATGTAGTCAGATGAGAAGAAGAGAGGAGCCTGGAGACTTCTTCTTCTGTGATGGGATCAAATGTGGAGAGTGAGCCAGGGGAAATGCAGGGAGGGATGGGAGTCATGGCACCTAGTGGCTGGGAGCGGATTTCCTGACGGATATTTATTTTCTCTATAAAGTGGGAGGCCAGGTCATCAGCATAAATGTCTGTGATAGGGGCTTGTGCTTTTGGCCTGAGGAGGGAGTGAAAGGTGGTGAAGTAGGTCTGTTTGGCGAGGTGAAGGACAGAATTATAGGTTCTTAACATGAATTTGAAGTGGATGAAGTCTTCTGGTGTGCGGGTTTTTCTCCAGCGGCTTTCAGCACTCCTAGAGCATCGCTGAAGAAGTCGAGTTTGCGATGTGAGCCAGGGCTGTTTTACTGTGTGCTTGGAGGTTCTGCTGGTGAGGGGAGCTACTTAGTCAAGGGTGCTTCTAAGAGTGTCGTTGTAGTGATGTACAGCCAGATCAGGACAGGAAAAAGAGGAGATTAATGAGTGTAGGGAGTGTGAAAGTGTATGAGGGTTAATGGCTTGTAGATTTCTGAATGTGTTTTAGGTAAGAGTGTGCTGGGGTGGGCGAGGATTTGTGAGAATGTTGTGGTCAGAGAGGGGAAGTGGTGAGTTATCTTGGTAGGAGATTGAACAGAGCCGGACAAAGATCAGGTCAAGGGTGTTACCGTGTTTGTGTGTTTCAGAGGTTGAGAGCTGTGAGAGGCCGAGAAAAGTGGTTAGTGATAGAAGCTGGGATGCAGATGTGGAAGTGGGGCTGTTAATGGGGATGTTGAAGTCTCCCAGGATAAGGTTTGGGAGTACTGAGGACATGAAGTGCGGAGGTAAGGCAGAGAAATGGTCGAGGAAGTGGGTGGGTGAGCCTGGGGGCGGTATATGAATGCTACTCTGAGGGAGAGGGGACAGAAGACCCTGATGGTGTGGACCTCAAAACAAGGGCATGAGAGTGATGGAACTGGGGAGATGACCTGGAAAGTTTGTGGGGACAGGAGTATGCCGACTCCACCACCAAGTCTGTTTCTGGCTCACAGGGAATGGGAGAATTGTAAGCCGCCATGGGAAATTACAGCAGGGGAGACAGTGTCAGAATCCTGAACCCAGGTTTCAGTGAGGGCCAACAGATTAAGAGAGTTGTTCAGAAAGTAGTTGTGCAGGAAAGGAAGCTTGTTACATAGAGACCGTGGATTCCAGAGGGCACACTTAAAAGAAGGAGATGAAGGAGTGCAACTGATATTAATAAGGTTAGTAAAGTTTTGATGTGAGGTAGGGTAGGGGTTGAGGTTGGGGGATGGTGGACCAGGGTTGGGGGAGATGTCCCCTGAAATCAGTAGAAGTAGGAAGATGAAGAGCAAGTAGTTATTGGAATTGTCAAAATTTTTTTTGTGCGATGTGTTTGGACAAGATGGACTGAAGTTTTTCAGGAGGGTGAGAAGTGCATGGGAGCTGTACATGGGAGAGGGAAGTATAGAGGGGCTGATATGTATGAGCCGTGATGGAGGGGGGATGGGGCGGTGAATGTGGATGGCAAGGGAACACAGGAGGATAGAAATAAAGCACATGGATAAAAGACATGGATTGACTCCTGCCAATAGGTCTTGGAATAATAATAATTTCCACAATTGCTTGTGTTTAAAGAAAATGTTCCTGTGCGGAAATAATCTTATAACTATGCCCCTGCTGTGTACGGTTTAATGGCTGTGTCTGACTGTGCAGGACCAGGAACACAGAAGAGTATACAGACATTACAGCACAGGATCACAGCTGATTCTTTTTTTGAGATAAAATATTTCCTGCCTGTTTTTAAACAATGTTTTATTTCAAAGTAAGAATCATCTGTGATCCCGTGCTGCAATGTCTGTATACACTCCCCCCTTCCCAGGAGATGTGGTATGATCAGACCATGTCCCTGTACAGTCGAACACGACCATTACACAGTACACAGCAGGGACACATTTATAGGATTATCTCAGCACAGGAACATTTTATATAAACACATCCAATTCTGGAAATTATTATTATTCCAAGATCTATTGATTAAAATTAACTTTTGTTCATGGTAAATCCTCTTTAGTGATTGAGATGTGTCCAAAAATACACATGACACTTTTGCAGTGAACCTCTGTGTGCTGTAGAAAATGATCACGCTGTTCCTCTGAAAGTTAAATTGATAACCAGGTTAACAAGTGTGTGGGAGAGGAGTGAGGAGCCCAGCTGTCGCTTATAACACACACCACCACTCCTTGTTTTATTCATGAAATCCTCACATTTTTTTCTTAGCCGCATTTGTGTGAGTGGAAACCTATTCGATTATTGTCATCAGAGCAGGAAACACATTGAAGAGAAGGACAAGGTTAGGTGATATGAATCTAACCACTTGACTTGTTTTTACTCCATCTCACTTAAAGCCTCCTTTTACATTTTTATTTACTTTTCAAGGTCTGGAGGGTTTTCCACGGCAGACAGAATACGCAAACTACTATTTTTACATACGGTGAACGACTCTGAAATAGAAATTTGCAATCATCCTTGAAAAATAAATCTAATGTCATCATCGTCATGTTTTGTATTTAAAAAAAAAAAATTAATTATGAAAATGGATATTTCAGAGTAACAAGAAAATGTTGAAACAAATAACCGGAAGTTGCAATTTAGAGGTGGCATGATGGGACTAATAGGGGGAATAACAAAACTAAGAGGGGGAATAACAAAACTAAAAGGGGGAATGACAGTTTAAGAAAGGGGAATGACGTGACTAAGAGGGAGAATGACATAACTAAAAGGGGGAATGACATGACAAAGAGTGGGAATGACATGACAAAGAGGGAGAATGACATGACAAGGAGGGGGAATGAAATGACAAGGAGGGGGAATAACATGACAAAGAGGGAGAATGACATGACAAAGAGGGAGAATGACATGACAAAGAGGGAGAATGACATCACTAAAAGGGGTACTGACAGGCATAAGATGGGTAATCGCTACTACAATACGAAAAGGGTAATTACAGGAATAAGAGGGTGAATGACATTAGAAAGAGGAGGATTGACAGGAATAAGAGGAGGATGAGATGACTAAAAGGAGAAATTACATAACTATGAGGGGGATGACATGTCAAAGGGGGGTAACAAAATGTCTGAAAGAGAGAATAACATGACTAAGTGTGGGGATGACAGGACTAAGAGGGGAAATGGTAACGTTGGTCTTGCTGACTTGGGCCCGAGGCGTTTATTTGTATAGTGAGGTACCTCTGTCTAATAGTTTTAGAATATGTGCACATGGAGATTTTAGGAGAGTCTCTTGTAGCTGGTCCGCTCCAACAACCTCCTGAAAAATTGATCAAAATATGATTAAAAGATTCTTAATATTCATCTCAGTTGTAAATCTTCTTCCTTGTCATATGTTCAGTCTTTTGAGCATGTTGCTTCCACTTCAGGTTCCGAAGAAGCCTGGTGGGAGATAAAAAAAAGTGCACGTCACCTCTTTGAAGTGACGCCTGTAGGAAAACTCTCCAAACTAGACATTGTCCAACGAGAAGGCTACAAAAACTGTTTTAAGAAAAAAACAAACAGTAAAAGCGCTAGAAAAACTCTTCAAAATCACAACTAAAAACTCCTAAAACAAAAATTCACCAAAGAAGGAACATTTTCTGTAGCTGATTCCACCAGAAAACTCCAAAAACGCAGGACTGCACATAATCTTACTTCATAGGGCAAATGCAAATCCTAAAGAAAGAACCAACTACATGGCCGATTTCTTCGGAATGGATAGATCGCAATGTCATGAATTCTGGTTCCAATCATAAAACACTTACTGTACAAAAATATTATACCATATTTTTCTGTCTCTGTTGCTGCTGGTGCGGGTCTCAGCGTTGATATCTCATCTCCCGAAATCTTGATGCCGAGATCTCCATCTGCGCATGCGCCGCCCCGGGGGACATTTTCCCGGAGTCAACCGCATAGGAAACAATGGAGCTGCGGGGGCTCTGGCCTTTCATAATATGTCGGCAGAGCCCCCTGCGGCAGCATCGGAGACACCCGCATCGGCAGCCCCGGACACTCCCGCAGAGGCAACACCAGCACTGGACACGCAGCGGCAACACTGGACACTCCTGCAGAGGCAGCACCAGCACCGAATACTCCCGCAGCAGCACTGGAGACACCCGCAGTGACAGCACCGGACACTCCCGCAGCGGCAGCACCAGACATCCGATCACCCCCTCATACCAGCATGCGGCCTGCAGCATCACCCCACTCATGCCTCCTCCAGCAGCAACCCTGGGACCCCGCTTCACCACAGCCACCACCCCCGGAAAGCAAAAAGACGCCTGGAAGCACCACCATTTTATTAAAAATATTTTTTTTCCTATTTTTCTCCTCAACATTTGGGGTGCGTCTTATAAGCCGGAGCGTCTTATAATCCGAAAAATACGGTAAGTGTTGTGCTAGTAAGTGACTTGGAGTTTTTGTGCGGCCAGGAAGCATCCCAATTATATTTGCCGGATGACACAAAAGCAGACATCCAGGACCTTCTGTTGTTGTACATGGTTAAGTTGTTACAAAATATGATAGAGATCTCCCTTTCGCCTTAATGGAGAGTAACACAATCAATAGGAAGCTGTACGAATTTGGTTCTGCTCCACCAGACGTAATTGAAAAGTAACTCAAGCAGAAATTTAAAGTGGTTTGAGGTGCATCTCGACTTTCCTTTGGTGCTTTTGATTTGGAAGAGGATTAAGTCTTAGAGGTTCAAGTAGGTATGATTGGAGATACAAGCTCATTTTCATCACGTGCGGCCAAATGAAAGACTGCGAAAGGCTGCCAGAAAATGTAGAGCTATTTACCGATTATCCAACTCAATAATATAGAAAGCTGGACATTACTTCTCTCACAGGGGTTAAGACGAGCGTTACTGTTTTCTAATACATGAAAGACTAGATAAACTTGGGTTTTGGGGGGTTCTCATTGCCAAAAGGGGTCGAATCAAAGGGTAATTTCATGGCATAGAGGACAATTACCATAGTGTAAGAAGTGCAATTTCATTCATGCAAGTTTGTGTTAAGATGTCAAAGCCGTTTCCGTGGCTCAGCACTAAAAAAAAAGCTTGGAAAGACCCAACAAGTCCTAATTCTTAATAATGGAGGAGGAAGTCTCCTAATGTAAATCATTTATATACAGTAATTTATAGAAGGCTGCAATGCATCCCACTGAAAGATATAGAGTGGGGTATCTCCTTATATTCTCCATTTGTTCACTAGTAATGATGGTGCAAATCAATTCGCACAACCCAGTCCATCAGCCACCACAGTAATCTGGATGAAAGCTGTGAGAGCCGCCTCTTATCCGACGGCTCCCGCTGCTCCTCTTTGAATTAGTTGGCCTGGTGCTACGTCAGCATTGTGGTGTGACACATACGCTAACCAAAAGTGGACCCGTGGATGAAATCAGCTAAGAGGCGGTTCTCATAGCTTCTATTCTATGGACATGGATTGCTGATGTGACTGACTGACCGGCTCATGCGAATAAATTCACACAAACTTTGCAGAACCCAGATCTCGGGATCACTGAGGTTCCCAGAAGTCAAATCCACAGGTATCAGTAAGTTATCAACTATTCCATGGATAGGGGCTAACAGTTTTGGGAATACCCATTAAGACTACAATGTATCCCACAGAGTAGGCATAGAGTGTGGTATATCCTTATGTTCTCCATTTGTTCATTAGTATTGTTTGTGAAAATTGATTTGCAGAACCTAGTCCATCAACCACCACAGTAATCTGGAAGAGAGCCACAAGAGTTGCCTCTTACCTGATGGCATTCGAAGCTTTAGTTGGTTTGGTGCACCATCATGATTACGGGTTGACAAATGCACTAACCAAAAGAGGAGCCGCGGATGTTGTATACTAAGAGGTCCTTCTCCTGGCTTCCGTCCTACGACCACAGATTAATTATGTGGTCGATGAACCGGCTCCTGGGAATAGATTCACACCAACTTTGCAGAGTCCTGATCTTAGGATCTCTGGGGTTCCCAACAGTAAACCTCCCATCGATCAGTAAGTTATCAACTATTCAATGGATAGGGGTTAACTTTCAGCTTTGGGGATATCGATCAAGGCTGCAGACATCAGGAACAAGGCAGGTGGTCTGGACGAGAGTCATGAGAGCCACCTCTTACCCAATGGCATCCATGGCTCGGCTCTTCTTTTCATTAGTTGGCCTGGTACAATATCATCATTGCAGTGTGAATCACGCGGTAACCAAAAGAGGAGCCGTGGATGTCGTCAGCTAAGAGGCAGTTGGCACCAACTCTACAGAGCTCTGATATTGGGTTCACAGGGGTTTCCAGCGGTCAAATTCCCATCGATCAGAAAGTTATCAACTATTCCATGGATATGGGCTAACTTTCAGTTTTGGGAATACCCATCAAGGCAGAAGACATCAGGAACAAGGCAGGTGGCCTGGATAAGTATATAGGAGCAATTTCCATGCCGCCATTTTCTCATCGCTGGCACTCTCTCATTCCTGGTTGAGGGTGGAAGTGGCTGGAAATAGGAGCATCAGAAGACCCTAACAATTTGGAGGAAATTACAGCACTTCTTAAGATAGCATGTATGTTCTAAGAAAAATCATACATGACCATACCTGGATAATAGAGACCACATTAGATTTGGATGGCCCATGCATGTACTTATATAACACCCCCGGTATTTTGCTGAAACCCACACTACTATATAGCAAGGGACGCGTGTTATCCCATGTATAATGCCGAGAGTTGACATTCAGCGTGTGACGCGAGCTCACTCCACATCTTTTCCAATGATTTATAGAATTTCTCGTCCATTTGAAGTACTGAAGGTGACTATCCTTGATACTGTCTGTGCAAAGTGGCAGACATATTCTGGGAACTTTCCATGAATAATGCATATTAAGGCACACATAGCTTTTATGGGGCAGAAATCGCAGCCCTATTTACAAGACATCTGCTGTATATAAAACGTGTTAAAGCCTGCCTGCGAGTTTGTGTGCTCAGTCTGCGGGCAGGTTAACACGCACACAGTAGGGAGAAGCAGGCAGTTAATAGCTACGATCTGACAGCTCGTACATTCACATAACCATGGTGGCGTTCTCATTTAAAGCCAGCTCCCCAGGGAGCTTTTTGTTTGTTTGCATACCAGCTTGTTTTTGCATAGAAAGGTTACATGAATGACACACGCGCTGGAGTAAAATGCGAGCGTATCAAGCTGACGGTGATCGAAATGGTAAAACAAAGACGGAAAAGTTAACTTTTTTATTATTACTATAAAGCTATACAAAATATTAAGGTTGATGGTCATCCATTGCCATCACAGTAGAGCTTTCTGACCTTGAGTAGCACTTATAGCTATGAAAGAGGGTCACGAGCCACATTCAGCTTTGAGAGAGGGTCACAAGTCACATTCCGCTCTGAGAGATTTTCGTGAGCCACATCCAGCTCTGAGAGAGGGTTGCGAGCCACATCCAGTTCTGAGAGAGGGTCGTGAGCCACATCCAGCTCTGAGACAGGGTTGCGAGCCACATTCAGCTCTGAGAGAGGGCCGTGAGCCACATCCAGCTCTAAGAGATTGTTGCAAGCCACATTCAGCTCTGAGAGAGGGTCGCAAGCCACATTCAGCTCTGAGTGAGGGTCGCGAGCCACATTCAGCTCTGAGAGAGGGTCACGAGCCAAATCCAGCTCTGAGAGAGGGTCGCGAGCCACATTTAGCTCTGAGAGAGGGTCGCGAGCCACATTCAGCTCTGAGAGAGGTTTGTGAGCCACATCCAGCTTTGAGAGAGGGTCGCGAGCCACATTCAGCTCTGAGAGAGGGTCACGAGCCAAATCCAGCTCTGAGAGAGGGTCGCGAGCCACATTCAGCTCTGAGAGAGGGTTGCGAGCCACATTCAGCTCTGAGAGAGGGTCACGAGCCACATTCAGCTCTGAGAGAGGGTCGCGAGCCACATTCAGCTCTGAGAGAGGGTCACGAGCCAAATCCAGCTCTGAGAGAGGGTCGCGAGCCACATTTAGCTCTGAGAGAGAGTCGCGAGCCACATTCAGCTCTGAGAGAGGTTTGTGAGCCACATCCAGCTTTGAGAGAGGGTTGCGAGCCACATTCAGCTCTGAGAGAGGGTTGCGAGCCACATTCAGCTCTGAGAGAGGGTCGCGAGCCACATTCAGCTCTGAGAGAGGGTCGCGAGCCACATTCAGCTCTGAGAGAGGGTCGCGAGCCACATTCAGCTCTGAGAGAGGGTCGCGAGCCACATTCAGCTCTGAGAGAGGGTCACGAGCCAAATCCAGCTCTGAGAGAGGGTCGCGAGCCACATTTAGCTCTGAGAGAGGGTCGCGAGCCACATTCAGCTCTGAGAGAGGTTTGCGAGCCACATCCAGCTTTGAGAGAGGCTTGCGAGCCACATTCAGCTCTGAGAGAGGGTCGCGAGCCACATTCAGCTCTGAGAGAGGGTCGCGAGCCACATTCAGCTCTGAGAGAGGGTCGCGAGCCACATTCAGCTCTGAGAGAGGGTTGCGAGCCACATTCAGCTCTGAGAGTGGGTTGCGAGCCACATTCAGCTCTGAGAGAGGGTCACGAGCCACATTCAGCTCTGAGAGAGGGTCGCGAGCCACATTCAGCTCTGAGAGAGGGTCACGAGCCAAATCCAGCTCTGAGAGAGGGTCGCGAGCCACATTTAGCTCTGAGAGAGGGTCGCGAGCCACATTCAGCTCTGAGAGAGGTTTGCGAGCCACATCCAGCTTTGAGAGAGGGTTGCGAGCCACATTCAGCTCTGAGAGAGGGTTGCGAGCCACATTCAGCTCTGAGAGAGGGTCGCGAGCCACATTCAGCTCTGAGAGAGGGTTGTGAGCCACATCCAGCTCCGAGAGAGAGTTGTGAGCCACATTCAGCTCTGGGAGAGGGTCACGAGCCACATCCTGCTCTGAGAGAGGGTCACGAGCCACTTCCAGCTCTGAAAGAGGGTTGTGAGCCACATATAACTCTGAGAAGGGTCACGAGCCACATTCAGCTCTGATAGGAGGGTCACGAGCCAAATTCAGCTCTGAGAGAGGGTCGCGAGCCAAATTCAGCTCTGAGAGAGGGTTGCGAGCCACATCCAGCTCTGAGAGAGGGTTGCGAGCCACATTCAGCTCTGAGAGGGTTGCGAGCCACACTCGGCTATGAGAGAGGGTCGCGAGCCACATCCAGCTCTGAGAGAGGGTCACGAGCCACTTTCAGCTCTGAGAGAGGGTTGTGAGCCACATATAACTCTGAGAAAGGGTCACGAGCCACATTCAGCTCTGAGAGAGGGTTGTGAGCCACATCCAGCTCTGAGAGAGAGTTGTGAGCCACATTCAGCTCTGGGAGAGGGTCACGAGCCACATCCTGCTCTGAGAGAGGGTCACGAGCCACTTTCAGCTCTGAAAGAGGGTTGTGAACCACATTTAACTCTGAGAAGGGTCACGTGCCAAATTCAGCTCTGAGAGAGGGTTGCGAGCCACATCCAGCTCTGAGAGAGGGTTGCGAGCCACATTCAGCTCTGAGAGAGGGTTGCGAGCCACACTCGGCTCTGAGAGAGGGTCGCGAGCCACATTCAGCTCTGGGAGAGGGTTGTGAGCCACATATAACTCTGAGAAAGGGTCACAAGCCACATTCAGCTCTGATAGGAGGGTCACGAGCCAAATTCAGCTCTGAGAGAGGGTTGCGAGCCATATTCAGCTCTGAGAGAGGTCCACAAGCCACATTCAACTCTGAGAAAGAGCGGCGAGCCACATCCACCTCCTGCCCCACTCACAGTAGTGACACGTAGAGCTCCATATTACCAGTTTAATGACAGCCAAAGTTTTTCCACTGAAATCACACCAAGGCAACATGCCAAGCTCCAGGGTTTCCTATCTTAGCCCCATTCCGATCTGCACCATCTAGAGATCTAGACTTAATAGCTTAATAACAGTCATTTTGTGATGATAGACTCCCTTTAGTGGAAGTACTGTGGTGGAAATGTTAATGGGGCACTTGGTGATTGGGGCTGATAATAGATACTGTAGTGATAAAGGTAATGGAGATGCTTTGTTGGTACTGTTAATGGGGCACTGATTTTTGTGATAAAGGATTTTCACTAGTAATGAGTCATCTGGTTTATTAATGGAGGTACTCTAGTGGCACTTTTAATGGGGGCACTTTCGTGTGAATTGAAAATGGTGGTACGGCTACTAAAAGGGGTATTTTTTGACATTATTAATGCTGGGACTCTTGAGGCACCGATAATGGAGGCACTAAATATTAAAGGTGTTGTCCACTACTTGGACAATCCTTTCTCAAACCCTATGTTTCGCTCTTGTAAAATAATATCACTTATACTCACGCTTGATTTTGGCGCTGTTCCAGCGGTGTCGGCACTGGCTCTCCTGTGGATCCCATGACATTGTTATGTCATGCGATCCCTGCAGCCAATGAGTGCTGGCTTCACTCTCCCTTTAACGCAAACATTTTTCAATAATACAGCCATTTTTGTTTTTCTACTTTTTATTGTTTTTTCCTCCTTTTCCAAGAGTCATAACTTTTTTTATTTTTCTGTAGACATGGCCATATTTGGGATTGTTTTTCGGACACGTGAATGATACCATTCATTTTACAATATAATATTCTGAAAAAAATGGCTGAAAATTTCCAAATGGTGTGAAAGTGTAATAAAACCCTGCCATGTATTATAGATTTCATTTCTATAGTTTTCATTGTGTGGTAAAAATTGACCAGGTAAAGTGATTCTCCGGGTCACTACAATTAAGAAAACGTCTATATTTTTTTATTTTAGTGGTTTAGAAAAATCAAAACTTTTCTAAAAATATTTTTTTTAATATTTTCTGAGACCTTTTATTATTTTACATGCTTGTTTCAGGCTGTAATTTTCATTGGTACTATTTTGAGGTACATATATCATTTTTTAAGGAAGGAGTTGTTGCCAAAAAACAGCAATTCCGCCCTTTCCCTTTATTTTTCTTTACAGTGTTTCCCATACGTGTTAAATAATTTTATATATTGGTAGAATTGACTTCTATCGACGTGGAGATACCAAATATGATTTTTTTTTTAATTTCCCTTTTCTAGAATGAGAAAAAATGGCGGTGATTTCAACTTTTGTGCTTTCATTTTACTTTTTGCTATTTTTTTATTGCTTTCTGCTATACGTTTGTTTGATTGTTTGTACTATATATTGCAATATTTCAAAGGTCTACTAAGATGTTGGTGAAAGCGGCTTCGGCTCCTTTTGCAACCCATGGGCACCATGCAATTGCATTGCTGCGGTGGGGATGGGCAGTGATGTGCTCTCTCCGACTGCTGCTGGTAGAGAGTCTAGTACCGGCTGTGTCAGACATCCAGCACCTGCATTATGTGGCGCTGGCTCATCTCCTGATCCCACTCCATAAACCTGCACCCCTTCTAGGACCTCCTATTATGTCACGGGTCTTTAAAAGGGTTTTCAGGTTTTGAAAACCCTTCTCTCGCAGCAAAACAAATTGTCCATTACTCACCCATCCCAGGTCCAGTGCTGAATTTTCACCCTTTTTCTCGGTCTCTGTTATTGTCTGTAGTGATGTTGTTACGTTGACACAGCTGCAGAGAATTAATGAGCTTGGCGGCCCTGCCCAAGTGCCCGTGCATGAACTGATCGGCTGCAGCGCTGTCAATATGGCGTCAGTCCTGCAGACATTAAAAGACACTTGGAGCAGCAGTACTAACTCAGAGCTAGACCCAGGGAGGGGGAGTGAAAAACAAACTGCATCCGGTAGAGATGGGTTTTCCCGAAAATGAAAAACCCCTTTAAGAAACTAGTATAGTTCGGGATCCAACAAGGAACATTTCCTTAAAAATGACTTGTATTAATATTGTGGTATATCAACTGACGCTTCCTTATTATATTGGTATGTCCTTTCTTATACAGGCCTATGTATGAGGCCTTAAAAGAAGAAAAAAGATGATGAAAATACAGAGAATTCTAGCACTAGGAATATGGAGCATAAAAGCCGTAGTTATATTAGCAAATATAAACTAAATAAAAGTAATAAAGTGACAGAAAATAACATTTATTGTGGAGCAGGATATTAATCCACGTCCATTGTTTGATTTATTAATGCATCAGTGCCGCCGCCACCGCCGCCAGCAAACATCCAATATAGCAGAAACAAATATGATTGGAATTCCTGAAACCGGACATTCTCGTCGTTATTATTGGGATCGCCGGGTCCGCGGTTCACAGATTTATTGATGTTATTGACGTTTGTTCACATTGCAGGATTCTTACTGATCTGAGACGTTGCCTAATTTGTTTGCAAATCATTCTGTAAAAACAAAATGATGGTTTTCTCTGCCTAAAACTAGGCTAAGCTAATATAACCTACATTGTTTTCTCATTGTTTTGAAATCCTTTCGATTTTCTTATTGTATTAAATATATCACCAGTGCTATATTGCCTACAAAGGTGAAAATATGGGACCCTAGGTAAATCTTAAAATCATTTATATTTCATAAGTTAATCATACACATGAAAAGATGCAACTTTGTAATATATCTTATCAGAGAAAAAAAAAATCTTTCTCCACTTATGAGCCACTTCTTCTCCCCCTGCCACCTGCAATCATTATTCACTCTTAAAAACATATTGAATCCTTCTTTTTTTTTAAACAAAAGATCAATGAAGGTTCAGATTACAGTTCCATAGTCAAGGTCTATAGAAAGAGGAAAAACAGAGTAAAACAGGCAGAGACAAAATGTGCTAAAACTTTAAAGTAAGTGTAATTTATCTCATCCATGAACAATATGCTCAGCAATCCTGCTAAGAAATGCTGTATAATATCATCTCTGCTGCTGATGCTTCTTACTAATATTTGCTATGTATAGACAGGAGAGCAGGAATACCTCATATCTGTTTGTGCAGTGTATACCGATCATAGCAGATCATTTCCACCCACTAGCTAAGAGACAACTGAAAGTTACAGATCAGATCTTCAGAGAGGAAAACTGGTGAGAAATGCATACGATGGAGAAAAATAGTGTTATTCCTTATGTACACAGATGACAGCTCTTTCTAAAGTCACCTGAAATGACAGATCAATCATTAGATATAAAGTGGACCTTCCAGTAATAAGTTCAAACTTCTGCCTCAATAATTATTTTATTTTAAAAATGTGGTAACCTCGAGATACACATCTCATGATTTGTTGAGCCACAAGCAAAGGCAAGGAAGGTCAAATCTATAGAATGCTTCCCAATGAAGAGGTATTCTTGAGTTCTTAAACTGCTTTAATTAGTTAGACAGTATGAAAATAAGCAAATTTGCAATTGACTTGCTTTTTATTTTTCCATCTACTGTCATTCTCCTGCAATGAGAGCTTTTATCTTTTATAGTGTACAGCTAGTTTCTATAGAGCTCATCCACTATTGTCTGCTCAGACCCTAGGCAAGTGTGGACAGTAGTTATATTCCAGGAGTGAAGTTAACTCCTAACATCCCGGTCACCTTTCTCTAGCCCATTGATTTCCATATAAAAATTAGCTGCTCACCCTTCACCCTCTCCCTCTCAGCTCCTGACAAGCTGCTGTTATAAATCTTGCAAAAGAGCCAGTTTTGCAGCAAGTCTTTATCATTTTCCTGAACTATGTGCTTGTTCCAAATCACTGTTATATCTATATATAAAGTATAGTGATGACAGTGTAGACTCAGGACAAGCCACTGATGGCTGAATGTGTTACAGCAGAACTTTTGCTGAGCTTTATAGTTGTACTATTGCTACATCTCTGCTACTCAACAAAACTGTCACCTAAAGAAGAGAGCCCGCCCTGCCAGAAACAAGGAAGTAAGGAGACTGCAGAGCTGCTCAAGAGGCAACCTGCGAATACCTCTGCAACTGTAGTAATATCAAACTGGTGCAGAAGATTACTGAACTGGGAGCTATTAGTACTGAAGCTGTGAGACTACTACATGAAGACTTTACATAATCTTTGGATTTACATTACGAAACTTTCTTCTGAGCATGTGGAAAGCACCTTTGTTTCCACACTTGAGCAGACTTTTTTTTTCATTTGTGTGAGTGTCCCTCCCTGTAATATAAGCTAGATGTAAGGTTGAATTTAGTCTACTGTGTCTATAGTGGCCTTAACACAGAGAAAGGAAATGGAAACAGAAAGAGCTGTCAGAACCATGAGCTCTGATGAATTTGTAACATTTTTGCTCTTCGTAATAGGTTACAGTCTGCTGTTTATGATGGTTCGTAGTCTCTTAATAGGCTTTCAGACCTCAGGCAGAATTAGATGGATGTGAACCCCCCCCCAGCCAAAATATTCCCATCTGGATCTAAGAGGAGAGCCCACCCTGCCAGAAACAAGGAAGTAAGGAGACTGCAGAGCTGTGAGCTGCTCAAGAGGCAACTTGCGAATACCTCTGCTATTGTAGTAATATCCAACTAGTTCGGAAGATTACTGAACTGGGAGCTATTAGTACTGAAGTTGTGAGACTACTACATGAGGACTTTATATAATCTTTGGATGTACATTATGGAACTTTCTTCTGAGCATGTGGAAGGCACCTTTGTTTGCACACTTGAGCAGACTTTTTTTTCACTTGTATGAGTGTCCCTCCCTGTAATATAAGCTAGATGTAAGGTTTAATTTAGTCTACTGTGTCTATAGTGGCCTTGACACAGAGAAAGGAGGTGTAAACAGAAAGAGCTGTCAGAACCATGAGCTATGATGAATTTGTAACCTTTTTGCTCTTCATAATAGGTTACAGTCTGCTGTTTATGATGGTCCGTAGTCTCTTAATAGGCTTTCAGACTTCAGGCAGAATTAGATGGATGTGAAAACCTCCCGCAGCCAAAATATTTCCATCTGGAGCCATTCTAATAGTAAATTGTGCTATGAACCAGTAATTATTCACCATATTAAAGCCTCATTTCAGAGATATTTTAGTTTATTTTAATTTACATCAATCATACAGTATATGGTAGCAGCGGCATGGTCATGATTACTAGAATACACCTGCTGAAGTATCTCTTGCAATTAAGCCTGAACATACATTATTGTAATACATATTCATAAAGGCAAATACGCAATCGAATGACAAACTCAATTGGGTAAATCGCTTCAGTACTGTAATTTTTCCCTGCTAGAGTGTATTATTTCTTTTTTTTCTTTCTTCTCCGTCTAACCTTTTAACGTAAGAGAATTGAAGGGGGGATTGAAATCCATCTAGACATGCTGCATTAACGCACACCAGTCAAGCCATCCATTCGTCTCAATGATGCAAGGCCACAGATCTCCATGATCAAGTAGATAGATTTGCACTTTTAAATGTTTTTGAAGGTCACATAATGTAACTGTCTACCTTATTCTAATGACACAAATTGGCTACAAATGTGTAAGACCTTCTGCCTTGTTATAATCCTCAGCGATTGTCCCCCTCTCCCGTACCGAGTGGCGCTCTTACCACTTGGCCTTTAAGACAACCCCTATGCAGAAGGTAGCATCACAAGGCCTCATTAACAAAGAAATGACCTTTGATTGGTGACTATCAGGCAAAGGCCCACGTTCGATTAGCACAGCAATTTGTACATTTTGTCTTGACAAGAACTTGAGATGATTCTGCTACTGAAAGGTCAAGGCTCGATCCAAATGTAAAAAAAAAAAAATCTGTAAAAAACGTATTACTAAAACTAAACAACACCACCAGGAGCTTTTCTTCTAGTTATCAGGATAACAAAGGTATTATGTGTCATATTACTGGAGAATTTGTTTTTTTAGGTTTCACATTAGACATGATTATTTTTTCCTTAAAGGTGTTCTCCAAGAACGTACTAACATAGTTCATGTAATGTGACACAAATGGCAGCCCATCATAGTCAAGTGTCAGGATGGGTTGCAGCAGTCTGAAAAACTAAAACTCCCCAAACCTGTGACTCAACTGACAGAGGAGCTGTACTGTAAGCATACATACTGAAGCTGCTGGAGAAAAGCTGTCACAGGAGAAGAAAGAAATCTTCTCTTTCGCTGACTGCCTAGAGGACTGAGGCTGGAGAAAATAAATCCTTTGTGCTAAGTCAGGCAAGAAGAAAATGTATTTCTTCTCCTGTCACAGCCCTTCCCTGGTACTCTGATTTGTGTTCTTAGAATACAGCTCCTTTGTCAGTTGAGATACAGGTTTCATGTAAAACATAGCTCCCAAGACGTGTGTCTCCACTGATAGAGGAGCTGTATCATAAGCATACATACAGGAGCTGATGGAAAAGGTTTGTGACAGGAGAAGAAATAAATCTTCTCCTTGGCTGACAGTACACAAAGGACTGAGGCTGGAGAAAATAAATCCTTTGTGCTCAGTTAGCGGAGGATAAAATGTATTTCTTCTTTTGTCACAGCCATTCTCCGGCAGCTGTGTGCTTACAATACAACTTTGTTAGTTGAGAAACAGGTTTCAGGAGTTGTGTTTCTTCACATTGCTGCAACCCATCCTGACACGTGATTATGATGGGCTGCCTTTTGAGTTACATTATGGGGCCATTTTATTGCATTTTTGGAGATCCCCTTTAAAGGGTTATCATAATAAATACAGTCATAGAATCATAGAATCATAGAATCATAGAATCGTAGAGTTGGAAGGGACCTCCTGGGCCATCTGGTCCAACCCCCTGCTCAAAGCAGGATTCGCTAAATCATCCCAGTCAGATGTCTGTCCAGCCTCTGTTTGAAGACTTCCATTGAAGGAGAACTCACCACTTCTCGTGGCAGCCTGTTCCACTCATTGATCACTCTAACTGTCAAAAAGTTTTTTCTAATATCTAATCTGTGTCTCCTCCCATTCAGTTTCATCCCATTGCTTCTAGTCCTTCCTTGTGCAAATGAGAATAAAGTTGATCCTTCTACAATGTGACAGCCCTTTAGATATTTGTAGACAGCTATTAAGTCTCCTCTCAGTCTTCTCTTTTGCAAACTAAACATTCCCAAATCCTGCAACCTTTCCTCATAAGATAGGGTTTGCAGACCGGTCACCATTCTGGTCGCTCTTTTCTGAACTTGCTCCAGTTTGTTGATGTCTTTTTTAAAATGTGGTGCCCAAAACTGGACACAATATTCCAGATGAGGTCTGACCAAAGAGGAGTAGAGGGAAATAATGACTTCACGTGATCTAGACTGTATGCTTCTGTTAATACATCCTAGAACAGCATTTGCCTTTTTTGTCATGGGTCATGGGTGCAAACGCTGGAACTCCCAGCAATCTCAAGATCAGGGATCTGGAAGCCTGAGAATGGAGGTCTGCAGCCTCTTCAAGAAAGCATGTGTGGCCTCCATTCGATTCTTCATTATCTTTGGGGCTGCAGGAAATAGCTGAGTGTCCTTTACTCAGCATCTCATGGATGATGAGTGGAGTGGAGGTCAAGCATGCATACCCCTGTTTCATTCCTGCCGAATCTGCCGAGCTTCATTCTTGGGGTTTCAAAGCCCCTTCTTGGAATTGATGGGGGTTCCAGTAGTCGGACTTACCGCAAACAATAAGTTATCCCCTACCCATTGGATAGGGGAGACCATAATTTTTGGAGGAATTCCCCTTTAACAGCAAATTGCCTCAATTGTCTTTTCCTGAACTAATGAGCCACCAAGACTAATAAACACTACAAAAAACAGGAGCTTTTCCACTAGTTATCAGGATACCACAGCCAGATCTGCCATAATTCCTAGATAATTTCTTTTTTTTTTTTTTAATGGGTTTTAAGTCATACACGATCATTTCTTTCTTAAGCTTAAAAATATGGAAATTGCTGCTGACAGCATACTGCCTCAAATTAATTTATAGACAAGGCAGGAAAATGCTTTTGTGCCGTTCCTTTTTCTATGTTTCCCTGAACTAATTATCAGAGCCAAATTCTCGGAAATAATTAGATTTTGTATTGCCGGATCGAGATACTTGCACAGAAAGTAGATCTTATCAGAGAAATTTAACAAAGCAATGTAGGACAGCAGGAATGCACAGGAGCGTGCGTCCCACTGTTTTATATACTGCAAAAATGGCTTCAAATAACTTCTCCCGGCTTTTATCGAGATGTGACTCATATTTCAGCAAACGCTTCAAAACGAGCAGAATTAAGGCCTTCATCCTTTGCTTTCGGAACGAGAGAAGATGAGGTATATTCATCACCCAGCTGCACCGCTCACATGTAAAATTAATAGGCCTCCTCGGAATTGCATTTCATTAACTAATATTTAATTACAATTTTACAATATAAATTAAACGTTCATTAAAAATGCTCTCGTTCAGTGTTTCTTGATGGTCGTGTTAAACCAAGAAGGATTACACGATTTCCCCGCTTGTCACTGGTTGGGTTAATTAAAGGGATATTCCATTTTTTTTCAAATGAAAATTATTAGGAGAATGAGGAACTGTTAAGCAAATTTATTGTATAGTTTTTGCATCAGTGCCATACATTTTTGTTGATGAATGGGAATCGGCATTGTTTTCAAGGGAAATATGGAAATCGGTGCGGGTCGACTCGTGTGGCATGCACACACATCGGCAAGACTGATCGTTGATATCTCAAGGTGCTGTGTGCCCGTGTAGTCAGCATTTGACCATTTTTCTGGGATGCATATGTTCCATGTCCCATGATCTGCCGTGAAATCGATGCATTGCTTCTACAGAAGAATACGGAGCCATAAGGCGGCACCATGCAGTATATCCAAATTGTCCAATTTTGGAGATTTTAGCTTTTACATACAGGAATTCCTTGTGGAAATGGGGCTGGTGTAGGAAGGCAAATGCAGCCTAGGAAAAAAATATTAATTATCTCTCTGCCAAAAATGAAGAAATACCTTTTTCTCTAGTGCCACCTATAGGTAACCAACCTGCATGTCAGTACTTGATTAAATGAAATGCATCATTGGAAAATGGGCTTTTCTGTTACATGTATTTTACAATCATTTTGGCAAATGTTTTCTTTTTTAAGCACATTTAACACAAAAACCTTGATTTAAGCAAGAGCCTTGACATACAGGACTAAGGATATCAGTTAAGCTAAAGACATCCTATTTGTAGACAACTGTTTCAGGGTTCTTGCCCTTCATCAGCACAAAACACAGTACTGGCTCATCAGATGTGAGACCTTTAAAGGGGTTATTCGAGTAGAGGACAAGGATATCAGTTAAGCTAGTGACAACCTATTTGTAGACTACTGTTTCAGGGTTCTTACCCTTCATCAGCACAAAGCACAGTACTGGCTCATCAGATGAAAGGCCTTTAAAGGGGTTGTCCACTACTCAGACAACCCCTTCTGAATTCCTTATGTTTCCCACCTGTAAAATAATAACACTGATACCCACCTCGTCACGTCACTCTCTCCATCTTCAGGCAAAACACATAAATTCGGAGGAAGGGAGAGCTGCTGTTGCTGCTCTCTCACTTCTTCTGGATGTATGTGATTTGTCCAAAGGTGGGGAAACACAATCTGCCACTGACTGGCCACAGGGATTGTGTGACATAACGATGTCACACGATCCCCGGGAGAGCCAGTGCCAACACTGCTAGAGTGACACCGGCACCAGAGGTGAGTATAAGTATTATTATTTTACAAGGGGTTAAACATAGGGGCTTAGAAGGGGTTGTCTGAGTAGTGGACAACCCCTTTAATGCTCCATGGGAAAATATATACAAATTAACTCTATACCTCAAGGAACAACATTGTCTCTCTAGTGACACCTATAGGTAAGTCAGTATTTTGACCCATGAAAGATCCTTGGTGGTGGGAGCTAATTTATATACATAGGGGAATGGAAACATAATATTTAATTCACATTAAACCTTTGGTGAACCTACAATTATATATTATTAGGAATCCCATAATATCTTTCTTTTGATAAACTAAGGTAATTCAAGTATTAGGTGCGAACAGCAGGGGATGGCAATCATCATGACCGCCCCTGTGGTCTCTCCATTAACAGGATCCTGGCACCATAGATGTGACTGGATTCTGCATAGCGGCTGCTCTCACTTTTTAATCTAATTTTTCACAATTGGGGCAATTTAGAGAATAGCGGGTGATGTACCAGTATGTCACTTTTATTTTATTTTTTTTATACTTTTTTTTTTTTTAATATGTGCAAAGATGGAGAAAAAAAGTTATAGATTCACAATAAAAACTCAGGCCAAGCTATAAATTACCAACCAGGAGTTTACAGGACATGAAAAATGGGAGACATTAGACTTTTATTCTGCAGCAATAGCAAACACTAATTAGTTATAAAGCCGCGGCTAGTGCAGTCATTAATCCATAACACACTACTAACACTATATCGCGGGGGCTCCTCTGCAAAGCATACTGGGGAATGTGTCATTAGGAAATGTAATAAATAAGTTCAATCCTTAGAGTGAAATAATGGTATTATCCCCATAATCTCCCCATAGAAATAGACTGTTTCTTAAAGGGATTACATAAACTTGGCATATTATTGCTTTATAACATTCACGGTGCACTATAAATTATAATAGCCTTCTTACTGATTAAAAGTAGATGGTTTATTATGTGGATACTACTGAAAAGACATTGAAAAAATGACTGGGCTGTAATACCTATTAACAGCTAAAGGTGGCGCTGCGAGCGTGTTACTGTAGCTTGTGTGTTTTGGATTTTTCGAGAATTTCTTTCTCTATCATTTTAAAATATGATTTTCTACAGAAGAGTTGTGTGCTTAGCATCAATCCTTTTTACGCAAAACCTGCAGAAAAATACGGTCTTGCTGCCCTCATTGCTTACAAGTAAAAAAAATGCATTTGGTATACATACCAGTCTAGTACATGCAGGAACTGTCCTGATTCTCATGCTCTGTAGATTGATATTCATCCTTCTTGAGTGGATGGTTCCTATTTATCAGCATTCTACCAGCACTATAGGTGCTGGAACTGCTTGTCTCTAACTTCCCAGCATTATCAAATGACTTGCCTGCCCTAAACTGAAAACTTGCCGCTTTGCTATATCTGTATGTAGCAATGAGCCATTTGAGTTGAATTGCACTTGTCTAAAACTTTACAAAACATTAAAATAAGATTTTTTTTCGTGATTTAATGCAGCAAACTAGAGGCCAGAAAGCCATCAAATTGCTGGATTGTAGAGAATCGGCAAGGGATTGGTAAAAAAAACAAACTTTCTTAGGCTTCTTTTACACTTGCCGTGTTTTTTGCGGCCCTTTTTTTTGGCCGTTTTGACGTAATTTTCACGGTTTGCCGCAAAAACGGGCCGCAAAAATCTTCTCGGACTTCTGCAGGCCTTCGAAGTGATAAACAGGAAGTACATGGGAGTGTCCTAGTAAAAATACGGCGTTCGGCAAATGCGTTCTTCACGGTGTACCGCAAAATCAGCACACTGGGCAAGCTTCAGTTGTTTTGCGGCCCCATTGATTTCAATGGGGGCTGTGTCCGTAAGCCGTGAAAAATATCGAGCAGGCTCGATATTTTTTCACAGCCGTAAATACGGCCCTCACGGCCATATGACGCACGGCGCTCCAACAAATTTTTACTGCCCGTTTTTGCGGCCCCATAGAAATCTATTGGGGCTGCAAAAACGGCCCGCAAAAACGCGGCAAGTGTAAAAGAAGCCTTATTCTTGGCCCCATCATATACCTCGCCTCCTACTGCTATTCCGCCCATCGGCTCTTCTGTCCTTTTCTTTCGGACAGATCTTCTGTTCTCGAGGCCCCGCTCATCCGCAGGTGGTGTGATGCACATTATTAATGCCAGTAATGTGTATCGCGCCCGCATGTTATGAGTCCTAGTGAACATAAGATTCGGGACAGGTCTGAGGACGTCCAATGAGAGATGAAAAATAATGACGGTAAGTAATAAAACGCCTTAAAACATTCTCTATCTCTCTCATTATTCTGGCATTTGGCAAATATGAATAATTATGGTAATCCTAACTGACCTTAAATGGGAAAGGTTTATTCTGATTTCATGTCAGATACTGAGAAAAACATGCAGATGTGTCTTTTTATATAGTGGATGGAAACTTCTGGTTTCAAATGTGTGTGTATATACTGCATATATATATGAATTGAGCACAAAACTAAGTGCACCTGTTTATATAAAGCTGCATATATAATTTTTAGACCACTGTCCATTCAATAAAAAGGGCAAAATTTGCAAAAAAAAGAAAAAAATGAGATACAATTTGGACAGAGTCGATCGCAAAGTGACAATTCCTAAAAACCTAGCGGGTGCTGGAGCATTTCTGTTATTCTGGAAATATTTCTCCATGCTTCGGCACACATTTCGGAATTGTAAACTCTATAGAACATGTTATACTCCATTATGATTCTATAGGCACTATTTGGCATGCTGCCTCCACTTCTAGCGTCGCTCTCCAATCAGAACGAGTCCCTTTCTCAATCCCCGTTTTTGGCCGGAGTTCCGCTTTAATTACATTAATTGAAGAGACTTGGTTTCACAGCTGGTCACTTGCAGGAGATATTAATAGCGCTCAATCAGTGCTCGCAATCAACGCTCGTCTCTGCAACTGCCAGTCCAGATCTGCAGCTCAGAAGGTATTCCACTGATCAATCACACAAAACAAACAGCTAATTATGCATAATCTGCAAACCATCCCGGAGTAAAATATCATTCTTATGAGCAATAACATTGATCTTTTCACAGATGTTGGGTCCCCGTTCAGCCATTAAAATCCAATGCCTGCCGTCATTGTGTCACGCAAATTCTAAATCGAAAAGAATAACCGGTTGTCTGCGTCCTGTTCCGATGGGTAAAGCTGCCAAGCATCTCCTGGATGAAGGATATTATACCACAAATTATAAGCAAATTGGAGACACTGACATTCCACGAATAACGGGTTCTAAATGTGCATGAGTTGTACCCAGGGCCGGACTGGCCATCTGGCAATTCTGGCAAATGCCAGAAGGGCCTAACTGGATTTGGGCTGCTACATTGTTAACAGAATCGGTGTTCTCACAACACCCATACTGTTAAGAGTTGTGACGGAGCACAATGTCGCTGACTGCGTCACTTACCCCAGTAGGCTACAGGTATCATTAGAAATATTGGTCTTGTAGCAAATCTTGCTTTCCTCCATCCAGAGTAATAATTGTAGTAATATATCCCATCTGGTGCTTGAGGACGGGGACAGCATGGACCTGTGTGATTTCAAATGCCAGGGCTGAATTGTAGCCCCAGTCCGTACCTGGCTGTACCTCCAGATCTATTAGGCTGGGGCTACACAGTGATTTTTGGGTGTCACATAGTTTGCGGGAAAAAGATCACTCAAAATAGATGGCACTCACCTTATTTAGAGTGGACTCAGTACGAAAGCCTATCCATACAAACCCTCGTGACTTCTGCCATACATAAACAGCAGATATCTGGAAATGTAGGCAGACACCTGACTGGGGATCGGGCAGCCTAGAAATAGACCCAATAGCAGTGGTGTGGTCTATTTCCATTGGCAGCATGCCACTACATATATGGGCACCACTAGTTCCTTCTTTCATCTGCACCTCCCATAACATGTTACAGAGTCTACATGTCTACAAGTACCTCCTATGTTAAAATAGTAAAAGACACCATTTATAGCATACTAGAGGTGGGCCCGATCCTATCGCATCGGGAGGGCAGTGTGTGTGTCTAGCCGCTGTCTGCCCACCCACCTCCGTGCAGTCACAGCGGGCAGGAAAGACGGTGGTTTGCGGCCTGTGCTGGAGATGGAGTGCGGCACCACCAGAGGGCGCCCACACCCCATCTCCAGCACAGGCCGCAAGCCGTGGTCTTTCCCGCTGGCTGTGACTGCACGGAGGTGGGTGGGCAGGCAGCGGCGGGATCCGGCGCGTGTAGTCATGCGGTGGCGGGTCCTAGCGGGTGTCCGGGTCCTGGCGGTGGGACCTGGTGGCGGGTCCTGGTGGGGGTCCGGCGGCGGGTCCTGGTGGGGGTCCGGCGGCGGGTCCAGCGGCGGCGGCAGGGGGTCCGGCGTGGGTTTCCCAGCGGTGTCCCGCTGGTAGTACTGCGGAAGGGCCTGGTACCACCAGCGGGTGCCATATTGGAATACCCATCACTTGGGTATTCCAATATGGCGGTTGGCGTATTTCCGGTGCGGCGCGGTGGATTGTGGGATTCGAGGACGTCTGGACGGAAGTGGATGACGGACAATTTTAGGTAAGTATATAATACACTAGTAAACAAGGAGGAAAAGTATGGTGTTAAATGACAAAGCACTTTTTAAGAAGCACTCCTCCGCCCATCAAAATTTGTATCCCCTTATTATATTGCAGCCATCATATTATACAGCACTGTGTACTTACAATTGCTCATTTTGCTTTTCTACCCAGATAATTATTCTCTTTTCCATTAGGTCTATAACATCACAGGATTAAAAACAGACCTAGCTGAATCCTTCTAAGCCCTATGTAGAAACAGGAAGTCTCTTTTCCATGCATGAGTCATCATCCCAAAAGTTTCTGGCGGGGGAAGAGAGATCATTTGGGTCAGGAGTTGAAGAGGGGGGATGACTCATTCAGGGACAAGAGATTTCCTGTTTCTACATAGAGCTTTGAAGGATTTAGCTTATCTGAAAAAAAAGAAAGAGAAAAAAAGAGAAAAGAGAAGAATTAACTAGGTAGAAAGGCAAAATGAGCAACTGTAAGTACATATGCTATATAATATGGTGACTCAAGTATATTAAGAGGATAAAAACTTTGAGAGGAAGAGGAGTGCGTCTTTAATTCGCTTACAATAGGAGAAGCACAGGCTTTTTTTTAGGACATATCAGAAACTGAACCGCTCTAAGAGATCAACTTTTACTTTGAGCTTAGTAGTCTTATAGTTGGCAGAAATACTGCCAGCTTGTGCAGGGCAAATAGGTCAGGAGAAATAATTTGCAATAAAGGTGAACTGGCAGCTTGTAGATAAACAGCCAGTAAGATAGAGCCAAGAAGAACACCGGTCATAAGGTAAAAGCCTTATCTGATTTTTTTCAGCACCACAATTAATTCCCGCTGACCTTTCAAATATGTATCTTGTATATTTTAGAACCTTGAAGAACAGACACACTCGCCTTGCTGGGTAAAACTTGAGTAGACGTAAGAAGCAAAAAGTATGTAGTCCTTGCAATAGCCAAAAATATCGAGGAGCTGCTTTTAGTTGTCTAATGAGCACATCAATTACTAAAGTCATGAGAGGGATAGTCCCGTTAAAGGTTATTTCAAGGATGATGGTTATCATCCAGCCTTTATCCTGCAGATCTGTCTTTCTGACAGCATTTGACCTTTTAATAGAATCCAAGAAAACAAGAATAGGGAATAAGAGTTAATTTGGAACTCTATAATGCAACGGAAAAGATGAAAGAGCATTCAAATCGATAAGAGAACAATAACAGGCTGATGAATGTTTGTACCCAATTTACTCATTTTGCTAACCGGATTTTGAATAGTTTTCAAAGCCCATATTCTCTCCGTGGTGTGAAGTATGTGTTATTGTGTCCAAACAAAGCCAGACGATAATCATTACTGAGAACTGAAAAGGTCATCTCGTTAGAAATGTCAGCTTTCAATGGAGAGCGCCGGACTTTCATACCCAAGTATCCAATTAATGGGGCATACCGAGGTGCATGGAAACATCGAGGTGACCTGGAAAAAAAGAATCCGACTGGAGGACGCCTGTCGGTAACAATAAATGGTGGAAGACAAACTTCTTAAAACTCCATGTTGGCTAAAAGTTTAAAGTTGACATTGACTTGTACTGTATGGTTAGTAACAAACAGAACAGATGCAAAATTAGGTTCTAACCCAGTTGTAAAATTTAGAGTTCCATGACAAACCCAAGCAGATCATTAGAGAACATCTTAAAATGCTAAAAAAAGAAAAAAGTAGATAGAGATAATACGATCCACTGTCAAACACTAAAAGGTATAATGGGTAATGCAATACATAGACAGAAGACAGATGCATCATTCCAGGACTTGTAAGGCATGGTCCATAAAAGGGACCTGAAGAAATAAATCAGAGCACAAAGCGTAGAGTAAGAATTATAGCCAAAAAATCAAGGGCTTCCATTTTGACCCCAGATCACGCAACTACACACAGGAGGAACGCAGTACTGTTGAGTTACTACTTATCTTGTTTCATCTGCTGCATTAAGTTTCCTTGGTCGATCACTGCATCTACAGTTCTCAGTATTGCCCATTTTTTGGTGTCTCTTCAATAGTGCTTGAAAACCACATCTTAAAACTTTAGCTTGCTGTAAAATCTTTCTTTAGGAGAGACCTGTCTTCGGTAAGGAAGGGGGCCCTCAAACTGTATGTGGAACTGGGACCCTAACCAACCTGTCCCAGAGGTACTCTTAAAATGTAATGAGGCCCGAGTCTCCGACATTACTATGCTCCTGTTAATGTCCTAAGCTGTCAGCTCCCTCACCCTCAGGAGGCCTTGGACAGATATTTTAGTGTATAAACACGTACGACAAACAGGGATAACAAAAAGCAACTTACATACAAAAACACTCACCAAGGGTAGGAAGGTGTATAGTGAATGATAGGAAGGTGTAAACCAAATGTGAATAGGATCATGGAGAAAGCGTACACTCAAAAACAGCAGACCACAATCTCCAGCAGCAACTATGAACTTCAACTTCAGCACATCAACTCCAGAAAGCCAGGAAGCAAAACTTTAACAGGTAGGGATGAGAAGGTCTGGCCAGGTTTTATAGAGAGAGAAAATGAGCAGGTGAGGAGCTGCTGTGAGATGGAGATGCATGTCTCTACCCAGCACACAAAGAGTCATTAACTTCTTCAGCGTCAAAGGAAACAAAATCCATTTAATATGAGGAACAAAACACACGGGCTAAATGGAAGATCTTCAATTCACAATACGTAAAGATCGCCTAACCCCAGATTTCTCAGGGGGACGTAACACATTCTGGACAAGACCTTGCTGAGGCAGTATAACTACCTTGTGTCTTGCTGCTGTGCTCAGTCTTGCCATGATATGACATGAATCTGTCTTCTACAACCTCACCTTTGTAACAGAGTTTGGCTGTTCCTCACCCAGTTTTAAGCCTGCTACACAGCTATTTCTGTAAATTACTGTGGTTTCACTTACATAAAAAAATTATAATCATTATCACCCATTTGGTAGAATTGGTTACTCACACATGGGACATCATTGCATATTTACTAACAGCGTCATGGCCCTGAAGAGCGGGATCCCTGAGCAACCAGTGACCCCTATTATTCTAAATTATAGGTTAAAAGGGTTTTCTCAAAAATATCTCTTATCTATAGGATAGCTGATAAATGTATGGTTTCTAGGGGTCTCACCTTTGGGACACAAGTCCGCAGTATGAGTGGAGTAATAGTGCGCATGCATGACCATTATTTACTGTTTATGGGAGTGGTGGTCATGCATACGCATTACTGCTCCCATAGACCCATCTATGTGTATTGTGCAGTGGCCTCACATGTTCACTATTTCCCTAGGTGTCTTGTACCTCCTAGTCCTCCTGTTTTACGTAACCCCGCCCCACCAATGATTAGCAGCTTTCTGCATGTGTACACAGAACGCTGCCAATCAGTGGTGTGTGGGCGGGGTTATACAGAGCTCAGCATTCAGAGAACTGATACATCTGCAGCACAGAAAAATGGGATTGCATCAAAATGACAGCAAGCAGCCCAGTAAGTGACGCATCGCTGGAATCTGGTTCTCTGCCCCTAGATCATCCTGCTCTCAGATTACATAACAAAATGCTGGCGCACACAAAACTTTCATCATGTCCCCATTACTGCCGCATGTCCTGTGGTGTGCTATAGTTGGATATTTATAAATGACTAATTGTCTAACCACCAAATTTTGCAAAATCTGAACCAATGTATCATTAGGAGATTGTAAATTACAAACACAGAAGCTGAATTATGCATATCCACGCTCTTTAAATTTTCCAAATTTCACAGCAATATTTGAGCATTTTAAGAAAAAATTTATATTTTTCGTTGCTACGAACATCTGATCATTGGGAAGTTGTCGGTAATAGCTGGATGTCATCATTAGTTTTATTGCTGGGAAAGCATTGAGCATACATTAACTTGATTACTGGATACTGAATACGACTAAAAGGCATAAAATGTTTCTATTGCCAAAGGGTGGGAACATCTGTCAAATTGAAGCAGGACTGCTAATGCACATTGTGAATTCTGGGCAATGCTGGTTTAAATGTGCATTGCCCGTGAAAGAGGAAAATCTACCACCAATTACAGAGCTGTGCATCTTAAAAAGACTATTAAAGCTGAAATGCAAATTCTGCAACTTTATTTCAATGCTGCCATTCACATATGTGTAGCTGAACTCAATTGCAGTTAAGTATACGCCCGTAGGAGAGACATTTGCCGCATAAACATGAGCCGATAATTCACGTTATTACACGTTTATATGCAACAGGATGGATATTTTACTGAGCGTGACATCAGCTTTATATATAAGTTCCATATTTAAAGGGGTTGTACGGCCTTTGGCTACAAGTCTGCGATCACTGTGTGACAGCAGATTTGTGAATGCTCACATTCCATGCACTGTGAGGACTCTCCGCTTCAGGCACTGGGAGCGAGTGCAGCAATTTGCATACTTCCGGACACATTCCGACTAGACGTGTCTGACCTCACTCAATGCACGTCTAGTCGTCACGTGACTGCATGTATGCAAATCGCCACCGGAGAATCCTCACAGTGTATAGTGGGCATGATGTGACTGTTCACAAGTCTAGAGTCACATAAAGTGACTGCAGACTTGTAGTCTAAGGTCGGACAACCCCTTTTTAAGGTTCATGCACTTGTCAAACCCTGTTGCTCAGAGTCCATATGGTAGCACATGAAGTCCCTCTGGTTGTGCCACTGCCACATTCTCCCCAGAGAGGATTACTACTCGTAAAGAATGGCTCCATGTTATGGAACTGGAATAGAACGTGCCACAATTTTCTTTCCATTAATTATGTTTGAGTTGATGAAAAAAAAAACAACTTTTATTTTTGTGTCTGTATGATATGGCCGGTGCTAAAAAGATTTCTATTGGTGCTGCATAACATGCAACATAAATCTGTGATGTGGCTGTAGCTGCCATTCGGAGTGAAGTCCCGTATAAGACAGATTATCAGGGCCCCTGGGACTTACTCGTACCCCAGTATATACATTTGATAGGCACATGGAAAAAGGTGAAGGGCCATTTTGGGCAGTGACATAAGGAAAATAATTTGATCTTGACATATAATATCCTCATTGAGGTCCCATTAGATGGACTGGAGCACAGTAGGCAGTAGAAGGCAGTTATGTGCTTTCTTTAACATTAATTCTACTAAGGACTCGTTCAGACGACCATATTTTCATTCTGAGTGCGATCTGATAACACGTCGGATCACACTCAGACCAAAGTTATTCTATGGGGCTGTGCACATGTCTGATATTTTCCTCAAATCAAGTCAGTGTGCAGAAAAAAAATCTCAGCATGCCTGAGTTGGATCTGATTATCAGATTGCACTCGGCCAAGCAAGTCAGTGGGTCTGTGGAAAACATCGGAGTGCACTCGGATGACAGCTGAGTACAGTCCGATTTCCATGGACTGACAGAATGGAAGAAATAGAGATTTTTTTTCTCCATCTTCTCCTCATCCAAGAAAATATGACCACACTCTGATCAGACTGTGATTCACATAATTGGAGCAATATATGCTGGTATGACTATAGCACTAGCGCCTAATATCAGCTCTACTTGTGTGACCTTTTATATTGGCTGAATACATGAGTGTCATGCTTTGACAGTCTTTGGTAAGGAAGGGGGGCCCCAAACTGTGCCTGGAACTGGGATCCTAACTATCCCTGTTCCGGGGGTACTCTTAAAGGTAGAGAGGCCTGAGTCTCTGACCTTACTATGCTGCAGTTAATGTATTAAGCTGTCCCCTCCCTAGGAGGCCTGGGACAGATATATTAGTGTATAAACACATAAGACAAACAGGGATAACAAATAACAACTTGCACACAAAAACACTCACCAAGGATAGAGAAGAATAAAAGGGAAGGATAGGATGGTACAAACTAAATGGGAATAGGATAATGCAGAAAGCATAAACCCCCCAAACAGCAGACAACAGCTTTTTAGTCTGTGACCCTTTGGGAAATTTTCTTTCTTCTTCTAATCTCTACTTGTATATCTTTTTTCTTTCAAGGAAATTTTACTTACAAATCAATTACATTCACTTTTACTCTCAATGACAAAATCAGGTTCCATAAATATACAGGTCACTTGATGTCACAAAATCAGAACACTTATATTCTGCTGCAAACATCCTAATTTTATGAGCAGCTGAATAGTAGCCCATTCCTACCCTACATGGCAGAGTAGACCTCCACTTCAGCTATACCTATGTAATGACTGAAGGATACATGAGTGTTAGGTAGGTCACTGCCTCTGACAAAATCAACATACTTCTTTACTGCCGCTGTGAGCATTCCGAATATACTACAAGAAAAAAGTGCAAAGAAAAAGTGGAAAAGTCGACTTTTTTTATTTTTATGAGGATTTGGAAAAAATATAGAGTAAATATGACTTGTTACTATGAGCAGCTGCTCCACTTTTCCTGTGCACCAATTTTGATAAATTCCCCCCATTATGTTCTTTTATTGCGGCTGAGCCCAGCCTAGACAAAAAAAATATATATAAAATGCTGCTATATGGCGCTGTCGGAAGGAATGAGGCCCTAAACTGAGGATTTACAATATAACAAAATGTTTTTCTTTTTGAAATATACTTTTACATGTAGGCTGTCCTGTTCTGCAACTAAAACTTATAACACATTAGACTGACTAAACAAAGTTTTGTGCGGTTATTGGATAGAATGATGTTTCACGGTATTCAACACATTTTTTTTCTCCCTTTTTCTCCTAGTAAATATAGAATAAAAATATTTTAAAAAAATCAAACTAAAATATAAAAATTAACAAATTTATATTTTTATTTTCACAAAAAGACATTTTGATCGATCCTGTTATTGCGTCATTCATAGTGGCTCTGTCTGACCTTTATATCAAAATGTAAGAAAAATTTAGTAGTGATTGTGCCTGGTATTAATGTATCTTATTCATGTAAAGGCTATGGACACCTTTCGTATGGAACAAACAGTATGTTTATTGGTTACATGTAAATTTTAACATTTCATTCTGAAATCCTTAGTTTTCAGACACCTTGATATGCAATTTGCAGCCTGATCAATGTTTCATGTTTTCTTTTATGTGGGAGTGTCCCTCCCAGTAATATAGGCTGGATATTAGCTCTGTGTGAATCCAGGGTACACTGTCCTCATTAGTTCATATATCAGCACAGATCTTTTACTGTACTTATTCCCTTCTCATCTGCTTGTCTCCTTGCCTATAGCCTGATTTGTCTGCCCTCCTTTTTACTGTATATGCTTTCTTTCCTGTCCACACCTGTTCACTGTCCTATCTCTTATAAATTGAAACACCTGGCAAATGTATTATTTCAATAGAAATATTTTTATCCAACAAAGTACACAAATAAAGTCCAGGATGAATATATATATAAAAAAAAAGTAGTTCACTTTGGGTGCATACTGCTACCTTAAACAGACATTGCTGTAGATTGACAGGAGAAACTCTTATATATCTGTCAAGGCTTTAATTGACTCTATCTGGATGAGGCTGCAACATCTGGCACTATAGACAGCGCTTTCTGGAAAAAATGTTGCCTAATCATAACCGTAGAGTCCCTCTATTTTATTCACTACCTAATGTACATAGCGTTTCAATTTATATGAGATTTTAGAGCATGTAAGACCACTCTGACACACCAAATTGGACTGCTTTTTTTTTTTTTTTAAATGACCCTCTGCTATCTCTAACACCAAGAGAAGGAAGAGCAGAAACAGCCATCAGAACCACGAGCAGCAGCTCTGATGGATTTGTAACATTTTTGCTAAAGCACTCAGCTAGATAAAAGTCTTATAAACACTCCAAACCAGCAGTATTTTTCCTAATAAAGACTATTTTAAAAGTTGCTTATCTTTGCATTTAGGAAGCAAAAAAAACAATACAAAATATTACGTGCCAAAAAATGTACATATCTTCCAAGTAGCGCTGAACTGTAATACCAGACCCAAACTGGTTAATAAATAATTAGATGTGGTACTTGATGCAGCATAGCACTTCAATTAGTTAGTTGACTAGTGAGGGTGCTTAGAGTTGGACCAACACCAAATCGGAAACTGATGGCCAAGCCTAAGAATCTCATCAAATATTAGTCCAAAAAGACCCCATTAACAACAAAAATACGCTTACAATCGAGTCAGAGTATTGAATTTAGGATTCAGCCACCAATAATAATACGCAATAACTATATTGTATTGTGAATGATATCAGAATCCAAGCTACCAAGAATGAATTGCCCATCTCTACATGAATGATAGATATCACTTTGCTCCTTAAATGTTGGTATAGAAATAGAGTTCATTCTCTCGGAATGGTACTTACAGGGGCTGGTGATTGTAAGGAGATCAAGTCTGCGTTGTTGCTGCAAAAGAGAGAAAATAGAAATGGAATGTTATTCAAATACTATCTATATCTCTATATGCTAAGTGAGAATGTCATGCAGATATTCTTGGATTATTTTTGAACCATCTTAACCCAGCTAAATAAGTTGCATGTTGGAATACCAGAAAATAACATCACGCCTTAAGAAGATATAGTAAATGTACAAAAGCAAAAAATAAATATAAAAATTTAAAAAAATGCAAGTCACTAGGATGTATAATAATTAGAAAAAAGAAGAAACAGCACAGTACTTAGCTTCGGGTGCAGGGCCCCAGACAAAAAGTCCTGTTTTCAGCCACAATATCCAATACTCATTCCAAATAGAGGCAGCACTCCATAGTTAGTTTTTCAAGTGGTAGTGAGTTTATTAAACCCACATATCAAGGCAACGTTTCGGCTCTTCTGAGCCTTTCTCAAGCAGTGGGTGTTAACATGTGATGTCTATTTGTAGACCAAATAACAATCTCTTATAAGTGCCAATCATTTTACATTACAGCATATTTCAAAGTGCATAAATTGTTTCATACATTCTATATACATACTGTATAATCCATATATGCAAAAAGGTATACAATGTAATTAGCAGCCTTAAAAATTAGAAAAAAAATTAGAAATAAAAAGACCACAGGAATTATTCTATAGAATGGTGTAATATATTTGAAGCAAATCGCTTCATTGAAGGCATATTTCTAATGAATATACAGTTTTTTGTGGCGCTTTGTAAAAAATTGACCTTCTGCCACACACAAGATGGCGTTTTTTGAAGGGATGAAAAAGCTAATGCACCTGTGCCTCGTGGGAAATGCCATACAACGTTTCTTATTGGCTTATGAAGTATGACAGCGGCTATGACTCATAGAACATGCGCAGTAGAGCTGTCAGGGTCCTGACAGCGCCGGAGTACAGCCTCCGCTAAGCAGGGACTCACCCGCACCGTAGGGACCCCTGGGGACAAGAACAGCCGGAAAATAAAGATGCACAGGACCTGAATGTAGAAGTTTAGCAAGCCGGCACAGGACCTAGAGCCATGTGACTGCAAGGGGGCGGGGCTTAGCATCCTGCTTTCCAAGAAGGTAGAAAACTCAAAGTCGGGCAAAGCGGGGGTCATGCACAGTACATGCAAGCGAGGTACAGGAGGGATAAACAGACGGGAGGTCAGACAAAGCCAAAGGTCATGCACAAGATATCAGTAAAGTACCAGGGACGAGACAGAACGGATAGTCAGGGCCAAGCAGAGATCAAAAGCAAACAGACGTAGAAGGTACCAGGCAGAATCCAAAGCAAAATCCAGAGAACAGACCGAGTCATATACAGGGAATCATGCAACCAGGACACAGCACAAACACACTCAGGGGTCACCACACAATGCCAAGGGCGAAAGTATAACTGACGGGGGATGGGAACTTCCTGAGGCTATAAGAAGCCTCCCCAGAACCAATGAGAGGCCACCATAATAGGTCCCAGGTGTGCAGGTGAGAGTCTGCACTGCGATCAGAACATTAACCCCAGCAGTGCCGGTCACCCAGCATTGGTATCATGACAAGAGGTATGTGAACGCTGGATATGGCATCCATAGCATTCATGGCGTCCTCCATGTGGCGATATGCAAACCAAAGGGGTGGTATGAGACACTGTATTGTTATATAATCATTACAAGTAATGAACGACTATATGTATAATGATATGTAAACGAAAATTCTTATAAAGCACAAAGCACTTTTTGCACATATGGATTATATATATAATGTATGAAATAATTTATGCACTTTGAAATATGCTGTAATGTAAAATGATTGGCACTTATAAGAGATTGTTATTTGGTCTACAAATAGACATCACTTGTTAACACCCACTGCTTGAGAAAGGCTCAGAAGAGCCGAAACGTTGCCTTGATATGTGGGTTTAATAAACTCACTACCACTTGAAAAACTAACTATGGAGTGCTGCCTCTATTTGGAATGAGTATAGGATGTACAATCGGTATAACACCCAGTCATTATGACTTATATCTTGCTTTTTCACTATGTTCCCTTTTTCAGTCTCTATTTTTACTTTTCCATTATCTTTAAGCTAGTCGACAGAAACTGTTTCACATTTACTGTATACACAGACATGAGGGGCTTCTACTTTCCTGTCTGTCTATAGCACATGCTCAGAGGCATCAACATCATATAATGTAGAACTGAGTAGTGTAGCTGTGAAACCAGCTTAGGGCCGATGAAAACATTTACTAGAAAGCAGCAGCAACCCTTTGTGTGTCTGTATGCCTCTCTTTCTCTTTCACACTTGGCTCCTCTGATTCCTGTTTCCATAGACTGTAATAGGCAGCTGTAGTATCATCCCTCAGTGAGCTGACAGTTCCTCTTGTTCTTATGTAAATGAGGAATTTAGGAGGATATAGCGTATATTTCTACATTTCTTAGATTCTCCTTTACAATTAATTTATGTAAATGTAACGCCGAGTTACCTCTCAGGACAAACCCTGAGATGGGATAGTCAAGAAGTGTGGGGTCAGAAACAAGAAGGCCACATCATAAACAGAAGGAATAGACAAAGATGTAGTCAGGTAATATTTTGAGGTCAGAATACTAGGAGATAGCGGATGAGAGCAGAAGGAGTTAGACAGATAGATGGTCAGAAAGAGGTCCAAGGTCAGGCAATGAAAGATGAACAAACAGAACTCAAGGCACAGAGAGACAAACCACACAGTAGCTGAATGTATGTTTGGCAGAGGTCTGGGAGAAACAGCCCAGTTAAGTAGCCTGGCAATCACCTAGGACAATGAACACCTGGAGACAGCCAGCACCTCCCAGTCTCAAGTTGGATGGCCGAGCTGTCAATGAACACACTGACAGCTCAACACACCCCTGCACCTGTCTGGATGACAGAGCTGTCAAAGTACTGACAGCTTCAGCACGCCCCTGTACCATATTGGATGGCTGAGCTGTCACTAATTGCATCCCAGACACACTGAGGGGTGGAACCGTGACAGTAAAGTTTGTTGAAATGACACTGACCATTCAAAGGAACTCATTGAGATATTATAGCTTGCTCTTTAATTTGAGACTTTTTTTTAGACTGAGCTTAAAAGGGATGTCTCACATAAGACATTTATGGCATATAAAATACTGTGCAAAAGTTTTAGTAGAGAGTAAAATCAACCGCACTCTTTGTTTGATGCTTAAAGGTGAGATACTTTACTGGCATACATACGTGGTCAAAATTGTTGGTGCCCCTCGTTTATTGACAGAAAAACCCACAATGGTGACAGAAATAACTTGAATCTGACAAAAGTAATAATAAATCAAAAATCTATGAAAATGAATAAATGAAAGTCAGACATTGCTTTTCAACCATGCTTTCACAGAATTTTTTAAAAATAAAACTCATGAAATAGGCCTGGACAGAAATGATGATTCCCCTGAAAATAATGTGACAAAAGGGACATGTTAAATCGCGGTGTGTCCACTAATTAGCATCACAGGTGTCTACAATCTTGATATCAGTGAGTGACCTGTATAGAGGCTACAGATACTCACTGTGCTGTGTGGTGACATGGTGTGTATCACACTCAACTTGGACCAAAGGAAGCGAAGGATAGAGTTGTCTCAGGAAATTAGAAAGAAAATTATAGACAAACATGTTAAAGGTAAAAGTTATAAGACCATCTCCAAGCAGCTTGATGTTACTGTGATTACAGTTGCACATATTATTCAGAAATATAAGCTCCATGGGACTGTAGACAACCTCTCTGGACGTGGCCGCGGGAGGAAAATTGCTGACAAATCAAAGAGACGGATAATACGAATGGTAACAAAAGAGCCCAGAAAAACTTCTAAACAAATTTAGGGTGTGTGCACACACTGCGGATTCTGCTGTGGATCCGCAGCGGATTTGGCCCTGCGGGTTCGCAGCAGTTTCTGCTGCGGTGTACAGTACCATTATTCCCTATGGGAAATGGAAACCGCAGTGCAGATGCTGCGGAGGTTTCCGCGCGGATTTTGATGCGGTTTCTAAACCGCAGAAAGAATTGCATGTCAATTCTTTCTGCGGATTCTGCAGCGGTTTACCATCTCCTCCATTGTGGAGATGATAAACCGCAGGGCAAAACCGCAGGCGAATCCGCAGATAAACCGCAGGTCTTTTGACCTGCGTATTTACCTGCGGATTTTGCAAAATCCGTGCGGATCAATCTGCAGCAGATTCCGCAGCATGTGCACACACTCTAAAGGTGAACTTCATGCTCAAGTAACATCAGTGTCAAATCGCACCATCCGTTGTTGTATGAGCCAAAGTGGCCTTCATGTGAGACGACCAAGGAGGACACCATTGATGAAAAAAAAACATAAAAAAGCCAGACTGGAATTTGCCAAACTACATGTTGACAAGACACAAAGCTTCTGGGAGAATGTCCTATGGACAGAAGAGACAAAAATGGAACTTTTTGGCAAGGCACATCAGCTCTATGTTCACAGACGGAAGAATGAAGCATACAACAAAAGAACACTGTCCCTACTGTGAAACATGGAGGAGGCTCTGTTATGTTTGGGGGCTGCTTTGCTGCATCTGGAACAGAGTGTTTATGATCTGTGCAGGGTACAATGAAATCTCAAGGTTATCAATGGATTCTAGAGAGAAATATGCTTCCCAGAAAGCGTGGTCTCAGTTGCAGGTCATGGGTCTAGCAACAGGATAATGACCCAAAACACGCAGCTAAAAACACCCAAGAATGAATAAGAGGAAAACATTGGACAATTCTGAAGTGGTCTTCTATGAGCCCTGACCTAAATCCTATTGAGCATCTTTGGAGAGAGCTGAAACATGCCGTCTGGAAAAGGCAACCATCCAACATGAGACAACTGGAGCAGTTTGCTCTTGTGGAGTGGGCCAAAATACCTGTCGAGAGGTGCAGGAGTCTCACTGACAGTTACAGGAATCGTTTGATTGCAGTGATTGCCTCAAAAGGTTGTGCAGCAAAATATTAAGTTAAGGCTACCATCAATTCTACGCAGGCCTATTTCATGAGTTTTATTTTTTTTAAAATTCTGTGTAAGCATGGTGGAAAAGCAATGTCTGACTTTCATTTGTTCATTTTCATAGATTTTTTATTTATTATTACTTTTGTCAAGGACAGAAAGATGGATTAATGGAAAGATGGATAGATAAGAGGTGATAGATAGTTATATATATATCTATATATATAATATTCATTTTTAGCTCTAATTGTGTCCAATATTTTCTGGGCAGATTTCTTAGATTAGTTTTATTACACTGCTAAAAGATCGTCATTTAAATGCAAGTACAGCGCTGACTAAATCATCGAGGTCTTGTATGAAAATGTGCATATTTATGTGCTTAACAGCAGAAATTAATGCACCTGCTTCTGGCATAAATGAGTTATATTTTTCATTTTAAATTGGAATGTCTTGATAAATAATGCGCACTTTCTCTCACCACCACTTCTCTTTATGTGCAATCTGTTACTATTTATTAGGAAAGTGTAATAAAAATAGGCAGATGGGAAAAGCCATTTTGTTTTTGGCCGGTGAGCTTGTAAAAAAAAGAATGGAAACTTGCGTTTGGCCTGTCATCTACTAACTGCGAGAATCGAGACGGTTTAAGGCCTCGTTCACACTTCCGTTTTTGACCATCAGTCAAAATCCACCAGTTTTTGAAAAAAACGGATCCGCCATTTTTTTTTGGCGGATCCGTTTTTTTCCCCATTGAGTTGCATTACCGGCAGATCTTGACGGATCGCCATCCGTTGGATCCATTTTTTTGCGGATCCGCCAAAAAGTTTGCGTCCGCCGGCATGCCTGGACGGACCCCGCAACATTTTTTTGGCTGTAGGATCTGCATTTTACAGTGCGCATGCCCGGAGAAAGGAATTCAGCCGGGCATTTAACCCTGAAATCCTTTCTGGCGGTGGAAAAAATCTCTCTCTCTCGGAATCGGATCGCATTGTGCTGACATCTGATCAGAGTTTCTCCAGAGTGTGATTTGCATAACTGGCCTTGGATAAGGAGATAAAAAGAAGTTTCTCCACTTTCTCCACTCTGTCACTCCATGATCATCTGAGTGCGGTCCATTTTTTTTTTAACAGACATGCATTACTGATTTTGATTCAAGACTCAGATCAAAATTGGACGTTTCCAATATTTTACACGGATCACTCAGTCCAAGGAAAAAATTGGACATGTGCATGTAAAGTGAGCGCGGGTGGTAGCCATGTCCGAGCTACTGCTCCATTACGCCCCAGCACTTTACAAGAAAATCATGTCCCAATCCCAGTGTGCTGCCAATTGTGGGGTACATCACATTCATTTGTAGGCCACAGGCCTCACCATCTCCTGGCCTCCATATTCAGGAGCTGCCGCACACAACTCAGAGAACCAACCAACAAAATTTTACTGGACAAATCAAGTTTATCAGATTGTAACATGCAGTATCGGGCAGAACAATCCTTGTTCTTTGTTTCCTTAATACAGTTCATTTTCAGCATTAATATCCATCGCTCCTGGGCTATCCCTATTTCGGCTATTCCTTTCAGCCCTGGGGATTTCCCATCCAGCCCCACAGTGCACGAGGGATCCGTTAACTAACCTTCATTTCTCGCGGTTCCACATCCATCGTCCCCTGTATGTCAGAATATAAGGCACTTTCCATAGTGCCTGAACCAAGCCTTGAGCACCGGACATTGCAGAAATGATTGCAAGGGTTCTACAACACTAGCAGCCAACTCCACTTTGTTTGCAATTACAGAGGTCAGACGTTTCCTGTGGTTCTTGACCAAATTGCACACACTGTAGCAGGGATTTTGGCCCACTCCTCCATACAGATCTCCAGATCTTTCAGGTTTCGAGGCTGTCACTGGGCAACATTGAGTTTCAGCTCCCTCCAAAGATTTTCCTTTGTGTTCAGGTGTGGAGACTGACGAGGTCACTCCAGAACATTGAAATGCTTCTTACGGAGCCAATCATTAGTTGCCCTGGCTGTGTGTTTAGTGTCATTGCCATGCTGGAAGACCCAGCGACAACCCATCTTCAATGCTCTTACTGAGGGAAGGAGGTTGTTGGCCAAAATCTCACGATACATCACCCCATCCATCCTCCCTTCAATACAGTGCAGTAGTCCTGTCCTCTTTGCAGAAAAGCACACCCAAAGTATGATGTTTCCCCCACCATGCTTCACGCTTGGGACGGTGTTCTTTTGATGGTCATTGGCGAACTTCAATTCAACAGCTCTGTCAGAGCCAGAATTCTTGCTGGATGGTTGGTGATAAAATGCAAATCAATTATGTAAAAATCATACAATGTGATTTTCTGGATTTTATTTTTAGATTCTGTCTCTCACAGCTGAAGTGTGATCAAAATTACAGACCTCTCCATTCTTTGTAGGTGAGAAAACTTGCAAAATCGTCAGTGTATTACATACTTATTTTTCCCACTGTATATGTTACCTCTATACTATTTATGCACTATAAATTATTAGGATAGGCCTTCTGTCTATCACATCCTGTTATACTATACATTAAAATACTATATACAGTATATATAATGCATGACACTGTTCACACTACAATACAAAGTTATTGGTAACTTCAGGGGTAAGAAGAATGTGACAGTCCAGCCTACCACATTTACATGCACAGCACCATACAATTTCATAGGTATGAGTGCTATCCATAAAAACCATGGATAGCACTCTATTGAGAATATTGGTCGTGTGCACGAGTCCTAACATGGTGTTATATCTATGTGTTGCTTGTTATAGAGAAGTTGGAGCTATTATATAGTTCTGTGAAAATATTCAGTTGAGCATGTAATTTACTGGTTCACATCTCTGCTTTTTACATGCTTAGGAGTCCAATGAGCGGTCCTACTGAGGAAAGATTGCAAATCATTGAGTTATTTCACCCACTGGACTACTAAGCTCACATTAAGAAGAGACTTACATCAATAAAAACAAATGATACTATTGTGACACAGTCACTGGTGAAGTGATGGAGGGGAGATAAGTGTCATTGCGCATGATGGCGTCAGTGATGGAAAAGCTAAAATTGTTTCCTCCAGCACACTACGTGTTGGGTCGTTTTATTGAAAGTTTTATTATGGGCTGGTTTTAGTGGACCTCCATTGAGCGGTCCTTACAGGACCTGTGTGATGTCAGAATCAAGTGATCAGTCACATGATGGAGAGTCACGTGGTCTGGCTTTAAATAGCTGAGCTCCAGGGTTAGTCTAGGCTGTTGAGGGCCTGGTGAGGAAGACTCCAGGAGAGTGTTTGTGCACATTGAGTTTTTCTAAAGACATTGTTAACCCTGAGTGGGCTGACCCCCAGTAGTGCAAGGACTGCATGAAGTGCTACCATTTTATTTTGCTGTTTGCCCAAAGGGCCGTATTTATTTTTGTGCTTAAGACCTTGGTTTATGCTGTGCTAATAAACCAAGTGCATCCTTAAAGGTGCAGTGTTCCATCGGCAAAATTCGGTGGCAAAGAGCAACACTGAGCCAGGAGGGCTGACGGTTGTGGAAGCCGTGTGATGTGCTGATGACCGGCCACGTGTGAGCAGAGCCTGTGACGGCCTGCAAGTGGGGAAGCCACTGTCCGGCTGTGGTTATGAAATCGTGGGGCGGCCTAGTGAGTAAGGCACTGTCCGGATCGGTGAGCCCAGTGCGGCTGCTTCCCCAGGAGAAAGAGACTGGTGATTGCTAGGGTGCCTCTGTGGAGACGAGGTACCCGAGGACCTGTGTGGGCAACACAGGAGAAATGGACTGGTGTTCATGTGGTACTGACCTGGGTCAATGAGTAAAACGGTGACCCGTGTGGCCGACACAGGTATCGGACAGGTGTTCGTGTGGTACTGACCTGGGTCAGTGAGGAAGACAGTGTACCTGGAGGGTTCAGTGAGGAAAGGTCCTGGAGGGTCAGCCCTGGGAGAAGAGTCAGATCCCAGGAGCACGTGGCGTGACCTTGGACCTGGTGAGGCGCGAGTGTTGGGCAGTCTCAGGTGGAGACAGATGTCCTGAAGAGCACCCGCAGAGCCCCTGGACCTGGTGAGGCCGGTGTGTGGGGAGACCCTGGGAGGAGGGTCGCTCCCTGAATCGCACCCGGTGCGCCCTGTATGTTGGACAGTCTCAGGTGGAGACAGGAGCGTCCTGAATAGCACACAGTCAGGACATGTGAGTTTTTGAGTTTTTCGTGGTGTGTTTTTTTCTTCTTTTTTCTCGACTCAGCCTGCGGTGGCTCAGTGGGAGTCAAGAAGGTGACAAGCGGCTTGATGTGGCTCAGTGGGGCCACGAAGGTGACAAGCGGCTTCTGGTGGATTGGCGGGTCCACGAAGACGGCGCTGCAGGAGCTGTAGTGACTCCAGCCGCTGTGTGTGTGAACAGCAGCCAGTGGTGCCAGTGATCGGTGACAGCAGGAGCTGTGGTGGTGCCAGCAAGGACTTGTCTGGTATCGTAAGAGACATAAACTGTGTGGTGTGAACTGTGGTCTGAGAAGACCGGTATAACTTCAGCCTGGCTCTCCTTTGCTTCTCATTGATGAAAGGCTTTTTTCTACCTTTTCATGACTTGAGCCTTGTCTCTAGGAGCCTGTTACGAGCTGTTCTTGCTGTGCACTCCACCCCAGCTGCCATTTGCCATTCCTTTTGTAGGTCACTTGATGTCATCCTGCGGTTGTTGGATGACATTCGAATAAGATGACAGTCAGTGAAGAGTCGTTTTCGCCCTCTGCCGGTGTGTAGCTTTGTTGTCCCCAATGTCTGCTGCTTGACCTTGTTGTAATGGACTGCTGTCTTAGAAATTTTAAGGATGGAGGCAACATGACGCTCCCTGTATCCCTCTGCTAGTAAAGCCAGAATTGAGCCCTTCTTTTCCTTACTCAAGACTTTTCTTTTCAACTCCTTTGGCATGGTTAAAAGTTATTTTTTCATTCCTATTACTTTTGGGATACTACTAACACTTGTTTTGACATCCAGCTTGTCCTATTGCAAGAGGATTGTGAACACCACAGCAGGGTTTTTTATACTTTCCTTCGTTAAATAAGATTTGGTTCAGGTGATCACCTAATCAGAAGCACATTAAGTAGAATGAGGTGTACTCTGGTTGGAAATCAACTGACACTGGAATGGAATGGCTGTCAGACATGTAGAGAAGCTGATTTTTATAAAACTGTGCAGTGGTCTCTTAATTTTTGTCAGAGCTGTATATATATATTATATATATTTGTATTGTTCACTTTTATAGGCCTATTGTTTCCCTGCATGTTCAATTTTGATGGGGTCTTTGATCATAAATCAGATGAGAAAAGCTAAGAGATCGATAAAACCGTTACAAGCTCTCCCGTCAGTCCATGAGAATGGGCTCACTGATGAAGTCTCAGTTAACTCATTCTTCATCCAGTAATAAACTGTGCAACGCAGACGTTATAGAACTTAATTGAAAATTATATCTTTATCCCAAAATACACGCATTCAAGTAAAAAATGAAAAAATTGTCCAAAAAGGACAAGTTTTATTGATACACAGTTAGATGTGTCCCCATTTCATGTTTCCCAGCAGAAATATAGACATGTAGGTATGTTTGAATCCTTACCCGAGAACTCCCACTGATGATGCCACCAAACGAGACAGACATATAAACTCTTTTTTGCAAAAGCTCCATTGCTTTTCGGGTCCAGGACAGACCGGAATTTGAAGGGATCCTTTTTGGAAAAATTAGAACAGTCCCACCAAAGTCAGGACTGTTGTCAACTCTGCCTATATTGGCCAACTTTGTCTGTTGACGTGCTCGGGATCTTATTCCTACCCATTACTAGATTCTTGTTTTACAGATTTATCTCCCACTGTCATTTCAGCCATTACTTCTTCCTTCTAAAGTATTTTAATAAAGAAATGCAGAGGAAGAAAGGAAAAAAGAATCCCCCCTGTAGCGCAGCCTGAAATTCTTAATATGATCTGATTAAGTGAGTCTGAGATCTGATTTTCAAGGTATGAAAGCACCTCAGGAAATTCCGAAATCTGGCTCCATTTATTAAACCTAACGACGGAAGAGCCATTTTTTGTGCACGGTTATTTAGTCCAAACCTTTTACGCTGTTACACGTATTCCTCTTATAAATCAGCGTTTTGCTTTCATTTACGTTATCGATTTTGTTGTGATGAGTTATATATACATTAGGTGGAGATTCATTGCTTTGGTGCAAAATGTACATCTGCTCGATGTAAGGGGAGAAAAGTGACTTGAAATCATGGCTCAATTTTGAGCATTATTAGATATGTGTGATTTTGCATTTACTTTGCTTTTACTTATGTTCTTGATGTTCAGTTAACTCATTTCTTATGTACAGCTGTTCTCGAAATCCTGATGGTTTCCAGTCTTGTGGTGCAGAAGTTGGGTTAGTTCCAGGGGCACAGTTCTAGAAGGCGTAGCTGTATCAGTGTCTCCTGGACTTTGCTGCCTAAGGATATGTGCACGCGTCATCTTTTACCGAGGTTTTCCTAAGTGAAGATCTTCAGAAAACAGTTGGCGTCTTTTATCTGAAACTTTAACTGTTACTAGCAAGCGGCTAGCCAGAAGCTGCCCCTAGAATGAACATAGGGGTGAGATTGGGTTTTGGAACTCTTAGAATGGGGCTTTACAGCAAGTTGTCACTTCCACATGAAAAGTTTTGCTATAGACTAAGTTAAAGGGTTATTTCCAATATATCAAGTAATTCCTTACACATCTCTGGGGTCTGATCACTGGGACGCCAACGACCGTGAGATTGAGTCTTTGAAACCATGAAAACAGGGCTCCATCCTTAATGGAGAGGAAGAGTGCACATGCTCAACCTCTACACCATTCATTACCTATGGGATTTCCGGTAAGTCCTGAACTTGGCAGTCTCATAGACAATGAAATGATAGGAGACTGAGCATGTGCAGTCTCTTTATTTGGGATGGAGCTGCAAAATCCCATTTTTTAGGTTTCAAAGCCCAGATCTTGCCATCTCTGGAGGTCCCAATGGTTGGACACTCAATGATTATACCCTATCCTATGGTATATTCTATGGAATCATATCCTTATTCCCTAAAATCAAGTTATCCCATTTTGCATCGATATGGGACAATTTGATTTTTTGAGAAAAACCCTTTAACTTATTCCATAGCAGAACTTAGCATGTGGAAGTGACTAAAGCCTCCCATTATCAGGGATCTAAAGATCACTGGGCATCCTAGTGGATGAAACCCCAACACCTAGAAGGTATCTCCTATCCAAACTTTATTTTTTGGGGGAATAGCCCTTCAACTTATTTGGTTTCCGCTGTGCATGATGGGGCTGATGTCACTTCCGGTTTTTGCAGGCCACCTATGGATGTTAATACGTTATACGTTCTGCGCTCTCATTGGTCGCTTTTTCCTTTTAAAACCTCACTTCCCCTATTTGGTCATGCCCCCTGACGAAGGCAACGCTGAAACGCGCGTTGGGGTGGGTGCAGGCATTGGGACCTCGTTGTCATCATTACCCCGGTAAGATTATTTTGCTGAGATGGCTTTATGACTCTTATGGTGTGCTAATCACTTCATTGGATAAACGCTGTATTATATATTTGGTATATGTATGATTACTTAGTTGATCTACACTTATAGCGTTTTCCATCCATCTCTAGATATTATACTATTTTGATGCCCTGTATTGCCTGTACCCTTTTGGATATTTCTATGATGCACATATGCACCTTTTGTCTCCCCCATGTAACTGTTCTGTTTAATATGTCAATAAAGTTTATATTTTTCTCTAAAATATTGAGCTTTTTTGATCACTTTTTTCCCCTTCCTTCAACTTATTTTGTAGATGAACGTTTCATGTGGAAGAGACCACTTGTTGCACTGCAGGACATCCACTGAAAAAATGTCACCTATTAGTTGGAAAAAAATAAAAAAAAAGTAGATAAGACCCTGGTCTCTGAGAACGTCACAAAAATGTCCTTATCAGTGTCAGAATGGATTTCTGTCAGGGCACTATGAGTTTAGAGGAGAACATCAAGGACCTACAAATGACGGTCCCACCTACTATGCCGCCCGAGCCTGGGAGAACCCCTTTGTGTTAAGTCTTTATGAATCAAAGTAAATATCTCTTTTTTTCCTTCATAAAAAGAGTGAAATAAACAAGCAAAAAAAAAAAAGATCCACAGTGAACAAAGTGAGGTTTAAACTGTGACTGTCTAAAGTGTGTGCCAAGCTACAGAAGACACTGCGTCTATATCAGCGGAGAACTGCAGCCAGAAAGGAACATGGAGCAATGAAAGGAAAGGGAAGTTTTCTTGTTGTGCCAAAACTTTCATCACCGAACTTAATGCATGATGTAGGTCTGTAAATATATACAATTAAAGTGGCTGATGCTGCGACATAATGCAAAACATAAGATCATATTATCCCGTAAAGGGAATGTGTCTTCAAAAAATAACCTATGGCTTAAATCAGATTTTTATGTTACATGTGATTTTTTTTCTTTTTGGTAACTTCATTTCAAATTTCCATTGTAAAAAAAAACACAACAACAAATATTTGCACGGGCCACCAGCTATTCTTCACTAGTCTGTACAGCATCTATTGGGTATGATGCGGGTTCAGCTCCTGAGCCTGCTTCATAACCGCCATAAAAACAGGACAGATGTCGGGGAATTGGTAAAGGTCAGCACAAAATGAGTGTTCAATCCAAGCACAGGCACTCTGTGCAGCCTTGGCGTGGCCGAGCAGTTCAGTGCACCTGCCCCCCTACTTATTTTCCCACCATCTCCTTCTTGTCTCTTTTTTTGATTGACAGCTCTGACTTTACAAGAGCTAGAAAAGGGTAAAATCAAGGTTCATAAAAGTGTTTGGCCACACCAAGGTTCTTTGTATGAACAGTCATTTTGTGCTAATGAACTACTCTTAGGCTACGGTCACACCGCCGTATTTTTTCCATTCCGAGAGAGTCAAACTGATTATTCAAATGATCAGAGTTTGATCTGATTTTCTCCGATGAGAAGAAGATGAAAAAAAATGTCTCCATCTTATCCATTCTTTTAGTCCATGGAAATAGGATGTCATCCGAGTACGGTCCGATTTTGTCCATGGGCTCATTGACTTGCATGGCCGCGTGAGATCGGAATATCGGATGCAAATCGGGCACACTGCAATTTTTTTTTTTCCTAGAACAGACTCTGATGAAAAAATTGGTCATGTGCACGGCCTCATAGAATAACATTGGTCCGAGTGCGATCTGATGACTGAAAATACAGCCCTTAAAGAAACTTTATAACTTGGTCACTTCCATTATTGCAGTTAGTAGTTTCCTTCACTACTTGTGGGTAGCGATTGCTAAGATAAATGTCACATTTTATTTGGATACTGCTATTTTAGACTTCTAGAAAAAGTCTAAAATTCTAGTGATTTTTGCAGGGCACCCTGTGTTTGCAATACGTTACTACCGAGCAAGCAAACGGCCTCCAGTCCATAGGGATCAATGGTGCTCAGGTGCAAAATATTAACCTCATGCGAATGTAGATCTGTGATATGTGGTTTCCAGAAAGATAAAGTATTCTCATGAGAAATGTTTACTTCTATACATTGTTCATGTCAGCCAGAAGGTCCTATCAATGTCACCATGTAATCCCTATGGGATCGGGCATCTACTAATGCACATGGCATCATGACTGCACATCCATCTACACCCTAAAACTGCCCACTATCCGGAATCCCCGGGCATGCATACATCAGGAGAAAAGCCGTGAGCAGTTTGTTTTATGAGCGAATCCACATCTCTTTCTGCGAGTTACAAAAACACAGCCAGCCTGCGTTATTAATGTTTACTTGGGTATTAAATATATTGTGCTCAGGGGAGCTATACGTTCCCATACAGCTGTTACAAAGCACTTCCACCTCTGTATTAGACGCCAAAAATGGAACAGGCAGAAATCATTACAGCTCCTGCCTTTCAATTATTTTAATACAGGGTCACCTTGGTAGTGTCGCAATGCAGTATATAAAGGATGAGGGAGGATTGTGGAAGCCAATGTGTCAGCGTGTGGCAGAAAAGTCCCTTACTCTTCACGAAGCTGCAACCTGCCGAAAAGGAATTCAGACTGTGAGACCCCAGAAACTAACATCAATGGCGGGAAAAAAATAGAACTAAAGGAGATCTATTAAAGTGTGTCATGTCCTCTCATAGGTAACAATGGCTGCAGGCTCCTTCCATGGACACATTTCATTGTAAGAGGTCTCAGGTCGCATTGAGAGGGAGCCCTACCAAATGTGCAGCCTGTGTAGTTGCATGGGAGTCAGAAGGGGGTCGGGCGCACTCATACTTTAATCGAAAACTAGCAATCCTTCTTAGTGCCAGATAATCTGCATTAAACTAATGGTTCCCGTGACTCACATATACTGTAGAGAGGCTGATGGCACTCTGGCAAGTTGGACTGTAACGGTAAGGGCCCTACTAGTGATGAGCGGAATTGCTCACTACTCGAGTTTCCATTGGGTACGCACCGAGTATGGCGAGTGCTTGAGCGACGTACTCGAATCCCCGCCCGCATGTTTGGCGGCTGTAAGACAGCCAAAAAACATGTAGGGATTGCCCGTGTACGGCAGGCAATCACCGCAATTTTTTTGTCTAATAGCCGCAAAACATGCGGGGGAAGGTCTCGAGCATGACGCTTGAGCACCAGCTGTACTCGGTACGTACCCGAGCACCGAATGCAAACTCAAGTAAAGAGTACTTTCGCTCATTGCTTGTCCTAACCCATCACTTAAGGCATCCCTAAAACTTGTTCTAAACACGGAACGCAATGTATGTCCACAGGTCTCCCAACCCAAACTAGATAACCTCATGTATTCCTATATTTCAAATTTGGATAGGAAGACCTGCGGATCAGGGGCTGACATATCATTGGTGCTAGGTGTGTGGCCACATGGGGGCTCAAGTAAAGAGGCCACTACTACCCCCAAAGCAGGTGGAATTGTGCATTATGATGTGCTATTAGGCTGCAAAGGGTCCATATACTGATCTTTTATCTGTGTCCGCTTGTGCCATGAACAGTCCATGCATTACGGTTTGTGCTTGGACCAAGTTTCCCTGTCATGTCTAAGAGCCTTTATTGGTGGATGAACAGAGGATTTTTATGAAAAGCCATTATTGCAGGTAACTAAATAATCAAGAGCAAGCAGCATCCATATATAGTCCAGCACTCTTCTGTCTGTGGACACCCATAGACCCAATGGTATGCATTGGATATCAGTATGATGGACCTGGCTAAGAAATTTTGTAGACCATTAAAGCATTACTTACTGCCATTTATTTTTTTTCTTCTGGAATAAACACTCATGTGTGTGTAAATAAGGAATAACACCATATATTGCCGTTACTGTATATGACTTGTATCCTGCATTTTTTTCCCAGTTTTATCCCTCTACGGACTTTACTACTAATTTTCAGTTCTCTCTGAGCTAGTGGATGGAGACTAGCTGCTAATATGTTTCCCATTCTCTGCACACAGAGAAAGATGGATTCTTGCTCTTCTTTCCCTGTTTTACGCAGACAGAAGAGTCAGCAGCATGGAAGACATTACAGAGCAGTACTTAGCTGTGTGGCTGTGAATCCAGCACTGGAGAGAAGTAAGACAGGTGTTTGAATCTGCACATCGATCTTCTTGTGTGTGCTCATATCCATGCCCGACATCTGCCATAAGAGAAAATCTGGTGACCTCTATACACATTAGATGCTTGGCCAATACTGCTGAAATCTGTGGGCTCATATCACATCTGATGTGTATGGACATGATCTGGGACTGAGTTAAGTTGAATCACATGTCACAATCTATAGAATATGCCAATTCGGCAGAACAGACAATATTGTGTGGGGTCAAATATAGGATGTTTACCGTACAACCGCATAAAGAACATCCCTGTAACTCAATGAGTCAAATGATTTCAATTGATAGTTGAATAACAATATTAAAAAAGTATACATTAATTTAATATACCGTAATACATGAGTCTTTGAAATTTTGTAGTAGCAAAAAATAGTATAAGAAGAGTACACCCCCAAGTACACAGAGAGTATACAGTATAAGTTATTAACATGCTTTTTTACTTATGGTTGCAATATTTAATGTTCTTAGTTTTTTGCTTCTTATTGCTAGTGAGATAAACGTAAAATAAACTCACATCGGCATAGTGAATGTAGCTAATGGAGGTCACAGACAAGCAGTCAACATGGTGGCAAGCTGTATCTTAATGCCCAGTAAAACATTCAAGAACGTAGCCAGGTTAATGATATGGAAAAAATGAAAAAATGGAAAACAAAAATATCAAAACACCTCGATTTATTCAGCATGGAGTATGAGCACCATGTGCAAAAATCACTGCACTTACAGCCTTGGTTGCTATCAGTGAGGTCATTAATGGTCATCTGAGGAATGTTCTGCTGCTCTGAATGCACTTGGGCAAATGATCAAGATCCGCTGCTGGCAGCTCCCTGTGTAATGAATGACCAATGATGTCCCAGATGTACTCGATGAGAGACATGTCCGGAGGGGCTGCAGGTTATGGTAGCATGTTTAGGCCACACAGGCTGCTCACAGTAGCATGAGCAACATGCGGCCTGGCGTTATTGTGTAGAAAACTGACTCCTGGGACTTATTTTCTCTCATTAAGGCCTTATGATGGCATTGACCACATGGTCTCCAGGCCAATCTACTGCTATCACTGCATGCAAGACAAAAGTGTGACTCATCACTAAAGAGGCTAGACCTCCATTCCAACCTCCATTGCACATGAACTGGGATGAAGCATTGTTTTGTTGGGAAACATGGGATCCTGGCATTCATATGGAAGCTACTTTGATAGATACCACCTACCTTGTACAGACCAAGTACCCTATTGATGCCAACAGTATTTCTTATTGTGTTTCAGCAAAATAATGCCCCATGGCAAAGTAGAGAGGTATATAGGGAAGGATAGGAATGTGCCAATCAAATGGGAATAGGACAATGAGGAAAGCATACACCGAAAAACAACACCCAACAATCTCCAGTAGCAACAATGATCTCCAATTCAGCACAGCATCTCCAAGGAGCTAGGAAGCAAAGATTTCACTAGCAAGGAAGAGAAGGTCTGACTATGTTATATAGGGGTAGGTAATGACCAGATCAGAAGCAGCTGAAACAGAGCTGCATGTTTCTGACCAGCATCTTCATCATCAAAGCAAACCAAATCCATTTAATATGGGACAAAAACACAGAGGCTAAATGGAAGAGAACTGTGATTAACAATACGTAGTGATCTTCTAACCACAGATCTCACAGGAGGACGTGACACACTCGTGACAGGCACAAGAAAAAAAAAAGTTCAGGGATAGTTGGAAGAACTTGACAAACAGTTCAAGGTGTTGACTTGTGTCAAGATGCCCAAAACTCAATCTGATCGAGAATCAAGTATACGTGCAAGAAAAATGAGTCTGATCCATGTTATCCACACCTCACAGGAATTAACGGGCACCTGTCACGTGATTCATGCTGGCCAAGTCATGGACGGCACGAATTAGAACATGGCTGCACTCTGACATTTCAGAGGAAAGATAGTTTAAAGATCCAGGGACCATATTCAGAGATGAGACTAGTCCGATGCCACCCAAGGCCAACTTTTCCCAGTGATAAACCTACCAATAACCCGACTCTAAGTACATACATGGAAGAGACGTGTTCGTCATCTGAATCGGTCAGGAAAAAGTAACCTGTTGGTGGTGTCATAGTATTCTTGTCTATGTCTATGGTCTCCTGCTCCTCAAACTTTGTTTTATTCAAATTGCATACCTGTTTCAGAGAAAAACATACCCACTTGCCAAGTTCTGGTTCATGCTGTCCACGTTTGGCTGTGAAAATCTTGGCACCAGATATTACTGGACACCTTCAGAGATCTTCTAGAGTATATGCCTCAACAAGTCAACCATTTTAGTGGCACGATGGAGAATCTACACAGGCGGTTTTAATGTAATGACTGATCAGTGTATGTAACTAATTACTCCATCCTTATTGATTTAGAACTTAATTCTGTATAAAACAGTCAATGCAGACGGTACATTTCTCCAGCAACGAGAAGTTTAGCCACAAATTGAATGAAGTCATTTGAGACTTAGGATAATAACTCACTAGCATCTTTCAAAACACTAAAACCCATTTCTCAGTGCAAAGTGTGATAACCAATTCTGCCTGGAGAAAGCAATGCCGCAGCTCAGGGACAAGCTGGCAAGTTATTATTGTATTGTGACATTATATGTCAATCCATTGGATGGAATAAACCGTTGTAATCAATCACTCTTGACTTACGCCCGAATTGTGACCAATACATAAGGAATAGTGAAACATTTGGGGATGTCTGCCTGCTACCGTTATGAAATCCTCCGCATTTCCTTTTTTCGATTCACAATCTTGTCATTCATGTCTTTTTATCATATCATTGTATTTTTTTTTTTTATAAAATATATGTTTTGGAATGTAAACTCGAAAAGACTCCAAATAGAGATGACTGATTGGTACAAATATTGTCCTCATGTTGACCGTCATGTCCTAATTTCTGTGATCAGTCCACAATGGTTGAGGTGTATTTGAGTCAAATCCAGAAAATGTAAAATTTTGCATAGTCATGCAGGGTTTTAGAAGACCTCCTGGCAGCGTTGGCGGCTCAGTGGTTATCACTATATTCTTGCAGAGCTGGGGTCTTGGGTTCAAATCCCACCAAGGACAACATTTGTAATTAATTTGTATGCTATTCCAGTGTTTGGTTGGGTTTCCTCCAAAGACATTCTGATCGGGAACGTCGATTGTGATCGCCCAATGGGGACCAGTGATGATTTATGTAAAGCGCTATGGAAATCAATGGAGCTGCATTAGCGAGGGTAATTAAATAAACCCTCTACAATTTATAGAAAGTAATGTTTTTCACTTTCTAAATAAAAAGGACATAAAGTCCCACATTTATCAAAAATAGCGCAATTTGCACCAAATTTTTAATCCTGACTTCAACTCTGACACTCCATATTTATCAAAGATTGCACCTTACTGATACATTTGATGGAAATTACACCAGCGCAACTTGTTAAGCATGGAAGTACTCTTCCCAATGTTAGAAAAGAGCTGAAAAACCAGTGTATCAAACTTTGCAAGTCAATGCAACATTTTTAAGTAAATTGTGAGTTCTGAAGTGGTACACTTCACAACATTTGAAAGGTGCGGGAGATCAATGTGTCAAATGTCGGATGTCAATGTAGAATTTTGAGCAAATTGCGACTTGCATGTTAAAAATGGTTGAAACATAAATGTATTTGTTCTATGCTTTTTTTAAGATCCGCTATGACCTGTTATGAGTATCCAACTTTTTAAATGACTTTTATGTAGATGTACAATCATAAACATGTCATGAAAATTTTACAGTAGGTGCTAAAAAAGTTGTAATAAATAGAGTAAAGTAAAGCACTGATAAATTTAACTAACACTTTTGCACTAATAAAATGTCACAAATTGAGAAATAAATTTGGGTAAATGATAACAGTCCCCCAGTGTCCTATCATTAATGTTACATCACCCATAGGATATCACCTTCCTAGTCTCTACACATTCGAGGCACAGTGATGGATGCAGGTACGTGCACAGGTTTATACAGGTGCAGATCTGGGGGTCAAAGTTTCTGAAGACATCCTATGAAAGTAGTATAGAGAAGATCAAATCTTTTGATATTGGAATTTGCCAGGTTTGACAAATTTCTCCCAAAAATTTGATTTGTCGGAAATCAATTCGCCATGAATTGCAATATTGGAAAGCCTCAAAATGCCATGAACACAACATGAGTAAACTCTGAGGTCTCATTGGACTGTATCTTACCCTTTTCCAGCTTTTATAAACAGACAGCCTTAGTAATGTCAAAAATACCTAAACATTGAAACAGATGGTCGTACCAAACAGCCCATTTAATAATACAGACGTCTCAGGTTTTTCAAAATTAAAGGAATGGAACACAAATTATTCAACTGTCAAAGCCATTGATCTACACCAACCTGGTTTAACAATGCTGTCATGACTCCGTTGTCAGGTGTCCCAGGCTCTTTGCCTGTCCCTGTAACGCTAGGGGCTACCTAGCTAGCCCTGTTTCCCAGATTACTTCTGAAGGTGAAGACACTGGGGCCACGTACCTTGCCTTAACTCCTGAATCTGACCTCAGTCTGTACCCTACCTCCACCCAGGGAAGAGGGGAGTAGTAGTATACCGTAATACACCAACAAGACTAACAAGCTAACAGTGAACAGCTGAGAGCCATAGCTACAGTCATTCGTTGCTACATTTGATACAGCATTCTGCCCTATTGTTTCTGGGGACAAGGAGATGTCAATTGGGGATGTCATGGAGGAGGTGCATAAATGTCATCTCTAGACATGGTTGATGCTTTTGAAATTCGAATGCCAGCTTTACAGAATTATCCCTCAAAATTTGCTTGCTGTGAATCATAATATTGAAAAGTCTCTAATTGCTCAGAAAATAGGTGTCAGGTCTCCTAGGACTGTATTGACCTCCTTTTGAGCACTTTAATGCAAACACAGTCTTACTAAAGTCCAAGTAACCTCAACCAACTTATCTTGCTAGAGGAATACGGATACTAACCTGTGGTCATCAATACCTGTATTCAGGTGGTGTGTACTGTTCTAATATTGGACAAATACAGGAAAGTGTGCAAAAAACATTTTTTCCAGCATGCACACATTCCTGAAATGTGGAGATTTTTCTTTTGTCTCTAAGAGAAAATTAAGGTTTTCACGTGTCACAAGCCAGGAAGCACCGTGAAGTACAATGTTAACTCCAAAGAGTGGCACACAGTCTCTGACATGTGAGAGTATAAGTATTGGTGGCTTTCTTCAAGAAATAGTGACTACTAGGTATTTTTCATAGAGACTGTCAGCATGACATTGTGACATCATTTATCAAAAGTCAGTAGAATTCACATTGTACAGAAGTTATTGTTGTGAATTTAGACATTGGCTACTAAAAAAAAAATTGTGTTCTGCACACTTTGTGAAGTAGACAGTCACAGTTAAATGTCTGGATTTTGGGGAATTTTCTCTTGTTTTTTTTTTAAATAATTATTCTCTCCTTCAGTAAAAGCATTTCACAAAAAAATATATCAGTACAGGCACTAGTGACAAGGCAGCACATGCCTCAGGTTGAAACTTACGGTATTTCAGATTTCTTTTTTCTCTAAAAAAAAATTGTGCTGCCTTGCTGCTGTTCTCTAGTGCATTAATAATGAAAAATAAAAACATATTATTCAAATGCAGCAGGAGAAATCTAGTACTGCTGCACTCCTTTCAATTTTTTGTTAGTAAAGGTACTGTCACACTTAGCGATGTACCAGCGATCCCAACCAGCGATATGACGCGGTCAGGATCGCTGGTACATCGCTAAGTGGTCGCTAGTGAGCTGCCACACAGGCAGATCTCACCAGCGACATCGCTGGGGACGGGGGTCGCTACTTACCTGTCACACCAGGCGATCCTGCGTCCTCCCGCCCGGCTCCACGCGTCGCTCGTCGTCACAGCAGGAAGCGCCGCAGGAAGCTGATGACGAGAAACGGTCCAGGATGTTCTCGCGTGATCAGCGATAACCAGCGGGGGAGCCGGTTGTAGGTAAGTATCAGACACAGCGATATCGCTAGCAATATCGCTATAACGTCACAAGTTATAGCGATATTGCTAGCGATATCGCTTAGTGTGACAGTACCTTAAGTCACAAAATCATGTCCTCAACACACACATTATTATTATTATTACAGTAGAAAAAGACAGCAGGATGGCACTCACCGTTCTCTTGAAATGATTCACTTTATTTCATATTAATAAAGCATAGGCACGGGAGAAATGCAAAAAGACGGACGACAGCCGTTTCGTGCACAATGCACCTCAACAGGTCCCATTATTATTACTATTATGCATTTATATAGCGCCATTTCTTCCATGGCGCTTTACATGTGATAAGGGGAAATATAGACAAGTATAGTAAACATGTGTAAGACAAGGGACACACAAGTACATAAGGAGAGGGGACCCTGCCCGCGAGGGCTCACAGTCTACAGGGATGGGTGAGGATACAGTAGGAGAGGGTAGAGCAGGTCATGCTGTGGTTCAGTAGACCGAGGATCATTGCAGGCTGTAGGCTTGTCGGAACAGGTGGGTCTTCAGGTTCTTCTTGAAGGTTTCCGATGATGGTGAGAGTCTGATGTGTTGTGGCAGGGAGTTCCAGAGTATGGGGGAAGTACGGGAGAAGTCTTGTATGCGGTTGTGGGAAGAAGAGAAAAGGGGGGAGTAGAGAAGGAGATTTTGAGATGATCGAAGGTTGCGTGCGGGTAGGTACCTAGAGACCATGTCACAGATGTATGGAAGAGACAGGTTGTGGATGGCTTTGTATGTCATGGTTAGGGTTTTGAATTGGAGCCTCTGGGCGATAGGAAGCCAGTGAAGGGCCTGGCATAGGGGGGAGGCTGGGGAATAGCGGGGAGACAGGTGGATTAGTCGGGCAGCAGAGTGTAGGATGGACTGGAGCGGAGCCAGAGTGCTAGAGGGGAGGCCAGAGAATAGGAGGTTGCAGTAGTCGAGGCGGGAGATGATAAGAGCATGCACTAGTGTTTTTGTGGTTTCATGGTTGAGGAATGAGCGGATCCGGGAAATATTTTTGAATTTGAGGCGGCAGGAGGAGGCGAGGGCTTGGATATGATACATACAATAAGATAAAGTGGACAACCTTTTAAATTTATATTATGAGAGACATTATTGATTAGTGGTCTCCAACTTGTGGCTCTCTAGTTGTTGCAACGCTGCAACTCCCAGTGTAACTGTGAAACCAACAAGTGGAGACAACTGGCTTAGAAAATCTTAGGGTTGATATATTATGGAAATAACAAGTAATATGTGCACATCATTTACTGTGACATACAGGGATTTGTATAAGCATTTGAGTCAGCAGAATTTTCTATGGAGATACCTTTTATGATGCCGTGACAAAAACTCCATTTTATGCACTGGCAATTTTCTTTATACCAATGTATACAATGAGTATCCAAGATATGCCCTGCCCTAGCATGGTGCTAAGGTTTTTAAAAAGATCTCACCAACCTATGTTAAAACTTTGTGATCGTATTGCTGGAATTTCCATTATAGTTTATAACATCAATCAAACCCTCCGTATAACTTTACATGACCCTGGCACAATGTTTAGTATCTACAAAGTAGATCTTTTCTATAGCTACAGCCCTTTAACATTGTTCACCTATTTGTAGCCCCCGGAATCTACTTATATAATCGTCTAATTCTGTCTGTAAGGGAAATCCCGTGTTGCTGATTGGTGGCGGTGGATAGCGCCGCAGATCTCCCGTGATTGGTGGTGGTGGCTAGCGCCGCAGATCTCCCGATGGTTGCCACGGGTCATCTCCTGCCGCACGGAGGTCAGCAGCGATGCAGCCGGTCATTCCCGGGATTTGAACCACGCTTTTCTGATTGGTCGTGCCCGGCAACCAATCAGCAATATTGGCGCGGAATTTAACCTTCACTCACAGTGCAACGCACCGCAGATCTCAAAAACTACATACATATTCTAGAATACCCAATGTGTTAGAATCGGGCCACCATCTTGTAACATATAATTAGATAGGAAATGCATATGTTTAAAAGTTTCAAAAATATTCTTTTAAGTTTCCAGAAGAAGAAATGTGACATCTTGGAAAGAAGCATTCATTGCGAGACGGAAATCTGGCAACACCAAGGGACACTGATAACATGGAGAGAAGTTTACTGTTCACTGAGCTGAGAAAGCAGTAAAACGAAAGAGGATTTAGGTTTGTTGACTGATTTTAATTTTCTTTTGCTCACAAATACTCTTAAATCTAAAAACGGGACATCAGAAAATAGAGGAATATTCATGGGTTCGGTAACTTCTGCCGAAAGTTGATGACAAGAGATGAGTAAATCGATTGAAATTCGAAATCACCAGTGTTGCCAATTTTCCCAAAATTCGATTTACGACAAATTGATTTACAGAGCATCTAAAGTACTAAATTGTACTGATTGATTGTATTAAGCCCCTTTCAAGTGCACACATAGTCTTAATAATGTCAAAGTGACTTTGATATATAACTCTGGGTAAACAGATAGTAACAAACAGACTATTCATCATACATTAATCTTCCTCACTGCTTTGCTGTCACACACTATTTGTGCAGTTTGTTTTAGTATTTTATGACTTTTCGCTATGTTTATGGCTAAGTTGTGAGCTGTAATTATTACCCAAATTTACCCTAAAATGGATGCTGCATTCCCTGCCTCTGTTTTTTTTATAGGTTATGGTAGTATCTCCTAGTTGTATTTGCTGAATAGGGCAAAGGTGGTTACAAGAGACTTCCACTCTATTCCACCTGATTCTTCCATCTCAAGTAAAGAGTGATTGTGCTAATAAGAGTCTGTATAAAGGGAATCTGTCACCCATTTTTAGTGATATCATGTAAAGATATCACCCAATTGTGTGTCCCGTAAGGATTCTATTAGGTCTTTTGATTCCCCCCGACCCCACACCTTTGATGAATAAATACCTTTTTTATCTTGGTGGAGATGTATGGAAATCGCCGCTGTCCGGTCCGATGGGCGGGGCTTATTCGCCTTCTCCCCCCTTCCTCGGCTTGCTGAACGTAGTCTTCATCTGTGAATATCACAGATGCCGTTGTTTTCCGCGCTTGCACACTGAAAAGGCCTCCGGCACTTGCGCAGTATGCTTTGCCCAACTGTGGGTGAAGCATATAATCGGTACTGCACATGCGCCAGTATTTTTCAGCACGGTCTATGCACTGGAAGTCTTCACATGCAGGACACACTTCCGGGGCATAGACCGCGCTGAAAAATACCGGCGCATGCGCAGTACCAATTGTATGCTTCACCCACAGTTGGGCAAAGCATATTGCGCAAGCCGCAAGTGCCGGAGGCCTTTTCAATGCGCAAGCGTGGAAAACAACAGCATCTGTGATATTCACAGATGAAGATTACATTCAGCAAGCCGAGGAGGGGGGGAGTCGAATAAGCCCCGCCCATCGGACCGGACCGCGGCGATTTCCATACATCTCCACCAAGATAAAAAAGGTATTTATGCATCAAAGGTGCGGGGTCGGGGGGAGTCAAAAGTCCTAATAGAATCCTTATGGGACACACAATTAGGTATCTTTACATGATATCACTAAAAATGGGTGACAGATTTCCTTTAAACAAACCGACTAGCGGCACTAATTAACCTCCTGTCGGTAAGTATTTACCAATTGGTGGTTCTTTAAAAGTCTGTTTATACAGAATTCGCTAAGTCATGTGTGCTGATTGGTCTGTAACAGTCATCACATGACCTCAGGTTACCATGGTAACCATCGGCACCCCCAATTCTGATTGCGGGGGTCCGATGGTTACTAAGGGTTTTTGTAAATACAGTTGTCACGATTGACACGTCTACTCTTATTGGCCCTCTCTCCTCTACAAGTATTGAAGCATCTAATGAGCATGTGCAAATGTCACCATGACCGAAGGGGGAGCAGGGGAGCTTTGACATCGCCTATTGTGATTGGTGAATCATGTGGGTCTGCTACAAGAAATGTTCCCATACACTTGATTATCTCCCAATTTCCTCGTTACCTTATAGACAGCATTTCTTTATGACAAGCCATCTTGTATTTGTAACCAAGCAATTCTATTGACTTGAAAGTCTGCCATCAAATAGGATTTTTGAATCGGACTAGATTTTACCTGCCGTCTTAGAAATTACATTTTTGGCAGTGACACCGTGATCCTAAACCAGTCGTGATGTCATATTATTGGGCAATAAAAGGCTGTTTTCATCTTGGATGATACATTTGTTGTGTGAAACCCTTCTGTAGGTACATAAGAAGGGGGTCCCCAATTCTGTTCTATTTTGTGCTCTGTTTAACACAAAAAAAAGGCTTTTTTGAGACTTTCCCAAGCCGAGAGTGCTGTCGACACAATGCATTTTACTTTGCATAAAGGCATCACATTGCTTCAATGAACAGCTTATCTACGAAAGAGACACAGGCACATTTGCAATCCTAAAATGGAGAGAGCTTCTCCTGCAGTGTGACTTTTCCATTTATATACTAATCTTCCCTTTGTGTTTCCATGAAAGAAAAGATTTTCTGCCAATGTATTTTCAGAAAACAAATCTCCATTTAAATGAACAGGAAAGAAAATAGCGCAACCCGGGGCCAGGTCTGAGAAACCCCCACCTCAAGTATATGGAAAAGGTAAGCAGACTTTTGATCTCGAAAGTACAAGTTCAAGAAAACCCTGTTAGGACATGTTAGTTTCACAATTGCTACAGGACAGAAGTTGCTGAAAGGGGTTCTCAGCTTTTTACAATGACCTTGTGTTAGGGTCCCGTTTCACTTAGCGACGCACCAGCGTTCCCGACAACTATACGACCTGGTAGGGATCGCTGGTGCGTCGCACGCAGCAACAATCCAGCGATCAAACACAACGATGCATGCTGGCCAGCGTGACACTGAAAAAATGGCCCAGGACATTCCTGCATGATCAGCGATATCCAGCGGGAGGCCGGTCGCTGCTGCGTGTCACATGTAGCGAGATCGCAGGTGCGTCACAAAATTGGTGACGCAGTAGCGATCTCGCTAGCGATCTTGCTATGTGAGACAGGGCCTTTAGGCTAGGGTGAGGTACGGACTGGGACTGAAATTCAGCCCTGGCATTTGAAATCATGCAGGCCCATGCTGTCCCCATCCCCAAGCACCAGATGGGGATAAATGACTAATATCTCCCTGGATGGAGGAAAGGAAGATTTACTATAAGACCAAAATTTCTAATGATACTCGTGGCCTGCTGGTGTAATAGTGATGGAGTCAGCGACTTTGTGCGCTGTCACAACTCTTAATAGTGTGGGTGTCTTGACAACACCGGTTCTGCTAACAACGTAGAAGACAAAGCAGCCCACGACTAGACCGACCCTTCTGGCATTTGCCAGAATTGCCAGATGGCCAGTCCGGCCCTGGGTCACACAATAGAATTTTCTCTCGTACGAGAGAATTGGGTCAATTATGCTAATCACACTCTGATCATAGTGTGATCCGATTTTCTCGGATGAGAAGGTGGAAAAAAAAATTTCCTCCATCTTCTCCATTGTATCAGTCAGACGGCACTGATATGTCATCCGAGTGTGGTCCAATTTTTTTTGACGGACCCATTGACTTTTATGGCTTAGTGCGAACCGATGTATAGATGAAAATCACGCAAGCTACAATTATTTTTCCCTCCGTCAGACTTGGTTGGAAATATAAATCGGACATGCGCACGTCACCATAAAATAACATTGGTGCGAGTGTGACCCGATGTTTTGTCAGATCGCATTCGGACCGAAGATACATTTTGTCTGCACGAGCCTTAAAAGTATTTGGTTAATGGCATGGAACGCAGGGAACCCTTCTAATAATTCAAAAATCAATAGCTGAGAATTTGCAAAAAAAAAGTTTTGTAAACCGGCCAATCTCTTTCAAGATGAGTAATTAAAAAATCTATCAGTTTTTATTTTGTTAATAAAGCTTTTTTATGTTTTTGGCTGGGAATGTTGTTTTCGCATCATTCAGGTCAACATTGGATCAGTATTTTTTTTTATCGGTCTATAAACCATGGGAGCCTCTAGAATAATTTGCATAGGCGCACTACTGACCAGAATGTTATCCGGACTGTGCTGCTATACAAATACATCAGGCTAGGGATAATTTGCTGCACTTCTCTATGGTGACATAATGCAACAAATGACGACAATTAGCGACTGACAAGCACTGTCACTTGCTAATTATTTGATTTATTGCTCATCATGACTTGACTAAGAAAAGCCTTAGCCATACTTCCAGTGTCAGCCAATTTGGCTACCAGTGCCTGGATGGCACGAATGACTGGGCTGGGATTTCAGGATTTTTTTTTTTTTTTAATTATTTATTTTTAAGGCTTAATTACTTTTTTTTTTTTTGCATAAAATGTAACCATGAGTTTTCTCCATATTTACAGTATTAATCACTGAGCCATTGCTGAAGACAGCGATAAGATGAGTGTAAGCCATTTTAACGCTGGTCTAAAGGGTAAGGGGGATGCTACTCATTTCCATAATGCCTATGGAATTTCAATCACTGATAACCCGTTATCACAATTTAATATGTTAAAATAAAGGTATGGCCATAATGGTGCTAATATACTGATTTAATAGATACTTATAGGGAAGAAATCTGAATCTTGGTTCTTGTTTAATTCACATTGGAAGTTTTGGTGCAATATCCTTTTCATGCATTGTTGCGGGACTGTGGACAGGGTGTTTGGATCTGCCACGACCCTCTGCATTTGTACGAGCTTCCTTTTTAAAAAAAAGAAAAAAAATTTAGCGCTAGTGCTATCCTTTATGCAGGCATATTTATATCCCTTTGGTCTTCATTAAAATGGTGGCGCATGTGAAAGCTGACATCCAATAGTCTTCAGCAAAATAGCCCATACAGATTCAGACCTGGGCTCAGTGATGAGCCTAGATCTCCATCTGCGCATGCGCTGTCTATGGCACCATTTTGTCAAAGACCATCGGATGTCAATCTGCGCATGCGCTGCTACAGCCCAACTTTGTTGAAGACTGCCACGAGAGGAATATGCACAGAACATTAAAAAAGGAGGCTGGTATAAATGCAGAGGGGTCTTATCAGATCCGAACACCCTGTCCACAGTCCCGCCCCAATGCACGAAAAGGATAGTGCACCAAAACTTCTAATGAGAATTAATCTTTTAACCTTGAAAAGGGTATGCAGGATTTCCTGGTATAAAGGCAGGTAAATTGCAGCAAAACTCTATTACCTGAATAATGCCAGCTGCAATATCTCACAGCCATATGGTGAGAGCACTGTTGTGGAGGGAATAAACAGTAAGCCGACCGTAGCTCCTCCATACCCAGTATTATAGAATATAACAAAATGTGACAGACATGTGTAAATATATAAAGCACGAATGGGTAACATGAATTAGATTTCTAACCCAATATGAACAAATACATTGTTCACATGTACAAAGATGGACGTATAGTCAGGATCAATTGTTAAAATTGTATAAAGGGGGGGAAGGCTAGCCAACAAAACAATTGACACAGATGGTAGAGGAAAAGAGTACAAAATTTTATTTAAATAGAGAGACAGATAAAAATGGTTACAAAATACATGAGTCTTAATAAACCCTCACAGACAAGGGCAGACAGGTCCACCACCAAGTCAGCATCAGCAAACAATGGCCTATACAAATCTACAGCAACACCCCATTAGTGTAGTAGTAATAAAGGCATGATTGCCCATAGAGATCCATGGGGAGTATACATTGCACAAAAATTAAATCATGATGGTACAAAATCAGGTAAAATTACCTTAACAGAGGTATTCAAAGTCTGACAGCAGAGGACCTGCCTGCAGCCCTGACCCCTACGTACGTTTCGGATGAACGCTCCTTCATCAGGGGGTGCAACTATTGTGAAAGCATGTGACATATATAGAAATGGAACAGGAAATGACAGCTGAAAGGAATTAGTAACCATGGAAACCATAGAAGCCATGATGTCATCCACCACTACATCGCAGGGCAGCAGGGCAAGGGAGAGCCTGAAAAAGCATCATCCCGCCTGTCATTCAGCATGCAATAGCAGCATGGCACCATCACAGTATACATAAATGCCAAACACACTAGCGATCACAAGAAAAAATACCGTCATGTATGTTTACATTGCAGAGAGTCCGGTCACATGACCAGAGGAGGACGGACCTTTAGGTACTGCGCATGTCCGCATGACCTCGCGCAGTTAAAGAACTCATTGGTGGAAATGTACCATATGACTGAAAGGGGGTGGGTCAAAATGGACGATGTATATCATGACTCAAACTGCTACCATGGTAACTGGATATACAAAAGCACTGTGGTAAAAAGCAAAATGAAAAACACTAAATAGAAAAGCCGATCCTAGCTGATAAAGGTCAGCGCACAAAAAACAGCACACAAGAAACCGGCGGAGCGCTGCATAAACTGACATGTCGACATAACATCACACACTTAGGTAACACATTGGTAAAGATATATCACATGACCACAAAGGGGTGGATCAAGATGGGTGATGTATATTAACCTAGCTCAGACCGCTGCCATGGCAATCAATATACAACAGCGATGTGATTAGAAATAGGACATGGAACACTGCATATCAGCAGTCCAAAAGCTGATAAATGTCAGTGCACAAGAAGCCGGCTAGGTGCTGCATACACCATCAGACCCGTCTCCAGCACTGGAGACAGGTCTGATGTTCCTGGGGCTGTGGGAGAGGGACCTCTTCCTGTCAGACCAACAGACATCAATGGACCGCGTCCTCTTTTGGATGTGGTACATTGATGACATTCTCTTCGTCTGGCAGGGTACTGTTCTTGATCTTCAAGAATTTTTCAATCATTTGAAAATAAAATTTTGTACTCTTTTCCTCTACCATCTGTGTCAATTGTTTTGTTGGCTAGCCTTCCCCCCTTTATACCCAGTATTAGTGTGGGGCTCCAACTGATCATAAGGTAATGGCATACTCTAGCAACATGCCATCACTTTTTGAGATGGGGATACCCCTTTAATGGCATTGGGTCATTTTCCTTCCGCTAAATAAATACATTTCTATTTGAGAAGCATTTTTTTTTATCTCTCTAAGAGTTTGTGAACCCTTCCTGGCCATAAGTCCTGAGACATTTTGGTAATACCTGCCTATAATGAGTGCATCAGGTGGTGTACCCCTTTGGACCAAGTGCTTTCCCAACTCAGGTGATTGCAAAAGTAATGCAGATGGAAACAACCAACAGTTGAATTGTATTTTACTCACAATTAGGCAAAAAGTATGATAGTTGCAAAGTTTCTTTACGAAGTAACAGACATGAACCGAGATTTTAAGTTGATATATAGCAAAGAGATGAAACCTCCAACACTTTGGCAATGCTTGTGACAGTTTGCTGGCAAACACCTCAGCAGCACTTCCTTCACACAGACATAATTATTTTGTTTAATTCACAGTGCACCCCGATACATGTGCATAGCACTAGTCGTGGGGTATTCTCATGGTTCTCTCTCTTGGCAGTGGAACCCTGCAATATCTCATGTCAAACAACCTACACACTCTTACGGGCTAATTACTCTATTACCATGACACGTGTATCTGACTGTCTCAGATGTGTTTAATCTAGAGATGAATGGTTCAATTTTTGGAACTCCAGTCCAGCACCCAGGTCATATTAAACAGAGAAAAAAGGGGAGTACAAGTCCAATAACATAAAAATAATAAGCAAAGTTTATTAAACATGTAGTACTGACAGTTACATAAATGACAGAAGATATATAAAGGATCAGATAAGTATCTGCTGCTTGTTAGTCCTAAGAATTGACAAAATAAAGTGCTTAGTGCCTGTAACAAATATGGGCCATACTTGAGGGATATAAAGGTAAGAGAGATCCTAACAGGTGCGCATCCTGGTGGCGGCGCTGCTTGTGGTCCTTGGCAGAGTTCAATATGGGTAAGCACTATAGCTTGGGATAGTGATTTTTTTCAGGATGCGCACCTGTTAGGATCTCTCTTACCTTTATATCCCTCAAGTATGGCCCATATTTGTTACAGGCACTAAGCACTTTATTTTGTCAATTCTTTGGACTAACAAGCAGCAGATACTTATCTGATCCTTTATATGGTTCCATGACAATTGTGTACAAGATAATTGTGTACGGACAATTGTGTACAGAAAATTGTGTACAGGCCAATTGTGTCCAAGGACAATTGTGTCCAAGGACAATTGTGTACAGGGCAATCGCCTTGTACACAATTGTCATTGTACACAATTGGCCTGTACACAATTGTCTGTACACAATAGTCCGTACACAATTATCTTGTACACAATTGTCCTGTCACCCCTTTATATATCTTCTGTCATTTATGTAACTGTCAGTACTACATGTTTAATAAACTTTGCTTATTATTTTTATGTTATTGGACTTGTACTCCCCTTTTTTCTCTGTTTAATATGTTATGCTGGAGTGTCCATTTCCCATTGAGACGGCACTACATAGTGGGCGACTCTACTGGGATATACATTTGGTTCCGTATGGTTTTGTTTTATATACAGCACCCAGGTCAGTGGTATCTGGTGGCTAGACAGGTCCGTGAATGTCATTCCTTCCAGTGTCCCAAGTGCAGCATTTGATTTGTCAGTGCTGTCACAATGTCATCTGTGCTGGCCCAAAATTCTAAGTGCCCCACCTACCTGCTGCTGCTGAGATCTCACTCTGTGCAGTACAGGTTGCAACTCTCAGAGTGGGTGGGTGGGAGGACACTGAATACTCTTGTACTCATGAGCAGTCTGACTCTGTTGCTGGGCTCTTTTCACTAATCTATGCAATTTGTTATGTGAAACCTGGTGATTGATCCACTTTAAATAGAACGCAACTGTCAGCCTTGCCTGGAGTGTTTCTGCAAAGGAAAGCTTTTACCCTAACGATGGAGTCCTATAACTGGGCAGCATGTTATAGAGCAGGTGGAGTTGGGCAAATTGATATATAGTTGGGGGGAAAGATTTAGCATACCTTTTTTTCATGTTAATCCTACTCATTCTCGGGTTAGGAGTCCAGTGGGTGGTCTTGGCAGTGATTATCTTTGTAGAAACACTTGTATACCGAAGGCTGAGAATCACAAGTAAAATTACCCAGTGCATTCATAAACCTAAAATGAGCTGAATAATTTATAAACACAGTACTAAATCTGTTCCTAGAACTGCACGTTCAACGTGATAGGTTCCCTTTAAAAGTTCAGCAAGTAAAGGTTATTTTTAATCTAATTGTAGAATAAATCATTTTGCTCTCATTTACTTTCTGTAACAATTCCTCACAGTTTCAAGTTCTCTGTTGGCTTTCACTTAAGTCCTGTCGATATCTTTGACCTGAGAAAAAATATTTTACATATATTAGTAGTTAGTAGTACCTTTAGTTAATTAAATTTCACAAAGTTTAAGTCTTAAATTTTCATTCCTTTATTCATTTTCAACTCTCCTGAAATGCAGTTTCCAACCTTATCCAAGTTTCAGATTTTTCTCTTGATTGAGTGTCCCTCCTTGTAATACATGCTGGATGTGAGCTCTGTGTGTATCCTGATACTGCTGTATTTGTTTCATGCATCAGCATAGTTTCAATACTGTAATTTCCTCTCCATGTGCTTTCCTCCTTGCCTAGTTTTTTTTCTAATATTTTCTCCCCTGGAAATTTCTTTACAACCCTCTTTCTCCTGCTACCTCTAACCCTAAGAGAAGGGAGAGGGAGCAAAGTGCTGTCAGAAGTAAAGCTATCCACTCTTTTTGGCAAAAAGCCTCTAGTTCCTGTAAATTCTTGCGCTGTCTAGCATGAACTGCGTGCTTGAGATCTCCCCAGAGTGGCTCAATGACATTGAGGTCAGGAGACTGAAATGGCCACTCCAGAACCTTCACTTTGGTCTTCCTTAGCCAAGGACAAGTCGACATGACCCTGTCTTTTGGATCGTTGTCATGTTGGTACGTCCAAGTACGTCCCATGCGCAGCCTCCGGGCTGATGAATGCAAATTTGCCTCCAGTATTTGCTGATAACTGTCACATTTCCACCCCTCAGTATGTCTGGAATGCAGTTACTGAAAGCTTGGCCGTGCAATCTGGTATAGGGGTGTGCTGAACTGTCAGTACTTTGATTGACAGTTTGGACATCCAATCTGGTACAGGGGTGTGCTGAGATGTCAGTGTGTTGATTGACAGCTCGAATATCCAATCTGAGACTGTGAGGTGTCAGCTGTCTCCATGTGTTCATTATTCCAGTTAATGGCCGTGCTTCTTAACTGAGCTGTGTCTCCCAGAAAACTGCCAGATGTACATTCAGCCTGTGAGGTTTGTGCTTTGTGCTTTCCTGTGCCTAGAGGTCTTTTTGCTTGATCTGTTGTCTGACCTTGGACTTCATTCTGACCATCCTCCTGTTTAACCCCTTCAGCTCTGATTGGTTATCCTCCTGGTACTCTGGCCTCGGAACATTACCTGACTATGCTTTTGTCTCTTCCTTCTGTTTATGATGTACCCTCCTGGCTTCTGATCTTGGACTTCTTGACCACTCTGACTCACGGCTTGGCCATGGGAAGCGACTAGCTTCACAATAACGTGCTACATTCATCTTTCCTTCAACTTTGACCAAGTTTCTTGTGCCTTTGTAGCTCACACATCCCCAAAACATCAGCGATCCACCCCCATGCTTTACAGTAGGAATGGTGTTCCTTTCATCTTAGGCTATGTTGACCTCTCTCCAAATGTGACGTTTATTGTTGTGACCAAAAAGTTCAATTTTGGTCTCATCACTCCAAATTACCTTGTTCCAGAGGCTTGTCTCTGTGCTGTTTTGCATATTGTAGGCGATATATTTTGTGGCATTTGCGCAGTGATGACTTTATTCTGGCGACTTGACCATGCCTCCTTATTGTGCATCTTGAAACAGCCACACCGCTAGTTTTCAGAGAGTCCGGTATTTCAGCTGATGTTATTTGTGGGTTTTTCTTTGCATTCCGAACAATTTTCCTGGCAGTTGTGGATGAAATTTTGGTTGGTCTACCTGACTATGGTTTTGTTTTTACAGAGCCCCTGATTTTCTATTTGTTAATCACAGTTTGAACGCTGCTGACTAGCATTATCAATTCCTTGGATATCTTTTTGTGTCCATTTCCTGTTTTATACAGTTCAACTACCTTTTCCCGTAGATCCATTGACAATAGTGTTGAGCGACTTTTGTTTTTTTAGGGTCGAGTTTCGTTTCATGAAACCCGACTTTTCCAAAAGTCGGGTCGAGCAAAATCGGCCGACTAGGGAAAAGTCGGGGTCGTCCCGAAACATGAAACCCAATGTAAGTCAATGGAGAATTAAAGTCGGCAGTGAGAGGAGGACAGGAAACACACCAACAGTGCCCATTTGAATGCCAAAAGCATCAATTCTTGTTACTGAAGCTTGTCAACCTTAATTAACTTCATAATACTAGTTACGCACTGAAAAATGGGGGTTATTTGGCTACAGTTGTATTCACGGGAAAAACTTCCGTCACAATTCTCATAGGCGATGCTGACCCTCAATTAATTTGTGTGTTGAGACAGTGAAAACATTTTTTTGTGAATAAAGTCTTGCTGTATCGCACTTCCGTTGATTCCATCACTGTTACTCATCTCAATCCAATTTTCATCACAGGGAGCGATGTAAACATGGTGCTCACTGGCTATCATGATCTGTCACGTAACTTTGGAGTGCAAAAGACAGAAGCCACAGGCCGTAGGCGATTCTATTTGATTGGCATGAGAGGGCACATTTTGAAATGTGCGCCGGAATGTCACACGTTTGTGAGTAGGAAAATTGTGAAAGCTGATGATAAACCACCACTGCATGTAATTGTGAGTCAACGTCCATAAGAAATGGAAGCCACTGATCATCTGGAGCTAGAGCCCGGCCAGCAGGACAGGGCATAGCTACAGGGCATAGCTACATCTTAACCATCATCTTCCAGTTCAATCAATTTGTAGTGGCAGTCCCAGTGAAGGATTTGACAGCCCAGACTACACAGCGGAGGAGCAGGGAGAGGTAAACATTGCAAATGCTGGGGCCCTGCCCAAGCAAGGGGGGCACACTCGTGGGCGTCGGTACTGGCACTGGGCCCCTCATAGTACGGCGGTGTGTCTGACGGAGGGTGTGCACCACCACTGTCAGAGACACTTGATTGCACTATGAGGGACCCTATGCCAGTGCCCACGCCCAAGAGTCGGCCTACCCACCTGTCCAGGGCAATGGCACGCGCACGGTTTTGTGCGCTAGGTGGTGACCCCGGCCATGGGGGGGCGCCCACTTAGGGAGGTTTACAAAGTGGCATATGTAGATGTGGGTCATTCAGCTGCTGCAAAAGGCGAAATAGGTCAAGTTCGCGGAATAGGAGGAGGACCAAAGCAAGCCATTTTTCTGGCAACCTATGTGTCATCAAGGGAAGGTGGGACAAAATCCTTGGAAACCCATGCATGGTTCATTTTAATGAAGGTTAGATCATCCACATTTTGGGTTGACAGACGGGTCCTGTTTTCTGTCAGGATTGATCCAGCTGCACTGAAGACTCTTTCCGATAGCACACTTGCAGCTGGGCAAGCGAGCTCCTGTAAGGCATATTGTGCCAATTCAGGCCAGGTGTCCAGTTTAGAGGTAGCAAATTGGTATATCATGAACAATAAAACATAACCTTTAATGATTCTTTAAAAACCATACATCAAATCAAAACAAACATGTGCCAAAGTGCAATTGTGCAGTGTTCTATTAAAAACAAACCGTTTTGTACTAAATAAGGTACCATATGGCCCTAGACATTAACGTATTTCTTAAGTATAGGAGTAACCCCGGCACACTAATAACATGAAAGTAAAGTCTTCTCAACGACAGTCTTTAATTGTTGTGATTTTATTGATTGTGAAAAAAAAGGGTGGTGTTACAATCCAAAAAAGGGTGGTGTTACAATCCAACGTTTCAGCTCTACATCTCGAGCTTTCATCAGGGATATGACTAGATCCTTGGTTTTGAGGTGTGTGTATAAGTGGTATAGGTTTGCCTTTGTAATCCAGCTGCTGGAACGGTACCTATAGTAACCACGATGTGTAGGGTCAGCACGTGACTCCCGTCCTTGTGTCCTAAATCTAGTCAGGTGTGGAGGAGGCCGGAAGTCTTCCGGCCTCCTCCACACCTGACTAGATTTAGGACACAAGGACGGGAGTCACGTGCTGACCCTACACATCGTGGTTACTATAGGTACCGTTCCAGCAGCTGGATTACAAAGGCAAACCTATACCACTTATACACACACCTCAAAACCAAGGATCTAGTCATATCCCTGATGAAAGCTCGAGATGTAGAGCTGAAACGTTGGATTGTAACACCACCCTTTTTTGGATTGTAACACCACCCTTTTTTTTCACAATCAATAAAATCACAACAATTAAAGACTGTCGTTGAGAAGACTTTTCTTTCATGTTATTAGTGTGCCGGGGTTACTCCTATACTTTAGTCTTGTTTTTTCCCAGAGCACCTAAGTTGGGGTTTGAGCCTGTCATATCTACTTTATATTAACGTATTTCTTGTCCAGGTGTTTCAAAACCTGGAATCTCCGACCATATGAGCCTTGTATATTTGTAATTGTGTGCCGACCAGGCCTTTATGTCATCAGAATTAATATTACTTAATAGACCTATATCCAGCCCGTATATAAATTAGCACAGCATATGTACAGCATCGGTCAAATGCATAAGCATAAAATCACCTCATGAACAAATTGTATCCATTTATGTTACCACTATAGAAACTGAGACCACTGTACTTATCTTTAAACGCTTCTGTAAAAAACGGATGATCAGGTAAGGTCCATCTGAAAACCCAAAATCGTGACCCGATCTCCAGACTTGTCACCCAACGCGTTTCGTCGATGCCTGACTCATCAGGGGTATTGTGACACCTTCTTCTGGTGCATAGCACGCCCGTTGTAAGATAGCTGCCTTTTATAAATCGCGGCATACCGCAGCTTGTTGCCGTTTCCGGTTGCCCCGTACAGTACTTCCGGTTTGCGCATGACGCCGGCATCTGCTCAGGCAACTTGCCCCACTTCCTGGGTTTTCCTAAACAGGCGCCGCGCGTCATGTTGAGACAGGAACCGACCATACCCTGCCCCACTTCCTGGGCATAACCGGGCATGTCAGTCTGCATATCAAGATATTGCGTGATTGGTCTAGGCAGTCACCTGACCATCACGTATCAGTAGGAGCCGCTCACTTTATTTTATTGCATCAATCTAATAGTGCGGCTTCATTTAATCAATCATAAATGTTGAATGCGTCCCCCTATCATTATTTATACGGGACCCGAATTGTTAAGTCATTTTATGATTGCATAGGCGTTATGAATCAGTACAAAACGCCAACACCCATATTATGGACATTGTCAGGGATTATCTTGTGAATGAAAACAAATTCTTTACACTCCATCATGGGAAAAGAAGCAGAAAAAAAAGAGTCAGGATACCAACTGCAAAATATGTGTGATGTGGAAATTATTCAATTAATTTTGTTGCATGCATAAGAAGGGGATACCACCAACCTCCATATATCTGTAGGAATTATAGAAAGGGTGCCCGCTAAATCTGGCCCTATAGGTTCCTAACTAGCTGTTCCCTACCTCACGCGGAGGTTGGCACCCTAAATTCCTGCGCAAATGGCGCCCCCACTCCTCGTCGGCTCTCCCTGAACTAAAAAGCCCTATTAAAACTCCCTACAAGAAGGAAGAAAAGGATAGTGTCTCATTCAGTCCTTTGGGATATACAGATTGTAATGAGAAAATCCAATAGGTTTCTCTTTGGAGTATATGTTTATCCCAATCACCTCCTCTTGGATTTTGGGGGACCTTTTCTATGCCCATGAAACTGACTGCCTTCACGTCACCCTTATGTCTTTGATTGACATGGGTGGCTACCGGTGTATCACGTTTATGAATTATATCTCTATGGTGTTCGCCTACCCTAACCCTCAGCTCCCTCTTGGTCTTGCCGATGTATTCAAGGCCACAGCTACAGGTGATTTTATATACCACTCCTATTGATCTACAATTAATGAATTGACCAATAGGGTAGATCTTTCCTGTGACATTGCTCTGAAATTCTTTGCTCTGTTGAATAGAGGTACAATATTTACAGCTACCACATCTGTAACAGCCTTTCGGCTGTGTACCTAGCCATGTTGAGCTGTATGAGGTTTTCTGGGTATAATGGCTGCGGACCAACCTATCCCTCAAGGAGCGGCCCCTTCTAAATGTAATTTGTGGATTGTCCGAGATCAAGCCTCCAAGATCCTTGTCCATACATAGTATTGGCCAATGTCGGTTCATAATGGCTCTCAGCTCATTTGCCCCATTGGAAAAAGTGGTGATGAACCTTATGATATTGTCTTCATTGGTTTGCTGTTTGGGTATAAGTAGTTCTTTTCTTTCCTTCTCTACCGTAGACTTATAGGCCCCTTTAAGAATGTCATCTGGGTATCCTCGTTCATGAAAACGAGATCTAAGGTCATCTGCTTGTCTCTTAAAGTCTCTCTGATCAGTACAATTCCTTTTCATGCGTAGGTACTGACCTTTAGGAATACCTTATTTCAAGGGGACTGGGTGACTAGATTCCCATCTTAGAAGGGAATTCGTAGAGGTAGGTTTCCTGTATGTTTCTGTGACTATACGGTCATTTTCTCCCCTCTTAATGACTATGTCCAGGAAGGGTAGTCTGTTGGCACTAACCTCACATGTAAAGCTAAGACCAATATCATTTATATTAAGATCTTTCACAAAAGTTCTAAAACTGTTCTCATCACCTCTCCAAATAACAAATACATCGTCGATGTAGCGGAGCCATAGCACTATTTTGTCCTCCGCCACATCGACCTGCTCACCAAAAGCGACATTTTCCTCCCACCAGCCCAGGAGCAGATTTGCGTACGATGGCGCACAGGGGTTGCCCATCGCAGTGCCCCTGAGCTGATGGAAGAACCTGCCATCAAAGAGAAATTTTTTTTTCGTGAGACAGAATTCCAAGGCCTGCATAACGAACAGGTTATGTCTCATACATTGGACGCCTCTTGTCTTAAGGAAATAGTCCGCAGCCATTAGACCTTTATCATGGGGAATGGATGAATACAAGGCTTCTACATCTATTGAACCCAATATCATATCGGTGTCCAATTCGATGTGGTCAAGTTTCAATAAAAGGTCGGTGGTATCCCTTGTGTAGGAACTAAGTGATATAACAAATGGTCTTAAAATTTTATCTACATAGATACCCAGATTTTGGGTTAGACTTCCTATACCCGATATAATCGGTCGGCCTTTCAAAGGCGAAAGGCCTTTATGAACCTTAGGCAGAGCATAGAATGTTGCCACAGTCGGGTGTTGTAGAATCAAAAAATCTTTCTCATTTTTATCAATGAGTTTTGCTTGAAAGGCCCCATTCACCAACTTCTTAAGATCATTTAAAAAAGTGTTTGTGGGGTTATGTTCCATTCTTTCATACCCCATAGATCTATCTAACAGTGAATAGCACATGGTTTTATACTGTGCTACATCCATCAACACTATATTCCCCCTTTATCTGCGGGTTTCACTATTAGAGTATTGTCTCTCTCCAGCTCCAGAAGCCCATCCATCTCAAACTTGGTGAGGTTATGGAATCGTCTTTTTTTCCCATTTTAGTTCAGGGAGAGCCGACGAGGAGTGGGGGCGCCATTTGCGCAGGAATTTAGGGTGCCAACCTCCGCGTGAGGTAGGGAACAGCTAGTTAGGGACCTATAGGGCCAGATTTAGCGGGCACCCTTTCTATAATTCCTACAGATATATGGAGGTTGGTGGTATCCCCTTCTTATGCATGCAACAAAATTAATTGAATAATTTCCACATCACACATATTTTGCAGTTGGTATCCTGACTCTTTTTTTTCTGCTTCTTTTCCCATGATGGAGTGTAAAGAATTTGTTTTCATTCACAAGATAATCCCTGACAATGTCCATAATATGGGTGTTGGCGTTTTGTACTGATTCATAACGCCTATGCAATCATAAAATGACTTAACAATTCGGGTCCCGTATAAATAATGATAGGGGGACGCATTCAACATTTATGATTGATTAAATGAAGCCGCACTATTAGATTGATGCAATAAAATAAAGTGAGCGGCTCCTACTGATACGTGATGGTCAGGTGACTGCCTAGACCAATCACGCAATATCTTGATATGCAGACTGACATGCCCGGTTACGCCCAGGAAGTGGGGCAGGGTATGGTCGGTTCCTGTCTCAACATGACGCGCGGCGCCTGTTTAGGAAAACCCAGGAAGTGGGGCAAGTTGCCTGAGCAGATGCCGGCGTCATGCGCAAACCGGAAGTACTGTACGGGGCAACCGGAAACGGCAACAAGCCGCGGTATGCCGCGATTTATAAAAGGCAGCTATCTTACAACGGGCGTGCTATGCGCCAGAAGAAGGTGTCACAATACCCCTGATGAGTCAGGCATCGACGAAACGCGTTGGGTGACAAGTCTGGAGATCGGGTCACGATTTTGGGTTTTCAGATGGACCTTACCTGATCATTCGTTTTTTACAGAAGCGTTTAAAGATAAGTACAGCGGTCTCAGTTTCTATAGTGGTATCATAAATGGATACAATTTGTTCATGAGGTGATTTTATGCTTATGCATTTGACCGATGCTGTACATATGCTGTGCTAATTTATATACGGGCTGGATATATGTCTATTAAGTAATATTAATTCTGATGACATAAAGGCCTGGTCGGCACACAATTACAAATATACAAGGCTCATATGGTCGGAGATTCCAGGTTTTGAAACACCTGGACAAGAAATACGTTAATGTCTAGGGCCATATGGTACCTTATTTAGTACAAAACGGTTTGTTTTTAATAGAACACTGCACAATTGCACTTTGGCACATGTTTGTTTTGATTTGATGTATGGTTTTTAAAGAATCATTAAAGGTTATGTTTTATTGTTCATGATATACCAATTTGCTACCTCTAAATATCTGACATTGGTTTGAGACACCCCCGCTATATAATAAAAAACAGGTGTCCAGTTTAGCGGCCCAATAGTCAAAGGGGAATGACCTGTGTGGGAGAACATCGATATGGGAGGAAAAAGTAGTTTGTAACCATAGTTGACAACTGCTGTCTTCTGTCACTTTCCATCGATGCTGTATTACCAGTTGTGTGAGCGGTACTTGAAAAATCAGTCCACAACATTGTCATGAAACCCCTGTCTCCAACACCACTTCTGCTGTGTGCACCACGAACACCTCTGCCAAGCTGCCCCCGGCCCGTACGGCTCGTGTGAGAACCATCACCGCTGCTGTGTGCTGGGAATGCCTCAACCAACCGGTTAACCAGAGTTGCTTGTTTAGTAGCCAATATTAGGTCAAGGTTCTCCTGTGGCATGATGTTTTGTAATTTGCCTTTATAGCGTGGATCCAGGATGCTCGCCAACCAGTAGTCGTCATCGTTCATCATTTTGGCAATGCGGGGGTCCCTTTTTAGGATCTGCAAGGCATAATCTGACATGTGGGCCAATGTTCCCGGTGTCAATGATGCACTGCGAGTGCTGGTTGGAGGAGCACTTTCTGGCAAATCCACATCCCTCCAGTCACGCACAAACCCTGTACCAGACCTTGCCACGCCAACATTTTCACTTGCCCCACGAGATGCATCCTCCTCCCCTAAGTAATCATCCCAATCATCATCCTCCTCCTCCTCTTCTTCCTCCACCTCATCCACGAGAGGTCCCTGAGCAGACAATGGCTGAATTTCATCAAGGATTCCCTCCACCTCTTCCTCCTCGTCAACATTGGCTGCAGACGCCTGCTCCTTAAGGTGCGTCAAAGTTTGCATGAGCAGACGCATAAGTGGGATGCTCATGCTAGGATGGCGTCGTCTGCGCTTACCAGCCATGTGCATTCCTCAAAACACTGGAGGACTTTACAGAGGTCTTTCAGCTTCAACCACTGCACACCTGTCAACTCCATGTCTGCTCTCAAAGTGCCTGGCCGTGTATCCTCCCACAAATGCATTATGGCCTGCCTCTGCTCACACAGCCACTCAACCATGTGCAGGGTGGCGTTCCACCTTGTTGCAATGTCGATAATGAGGCGGTGGTTGGGAAGGTGGAGCAATCGCTGCAGCTTCTGCATACGAATGGAGTGTACAGGCGACCGGCGGATGTGCGCGCACAGTCATCGCACCTTCTGGAGCAGGGCTGTTAACTCCGGATAATTATAGAGGAAGCACTGCACCACCAGGTTCAATGTGTGAGGCAAGCAAGGTATGTGGCTGAGTTTTGAAAGGGCTATGGCTGCCACAAAATTACGGCCGTTATCACTAACTACCTTGCCTGCCTCAAGATGTACACTGCCCAGCCATGGCTCAGTTTGTCGCTGAAAGGACTCGGCCAGCACCTCGGCGGTGTGTCTGTCGCCCAAACACATCATCTGCAACACAGCCTGCTGACGCTTTCCACTAGCTGCTCGATAGGGGGACACCTCGTGTGCAACAGTGGCAGCTGCAGATTGAGTGCTCGTACGACTGCGCTCTGTGGACGAGCTTTCGCTTCTGGAGGAGGAGGAGGAGGGTCAAACACCTACAGCCAACTCTTTCCTATACCGTGGGCTAGGCAGCTCTGTCCCACCACCGCTGTCCCCTGTGGACCCTGCATCCACCACATTAACCCAGTGCGCAGTGATGAACACGTAACGGCCCTGGCCATGCCGACTGGACCATGCATCAGTTGTGAGGTGCACCTTTTCACTCACTGACTGCTTGAGTGCATGGACAATGCGGTCTTTCACATGATGGTGGAGGGCTGGGATGGCTTTGCGAGAGAAGAAGTGGCGACTGGGTAGGTCATAGCGTGGTACTGCATAGGCCATGAGTTCGCGGAAAGCTGCGCTTTCCACCAACCGATAGGGCATTATCTCTAACGAGATTAGTTTGGCAATGTGGGCGTTCAAACCCAGTGTACGCGGATGAGAGACTGAGTACTTTCTTGACCTACTCATAGTGTCTGGGAGGGTGAGCTGACTTGAGAGCTGCATATGGTGGAAGTAGCGGTGGACAGGGCGGACTGAGAGAGAGTTGATGATGGTGATGGAGTTGGTGTTCTTTCTGATGGCCTAGATTCAGTCTTTCGTTGATATAACAGTGGGATTCCCTGACTGCTGTGGCCTTGCAACGACACCTCAACATTTGCTGCTATGCTGACCGGTGGGCTTACAGTGGGGGAAACAATGTAGTGTTGCTGACTACCTTCTTTGTGATCAGTTGCACATGTGGTACTTGAGGTTTGGTGTTGTGTCCAAGCTTGCAAGTGCATGCTGGTTAAATGTCTAAGCATGCAACTGGTATTCAAATTTTTCAGATTTTTCCCTCGGCTAAAGGTCTTTGCGCACTTCTTACAGATAACCTTGGCCTGATCATGAGGATTTTGTTCAAAAAAGTGCCACATTGCACTCTTCCTACTTTGGCAGACATTTTGCGGCCTAGCGCGCTGTGATATTTTGACCCTCTGGACAAGCTGTCCAGCAACTCTTTTGATTTTTGGAACCTGTCTTTGGAGTGCTCCGGGCCTGCCAGATAACAGCTGTTGCGATGTCGATGTCTGCTGTGGATGCTCCTCCTCCTCATCTGAGCTATTGCAAGCAGCACCCTCTTCCCCCAATGGATGCCAATCTGGGTCAACAACTGGGTCATCCATCACCTCCTCTTCAATGTCATGTGCACCTTCCTCTGTGTCACCATGTATGGTGGTATAGTGTGCGGGAAGGGGCACCTGAGTCTCATCAGGGTCAGAATCTGGCTCTGTACACTGCGAGGACAATGTAGTGCTCTGAGTGAATGTACCAGCAGAATCATCTATCAGTGGCTGTGCATCAGTGCACTTCATGTCAGATTCATCTTGGCCTGGGTAATTCACCATTTCACTTGATAATCCAGGCATGGTATGTGAAAACAGCTCCATGGAGTAATCAGTAGTATGGCCTGCGTCATCCTTCAATCTTGGTTGGGGTGAAGGACACAAGGAAAGGTGTGGTTCATGAACATGAGCCTCCAATGACGACTCAGTGCTTTTATTTTTTACAACTTCAGAAGAGGAGGCGATAGAGCTGGAGGCTGAGTCAGCAATGTAAGACAAAACTTTTTCCTGAAGCTCTGGCTTTAAAAGCGGTTTGCCAACTCCTAGAAAACTAAGCCTTCGAGGCCTTGTGGAGCCAGACAATGACGCAGGCTCAACACCTCCTGCATTTGGTCCTATTTTTCTTTTGCCACTACCATCAGATCCACCACCAACACCATCAATACCAGCTGCCAACCCCCGCCCAATTCCACGGCCTCTTCCACCAGCCTTCCTCATTTTTGGTAGAAATGTAGACAAAATCCAACAAACTATATAGTAATGTAAAACAAGGTACAAGGTGTCTATAGGACAGGGGAGATTTTGAATTTCTGCACACACTTGTGGACACTGGACACTTTTGGATTGTGTGAGGCCCACTGAATATCACAGCGCTATGTCACAGGCTCAATGTCGCAGGTGTGAAAAATGTGACTAGAGGATAACGGAGATTTTGAATTTCAGCACACACTTGTGGACACTGGACACTTTTGGATTGTGTGAGGCCCAGTGAATATCACAGCGTTATGTCACAGGCAGAAATTGGCTAGTGTATGACAAACTACAAGGTGTATATAGAATTGGGCAGAATAGGAATCTCCCTAGAGTGTAGGTCTGTAAGAACGGAACAAGTCCTCGACTTATCCTTACAGAGCGACACACAGTTTCACTGTGGCCGTGATAACAGCCGTTACACGGTACTGAGAGAGGAGCGTGCACGTACACGGCTGTCCGGTGTACGTAAAATTGTCAAGCACTGTGTTTAAGTATACGGACTGACACACGCTGTCTCTCTATAGTTTTGAATGTGATCAAACAGCAAATATATTTAACTGTTTGAAAGCTAGACAAAACTAGAAGGTGCAGGTCTGTAAGAACGGAACATGTCCTCAACTTATCCTTAAAGAGTGACACACAGCTTCACTGTGGCTGTGATAACAGCCATTACACGGTACTGTGTGAGGAGTGTGCATCGCTGTATGGTGTGAAAAAATGCACGCTCAGTACATCACCATGACAAAAAAAAAAATTGGGATTGCTTTTAAAAAAGCAGTTTGCAGAGCAGTGGGTAAACAGCAAAGCAGCCGTCAGGAAGCCTTAGAAGGCAGCCTAACAACCAACACCGCTGATCCAGCAAAATATAGCCTCCACTTGCACTGCACACACAGTGACTGGTGTGTTGTACAGGCAAAATCGCTAGCAGCAGAAGCAGTTTTTGGTGTCTTCTTCCCTGCCTAACGCTCTCCCTACAAAATCAGCAGCAGCAGCAGCTCTCCCTATTCTGAGATCAGCATGAGTAACATGGCGGTCGGCGTGCATGCCCTTTTATACCCCCTGTGACGCCCAGCAAAGCAAGCCAATCACTTGCATGCCCTTCTGAAAGATGGTGGTGATCCCTGCCTATGTCATCACGTTGCCCACAGTGTCCGTGGATCCTGATTGGCTGAAAAAGAGCGCAAAACAAACTTTTGAAATGCGACTTTGGCGCTTAAGTCGCCGACCTCGTGGCCGACCTCATCCTAGGGTCGTGCTTCGTTTCATGAAACCCGACTTTGCTAAAAGTCGGCGACTTTTGAAATTTTTCGACCCGTTTCGCTCAACTCTAATTGACAATTCTTTTGCTTTCCCCATGACTCACAATCCAGAAACGTCAGTGGCTGGATGAAAGATGCAAGAGTCTGTCTGGATCCCAGAAACTCATTCAGCTTTTATGCACACACACTGATTACAAGCAAATAGGTCACAGGTGAGGATGTTACCTTTAGTAGCCATTCAAACCCATTTGTGTCATCTTCTGTGCATGTCATCAGGCCAAAATCACCATGGTATGTGAACTTTTGATCAGGATCATTTGGATGTTTTGGGTTGTCATTATGATTTAGAGAGAAAACACAGTAATTTGACAATAAATGGCTTCACTCAACCACTAACCATGAGTGGAGAAAAAGTTTTGGTGTTATCATTCATATTCTCTGAAAAAAGGCCAAGAAAGCAAAAATTATACCAGGGTATGTAAACTTTTGAGCACAACTGTATATAAAATTCTGTAAAATTTGTGCATAGCCTTTATTAGGGACTTTCCTTGTTTACGCCCTGGCAATAATCTGTTCTGGTCATATAATTTATATATTGGTGTTAGACTCGTTAGAAAGACAAGGCACTACCATACCCTTATCTATGTGGCTGCGTCTCCATCACCAGGACTAGATTTCTATTCCCTGGAAGCCAAGATCTTGTAAACTCCGAACAATCGATAGAGAAAGTATATTGAAAGATTGTATAATTTATTATAACTAGAATAATTTATATATTTTTTTTTACAAAATCTGAAATTCCACTTTAAATCTGACCATTTGTGGTCCTCAAAACCCTATTGTTATCTTTTAATCTTTTTAGGTTTCTATTTCCTGGAAGCAGAAATCTTGTAAACTCTGATCAATTGATATAGAAAGTATATTGGAAAATTGTGTAACTTATTATAGATAGAATAATATATTTTTTGGACAAAATCTGAAATTCCACTTTAAATCTGACCATTTGTGGTCCTCAAAACCCTATTGTCATCTTTTAATCTCACGGTTCTGCAAATATTACCGAGCTCGTATCCTGTATACTTCATCAAAGACTAAGCAATCTCATTTTAAAGATGGCATAGCAGGGCCGGATAAATCACTTCATCAAGATAAGTCTGTATCATCCATTATAAAAGCACGAAAGACATACAGCGCCGCCTCGACGTGTACACGGAGGAATCTAATAATATGCTAGTTTTTCTTCCTTCTTTCCTTAAGAATCAGCGGTTAAAAGCTCTGATTGAATTTCATCTTGATTTCATTAAATATTCATAAAGGCCAATTAGAAGGGCAGCTAAGTAGAAGCCAAGGCTCCTTTCCATCATCCTGTCAAAGAGAGTCCATCCATCGGCCTGTTTGCCTTAGGACTCGCCAGTCAATATCCTCATTCAATCATTTATGGAGCAGGCTTACAAATCACTGTTCCCTTCCAGTATATGACTTTATAGACAGATAAGGGACGCACGGATGGAAGACGGGGGGCTGGGTTTTACGGTGGCGGTGGTGGTGACGGTGGGGGCTCTAATCATTCGCGACGGCAATATGCTGTAGAAAGCTAAATGCAAATGAGGACGGAAAAAAAAACACACTTAATCAAAGGTTGGAATGAAAATCTTTCTTTTTAATGAGCAATGACATTGGTACAGCCCTGATTACATTGAAGAAAAACTGCTTAAAATTCTCAGTCAATCACGCAAGTTTATTTTAACCTTTTTTTTTCTTTTTTTTTTTTGGAGAAGAAACCACAGGGTTACAGTTTAATTCATCGAGGGTGCTTATCTCTCTCTGCAACTGCTAATTTTAAAATTACTACCCGTATGGAATATGCTGAGCTGAGTCCCTCAAATATATATTGATGTTTATATTCAAAAGAGCCTATTAGCCCAAGACTGTTTTCCCTTTGCTGATGTAAGGACTTATTAAAGCCGCTGGTTCTGTTTATAAGGTTAAGATGACGAGGATCGGCTGTAATGAAGGACAGATAATTTGCTGCGTGTGTGTTTATTTTGTATTTTTTTTTTATTATTTATCTTTTTTATGATAATTTATTGAGATGTATTTAAATTTTGCTCAGTGCTTAACAAGCCGTGAACGTCGAGGGAGTTTCTTTATCGAACTCGGTCGACTGAAAAATGGGTCCAACGGCAGGTGCAAAAATAGACAAAGATGTGTACTGGAAAAGATGAATATTTTTGTTTAACGCTATGGAAAATAAGTAATATTTGCATTCAGTTATCTAAATACTGTCTTTGTTGGCAAAACCACCCAATCAGAGGTTATTTTTCTAGAAGATTAAAGAGAACCTGTCACCAGGTCAAAACTGATAATTTTGGGCTCATATTGCTGGTTGTTGGACCTGTTCTGATTTGATATTCATGTTCCTATTCTAATAACAGGACATGAGTTTCAAAGTCCCTAAAATCCCCTTAAAGGATGACTTGTGTCCAAGTCGAAAGTGACCAGTTGTTGCTCTTATTTTATTGCCGCTGCTCCCTTGAGTATTCCGTATTTTGTTTTCTTTAAATCCTCCATATGGTTACAGAGTTATGGGCCATTTTATTTAGTGCTGATTTTAAGGTCTTCACAATGAGGGCATAGCTCACAGGATAAATATGCAGAGACATTTCAAGACACACCCCGAGAGAACACTGTGAGCCACGCCCTCTTTGTAATGGTGTAGGGGGTGGACTGACCTATGGACCTGTCTGGTGAAGAAGGAAGTGTAACCTGTGATGTGTACAATGCTTTATTCTGACTTGAATGCATATATGTGGGGTAATAGCTAGAATTGGGGAAAGATGGTGTAGTACCGGGTTTTGGCCATTAGATGGAGACATAGGGTAGTGAGAAAAGGGCTTAACAGCAGCTTTAGGCTAGAGAAACACAGAGTCATGGTGGGCGGAGTTACGGGACTGGGAAGGGGATTTCCAGGATAAGGATATAAAAGGAAAGAAAGTCCCAGGGTGAAGAGATCTCTCTCTCATGACACGATAGAGGACAGAAGAGCTCAGGAGAAGAAAGAAGAAAGCAGAGCTCAGGAACAAACAGGAGAGAGAGATGGAAAGTCGGGGGGGTGGCCCTGACAGGACAGCTGCAGAACGCAAGACAAAGGAGGCCTGGGGTACCGGATGGCTGGACACTGAAGGAGCAGGCAGACTCGGCAGGGGAAAGCGCTGTGGCCGTGGGCCTAATGGCAGCCACGGTGAAAGAACCCAGGGGTCTTCGCCAAACAGGTGCACAAAGCACTTTGTCAAGCACAAACACCGTGCTGTGAGGTCGAAACGTTGCACCACTTGGTGCTGGATTAAAGTCCACAATTTTTCCTTGAACTGGAGTACTGCCTGGTTTTTTTCTATTTATATTTTTGCATTGGACAACCGCATTATTCAGGAAGTATTGCACCCAAAATCTGCTCAAGTTTGTGCTGCTGTCTGTTTTTCTATTTATCTATCTATCTATCTATCTATCTCCTTCTAGCTCTGTTGTTGAACTGAGCTCTTACATCCCCTCGCTTCCTGAATCACCCTAAAATGGCTGCTGTGTTCCCTGTTCTTTATACAGGCTCTGATAGTCCCTTCTGATTGGCAGCAGGGCTGCTACCAGGAATTTCAGGGCCCCATACTTGCAACAGTTTTTGGGCCTCCTTGAGACTCCACCCATGCTTCACCCCAGCTCCACCTCTACCCCTCAAATCTTCCATAGTCCCACCGCCCACTCTTGGAAAAACTCCACTTCTGCACCACATTCACATCAATCACATATTAATAATTCCCATCGAACACCATATCACATACATAGCAATCAGCTTTTGTTTTGACATAAACATTCTTTAAGCCACAGCCAAGGCAAAGTAGACTCTTTTGACAGGACCCTTCTACTCTAACCTATTAAACATTTCTTGAAATATCCTATGCTCTTTTAGGTATATTTTTCTTAAAGGGAATGTGTCACATACATTTTTTAAAAACACAAATAACACATACAAGGGACAAATACCGCCACACCATGGCCGGACCACATGTTACCACCGCATAGTAACTGGATAATACCATGTACAAGGATAAAATACCACCACTTCACGATCAGACCACATATTACCCCCACATAGTGACATCTCTAGTTGAAGTCCTTCATCTTCGCTTTTCTTCCTCATCTAGCACAGAATGCCATCACTTCTTCCAGCCAGGACTCGTATCTGCATAAAATAACGCAATTATCTAGAGAACAACTTCCAGAGCATATTCCACAATTTTTCCCCAACTTCTACACTACGCAACCCACCATTCCAAAAATAAATTGTAATTCACAACTGTGCCCCACTGTTATTAATGAGTCACCGTAGGAGGCAAAAACAGAAATACTAGCTAAGTCCAGAAAACCAGAGAAGTTGGCAGCTATCGGATTGCAGACCCCTGAACCTATCAACAACAACTAGCGGTAGCCGTGGGGGGTTCCTACGGTGCCTAGACCCCTCGATCACAGCCGGAGAACTAAACAGCCTAAAGACAGAAAGGGAAATCTAAACTGCCCCAGAGCAGACCCCAAAGCAAAAGGCAGTCCCCAACATATAATGACGGTGAAGCAAGATGAATAACACTCACACAGATAGAAAGATAGGCTGAGCAAATGATGGGGCCCAAGCTAACTAAATAGGACAGGATAGAAAAGCTGCTGTCTGCAATCCGCCAAAACCCTATCAAAACAAGAGCCAACAGACTGATAGGGAAAAAAGCCCTGAAGTCGCTAGGCTTCAAAAAGACTATATCAGTACTAAGGTATTTTCTGAAGACAGAGCAAAAAGGAATTCAGCTCACCCCAGCAGGGAATGGCAAAAATCCAGAAAAACAAGGCAAAACAAAACCAAAACACAAATGCAAAAAGCAGAGCAGAAAACTTATCTTTTGAGGAGCAGGAATCAGACTGGTCTCCTAGAATCCCACTGAGAAATCACCAGCAAGGCAGAAGGGCATCAGCTGCCTTATATCCAGTCAGCAATTCCAGTCACCCAGTCATCATCATCCTGCTCAGGTGCTTGGTAATCAGCCTCACTACCTTCCTTCACCAGAAGAGGGCGTTCATCAGACCTCAATGGTGAAGGGGAAAATGAACTCACAACAGTACCTCCCCCTTGAGGAGGGGTCACCGAACCCTCATCCACGCCACCAGGGCGATCAGGGTGAGCCCGATGAAAGGCACGCACCAATCTTTTGGCATGAATATTAGAGGCAGAGACCCAGGAATTATCCTCCTGACCATAACCCTTCCACTTAACCAAATACTGGAGTCTCCGTCTAGCCAGACGGGAATCCAGTATCTTCTCTACCTCATATTCCAGGTTACCTTCAACCAATACAGGGTCCGGAGGTGCCACCCCAGGAACAACTGGTTCAACAAACCTCTTCAACAAGGACTTATGAAACACATTATGGATTTTAAATGTGACAGGAAGAGCCAAACGAAAAGAGACCGGATTAACAATCTCCAAAATCTTGTAAGGTCCAATAAATCTAGGCTTAAACTTAGGAGAAGCCACCTTCATAGCAATATTTTTTGATGATAACCAAACCATATCACCAACCATAAACTGGGGACCAATGGTCCTATGTCGGTTGCAAAACCGCTGGGCCTTTTCCTGGGAGAGAGATAACTTATCCACCACTTGGTCCCAGATCTGGTGCATTCTCTCCACCACAGTGTCAACACCTGGGCAGGCAGAAAGCTCCACCTGCCCTGAAGAAAATCGAGGATGAAACCCAAAGTTACAAAAAAAAGGTGACATCAAGTGGCAGAACTAGCTCTATTATTTAAAGCAAATTCGGCCAAGGGCAAAAATGAAACCCAATCATCCTTATCAGCGGAAATAAAACATCTCAAATACGACTCCAAGGTCTGGTTTGTTCTCTCCGTCTGCCCATTGGTCTGAGGGTGAAAAGCAGAGAAGGACAACTGAATTCCCAGCTTGGAACAGAAAGTCCTCCAAAATCTAGACACAAACTGAACTCCTCTGTCAGATACAATGTTCTCAGGAATCCCGTGCAAGCGAACCACCTGTTGCAAAAACAGGGGCACCAACTCAGAGGAAGATGGCAACTTAGGGAGTGGTGCAAGATGAACCATCTAAGAGAACCTATCACAAATCACCCAAATAACAGTCATTCTCTGAGAGACAGGCATATCAGAGATGAAATCCATTGAAATATGGGTCCATGGCCTCCTGGGGACCGGAAAAGGCATCAACAAGCCACTAGAGCGAGAACAAGGTTTAGACCGGGATCAAGTCCCACAGGACTGCACAAAATTCCTGACATCACGAGACAAGGCGGGCCACCAAAAAGACCGACTCACCAGATCTCTAGTACCAAAAATACCTGGATGACCAGCCAATGCAGAGCAATGAACTTCAGACATCACTCTCTTCTTCCACTGGTCAGGAACATACAACTTTCCACTGGGACAACGCTCAGGTTTGTCCTCCTGGAACTCTTTCAGAGCACGTCTCAAATCGGGCGAGATGGCAGAAAGAACTAAAGAACTATCCCTTCGCCTAAGAAGGTAGCAGGCTTGGTCAGCACAGGAGAATCAGCAAAGAAGCTCCTAGAGAGAGCGTCAGCCTTGACATTCTTAGTGCCAGGAAGAAAAGAGACCACAAAATCAAAACGTGTAAAAAACAAGGCCCACCTAGCCTGTCTAGGGTTCATGCGTTTGGCCGACTCCAGGTAAATCAAATTCTTGTGGTCAGTGAGGACCACGACTTGATGTTTAGCTCCCTCCAACCAATGCCTCCACTCCTCAAATGCCCATTTCATGGCTAACAGTTCCCGATTCCCCACATCATAGTTACGTTCAGATGGAGAGAACTTTCGGGAAAAGAAAGCACAGGAATTCATTTTAGATGTTGCAGGATCCTTTTGGGACAAAACAGCTTCTGCACCAATCTCAGAAGCATCCACCTCTACCTGGAACGGGAGTGAGACATCAGGTTGTCGCAAAACCGGGGCAGAAGTGAATCTTCGCTTCAGCTCCTGAAAGGAAGAAACAGCCTCCGGAGACCAATTCAACACATCAGCACCCTTCTTAGTCAGATCAGTCAATGGCTTGGCAATACTAGAAAATTTTGCTATAAATTTCCGATAAAAATTAGCAAAACCCAAAAACTTCTGGAGGGCCTTCAAAGAAGTAGGCTGAACCCAATCATAAATGGCCTGTACCTTGGCCGGGTCCATTTCAATAGTTGACGGAGACAAAATAAATCCCAAAAATGAAATCCTCTGTACCCAAAAAGCATTTTGATCCTTTGACATACAGGGAATTCTCCCTCAAGATCCGGAACACAGTCTGAACATGTTCCACATGAGAATCCCAATCCTTGGAGAAGATCAAAATATCATCCAGATAGATAATCAAAAATTTATCCACAAAGTCCCGGAAAATGTCGTTCATGAAGCACTGGAAGACAGAAGGGGCATAAGTGAGCCCAAAAGGCATCACCAGGTACTCAAAATGTCCCTCCGGAGTATTAAACGCCGTCTTCCATTCATCCCCATGCTTAATGCGGATAAGATTATACGCCCCCCTGAGGTCAAGCTTGGTAAACCAGCAAGCACCTTTAACTCTGGAGAATATATCCGAAATCAGGGGTAACAGATACTGATATTTAATAGTAATTTTGTTGAGGGCACGATAATCAATACAAGGCCTTAATGAACCATCCTTTTTGGCCACGAAAAAAAACCCGGCACCTAAGGGTGAAGAGGATGGTCTAATATGACCCTTCTCCAACGCCTCCTTAATATAGGATCGCATAGCCTCGTGCTCGGGTACAGATAAATTGAAGAGCCGACCCTTGGGAAATTTACACCCCGGGCTCAGTTCAATTGCACAGTCATAACTCCTATAAGGAGGCAGAGACGCAGACTCATTCTCACTAAATACATCATAGAAGTCCGCCAAATAATCAGGAACATCATGTGACTGAGGAGAGGTGGAAAATACCGGAGCCTCACTAAAGGCACACCGACAACCCCAACTCACCACAGACACAGATTTCCAATCCAAAACTGGATTATGAATTTGTAACCAGGGAAACCCCAGAACAATAGTATCATGCACATTATGCAACACCAAAAATCTGCAATTTTCTTGATGGTCTGGGGCGACCCGCATTACCACCTGGGTCCAAAACTGAGGTTTATTTTTCGCCAAAGGAGTAGCATCAATCCCCCTCAAAGGGATAGGCGTCCGCAGAGGTGTCATCGGAAATCCACAACGTTTAGCAAAATCCAAGTCCATTAGGTTCAGGGCTGCTCCCGAATCCACAAAAGCCTTGGCGGAAAATGTGGACAGGGAGCAGATCAGAGTAATTGCCAGAAGAAACTTAGGTTGAACACCACCCACAGAAAACGTGTGTGCAAAACGTTACTCTCGTTTAGGAATAATATGCGAGGCATATCCACAAAAAAAACACAGCTTATTACGCCTTCTGAACTCCTGACGTTGATCCCTGGACAAAACTCTATCACATTGCATAGGTTCAGACACTTGTTGAACAGGTGGCAACATCTCTCGTGCAGTCCTGCGTTCACGTAAACGCCGATCAACCTGAATGGCTAATGACATAGAATCGTCAAGACCAGAGGGAACAGGAAATCCCACCATAGTATCTTTTACGGCTTCTGACAAACCCTTCCGAAAGAGAGCTGCCAAGGCATTATCATTCCAGGTAGTAAGGACCGCCCACTTTCGGAATTTTTGACAGTACAATTCTGCAGAATCTCGACCCTGGCTCAATGCCAACAGGGTCTTTTTAGCCTGATCAATAGCATTAGGTTCGTCATACAACAACCCCAAGGCTTGAAAAAATGCGTTCACATTAGTCAGAATAGGATCATCTGGTTTCAAAGAAAACGCCCAATCCTGGGGATCGCCACGCAGCAAAGAGATGACAATTTTAACCTGCTGCGCGGAGCTCTCTGACGAGTTAGGCTTTAAGGCAAAAAATAATTTACAATTATTTTTGAAATTCAAAAATTTAGACCGATCCCCAAAAAACACATCAGGAGTAGGGATCTTTGGTTCAGCAGCATGTGAATGAGCAAGGTAGGCAGAAATTCCCCGCACTTCCGCAGCGAGCTGCTCCACACGATCAGACAATTGCTTTATCTCCATTGAGAGAAAAAAAAATTCCCCCTACGGCCTCAGGGATATAGAGGAAAAAATATACACACTTTTTTTTTTTAATTCTTTCCTGCTATTGAGTACCCTAGGATCTGTGGTATGGCTGGTGATTCTGTTATGAATGAGTCACCGTAGGAGGCAAAAACAGAAATACTAGCTAAGTCCAGAAAACCAGAGAAGTTGGCAGCTATCGGATTGCAGACCCCTGAACCTATCAACAACAACTAGCAGTAGCCGTGGAGGGTTCCTACGGTGCCCTAGACCCCTCGATCACAGCCAGAGAACTAAACAGCCTAAAGACAGAAAGGGAAATCTAAACTGCCCCAGAGCAGACCCCAAAGCAAAAGGCAGTCCCCAACATATAATGACGGTGAAGCAAGATGAATAACACTCACACAGATAGAAAGATAGGCTGAGCAAATGATGGGGCCCAAGCTAACTAAATAGGACAGGATAGAAAAGCTGCTGTCTGCAATCCGCCAAAACCCTATCAAAACAAGAGCCAACAGACTGATAGGGAAAAAAGCCCTGAAGTCGCTAGGCTTCAAAAAGACTATATCAGTACTAAGGTATTTTCTGAAGACAGAGCAAAAAGGAATTCAGCTCACCCCAGCAGGGAATGGCAAAAATCCAGAAAAACAAGGCAAAACAAAACCAAAACACAAATGCAAAAAGCAGAGCAGAAAACTTATCTTTTGAGGAGCAGGAATCAGACTGGTCTCCTAGAATCCCACTGAGAAATCACCAGCAAGGCAGAAGGGCATCAGCTGCCTTATATCCAGTCAGCAATTCCAGTCACCCAGTCATCTTCATCCTGCTCAGGTGCTTGGTAATCAGCCTCACTACCTTCCTTCACCAGAAGAGGGCGTTCATCAGACCTCAATGGTGAAGGGGAAAATGAACTCACAACACCCCACTAACTATAAATAGCCATATACCCCACCCAATAAATAAATAATTTAATTAGCACCTGTACACTTTCCCCATTTCAAAACCAGTCACACTCCTGCATCCTCAATGCTCCACCTTTTATACCTTTTGCTCCACGATTCATTATATTTACATGTCCCCACCACCCCAATTCATTATGTCATGTCCCCTCTCTCTCTCTCTCATCCCAACCCTCTATTCATCATCCTTTGGTCTCCCCACCCCCACCTTCAATTCAACATTTTCTCTTCTCTGTCCCCCACCTTCAATTCATCACTTGCTGTTCCCTGTCCACCACACTCAATCATTTCCTGTCAACACCCCCAATTTGTGCTTCCCTACCCCATACATCATCATTCACCGTCTCCTGTCTCACATCCTCAGTTCATCATTATTTGCTGTCCCTGTCCCACACCCTCAGTTTGTCTTCATTTGCTGCCCCAATCTCATACCCTCAATTCATCATTATTTTCTCTCTCTTACCCTCAATTCACCATCATTTTCTGTCCCCAACCCCAATTCATCATTATTTGCGCTCTCCCACCTCAATGCATCATCATTTGCTGTCTCCCATCCCACACCCTCAATTCATCGTCATGCCCCCCAAAGCCCATTTTCTTATTAAAAAAAAGTTTTTCATACTTATCTCTCATGATCCCCTTCAAGCGCAGCTTGCTCTACTTCTGGCTAGTGGTGTGTACACGCCGTCACACACACATCACAGAAGAGGCTGAAGGATTCCCTTGGAATGGAATGTTGGTTCAGTTTTGGCAGTCATGCAGCAGCAGGAAGGCTCCCTGCGCCGAGATGTGCGCCGCCTATAGGGGTCGCATCGATGCACAATACTTTATCATGCCCTGGGGCCCAGTGAGCAGAAGCGCAAGAGAGGAGGTCTGGACTGTGTCTGGGCCCCCTTCTTTACAAATTTCTTTACAAATTTCCTAAAATTCAGCACAAATTTTATTCACATGAAATAGATTTACTCATCTCTATTAGCAACTAATTTGTAATTTTCTTTAAGTATAACATCTCCTAGTTGCAAAGTTGCTCCATTTTTATTTAAGATGGATCATTGCAATAAAAATATTTGAAAAACGGAAAAAAACATAAAATGTCATTGGTATAGTATTGAACGAAAAATAACCTCCTCTAAAATGTAGATGTGAGCACAGTCTTAAGATTTCCCTCTTATTTCTTTTGCTCTCTGGCATACAACATGCTAGAGCTCATTACCATCAGAGTTCACAGCCTGTAGTTTCATAGTATAAGTCTTAAAAGATTTATACTTCCCTATGCAGAGAAGGAGCTGAATAATAATGGCATTATAAAAGTGTGCCTCCTGCAGTTCTCTCCATCACAAATCTTGCAGTAGTAGCCTGTTATAACTAGGATCGTAAGAAATAGTCAGGGATGGACATACAAAATGTACCACCAATTCAGCAGTTCAGGGGCCCATTGGGCAAGGGGGCCTGGAAACCTTCCTATTTTGGTTTCTCTGTTTACTGGGCCATGACAATCACATTACATACATTCTGTGTAGTTTCTTCAATGTTGTCACCTTCCTCAACAGATTCATCTCCTTGGAAATAGGACTGTGGAAGAGGGACCCCTTTGGCATCTGAGTGTGCTCAGTGGATGCCATTATAGTTTCACAGTAGATGCCATTATTTTTGGACAGAGGCTAGAGGAAGCTTTTGACAATATGAAACAGCCTTTACTGTCTATGTACACTTTCAGTCTCACTAAATCACTTGTTTTGTGTACCAGATATCTGGAGAATAAAGCATTAAAATACTGAAGAGCGACACTTAGTTTCTGGATTTTCTATTGAAATGCTGACTAGAAGATATAAAGATATCTTTTTCGGGCTCATCTTTGTTGGATTCAAACTTACAACAACCTGTAGCATGGGAGGCAAAGACTCTAAACAGTGAGCCACAAGCTGCACTGTTGTATATAACACATCCCAAAAATGCAGACAACATTCATCTTCTTTACAGTCACAATGTACTGGTAAATATATATAAATATGTAAAAGCAAGATACTTTTTCCAAAAATGACTCAAAATAATGGCACAAAGCAATAACATTAATCACATATACACATTTTTTAAATTATTGTAACAAACCAGTAAATAACAGTCGTATTTGGTGTCATTGTAATTGTAACAACCTATACAATGCAGTGAATGCATTATTCATGGTGGTCAGTAAACGGCGCAAAAAAAAATAATGTAGTGTAATTTGTTTATGCATGCGGACAGGGACAAGGCGTAATTAAACTGTTTATATCTCTAGTGTGGGGGGAAATTGCAGTAACTTTAGCAACGGATATGCAATGAATCCTCAGCTTCACTCTATTATAACAGTCTCTTGTTGTATATTCTTACAACTTTCTAACAGGGGTAATCCTGCTACTATGAGAGTTACTGTAGTTTTTATTTATCTAACACAGGTCCTAGTGGGGGTCTCCGATTTGTCTCTCTAGGCTGCAAAACCTCCTGACAAAGTCATGTTTGGTGAGCCAAGTATGCATGTTGGTAGAGTTAGCTATCAGCCAACAGTTATCTAGTCTGTATGGTGAGCCTTAGTAAATTTTCAAGCAAGACATATTTTTTTGCCACAATTTTTGCAACTTTTCTTTATCGCTTGACGGAAAAGTTGAAAAATTATGCTATTGATCTGGACAAAAAATTCCGCTCCAACTTTTGATAATGACATTTGAAAAAATAAAAACAGTTAACGCACTCATATGATTTGTTTGGCTAATTTTTCCTTATTATTTGGATTAATCCGTCGCTTGTAATGAATTCTAGCTTTGAGCCGCCATGAGACCACACCCTGGTATTTGTCTTGGCTAAAGATTTCATTCCATTGATTATTCATTCCATTTTCCAAAGAGCCACTTGCCTGGATGAGCAGGTGGTGTTTGCTGTTCCCATTTAACTGATATATTAGCCATGTTTTTCACGCCATCGGCAGGCAATATTCATCAATTTACCGGGAGATGACAGAGAAAATCACTCACTGCATAACTGCGAGAACGAAGCGAGATAAACACAGAATGAGAAAAATAATGATCACTAAAGGAGAACATGAACAAGGCATTAAGCCGAAAGGAGGACTGTCATGGGTGTGCCACAGAATCTGGGATCAATAGTACTAGAGCCTTCATCCAGGAAAAAAGAGTGTTAAATACTCAAGTCAATTCAATGGCATCCCCATTTTAAAAATTCTTTCTGGATAGATTAAAGTGAGATCATCTATGAAGATCGGGGGAGATTTATCAAAAATAGTGCAAATGAAAAATGGAGACGTTGATCATTGCAAACAGGAGTTAACACATGACATTTCGACTTAAGGTATCTTTTTCAGATGGAAGACCACCGGTGCTTTCCTGAAGGGTCTTTGCTTAGAAACACATGTGGGTTCCTCCAGTGAAACATATGTAACACCCCAGAGTCCAGTTGTCACAGTGACATTGCCTCTCTCTAAGGGGTAAAGTCATGCCTGGAGGCAGGAGGGGGCCCCCATGCCAGGTAACATAGATTACATGACAATTCCTGCTGCAGGTTAGAAAGGGGAGCTGTCTTATAAATTCTGGCCAGCAGAGGGGGTTAGTGAGTCAGCGAGCAGTCAGCTGTGAGAGAAAACAGGGGTGTTGTCATGGAAACGAGAGCAGCTGAGCTGATGACAAGAAAGTTAAGCCTGAGGTAAAGGATCTTTCTGGAAGATCCAATCAGTTCGTGAGGGAGAGTCAATCTGTGAAGAGGGAAAAGGACAGGAGCTGAGACAAGAGGCTCTGAGGAAGCTAAAATTGTGTATAGCTGACCCCAGAGCGAAGCACTGATATAAAAAGAGGACGCTAGAGTCCTAGGCTGAACAGGAGCTGATGCCCTGATCACCGAATCTGGAAGTACAGGGGAATGCAAGTTCCTGAGCGACATTGAACACCTGAGGGCACGGCAGCGGATCAGGAGCACGGGGCTGAGGTGAAAAGGACAGTACCCATGGAATAGGCTCACACTGACAGCCATACAGGTTAGAGAAACCATCACGCACTAGAGGGTCGCACACGCACACAAAGCGCAGAAGGAAGGTCCCAAATCCCGACCTGGCAGGGTGTATCCCCTGAATGCCTCCAGGTGATCCGGACTCAATCCATCATCTGTATGTGGTACTCCGGACTGCAACCACTTGCCAGTAAAAGGTAAAGAAACTGCACCTATCTGTGTCCTTCTCTTATTTCTCTGCACCCCAACGTTCACCGCCATCTGAACTATTTATCAAATATATTTACCCTGAGGCAACTGCTCTACCCGTGGGGAGCTGAACCATCTTGTCTGCATCATCATCAGCCCCAGGGGACCAAAAACCGCAGCGTCGGCAATTAATTGCCGAACATCACGGGTGGCGTCACACTTAAATACCACACAACTTTCCCCAATTTTATTACTGGATGCCTCAGGACCACGGACCGGGTCTCCTCCACCGTGACATCCCCCATTGAAGTCAACGAGTACCCCAAGGTCCTGCGGGGCGTGCCACAAAGATTTTGAAAGCACATATCATTTATCCCTTCTTGATTGATTGATTTTCCATTTTTTTTGTTTTAGTTTTTTTTCCTTCTCATCTTCGAAAAGCGAAAACAAAGTAAACTTTTATTTTCTTTTAAACTTTCATACTTTTCTGTCCACATAACAGTGTGAGGGTTTTATTTTTTGTGGGACAAGTTTTAATTTTGAATGACATCATTATTAACTTTGTTATGAAATGTACTGGAAAGCGAGACAAAAAATTCCAAACACATTGAATTAGAAAAAAAAGGGAAATTCCATAATTGGCTTTGTTTTGGGATTTTTTTTATTTATCATGTTCACGGTTAAAACTGACATGGCAATATGATTATGCAAATACCAAACATGTATAGTTTTGTTTTATTTAAGTGGTGACATTTTTTTTCTGAAAATTTTTAAAGAAAAAAAAATCACCTTTTTCCAAGACCCATGACGTTTTCATTTTTCAGTATAAGGGCTGAGTAATGGTTTATTTTTTGCGCCCTGAGCTGACGTTTTTACTGGCACCATTTTGGGATAAATATGATGTTTTGATCGCCTCTAATTGCATTTGATTGTAATGTGGTGGCGGCCAATAAAATGTAGTTCTGGTATTTTCATTTTTCTCATTACACCATTTACCGTACCAATCTGATTTTCTTTTATATATTGATAGAACAGACTTCTGTGTATTTTTAATTTCTTTTATTGTAATAATACGCCCACGTTGGACTCTCTCCTTTGATGTGGGCTGCGGCGCTGAGCCCACATCTTTCCCAGCACATGTCAGCTGTTTTGAACAGCTGACATGTGCCTCTAACAGCTGCGGGTGGAATCGCAATCCACCAGCGACTGTGAATCCGTTAAATGCTGCTGTCAATCTCCAGAAATCCCGCTCATCGGTGACCCCGTCACATGATCGTGGATCAACGATCGGTTGGCATGACAACCTGAGGTCTCCAGCAGACCTCTATGGTTGCCATAGCCGGATTGCTATGAGCACCATCCACCGGGCGGCGCTCATAGCAAGTGAGCATTTCTGCTGCATGCAGGTGATCTGGTCATTGCCTGTATAAAGTAGAGCTGATCGGACAACTGCAGCTTCTAGTCTCCCATAAAAAATATAAAAGTTCAAATCACCCCCCTTCACCCCATTCAAAATAAAACTATAAAAAAATCAAACATACACATATTTGGTATCGCCACGTTCACAATCGCCTGATCTATCAATATCAAAAAAGAATTAACCTGATCACTAAACGGTGTAATGAGAAAAAAAGTCAAACCGCCAGAATTACGTTTTATTTGTCACCGTTACATTGCAATAAAATGCAATAAAGGGCGATCAAAAGATTGTATCTACACCAAAATAGTATCAATAAAAACGTCAGCTTTGCACACAAAAAATAAGCCCTCACCCAGCCCCAGAGCATGAAAAATGGAGATGCTACGGGTCTTGAAAAATGGTGCTTTTTTTTTTTTTTTTACAAAAGTTAGGAGTTTTTTTCACCACTTAAATAAAAAAGAACCCAGACATGTTTGGTGTCTATGAACTTGTAATGATCGGGAGGATCATAATGGCAGGTCAGTTTTAGAATTTGATGAACATGGTAAAAAAAAAAAAATCCAAAAAAACTGTGGCATTGCATTTTTTGGAAATTTCACGGCACATTGAATTTTTTTTCCTGTTTTCCAGTACATGATACGTTAAAACCAATGGTGTCGTTCAAACATACAACTTGTCTCACAAAAAGCAAGCCCTCAGATTGAAAAGTAAAAAAGTTATGGCTCTGGGAAGAAGGGGAGCAAAAAATGAAAACGCAAAAACGGAAAATGGCCCGGGGGTTAAGGGGTTAATGAGACAAAAGGGGGATGATTGAAACTTTTGTGGTTTTTTTATTTTAATCATATTTTTTAAAACCTTTTTCTTTACTTTTCATTGCTTTTAAGGCCGGGGTCACATATTTGTATGGCACCAGATGCGAGAGCATCGGATGTGATATGCTAATGACCCTCGGCTCCTGCTCTGCTGCTGCTGCTCGGGTGGGAGTGCACCGCACCGAGACTCGGCCGAGTGTCGGTGCAAATCGCAGCATGCTGCGATTTCACTCGGATGCTGAAAACGGCTGAGAAAAAAACATTTATGGGAGCTGCCCCATAGATTAATACAGGTCAGAGTGCTATGCAATGTTTTATCACATAGCACTTGTCCGTATTCCTCTCTAGTTTGACTCCGACCTAATAGTCCCCTTAGGGGACTTGGAGCTGAAATCGTCTGATCGCTAGTATTATACATGGCACTGCATCAGCCCTGCTACAGTAAGTGTTCACATAAATACCGTGATTTCGGGACTGGCCATGAGTCTCCTGACCGGAACTCAAGAGACTGATATAAGATATCAGTTTTTTCCATCAGTGTTTTCCATCAGTGTGCCTTCAGTGCTTTCCATTAGTGTTTTCCATCAATGTTTCCCAAAAGTTTTTTACATCAGTGTGCCATGCCTGTTCTTCCAATACGGTTAAAGAAAGAATTAAATTATAAAAATTCTCCTATAATTATCAATGTTAAACATGCAGAGCACACAGATACCATCCATATGCTGTACGTGTTTTTCACGGACCCATAAATTATATTAGCCCTTGTCATTTGTGCTGCTGGAAAAAAAAGTACATGCCTTCATGTGGTTCAAATGGACACACAATCATCTGAAGATCACCATAGGTTTTCATGTGTACGTGTGGTATCAGTGAAAAAAACGGATACCACACATAATGGAAAAAGGCAAGTGCACACGTGAAAGAGGCCTAAGGGGAATTGCTAGAAACCAAGTAAATTGGTAACTGGTGTTACTTTTTGATTTTCCCAGTACATTAAGGTAAGAGGGTGAAAAATGGATGAGCCTGTGCTGCCAGTAAAAATGGACATGTCTATGTGTGGGTCACATGGACACATGGTCCATGGAAACACACTAACATGTGCACAGACTCATTCACTTGAATGGGTCTATGTGTGTTAAGTGTCTCCAGTACGTGTGAAAACTGACACTGACGTATGAAATCGGCCTAAGAAAACAGCCACATTTTTCTACCCTTAAGGCCCCGTCTCAGATAGCGAGATCGTTAGCGAAACAGCTGAAACGTCACAGGCTTTGTGACGCAACAGCGACCTCGCCAGCGATCTCGCTACGTGTGACACACAGCGGCGACCGACCCCCCCTGCTGGATATATCGCTGATCGTGCTCGAATGTCCTAGGCCATTTTTTGATCATTGGCGTCCCGCTGGCCAGCATGCATCGCTATGTTTGACGCCATAACAACGACCAGCGACCTCATTGAAGCACGCCTATCGAGGTCTGAGTCGTCAGAATAGCTGCTGTGTGACAAGGTCCCAACGACCGCCGAGGGATCGCCTTATCGTTGCTGCATTGTTGAGTAAACCTGCCTGTTTGACAGCTTACTAGCGACCATGTAGCGACGCACCAGCGATCCTTACCAGGTCGTATCGGGATCACTGGAGCGTCGCTATGTGTAACGGGACCTCCATCAACCGTGTTGCACTTATTATACTAGTGTCTTACTATGTAGGAGATAGACATGGGTCTCCAGTGATGATGAGCGAACATGCTCGGATAAGGTGTTACCGGAGCATGCTCGTGTGTTATCCGAGTGTCTTCGGCGTATTCAAAAAATATGTTCGAGTCCCCGCGCCTGCGTTTTTTGAGACTGTTCAACAGCTGTAACACATGTAGGGATTGGCTGTTTGTTAGGCAATCCCTTTTTGTTTTGCGGCTGTTGAACAGCCGAGAGACATGCAGCCGCGGGGACTCGAACAGATTTTTCGAGCACGCCGAAATCATTCGGTTAGCACACGAGCATGTTCGCTCATCACTAGTCTCCAGTTACAAGACACTTTTCGTGGCTACTAACTCTGCACCCCCTGTAGCTGTTCTCTTGGTTCAGTGTATTGAGATTATATGCAATATAAAATCAGTTTAATGGCAGCAGAACTTCCTCCTCGCTTCCATATTATTTTTTCTCCAATATATAAATAAATTGTCTTTACATTTTCTTTTCTAATATTGCATACTGACATGCTCCAGCGGTTTTCAATTTCAGTGAAATACTGATGTAAACAGTTTTCGCTGGGTTTGTTAGATACGGTTACAATTACTCATTTTATAACAATTGTCTTCTAATGGCAATCAGTGGCCTCCAGCAGAACGCATCTCTCTTAAAATGGGAATTATACCTTACGGTAACAAAACAGGAATCATCTAATGCTAGCACGCTTCATATTTATTCCTGGAATTTAACTGCAAGCCTTATGATCTTCGGGGTGTAAATTTACAATCCTGTTTTATGAGTCTGTAGCTGTCACAGTAAAGATGTCGCAGATGTATATTATTCATGGTGGCAGCCAGAAGATGAATAAAGGCAGCTGAAAAAAAAGGATTAAAATGCAAGTCATCCACCAGCACCCAATAGAAACTGTCATTTTAAGACCAGACATCTGTATGTAAAAAAAAAAAAATAAAATTGGAAGACTTAACCCCTTCACAACCTTGGGATTTTCCACTTTCGTGTTTTTGTTTTTTGCTCCCCTTCTTCCCAGAGCCACTTTTGTTTTTAATCTTCCGTCAATATAACCATATGAGGGCTTGTTTTTTGTGGGATGAGTTGGACTTTTAACCCCTTCACTACCAAGGGTGGTTTGCACGTTAACTCTCGGGCCAATTTTTACAATTCTGACCACTGTCCCTTTATGAGGTCATAACTCTGGAACGCTTCCATGGATCCCGGTGATTCTGATATTGTTTTCTCGTGACATATTGTACTTCATGTTAGTGGTAAAATTTCATTCAAATAACTTGCATTTATTTGTGAAAAAAATGGAAATTTGGCGAAAATTTTTAAAATTTTGCAATTTTCCAACTTTGAACTTTTAAGCCCTTAAATCACAGAGATATAGCACACAAAAAACTTGATAAGTAACTTCCCACATGTTTACTTTACATCAACACAATTTTGGAACCAAAATTTTTTTTTTGTTAGGAAGTTATAAGGGTTAAAAATTGACCAGCGATTTCTCATTTTTGCAACACCATTTTATTTTTACGGACCACATCATATTTGAAGCCACTTTGAGATGTCTATAGGATAGAAAATACCCAAAAATGACACCATTCTAAAAATTGCATCCCTTAAGGTGCTCAAAACCACATTCAAGAAGTTTATTAACCCTTTAGGTGCGTCACAGGAATTTTTTGAATATTTACAAAAAATGAACTTTTAACTTTTTTTCACAAAAAAAATACTTCAGGTTCAATTTTTTTATTTTACCATGGGTAACAGGAGAAATTGGACTGCAAAAGTTATTGTGCAATTTGTCCTGAGTACGCTGATACCTGATATGTGGGGGGAACCACTGTTTCGGCGCATGGCAGAGCTCAGAAGGGAAGGAGCGCTGTTTGACTTTTTCAATGCAAAATTGGCTGGAATTCAGATCGGACGCCATGTCACGTTTGGAGAGCCCCTGATGTACCTAAACAGTGGAAACCCCTCACAATTGACCCCATTTTGGAAACTAGACCCCCCAAGGAACTTATCTAGATATGTGGTGAGAACTTTGAACCCACAAGGGCTTCACAGAAGTTTATAACATACAGCTGTACAATTAAAAAATCATATTTTTTCCACAAAAATGATCTTTTCACCCTCAATTCCTATTTTTCCAAGGGTAACAGGACCCTAAAAGTTATTGTGCAGTTTGTCCTGAGTACGCTGATACCCCACAAGTGGGGGTAAACCACTATTTTGGCGCATGGCAGAGCTCGGAAGGGAAGCAGCGCCATTTGACTTTTTGGCTCGAATTGAGATCGGACACCATGTTGCGTTTGGAAAGCCCCCCAATTTTTTTTATTTTCCCAAGGGTACCAGGAGAAATTGGACCCCAAAAGTTATTGTCCAATTTGTCCTGAGTACGCTGATACCTCATATGTGGGAGAAAACTACTGTATGGGCACACGTCGGGGCTCGGAAGGGAAGTAGTGAGGTTTTGGAATGCAGACTTTGATGGAATGGTCTGCGGATGTCATGTTGCTTTTGGAGAGCCCCTGATGTACCTAAACAGTGGAAACCCCCCACAAGTGACCCCATTTTGGAAACTAGACCCCCCACAGAACTTATCTAGATGTGTGGTGAGCACTTTGAACCCCCAAGGGCTTCACAGAAGTTTATAATGCCCGGGCATGAAAATAAAAAAATCGTATTTTTTCCACAAACATGATCAATTGGTCCCCAATTTTTTTATTTTCCCAAGGGTACCAGGAGAAATTGGACCCCAAAAGTTATTGTCCAATTTGTCCTGAGTACGCTGATACCTCATATGTGGGAGAAAACTACTGTATGGGCACACGTCGGGGCTCGGAAGGGAAGTAGTGACGTTTTGGAATGCAGACTTTGATGGAATGGTCTGCGGGTGTCATGTGCGTTTGGAGAGCCCCTGATGTACCTAAACTATTGAAACTCCCCACAAGTGACCCCATTTAGGAAACTAGACCCCCCACAGAACTTATCTAGATGTGTGGTGAGCACTTTGAACCCCCAAGTGATTCACAGAAGTTTATAACGCACGGGCGTGAAAATAAAAAAAATCATTTTTTTCCGCAAAATTGATATTTTTGCCCCCAATTTTTTATTTTCCTAAGGGTAACAGGAGAAATTGGACCCCAAAAGTTGTTTTGCAATTTGTCCTGAGCAGTCTGATACCCTATATGTGGGGGTAAAACACTGTTTGGGCGCATGGCAGAGCTTGGAAGGGAAAGAGCACGATTTGACTTTTTCAACGCAGAATTGGCCGGAATTGAGATCCGACGCCATGTTGCATTTGGAGAGCACCTGATGTGCCCAAACAGTGGAAACCCCCAATTCTAACTCCAACCCTAACCCCAACACACCCCTAACCCTAATCTCAGCCCTAACCCTAGCCCTAACTAATTAACCCCTTGCGATGGATTGCAGGGGGGGACCTGACTGAACGGTGGAGAGGTATAGATATTGTTGGGGTTTTTTTCTATAGGAGAACAAGGGATTCAGTTGGATTAGCAGAATAATACATTTGGTCAAAAACTTTATGTAATTATTTCATTAAAATAATTTGTATTTAATGTCTGTGTACCCTTTACTACTATAGGATTAATAATGGACAGGTGTCTTATTGACACCTGTCCATTATTAACCCGGCTTAATGTCAAGTTTCAATAGCAAGGTGACATTAACCCGTTATTAACCCATGAGCCACCGCTAAAGGCAATGGAAATAGAGAGGCGAAGTGCCAGAAGTGCCAGAAAAGGCATCTTATAGATGCGCCTTTTCTGGGGAGGCTGGGAGCAGATTTTTTTAGCCAGGGAGGGGCCAAAAACAATGGTCCCTCTCTAGGCTATTAATATCTGCCCTAACTCACTGGCTTTCCCTCTGTGGCAGAGAAAATACCGCGGAAGCCCACGCAATTTTTGACAACGAATTTACCCGTTAATTTAACACCTACATGTCCCAAATTTTACACACATTAAATAATCTAATTATTAGTCAAATACATCGTTTACTGTATGTAAACCATGTGTAATTTCATGCCAGGTTCTGTAATGATTTTACAGAAGCTGGCAATTGATTTTGCGGCTATTCTGCTATGTAGAACTCTATGAAATATAAATATATATATGTCTCAATGACGTGTATGTATGCATGTATTTATATATACTGTATATACTGATCTATTTATTCTATTCTTTATTAAACCTGTCAGTGTGATTTTACTGTATCATGCGCTGAATTGCCGGATTTTCTAATGGACACCAGCGCGTATTTCTCGCAAGTCACTTGCACGGTCCGTGTGTAATCCATTTTTTTCTTGCACCCATAGACTTACATTGGCGAGTCTCGGCCAAGATACGCGAACAATAGCAGCATGCTGTGATTTCTCTCGCACGTATAAAACGCACGAGAAATAAACGGATGATGGCAGCTGCCCCATAGATTAATATTGGTCTGAGCGCTATGCGATTTTTTTATTGCCTAGCACTCGTTCGTATTCTACGGTAGTGGGACTTCGGCCTAAATCATGATCTCTTATGCACGCCGGCCATGGCACCCGGCTGTCATGACAACCCATTGGCGCCCCGCGATCACGTGATACGGAACACCAATGGGTGGGTCTTATGACGCACTTCTAGCTCACGCTAGTTAAATGCTGCTGTCAGAGATTGACAACGGCATTTAATAAGTTAATAGCCATCAGCTGTCATGTGCAGGGAAAGATGCCGACTCAGCGCAAGGTAGTAAAGGGGTTGTCAACCTTTAAAGACCTTTTTTTTAAGCATGTATATGGGGCTAAAGGAAAAAAAATTTGGTAATTCTGTTTCAATGTTAATTTTGAACCATTTGGCTTTTAAAGGCTTTTCTTTTCCCTTTCACATTCAATACAAAAATTTACAAACTCTCCCATGAGACCGTAGGAATGGGCTCACTAATGGATTTTCAGATAACTCATTCTGCAGCCAGCAATAAACGGTTCACCACACAAGCTCCAGTAGGCAAATGGGGCAACATTTTTGATGAAGAGCAATAGCAAAAATTATATTCTGCCCTGAACACATGCATATGACTAAAGAAAAAATAATAGTCGCCAAAGGTGGACAACCCCTACATGGGTCATTTTGCCAAACACATATGTAACAGTTACAATTGTATTAATTGTTTTAATGTATGTAATGGAGAAAAAAAAGCAATTGCAGCTTTTTTTTTTCGCCATTTACCCCTCACTGAAAATATATCGTTCACTGTATTGTGTAGGTTGCTAAAATTATTAGGATATAAAATATGTTCAAGTTATTTACTGATATGCAACATTTATTTTTAAAAAGTTTATCAAAAAATGTGATTATTGAAATAGTTTTTCACTAGCTTTTAGTAATTTTGTGGGTAAAAATAAACATCAATTCACTTTTATTTTACCTTTTTTCTACAGTTATATAGAAATGTACTGGTATATGTACAATATGTAGATATATCTCTATGGACCAGTACACTGTGCATGTAAAGAAGAAGAATACCATTTAGTTCTTTAGACAGAAAAAAAAAATCTCCTATACATAGGAGTCAGCCTAACAACTTAAACTCATGCCTACCATACAAAAGGTTAGTAGTTTGATCTTGGGACAGAACACACTTTAATATAAAGCTAATAATTAACTATATATGAAAGAGTCTCTTGAGCATAGAGAGATGCAGGGGGCCCTTTCCCTGGAATGATCACAAATGCATATCTAAAATCTGCAGCGGGGACCATGCTTCTCCCATGGGCTCCTGCATAGCTCTACCATTTGCACATGGGATATGTCTGCCATGATAATCATAACATGCCAGCAAAACTCTAACCAGGCTACAATTCACATTACAATCACTAAGTGGACACATATAGCATAACCATCTCCTATAAGAATATCGCAAAATCATGTTTTTTTCAAAGCTGACGATCTGATGTAACTCATTTCTCATTGAGTCTAGAAGAATGGTAAGGAAGAATGCATGTTAAATATTTGGGAATGGTTCCATAGAACTTCCAATGTGACCGCAAGGTGACCAATGTGCCAGTCCTTAGTTACTGTGACTATGGTGGTTATTTAGTACATCCTTTTGCATACATAATGAAAGAATTTCCTCTCTGAATATTACGGCATGTGCACATTGAGAATTTTGAGGCAGTCAATGATGATGAATATTTCAGTGGAAACCACTTCAGGAAAAGCTCCTTCTTTGGAGAATTTTTGTAGTAGGTTCTATGTTTGCTGAAGCAGTTTTGAAGAGAGTTTTGATTCATTTTGGAAGAGTTTTTTCCTTAAATGGCTTTTTTTTTGTAGCCTTTTGATTAGCCAGTGCCTAGTTTGGACTAAATGTCAATAGGAGCCGTGTAAAACTAAATAACCGTGCATACAGTTGTGGCCAAAAGTATTGACACCCCTGCAATTCTGTCAGATAATACTCAGTCTCTTCCTGAAAATGATTGCAAACACAAATTCTTTGGTATTATTATCTTCATTTAATTTGTCTTAAATGAAAAAACACAAAAAGAATTGTCATAAAGCCAAATTGGATATAATTCCACACCAAGCATAAAAAAGAGGGTGGACAAAAGTATTGGCACTGTTCGAAAAATCATGTGATGCTTCTCTAATTTGTGTAATTAACAGCACCTGTAACTTACCTGTGGCACCTAACAGGTGTTGGCAATAACTAAATCACACTTACAGCCAGTTGACATGGATTAAAGTTGACTCAACCTCTGTCCTGTGTCCTTGTGTGTACCACATTGAGCATGGAGAAAAGAAAGAAGACCAAAGAACTGTCTGAGGACTTGAGAAACCAAATTGTGAGGAAGCATGAGCAATCTCAAGGCTACAAGTCCATCTCCAAAGACCTGAATGTTCCTGTGTCTACTGTGCGCAGTGTCATCAAGAAGATTAAAGCCCATGGCACTGTGGCTAACCTCCCTAGATGTGGACAGAAAAGAAAAATTGACAAGAGATTTCAACACAAGATTGTGCGGATGTTGGATAAAGAACCTCAACTAACATACAAACAAGTTCAAGCTGCCCTGCAGTCCAAGGGTACAACAGTGTCAACCCGTACTATCCATCGGCGTGTGAATGAAAAGGGACTGTATTGTAGGAGACCCAGGAAGACCCCACTTCTTACCCCGAGACATAAAAAAGCCAGGCTGGAGTTTGCCAAAACTTACCTGAAAAAGCCTAAAACTTTTTGGAAGAATGTTCTCTGGTCAGATGAGACAAAAGTAGAGCTTTTTGGGCAAAGGCATCAACATAGAGTTTACAGGAGAAAAAAAGAGGCATTCAAAGAAAAGAACACGGTCCCTATAGTCAAACATGGAGGAGGTTCCCTGATGTTTTGGGGTTGCTTTGCTGCCTCTGGCACTGGACTGCTTGACCGTGTGCATGGCATTATGAAGTCTGAAGACTACCAACAAATTTTGTAGCATAATGTAGGGCCCAGTGTGAGAAAGCTGGGTCTCCCTCAGAGGTCATGGGTCTTCCAGCAGGACAATGACCCAAAATACACTTCAAAAAGCACTAGAAAATGGTTTGAGAGAAAGCACTGGAGACTTCTAAGGTGGCCAGCAATGAATCCAGACCTGAATCCCATAGAACACCTGTGGAGAGATCTAAAAATGGCAGTTTGGAGAAGGCACCCTTCAAATATCAAGGACCTGGAGCAGTTTGCCAAAGAAGAATGGTCTAAAATTCCAGCAGAGCATTGTAAGAAACTCATTGATGGTTACCGGAAGCGGTTGGTCGCAGTTATTTTGGCTAAAGGTTGTGCAACCAAGTATTAGGCTGAGGGTGCCAATACTTGTGTCTGGCCCATTTTTGGAGTTTTGTGTGAAATGATCAATGTTTTGCTTTTTGCTTCATTCTCTTTTGTGTTTTTTCATTTAAGACAAATTAAATGAAGATAATAATACCAAAGAATTTGTGTTTGCAATCATTTTCAGGAAGAAACGGAGTATTATCTGACAGAATTGCAGGGGTGTCAATACTTTTGGCCACAACTGTATACCCTAAGGCTACATTCCCACTATGAACTTTTTGCGAGTTTTGGATGTTGCAAATTTGCTGCAATATTTCTGCATCTTTTTGTATAATTACGCACTTTACATGCGTATTTATTTTATTTTTGATGCTGCCTAATGTTTATTACTCAGGCATTAGTTTCAAAATCTTGATAAAGGCCAGGGATGCACAGTTACTTTGGCCTTAAAACATGTTGTGCCGCCAAAGATCACTATGTATTGTTGCTACATAGCAGTGCAGAACAAGTGAAAGGTGATGCATTGCAACCTCTTGGGTACCATGAGTCCTTAAAAATTCAATGGAGTTTAATTTTTTAGAACGTTTGTCACGGTCTCAAAACCCTAGGGGTCCAATGCAACCCCATTCACTTGTATGTAGCAATCTTTGATGATCTTTGGCCACATGACCTCTGTCTCTACCAATGTCGCCGTGTAGTTCTAGCCTAACTTGATGGTGGCTAAATTGTTCACGCTCGATAACAGCAGTATACTTCATTTCCGTGGTAGGCATTGCCACTGAGCATCCAATTTATATTTCCAAAATAAAGTCTGTTATAATATAAAGTTATACAGATTAAGTATTTGCATAAAACAAAATTGCTTCCCATTCCCATGTACCCTGAATCTTCTGCATGAAATGCCTTGTACATTTTATTTTCATTAACTTCTGCTTGCCTCTGTTTTAACGCCTTGAGGCTTTGATTAATGTGGAATAATTGAACATCTTGCGGGTAAAGATAAAGTTCCAAAAGATCGATTGCACCTGGCAAATTCAAAGGATGACAGCAGGAGACTCACAAATACACATCCAGGGTTTCTCAGCCAACACAGCCTGCCATTGGGTGGGAATTATGGATGGTGCTTGTGGACCATGAAATCAACCTGAGGGATATGTCGATAGTACCAAGAAATATTTATAAGAAACTGCAAAAAATGTCATGCAGTTATGTCCTTCCATGGAGTCATATATACAGACTTTGTATGCCCCCCAGCCTCACCATTCCTAATGCAAATTATTAATATAGATATATGTGTCCAAGGGCAGGGGTCCCCAAACTTTCTTCCCTTGAGAGTTGCATTCAGCTTTGAGGGATGGATTTGAGCCACATTCTAAGCAAAGAAATCTTAGAAGGCCCTTGTGTGCTAGTTTGAGTTACCCAAGTGCCTTTTTCTAAAGTAATAATGCCTCTAAATCCCCCCTTGTGTAGTGCTTCTTCTCCGGGTGCTCCCTTGTAAATTTTTAATGCTACTAGTGCCCCCTTATGAAGTACATGTGCCCCATATGTAACTTATAAAGAAGTAATGGCCCTTTTATAAATTTATAACGCCCCTTCAGTCTCCCCTTAAAAATAAATGATGCCCTTTTAGTGCCTCATTAACAAGTAATAATACCTTTAGTATGTCTTATCAAGTCATCAGGCAACAGAGTGCCCCTTACCAATTAACACTGATCTCTGATTGTCCTCCTCTGCAAGTAATAATATCCAGTGTGGGTACCTATAAAGCTGAGATTGGTAGTCACCTGAGAAGACAGCCATTAGCCACACAAAACTGATCTCTCAAAACTGGTGATGGCCGAACCCGTGAATGTTTGGGTCTGGCGAGTTCAGCTAATCATTTAAATAAGTTTGGTTCAGGTACCAGAACAGTCCTGAACTTAAACCCAGATCTCAATAAGGGGCCCGAACATCCATTATTTGCCATGCTGTCTTCTGTATGACAGCTCGGCAAACAAGGGCTCTGATCAGTGGTAATTTAATTACCGCTGGTCAGAGCACTACAGTTTCCCATGCTGTCAGATGACAGCAATTGAGCCAGCAGCTGTGACCAGAGGTAAAAGGTTACCGCTGGTCACAGGCATCGGCTGATAGCAGGGAAAGCAGGTGTACGATGATGAGTAGAGTTGAGCGAAACGGGTCGAAAAATTTCAAAAGTCGCCGACTTTTGGCAAAGTCGGGTTTCATGAAACGAAACCCGACCCTAGGATGAGGTCGGCCACGAGGTCGGCGACTTACGCGCCAAAGTCGCGTTTCAAAAGTTTGTTTTGCGCTCTTTTTCAGCCAATCAGGATCCACGGACACTGTGGGCAACGTGATGACATAGGCAGGGGTCACCACCATCTTTCAGAAGGGCATGCAAGTGATTGGCTTGCTTTGGTGGGCGTCACAGGGGGTATAAAAGGGCGTGCACGCCGACCGCCATCTTACTTCTGCCGATCTCAGTATAGGGAGAGGTTGCTGCTGATTCTGTAGGGAGAGCGTTAGGCAGGGAAGAAGACAAAAAAACTGCTTCTGCTGCTAGCGATTTGGCCTGCACAACACACCAGTCACTGTGTGTGCAGTGCAAGAGGAGGCTATATAGTGGTGTATCAGTGGTGTTGGTTGTTGGGCTGCCTTCTAAGGCTTCCTGACATTCCTGGATTGCTGTTTACCCACTGCTCCGCAAACTGCTTTTTTAAAAGCAATCCCAATTTTTTTTTTTGTCCTGCTGAGAAGAAAAAAAAACTGCTTCTGCTGCTAGCAATTTGGCCTGCACAACACACCAGTCACTGTGTGTGCAGTGCAAGGGGAGGCTATATTGTGGTGTATCAGTGGTGTTGGTTGTTGGGCTGCCTTTTAAGGCTTCCTGACAGGCTGGCATTGCTGTTTACCCACTGCGCCGCAAACTGCTTTTTTAAAAGCAATCCAATCTCCCTTATCCTCTAGTCACTTTTGTCACAGCTGTGCCATCGAGCCTGTCACATAGCGCTCAGATATTCATTGGGCCTCACACAATCCAAAAGTGTCCAGTGTCCAAAAGTGTGTACAGAGATTCAAAATCTCCCTTATCCTCTAGTCACTTTGGTCACAGCTGTGCCATCGAGCCTGTCACATAGCGCTCAGATATTCATTGGGCCTCACACAATCCAAAAGTGTCCAGTGTCTAAAAGTGTGTGCAGAGATTCAAAATCTCCCTTATCCTCTAGTCACTTTGGTCACAGCTGTGCCATCGAGCCTGTCACATAGCGCTCAGATATTCATTGGGCCTCACACAATCCAAAAGTGTCCAGTGTCTAAAAGTGTGTGCAGAGATTCAAAATCTCCCTTATCCTCTAGTCACTTTGGTCACAGCTGTGCCATCGAGCCTGTGACATAGCGCTCAGATATCAGTGGGCCTCACACAATCCAAAAGTGTCCAGTGTCCAAAAGTGTGTGCAGAGATTCAAAATCTCCCTTATCCTCTAGTCACTTTGGTCACAGCTGTGCCATCGAGCCTGTCACATAGCGCTCAGATATTCATTGGGCCTCACACAATCCAAAAGTGTCCAGTGTCTAAAAGTGTGTGCAGAGATTCAAAATCTCCCTTATCCTCTAGTCACTTTGGTCACAGCTGTGCCATCGAGCCTGTCACATAGCGCTCAGATATTCATTGGGCCTCACACAATCCAAAAGTGTCCAGTGTCCAAAAGTGTGTGCAGAGATTCAAAATCTCCCTTATCCTCTAGTCACTTTGGTCACAGCTGTGCCATCGAGCCTGTCATATAGCGCTCAGATATTCATTGGGCCTCACACAATCCAAAAGTGTCCAGTGTCCAAAAGTGTGTGCAGAGATTCAAAATCTCCCTTATCCTCTAGTCACTTTGGTCACAGCTGAGCCATCGAGCCTGTCACATAGCGCTCAGATATTCATTGGGCCTCACACAATCCAAAAGTGTCCAGTGTCTAAAAGTGTGTGCAGAGATTCAAAATCTCCCTTATCCTCTAGTCACTTTGGTCACAGCTGTGCCATCGAGCCTGTCACATAGCGCTCAGATATTCATTGGGCCTCACACAATCCAAAAGTGTCCAGTGTCTAAAAGTGTGTGCAGAGATTCAAAATCTCCCTTATCCTCTAGTCACTTTAGTCACATAGCGCTCAGATATTCATTGGGCCTCACACAATCCAAAAGTGTCCAGTGTCCAAAAGTGTGTGCAGAGATTCAAAATCTCCCTTATCCTCTAGTCACTTTGGTCACAGCTGTGCCATCGAGCCTGTCACATAGCGCTCAGATATTCATTGGGCCTCACACAATCCAAAAGTGTCCAGTGTCTAAAAGTGTGTGCAGAGATTCAAAATCTCCCTTATCCTCTAGTCACTTTGGTCACAGCTGTGCCATCGAGCCTGTCACATAGCGCTCAGATATTCATTGGGCCTCACACAATCCAAAAGTGTCCAGTGTCTAAAAGTGTGTGCAGAGATTCAAAATCTCCCTTATCCTCTAGTCACTTTGGTCACAGCTGTGCCATCGAGCCTGTCACATAGCGCTCAGATATTCATTGGGCCTCACACAATCCAAAAGTGTCCAGTGTCCAAAAGTGTGTGCAGAGATTCAAAATCTCCCTTATCCTCTAGTCACTTTGGTCACAGCTGTGCCATCGAGCCTGTCACATAGCGCTCAGATATTAGTGGGCCTCACACAATCCAAAAGTGTCCAGTGTCCAAAAGTGTGTGCAGAGATTCAAAATCTCCTTTATCCTCTAGTCACTTTGGTCACAGCTGTGCCATCGAGCCTGTGACATAGCGCTCAGATATCAGTGGGCCTCACACAATCCAAAAGTGTCCAGTGTCCACAAGTGTCTGCAGAAATTCAAAATCTCCCCTGTCCTATAGACACCTTGTACCTTGTTTTACATTACTATATAGTTTGTTGGATTTTGTCTACATTTCTACCAAAAATGAGGAAGGCTGGTGGAAGAGGCCGTGGAATTGGGCGGGGGTTGGCAGCTGGTAATGATGGTGTTGGTGGTGGATCTGATGGTAGTGGCAAGAGCAACATAGGACCGAATGCAGGAGGTGTTGAGCCTGCGTCATCGTCTGGCTACATAAGGCCTCGAACGCTTAGTTTTCTAGGAGTTGGCAAACCGCTTTTAAAGCCAGTGCATCAGGAAAAAGTTTTGTCTTACATTGCTGACTCAGCCTCCAGCTCTATCGCCTCCTCTTCTTCAGTTGTAAAAAGTAAAAGCACTGAGTCGTCATTGGAGACTCATGTTCATGAACCACACCTTTCCTTGTGTCCTTCACCCCAACCAAGATTGAAGGATGACGCAGGCCATACTACTGATTATTCCATGGAGCTGTTTTCACATACCATGCCTGGATTATCAAGTGAAATGGTGATTTACCCAGGCCAAGATGAATCTGACATGGAGTGCACTGATGCACAGCCGCTGATGGATGATTCTGCTGGTACATTCACTCAGAGCACTACATTGTCCTCTCAGTGTACAGAGCCAGATTCTGACCCTGATGAGACTCAGGTGCCCCTTCCCGCACACTATACCACCATACACGGTGACACAGAGGAAGGTGCACATGACATAGAAGAGGAGGTGATGGATGACCCAGTTGTTGACCCAGATTGGCATCCATTGGGGGAAGAGGGTGCTGCTTCCAATAGCTCAGATGAGGAGCATCCACAGCAGACATCGACATCGCAACAGCTGTTATCTGGCAGGCCCGGAGCACTCCAAAGACAGGTTCCAAACATCAAAAGAGTTGCTGGACAGCTTGTCCAGAGGGTCAAAAGATCACAGCGTGCTAGGCCGCAAAATGTCTGCCAAAGTAGGAAGAGTGCAGTGTGGCACTTTTTTGAACAAAATCCTCATGATCAGGCCAAGGTTATCTGTAAGAAGTGCGCAAAGACCTTTAGCCGAGGGAAAAATCTGAAAAATTTGAATACCAGTTGCATGCTTAGACATTTAACCAGCATGCACTTGCAAGCGTGGACACAACACCAAACCTCAAGTGCCACATGTGCAACTGATCACAACGAAGGTAGTCAGCAACGCTACATTGTTTCCCCACTGTAAGCCCACCGGTTAGCTCAGCAGCAAATGTTGAGGTGTCGTTGCAAGGCCACAGCAGTCAGGGAATCCCACTGTTATATCAACGAAAGACTGATTCTAGGCCATCAGAAAGAACACCAACTCCATCACCATCATCAACCCTCTCTCAGTCCGCCCTGTCCACCGCTACTTCCACCATATGCAGCTCTCAAGTCCAGCTCACCCTCCCAGACACTATGAGTAGGTCAAGAAAGTACTCAGTCTCTCATCCACGTACACTGGGTTTGAATGCCCACATTGCCAAACTAATCTCGTTTGAGATGATGCCCTTTCGGTTGGTGGAAAGCACAGCTTTCCGCGAACTCATGGCCTATGCAGTACCACGCTATGACCTACCCAGTCGCCACTTCTTCTCTTGCAAAGCCATCCCAGCCCTCCACCATCATGTGAAAGACCGCATTGTCCATGCACTCAAGCAGTCAGTGAGCGGAAAGGTGCACCTCACAACTGATGCATGGTCCAGTCGGCATGGCCAGGGCCGTTACGTGTCCATCACTGCGCACTGGGTTAATGTGGTGGATGCAGGGTCCACAGGGGACAGCGGTGGTGGGACAGTGCTGCCTAGCCCACGGTATAGGAAACAGTTGGCTGTAGGCGTTCGACCCTCCTCCTCCTCCTCCAGAAGCGAAAGCTCGTCCACAGAGCGCAGTCGTGCGAGCACTCCATCTGCAGCTGCCACTGTTGCACACGAGGTGTCCCCCTATCGAGCAGCTAGTGGAAAGCGTCAGCAGGCTGTGTTGCAGATAATGTGTTTGGGCGACAGACACACCGCCGAGGTGCTGGCCAAGTACTTGAAGCGACAAACTGAGTCATGGCTGGGCAGTGTACATCTTGAGGCAGGCAAGGTAGTTAGTGATAACGGCCGTAATTTTGTGGCAGCCATAGCCCTTTCAAAACTCAGCCACATACCTTGCTTGGCTCACACCTTGAACCTGGTGGTGCAGTGCTTCCTCAAAAGTTATCCGGAGTTAACAGCCCTGCTCCAGAAGGTGCGAAGACTGTGCGCGCACATCCGCCGGTCGCCTGTACACTCCGTTCGTATGCAGAAGCTGCAGCGATTGCTCCACCTTCCCAACCACCGCCTCATTATCGACATTGCAACAAGGTGGAACTCCACCCTGCACATGGTGGAGCGGCTGTGCGAGCAGAGGCAGGCCATAATGCATTTGTGGGAGGATACACGGCCAGGCACTTTGAGAGCAGACATGGAGTTGACAGGTGTGCAGTGGTCGAAGCTGAAAGACCTCTGTAAAGTCCTTCAGTGTTTTGAGGAATGCACACGGCTGGTAAGCGCAGACGACGCCATCCTAAGCATGAGCATCCCACTTATGCGTCTGCTCATGCAAACTTTGACGCACCTTAAGGAGCAGGCGTCTGCAGCCAATGTTGATGAGGAGGAAGAGGAGGAGGGAATCCTTGATGACATTCAGCCATTGTCTGCTCAGGGACCTCTCCTGGACGAGGTGGAGGAAGAAGAGGAGGAGGAGGATGATGATGGGGATGATTACTTAGGGGAGGAGGATGCATCTCGTGGGGCAAGTGAAAATGTTGGCGTGGCAAGGTCTGGTACAGGGTTTGTGCGTGACTGGAGGGATGTGGATTTGCCAGAAAGTGCTCCTCCAACCAGCACTCGCAGTGCATCATTGACACCGGGAACATTGGCCCACATGTCAGATTATGCCTTGCAGATCCTAAAAAGGGACCCCCGCATTGCCAAAATGATGAACGATGACGACTACTGGTTGGCCAGCATCCTGGATCCACGCTATAAAGGCAAATTACAAAACATCATGCCACAGGAGAACCTTGACCTAATATTGGCTAATAAACAAGCAACTCTGGTAAATCGGTTGCTTGAGGCATTCCCAGCACACAGCAGCGGTGATGGTTCTCACACGAGCCGTACGGGCCGGGGACAGCTTGGCAGAGGTGTTTGTGGTGCACACAGCAGAAGTGGCGTTGGAGACAGGGGTTTCATGACAATGTTGTGGACTAATTTTTCAAATACCGCTCACACAACTGGTAATACTGCATCGATGGAAAGTGACAGGAGACAGCAGTTGTCAACTATGGTTACAAACTACTTTTCCTCCCATATCGATATTCTCCCACACAGGTCATTCCCCTTTGACTATTGGGCCGCTAAACTGGACACCTGGCCTGAATTGGCCCAATATGCCTTACAGGAGCTCGCTTGCCCAGCTGCAAGTGTGCTATCGGAAAGAGTCTTCAGTGCAGCTGGATCAATCCTGACAGAAAAAAGGACCCGTCTGTCAACCCAAAATGTGGATGATCTAACCTTCATTAAAATGAACCATGCATGGGTTTCCAAGGATTTTGTCCCACTTTCCCCTGATGACACATAGGGTGACAGAAAAATGGCTTGCTTTGGTCCACCTCTTCCTGGGACTTCACCTATTTCGCCTTTTGCATCAGCTGAATGTCCAACATCAACATATGCCACTTTCTAAAACTCCCTAACTGTGCTGCCTCCCCCCCCATGGCCGGGGTCACCACCTAGCGCACAACACTGTGCGAGTGCCGTTGCCCTGGACAGGTGGGTAGGCCGACTCTTGGGCGCGGGCACTGGCACAGGGTCCCTCATAGTGCAATCAAGTGTCTCTGACGGTGGTGGTGCACACCCGCCGTCAAACACACCGCTGTACTATGAGGGGCCCAGTGCCAGTACCGACGCCCACGAGTGGGCCCCCCTTCCTTGGGCAGGGCCCCAGCATTTGCAATCTTTACCTCTCCCTGCTCCTCCGCTGTGTAATCTGGGCCGTCAAATCCATACTGTGCCTGACACCGTCTGAGCCTGCCTCCTGATGTATAGACATATATTTTGAATGTGTACGCTATCCATACATGTTATCCGGGGAAACGGTACCCTTTCTAACCTTTGTGCAATCACGTGCAATCCATACTGGGCCTAACACCGTCTGAGCCTGCCTCCTGATGTATAGACATATATTTTGAATGTGTACGCTATCCATACATGTTATCCGGGGATACGGTACCCTTTCTAACCTTTGTGCAATCATGTGCAATCCATACTGGGCCTAACACCGTCTGAGCCTGCCTCCTGAGACATATATTTTGAATGTGTACGCTATCCATACATGTTATCTGGGTATACGGTACCCTTTCTAACCTTTGTGCAATCACGTGCAATCCATACTGGGCCAAACACCATCTGAGCCTGCCTCCTGAGACATATATTTTGAATGTGTACGCTATCCATACATGTTATCTGGGGATACGGTACCCTTTCTAACCTTTGTGCAATCACGTGCAATCCATACTGGGCCTAACACCGTCTGAGCCTGCCTCCTGAGACATATATTTTGAATGTGTACGCTATCCATACATGTTATCTGGGGATACGGTACCCTTTCTAACCTTTGTGCAATCACGTGCAATCCATACTGGGCCTAACACCGTCTGAGCCTGCCTCCTGAGACATATATTTTGAATGTGTATGCTATCCATACATGTTATCTGGGGATACGGTACCCTTTCTCACCTTTGTGCAATCACGTGTAATCCATACTGGGCGTGAGAACGGCTGGCGAGCTGTTAAGCAAGCTACAGCACCTGTGGTTTGCACACGTAAGTTTTTCATTTTTTCAGGAATGACGGTTAGGCCTAATTCCGGAACTGCGGTTGACCTGCACTTACTGGGAAATCATTGTTCGCAGGTAATAATTGTAATCAGTGATCCCCATCACTAACGTTGTTCAGCGGGTTATCTGCACCTGTAAGCGACAAACGCTGGCCTTTTCAGTGTAGCGCACATGCAGCCACGGACATGTAAGGGCATGACACACCAGTTATTGGCCAATCTCATGTGCCAGAGCCTCACGTGTCCCTCTAGTAAGCCGGACTCGGACCGCGGGGCATGACGGAGTCTCGTTTGTTAACGGAATTAAGCTTGCAATGTGTGCATCTGTTCTGTAGCTGGCATGGTTGAGGTTTCCCAGGTGGAGTCGAATTTAACCGTAGGCTCCACTCCTGGTGGTGCCCTTCTGGACATTCCTTTAAGGTTCAGCTTTGCAACCATACTGCCCACGTAAAACAAACACTTTGCCTTCATGAACGCTGTTTGGAGGGTCATGACTCGTGGGAATAACGCCGCCCAATCAGTTAACCTGCTAGAGAGATCCTTCGTTGCTCCCAAGCATGACATCACACTCCCTAGGAAGAAGGTAATGCCACTGTGGCGACCGTACTCCTGGGGGCGACACAAGTGCACTGATGCCCAGCCACTGCTCAATGAATCTGCTGGTACATTGACCCAGACCACTCCATGCCCCTCGCACGCTACACGACCTGAATCTGACCCTGATGAAACTCAGGTTACCCTTCCCATATACAGTTCCATCTTACACGGTGACAAAGAGGAAGCTGCAGATGAAAGTGCAGGTTCGGCCCACCCGCCATCAGACACACCACCGTACTATCAGGGGCCCTGTGCCAGTGCCGTCGCCAACGAGTGGGCCCCACCTGCTTGCCCAGGATCACAGCACTTGCAAAGTTGAAATACTGTGCAGTGAGATGGAAGATGGGGACGACGAGGAGTCCAGACAAGTACAGGGATTCCCTAGCGAGGAGACTTATTTGATTGTTTTCAATGTTGGGACAGCAATTTTTGGGGAGCACTATACTCTGGAGAATGATAGATGGGGCCCACCATACACTGGAACATTCCAAAGGTGGACATCAGACACTGGAGCAGCATTTACAGGGCCCATTATACACTAGAGCATTAGAAATGGGGCCCATTATGTTTGGAGCATTATTTGGGCCCATAAGACAGTGGAGCTTCATCCATGGGGACCAACATATACTGTAGCATTATGTGGAGCTCATCATATGCTGTTTCAAACATTATATGGGACCAATGATTCTGTATGGAGAAATAGATGGGCCTCGTCATGAGATGTAAAAAGTGAGGTATTTTTCATTGTACTATACCGCTATTTCTCTGCCGTATCGGAGCATGATGAGTTGTGATATGTGTTAAAGGGGCGCTCTTTCGCCCAGGGCACATGAAAACCTGCAGCCAGCCCTCCCCCCCCACAACTTTAGCCAAATAACCCCCATTTTTCAGTGCGTAACTTGTATTATGAAGTTAATTAAGGTTGACAAGCTTAAGTAAGAAGAATTGATGCTTTTGGCATTCAAATGGGCACTGTAGGTGTGTTTCCTGTCCTCCTCTCACTGCCGACTTTTATTCCCCATTGACTTACATTGGGTTTCGTGTTTCGGGACGACCCCGACTTTTCCCTATAATCGGACGATCTTGCTCGACCCGACTTTTGGAAAAGTCGGGTTTCACGAAACGAAACGCGACCCTAAAAAAACAAAAGTCGCTCAACTCTAATGATGAGTGTATTAGTCAACCAGCACCTGTGCTATAAATAAATACTGTATTTTGCAGATTATAAGACGCACCAGATTATAAGACGTACCACAAATTTTAAGGAGAAAAATTGGAATTTTTTTTTTTTATAAAAATGGTGGTGCTTCTTATAATCCATGCATCTTATTACTTACTGGGGGTGGTGCTGTCGTGAAGCAGGGTCCCAGAGTCGCTGCTGGGGGAGGCAAAAGTGGAGCGTGGCTGCAGGCTGGGAGGAGGGGGTGTTCCAATGTGTGCCGCTGCAGGTGTTCAGTGCTGCGGGTGCTCTGCCGACATTTTGTGAAAGCCCGTGCGGTGGACTCAGGGAAAGTGGCTGCCGGGGGCTGCACATGCGCAGATAGAGATCTCGGCACCAAGATCTCAAGATTTCGGGAGATGAGATCTTACTGGGAGGTGGACTCCGGGAAAATGGCTGCCGGGGGTAGCGCATGTGCAGAGGGAGATCTCAGCACCAAGATCTCGGGAGATGAGATTTCAACACTGAGATCTCATCTCCTGAGATCTTGGTGCCGAAATCTCCATCTGCGCATGCGCCGCACCGACGGCCATTTTCCCAGAGTCCACCGCACAGTCAACCATGTAAGTGCAGGAGCTCTGGGCTTTCACAAAATGTCGGCAGAGCTCCCTCACCACCGAACACCTGCAGCGGCGCACATCGGAATACCCCCTCATTCCAGCCTGTGACCTGCAGCAATACTCCACTCTTGCCTTCTCCAGCAGCGACCCAGAAACCCTGCTCCACCGTGGCCGGTAAGGTATATTCACGCTATAAGACACACATCCTTTTTCCCAAAAAATTTTTTGGGGAAAAATTGCGTCTTATAATCAGAAAAATACGGTATATATTTTTTTTAAATGACATGAGGTCTCTTCTATTCTTGGTAACCAGCGCAGGCAAAACCGACAGTTTCAGGCTGCAGTCCTCAGCTGTTAGCTTTATCATGGCTGTTTTTTAAAAATGATTTAAATAAATAATACCAGCTGGGGGCTTGTATTCTCAGACTTGTAAAAATTGCAGCCCACAACTGCTCCAGAAAAGGCACATCTATTAGATGCACCAATTCTGTTGCGGTGCCCGGCTCTTCCCAATTGCCCTGGTGTGATGGCAAGTGGGGTAATAGGTTTGGGGCTGATGTCATCTGTTTTATAACTGACCGCTTACATCAAGCCCAGGAGTTAGTATTGGTGTGGCATCTATAAGAGGTCAGTAAAGGTAAGTATAACTTTGCTTTTTTATTTTTATTGCAAATAAACATGCCATTGTCTTTATTTGAAAATAAGGATTGTATTCTTGCTGTGTGTTTATTTCAAACTCACTATGGGGTTAGTATTGGGGGAATCTTTCAGACGCCTCTCCATTACTAACCTCTGGGCTTGCTATCAGCTGACAATACAAACTGACATCAACCCGAACTCTATAACCCCACTTGCCACCACACAAGGGCAAGTGGGAAGAGTGAGGATAAGCCCCAGATTTTCGCACCTAATGGATGAACCATTTCTGAGGCAGCTGAGGATGATGATTTTAGTTTGGGAGGGATCAATCTCCATAGCCCTTTACTAGGATATTAATATTAGCCCGCAGCTGTCTGTTTAACCTTTGCTAGTTATTGAGTATAGGGGAGACAACATGTCATTTTTTGGGGGGCCTTCCCTATAATCAGTAAAGGCTAAGCAAACAGTTGTGAGATATTAATATTCTGGGAACCTCTATGGATATTGTCTCCTTCCCAGAATATTAACATCAGCCCCTAGCTGTTGGCTTTCCTTCTGCTGATTATGAAAATTACGAGGGATCCCCACGTGTTTTTTTTTTCAATTTTCTTTATTTATTAACAACAACAATAAGGTCACCTGAGTTCATATCAGCTGTTCCTGTAGCTTTGCAAGTGCCAGTACCCGACTATTGAATGTCCTCGAGTCTGGCACTTGGAATTCTGGCATTCAATAGTTTGGCACTGGAGCTACCATGAGACCCGGTAGCTTGAACTCGGGGAACTCAGAGTTTACAGCCATGGGTCTCTTTCTGCAACTGCGAGGCCTGGAAACCTAATGGGAACCTTTGAGGGACATTTTAAGTTTGCTGAAATTCCCAGCTGCTGGAACACTTGGAGGATGTGAACTCAGGTTACCTTGGGTGTGTATTTTACAGTACTGGTTAATAAATAAAAAAAAAAAGTGGAATCCCCTGTAATTTTTTAAACACGTGAGGGTAAGCCGATGGCTGGGGTCTGAAGTTAATATCCGGAAACAGGCCAATATCCATAAAGGATCCCAGGCTATTAATATCAGCTCACAGCTGTTTGCTTAGCATTTACTGGTTATTATAGGGGAGACACTCCAAAAATGATGTGGTCCCCAAATATTTAATAACCAGCAAAGGCTAAACAGACAGCTGCAAGTTGATATTAATAGCCCAGGAAGGGGCCATGATTATTTGCCTCCACTCACACTAAAAAGCTCTCAGCCACCCCAGAAATGGCGCATACATTAGATGCGCCAATTTTTGCACTTAGATTCGCTTTTCCCACTTGCCCTGTGGTGGCAAGTGGGGTAATAGGATTAGGGATTATGTCAGCTTTGTATTGTCAGCTGACATGAAGCCCAGTGGTTAGTAATGGAGAGGCATTTATAAAACACCCCCATTACTAATCCCATAGTTAAATTGTTAAAAAAGCAGCTAGAAAAAGTCATTTAATTGAAATAAAGACATTGAAGTAAAAATAGAAAAGCAAAGTTATACTCACCTTTACGCCTAATCCACTGAAGCCCATGTCCCCTGTAAATGAATAAAAATAATAAACCACTATATTTCTCACTTGTTTGATATGAAGATAATCCTCTGATGCCCAAAACCCCTGTAAAAAAGTAATAAACTCCTATATCTCTCACATTGTCAATGAGAAGATAATCCTTACTATCCAACGATGATTTGGCTGCTTTGAATCACGTCAGTTGGCTCACATTGAGACAGGAACTATGCTCCTGCAGTGTGTAGTGCTGACCTGCCCTGAGAAAGGTCACTGAGGGTCATAGCTGAATCCCGGTCACCTCACTTATGACACTGCTTGCTGCGTGAGAACTTTCTCACCACAGCTCAGGACTACACACTGCAGGTACGTGATTACACTTCTGTCCCTGTGTGCGCTGGCTGGCGTGGATACTGGTCGCATCACTGCTATTCAAATCGTCAGGATCTTCGTGGGACAGACATGGATTATCTTCTCGTCAGACAGGTGAGAAATATGGTTGTTTATTATTTTTGTTTTTTTACAGGGGACATGGGCATCGGAGGATTATCTTCACATCGGACAGGTGAGAGATATGGTGGTTTATTAATTTTATTCTTTTGCAGGTGACATGGGCATCAATGTATTAAGTGTAAAGATGAAAATAACTTTACTTTTAATTTACTTATTTTAATTTAAGTTGAACAACTTTATTCTTGGGTCTTTTTTACAATCTATCTACGAGGCTAGTAATGGGGTGCTTTATAGATGCCTCTCCATTACTAACCCCTGGGCTTGATGTCAGCAGCCATAAAACAGCTAACAGCAACATCAAACCTATTACCCCACTTGTCACTTCACCAGGAGAAGTGGGAAGAGCCGGGCAAAGCACCAGAGTTGGCGCATCTAATAGATGCACCTTTTCTGAAGCAGCTGTGGGCTGCTGTTTTTTAGGCTGGGAGGGTAATATATATGGCACCTTACCAGTCTGAGAATACCAGACCCCAGCTGTCTGCTTTAGCTGGTTGTCAAAAATGTTTTTTTAATTATTTATTTAAATCCTTTAACAAAAGGCGTGGGGAGTGGGACTCCTCTATTTTTTGATAACCAGCCAATAAAAAGCTGACAGCTTCGGGGTTGCTCATGTAGGAGATACATGATATTGTAGTGCTTATACAGGAGACACACAATGTAGAGGTGTTTATGTAGGAGACACACAATGTAGTAGTGATTATACAAGAGACACAATGTAGTAACACTTATACAGAATACACAGCACGATCATACTGAGCGCTGAGAGAATAATTGCACTGAATACCTTGCGGGGGCACGAGCACAGTTCTAGTGTGGCTCCCCAATACAGCCAGAGGTCGTACTCCCAGTGCATAGAAATGGAATACAGCAAAGCCAAACAAGTAAACTAAGGAGTAAGCAGCAGATTCAAGGCCACTTAGATGTAATTTTTTTTTATACAACTAAACCTAAATTGCTTAATAAAGTGATTTGCACAGTTAAATAGTTACTGTCACTTTAATTTTTATGTGCTGGATCAGTAGTATAGATCAAATGGCCAATGTTTTTATCTGCCTGGAAAATTCCTCAATGATGTAAGAGATCAGTTCCATGAGGACATAATTCTATGGAAGATCATATCTCTGGATCAGTACTACTAATACATTTCTGACAGGTTCTGTTTGATGCCCATAGTTGAGACCGCTGACCGTTCTGTGTAGTCCTGCTCGGACAATTCCTTTATGTTTTTATACAGATTTGCAGTACAGGAGCATTCTTTTGTTTTAGGCAATCACACAGTTGCCAAGGAAACTATTAATGGCAGTTAATATAAGTGTAAATTAAGGACAGAAGGCTCCTTTAATGGTAATTTTCCATTTATATTGAGAAATGTCTCTGCAAAAAGACCTTTTGTTTGATTGGGTAATTTAAGCTTTTCCAGGAGTTTTAATGCAGGGATTTAATTTTTTTAACTCTTACTGTACAGAATGCAATATCTGAGATAGGGAAGGTTTATCTCTGCACAGTAAAAATAGGTACATTTAAAGGGCTTATATTACAAAAAGCGTGCCTGTTTTCTTTTTCAGAATTAGCGCCACATCAGTCCGCAGATTGTTTTCCATATTGCAGCACAATCACAGCTGTAATACCAGACATAGTCCATGGAGGGGCGCTGTTTCTGTAAAAAATGCAGCCATGTTTTTCTAATGTTGATCAGCCCCTTTAAATATGTTTTTTCAGAAGTTTCAAGCATACGGTAGATATGAAATCAAATTTACATCGTACCTCATGTGCAACATCAATGGTGAGAGTTGGGTACTTTTCTTGACGGAGAAGCCAGATTTTTTTTTTACAGAGAAGGAAATGGGATTGGATATACATAAAGAATGTGAAATGTAGTTTCAGGAGAACTTGCAGCTGAATATCTGTATCTACTTCTAGCTCCTCCTCCTTTTCCATAGAATGTTATGAGCAGCAACTGACATCTCCTATCTCATTAATGGGAAAATCTGTTCTCACTAAACAAAGATTTTACCTGTGAATTGAGAGTGAAAAATCAGTACAGGTGGAGAAAAAAAGGCAGATTTCTTATTTTTACGTGTACTATTAATTTATGGAAAAAAAATGGCAGTTCTTTAAGGCTAAAGAGGAAAAATTAAAAATGGGCTGGATCATACCACCACCAAACTCAATATTGGCACAAGGTCCTTATCTTCCCTTATGTAGCAAATATTTGATACACACAATCTTTTTTTCACATATCTAGGCGCATACAGTGGTTGCTGCACTCTTTGGTATGTGTTATTTCGGCTTGTTCCTGTTCACATTTGCATCATTCTGTTTGAAGGCGCTTGTCTGGATTTGGCTGAGCTGCTTCTCATCAGTCTAAGGTTTCTCACCTCTGTGATAGATGGATCATGATCAGATTGTAAGACCCAGTCTGACCTGAACTAGCTTCCCTATGAAGCAGTTAGCTCAGATCAGATAACCTAGGAGTAGGACCAGACCTTAAGGCCCCGTTACACATAACGATGTCCCAGCGATCCCACCAATGATCCGACATGGATGGGATCGCTGGGACATCATTAGGCTGATAGCTGGTGAGCTGTCAAATAGACAGCCCCTCCAGCTATCAGGACCAGTGAGCAAGCTGGTATCTAAGGTAAACAGCGGGTTTCTAAGAGCCGCGCCGCTCTTAGATACCCAGTGTTTACATTGGAAACCAGCGTCCAGCGTCGCTGATTGCTGGTCTCTCGCTGCCACATGCAGCGATGCACACTGGCCAGCGGGAGACCAGCGATCAAAAAATGACTCAGGACGATAGTGCACGATCAGCGAAACCCGGCGGGGGGGCCGGTCGCTGATCCCCGTCACACACAGCGATCTCACTGGCGAGATCGCTGTGGCATCACAAAATCAACGATCTCGCTAGCGAGATCTTTGTGTGACGGGGCCTTTAGGAGCATAGTCTGTGTTTTACAGATGTGTGAAATCAGCCTAAGGCCTCATTTAGATGTCTGTTTTTTTTGCATACAAGTGCATGTTTTTCACAGATAGCACTTGTACCTGTGATAGTCTATGGGGCCATTCACATATCCGTGATTTTCCAAGGACTGAGGACTCAGTTTCAGATCAGAATCGGCAATGCAAGTCAACGGGTCTGTGAAAGGATTGTACACCACTTGGTGGTATCAGAGTGTAGACCAATATTCACGGACGGTCCAATAGGAGAAGGACAAACCTTTCTTTTGTCCACGTACAAGAAAAACTGATGACACTCGGCCCACAATCTGATCAAAATAACCTGAAATTCAATTTGATTAAAATAAATTTGATGAGAATTATTTCTGGAGGTAAAAGGTTAAAAAAAACCCTCCTATACTCGCCTCTCCTCAGCCCTCCTCGTACTTGTAGAGCTTAAATATAGTAAATGAGAGGGCGCAGTTTGAGCAGTAGAGAAACCCCTTCTCAATTACTATATTCCCCAAAATAAAATAAAAAAGAGCTTATACTCCCCTCCGGTGGCGTACTTTGGATGAAACTGACAACCGGAGGAAGTCCGAGAACAGCTGAAGATCTCACTCCATCCAGATGTCAGTTTAGTCTAAAGTAAATTAGAGTGAACATCTGGCGCCAACATCACTGGAATGGCGCATGCACTGGAAGGCAGCGCAGGCTGTTTTTCTTTTATGTTGGGGAATATAGTAATTGAGAGGGAGTTGTCTGAGTCATAAGCACACCTTTAATGACCACCTGTTACCAGGTAAAATGTGACCAGATATTTTGGTGTTATTCTATTTAAGCTGTCCCCCGACATGCAGTGTTTTTATTTAAAATCTGCCATATGATTCCAGAGATATTGGCTTTTTTATTTAGTGCTAATTTTTATAGTCTTTCCCTAGGGGGCGTTGCTCACAAGACCCTCTTGGGCGTGTCTTTAGGCAGCTCTGCTTGATTACCCTATGAGACACGCCCCTTTGTAAAGACCATAAAAACTTCCACTAAGTAAAAAAAAACTCCATATCTCTAGAACTGTATGGAGCAGATTTTTTTTTTAATAAAAAAGAAAAATTTGGAACAGCAGCAATAAAAGAAGAGCAAAAATTGGACTTTTTTTTACCAGATGACAAGATCTACTCTCAAGTTTGGCAGAAAGGTTGGAAGAATGCAAACCCTCAATACCATCGATAAATAGAAATATTACAAATGGTGATACAATTAATTATCATGTTAATTGTCGGATACAACAAGAGAAATGCATACTCTAGCAGTGTAATGATAATTGTATCCTATAGGTCCTGCAGTTTATGTTATTGATGGTCAGATGGTGGCCACAACTACAGCTCTGGTGGATCAGGAGTCCTGGGGTTATTCAGAGACACAAGTGTGTATTATATGGCCAGATGATTGATTTCAGCCGTCTCCTTTCCTCTTGACTAATCAGAAGTAATAGCTGATTGTTTGCTATGAGTTATCCGAGTAAGCAAAACTAATACAATAGATCAATAATCTGAGCTGAGAATCTAAGATCAAATGTTAACTGCAACACTTATACACTAATGGAGCCCAAGAAACGCAATGTAATATAGGCAGATTGATATCTCCGTCTTTCAGCCTGGTAGCCTCTAGGCAGCTGTCGATTCTTGGCAATGTCATCTCTGACAGAGGAGGATTTGTAGATCAAGATTTATTTTCAGACCTAGATCTCATTTGTCTGGATAGAAACCCCGGACCTGTCATCCTCAAGTAAAGCAGTACTGATGTCTTTAAAAAAGTCAAATACAGATGACTGAATGCTCCGAGCCGCTCGGAACAAATGTCATTTTATTTTCCATTATTTTCCAAAGCAGAATCCTCCATGTATTGCCAGTGAACCCCCTGATACACCCACAGTATATACATTGTAACTTTTCCACACCTTTTACATCCTGTACCAGGTTTAAATGTTGTAATATATTTGTATATGCAACACCAACTTTAAAAAAAAATAAAAATATATATATATATATATATATATATATATATACACATATTTATTTATGTCCCTCATTTGTCCTCTTTTCATAGATAATGGGTACTTCTAGATAAAAAAAAAAAATGGCAGACATTAGTGCCTGAAGAACCCAAATATAAGATATACAAGTTATAACCCTGCCCAAAAGTGCAAATTAGTGTTAGGCCCCCTCACACTTCCTGATATTACCCGTACTGGAAAAAACGGTGCTCTCCGTATCTGTGTGAAACATACAGGTGGCATCCGTGTGTCGCATAGTGTGACATCGACCGGTGCTATACAGTTCTCATCATTGTTGCCTGGTCCCCCTGCGATCAGTGAGACCAGGCGACGTTGATGGGAGTTGGAGTCAGTACCCACTGTGTGTCTATATAGTGCATTAAATAAATAAGTATGGTAATTAAAAAACGGCATGGGGTCCCCCTTCATTTTCCTAACCAGCTGAGGGAAAGTCGACATTTCGGGCTGATGTTAATATTCTGTTAGGGGGCAATAGCCATAAAGTTTCCCAGCATATTAATAACAGTTCATGTCTGTTTACTTAGCACTTGCTGGTTGTTATATTGAGAATTCCCCCAAAAATGAATTCGCCCTATAATTACTAACCAGCAAAGGTTAAACAGACAGCTGCGGGATATTAGTAGCCTAGGAAGGGGTCATGGATATTGGCCCCCTCCCAGATTAAGAATATTATCCCTCAGCTGCCCCAAAAATGGATTATTGTCGGAAAGGTGAGTATAACTTTTCTTTTTTCTTTTTTGGCTAATAGCAGAGTACAAGAGGGTCGGGGATAGTGTGAAACCCTGACACGTGCATGCAAATCGGTATGAGCAATACAATGTACAGACCCGCCGTAGTTCTCCCAAACCAAGAGTCACAGCCTTGTAGACATATATGAAGCTGTCACACTCAGATCAGGAGACCTGTGTCCATTCTGTGATTGAATCAGTTTGCACGGACATCTGAATGAACCCTAACACAAGTTAATGATGAGGCCGATGGACCGGGTCATGCAAATTAATCGCACCTACTTTGGTCAAGTAGCTTCCAAATGAAAAGTTGCCCAGTCCATGCAAAATTGTCCGGTTTGGCTGCCTGACGTGTATGGTCGCCTTTAGTGTAAAGTGACTCATATCAGTCCATTTTTTTTTTTCAGCACGGAAGAATATGTTGGTGACATATAAATAACGATTAATAGATATTCAAAATTATCATTTCCATCTTTCTACCCATTCTTAACCTTGGCCATTGTTGTCTCCTTGAACGCAATTTTTTTTTTGTATTTTCTTTTGCCCATTTCTCATGATTTGGGTCACTGTGCTGCAGCTTGACAGTGAAGCTCTCCTTGTCTAACAACCACTGGGAGAAACATATGTTGCAATGACAGCCATCGTTCAGGCAGATGCAAAATGAATTTAAATTACTGTAAAGTAGCAGAGGAGCGTGCGAGAGCGCCGTATCTATATCTGTCAGTGTTCAGGCCAGGCTGTTTAGGTATGAGGCTGGAGCATTCCCTGGAGAAATGTAATAATGCTTGGATATTCCGCAACAGTAAGCTGGCAGCTCTCCGGGACTGGCGCATCACAGAAGGTCGGAGAACATTACAACTAAATGATAGGAAGGTTTTCATCTGATATATACCATTAGTAAAGTTGCCGAAAAGTAATGCAGTATTTTGGCATGGCTGCCCGTGCATTTATAGCTTGATGGAACCGGTCTGTATACATTGCAGAATGGCCAATATGTAATAGGTTTTTTTTTTCATCTCATATATCAAGTTCCTATAAATGACAGATATGGATGCAATAAACTAAGCACTAGTATGACAGCAGTACAAGCTATTTCTGAAGCCTCCGCATATCGCAGCCATTTCTTCATTTTCTCTAAGGTTATGGAATTTCTTACTCCGGAGGGACAATTTGTCTTGAGCTTTATTGTTTATAAACGGAACCCCAGTGCTGAACCGTAAAGCCGCGTTCACACGTAGCGTAATTCTGCATTTTTTTTTCGTGCAGAAAATCAGCTGCGTTTAACATTTCAAGAAAGGTGGATGTGATTTCATGCCCACTGCTGTTGTACTATGGTTTTATTTTTCCATCTACTGGCTTCAAATAAAAAAAAAATGCATGTTAAAAAAACATAAGTGCATTTTTAAGTACAAAATCCCCACATTTCTGTACTAAAAATGCATTACAAAATGTGTATCAGATCTGCACCATAAATACATCAAAAAGTGAAAAAAACATATAAAATACAAATTTTCTCTTGTTTATAGCTCGTTCCTTCGGAGACTGACCACCTCTACCAGACAGCATAACATGTGCAGCGCTTACAAGATTTTTTCTACCGAGCTTGTAAGCGCTGTTTTTAAGCAGTGCTTACAAGCTATCGACGGTGGGCGGTCTCCTAGACAGCAAACTAAAAACAAAGTAAAAGAAAAGTGTCAATATCTTAAGAACGGCTGCTACTTTTTATAAGGAGTAAATTGCAAAAGTGCTTTTTTTTACAGGCCCTATCCAACAACAGTATCCATTTATAAAGTGGGAACAAACCTTTAAGGAGGGTGTCCAATAGTCAAACAACCCCTTATGAATCCCTATGTTTCCCCCCATAAAATACTAGCATTTATACTCGTCTCCGGTGCTGGTGCCATTTCAACAGTGTCAGCAATGGGTATCCCCGGATTTGCGTGACTTTATGTAATGCAATCCCTGCTGCCAATCAGCGCTGGCTTCTCTCTCCTCTCCTTGGGACAAATCAAGACATCTGGTGGAAGTGAGAGCTGCTTCTGCTCTGTCACTTCCTCCGGATGTCAATTACGGCCGTACAAGAGAAGAGTGAAGCCAGCGCTGATTGGCTGCAGAGATCTTGTGACAAAAATGTATCCCAAGTCCCAGGAGAGCCAGTTCCAACATCGCAGGAGAGGCGATGCCACCGGAGGCGAGTATAGCTGTTATTATTTTCATGGAGGGAAACATAGGAGTTCAGAGTAGTGGACAACCCCTTTAAGGTTTCCTTTTTCTTACTCTTCAAATTTAATACTGTACATTATTACGACAGGTTATCTACATCATGGGCAGGCTGCAATTCACATCACAACCACTAGGTGACCAGACACATTTCACCTAAATGTCTCCGGACACATTATCACAATAATATGATTTTTTTTTCTTCAAAACTGGTCATCTTCTATCAATTACCTTCAAATACGTCAAGCCAAAAGGAAAGGTAAGGGAGGACACATCTGTATATTATACATCGCTGACTGATTTAACCCTGTCATTCTATTTTCTTGAGGTTCATGGAGTAGGAGACTTGTTATGTAGGGTTAAGAATTATTTGCCTTCGAGGAAAAAAAAAAAATGAAAATCTGCAGGTAAAGAAAAAGAATAAAGATGCAGCTCCCAAACACCTTCCCTTATATCTAGACCTGCAGCTCTCCCTTCTGTCTGCTTTTAATTTGCGTTCACAGTGCTTTGAACAAATTGAATTTGTTAATTAAAGCGGTAAAATGAAATGCTGAACATTATTGACTAGATGCTAATTACATTAGCAGAGGGATCGGTGGAAAAAAAGAGCCCTTGTTTTCAATGGCCAGGACAAATCATATTAAAAGAGACAAGCGAGCAGCCTAAGCTGGAACTCTGCAGGGAAAGAAATCCTGTTTACATGTTCTGCTTTCAAATTTATCATTCAGCGTGGCGCACTGACAATCCCGGCAGAAAGTAGATTATATGGCTGCCATCTTATTCGGACTTGGTCCTGCCCTATCTGGATGTACGCAGAAGAAGGAGATGTGGCAGGGATACATTGCTCATGACTGTATCTCTGGGTATTTTATACAGAGGCGTTTCGCTGATAAAAGATTGTTGATGATTATTTCGTCGTAGGTGTAATACAGCAGTTTTCTGGTGCAGTGTCGGTGTGCCACCTTACAACTGGAATTATTGTGTGCTGTCTTAGAATCAAGATCAATAATCAAATATAAGGGATGTGCACTGATACGATAGCGAAATGTTACAGTTTCTGACAACACAAATTCAATGCATCATCCTGACATTCTATCTAAAACCTCAGGAGAGTGCAAGTCACATCACAACCACTAGGAGGCCACAATAGACATGTATAGCATAAATGTCTCCAGGCAGGTTTCTTTTTTTTTTTTGGAAAATAGTCATCTTGTGGCAGTTATTTTTGACCATGTCAAACCACAGAAGGTGAAGAACGACGTATATACTTTACAACTCTTTCCATTTGCCCTAACGTAGGATTTGGACATTCCCGGTCCAGATTTCCTCCAGGGCTGACTGGGGCAATGCAGGTGGTAACTGTAGTCCAAAACTAGGACCCCCTACTCTCCTGCTGCCTTTCACTCCTTTCATAAGTCACCAGAAAAAAATATGCAAATATTAGAGTTAAAGGGGACTTTTCATTGGGTTTTTAAAATTCAATCTGAGTACTTCCTTCAAAGAATGTTGTTTCAGTGATTCTGGAACACTTTTTTTTTCTACGCCCCTCTGTTCCAAAGTTATGTCCACCGGTAATAAATTTTCCTTTCAAATAAACGGAGCGTATACCACAGAACTTCTCTGTGGGTGTGGGTGTGGCTGTGTTTTGATTGGCTAACATTAGAGAAGAAAAAGAAAACACCCACAGAGAAGTTTTGTGTATATGCCTGAAGGGAAAATTAGCATCTTTATTTCCTTCAGGCATAACTTTGTATTGGAAGGATACAGAACAAAAAGAAAAACTGTTCCAGAATCCGTGTGGCAGCAGAAATAGGAGGATGTGTTCAATTTAAATTATTAAAATCCAGTAAATGTCCCCTTTAAGCAAAAAGGTTTGCAGGACCTAGTCCCGACATCCACAACGATCACACAACGGTAATGGCAGCCAGACCAGGACTGTGTAATTTTTCTAGGATGGCACTTGGTCGCCTCTTGTGATTTTCAGACCCCTGTCACATTGTAATAGTATTGCAATCAGAAGAAGATGCTGAAGTGCCACCTGAGTAAGTATGCACTGCCCTGGTCCAGTTGCCATAGAGTACTGACATAGATGCTGGAAAGGGGCTCGTGAATCCGGGACTTGAAAAAAAAGTGGCTAAGCACTAACGGGCATCTAGTTTGTAACAGAGGCAACTACCTGCCTGTTAGACCCGGCGTCGGTCCTTGACCACTCCTGCCAGAGATTAAGCTGCTCCCTGTCAACAGAACAGCAGCTTCTCTTCCTGTTGACAGGACGGGACTACTGGCGTCATGATAATTGACATCTGGTTTTCCCAAATTAGGAATCGAGGAGTTGGCTGTCAATCAACATGACACTACTAGTCTTGCCTTGTCAATAGGAAAATAAATTGCTGCACTGTTGATGTGACAGCGGAAGTCTGTTACTGCTCTGTTCCAGTGGAGATCGGCACTGGGTACAAAAGGCAAGTAGATATCAACTATCTGTTATTGCTTAGCCACATTTTTTTTTTTAAATCCTGCATATCCTCTTTTTAACGAGCACTGAGCTCATTTCATGGATTCCAGTCTTTACTTCCCTCCGAAGGTCCAAACATTTGGAATGGGACTGAAATGGTGCATTAATTAAGTACAAATAATTTGTCGCTTCTTCCCAATGGAGCTCGCAGATTGCAACATAGTTACGCCATTGTCGAAGGTAATACCTAGTGATGAGCAAACATGCTCAGATAAGGTGTTATCCGAGCATGCTCGTGTGCTAACCGAGTGTCCTCGGCGTGATCAAAATATATGTTCGAGTCCTGGCAGCTGCATGTCTCCGTTAGACAGCCGCAACATGTGTAGGGATTGCTTAACAAGCAGGCAGTCCCTGCAAGTGTTGCGACTGTTAGGTATGCAGCTGCGAGGACTCAAGCATATATTTTGAGCACGCCAAGGACACTTGGTTAGTACACGAGCATGCTCGGATAACACCTTAACTGAGCATGTTTGCTCATCACTATTTTATGTTGTAATAGGCTTGTGTTAGTCTCCACCATTTTTTTTTTTACAGTCTAAGATATATTATAGAAAGTGAAGAAACACTCAGCTTAGGAGGATTATGATCATTTGATTGTATAGGTCATAGATATTTTAAATGCTGGCTGCGCCCCCTCAACCTACTCCTTGGTGATAACAGCTTATAGCTGGAGATTACTAAAGCCATACCTCTAATAAACTCATTAACAGGCGCACGCAACTTAATGAATGTTGCCTCTATGCCTAGTGCCATGCGCCTTTGCGTACAGACTGGAGTAGCATTTCTGGCATCCAAAACGCCATCAATTTTGACAAATTTGACTCAGGATAGCTGGTTCAAACTGGTTTTAAGTTGCCAAAAGTCACAAAACTTTTGCGCAACTCAATGTCATCCGAGTGCGGTCCAATTTTTTTCATGGACTCGTAGACATGAATGGGCGAGTGCTGTCTGATTCTCAGAGGCAAATCGTGCATGCTGTAATTCTTTTCCTCAGACCAACCGGTTGGAGGAAAAAAATCGGAAATGTGCACAACCCCATAGAATGGAGTACGATTGTTATCCAAGAAAACCACGGATAGTACTTTTCTGATTTATACGCTGATTTTGCTGCAGATTTGCCTTGGGTTTCACTGGCAAAGCGGGAAATCTGTGGTAAAAAGTTGCAGCATAAATTGACATGCTGCAAAATTAAATATGCAATTTAATATGCTGCAATTTTTTTCTGTCTGAAAAATCTGGAAAGAAAATCCGTAGAATATATATACACTATGTGAACTTACCCTAAATATTGGGCAGCACGGTGGCTCAGTGGTTAGCGCGTCCTGGGTTTGAATCCCACCAAGGACAACATCTGCAAGGAGTTTGTATGTTCTCCCCGTGTTTGCGTGGGTTTCCTCCCACATTCCAAAGACATACTGATAGGGAATTTAGATTGTGAGCCCCATTGGGGACAGTGATGATAATGTGTGAAAACTGTAAAGCGCTGCGGAATATGTTAGCGCTATATAAAAATAAAGATTTATTTATTATTTTTTTATTTTTTAAATATTCAGAAAACTTTACAGTAAAAAAAAAAATCTGTCCTTGGAAACAATTGAAGCCACAGGTGTGGAGGGAGGGGGATGCTGCCGCAGTCTCCGCCTATGTGTGAAACTCCTGTTGTGATAGATAAGAACAATTAATAGGGGGACACAGGTGATTGGTCAAAACTAACAAGCAGTTCTGACCCTACTAAAGGAATGGCTAGTCCATTTGGCACAACTGTACAGAAATAAACTGTACAGAAATAATGCAGAAAACCCAAATAAATTAAATATGCAGGCTACAACCAAACTTTATGGTTTATTTTATAATTTCAGGCCTTTTTTTAGTTTATGCATCTTCAACCTCTCTATAAACTAGTTTTCTGAAATTAAAAAGCATGGCTACTTTCTTCTCTTGCTTGCACCTAGCCCCATTTCCTTTAAGGGCATGTTTCCATGTAGCGGAAACATTCAGTATTTGCTGCGGATTGAACGCTGCGTCCTGCCGCAGCATTTAGTTTGCAGCGGCCAGATGTTGCAGCATAGTGGAGGGGATTTTGCGAAATCCCTTCTCCACTATGTGTCTGAATACGCGGGTGACACACAAGCTAAACTGGACATGCGGTGTGTCTTTTTAGACCGCACCATGTCTGTTTACCTTGCGGAGAATGAGCACATCATGAAACACCGAGCGTACAGAAGGGGGCGTGGCTTTGGGGGGAGCGAGGTTTCTGCTCCGCCCAAAGCGCAGAGATTATGGTACGTGGAAACATACTCTAGTAGTGGTAATTACAGAAACATCCCATGGATAATAGTGTCGCTGTTTCTGGAAAAGTTTATCCATCTTTTTAACCTCATTCAACATTTTTGAATACAGATGAGAAGATCGATTACTAATTAATCAAATTAGTTACAAATTTTGGATTCTGGCAGATATGAAATTTGTAAGATTTGGCATAAATTCAGCAGTAATGCAGCCAGTCAGCTTCTATTTTACTGGGTTCTTTAGAAGGTCAGGAAGGATTTAGAATAAAAAATATATATACTTACCTTTCCTAGACCATTATATGTCACATTACAGCAACAAAGCTCCCCGATTCTTCTCTTGGGTGTTCAATTCGAGTAACTGAGTAACTTGAAGCTCGTGGTCCCTAATGCAAAAGCTCCAACTGTGCCCCCAATTATTACAAGTCTTTAATAGTAATGGCCTTTTCATATAGGCCCTTTTGAGCCCCTTAGGGTGTGATTGCAGCTCCTCAACCTTTTGTAGGTACTCCCATTGTAGTGAAGTGGACTGACCTATGGACTTGTCTGAAGAGGAACAGTAAATGTAAGATGTGCAGCAGATATACTTGACGTGAACTGGTGTATATGTGTGGGGAGACAGCTAGGAATAGCTGACAGATGGTGAAGTACTGGGTTTTGGCCACTAGGGGGAGAGAAAGAACAGCAGGAAAAGGAGACGGTGCAGGACTAAGGTTTGGCTATTAGGGGGAGACCTAAGAAAGCAGGGAAAGGACTTAACAGCAGCTAATGCTAGAGAAACCGCAAAGTCATGGTGGGCGGAGATGCGGGGACTCGAGAGGGGAATTCCCAGGGAGGAGAATAAAAGGGAGAGAGAGTGAGTCCAGAGGAGCCAGGCCAGGGGGAGGAGCTCAGAGGAGGAAGAGACTGAAGGAGGAAGTGACGGAAAGAGGAAGAACTCTGGAAGGGACAGGAAGGAGAGACAGTCAGGGGGTGGCCCTGACAGGATAGCCACAGGACAGAGGATGCCCAGGGGGTACCAGATGGATGGACTCAGACAGGCAAAGAACTGTGAAGAAAAAGGAGGGGGAGAAGCCAGCGCTGCTTGTGGTCAGAACGTAATACATAAAGTGTGAAAACACACATTGGTTTCTATCTGTATTCAAAAATGAGACATTTAGCAAAAAATTGATCAATTGTTTGAGCTACCCCGCCACGTCAAGGCAGTCTCGTATGGGGAGTCCTACTCTACGTTTTTTATGTTCGCTGTGCCATTGCGGCCTCCTAAATGTATAAAAGCAAGACCTCATTACATGCACACTGTACCTCAAGCATTTCAAAATCGTTCCTATGGCACCAGAGGACAAGCGCAGATAAAGGTTAGCCAGGTCCATGCAGACATTTCAGGTCCAACCTCCACACTGCCTGACCAGCACCACAGATAAAGGACGATCCAGGCCCAGATACAGGTGCGTAATCAAATAAAGCCTAGGGCAGGGCAGGGCCGCTGTTAATGTGAACAGCAGCCTAGATCAATCACTAAGAAAACAGAAAGAATAACGTACATGACCCAGCGCGCACGGCTACAGTGGTGGTCAGCCACAAAACCAATATCAAGAAAAAGGAGGGGGAGAAGCCAGCGCTGCTTGTGGTCAGAACGTAATACATAAAGTGTGAAAACACACATTGGTTTCTATCTGTATTCAAAAATGAGACATTTAGCAAAAAATTGATCAATTGTTTGAGCTACCCCGCCACGTCAAGGCAGTCTCGTATGGGGAGTCCTACTCTACGTTTTTTATGTTCGCTGTGCCATTGCGGCCTCCTAAATGTATAAAAGCAAGACCTCATTACATGCACACTGTACCTCAAGCATTTCAAAATCGTTCCTATGGCACCAGAGGACAAGCGCAGATAAAGGTTAGCCAGGTCCATGCAGACATTTCAGGTCCAACCTCCACACTGCCTGACCAGCACCACAGATAAAGGACGATCCAGGCCCAGATACAGGTGCGTAATCAAATAAAGCCTAGGGCAGGGCAGGGCCGCTGTTAATGTGAACAGCAGCCTAGATCAATCACTAAGAAAACAGAAAGAATAACGTACATGACCCAGCGCGCACGGCTACAGTGGTGGTCAGCCACAAAACCAATATCAAGAAAAAGGAGGGGGAGAAGCCAGCGCTGCTTGTGGTCAGAACGTAATACATAAAGTGTGAAAACACACATTGGTTTCTATCTGTATTCAAAAATGAGACATTTAGCAAAAAATTGATCAATTGTTTGAGCTACCCCGCCACGTCAAGGCAGTCTCGTATGGGGAGTCCTACTCTACGTTTTTTATGTTCGCTGTGCCATTGCGGCCTCCTAAATGTATAAAAGCAAGACCTCATTACATGCACACTGTACCTCAAGCATTTCAAAATCGTTCCTATGGCACCAGAGGACAAGCGCAGATAAAGGTTAGCCAGGTCCATGCAGACATTTCAGGTCCAACCTCCACACTGCCTGACCAGCACCACAGATAAAGGACGATCCAGGCCCAGATACAGGTGCGTAATCAAATAAAGCCTAGGGCAGGGCAGGGCCGCTGTTAATGTGAACAGCAGCCTAGATCAATCACTAAGAAAACAGAAAGAATAACGTACATGACCCAGCGCGCACGGCTACAGTGGTGGTCAGCCACAAAACCAATATCAAGAAAAAGGAGGGGGAGAAGCCAGCGCTGCTTGTGGTCAGAACGTAATACATAAAGTGTGAAAACACACATTGGTTTCTATCTGTATTCAAAAATGAGACATTTAGCAAAAAATTGATCAATTGTTTGAGCTACCCCGCCACGTCAAGGCAGTCTCGTATGGGGAGTCCTACTCTACGTTTTTTATGTTCGCTGTGCCATTGCGGCCTCCTAAATGTATAAAAGCAAGACCTCATTACATGCACACTGTACCTCAAGCATTTCAAAATCGTTCCTATGGCACCAGAGGACAAGCGCAGATAAAGGTTAGCCAGGTCCATGCAGACATTTCAGGTCCAACCTCCACACTGCCTGACCAGCACCACAGATAAAGGACGATCCAGGCCCAGATACAGGTGCGTAATCAAATAAAGCCTAGGGCAGGGCAGGGCCGCTGTTAATGTGAACAGCAGCCTAGCTCAATCACTAAGAAAACAGAAAGAATAACGTACATGACCCAGCGCGCACGGCTACAGTGGTGGTCAGCCACAAAACCAATATCAAGAAAAAGGAGGGGGAGAAGCCAGCGCTGCTTGTGGTCAGAACGTAATACATAAAGTGTGAAAACACACATTGGTTTCTATCTGTATTCAAAAATGAGACATTTAGCAAAAAATTGATCAATTGTTTGAGCTACCCCGCCACGTCAAGGCAGTCTCGTATGGGGAGTCCTACTCTACGTTTTTTATGTTCGCTGTGCCATTGCGGCCTCCTAAATGTATAAAAGCAAGACCTCATTACATGCACACTGTACCTCAAGCATTTCAAAATCGTTCCTATGGCACCAGAGGACAAGCGCAGATAAAGGTTAGCCAGGTCCATGCAGACATTTCAGGTCCAACCTCCACACTGCCTGACCAGCACCACAGATAAAGGACGATCCAGGCCCAGATACAGGTGCGTAATCAAATAAAGCCTAGGGCAGGGCAGGGCCGCTGTTAATGTGAACAGCAGCCTAGATCAATCACTAAGAAAACAGAAAGAATAACGTACATGACCCAGCGCGCACGGCTACAGTGGTGGTCAGCCACAAAACCAATATCAAGAAAAAGGAGGGGGAGAAGCCAGCGCTGCTTGTGGTCAGAACGTAATACATAAAGTGTGAAAACACACATTGGTTTCTATCTGTATTCAAAAATGAGAGGCCTGGATCGTCCTTTATCATGTGGTGCTGGACAGGCAGTGTGGAGGTTGGACCTGAAATGTCTGCATGGACCTGGCTAATCTTTATCTGCGCTTGTCCTCTCTGGTGCCATAGGAGCGATTCTGAAATGCTTGAGGTACAGTGTGCATGTAATGAGGTCTTGCTTTTATACATTTAGGAGGCCGTAATGGCACAGCGAATATAAAAAACGTAGAGTAGGACTCCCCATACGAGACTGCCTTGACGTGGCGGGGTAGCTCAAACAATTGATCAATTTTTTGCTAAATGTCTCATTTTTGAATACAGATTGAAACCTATGTGTGTTTTCACACTTCTTGTATTACGTTCTGACCACAAGCAGCGCTGGCTTCTCCCCCTCTTTTTTCTTGATATTGGTTTTGTGGCTGACCACCACTGTAGCCGTGCGCGCTGGGTCATGTACGCCATTCTTTCTGTTTTCTCAGTGATTGATCTAGGCTGCTGTTCACATTAAACGGCAGCCCTGCCCTGCCCTAGGCTTTATTTGATTACGCACCTGTATCTGGGCCTGGATCGTCCTTTATCATGTGGTGCTGGACAGGCAGTGTGGAGGTTGGACCTGAAATGTCTGCATGGACCTGGCTAATCTTTATCTGCGCTTGTCCTCTCTGGTGCCATAGGAGCGATTCTGAAATGCTTGAGGTACAGTGTGCATGTAATGAGGTCTTGCTTTTATACATTTAGGAGGCCGTAATGGCACAGCGAATATATAAAACGTAGAGTAGGACTCCCCATACGAGACTGCCTTGACGTGGCGGGGTAGCTCAAACAATTGATCAATTTTTTGCTAAATGTCTCATTTTTGAATACAGATTGAAACCTATGTGTGTTTTCACACTTCTTGTATTACGTTCTGACCACAAGCAGCGCTGGCTTCTCCCCCTCTTTTTTCTAGGCAAAGAACTGTGGTGGTAGGCCTAGGGCAGCTACAGTGATAGAACCGCGAGGGATGTCACTGCAAAGGAAAGCAGGAGGCGAAAGGTACCCGGGCCTGTGTGTACAGAGGCTGTCGTGTTGCTGTGGTCGTCGGGAGGACGGCCAATAAAGAGGACCTTTTGAACGAACATCGGTTTCTCACTCCACTCTGTTCGTGGCAAAAAAGGGACCACATCCAAGTCGGCAAACGTACCTACACTATTGCAACGCATGAGGCCTCACTATCTAAGAACTGAAGACCACAGTGGAGGACCAGCTGTGGGCATAAGTAGTCAGGTGAAGTATAATGTGTTTTATTATCTTTTCACCCTTCCAACCCCTCCACTTTGGAGTCTAGGGAGACTTCAGAGCAAAATAAATGGGGGATCTTTCTGTTTGGACTGAATTTATTCAAACCGAACTGAACCAATTCAAGAAAATCTGCCAGAAAAGAATTTTGGGAGATTTATGGATTTCTACCTTATAATACTACAGGTACAGTATGAAAATAAACAATCAAGAGAAATGTGACTTTCGTCAATAAAAAATATGATCTCAACACTTTAAAGACCCCATTGGTGCGACTGTATAAAATCCAATAATTTTTATTTTCCGTAAGGCTATTCAAAGCCATTTCCTACTTTCATCTTGACGTTTCTCCTTCCCAATTTCACAATTCACCTATGATCCATTTACACCCGTCTAACTGGTTTAAATCGCACTTTCTGCCCTCATGTTATTCTTCTTGAGTAGTCAATCACATGCGCGGGGCAGATATGACAAAATCACTGCCACATGATATGTACCAGTTACCAGTATACCAGTTACATTACACAGCAAAAACTGTTAATATAAATATTCTTCAGGTAGAATTGTGATGCTAATTATAAGGTTAGCAGCTCAGCCTGCCATGGGGCACTTCCTTTGTCCACTATCCATACACCAATTTAATGCAGTAATTTCCATTAAAGACATTTAACGTAACCACATACGGCAAAAGCAAAAACACAAACCGACAGAAAGCGTGCATGATATTTTAAAGAGGACCTTTGACCAAATTTTTCATGTTAAACTGGACACATCATGTAATAGTGGCTGCAACATTGAATAAAACTTTTTTATTCCGTCTTTCCGTTACAGAGATATTAGCGATTAAAGTATTGATTACATAATGAGTCAACTTTTGTTAAGCCCGAGTGGATGTTATCGGATATTATTCACTGGAGATATGTACTTCTCCCTATATGAATTGCCCAATCATAAGCAGGCATCAACAGAGTAGAAATATAACAAGCCTCCACATTGCTTAGAAGAGATCTCTTAGTGTGTGAGATGTAATGATACTGGTCAGTTCTGTTCCCTGGTCTAACCTCCTGCACAATTACAAAGTGCTGAGTTTAAAGCAAAGACGACTCACTCCTTTCAGATAAAGTCCTTGTAGGAGTGATAAGGGGAAGAGACAGCACAGCTGAGATTAACTGTGTCACAGTACAAACCCATCTATCAGCTCTACTCCTCTCATAGCACTGCCACTTCTTCTGTACTGCCCTTCCCTCCACAGTGTCTGGTGATGACCTACACTTTTGTCTGTTGGGCGCAAAGCAACTTTTGAGAGCAACAGACTAAACTGTGATTCCTGACTTCTCTCCGGCCAGCCAGTATTGGGAAACTAAATTCACATCAAATTTCAAATTAAAAGTGCCCTGATTCCCAGTATTAGATGTTTATTAGCTTACTATGCTCTTTGGCCTCTTCAGACCCCAAAGTATAATTAACGGAGTGCCAGGAAGTTCTTAAAAAAACAATAAAATATTCTACTAAACTTGCCCCACTGCTTCAGCTCCCTATCCGGTCCTCTGATTGTTCCTTTTGGTTTTCCGGTGTTGACTCCTAGGCCTCTGGTGAGACAGCGTGGGATGTGCCGGAGGCTTAGGAGTGAGCACTAAAAGACCAAAGGGAACAAACTGAACTGCAAAAAATTTGGGAGCAAATTTAATTTGCTTTGAATCAGTTCACTCATCTCTTCATATGGCTAAACACAGCGGGACAACAAGTCATACCCGATCTTGACTGATGTCATTTAGGATAGTCAATCTTTAGTCTTTGTCTCCAAAGTGCGAAATCCGTCAGTCATATTCTGCTTCTTTTATTTTCATGATGTGATGTCTTGTTGGCCCGCTGTTTTTAGCTATAGGATAAAAAAAATATTTTATTCAGCCCTTGGTGGACTTCACCTTTTTTGGAAAAGAGAGCTTTTCTGGACGTGTGCTCCGTTTCCAGGTGAGCCGATCCAGATTTACTGTCGGCTACATATCAGGCTGCAGCACATGATGACTTAGAGTACTTGGCTTTATGTGCCTCTAAAGCCTGATATACTTCAACTGACAGTTATCTCCCAGACTGTTTATGGCCATAGGTAAAAGGTGGTGGAAGTTGCTGCCAAAACTTGCACATCATTTTATTTGTGCATTTTTTTTCTCTTTTATTTCATATCAGTTTTTTCCCAATTGAAATGATCACCCTGAAGTCCAAAATATGCTCCGATATTAATGGGTAAGGGTTGTTCCCAGCAGGTAAAGTTATCACATCTTTTATAATCTAAAAAATGTATCTTGCGAATAAGTGAAGGTCTGACTGTTGAGACCAACTAGTATCCCGCCAGTATTGTACAACCTGTTCTTGGGATTGGAAGGGAACCTAGTTATTGGACCCCCACCCAAATTATCTCTTAACCTATAGACAAAACAACTTATTATAGAACATGCAGGGGTCTTCGGGAAGCCATGATTGCCATTGCGGTGGATTCCCATTGGCTTACGGAGGGAGCCCCTTTGTTCTTTCTAATCACTTAGATAAAGTGATTGTTATTCAAATATCTATTTGGATAAACATTTGGGATCATAGCTTTGTCTGATCCCAAATATTGGGACGAACTATTGTCAGTTCACAGGAAAAATACACAAACCATAATAATGCAAGGAAGGAAAGCAAAAATAACATAGCATTTGATAACTCCTTCACTTTCCAAGCGAGTTTTCACCTTCATTACGAGGCAAAATTTTATAATTCCGACCAGGGTCAATTTACCATATGTGGTAATAACTCTCGAACGCTTCAACATATGATTCTGAGACTGTTTTTTCTTGACACATTGTACTTCATGACAGTGGTAAAATGTGGTCGAAATGACTTGCATTAATTTGTGAAAATATTTGAAAATTGCTAAATTTTTTGCTAAATTTCCAACTTTTAAATTCTTATGCAATGAAACCAGAGAGATACTGTATGTCACACAAAATAGTTAATAACTAACATTTCCCACTTGTCTACTTTACTTCTGCATTATTTTTCAAACATTTCTTTTTGTCAGAAAGTTAGAAGGGTTAAAATTTGATCAGCAATTTCTCATTTTTCCAACAAATTTTACAAAACCAATTTTTAGGGACCACATCACAGTTGAAGTGCCTTTAGGGGGACTGTATGACAAAAAAATACTTAAAAGTAACACCATTCTGAAAACTGCGCCCCTCAAAGTGCCCAAAAACACATTCAAGAAGTTTATTAACCGTTCAGATACTTCACAGGAATTAAAGCAGTGTGGATGTAAAAAAATATTTTCCTTTTTTTTTTTCACAAAAATATTACTTTAGCCCCAATTTTTTTTATTTTAGCAAAGGAAACAGGAGAAAATGGACACCAAAATTTGTTGTGCAATTTCTTTTGAGTACGCCAATATCCCACATGTGGGGGAAAACTACTTCTGAATGCAATCTTAACTAGAATCGAGAAGGAACGTCATGTTCTGTTTGGAGAGCCGCTAATGTGCCTCATCAGTGGAAACCACCCACTAGTGACCCCATTTTGGAAATTATACCCCTCAAGGAATTTATCTAGAAGTGCGGTGAGTATGTTGAACCCCCAGGTGCTGCACAGAAGTTTATAACGTTGAGCTGTGAAGATAAAAAACTACATTTTAACCACAAAAATATTTTAGCCCCATTTTGTTGTTTTCACAAAGGTAACAGGGGAAAATTTAAGACAAATTTTTTTGTGCAATTTCTCCAGAGTACGTCGATTCCCCATATGTGGATGAAAACTACTGTTTTGGTGCATGGCAGGGCTCAGAAGTGAAGGACCACCACTTGACGTTTTTGAATGCAAAATTAGCTGGAATTGAGAGTGGATGCCATGGTGCGTTTGGAAAGCACCTAATGTGGCTAAACAGTGGAAATTGCCCATTTTGCAAAATAGACCCCTTAGAGAATTTATCTAGATGTGTTGTGAGCACTTTGAACCCACAAGGTATTCCACAGAATTTTGCAACGTTGAACTATGAAAATTAAAAACTTTTATTTTTCACAAAAAAAATGTTGTTTTAGCTCCAATTTTTTTCATTTTCACAAGGGGTAACAGGAGAACCCCCCAATGAAATTATCTAGAGGTGCAGTGAGCATTAAAATGTTGCTTTAGTCCCAAGTTTTTAATTTTTATAAGGGCTAATAGAAAAAAATTAACCACAAACTTTGTTGTGCAATTTCTCCTGGGTATGCCAATACCCTAAATGTAATCGGGAGCTATTTTTCAGGTACAGTGGAAAGCTCAGAAGTGAATGAGTGCTATATTATAGTGCAGATTTTACTGGTATGGATTTCGGGTGCCATGACCCACTGTTCTGAGGTGCCAAAACAGCAGAACCCCCCATTAGTGACCCCATTTTACAAACTACACGACTCAGTGAATTCACCTAGAGGTGCAGTGATCATATTGACACCACAGGGCTGTCACAGAATTATATAACAAAGCGGAGGCCAAGGTGCTGGATTGAAACTGGTCTCTGTTTATATATTTATTTTTTAATAATATTTATTTTTTTTATTTATATAGCACTAACATATTCCGCAGCGCTTTACAGTTAACACACATTATCATCACTGTCCCCAATGAAACTCACAATCTAAATTCCCTATCAGTATGTCTTTGGAATGTTGGAGGAAACCCGAGAACTTTGAGGAAACCCACACAAACACGGGGAGAACATACAAACTCCTTGCAGATGTTGTCCTTGGTGGGATTCAAACAAAGGACTCCAGCGCTGCAGTGCTATCCACTGAATCACCGTGCTGCCCGTATATATCAGCTGCATCAGTCACCATCCATACATAGTAGCAATGATTGACTGCAGTGGTAAATACTGGTAAAGGTGAGCAATAGGTGACCATAGGACCACAACTGGTTTGGAAGGAAATCTATGGTTTTTATGCCAATGTGCAGCTGCCTATATTTTATTTTTTTTTTATAAGGACCTATCACTTTCCATAAATATGTAATGCTGCTGTTCTCCTGAATCTGGCATTGTTGTTCTTTGGTTCCTGTGTTTTTCTGCTCCTGATATCTGGTCCTCTCTTTCTTATATGTTGTTATTCAGTCTTTATAGCCAAGGTGGTGTGGTCTTCAAGTTGACATGGCTTGAGAAAAGCTGAGTTCAACGGTTCTTGACTATCAAAATCAAATTTAGTAGAAAGAGGGGGCAAATTTCTGTTAAAGGGAATATGTCACCTCATTTTTGGGCTATGAGCTGCGGCCACTGCCATCAGGGGCTCATCTACAGCATTCCGTAATGCTGTTGATAAGTCCCTGATGTAACCTGAAAGAGAAGAAAAACAAGTTAGATTATACTCACCGAGGGGCGTGGTCCGGTGCGGTGGCTGTCGCGGTCTGGTCCGGCGCCTTCCATCTTCTAGCGATGACGTCCCCCTTCTTTCCTGCTCGTCTGGACTCCTGCGCAGGCGTACTTTATCTGCCCTGTTGAGGGCAGAGTGAAGTACTGCAGTGCGCAGGCGCCGGGAAAGGTCAGAGAGGCCCGGCGCCTGATTCAGGAATACAGCAGTATTTAGACCAGGTAAAACAATTGCATATTACTGGCAATTAAAGGGGTGGACCCATGTGCAAGAGTAGTATATGGGCCCTTTACAGTCCAATAAGGTGTCTGCTGCTTGCTGCTTTGAAGGTGGAAATTGACCGCTTTACCTCTTGGACCTCTGTGAGGTTGCACCATTGGTACGTCCCACCTTGAAAATTATTTTGACAGATAGCTATTTTCTAAGGCAATTATGTTAAAATAATGAACAAAAAAAATCTTAATAATCTTTATGCTACATTTAGTAAAAAAAAATCAGTACAGGCGGTTGCACAAGATGATGCTTCCATGGATTGCAACGCAACGGGTTAACAGTCAGTTTACTGACACATCGCTATTTATCTTCTAAGAAGCATCTTGAAACACTTCCTGCCCTTCTCACACAATTACTTGTCTAATTGGGCAGCGCTAGCATTTAAGTCATTCAACAGCGCATGAGAAAAAAAAAAGCCCTTTTTTCCGAGGAAAAAATATTTCGAAAATGAATTTGGTTCGTTGCGCGAGAGCGTAGACCTTCTATTCAGAGAGGCAGTGGGGTTAACAGAAGCAGGATAGGCAGTGGTGGAAGTAAGGAGACCAATCTAGAAGAGATCAATATACGTGACTGATCACAGCGTGTAATGGATATTAATGGTGTAGATGGGAAAAAAACCCACGATGGGTTCCATGAAGTATTTAGTGTTACTAATGACCTACTCTTGAAACAGCAAACACAGCGGATACAAGTTGCAAAGTAGCTGACAAGAAAAAGCAACTAACTGGTATAAAGTATCCTAAACATTCCTCCGAGGGCAATTAACCCATGCAAAGTAAGACGAAAATGTTAAAGGAACTTGCGAATAACGATGATGCTTAAGGATCGGATGGAATGAGAGTGTATGGAGAAGAGGCGTCCGGTATCAGGGGGCCAGAAGCAGGTTGTGGACTAACAAGGAGATGAAACGCACACTTGTTCCCTTTGTTCAGACGAATGACTTTTCTAATAGATCTCGTCTCGTTTTTTTTTTTTTTTAACTAATATGAAAGCAAAACAAGAATCTTTGTGGTTAGGGTGCCAGGCGGCTAAGTGGAGTTCCTGGCAGGAGATGTAAAGTGTTTGCCATAACTATTAGATATAACAACCAGCTGGCGTCATGTGGCAAGAGTTGACTCAAGTCATATTTATTTCCGCATCATCTAACCAGGAATGAATCTATCCCTTTTGTCCGGGTTAATGATTCTGACCATCGATGATAATAGGAATTAAATAAACAGATGTAACAAGGTTATGGTTTGTCTTTGGGCTAAAGGAAGCAAAAAGGAGAAACACGGCTCCTCTTAGCGCAATAGCTTCAAGATGGGTTTATAACATCAGGCTGATGCCAACCCACCGCAGAGCCGCTCACACCTAGGGGGTTGTGCACTAATGGTCAGTGAATGGTATAGATCCGAGTGCAGGACACGAGGAACCTGCTGCAGCAACTATTCAGGATCATTTGTGGTGTCTTGGCAGCTACAAAATTAATTTAAGCAGTGTTCTGGTCTTAAGCTATAAGTTTGCGGTCACTTTATGCATGCTGTGAGGATTCTTAAGTCCTGACGCCTGGAGAGGTAGACACGTGACCGCAAGTGTACTTTTCATGCATGCAGTCACATGCCAACTAGACATGTGCAGCAACTGTATTGAGTGAGGCCAGATACGTCTAGTTGGAATGTGGCTGGAAGTAGGAAAATTGCATACTTATGGTAACAAAGAGCCCAATTTCAGCACCAGCCCAGGAAAATTTGCATACTTTCGACCACATTTCAACTAGACTGTGTCCGTCCTCCCTCAATACACTTGCATGTCTAGTCGGCACATAAGTGCTTGTATGCAAGTCTCAAACTTACGGGCATCAAAGAAGCCTCACAACTCGCAGTGCGCACTCTATGAGGATTCACAATACTGCAGACTTGAACTTTAAGGCTGGGCAACCCCTTTATCATGAATTCAGGAGAAAAATATTGAACCTTGGGTGCTACAAAGTGAATCCAGAGAAATACAACAAACAGGCATAAAGTTAGAGTTATGAAGTCCATGCAGCACGTTTGGACGCTGAATCGGCGTCTTCATCAGGCTTAAACTTGCCCTTGGCATATTACATAGTATCTGTGGCTCTTTGCAGGTACTACATTGTTGTCTCATTACTAGGACTGTCTTTAAGAGTGTTCAACTAGTCTCACAGGAGGCATCGCTCAATCTGCAGGTAGAGACGCAACCAATGGTCTTACACCCCTGATTTGCATCACCGGGAGATGTATTGGTAATAATTTAGATATTATACAGAACTTTTTTTTTAGATCAGAGTATGTTGATACAATTTGGGAATGTTATTACAGGATCTAGGCATGCTATAAACCTGTATGATAATTTTACCAGTGTGGCATAGTTACATATCACTGCGATTTTAGCTGTAAGGAAGTGTTATTTGGGCAAAATATGGCACGGTACAGCATGGGTACTCATACATTGCGTGGTGGACCCAGTAAGGCACCATCCAACATAAGGCTGGCTCTACTCAGTACAGTATCTCATCCAAAACAAAACACACTAACAAATTCACAGTAGAAAAATATAATAAAATCCCTTAGTCTCCTTCTTTTCTTTGCTTATTTTTTCTCATATTTCAATTATAATTTAGAGAGTATTTCATTATATACCGTATATCTTAATGCCTCAGAAGATCATCTTTCCTCTTTTCACATCCCTCACAGTCCTGTATATGGCAGTAAGAAAACTGTCTGCAGCAGGAGCCTCCCCCCTTTTATACAGTACAGTAGGAAGAAAATATAATTAAGCCCTGCCCTCTCAGAACAGGCCAGTAGATGATTAAAACCTCTATTTTCTCTACAGACTGTTTGTTTCTTTCAGGAATGTGCAGAAAATCTATTGATCTATTGTTTAATTCAGGTTTTTTTGTGTTAAATGTATTTTTTTAACAATTTTTGGCATTTCTTTACATATCACAATCTGCATTAAAAATTAAAAAAAATAAATCTTGCAAGTTTTACACTGGCTACTGGGGTTTATTTTTAGACTCTGACTTCCTTTTGTTTCAGGCAGGAGCCCCTGAGCAAGAATAGTATATAGGTCCCTTGCAATCCAAAAACTCACCATAATGCACAATTCCAACAGCTGTGGAGGTGGACGTAGGGCCACTTATCGCTTGGGGCACTGTGAGGCTGCACTTGTTGCACCAATGGTATGTATGCACAAGGTTTCAGGAAACAATACATGTGCAAAGCCATAATACTTGGATTCTGACTTGATATTTTATATCAAAATGCCTAATGAAAGCAATGAAGGAGAGAGGAAAATCTACAGCACACGCTCGTTATTGGGATGTGCCGTGCTGTGAAACACACACATTTTAATCGGATTGCATTCGTCCGATTTGATCGCAAGTGTGAGCGAGCCCTTAAATCTGAGTGTCTGTGCTAGCACATTCCGGAGAAGTAGTGCAGCTTAAGAAGAGACTTGGAGACGGAGAGTGAAAAATTTGATTTATGGCAGAGTTTAGTTTTAGATCATTGGCAGAACTGTACAAACTTTTGAACCCAAAAATATGGTATTGAAAGGTAACCTCGTATTTCATACTTAGGGTGTGTGCACACGCTGCGGATTCTGCTGCGGTGTACAGTATCATTATTCCCTATGGGAAATGGAAACCGCAGTGCAGATGCTGCGGAATTTTCCACGCGGATTTTCTGCGGTTTCTAAACCGCAGAAAGAATTGACATGTCAATTCTTTCTGCGGATTCCACAGCGGTTTACCATCTCCTCCATTGTGGAGATGGCAAAACCGCAGGATAATCCGCATATAAATCGCAGGTCTTTTGACCTGCGGATTTATCTGTGGATTTTGAAAATCCGCGCGGATCAATCCGCAGCAGATTCCGCAGCGTGTGCACACAGCCTTAAATGATTTTTTTTTCCTTCATCATAAAACATATGTAAAATAAGACTCGAGTGGATCAACTGGCCAGTATAAATAGCAAGGTTATTGCACTGGGGGGGCTGAAAGGAACCAATAAGCATCTACAGTCTTAGAACAAAAGCTTTTTTTTTTTTTCAAAAACTTTAAAACTTTTTTAGTCTATTTTTTTTTTTAAAGATCATTACTTACTTTTTAAGCTCCTACAACCTTTTCTGTATCTCTAAAAATATCCCAGTATTCCTACCTTCTTATTTTCTAAACCTACGTTAAGCTTTTTTGCTCACAGACCTTTCTGTTAGAATATGGTAGATGCTTTTAATGGAAGAAGGAGGTAGTTTTATCAGAAAACAGTTATTGAGAAACACAACTTATCTTTAGGGAAACAGATCACTTCCACCTTTTTATATCAAATGTTCTGTGTAAAGAACATAAAATGTCTCGTGGTCATATCGCCCTTTACTTATAATGTCAAAAGACTACAAAGAGTCAAAAAATCACCAGAATTCAGGTTCAACCTGATCTCAACCGAAGTGGAAATGTTCCATCGGGTCAAGTAAAAATCTAAAAACAAGTCCCGTAAAATGCTCCTCGTGACCTTTTCGTGATTGTACGGATTTAGTTTCAGTCCTTTTTTCTCAATTTCTAAATTGTTTTCTTTTCTTCCTTTCGCGGCTTGTGTCTTTTACTTCATTAGCTAGCCTTTGATATGTATTTTAATTAAATTGCCATTGAATCCCGTACGCGGTCGTAAGATCATCTTCCAGAAAGCAGTGACGATGATGGATGCGATCATTAAAAGGACAGAGTATCTTTTCTGCACTGCTGTGTATTATTGGATTGGGAAATCTATTTACTTAGTCGATGGATTTTCCTTTTCCTTTTCCTTTTTTTTTTTCTGCTTTTTGCATTAACTCATTTTTGGACATGTATTTTTGAGGTGACATGGACAAAGCTGAATAGAATATACTGTATATATATAAATATATATATTTTGTGTCTATAGTATTAATGCTATAAGAGGTCATGTCACTTGCCATAGATAGGATTTTATTTTATTTTTTAATCTGGTGTAAATGCCGCTGTTCTCCTGAATCTAGTGGGGGATTTTCTTTTCTTCCTGCGCCTCTTTATTCCTGAGATATGGCCATCTCTATCTTGTATAAAAAAGTAGTCCTTTTAGTCAACTGGGAGTGGTCTACAAGAACACACCCATGAAGAGCAATCTACTCAGGAAAGACTAGATACAGTATATATACAGAGACAATAGGGAGATATCTCAGGAACAGGGAAGGGCAGTAAAAAAAGAAAAACAATGCCAGATTCTTTAGCTCACCGAGATTTACGCCAGCTGTAACAATTATAAGGGTACTACGGAATCTGATTGCGTGGGATAACACAAGACTGAGACCAAAGCTGATGTAAATAAGTATATTAAGAAGTGAAACAAAACTAACAGAGCACTTCCTGCAATAGTAACAATAACACAGCACAATATAGAATGATGCAAGTATAGCAAAACTAATAGAGCATTTCCTGCAATAGTAACAAAACCACAGCACAATATAGAAATGTCCAGTGAAACTGAAGAGCGGAGCGCGACCGCCAATATGAACCAGTCCAACTGTAATATGATGCAGGTGTGCACTAGGGACTAAACGTGAGAGTCCAGCAGTATATATGAGAGGAAGCACACGGCCCTTAAAGCTGAAGTCCAGTGATATTATGGATGAGCACGCACACCGCACTAACATCTAGAAGTCCAGCAATCATAAGGGTGGAAAAGCACACGGCACCTAGACGTAGAAGTCCAGCAATTCACAGGAGTAGCATTAACAGAGGAAGGTCACCACATGTACCTTTTGGGTTGAAAGTCTTGCACAAGTCCAGCACAGCAGCCCACACAAAAACAGACCAAGAGGAGATGGGGACATCAGGATTCCTAACTGGCCATGGCAGTTCCAGAAGCAAACAGCTCTTCACTAAAAATCCAAATAGTAGTTATCAGGGAGACGCACAGGGGATTGTAGGCAGCAGAGCATGGAGAGGCAGAGTGCCAAGTAACGAGCAGCAGCAGGGAGTCCACCAGTAGACAGGGAGGAGCTCAAGAGCCAACAGCAACAAAATACTCAGGCAAAGAGGAGCACACGACCAGGACTTAAATCACAAAACAGACGGGAAGTTCCATGGCAGGGCAGGATACAAGACTCCATCTTGAATAAGGGCAAACAGGCACAAAGGAAAGTCTGGAATCCTTACACCAGCTCACATATTTATGGCAAATGACAGGTCCTTTTTAGAAAACTCAGGTGCATACACTGGCCAATTTCACACATCAGCAATTCAGACAGTTTTAATCATCAGTATTAGAGCAGGTGCAGACGGTCGTACTTTCGGTCCGTGTGTGATCTGACAAAAGTAAAGATTACACTTGGACCTGTGTTATTCTAAGGGACCATATACATGTCTGATTTTTTTTCTCGGACTGAGTCTGTTTAAATCGGATCTCACTAGGTTATGCAAGTCAATGGATTTGTCAAAAAGAATCAGACCGCACTTGGCTAACATTCATGTGCGGTCCGATTTTCACTGACTGACAGGATGGAAAAGATGGAGATTTTTTTTCCAACTTCTCCATATCCAAGAAAATTGGATCACACTATGCTGACAGTCTAATCAAACTCTGATTAACGTCTGATCATAGTGTGATTAGCTTAATCAGACCTGTTTTCTCAGATGAGAGAAAATATGGTCTTGTGACCCTAGCCTAGGGTGGCAAAGTCAGGACTCCTCACCATTCTACTTTACCAAAATTCAATAATCATAGTGGTCATGTAAACCCTTCACATCCACCAAAATCCACGCCCACTGGATGGCCAAGTCACAAGATGGGGCGCAGCCTCGCTCAATACAAGTGTATGGAGCAAGGCCACGCCCACTAGATGGGCCCCGGCCGGGAGTATAAAGAGCGCATACATATCCTCTGATTCTGGTTAAGAAACCGGAGAACCCCCACAGCGCACAGTGCGTGCACTGGGGGGTGATTAATAAGTCTGCAGTCACACAGAATGACTGCAGACTTATCGATTTGGACCGGACAATCCCTTTAATATGGATATTTCCGTGTCATGAAGTAATAGCATATTTCTAGGCCATCACTTATAATCTGTGAGAAGAGTCATAGTGCTGATATCTCCTGCACTGTGGTGTTCTTGGCCAGCCACTGTGCAGAAAGCTGCAACCAATTCCATGCATTGGAATGGAGCCGTGCTGCATTTCCCTTAAGCAGCGAGTGGTTGGGGGAAAATGTTAGCAAACTAAAATGGCAATTCTAATTTCATTTCTATGATGAGAGGACCCTGCTGACCATAAGAGCTTACACTTTACAGGAACTTGAGAACTCTGCTGACCATAAGAGCTTACATTCTGCAGGAGAGCGAAAATTCTGCTGACCATAAGAGCTTAGGCTGGTTTCACACTTGCGGTTTTTTGCGCTGTTTTTTTTTGTGCAAAAAAAGCATGCGTTTTTTTTCCTATTCTTTACATGGGTGCGCATACACATGCGTTTGTACGTGCATACGTTTTTTTGTAGTGTGCGCTTGGGCGCACAAAATGTACTCTGTTGCATTTTTTGAGCATCAGACTTGCCCCAAAAAACCGCATGCGGTTTTTTTCACCCACCCACCCATTAAAGTCTATGGGTGCGCTGACGTGTGCATGGTAATGCGCACGTCAGCGCAAAAAAACGCATGCGTTTTTTTAAAAAAACGCGCACAAAACCGTAAAAAAATGCACAAAAACGCATGATGCGTCTTTTATGTGCATTTGCACTGCGCACGGGGCGCAGCGCAGAAAAACGCGAGCGTGAAAGTAGCCTTACACTCTACAGGAGAGAGAGGACCCTGCTGACCATAGGAGCTTACACTCTACAGGAGAGAGAGAACTCTGCTGACCATAAGAGCTTACACTCTACAGGAGAGAGAGGACCATGCTGATCGCAAGAGCTTGCACTATACAGGTGAGAGAGGGAGGAACACACTGACCAAAAGAACTTAAATTCTATAGGAGAGCAAGAATCATAGAATCATAGAATCGTAGAGTTGGAAGGGACCTCCTGGGCCATCTGGTCCAACCCCCTGCTCAAAGCAGGATTCGCTAAATCATCCCAGTCAGATGTCTGTCCAGCCTCTGTTTGAAGACTTCCATTGAAGGAGAACTCACCACTTCTCGTGGCAGCCTGTTCCACTCATTGATCACTCTAACTGTCAAAAAGTTTTTTCTAATATCTAATCTGTGTCTCCTCCCATTCAGTTTCATCCCATTGCTTCTAGTCTTTCCTTGTGCAAATGAGAATAAAGTTGATCCTTCTACAATGTGACAGCCCTTTAGATATTTGTAGACAGCTATTAAGTCTCCTCTCAGTCTTCTCTTTTGCAAACTAAACATTCCCAAATCCTGCAACCTTTCCTCATAAGACAGGGTTTGCAGACCGGTCACCATTCTGGTCGCTCTTTTCTGAACTTGCTCCAGTTTGTTGATGTCTTTTTTAAAATGTGGTGCCCAAAACTGGACACAATATTCCAGATGAGGTCTGACCAAAGAGGAGTAGAGGGAAATAATGACTTCACGTGATCTAGACTGTATGCTTCTGTTAATACATCCTAGAATTGCATTTGCCTTTTTTGCTGCTGCATCACACTGTTGACTCATATTCAGTCTGTGATCTATTAGTATACCCAAGTCTTTTTCACATGTGCTGTCACTTAGCCCTATTCCTCCCATTCTATATATGTTTTTTCCATTTTTATTGCCCAGATGTAGTACTTTGCATTTCTCCCTGTTAAAAACCATTCTGTTAGTTGCTGCCCACTTCTCCAGTTTATTTAAATCTTTTTGAATCCTCTCTCTCTCTTCTCTAGTATTAGCTATCCCTCCTAGCTTTGTGTCATCAGCAAATTTAATCAGTTTACCCTCAATTCCTTCATCTAAATCGTTGATAAAGATGTTGAACAATACAGGGCCCAGGACAGAGCCCTGTGGTACCCCACTTGAGACATTCTTCCAACTGGATGTGCAGCCATTTACGACCACTCTTTGGGTCCGATCACTAAGCCAGTTATGAATCCACCTAACAGTTGCCTTGTCCATTCCATACTTAATCATTTTTTCAATAAGGATTGTATGAGAGACTTTGTCAAATGCTTTGCTGAAGTCAAGATATACTATATCTACAGCATTTCCTTGATCCACCCAATCAGTGATACCGTCATAGAAGGAAATTAAGTTAGTCTGACATGACTTATTAGTTACAAACCCATGCTGACTCTGTTTAATCACTTCATTCTTATCCAGGTATTGACATACATGTTGTTTAATAATTTGTTCAAAGATCTTTCCTGGTATAGAAGTCAGACTCACCGGCCTATAGTTACCTGGGTCCACCTTCTTCCCCTTTTTGAAGATAGGAACAACATTTGCTCTTCTCCAGTCTTCTGGCACTTCTCCTGTTCTCCAAGAATTTTCAAAGATTATAGAGAGGGGTTCAAAAATTTCTTCTGCTATCTCCTTCAGTACTCTGGGGTGTAATTCATCTGGACCTGGAGACTTGAATTCATTTAGGCTAGCTAAGTGTTTCCTCACTATCTTTCTGTTTATAGATATCCTGGATTCTTCTATTCCCTTAATAGGACAGTGAATAACAGTTGATGTTACATTTCCTTTCTGAGAGAAAACAGATGCAAAATAGGAATTTAAAAGTTCAGCCTTCTCAACATCCTGTCTTACCATTTCATCATTTTCATCCTGTAAAAATCCTATAGCATCTTTGACTTTTCTTTTACTTTTGACATATCCCCAAAATCCTTTATTATTGCTTTTGACATCTCTTGCAAGCCTCAATTCATTTTCAGCTTTAGATAATCTGATTTGTGCCCTGCAGGTTCTGCAGACAGCATTATATTCTTCTTTAGATATGCCTCCCTCTTTCCATTTTATAAACATTTTTTTCTTCCTTTTTAGCATGTGCTTAAGTTCTGTGTTCATCCATCCTGGTTTCCTTAACTGCTTCCTATTCTTCCCTCTTTTCGGAATTGTTAACAACTGTGCTTTGAGAATTTTATTTTTCAAGATTTCCCATCCTTCCTGGACATTTTTGTCTTTAAGGATATCCAGCCATTGGATCCCTCCAATTCTCTTTCTGAATCCCTTAAAATCTGCCTTTCTGAAATCTAACCTTGATGTCTGAGTCTTCACAGGTCTTCCGCCTCTAGTTATCCAAAATTCTAAAATAGCATGGTCGCTACCTCCTAGGGTCCCAGCCACTTTTACCTCCTCAACCATTTCCTCTCTGTTTATAAGGATTAGATCCAAGGTAGCAGTTCCCCTTGTTTTCTCCCTTACCTTTTGGAAGATAAAGTTGTCAGCAAGAGAGGATAAGAATTTCCTTGACCTGTTAGTTTTGCCTGAGAGAGATTCCCAACAAATGTCTGGATAGTTGAAATCTCCCATGACAACTATGTCATATTTTTTGGAGAACTTGGCCATTTGATGCATAAAGAGTTCATCCATAGCTTCAGCTTGCACAGGCGGCCTGTAGTAAATGCCTACAATGGTGTCCTTTCCATTGTTCTGTCCTTGTATTCTTACCCAAACAGTTTCCACAGAACTCCCAGTCTCTGAAGCTTCAATCTCTGTGCAGATATACGCGTTTCTAACATACAATGCGACACCCCCTCCTCGTTTATCAAGTCTGTTTCTTGCAAATAAGTTGTATCCTTCTAGTCTTGTATTCCAATCATGTGTATTGTCCCACCAAGTTTCAGTGATTCCAATGACATCATATTTCTTTTCCTGTGTTAGTAGTTCCAATTCTCCTTGTTTGTTGCCCATGCTTTGTGCATTAGTATAGAAACATTTTAGTTTGTGATTGGTTTCTCTTTCTCCAATATTTTTATTAATTAGATTCTTTCGTCTTTGTTCTTCCTTTCCACTTCTAATAGCAGAGTTCTCAATAGCATTTGTCAGGTGTATGGCTTTTTCTGGTCTTTTGCTTCCCTTCCCATGTTGTTCTAGTTTAAAGCTCTCCTTACAAGTGTAGCAAGGCGACTTCCAAATACATGTTTTCCAGTCTTCGTAAGGTGCACCCCATCTCTAGCAAGTAGCAAGAGAGAGGAGAGAGAGAGATAGAGAGAGAGGACCCCGCTTACACACTACAGAAAAAAGAGACATACCCAGGGACACTAGTGATGAAAAATGACTCTACCGTACAAACTGTGCTCCTCTGGGAACCACGGATCTGTGATGGCTCCGATACCGACTACCACTGTACAAAGTAATCTATATGATGTCATAGCTGCAGGGCATTATGGGGAAGCCCGGTGGTAATGAAAAATGATGCTAGTTCACGGTTTCATTTTTCAGCTGTGTGAGAAATTGTGCAATTGTTTCTTTTTTAAGTGAACCACAAAATTAATCTCAAAATGTTCAAATTTGCATAAATCTGTGAATTTCAGGAAAGTCGACTCATGCCCAATCCTTCGCGGATCAATCTGCTCATTGCTACTGATGTGTATGGGGGCCTGAAAACTACAGCTACATCTCCTGTCCCCTACTTCTATTAATCTGTAAGGAGATAGACCGGACCGCGGGTACCTGCATGCCGGGTCCGAAAGTGAAGGGGCTGCATCCTCTGTTCCGGGGGAAGTCTGAGAGGGGCGGACCTTCCCCTGGAGCCTAGGGGAAGCCCTAGGGAGATGGAGCTTCCTGCTTCCAGGAGTGGGTGAGGAGAGCCAGAAAAGGATGCGCAACAGCAGGGGGATAAAAGGAAAAAGCACGCAAAGGACTGCAATCTGGCACCGGCGGGGAACAGCGCAGAGAGCAGCACGCAGGAGACTGGTGAGCATTGCGCACAGGTCCCCCTTCCTCAACAGAGTGAACCAGGGTAGTGACAGGCAGTGCTGCACCTGAAGAGAAAGACTGGGACCACTGTGCTGAGAGTAGCTGTGTGCTCAGCAGCAAGCCAGAGAGTGCAGAGCCGTGTGCCACAGAGCCAGAGAGTGCAGAGCCTTGTGCCACCAAGCCAGAGAGTGCAGAGCCATGTGCCACCGAGCCAGAGAGTGCGGAGCCGTGTGCAACTGAGCCAGAGAGTGCAGAACCGTGTGCCACCGAGCCCTAGAGTGCAGAGCCATGTGGAGCCAAGACAGAGAGAGCAGAGTTGTATGGAGCAGTGCAGAGTCATGCACACAGAGCAGTGCCACACAGACCAGCTTCCACCGTCACGCGTCGCCAACAGTGGGGACCAGGGAGAGCTGGATGTACAGTGTGTGTCCAGTGACTGCCAGGGTACTGGGTGCTGTGCCCTACGTGACAGTGAGTACCGCACGCGTGCTGCACAAGACAGACCATATACCAGACTGACACATGCGCCATGACTGGGTCAGTAGATAGTTGCCCTGACATTTTTGACTGGACTTTACTAGTGGAAATTGTTGTGAATTCGCTTTCTGGCCTACCTCTGGTTACTAGTGAAGGTAGTGGAGCTGGTTGTATTGACAGAGGGATCGCGAGTTCTCTTTCTGGGCTCCCTCTGGTGGTTACTGGAGGTAATGGAGCTGATCTAACAGAGGCCTGCCACCTGATAATGAGGAGGATGACTGGAGATCTGGAGTTTCTGACTGGATTTAAGACAGTCGACTCCCTCTATCCCTGCTGGTGATTTTTTCCTGCCTCCTGAGGTTAGTTTCCTGCTCAGTCCCTGCATGCTCAGCTAAGTGTTCTTTTGCTATTGTTCACATTTGATTTGTTTTTTTCTATTTCAGTGTTGTGTGGTCAGCCAGCTCCGGCTGGGGCTGTGCTGAATTTCCATCCTTATGTTACTGCTTGTGCCAGTTTGTTTTTGTCCCTTATTAGATTGGCCTCTTTTTGCTCTGCTTTCAGAATATAACAGAGTGCTGATATAGTGGGCGAAGTCTAGTGACTTCAGTGTTTTTCTATCAGACGTGTTGGGCATTTTTTGAACCAGGGTTTTTTGCGTGATTGCAGACAGAGTCTTTCCTTTCCTGTCCTGTCTAGTTAGTGTGGGCCCCATTGTTAGCTCAGTCTATTTTCCTTCCTGCGTTTGTGTTTTCATCTTGTCTCACCGACAATATATGTTTGGGGGCTATCTATTCCTTTTGGGGTCTGCTCTGGGGCAGTTTAGATTTCCCCTTTCTTGCTTTAGGCTTATTTAGTTCTCCAGCTGTGTTGAGGCGTCTAGGATCATCGTAGGTACGCTCCATGGCTACTGCTAGTTGTGTGGATAGGATTAGGGGTCTGCAATCCGCTTATTTACCAACCTCTCTGGTTTTCTGTGGCTTAGCTTGGTCTTGCTTTCCTCTTCGGTGACCCAATCTTAACAGGAAATAGTTAAGGAGCCACGTTGGGTTCATACAAGACTGTGGCACATGCCTTTAATTAGCCACGTTGATATATGGACAAGAGGCAGTGGAAGGTGCCGGAGACCGACCACTGTCACCAGAAGACGGATCAACGCCTACAGGGACCTCCAGGAGGAGGCGTAGCGCCCGCCTTTGTCGGCGCTATTGAGTACGCAGCAGAAGCTGCAGAGGCAGGACTTCCTTATTCGTATGCTAATATTTGAACCGTTATATTGTACCATACCTTTAATATAGTTTAACTCTACACCTCCCTGCGTGGAGTATTTCCCCTGTAAATAAATCTTGGTAACCCTTGCTCTGTTGCCTGCATACCGTCACTGCATCCCACGTTCTTGCTTGTTATCTTACAAATCCTACAAATAAAAAAGAAATATGACATTCCCTGCAGTCCAACATGGATAGCTACATTGAACAGATTGCATTGAACTGCATAATACATGGATATAACAGTTCCAGAATACAAAAGTAATATATCCAGTCAAGAAAGGAAGTGCTGTAAAAATCCCTAAATATATTTAGTCAGATTTAAACATAACCCATATAGCTGTTACAATCAGACCCGACGGATGAGCACGTCCTTAAGGCCCCTGTATAATATTGAAATAATGTCGACTGGACCCACTTTTATTGACGCTCGCGTTCCAACAATCTTATGTATAGGGGGACCCCAACAGATGGTGTTGGGGGAGATACAGTTGCCGATATGTTTGATTTTTGCCAGAAGAGTCCGTCTCACATAAGTATGAAAGAGTCGGAGGAGATAGCTGCTGGCCAAACGATAAGCCAACAGCTATCTAAATTCAGGAGCAGCTTTGACATAGGGAGGTATGGGTAAAACATGACCAAACTTACCTTATCCCATTTTGATTGTTTTTAATCAAGACGGATGTTGCCCTTCTCCTGAAAGCATCTCAATTAAATTAGGATGGAAGTCAAATTACCTCTTCGCTAACTTCGGACCACTCAGCCCTGTTCTCGTCGTTGGTTAGAAGTGTCACAAAGAAGCTATTACTGTGTTTGATTTTGCTGAAAATCTTTTCCCTTCTCATGAAATTTAATTCTTTTAGCTCCTCTAAAATGTCAGGGAGAGAGAACATTCTTCAGAGGAGCTGTGTAGAGTCCTTCAAAGATTGCAAAGATACAGCATAACTCACTTTGTATTTAGAAATGCTTAGATCTTATTACCTAAAGAAGCGCTCCAGATATTTTTTAATGCGGCATGGGGCATTGTTATAGAATAATGTACTGTAGAGGGCAGAGGCGCCTCAATAGCCCTTACTTATACTCTTCCCGACCTTGCATCGCCCATTTTGGCGGCGTTGGCTTGAAATGGCACAAGTTGCACATTTTTTGTGAAAGTTTGAAAAATTTCAAAATCTTGGCATAATGCAAAGTATTTTACAACATAATAAACACTTTAATAAATTGGCCCCAAAGTTTTTCTTTTTGACAGTTTCTACTGGTCTGTGGACCATGTGTTAGGGACATTTTATTATTGCTTAAATGCATTGATTAGGGGGCTAAAATTCCTTTTTGCAATTTGACTTAAATACAAAATTTTGCACAATTTGTCTTCTTTTGACTTTATGTTGCACTTTGTATTGCTGGCTGTTGAATGGGTTAACTTAGAAGCTCTTACTGAGCTAATTTTCCCCAGAGGTGGACAACACCTTTAAACTGTAGTCTACTCATAGGTTACACTTGCACTAGCTAAAGATAATACACTTAGGTGTTTTCCACCCTCCCCAGGTACAGCACTGCCTCTCTGCCATTGCTCTTTTCTTTGTTAGAGAGTGTACACAACCGCTGCAGTCAATGGGCTTAGTGACTTGTGCCACCTACATTGGCAGAGCCGCTGAGCCTAGTGATTGGCTGCAGAGGTCATGTCCCCTCTAGAAATAACATCACCGCTGCAGTCTGTCAACAAGGATCAAAGCGCCAGCGGAGAAGCAGTGCTGAACCTGGGGAAGGTGAGTAACACGTGAGTTTAGTTTCAACTAGGTCAAGCCTATGAGCAGATTTAAAATGTAAATGGAAACTCTTTTATTGATGCAAAAATGCAACATTTGTAAGGTAGCTTTATACTAACTCCTTACCGACATATGATGTACTAGTAGGGGGCGCCTCAATCCATGATCGCGGGGCACCGATGAGTTGTTATGACAGCCAGGGATCTGCTGAAGACCCCCCTATACCTGTAATTACGATCCTTGTATGAAGCGTTCATAGGAGATTGTGATTTTTGCTATACATAGCAGAACTGAAGCTTATATATATACTGCAAAGGATCAGATGATCGCAACTTCAAATCCCCTAAGGGGACTGTTGAATACAGTAAAAAGTAAAAAAAAGTTTTAAAGTTATGAAAAAAAAATAAAAAATCCAGAAGTTCAAATCACCCCTTTGGCACCATTTAAAAAACAAAACAAAACATATTTTTCGGATTATAAGACACACCTTTTTCCCCGAAATTTTGGGGAAAAATGGGGGTGCATCTTATAATGTGGATATACCTTATCGGCAATGGTGGAGCAGAGTCTCAGGGTCGCTGCTGTAGGAGGCAAGAGTGGAGTGTTGCTGCAGGCCGCAGGCTGGGATGAGTGGGTGTTCCGATGTGCGCCACTGCACTGAGCTCATCTCCCAAGATCTTGGTGCTGAAATCTCATTTTCTTTTTATATAAGGTTTTTGTCATGTAGAGAACATGTCAAATAACCCCCCCCCCCAAAAAAAGAAAAGAAAACAACAATTGTGAAATTGTACTTATTTTGCAATTTCAATACGTTTGGAATTTTTTTCCACTTTCCAGTGCAATGGTGCCATTCAAAAGTGTAACTTGTCCTGGAAAAAAACAATCCCTGATACGGAAGAATAAAAAAGTTTTGGCTCTTGCACAGAGATGAGGAAAAATTGAAAAGGAAAACGAAAAAATGAAGAATGGGGTTAAATGACACAGCCCCTTACATTGTGTATCTCTGTGCCACTGCCGATGTGCCATGGCACCTTTTATAGTAAATCTACGAGTCAGACCACCTATCTGATGTTGATATCTTATCCTAAGCATTAGTTTTCAGCGAATGTTCTCACCATTCGAGAGAACATCGGGATGCTCGGGTACGTATCAAGGGTGCTTGATTCCCCGCCCCACATGTTTCACGGCTGTTAGACAGCCAATAAACAAGCGAGTGTCACGCCGCCCACGCTGCTCCTTGCACCGTCGTGGCCCTCCGATCCCTGGCACACTTACCCGGCGTCCTTGCGCGCTCCCGCTCTGCCTCCTGCTCCTGCTCTGGCTTCCCGATGGGCTCGCGGTGCACCCTGACCCGGAAGTCCTTCAGCCTCTCTCCTTATCAGGCCGCCCCTTCCTCCTGGCAGTGCCTGATTATCATTTGTGCCTTGCAAGTGATCCTGGCCCTACGTCCTGCCACACATTCTCCTGCCAGCAGTTCCGTCGCCTGTGCCTGTCTCTCACTCTCCTTCTCCGTGTTCCTCTCTCCTAGTGCCTGCCTGCCCATGGTCCCGTCCTGCCTTGTTCCTGCATCTCAAGCCTTGTCCTCCAGCCCGTGCCTCCGCCTTGCTGTCTCCTCAGTGTTGCTGTCCTGCCTCCCGGCATCCCAGTCCTGTTCGCTGTCCGTGGTCCAGTCCTGTCGGTTCTCCGCCAGCCTCTCCGGTCCCCCACGGCTACTCCTGGGTCTGTCCCCTGGGTACCAGCTACTGTGGCGATAGTCTCACTTGGGTCTGCTCCTAACGCTCCCTGTATAGGGGGTGGTACACCAAGTCAGCTCGCCAGAGGGAGGTTTGTTGCCACGGTCCAGCGGGTCCACCCCGGGAGCCCCTCCAAAGGCCTCACAGTATAATCAGGCCATGCATGGACCCCGCTGGTACCTCTGCCACCGCCCAAAAGGAACTAGGGTTCCTGCGGGAAAATCAGACCCAGATCATGGCATTTTTGAAGACCATGGAGTCCCGTCTCTCGGCTCTACGGCTCTCCGGGTAGCGCGTCCCAGCTAGCCAGTCTCCAGCAGGAACTCGCCCAGCAGCGAGACACCCAAGCCCGCATGCTTAATTACATGGCCTCGGTGGATAATCGACTGCTCTCCCTACCGGCTGCCGCTCCGGCTCCGGTTCCACATCCTTCCCCCCGTTTGGCTAAACCTCTGCGGTACAGCATAGATGCCAAGCTGTGTCGGGGGTTCCTTAACCAATGCCAGTTGCATTTTGAATTATTGCCACAACAGTACCCCACCGACCGAGCCAAAGTGGCCTTTGTGGTATCCCACTTGGAAGGTGAAGCACTGGCTTGGGTAAGCCCCCTGTGGGAGCGAGACAATCCTCTGGTCTCCCAGCTCGCCCCCTTTCTGGAGACTTTTCGTAAAGTCTTCGATGAGCCCGGACGCCTGATCTCTGCCACTGAGTCCTTATTCAATCTCTGCCAGGGTACTCTCTCGGTGGGCCAGTGCGCCATTCAGTTCCATACGTTGGCTTCCGAGCTAGGATGGAACAATGAGGCCCTGGTAGGAGCCTTTTGGCGTGGCTTGTCCGCTCAAATTAAAGACGAGTTGGCAGGGCGAGACACACCAACGTCACTGGAAGACCTCATTTCCCTGGCGACGTGTATCGATCTACGTTTCCAGGAGCGTACCCGTGAAGCTGCCAGGGAGAGAAGATTTCCTCGCTCGTCTCGAGCTACACGCAGTCCTCCTCGCTCGCGACTTTCCACCACGGCTGCAGCTCCAGAGCCAATGCAGGTGGACCGACTCAAGCTGGCTGAGCAGCGTCACCAGGAGAGACTTGCACAAGGTTTCGGTCTCAATTGTGGCAGCGCCACCCATCTCCTGCGTTCTTGTCCAGTGAGACTGGGAAACGCCTCCGCCTAGGACCGGTAAGAGAGGCCTCCCTAGGTGTCAATGACACCTCTCTACCTTTGACCCTCTCTGTCTTGTTGAACCAGGGTTCGAAACGTTCTTCTGAGGTAGCTTATATAGAATCAGGGGCAGCAGGGAACTTCAACCAGCTCGAGGCGGTAAAAAGATTGAGGATACCTGTCAGGTCCTTGGAGACTCCTCAGCAGTTAGCGTCAGTCGAAGGTGCTCCCCTACGGGAGACCGTTACCTTGGTCACTGAAGAGGTGGCGTTACAGATTGAAGCCTTGCATCGGGAGAGGATAGTCTTCTTCGTACTGCCATCATTGTCCCATATGCTTCTCTTAGGCCTTCCTTGGTTAAGGATACATGAACCTGTTCTGGATTGGCGGTCTGGAGACATCCTTCGTTGGGGTCAATCCTGCCAGACTAAGTGCCTCCTTTCTGTTCAGCCTCTTAAGACTTTGCGGCCAGTTACGAGGCCTGCAGACTTGCTTTCGGCCTACTGGGCCTTCGCCGACGTCTTCGATAAGAAAGAGGCAGACAGTCTTCCCCCGCATCATCCGTATGATTGCCCGATCGATCTTGTTCCAGGCTCTACTCCTCCTAGAGACCGAATCTATCCTCTGAATCCTCTTGAGTCTCAAGCCATGACTGAGTACATCCAGGAAAATTTGGCCAGAGGCTTTATCCGGAAGTCGTCTTCACCTGCTGGCGCAGGTTTCTTCTTCATCAAGAAGAAGGGCAGGTCTCTTCGTCCCTGTATTGACTACCAGGGTCTTAATGAAATTACGATCAAGAATAAGGACCCGCTGCCCCTCATCCCGCAGTTGCTCGATCGGCTGCGGGGAGCACGAATCTTTACTAAACTGGATCTCCGTGGGGCTTACAACCTCATCCGTATTCGCTCCGGAGATGAATGGAAGACCGCCTTCAACACCAGGGACGGGCACTACGAATATCTGGTCATGCCCTTCGGTTTGTGCAACGCCCCTGCAGTATTCCAGGAGTTTGTAAATGACATTTTCCGAGACCTTCTGTACTCCTGTGTGGTGGTGTATCTGGATGATATTCTCTTCTTCTCTCCGGACCTGTCCACCCACAGAAGAAATGTCTGTCAAGTACTGCTGCGTTTGATGGAGAATCGCCTGTATGCCAAGCTGGAGAAGTGCGCTTTTGAGCAGTCGTCCCTTCCGTTCCTGGGTTGCATCATCTCTGACTCTGGCTTACGCATGGATCCAGGCAAGGTGTCCGCCGTTCTCAACTGGCCACAGCCTCATGGTGTTAAGGCAATTCAGCGGTTTCTCAGCTTCGCGAACTATTACCAGCAATTTATTCCTCATTTTTCTTCTTTGTCTGATCCATCTCCTCGTTGATCTGCAAGGGGGCTAATCCTCACGTCTGGTCGTCTGAGGCCGAGAACGCTTTCCTGTCTCTGAAGCAAGCCTTTGCCACCGCACCTGTGCTCCAGCGTCCTGAGGCCAACAGGTTGATTCCTCGCAACAGGGGCCGGAGCAATGCTTTCTCAGAGAGCTTCCTCCGGACGACTCTGTACTTGCGGTTTCTTCTCCAAGATGTTCTTCACTGCGGATCGGAACTACTCCATCGGTGACAGGGAACTGCTGGCCATCAAGTTGGCACTGAAGGAGTGGAGGTACCTATTGGAGGGAGCTATACATCCTTTTAAGATCTACATGGATCATAAGAACTTATCCTACATCCGATCTGCACAGAGACTCAACCCCCGACAAGCCAGGTGGTCCCTGTTCTTCGGCCGTTTCGATTTCGAACTTCACTTCCGCCCCGGCAACAAAAATCTCAGGGACGATGCCTTGTCCAGATCCTTCTTGTCTGCAGATACTGAGGAGGAACCCACGCACATCATGGATCCTTCCAGGCTCATCACGGTGGCACCTGTCACTTTAACTTCTCTACCTCCCGGTAAAACTTTTGTGCCAGAAAGAGACCGGAGGCGAGTCTTATGCTGGGGTCATGCCTCCAAACTCGCGTGTCATGCTGGTCTTAAAAAAATGCTCATCCTCGTGTCCCGCTACTACTGGTGGCCTACCCTTCTCCATGATGTCCGAAGTTTTGTTGCCTCCTGCCCATCCTGTGCCAAGAACAAGATTCCGAGGCAGCTGCCCTCTGGTCTTTTACACCCGCTTCCAGTCCCTTCGGCTCCGTGGCAACACGTCGCAATGGACTTCATTACCGATCTACCTCGGTGTTCGGGTTGTACCGTTATCCTTGTGGTCGTGGACAGATTCTCCAAAATGGCACACTTCATCGCCCTTCCTGATTTACCCTCAGCACCTGACTTGGCGAAAGTTTTTATCCATCATATCTTTCACCTCCATGGTCTACCTCTACATATTGTTTCGGACAGAGGAGTTCAGTTCACCTCTCGATTTTGGAGAGCTTTATGCCAGTCTATGAACGTTACTCTCGACTTCTCTCCAGCGTACCACCCACAGTCCAACGGACAAGCGGAGTGGACTAACCAGTGCCTGGTGAATTATCTCCGTCACTTCTCTAATGCCCACCAGAATGACTGGTCTGACTTACTCCCATGGGCTGAATTCACATATAACAATCACTCCCGCGAATCTTCTGCCAAGTCGCCTTTCTTTGTTGTCTATGGGCAACATCCTGGCATACTCCTACCGGTCCCTTCTGTCTCGGGTGTACCGGCGGCTGATCTTCTGTCTGGGGAGTTCTCAAAGATCGATCTGGCAGGAGACCAAGACCACTCTCGAGTTAGCTCGTGACAGGGTGAAGAGACACGCAGACAAAAGTCGCTTAGACCCTCCTCAATATCACCTGGGTGATAAGGTTTGGGTATCCTCCAAGTTAATTCGCCTAAAGGTTCCTTCGCATAAGCTTGGTCCCCGGTACATCGGACCCTTTGAGGTCTTGGCTCACATCAACGATGTCTCCTACAAACTGCAGTTTCCCGCCTCGCTCCGCATCCCTAATTCCTTTCACGTGTCTCTTCTAAAACCTGTCATCCTCAATCAGTTTCATGCCTCTACCACTCGTTCACCTCCGCCTGTCTCCGCTGACGATGTGTTCGAAGTGAAAGACATTCTGGCCAGGAAAAAGATAAGAGGGAGGACCTTTTTTCTGGTTGATTGGAAGGGTTTTGGTCCTGAGGAGAGATCCTGGGAGCCCCGGGAGAATATCCAGGCTCCTCGAATCTTGGCTAGGCTTCTTTCGAGCTTGCGGAAGGGGGCGCTTAAGGAAGGGGGTACTGTCACGCCGCCCATGCCACTCCTTGCACCGCCGCGGCCAACGCCTGCCTCGCCGCGGTCCTCTGATCCCTGGCACACTCACCCGGCATCCCTGCGCACTCCCGCTCTGCCTCCTGCTCCGGCTTCCCGATGGGCGCGCGCCCGCGCTGTGTTTAGCAGCGCACGCGCACCCCGTTCTGCCTAGGGCGGCCGCTCATGTCTCCCTGCTCGCGGTGCACCCTGACCCGGAAGTCCTTCAGTCTCTCTCCTTATCAGGCCGCCCCTTCCTCCTGGCAGTGCCTGATTATCCTTTGTGCCTTGCAAGTGATCCTGGCCCCACGTCCTACCGCGCATTCCCCTGCCAGCAGTTCCGTCGCCTGTGCTTGTCTCTCACTCTCCTTCTCCGTGTTCCTCTCTTCTAGTGCCTGCCTGCCCATGGTCCCGTCCTGCCTTGTTCCTGTGTGTCAAGCCTTGTCCTCCAGCCCATGCCTCCGCCTTGCTGTCTCCTCCGTGTTGCTGTCCTGCCTCCCGGCATCCCAGTCCTGTTCGTCATCTGTGGTCCAGTCCTGTCAGTTGTTCGCCAGCCTCTCCGGTCCCCTGCGGCTACTCCTGGGTCTCTCCCCTGGGTACCAGCTACTGTGGCGATAGTCTCCCTTGGGTCTGCCCCTAACGCTCCCTGTATAGGGGGTGGTACACCAGATCAGCTCACCCAAGGGAGGTTCGTTGCGACAATCCAGCGGGTCCACCCCGGGAGCCCCTCCAAAGGTCTCACAGCGGGGAGCACCCATGATGCTTGATGTATACCCAAGCATCCCAATGCTCTCTCGAAAGGCCAGCACGCTCACTCAAAACTACTAAGCATAGGTCATCAATCTTGAAGTTCCAGAAAACCCCTTTACTTCATCCATTCTGTCTAAATAGACAGAATGGATGAAGTAAAGGGGTTTTCTGGAACTTCAAGATTGGACACAATTCAACATCGGACATGGCGTTTCAATACTATCCTAACCACAGCCCCCAACATGTGAATATGCCTTTGTAGCCACTGCGTTGCTCTTTGTGCTCTTCGTGCCTTCCCTCATAGATCTGTGTCATAAGTCTAATTTATGTGCATTTTGTTTGGGGTGTTTTATGCAAAGCCTTAAGTGCCGTGATGAGACTAATTATTTTTCTGACAATGGTGTTGAGCAAACCTACGCAATTCATTAACGGATTGTTACAAAACAATTTCAGGTAAATGATACGCTAATTACATTAATTTGATCCAGTTAGCAGCAGAGTCATTGTCACCCTGTATCCTCTGTTGTACCGCTTTAATGGAAGAGACTGAATACCTACTTAGCAACCAGCTAAAGGACGCACAGAAAAAAAACTTCAACTCTGCAAAGGCTTTTAGTTTCAGCTTGAAAAGACTAATTTGTTTTGAAATGTAAAATCTAAGTACAATAAATGCGGCTTTACACCGATCTATCAGCTGATAATGTATGTTTTCATTGCTCACGGAACAAATATATGCAAGCGATGCCTGCCTGAGTATTACTATAGTATGCGATCACATACCGTATAGAAAGCACTGTCAGGATTAGAGACCTCGCTCACTGCTAAGAGAGCCCTTCAAAAATGTGTCTGCCATCAGTAAGATTCTATAAAGATACGAAAATCTGATATTCATTGGGTTGTTGGTCAACTCCTACAATTTCCATTAAATCTATTTTAAAGGAGTACTCTTAGGCTGGTTTCACATTAGCGTTTTTTTAGCGCAGTGCATCGTGCGCGTCCATGCGCATGCGCCATGCGCCCCTATGTTTAACATGGCGGGCGCATGGTCTAGCGTTTGCACGCGTTTTTGTGCGCATGCGGTTTTTTGTAGTGTGCGCCCAGGCAAGCCAGATGCAACCTGTTGCATTTTTGGTCCATCCAACCTGTGTCAAAAAAGCGCTTGCACATGCTTGCGCACGGAATGTGACAAAATAACACATTACAGTCTATGGGAACGCAGGCATGCGCATGGAGAAGCGCACGCCTGCATTTAAAATCACATGCGTTTTAAGAGTTAACATGGCTAGAAACTGGTTAAAACACATGCGCCTAAAAAAGCAAACGCATGCAAAACGCATGATGCGTTTTTTGCATACGATTCTATTGCGCACGAAACGCTGCGCAAAAAAGCAAAAATGTGAAACTAGCCTTACAATCACATGGATATTAGCTTAAACATGTAAATTTATATTATTATTGCATCCTGATCTACATTTCAGATTTTTCTCTTGTGGGAGTGTTTCTCTCAGTATATAGGCTGGATGTGCGGTCTGCATGCATCCAGAGTGCTGCAGTCTTCATTAGCACATATATCAGCACAGCGTCTATCCTGCACTTATTTTCTCTTCATGTTCTTTCCTTCTTATCTCTAGCTTGTTTTCTCTTCACTCCCTGAAACTATAAATACTTTCCCCTCTTATCACACTGTGGAAGTCTGTGTACAATCCCCTCTCCATCACCCCTGCCATGTCTAAGGCCTCATATACACGTCCAAATTTCTAGTACGAGTGCTATCCTTGGTTTTCACGGATAGCACTTGTGGCGGTGATAGTCTATGGAGCCTGTTACATGTCCGTAATTTTTCGTGGATTGGACAGTCTGCAGAAAGTCACGGAGACATGTCCAATTTTGATATGGGGATTCAAAACCAGCAAAGAAAGTCTATGGGTCTGTGGAAAAATCAGACCGCACTCGGATGACATCCAAGTGCAATCTGATTTTCATGGACTATCAGAAAGGAGAAGGCGGAGAAACTTGACTTTTTTTTTGCAACATAAGAGAGAAGCATTTGAAACTTGGACCACACTCTGATCAAACTCTGATCAGAGTTTGACCAAAATAATAGGTCAGTTTTTCTGTTCAATCAGTGCTCACAGTTTCAGACTGTATAAGTGCGCACTCAAATAATAAGGGAAATGGCAATAGCCAGTGGAAGTGGTCAATATATTCATGTTTTCCCAGGAGGAATAAAAAAGAAATGACACAATGCAGACCTGTAAGAAAATGTGTTCCATCCTTAGTAGATGGTGAAATCACATATTTACTAAAACAGACATGTCTGGAGATTTGGAGAGCTGACAGGTCCTCTTTTCTGGTCCACTTCTGGGCACCACATTGTCAAAAAAAGACATTGAAAAACTGGAGCAAGTTTGGAGAAGAGAGACCAGGATGGTGAGCGAACTGCAAAGTATGTCCTACAAGTAACGGTTAAAGGATTTGGAAATGTTTAGCTTGCAAAAAAGAAGGCTAAGAGAAGACTTAATAGCTGTCTACAAATATCTGAAGGGCTGTCACATTGTAGAAGGATCATCATCAATCTCATTTGCACATGGAAACACCAGAAGCAATGGAATGAAACTGAAAGGGAGAAGATACAGATTAGATATTAGAAAAATCTTTTTGACACTGACGGTGGTCAAAGAGTGGAACAGGCTGCCACGAGAGGTGGTGAGTTCTCCTTCAATGGAAGTCTTCAAACAGAGGCTGGACAGACATCTGTCTGAGATGGTTTAGTGAATCCTACATTGAGCAGGGGGTTGGACACGTTGACCCTTGAGGTTCCTTCCAACTCTTAACATTCTAGTATTCTACGAATCTTTCAATGTAGTCTATCGGCACAAAATGACTGTTCAAACAAAGCAGCGGTGCTCGGCGCACACCTATTCTGTCAAAGCAATCCACTGCATCTTCCCACCTACTCATTTTCCATCTAATTCCACCACTATTTTTTCTTGATTGACCGCTCTTGTTTTACAGGAATCAGAGACGGGCAAATATAAATGGAAAATAAGTAGATGGGAAGGCGCTATACCAAGGATGTAACCATCGCTTGAGCTTGGTTTGACCAATTATTTTGTGCTGACAGATCACTATTCTCTGATTTCATCTATAGTACTTGGCCTACGGAAGACACACGGCGCAACCGGATTATTACTTCGGGCTGCACCCCAATGTCTGCTGCAGATCGAGCTGTATGAATTTTTTATGATACGTGATTTACAACAATCAAATGGTTAAAACATATTCAGCACATGCCGAAAAATACCGCCACGTAAGTTACATCTCCCATCACTGAGATGACAGCTGGTTGTAGACCTTTGCCAGGTTTCTGCTACTATGACCAGGTGCAACGGTTGAGATTTTGCAGCTGAAAACGTTATTTCGGCCAATCGCACTTGGGTTTTTTAGTTTTTTTTTTAGCAGCTGATGATGTGATATCTACTCGAGGGCGACTCATTTGCCAAGCTGGAGTTCTATCGGGTTCTCTCATATGGCAAGGTGATAGTAAAGCGCTCAGGATTAACCCCCTCCATCCTGGTATGTGATTGTATGAAGGCTTTCCAGAGCTGTAACGCTTCATGCAAGGAGGAAAGTACAGGAGTCATTTTTCCTTTTCTACTGATAAGCATCTCTGGCATGGAGGTCCTATCACACAATGCTGCCTTCTCCATTGATACCCAAGCTAAATACTCTTTAAATCCTGTTGGCAAGCTGGTCGGTTGGAATAGCGGAGAAAGCTTGGCAAGCCAGACTGAGCTGTAATTCAAACTCATCTCCTGCAACAACCGAAGAGGGACCCACATGGTCACAGAACTCATATCAGCGTCTGAAAGCCATTAAGCATCTTTCTCTGGCTCCCGCACCAAGGAATATATGTTGCCAGAGCCTCAGTGCCAAGGGATACCCAGAGGGAAGGCATATGGTCTAGTTTGCCTGTCTCTGCTGTAGAGGTTTTCTGTACGTCTACTGTATGTGCAAGCAGAATTGTCTCCCGCACAGGAAGCAATTACAGATACTTTTTTTTTCCTTCTATTCCTTTTCTTTGTTCCTATTCTGTCCCATGTTACGATTAAAGCTGAGCAATATATAAAGAAATTTTCATCATGACACAAGAGCTCAGCCCTGTTCCCCTTCATCCGTATTGAACTGTAAGGGCAGAGACACACTGGCGAATTTTTCGTCCGAGAATCGGATGGTAAAACTTGCCCTGGCCGGCACCTCTCCTGACCTGAGCTTGACAGCTGCATAGTAGTCCATCACGCTCTCATGCTCAGGTCAGAAAAGATGCCGGCCAGTCCGTGCAGTGCAATGCAATTATCGCATGAGAAATTTGGCAGTGTGACTCCAACCTAAGACTGGCTGCAGCAGGAGCCTCCCCCCCTATCTGTCCGGTCTGCAGAAAAGTCCCAACTCCTTGGTTAAGGAGAGGGTCTTCCACCAGTCACAGATGTAACAGATCAGCAGAAGATCATCCTATTGTTTTTAGTAAGACTTCTACAAGACTGACTGTTGTCAAAGTCCTGGGGTTAAAGCTCCAGACTAAGGACAGGTGCAGACGAGTCTATTTTTGGTCCGACAAAACATCAGACAAATTATTTTATGGGATTGTGCACTTGTTCAATTTTTTTTTCTTCCTATAGAGCCTTCCGGTGAAAGAATTGAGGCATGCTTAATTTGCATTTGATATTCGGATCAGCCATACAAGTCAATTAGTCTGTGGAAAACATCGAACTGCACTCAGGTGACATCTGAGTGCAGTCCAATTTTAGCGCACTGGCAGAATGGAAAAGATGGAGACATTTTTTTTCTCCATCTTCTCATCTGAGAGAATCGGCTCTCATTCTGATCACGCTCTAATCAGAGTCTGATCAGAGTGTCATTTGCATCTGATTTTCTCACATGATATAGAATATACGCTTGTCTGCACCTGCCCTAAAGGAACATTTTAGAAGCCTTGATAATCAGCAAACGAGCTTTGATAAGAACGCTCGTTTCCAATTATGGGTCATTGTAAACATGGAGCTAAAAATATAGAAGGCAAGAAAAACTCTTCTGTCAGATCACTTAGGGATGAGAGAATTAATTCATAATTAATCAAATTCATTAGGAATTTCTCCAAAAATTAGGATTCATCAGAATTTGAATTTTTCAGGATTGGTTTTGCACAAATCCAAAAAATTGTGATTTCAGTTGAAAAATTAAAAGTGAAAAATACAGCACATGACATTACATGTATGGATGGGCTAGCCACTGCTCGGTACTCGATTAAGCATTCGGGTGCTCAATCGAGTACCAAACAGTGCCAAGATTCGCATGGTGCTTGAACACTCAGGTCCCTGAGCCGCACAGCACTGAAATCGGGAATATTCTCTCTCTCTCTATCCCCCTGCCTCTCTATCTCTCTCCTCCAACCCCTCTCTCTCTCCTCTGACACCTAGAGTAAAAATCTGCTGGAAAAATGCTCAACTTCTTCATTGACAAACATTAAGCTTAGTACTCAAACTGAGCACTCAAGTGTCATGCTACTGCAGTGCAGTATAGCACAACCTCCACCAAGGGGTGCTGGTGAGGGAAGAGAGGTTGCACACACAGCGTAGCAACACTGAGCAGCAGCACAAGTGCCACCAGGTGGGAAATAGTGGTCTGGCGAGCCGAGTCAGAAACAGTCAGGAGCAGAAGTACCAGAGGTCACAGCAGTACACGTGGTCAGAAACAAGCCAGGGGATCAGCAATGGTCGGAAGCGGATAAGACAAAGACAAAAGACAAAGACAGGTCCGAATGCAAGCCAAGTCAAACCCAGGGAGTCAACAATGTTACAGGGAAACACTGAGTAAGGACAGACAGAGAGAATAAACAGACACGGGGCAAGTCAGGGATCAGAGCAGGACTAATCAGGAAATCAGGATATACCAGAGTCAGATAAACACGCCGAAGTCAGAACTATAGCTGACACCGCCTGCAGGATGCAGTGGAGCTAAATAGCAAACCTGAAACCAGACTAAGGCAGAGAAAAGTTAACCCCTGAAATGACCAGACCGGGAACATGGAAAGACAGGACTCAAAACCCTGGATCATGACATCAAGCTTTCCAAAGTGCTTGACTCGAGTACCGAGCACCCGAGCAGTTTACTGCTCGCTCATCACTAGTTACACGCAATGCTTTTTTATTTATGGTGGAGTGTATTTTTTTTCACTTTTGAGGTTTTCTTAGGCTATTGGTGTTTTTTTTTTTAACTCTGCAGCCTACTCTAGTTATGGTATTTTTCTTTATTTTCCTATAGGCTTCTGTAAAAAAGTAGGAAATACCTTAAAAAAAGCACATTAAAAATGTCTCAATAAAAGAAGCCACAAGATAAAAAAAAAATAAAATGTATGGTGTCTTCTACAAGCCCGAAAAAAACAACAGAAAACAATAACTTCTGCTAAATCCGCTGCCTCGGAGTAACTCTCGACTCTGCCCTGTGCTTCAAACCACACGTCAAACTCCTGTTGCCTCCAACTTAAAAATATTTCCAGAATCCTTCCCTTCCTCAGCCCTCAATCTACTAAAACTCTTGTACACTCCCTTATCATCTCCCGCCTTGACTACTGCAACACTCTCCTCTGTGACCTCCCTGCCAACTCTCTTGCACCACTCCAGTCTGTCCTCAATTCTGCTGCCCGACTAATCCACCTCTATCCTCGCTACTCCCCTGTCTCTCCCCTCTGCAAATCCCTCCACTGGCTCCCAATTCACCAACGAATCTAGTTCAAACTACTAACACTGACCTACAAAGCCATCCACAACCTTTCCCCTCCCTATATCTCTGAACTAATCTCCCAATATCTTCCCTCACGTAATCTTCGATCCTCCCAAGACCTCCTACTCTCCTCCACACTTATTCGTTCCTCACACAACCACCTCCAAGATTTCTCCCGAATATCCCCCATCCTCTGGAATTCCATGCCTCAACACGTCCGATTATCCACCACCCTCGGATCCTTCAAACGGAACCTGAAAACCCATCTTTTCAGGAAAGCTTACAGCCTGCAATGACCATTCTGCCGCCTCACCACCGCCTGAGCTGCCGCCTCATCACCACCAGAGCTGCCGCACCCCCGACCTTCTGTCTGTTCCACATTATCCCATAGAATGTAAGTCCGCAAGGACAGGGTCCTCTCCCCTCTGTACCAGTCTGTCATTGTAAATTTGTTAAAGTGCATATATGGGTGTGGCCGCCCTTTTTCTGAGCTGGGAAAGCCATCCAGTCTGGCCTAAGCTGTTACTAGTGGTTCAGCCGCTCGATCCTTATTCACATTCACGTCACTTGGCAACTGAAAAGGTTTTAAATACTAGAGTAGGGACTGTCCCACAAGGGTTGCCGTGACGTGGCGGGATGGCTTGCACATTATTTTGATCAAAATTATGTTTACTAAATACCCTTATTATTATTACTACCTTTATGCATTATTTGCAGTATATTTTTTACTTTTTAGTTCAGGACATTTGTGTTTTTTGCTTCTTGTTTTCTCTAGTTTCACACTAGCGTTTATTCCACGCAGCGCACGGCGCCGCTAAGCCCCGCCCCCTGCCAGCTCCCTGCCCGCCCCATCTGGTCATCGCCGCCTACTATCGCACATGGACGCTTGCGATCTGCGCACCCTATCTTTAGCATAGGGTGCACAGATCGTGCGCTGACCATGCGCTAGTAGGATTTTGGTGTGCGCTGCGCACTTTTGAAGGTGCGCCCGTGTGCGCCGAACGCAGCATGTTGCATTTCGGCGCGCTCGGCGCACCTTCAAAAGTGCGCAGCGCACGCCGAAATCCTACTAGCGCACGGCCAGCGCACGATCTGCGCACCCTATGCTAAAGATAGGGTGTGCAGATCGCAAGCGCCCATGTGCGATAGTAGGCGGCGATGACCGGATGGGGCGGGCAGGGAGACGGCAGGGGGCAGGGCTTAGCGGCACCGTGCGCTGCGTGGAATAAACGCTAGTGTGAAACTAGCCTTAGTAATCATAGAAAGAATCTGTAGACGGTAATCTGTGAACACACCCCATTTTTCCCAATAGGAAATCTTGGGGTTCCATAGTCGAGTCCTGGCTCTATCAGGCGTTTATGGCTTATCTCATAGATTTACCATAAATGCCTAATACAACTTTTGTTTAAAAAGTAACAGAAAGCTGAAAATATTTGCTCCATTAATCAATTCTATTTAACCTGGAAAGATAATTACACTGTGTAAAGAAATGATAACAGTCCCCGGTCTGTGTTTATTCAGCCTGTTATAATTATGGATAATATCAACTCTTCTGTAATTATTCCTGCATTTGCCTGACCTGAAATAAGTAATAACCGGGGAACAGATCAACACATAAATATGAAAACCAACATTCTGTCTCACAAATATTCGTACGTACCATTTTATTTTAGACTTTCCCTTTGGAAGAGAACTTTATGACACCAAATGTCATCTCCTATCTCATTAATGGGATAATCTATAGTCACTAAAGACAGATTTTACAAGTGAATTGTGAATTTCGACAATGAGTCCAGGAGGAGAAAGAAGCAGATTTCTCTTATAAAAATACATTACATTTTTTTTATTTTCACCCATTTTATTCAATTATAAAAGAAAATTAAAAAGACGGTTACTCTTTAAGGCTGATACACAATATACTCACATATAGTGTATATCAGATGTATATACCCTACTGCATCTGTTATGGGCAGGTAAAACGAAATAGAAACAACCAAAAGAAAAAGAGGAGTAATATAGAGCTGTTAGGTATAACAGAATAGGGAGCAATAACCCTAAAAAGTTCCTACTGGACCCTATAACAAGATGTAACTTGTCATGGAGGTTGGCACCCTAAATATCCATAAGGGGGTTATGGGGATGTTATTATTCTCAACACTTATCCCGGTTCTAAATGTGTTACTCTGTCTCTGTATAGAGTGTTTTGTACTCATGTGCTGTTGAATGTATATTGTTAAGTAGAGAAAGAGCAGTACCTCAATTAGGACACTAGATGGGGGTACATTAGGATGCATAGTTAAGATAGGAGGGGCCACTGTGGGTAAACCAGGAACATTTCCTGATGATAGCAGTAGGGGTCAGGGAGCCCAAAGAGCCCGGGACAGCACAGTGACCCTGCAACGTTGTGAAGCTAGGAGCCCAGCCATCCAGGGCCTATGGTGTCCAGAACACCTATTGTAACCATCATGTCTGTTGGCTATTGTGAAACCTCTGAGACTGCCATGCCAGTTGATTTTTATCAAGTAAGCAACAGTTTTAGTCATATAAAAAATGTCTGACTGTGTTTTCCCCATCCTTGAATGAGGCTTTAGACTAAAAACTTATAGCACCTATAAATCCTGCAAAGACTAAGTTTGATTCTGTTTATTTTTTGACAATTCACATTTAAACATTGTTTTAAAAAAGTGTACATGCAATACCACCCCTAACCAGCTGGTGTGTCATTTAGTGTTATGATTTAGGCAGACTTCTATAATGCTCCGTCTAGTGGTTGAAATTTGTATTACAGTAATTTACATTTTCTAATCTGGAAAATATAATTGACATGTAGACAGAGTTACAATATTATAACATTATATTTCCTGATAAAGAAATATAAAGTAGCGAGTCTAAGGGTATGTGCACACGTTGCGGATTCATGTGCAAATTTTTCCGTGCGGAATCTGCAGAATCCGCAGGTCAAAATGCCTGTGTTTTACCTGCGGATTTCTAGCGGATTTTGTGTGGATTTGGCCTGCGGTTTTACACCTGCGGATACCTATAATGGAATAGGTGTAAAAACGCTGCGGAATCCTCACAAAGAATTGACATGCTGCGGAAAATAAACTTCTGCATTTCCGCGCTGATTTTTCCGCAGCATGTGCACAGCGGTTTTTATTTTCCATTGCCTAACATTGTACTGTACATCACTTGTAGATCAGCAGCGGATCCACAGAGGCAAATCGGCAGCGGATCCGCACACAAATCCGCAACGTGTGCACATACCCTAAGGCTATATTCACACATTTAGCTTTTGCTGCGTTTTTTTCAGCAACCAAAATCTGCTCATGTGGCAGTAAAAATACTACATTTAAAATGCCCTTTTTTTCAATGTGTTTGCAGCTTCTTTCGCAGCGCTATTTTTGCTGTGTTTTTTTGGTGCAGATTAGGCTAGTTTCACATTAGCATTTACGGCCGCAGCGTCGGGCTGCGCACGGCCACCGCTAAGCCCCGCCCCCTCCCACACCTCTGCCGGTAGCTCCGCCTACGAACGCTTGACGCTGCATGCGTCCTGTGTCCCCTATCTTTAGCACTGGGGACGCAGGCCGTGCGCAGTATGCGTTTGGCGGCGCATGCGCCCTTTTGACGCTGCGCCGAACGCGCCAAATTGCAACCTGTTGCAGCGTCATGCGTCCGTAGGTGGAGCTACCGGCGGAGGCACGGCAGGGGCGGGGCTTAGCGGCGGCCGTGCACAGCCCGACGCTGGGGCCGTAAACGCTAATGTGAAACTAGCCTTACTTGTGTGTTTTATCTACAGTATATGTTAAAAAAAAGTTTTAGTTTTATTCATAAAAAGAGCTGCAAAAACGCTTGTTTTTGCAATGCTTTTGCACATTCTCACTACTCTTTATGGGTGAAGAAAACGCTGCAAAAACGCTGCAAAAAACCCTGAAAGAATTGACATCCTGCAGATTAAAACAAAAGCTGCAGTTTTCCAATTCATATAGCTGTCACAGGTTGTGGAGCTATTTGTATTTTGATTGAAGTGTTATGCACTGGTTGGATATCAGGAAAAATGGGTTAATTAGTTTTACAATTCAGTCAGGAAAAAAAAAAGTGTGCATGAGATTTCTGCAATTTCATAGCTTTTGCTTGTACTTTAAAAATTAGCTTATAATTTGAATTAAAAAAGCAGCAAACATGGCCTAAATCTGTTTTCTACTTCATTTGCATTTATTCTGTTACTTTATTATGTGTTATGGTAAATTAACAACTATTGAAGCAGACTGAGTTCATTTTGATCTGTACAGTATATGTCATGGACACCTTGCAAGGAGACACTTTGGTTGTGACACTGTACTATGTTAGACCCCCTTCACACGTCCTCTTAAAACAACGTACGCATGAGACGGTCTTTTTTAACTATCTGTGTGGTTTTCTCTTGGTCATCCATGTGTAAGTGTATACCAACTGTGAGACATCCACGTGACACGTACCAGAATAGAATGCAGAATAGAAATAACAGATGTTTAGGTGTTAAAGATGTGCAAAGAGATAGATAGATAGATAGATATTTTGCGCCTTGACTGTATTAACCTTATAAATAAATAAATGAAAAAAATGACATAGCATTCACTCCCATTTTTGGTAACCAGCAAAGGTAAAGCCGACAGCTGAGAGGGGATATTATTAGGTTTGGAATGTCCTTTGTTACTGTGCCCTTCCCTGCCTAAAAATACCAGCCACAGCTGCCCCAGAAGTGATGCATCACACTAGATGTGCCAATTCTGGCTCTTTGTCTCGGATCTTACTAATTCCCTGGTGTGGTGGTGATTGGGGTAATGGTAGTTGGGGTTGATGTCTGCTATGAATTGTCCAAAAACACAGCTGACATAAAGCGCTGGTGTTAGTAATGGAGAGGTGTCTATCAGACACCCTTATTACTAACCCAGTACTAAAAAGAAAAAAAAAACACACACACGCACAAAAATACTTCATTTAGAAAAACACCTCTCAACACATTCCCTAGTTCACCAAATTATGAAAAAAATCCACGAAAGGCCAATGTAGTCGTGGAAATCCATCGTAATCCACAAATGGAAACCTGAACAACATAAGAGGAGAGATGAAAGACACCGTCCCTCCTTCACCAATTTATTATACAGTAAAAAAGTTCCCACAAAGATCCCACGTAATCCAGCGTTTCTCACAATGTTCCTCAAATCTGTCGTTCAATGCCTATTGAGCCTTGTTCTGAGGCTCTATAGGCTTTCGAAACAGCCACTCCCTGATCGCGCTGCACTCTGCAAGACCCGGCGACTGTGAAGAGCAGTGATGTCTGTAACGTTACCGCTTTTCACAGTCACCGGGCCTCGCAAAACACAGTGTGAGCTGGGAGTGGCTGCTGCTAAAGCTTATGGAGCCTTAGAACAAGGTATAATTGGCTTTGGACGATGGATTTGGGGAACATTGTGGGAAACTCTGGACTATGTCTGGCCTGTGTGGGAACTTTTTATAATAAGTTGGTGAACAAGGCACAGTGTCACAACATATTTTTCAGGTTTTCATTTGTGGACCCTGTTGGATTCCCTGGACTAAATTAGAGCTGTTTTTTTTTTTTATAAATCGGTGAACCAAGGAAAGATTCGGGGAGTGTTTTTCTTAATATAATATTTTCATGTATATGTTTTTCTTTTTCTTACTGGATTGGTAATGCTTTGGCAAGTGAAAAGTTAACATAAGCTGAACTGTCCAAATGGAAACTAATTGCTATATTTGCTTTTATCTCCTTTTTTCTATGTTAAATATGCACACCTGTCTGCAGCAGAGCAGCCGCTCATCTTTGACTGGCATTGGTCCCTATGCTAATTTTCACTGTGATCTACACCATCTGTGCTGTAGAAGGATGTGGATTTCTGAAACGTCACCTACATGCCAAGAAGCAGTGAAAATGTCACTATCTGGAAGACTAAAATCTCTAGGGTGGGCACGACAAGGGGTCCTGAACACAAGGTCCAAAGCAACCAGTAATGGATAGACTTTTAAGTCAAGGATGTCTGATCGGATTTTCAACGCTTCATTGGATCCAAAAAATTTTCATGCCGCAAACATTTAAAATTTTCTTTTTTTCTCTTATCAAACTAGGATCCACTAATGCTATAAGAAAATAGTATGTAAAATGTATTTTATAAAGGAAAAAAAAATGAATAGAAACTGTAGGTTTATCTACGCAATCCAATAGGCTCCTAGATTGAAGAGTCATAAACAATTGGGCTCCATGGTCAATGGCATTTTTTATTAGCACTTTTAATTAAATAAAATAATGAAAATAAAATAATGGGTTATTCCCCCCCACACAAAAAAAATAAGTCAGCCACAATCTACATGATGAGGTATCCACACGATGAAGTGTAACTTGCTGATCACTGGTGATCCGACACCTTGAGCCCCCAACAATCCCGAAATTTTCAATGGTACGCAATGGAGCACTCATTGTTAATGAGACAGATGTTGAAAGCAAGCTGAGACCATGGGCCATGGACAACAGGCAGATGAGACATGAGGGAAACAGGTAGCAGAGATTACGCAAATACTGCAGATAGACAGCAGTCTTAAAACATGATGTAGAGGTCCTGGAGACCGCAGGTGGACTGGAGACATCCTGGAAGATGCGGGCAGACTCATAGCAGAGGTCCTGGAGACTGCAGGTGGACTGGAGACATCCTGCAAGATGCAGGCAGACACATAGCAGAGGTCCTGGAGACCACAGGTGGACTGGAGACGTTCTGGAAGATGCGGGCAAACACATAGCAGAGGTCATGGAGACTGCAGGCAGACTGGAAATGTCCTGTAAGACGCAGGCAGACACATAGCAGAGATCCTGGAAGACCGGGAGCAGGCAGCAGAGGTGCTGAAAGACAGGGAACAGTAGCAAACAGCATTCCGGAGAAACTAGAAAGTCTTAATACTAAGACCCAGGTGTGTGTCTTGTTAGGCTTTATATAGGACAAGGCAGATGATCACGCCATCTGCAAAACCTGACGAGGAACACAACAGAGTTCAATGGACATGGGTGAGGGGAGGAAAGCCCGGATCTGACACAGGTGCGTAACGTTTAGCCTGACATATAGGTGACCTGGAGAAAAAGTGACCATGCATATAGGTGGGTTGAGCAAAGAGTGGTCTAATATATTTCTATACATTAGACCGGTCTTTGCTCAACCCACCTATATGCATGGTCACTTTTGGAGAAGGAATGACAGGGACATTGGAAAGGTGAAGAAGATAGAAGTTGTGGAACAATCTGGCACAAAGGAAAATCTAAGGAAATTTGGAATATGGATGCGTTAGAAAATGTTCAGTTTGGCATATAAACTTGCTGCCGGAGAAAGAACTCTGCTCATATGGTATCATAAAGTCTACAGTTAGTAGAACCGACTAATGTAAAAAATGCAAACAACCAATGTCCAATAGCTGCACAATTGAAAACATTAGCACATCAAAAATACCAGCATGGAGCATTGTGCCAGGTAGTCATTACCGACACTGGTTGTGATGATGATCGTTTGATACTGTTTATCCTCACCCCATTCTTGTAAAAATGCCTTTTTCAGGAATTATGACCATAAACATAAAAGACATTTCTGGAACAAACAGAAGACTACAATGAGTGTACAACAAAATGATATCAATCCTTCCGCCATCTATTCAAATTGCCACCATGCTTTCATTTTTTTTTTGTCTGCTTGTAATGTTCATTTTCTGCCTGCCCTTCATTTGCAACCAGCTTACATTTTCAAGGCAAAGAAGTTCAATGGACTCTGAGCTGAAAACTGCAAAGAGCGAAGTGAAATCCTTATCAAGAAAGGATACGGCTTGAAGGGTTCTTGAGGATGAAGTATGTGTGTGTCTCAATCATGGCCATAGCAATTGTTTTAATGAGGACAACCTATTCTGGATCCATCATTAAAGACTGGCACTTTGTTCTGCCTTCCTTTGACTGAAGAGAACAACCTTACAAAAAAAAAGTAATTATCATATGCTAAGGTCAATTGGCACTAATGCTACAGACAGATAATGATGGTGTAACTATGTGGTGGTATTCAGACAGTGGTGTCTTGTGATTTGCACTCAGGATTCTATAATCAGGACACAAAAAAGGCGTTTATGCTAGTCAATTAGCTATAGCCAATAAAGCAAAGGCTTTCTGCAGCTTCGAACACTTTAGTCTGAGAAGGTCTCGGGAAATGTGCAGAGGATAAATTTAAAGACATTGCACTCAATAATTAAATACATCTTGTGATGCATATCTTTTAGCTGGTATGTGAATTTCAACAAAACTGCAGCTAAAGGTTTACCAACGTAGGCAGGTTTCCACATTTGTTATATCTTCTATCGGCCATTAGAGCACAACTTGTCATGACACAGCTGTCGGGTGACCCAGGACCAGGGGCTCCTTCTCTGTCCCTAACACTTGTGGGCGCCCTAGCTCACCCTGCTCCCTGGGATACTTCAGATGGTGAAGATGCCGAGGTCTCTTATCTTGCCTTATCTCCTAAGTTAGCCCTCCACCTGTTCGCTTCCCCCACCCAGGGAAGAGGGGGCGCTACTGTGCACTGCAGTTCACCAACCTGACAAACAAGGCAACACAAACAAGGGTTAACAGAAAATTCAAGTCATACAAAATATTCACTCACAGGTAACAGAGGAATGCACCAGGGAGTGGAGGATGGGGAATAAACCAAAATAGAGGAGAAGGAATTACCACACATACAAACCAAGCAACAATAACTCATCCAACACTACTTCTCATATGAACTCCTCTCCCTCCATTAACCATGTAGCAAATGCTAGCTCTGACAAAGATTTGTAACAAAACCCAGATTATAAAGGGGAAAGGAGGGCTAACTGAGCTCAGCTGTGAGCACAGAGATTCCCAACATGGCCGATTAACCCCTGTTCTGTCATAAGGAATAAACACATTTTTTAAGAAGTGTTTCTTCTCAGGGCCGGAGTAGAAGCAATCAGACGCTGCGGTCTTCTGGCTCCACATTGTCGCGGTAACCCCATGACATAACTGGTCTTTTCTTTCAGAAGTTTCTATGTCCACTTTTGGGGTCCTGATTGTAGATGGGTGAACCCGAACAGTAAAGTTCGTAGTCTGTACCAAACACCTGCTGTTCAGTCACAGACCCAGAATACAGACTTCTCCAGGAAGTCCATATTACTCTTTGGGTTTGGCACCCCGAACATCGGGTGTTTCCCATAACAGTGCGAGAAACAGTAACGGGTCTGATTGGTGGTAAAATTATTACCTCTGGTCAGAGCACCAGCAGCTGTGACTGGCGGTAAATAGTCTATCTCCAGTCATAGAAGCGTTGGCTGATATGAGTACTAATTGAAAAAAGAGGTCCAGAGCATCAATCTGCTTCTACTGTCTTGTTTCCTGCCATCAAGCATCCTGGTGCTATGTCTTCTCCAAGTAATGCACTATCCATCACCATGATGAAAAAGAATGCAGAATTCATCAGACCAGATAATTTTTGCTTCATAGTCCATTTGTACACTTATGGGTCAACCGTAGGCACCTTGGAGTGGACATGGATCAGTATGGGCAATCTAATTAGTCTGCAGATACACAGCCCCATACAAAGAAAACTGCGATGCTCTGTGTGTTCTGGCAGCTTTTGATATCATAGCCAATATTAACTTGCTTTTTGTGTACAGTAGTTTTACTTTGAAAAGGAACATATGAGCATGCATTCACTCCCAAAGAACATAATTGAGCTTATGACAGAATCATTTCAACAGATCTCAAGTTTTTCTTTCTGCTACTTCTTGACTTCAAATCCGGGCTTTGCTCCCTTTCCTTATGGCCACCATCCTTTGCTGTGCTCCATAGTGTATCAAGGCCTTTTAACCTAAAAACATACGTCTGTTTGTGAATTAAGTCAGTTAGGGTGGTTTCCCATTAGCGTTTCAGGGCGCAGCGACGGCCTGTGCACGGCCGCTGCTAAGTCCCGCCTCCTGTCGCGCCTCCTCCAGTAGCTACGCCTACCGGCGCATGATGCTGCATGCGTTCTGCATCCCCTATCTTTATCACTGGGGACGCAGGCCGTGCGCAGTATGCGTTTGGCGGCACATGCGTCCTTTTGCTGGTGCGCCGACCAGCGCCAAACACAACCTGTTGCAATTTGGTTGCGCCCGACGCACCGTCTAAAGGACGCATGCGCCGCCAAATGCATGTTGCGCACGGCCTGCGTCCTCAGTGATAAAGATAGGGGACGCATGCAGCATCATGCGCCGGTAGGCGGAGCTACCGGAGGAGGCGCGACAGGGGGCGGGGCTTAGCAGCGGCCGTGCACAGGCTGTTGCTGCGCCCTGAAACGCTAATGTGAAACCACCCTTAGTTGTTTAGTTGGCATTTGTTTTGGAGTTTGCCACCATCCACTAATTCCATCTGCAACCATCTCTGCAAACTCCTGCGTTTTCTACATCCTGTATCTACTTTTCTTCCAACCTGCTGATTAAACTATCATTTGCTGTAAGCATTACAAACTGTCATTTTGAGATGCAGAACAGAGCACATGTTGGTCCCATCGTCACATACGCCTGAATCCCGTTTTGTTGGAGGCTTGGACCACTGATTGGGCCACTGGACATAGGAAAAAAATTCTATGTGAAAGGACCCTAATATTTTTTAGGTGCTGTAGGGAGGCTACTAGAGATATTAAAAGCTATTTACTTTCCATAACAGTTCAAATAATCTATTTTGTGTCAGTGTGGTGTCAAATTTGTCTATTACCAGTTTAATGACTACTTGGAGGGTAATAAACACACAGAAGGCATTAAAGTAAAATAATGTGACATCCACACGAAGGTGGCTAATGGGAATAGAGATCTGAGTGTCTGGACTAAAGATAAGGCAAATACATTTCTGAATTTAGCCAATTGTGACACTGTATCATGGACTTACTTTAGGTTCTATTCATAAAATATTAAAAATACATTTTTTAAAAAAATACATTTTTTTGTTTATTCTCAAATTGACCCATTGCTACAAACACACAAAGAGCACAGATTCTCTTTTATATTTGTAGAATTATTTGCATTGAGTCTCCCAATACTATGCAAAATGAAAAACAGAGGCGCCAAATTTTGGGTATTTGAAATTTGCTCAATTATAGCAGATTTTTCTTTTTTTTTATTACAGATTCTGTTAACTAAAAGCCACAACACTACGGCGATGCATCAGGTACCACAACAACCCCCGTCTCCGAATTAAAGCATTGCATTGGTAAAGGATTTTTTGGGCGCCCGCTCTACTCATTTCTACAGAACAATTTGCAACCTGGCATACTGAGTCGGCAGTTCCTGGCCCAAAATATTTAGAATTTAAATTGCATGTTCCCCATTTGTTCTTTTACAAGAAGGAGAAAACATCCTGGCTCTCCTCCATTACGCTAATGAATGTCTTTCTAAAAACCACTTTTCGACAGTCTGTTGCTCTATAATAAAGTAACTGCATGATAGCTCACATTATCACAAAAGGAGCGATTATTCTTTAAAATCAGAATCCATAGTAAAAGTCATTTAGAGTCTTATGGGGGACATTTCCAGAAATTGAATTCTTATGAAGGAACCAATGTAGTGGCTTAATTTTCTCTGTTTCGCAAGCGCATCTGAAATAAAATGATGCTTGAAGCCTAGTGGAGGAAGGTCCATGTGCGGAACTGGGAAATGAAGCAATGTACTGTTCCGTTTTCATATTAACCTCTTTATGACTTGAGTTGGTGGCAAGCGCGGCTTGCGGAGCACAGTTGGGAAGGCTGGTGTCCAAGGCTACGTTTGCCAAAGGATCAAACGATTTTGCAGGTGGAGGACTCGGTAGATGAGCGTATCGTCTGTCCTTTAAAATCAGAAAAAAATCTCTCATTTTGAAAGGGATAATACAGCTGCAAAGAAAGAAGAATTATTCCGTCAGCTGTCCAAGCTGGATAAGTTGTGTCGCTGGAAAAAAATTCTATAAATTTCCAGTTCTTTTAAATTACTACCATTAGACCAAATTTCATAAGTAAAAGAGTGCATACTAGAGATGGCAGAATTTAGTTGAGTGGAATTAAAAATTCTATTAATTTTTTTTGTTTAAATCCATATTCTCCGTAATTCAGATGCTTTATAATTCACTCTGCATTAATTCAGCAAAATGACAACCAGTTGGCAAAAGGTTAAAAAAGAAAATAAAATAATAAGGGTGTGTGCACACGTAAGCATTTTTTTCGTGCTTTTTAAGTGTTTTTACCAGCAAAAACGCTTTAAAAATGCTTACAAGAAGCATCCCATTCATTTTAATGAATTATGCACTTTTTGTGCATATTGATGCATTTTTTTCCGCAAAAAAACGCATCGCGGTAAAAAACGCAGCATGCTCATTAATTTCGCGGAAAAATCTGCATTTCTAACTATTTTCTATGAGATTGGGGATGCTCTGTTGTCATGCCGCCGCTCTCCCCTGTCGCGCCGCCGCCTCCCGTGCCCCGTCATGCTTACCAGCCCACAGCTTCCCGGCGCGTCCCCGTCGGTCCTCCTGCCCGGACCATGGCGCTTGCTTCCTCCCGGGCGCGCTCTCCCCGCAGGTCTCGCCGCGCACGTCCTTCTTTGTGAGCCGCCCGCTCCCCCCGGTCCTCTCTATGGTCCGGAGGATCCGGGCCCGGAAGCTCCTCCCCACTCTTCCTTATCAGGTCGTTGCTCCCTAGTGACGCTGCCTGATCGTCACTGGTACTTCCTTGTGATTCTGGCCCCACACTTGCTGGCGTTCGCCGCTGCTTCCTCTGCTCCCCGCTGCTTTGCATTTTCTCCCATCCGTGTTACCTGTTCTCTCCTGTGTTTCCAGTGTTCCTGCCTTGCCATCCCGTGTCTCCAGCTTCCTGTGTTCCTGCCATCCTATGCCAGCCCTGCCTCCTGTGTTCCTGCCGTTCTACTCCTGTCCAGCCTCCTGTGTTCCTGCCGTCCTGCTCCAGTCCTGTCTCCAGTGTGCCTGCCGTGCTATCCAGTGTCTTCGTCCAGCCTGTACCCAGTGTTCCAGCCATACCACCCGGTGTCTCTGTCCTGCTCAAGTTCCTGGGTTCCCTCCATGCCTGCTTGTATCTCCGCATTTCCTGATCTCCTTCCGGGTGACTGGTCAACCACGGCTTCTTCTCAAAGACGTTTTCCGCTCCGGAACGGAATTATTCCATTGGCGACAAGGAGCTTTTGGCCATCAAAATGGCGTTGGAGGTGTGGCGGTACCTTTTGGAAGGAGCTGTACATCCTTTTAAGATCTACACGGATCATAAGAATTTGGCCTACATCCGATCGGCACAGAGACTAAATCCACGACAAGCGAGATGGTCTTTATTTTTCTCCAGTTTCCATTTCGAATTGCACTTTTGCCCGGGTAGGAAGAACCTCAAGGCTGATGCGTTGTCCAGATCCTTTCTCGCTGTCGACACAGAGGAGGACCCTAATCACATCCTGGACCCCTCCAAGATCATCACGGTGGCACCCCTCTGTTTGTCTACCCTACCACCGGGTAAGACCTTCGTCCCTGAGACCAACAGGAGGCGAGTCTTGCATTGGGGTCATGCCTCCAAAATTGCGGGCCATGTTGGGTTTAAAAAGACCCTTCGTCTTGTGTCTCGTTACTATTGGTAGCCTACTCTTCCTCAAGATATTCGAGGTTTTTTAGCCTCATGTCCATCCTGTGCCAAGAACAAAGTCCCCCGGCAATTACCCTCTGGACTCTTGCACCCGCTTCCGGTTCCTTCAGCTCCCTGGCAGCACATTGCTATGGACTTTGTCACTGACCTGCCTCATTCTGCTGGATGCACTGTCATCTTTGTTGTTGTGGATAGATTCTCCAAGATGGCTCATTTCATTCCCCTGCCTGGATTGCCCTCGGCCCCTGAATTGGCAAAGATTTTTATCCACCATATTTTTCGTGCCCATGGCTTTCCTCAACGTGTTGTCTCTGATAGGGGAGTCCAGTTCACCTCCCGATTTTGGAGAGCGCTCTGCAAGTTTATGAACATCACGCTGGATTTTTCCTCCGCCTATCACCCTCAGACTAACGGTCAAGCAGAGGGTACTAATCAAGTGTTGGTTAATTACCTCCGACATTTCTCCAACGCTCACCAGAACGACTGGACTGACTTGTTCCCATGGGCCGAGTTTGCGTATAACAATCACGCCAACGAATCTTCTGCCAAGTCTCCCTTCTTCATCGTCTATGGGTTGCATCCAGGCGTGCCTCTACCGGTTCCTCCTGTCTCGGGTGTGCCGGCCGCTGATCTTCTGTCTGGGGAGTTCTCCAGGATCTGGCAGGAGACCAAAACCGCTCTCGAACAAGCGCGAGTGAAGATGAAGAGACACGCAGACAAAAGGTACTTGGACCCACCTCTCTACCACCCTGGCGACAGAGTGTGGCTGTCTTCCAAGTTCATCCGCCTTAGGATCCCTTTGCACAAATTGGGCCCCCTGTATATCGGTCCCTTCGAGGTCTTGACTCGCATCAACAATGTCTCTTACAAGTTGAAGCTTCCTGCCTCGCTTTGCATCCCCAATTCATTTCATGCTTCTCTTCTGAAACCAGTGGTCCTCAACCGATTCCATGACACTACTACCCGCACTCCTCAGGATGTTTCTGCCAATGATGTCTTTGAAGTTAATGACATTCTCGCTATGAAAAAACTGTGGGGAAAGATCTTCCATCTGGTGGACTGGAAGGGCTTTGGCCCTGAGGAGAGATCTTGGGAGCCTCGGGAGAACATACAAACTCCCCGGATTTGGGCAAGATTTCTTTCCAGCCTTGGGAGGGGGGCATGTAAGGAGGGCGGTACTGTCATGCCACCGCTCTCCCCTGTCGCGCCGCCGCCTCCCGTGCCCCGTCATGCTTACCAGCCCACAGCTTCCCGGCGCGTCCCCGTCGGTCCTCCTGCCCGGACCATGGCGCTTGCTTCCTCCCGGGCGCGCGCTCCCCGCAGGTCTCGCCGCGCACGTCCTTCTTTGTGAGCCGCCCGCTCCCCCCGGTCCTCTCTATGGTCCGGAGGATCCGGGCCCGGAAGCTCCTCCCCACTCTTCCTTATCAGGTTGTCGCTCCCTAGTGACGCTGCCTGATCGTCACTGGTACTTCCTTGTAATTCTGGCCAAACACTTGCTAGCATTTGCTCCTGCTTCCTCCGTTTCCAGCTGCTTTGCATTTTTTCCCATCCGTGTTACCTGTTCTCTCCTGTGTTTCCAGTGTTCCTGCCTTGCCATCCCGTGTCTCCAGCTTCCTGTGTTCCTGCAGTCCTATGCCAGCCCTACCTCCTGTGTTCCTGCCGTTCTACTCCTGTCCAGCCTCCTGTGTTCCTGCCGTCCTGCTCCAGTCCTGTCTCCAGTGTGCCTGCCGTGCTATCCAGTGTCTTCGTCCAGCCTGTACCCCAGTGTTCCTGGGTTCCCTCTGTGCCTGCTTGTATCTCCGCATTTCCTGATCTCACCGCTTTTCCGGCTTCCTTGCCTACCACCTATCTGGTCTTCCCCGTCTGCCCTGGGTACCAGCTGCCGCGGTAATAGTTTCCCCTGGGCCTGTCCCTAACACTCCCTGTATAGGGGGTGGTCCATCTGGTCCGCTCGCCCAGGGGAGGTTCGTTGCCGTGGTCCAGTGGGTTCACCCTCAGGGATCCTAACAGTTGTAAGTAGTGAATGAGCGAACATGCTCAGTGATACTCCGATTTCACTCGAGTATCTGGGTGTTCGGATGTGCTCAACATTCACTGAGCATTGGTTGGTGCTCGAATTGAATGCTTGAATCCCCCACCCCGCATATTTGGTGCCTTTATGCAGCTTAGAAATGGCATTGCTGTGATTAGCTGGCCGCATTACCTCATCAGAAGTTATAGAAGGGTCGGCACTGCCACGCTTGGCACACTGATGCCATTGCACAACTTAGGGACTGTTCCGATTGGAGAGAGTAAGTTGTCCAGACCTGTATATGCACAGTTTTAGGAACCAAAGTACGCTAGTTTTGTTACTTTGCTGAACCATCACACTAAAAGTCCTCCTAAGGGCTAATCTTGTGCTTTGCTGTTTTTATGTGATACATTCTACATTAAGCCTAAGGACAGCCGCTGGAGCAGGGAGAATGGCTGAATACAGCATCTAGGCAGGGTTTAGGGCTTTGGAGTCCTTTGCTAAATATATAGCTGCTGCAGGTGACCACTTTTTTTTGAGGGGTGTAAAAACTGATTGTATTGTCATCCATACAGTTTAACCTGCTTTATGTTACACTAGCTGAAGAGCCCGGCGCTGCCCGGGCATAGTAACTAACTGTGGTTAGTTATAGAAAATTATAATTATCCTCCATCCCATAGTCCCGTGCCCATATACCCATCATACATTTCCACAATCCCATAGGCCCGTGCCCATATAACCATCACACATCCTCCATCCCATAGTCCCATGCCCATATACCCATCATACATATTCTCCATCCCATAGTCCCATGCCCATATACCCATTATACATATTCTCCATCCCATAGTCCCATGCTCATATACCCATCATACATATTCGCCATCCCATAGTCGAGTGCCCATATACCCATCACACATCCTTCATCTCATAGTCCCATACCCATATACCCATCATATATATCCTCCATCCCATAGTTCCATGCCCATATACCCATCATACATATCATCCATCCCATAGTCCAGTGCCCATATACCCATCCCCATCACACATCCTCCATCCCATAGTCCCATGCCCATATACATATCCGCCATCCCATAGTCCAGTGCCCATATACCCATCACACATCCTCCATCCCATAGTCCCATGCCCATATACATATCCGCCATCCCATAGTCCCGTGCCCATATACCCGTCAACCATATGCTCCATCCCATAGTCCAGTGCCCATATACCCATCACACATCCTCCATCCCATAGTCCCGTGCCCATATACATATCTGCCATCCCATAGTCCCGTGTTCATATACCCGTCATACATATCCTCCATCCCATAGTCCAGTGCCCATATACCCATCACACATCCTCCATCCCATAGTCCCATTTCCATATACATATCCGCCATCCCATAGTCCCGTGCCCATATACCCATCATAAATATCCTCCATCCCATAGTCCCGTGCCCAAATACATATCCTCCATCCCATAGTCCCGTGCCCATATACTCATCACACATCCTCCATTCCATAGTCAACCATTATGACATCATAATGAGCGGCGGCAGGGCTTGCAACCTTTGATGACATCAGCGTCGCCATGGCAACCATTGTGACATCATAATGAGGGGCGGGGCTTGATACGCACACACTGCTTCCCCAGTATGCAAATAGGGGCATTGTGACATCACAATGAGGGGTGGGGCTTGACGCGCACACACTTTTTCCCCCAGTATGTGGATAGGGGCAAAATTGTTTGGTGAATTGGAATGCACGAGGTTAAAATTTCGCCTCACAACATAGCTTAGGACGCTCTCGGGGTCCAGACGTGTGACTGTGCCAAATTTTGTGGCTGTAGCTGCGACAGTGCGGATGCCTATCCCGGACATACAAACATACACACACACACATATACACACATACATACACACATACATACACACTTTGAGCTTTATATATTAGATTACGGTGGTTTGAAATTTTTACAAATCGCTTGGCCTGCTACAGGTGATCAAAGTTTTTGTTTTATTAAAAAAAATAGTTTCAATTAATCAAGGAAACTTGGTTTCCAGAGACCAAGCAATTAGAAAATGCATAAGGCGTGTGGTAAGGAACGAGAAAATGGAAGGGCAGATGATGGTGCACGCAGACGGCGAGGACGTGGGGCAGGTACGACTGCTCCTGTTGCTGGAGCACAAACAACACATCCATCCATGACACATAGGTTCCTGTTACACTTTGTAGGGAGGAACAAGGAAGCCACACCAATGCGAACAGGTGGTCGGTTGGATAACCGATAATGCTTCCAACATGGTTGCCAGTACCACCCAGTCTTCCACACAGTCCTGTCTCATCAACCAAGAGTCTGGATCACTTAATCCTCACCCTAACCCTCCTTCCTCCCACCATGTTACTTCCCAGGAGACCAGTGATCCCACATTAAGACACTCCAAGGAGCTATTTTATCATCATTTCTTGATTGCTGCCTCTTATCCTGCATGTTCCAAGAGGGAGTGGAGGATATGGTGTTCAGTAATGCACAAATGTTATGATGAGTCACCGAAGGAGGAAAAAACAAAATACCAGCTAAGTCCAGAAAAACCAGAGAGGTTGGCAGCTATCGGATTGCAGACCCCTGAACCTATCCACAACAACTAGCAGTAGCCGTGGGGGGTTCCTACGGTGCCCTAGACCCCTCGATCACAGCCGGAGAACTACATAGCCTAAAGACAGAAAGGGGAAAAACTAAACTGCCCCAGAGCAGACCCCAAAGCAATAGGCAGCCCCCAACATATAATGACGGTGAAGCAAGATGAAAACACTAACACAGATAGAAAGATAGGTTGAGCAAATGATGGGGCCCAAGCTAACTACATAGGACAGGATAGGAAAGCTGCTGTCTGCCATCCGCAAAAACCCTATCAAAATGAGCCAACCGACTGATAGGAAAAACAGGCCCTGAAGTCGCTAGGCTTCAAAAGACTATATCAGCACTCAGGTAAATTCCGAAGACAGAGCAAAAGAACAACAGATCAGAGACAAAAATGGAATTCAGCTCACCCCCAGCCGGGGATGGCAGAACTCCCAAAAACAAGGCAATACAAAAACAAAACTGAAGAGTACATAGCAGAGCAGAAAAACTTAGCTTTGAGATGCAGGAATCAGACTGGTCTCCAAGAATCCAGCAGGAAAATCTCCAGCCAGGAAGAAGGGCGTCGGCAGCCTTATATCGAGTCCTCAATTCCAGCCACCCAGTCATCATCTAGCTGCCCAGGTGTTTGGTAATCAGTCTCACTACCTTCCTTCACTAGAGGAGGGAGTTCATCAGACCTCAATGGTGAAGGGAAAAATGAACTCACAACACACAAAACTTAGAGCAGCCATGATCACAAGAAGATGACGGTGGGGAATGGCAAATTTTGTCTAGGGAGGTAGATGATCATGAGACACAGTTGCCAATAAGTCAGGTTGTTGTTAAGTCACCAGTTCAGGGGGACCAGGGTGTGGAGTGGAAGACGAGGTGGTGGATGACAAAGTCACTGACCCAACCTGGGAAGCTTTCATGCAGAGTAAATCAAAAGAGCTGAGGGGGGGAAGGATCTGCAGCACCGAAACAGGCAGGAAAAGGCAGTGGGGTAAACTGAGGGAGAAGGGAAGCAACCGTTCCACGGGGCACCAACACTCGTGAATTTCTCCGTTAAAGAGTTGGGTGTTCCCCAGTCTGGGACTTTTTTAAAGAGAGCTCTGAGGCAAAAAAATATTCATTTGCAACCTGTGCCATGCCAAGGTCAGCAGGGGCCTCATGTGGCTCCTTGAGAAAATGAATTACCCACTCCTGCTCTATTATGTATAGTGCTATGTTATGCGTAGCGCTGTACATAAGGGGAAAAAAATTGGGCAACGCGCTATGCCCGCCGCTGTCTCTCTTATTTTGCATTTGCAGATGTGCACCAGAGTGTGTGTTAATTACTTGACCTATCACATGATTGATCAAAGGGGGTCATGTGACATGTCACATGATATGATTGGGTGAGGAGCACGCCTTCTAAACTTCCCTGGGCCCTGGCTACTCTTAATCCTCCCTTGCACATGGGTCACATGTTCCTGTGTCGTGACATCATCAATGCAGAAAGAAATAAAGATTATCAGTGATCTAAGCAGTGTCAGAAATGGACAGGCTATCATTATCTCTACAGATTAGCAATACCCCTGACAGGCTGTAATCAATATCATGTCTCCTGAGTGACCACATATAGACACATGTGGCATAAACACTTCTCAACAGATTATTACAAAGTTATGTTTTTTGTCGGCATTCATCTCCGGAAAAAAAGGTAAGAGAAGTCAAATCAAATTAGTTTCCACATATTCAAGCATTGGAAGTGCAGAAATGGGCCTCGTCTGCCTGGTCAGTCAATATATTATATTACCGTATCTTACAAATACGTTTTCAACATTGAGAATTTTATCTGCAGAGTTGGAGCCTTTCCTAATTTTAGTAAACTTTACAAAAGGTTTCAGGGTCACCTAATGTTTGGTAAGCGGTGTCCTCATGTCCCTTCATTGGAGACGTAACAAGATAACTGCGAAGTGGATGGCTTTAAAAGCAGGTTAACTTTGTTATCCAGTGCCATTTGCTGAAACCCAAACATGGATTACACAATGAAATGCCCATTAAGCTGCAAAGGTCGCAGAAAGATTTGTATCAGCTGAATAAAATTACGTAGGTCTATTCTAATACATTTTCCACATTCTGATAACACAATTAAAATGGAAGATGCGGCCGCTCATTGCTCTATCCGATTAGGAACTATCCAAGCAACTCTAGGAACGACTCGACATAAATAAGTGGCGCGTATGCTCCATTTAACTATTGCTACAAAGTCATAAAATACGCAGCTTTATATTGTAATACAAAAATAACAGTCTGTAAGAAAATAGGCTCTATGGCCAGTCAAAAGAACCTGAGCCCCAATGCAAAAAATGCTCAAGAATTAGGTGCCATTTGTCGTACTGGTTTGTTCCTATCTACTGTAACAGAGAGTCATCTAGACCCCATCTGGCCTCATTGGCTGCATGTATGTCGCTGCCTTCGTCTTACTTTAAAGCATGATTGTCAACTCTTCTCGAACATTCGAAAGGCTCATGGAAAGAGGTGAGACCCCCAGAACTTTAGGAGAAGTTACCAAATCCCTAGATGTCTATCCATTACAGTAAATGGCTGCCCACTCTCCCCAGTCCCACAAGCTCGCTGCCTCGGGGTAAAGGCCCCGTCACACTAAGCGACTTACCAGCAATCCCGACACCGATATCAAGGTGTCAGGATCGCTAGTAAGTCGCTATGTGATCGCTGGTGAGCTGTCACACAGACAGCTTCACCAGCGATCAGCACAGCGATGCCGAGCGCCCGGCATCGCTGGCCATCCCTGTAAAAAATAGAATCAAAATAAAAAATATAGTTATTCTCACCTTCCGACGTCCCGTTCAATCCTTGACGCTGATCTCGCCTTCAAACCACATATCCAAGCCCTATCCACTTCCTGCCGACTTCAACTCAAAAATATTTCACGAATCCATTCATTCCTCAATCAAAAACCTGCAAAAACCCTAGTCCATGCCCTCATCATCTCTCGCCTTGACTACTGGAACCTCCTGCTCTGTGGCCTCCCCTCGAACTCTCTCGCACCCCTCCAATCTATTCTAAACTCTGCTGCCCGACTAATCCACCTGTCCCCCCGCTATTCCCCAGCTTCTCCCCTCTGTCAATCCCTTCACTGGCTCCCCATTGCACAGAGACACCAGTACAAAGCCCTAACTATGACATACAAAGCCATCCACAACCTGTCTCCTCCATACATCTGTAACCTCGTCTCCCGGTACTTTCCTGCACGCAACCTCCGATCCTCACAAGATCTCCTTCTCTACTCACCTCTTATCTCCTCTTCCCACAATCGCATGCAAGATTCCTCTCGCGCATCACCCCTACTCTGGAACGCTCTACCACAACATATCAGACTCTCACCTACCATCGAAACCTTCAAAAAGAGCTTGAAGACCCACCTCTTCCGACAAGCCTATAACCTGCAGTAACCACCGATCGCCTAATGTATTCTCACCTATCCCTTGTAGATTGTGAGCCTTCGCGGGCAGGGTCCTCTCTCCTCCTGTACCAGTTATGACTTGTTTTGTTTAACATTATTGTACTTGTTTTTATTATGTATACCCCTCCTTACATGTAAAGCGCCATGGAATAAATGGCGCTATAACAATAAATAATAATAATAATGTCATGCAGCACAATGTCGGCTCCGGGATGAAGACCGCAGGGGCAAAGAAGAAAAACACCATCACTGTTCATTGCACTAATTTTAGGTTTACTTTGCTTTTATTGACGCAAATGAAGAATGGAATGGATAAACTGGAAGTGGGACACTAGTGTTTTATGGAAGCACAAATGGGGGACATTACTAAGTTGGACCACTTTTATTACTGTGCCGGGGCACATAGAGCTTTTATTTAATAATGGGGGGCCACTATTACTATTTGGATGCACAAAAGGAAATTATTAACTTGTGTGGGAACTAAGAGTGCACTATTGCTGTGTGGAGGCACAGAAGGGTCACTATACACTTGTGATTGTGCTGAAGGTATGCTGTCAATATTGGTGGACAATAGAGGGAAAAGCAGTTACTATTGATGCTAGGTACAGGAGAGGCATTACTAGCTAGGGAACTTTGCATGGATACGGCATTATGTGGATTGCATGTAGGTGGGGAGGGTTCTCGAAATAGTGATGAGCCAAAGATGTCTATGCATTACATTCGGCAGAGATGAGTCTTGGGGGAAGTCTTCAAGATGGTCTGGGCTGGATGGAGAAGAAAAATGACAGTGAGCAATTTCAATGAGAATATCACCCACCCATGAGGAACTGGATTTATCTGTACAGAATATAAATTTAGGATATACAGAGAGCGTGTGTAATACTGTTATCTGCCAATATATGATTACAATATGGTGGTCCAGTGCTGACCTTCAAGGGTACTTCCACAATAAGCCGACAAATGACTGCTGCATCATCACTCAGCAATGGGAGCCACTAAAAAGTTATAAGGAAAGGAAGCTAAAGCCCAATCAAATCATAGAAATCTTTATTAATCCAAGCAAGAGACAATAAACAGACACATACTGTATATTAAAAGGAAAAACAAACGGAGAGCATACTACATTACTCAAAAAAATAATTGTAACAATCTTTCCAACATGGACTCCAACCAAACGAGGAGTGCGTAAAAATATTCATGTAAGTTAAATATAATTAATCTGTAGATAGGATGAAAAGGACATTTCTGTATAAAGAAGATTGTACAGTATAGCTGACCACACAAATGATGGACCTGTTAATAAAGTGCAATGCAGAATATAACTAGACAGATCAAAATCAATTCATACAACCAAGTGGTCAAGTGGGAGCCATTAGTTGGATTTTGGCTGTTAGATAAATAATTGTCCTCCACCTTTTGTGAGACTTAAAATATGACTCAGGTCTATCAGGCAACCCCTTTCCCGTCTATCTGAAGATATCACTGTTCCTGGGTTGTTGCCCTTCATCAGTATAGGGAAAATGTCTATTAAGAGCCCTCAACCATATCTCAAGTGTTGAAAACAAAAAAAAACAACTCCTTTGCCCCATATGGGAAATATTTTAATGTGTTAGAATCGACAGGCTTAAGGCTTCCGCAAAAGAGAAGATATCTAAATGATTCCAATGGTGTAAAAAATACCATCTTTACTAAGTTTACACTAACTCACCAGGAACACTTGTGACTGTGAAGAGTCTTCCATATGCTTCTCTCACTCCAAACAATTAAGTGTCATCGACAGAACAAATCCCGTAAGATGCGTCAGACACAGCCGCATATTTACTCACACCCTATTAAAGTGAGGAAAGGCCCTGACCAGCCTTCTGTCTGTTTTATGTAACAAGACTGACAGTTTTCTCACGAAAAGTACTCAACATATTGAAGACAAAAGTTAAGAGTTTGTTGAATAATTCCAGCATTAAACAGCAAGATCCCACTTTGTATTCCACACTGCAGAGTTTTCATTGGAAATAGATAGGACAATGATTGACTTCAGGTCTCCACCATCTCATTCATTAATGGAATCAATAAGTATTGTTCTAATTGGTAGGAGCCTCCTGGAAACTTCGAAACAGAAAAGCATATTTTGGTCATAGGGCTTTATCAGTGTCAAGAATCTAAACTTATTTTTATTTGATATACAGCTGAATGCAAACTATTCTAAACTGTCCATGCACTATAAATGCTGGGTGGCTGAGCATTCCTTTGAACCCTATATACATGAAAACGTTGTTTTCCTGCAAATGGATATGTTCTCAATAGGGAGAGGAAGCCTCTAAAGAGTCAATAGATCCCTTTGATTGCTTATTCATGTTATATTCATGCTATATTGTAGTATATTTATTGTTGTTTGCATGCCCCTTTAAAGAGAGCCTTTTACTGGAGATGCCTAGGATGCTGGAACATACGTCAGACCATATCTTGCAATTTGTTTTTCTAAGACAGGACCTTTCACTGGATTTTTTAAATTTAAACTGAGTACCTCTTCCAGTTGCTGCTGCTCCACTGATTCTGGAACAGTTTTTCTTTTTCTCCTGTGCCCCTCTGTTCCAAAGTTATACCCCTTAAATGGGTTGTCCGGGCTTTTCACATAATCTCAGTACATATCTGGGCTGCAGAATTATGACAATAAGTAATTTACTTTCTGTCACTAGTTTGCACGGTTTTCTAGCTATTCTGAACAGAACGTCCAAGGGGGTGTGTGTTATGGCATTGAAATGAGAACTAGTCGTAACCTCCTACTCTACTCCAAACATGCCCTCTATAGCAACAACCCCACCCTCCATAGCTACAGGCCCTCCCCGTCCACATGAAGCAGCCCTCATCACACAGTAATGAATTCTTCCCCTCCAGCAGCCTCAGTGCAGAGAGCAGAGAGCTGCTCCTCCCCCAGACACACGCTGAACAGTGATCTATGGAAAGTGAACCTAGTGAGGAGGAGGGAAAATCGTCCTGTATTCTGGGCCACTCCATGATTACAATACATAACTCATTATCAGTGATTCCTTCCCTCACTGTCCCAGGCTGCTGGCAGCAGTGAGAACAGACTGTGTGATGGCCAGTGATGGGGGTCTGCAGCTTCTAATCTGCACAGGGGATGGCAGTCACTGATGTAATCTGTTCTGTGACAAAGCCTCTGCTGTGTGAATGAGACAGCTCTGTGTCACTGATGTTTTCACACAACAGCAGATTTGGTGCAGTGTATGTGTGAGCACTGTGTCTCTAATGACACAAATACTGATGGGAGCAGCCTGTCCAATTAGCAGCTGTAACAGTGTGAAGTGTTGGGGGGTGTATGTATGTATGTATTGTGCTGCTTTCACAAATGTATTAAATGTAGGATGTATTAACAGAAGCATACAGTCTAGATCACGTGAAGTCATTATTTCCCTCTACTCCTCTTTGGTCAGACCTCATCTGGAATATTGTGTCCAGTTTTGGGCACCACATTTTAAAAAAGACATCAACAAACTGGAGCAAGTTCAGAAAAGAGCGACCAGAATGGTGACCGGTCTGCAAACCCTGTCTTATGAGGAAAGGTTGCAGGATTTGGGAATGTTTAGTTTGCAAAAGAGAAGACTGAGAGGAGACTTAATAGCTGTCTACAAATATCTAAAGGGCTGTCACATTGTAGAAGGATCAACTTTATTCTCATTTGCACAAGGAAAGACTAGAAGCAATGGGATGAAACTGAATGGGAGGAGACACAGATTAGATATTAGAAAAAACTTTTTGACAGTTAGAGTGATCAATGAGTGGAACAGGCTGCCACGAGAAGTGGTGAGTTCTCCTTCAATGGAAGTCTTCAAACAGAGGCTGGACAGACATCTGACTGGGATGATTTAGCGAATCCTGCTTTGAGCAGGGGGTTGGACCAGATGGCCCAGGAGGTCCCTTCCAACTCTACGATTCTATGATTCTAAATACAGGATCACTGCTGTGTTCTTTCCAATGCTGGAATAATGATAAAGATGAGTGCTGGTGCAGTTTACTGCCAGCCAATGAGTGGGCAGTGGGTGGTGCTGGTCACTGGAGCTTGCTGGGAGTTTGGTGGAGCTTCGCACATACACTGCACCAAATCTGCTACTGTGTGAAGACATCAGTGACACAGAGCTGTCTCATTCACACAGCAGAGGTTTTGTCACACAACAGATTACATTAGTGACTGCCATCCCCTGTGCAGCTGCAGACCCCCATCACTAGCCATCACACAGTCTGTTCTCACTGCTGCCAGCAGCCTGGGACAGTGAGGGAAGGAATCACTGATAATGAGTTATGTATTGTAATCATGGAGTGGCCCAGAATACAGGACGATTTTCCCTCCTCCTCACTAGGTTCACTTTCCATAGATCACAGTTCAGCATGTGTCTGGGGGAGGAGCAGCTCTCTGCTCTCTGCACTGAGGCTGCTGGAGGGGAAGAATTTGTTACTGTGTGATGAGGCCTGTAGCTATGGAGGGTGGGGTTGTTGCTATAGAGGGCATGTTTAGAGTAGAGTAGGAGGTTACGACTAGTTTTCATTTCAATGCCATAACACCCCCACTTGGACGTTCTGTTCAGAATATCTAGAAAACCGTGCAAACTAGTGACAGAAAGTAAATTACTTATTGTCATAATTCTGCAGCCCAGATATGTACTGAGATTATGTGAAAAGCCCGGACAACCCCTTTTATAATACAGATGTACTTTTTCTTTCAACTGGGCGTATACCACAGAACTTCTCTGTGGGCGTTTGCTTTTTCTCCTCTATGACTCTGGCCAATCAAAACAGGGCCACGCCCACAGAGAAGTTGTGAAATATATGCCCAGTTGGTCGAAAAGAAAAGTACATCTTTATTATCAGGGGTATAATTTGGAACAGAGGGGCACAGAAGAAAAGAGAAACTGCTCCAGAGTCAGTGGAGCAGCTGCAAATCAAGGAGCTACTCAGATTAAACTAAACATTCCAGCGAAAAGTCCCCTTTAAGGCAAAAATGTTTTGGTTGGCAAAGCTTGTGTGTGGACCTAACTTCAGAGTTATGGAACGTTATCTGTAGTGAGCAATGTTGTAGTGAAGTTAGCAAGGTCGTGAAGCTGAGCAAGTGAGTTCAGATGTAGTGAAAAATTCTACAGCAAAATAAACATGTGTTACATATGGATTTTACCCTTAATATTTTTTCATAGCAATCAGCTGTGATAAGTGGAGAGCCCTACAGTGCTACCCTAAGGAAATCGAATCATTACAAATTGACCATTAAAATCAATAGTGTGTCCTTGTAACACACAGATGTAATGGATCCTTCAAAGCAACACATACTCTTTGAAGTTGCTCTTTACTACAGTCAACACAAAAAAGTATTTTTCGTCATAAACATTTATATATAGATACTAGAGTTGGCGTGAATTGATTAGTCAAACCTGGTCGATCGACCACAACAGTCATCTGTGGTCGCTCGATAAGAGGCCTGAAAGGTGCCTCTTACCTTCCACCATCTATGGCTCTACTTTCAATTAACCTGTCTTATATGTGTCATTGCACCAGACCTGCTAATCAAAAGAAAGAGCCGTGGATGTTGAGAAGAAGGAGGCGGATCTTGGGGCTCTTATCCAGCGACCAGAGATTACTGTTGCGGCCAAGGACCGGGGCTGTAAATCATTTCACATGAACTCTAATAGATACAGGTGTGTGTAAAGGTAAGGCAATATTTAGCAACTCTTATGGACCATCAAGGAGGATACTCAAAACGGGGACTTCCCAAACTACAATAAGAGTCAATGAATTTACTCCCATGCTGGCATTTGGCATCATTAGATGGAGGACTCATGTCTAAATTTGCAAGGAGGGCATGGAAAAGTGTAGCCTAAACCTAAAAAATGATGTGGCTGTTTTGGGCAAAATGTTGGAATCTGCAACCAATGTCCTCTCAGAAGATCATCCTAAAAAAGTTTGCAAAGCTCCAAGACCCGAATGCAAGAGCTTTAATTGGGCCTCCACCTACCCAATGTCACTTGGTGTCTTCTCATGTGGCAGAGATATTTTTGGGCCACATCAGGACCCAGGTGCAGCTTTAATGTAAAAACCTATATGGGAGCTCATACACATTAGATAAAACTCAAATGAGATGGATGATTCTGATCCTAATGAATTATCGTTGGCTGGTTTTGACCTTCACCCAATGGATGAATCTTCGGAGTAGTTCAAAACCCTGATGGACATGATGGATTTTTTTCACTTGATGATCAGCACTGGCAGCATCATTGCCGCCAAAAATTCAATATTAGCCAATGCAATCTGTGATGTGCCATGCCATTGTCCCATTTTCATCTAATGTGCATGAGGTCCTTGTACCTACGCTATGTACGAGAGATTCTCAAACTTTACAAAAAATGAACATGAGCAGTTTGGCGACACACTTGACATCTAGTGAAGAAAATCTTGGGTATTAGGTTCTTAGTAACATAAGACATTTTCAAGAAAGCAAGACGGGCAAGACAGAATAATCTGTCCTATACTCCGGGATATCATTTTTTATAAGTTTACTCCCTCCTTAAAACTTGGAACATTTCTTATTGCGTTCTGACCGGCATCTTGTTTTGCGAAAGAAACAGTATAAGAAGCAAACAAATAAAAAACAAAACACGGATGTTATGAAAGAGGAATGACACAAGCTATCCGTCTTCAGGCTCAGGCGCTAGATGCTCTGGAAGGAAACCTGTTCGATATTAGATGGCCTTTCACTTGTACAAATGATGCCACAGCAAGTTTTTACCAAGTTATAAAAATTGTAGCAGCACAATAAATTGTAAGACAAAAAAAAAAGGAGAGAAATTCAATTTAACAAGAAACTTGTAACTTTTCACTTAAAGAGCTCCTACTTTCAGGACCAGGCAGAAGGAATGGGCGCTATATCAAACATCAATACCATATGCTGCTCCTACAAGATTGCCCTCCGAATCAAAACTATATTTTATAACCCCCGGGGAAATTTAGTACAAGTGTAGCAAAATTTCCTTTCATCTTGCTGATAGCTCGTTTTTTTTTTGCCGAAGCCAAAAAAGTGTAAAGATTATTTATACGGTAGAACATATATTATTTTTTTGCTTTGACAGTGAAGCATTTTGATAGCGGGACGTGCTTTTGTATTCAAACACGTGCGAGGGGGACAGATGCCGAGCTGATCGATGAGAAACGTCCATATTCCAGTGGTTTTATAGCTGCGTGAATTTATGCCTCCAGCACACATGGAGACCCGGAATATGAATATATTGGAAGGCAGCATGCTGTGTGAAAACACAATGCGCAATGTAAAAGAAATATATACCCTGCCTATAAATGTATTTTACCCTAAATGGACAGTAAAATATAAGGAGGAGGAAATAAAATGTGCGAGGAGGCATTCTCTGCTATATATTTGTCTTCAAAAAGAATAAATACAATCACTTATCGACTTGTCTTACAATCAAATGTATCACTACATAATGTCAAAAAATACAGGAAATATTAAAAGTGATGGTCTCATCTATGCCAGGAACACACATCTTCCCTGCATCCTGGTTTTCTGTTTTCCGGGGGGCAGTGCGCTCCTGCTTGATTGACAGTTCAGACCAGCAACATTGTTGCATAAGGGAACTTTCACACTGTGTATTGGTACACATTCGTTGGTCCCATTGAGGCTTATGTCTGCAAACCAGGATTCGGTCGTATACATCGATGGGGCCATGGACTATAATGATGCCAGCAGAGTGAACTTTTACTCTGCCGTGCATCATTTTTCGCGAGAAGCGGACACTCACACACGCCCAAAAATGATGTGGCTCGCCCTCGCACACCCAGGACTGCGCGGTACTCGGTACTGGGCCAGTGTCAAGGCAGGAAAGTGTCACAGCAGCGGTGACCCGGTCCGTGGCCCTGGGCGCCCAATATCAATGGCGGTGATGTTAATGGTGTTAAAGTTTATATGAATAGTTCGTGACGCCACCCGTGGTGTTTGGCAAGTAAGATGGTAAGCCAACACTGTATACAGATCCGCTGGGACTGATGGTGTGGTGCAGCAGAGATGGTATAGCTCCCCACAGGTGGAGCTGTAGTCCCAGGGCAGTGTAGGTACAATGGATGAGGAGAGGCGCAGAATGTATGGAGGCTGGTACCCAGGTGTAGTGGTGCTGGAATAACTGGAGGACACCAGAGTATGCGGTTCCAAAGCTTTACTCACTGTTTGCAGTTCACACAACTACCTGCCTTGGTACTGTGTTCTCCAGGTCAGGGCTCCAGCCAACCTCCAGGCAGGATAGGATTCTCCCTTCCACACTCCGCCAACATGTACCTTACTCAACGACTCCTTCAATGCGCCTTTAGGTGCGAAGCACTCCAGTACTTAGTTACCCTGGAATGCCTCTCTCTAGGTGTTCCTAGTCTTTACTTGTATGACAGACAGCTGTAGCCTGCTTTGGGGACTCCTCACTGCGTCCCGGCTCTCTATTCAGTTGCTGTTGTGTCCCAAGTCTATGATGGGAGCAAGGCGTTAACGGCTCACTACTCCTCCGGTGTCTGTTGCCGGACATAAAGATCCAATCAACCTCGGGCACCGGGCCCCGGCCTTTGCGCTCTCTGGACTGGAAAGGTTCTCTATCTTTCTTCAACCAGCTTCCCACCGTCCTTCTATTCTCCTTCGTTCCGATCTGTTCTCTCTCTCTTATGGAAGGTTAGGTTATCAATCTTATCAGTCTCTTTCTCTGGTCTTTCTCGTGCCAGCAGCCCAGATCACTGGGACCTGCTGCAGCATGTCCCTCAGACACCCATCTTCTCTCTTCTCTCTCCTCTAACCAACTAACTGCCCTCACTCTTCCCACTCTTTTGTATCATCTCTCTCCACCCGCCTCCCAGCACATCTCGTGTACGAAGCAGGGTTCCATGAGGGGTGCTCTGCTAACCCCCAGCCTGAAGCTGTTAGGTGGCCCCACTGAACTATCCTGTGTGTGTAATGCAGGTGTGGAGTGTGGGCAGGAGTTCCCACCTTACCTGGATGGTGGGGCACTACACCTTAGGAGAAGGTGCAGTACCTCTGTGGCGACTGAAGCCTCAGGGGCGCCACATACCCCCCCGTTAAACACAGCACGTCCGCAGGCTGTAAGATAACAAAAGGTACAATACAGGAACACACAAAAAATTTTAAATGCTATTCAACAATACTTATCTAATCTTCCTAATGTAGGAGGCACATTTCTTAAACGTTACAAACAGGTTAACTTCCTATCTTAGTATCAAAAATTTACTTAAGTGCAATTCTTAATTCAAAGTGCTATACTCAACACATTTTCTTTATTACTGTACATTTTCTATCAATTATTCTCTTTTTCTTTCTTTCTTCTACTGGACGCAAGACACTGACCATCTACTCTTGGCCTGTCACCTGTCACTTTCAATTCTTCAGTCTTTATTCAATTCTCACATTCTATTCTAATTCTCTGTATCAAATATTCTATAAAAGACATTTACTTTTCACAAGACACAACATTATCAAATACGTTATCATAAAACATTCAAAATTCTTGTAAGGTGCTGAACACTGCTCCCAGCCGGGCTTTCTTGCAGTGTCCCTTGAGGTAGACATCATTCTTCGAAAAGTGTCCGTGCAAAAACATTATCTTCGCAAAGAATCTTTATATGTAAAACCAAGAAAGGGCACCTAAAGAGGTGCAACTATTTACAATAAAAGTTTTTGGATCAATCAGCGTCCATGATCTCCACAGTTCCATTTCAAAAACAACGCTGCCAATCAAAACCTGGGCAAAATGATAAACAAAAGAAGACAAAGGCACAACTGGTGCAATAAACCCTCCTGGGTAACAAGATTTAGTAAATTATTTCAATTGTCGTCCCCTCCTGGGGTTCTGGAAGCTGAACTGGAACTGTTCTCGTCCTGATTCTGGTTCCTTGCTATGGGGTCTTGTCTGATACGAGGTCTAGCTCCTAAGGCTTCTGCAGTGTGTTGGTGCTGATGAGCAACTGCCTGGGGATTTGGCAGTAAAGGGATCCCGAGATCACCGTCCCAAAACGATCCAGATCCCCCTCTGACCTGTAGATGTCGGATCGGGCATGCCAGCTCCAACCATACTCCGACCAGCATGGTCCTCCTCTTCCCCATCAACCCATTAGGAAGGCCGGGGTAAATACCTGGGAGTTCCTGATGGTGCGGCCTCTGTTCCGGTGCAGGCGTGATGGCAGCGGGTGCTGCCCGACGAGACACCGGGAACAGCGGTGGGGCCAACAGCAGCTCCGGGTCCGCGGGGGTCGCTGGCGGGACCTGCGCAGCCGCACCAGGTCTGGGCAGGAGTTTCTCTTCCTCCGCTTCAGCTCCTAGAGCTGTGTATAACTCCTCCGGTATCAGCAGCAAAGAGGGGACGGAGTACGCTGCCGATGGCATGGCAGCGGCTCCGAGCTCTGCAGGGTCTGTCAGGAAAAGATCCGGTGTGGCAGTGGCAGGTACCGGTGTTGCGGGTACCGCAGGTGTGGGCACTTCCTGGGCGCGCTGCAGGTCCAATATCCATAGCACTTTTCGCCTCAGTCGCAGGCGGCGTGTCAGCTGGATAATCTCATCCTCCAGCTGTTGGGGATCCATTCTTAAGATCGGGTCGGAGCCTACAGCCATTAGCCAGGGAGATTCAGTTCCCCGCGCTCCGCAGGCCTCATTCCCTCACTCTCCAAAATGGCGTTCTGGCATCCTTCCTCTTGCTCCACCTTTCTGCTCTCCACTGGCTTTCTCTGCCCCTACTTCCGGGGGCGGCGTCTTCTTCCAGCGCCTCCATACCAAGCCAGTATACGAACCCCCCGGGGGGTGGGCCATGCATCGGTCACATAGTAATTCAGGCAGGGATGGCCCAAGACTCTTCGCGGTCTTTTCTTGGGACCTCCCATCTCTTCACGCCCTTCTTCTCCGCACCAGCGGCCATTTCTAATGTCCATTTTACAGTCTATTAAATTTGGTCTTCTGCACATTTTCAAAAGTTGTAAATCCAAGGAACACAGAACCCGATGGCATCGGGTCTCGTCATCCTGATCGTGACGCCAAAATTGGGTCGCCCTCGCACACCCAGGGCTGTGGGGTACTCGGTACCGGGCCGGTGTCAAGGCGGGAAAATGTCACAGCAGCGGTAACCCGGTCCGTGGCCCTGGGCGCCCAATATCAATGGCGGTGATGTTAATGGTGTTAAAGTTGATATGAATAGTTTGTGACGCCACCCGTGGTGTTTGGCAAGTAAGATGGTAAGCCAATGCTGCATACAGATCCGCTGGGACTGATGGTGTGGTGCAGCAGAGATGGTATAGCTCCCCACAGGTAGAGCTGTAGTCCCAGGGCAGTGTAGGTGCAATGGATGAGGAGAGGTGCAGAATGGTATGGATGATGTTACCCAGATGTAGCGGTGCTGGAATAAGTGGAGGACACCAGAGTATGTGGTTCCAAAGCTTTACTCACTGTTTGCAGTTCACACAACTGCCTGCCTCCGTACTGTGTTCTCCAGGTCAGGGCTCCAGCCAACCTCCAGGCAGGATAGGATTCTCCCTTCCACACTCCGCCAACATGTACCTTACTGAACGACTCCTCCAATGCGCCTTTAGGTGCGAAGCACTCCAGTACTTAGTTACCCTGGAATGCCTCCCTCTAGGTGTTCCTAGTCTTTACTTGTATGACAGACAGCTGTATCCTGCTTCGGGGACTCCTCACTGCGTCCCGGCTCTCTATTCAGTTGCTGTTGTGTCCCAAGTCTATGATGGGAGCAAGGCGTTAGCGGCTCACTACTCCTCCGGTGTCTGTTGCCGGACATAAAGATCCAATCAACCTCGGGGACCGGGCCCCGGCCTTTGCGCTCTCTGGACTGGAAGGGTTCTCTATCTTTCTTCAATCAGCTTCCCACCGTCCTTCTATTCTCCTTCGTTCCAATCTGTTCTCTCTCTCTTTTGGAAGGTTAGGTTATCAATCTTATCAGTCTCTTTCTCTGGTCTTTCTCGTGCCAGCAGCCCAGATCACTGGGACCTGCTGCAACATGTCCCTCAGACACCCATCTTCTCTCTCCTCTAACCAACTAACTACCCTCACTCTTCCCACTCTTTTGTATCATCTCTCTCCACCCGCCTCCCAGCACATCTCGTGTTACGAAGCAGGGTTCCATGAGGGGTGCTCTGCTAACCCCCAGCCAGAAGCTGTTAGGTGGCCCCACTGAACTATCCTGTGTGTGGAATGCAGGTGTGGAGTGTGATCAGGAGTTCCCACCTTATCTGGATGGTAGGGCACTACACCTTAGGAGAAGGTGCAGTACCTCTGTGGCGACTGAAGCCTCAGGGGCACCACAGATGCACGACAGAGCATGCATTCACTTTGTCAGCACCATTACAGTCTATGACCCCATCGGCGCATACACTCAAATCCCATTTTGCGTGGTGTTCGGATTTGAATCTTGACGGTACCAATGATCCGGTGCCAAAATGCATTGCGAAAGCACCCTAACTGATCTGAACTGTGCAATCTTCAAAACGGCAAGTGGTGGCAGCACTTGCTCTGAACATGGCTGGATAGGGTGTTAGCAGTGCACTCCACAAACTCGGGCAGCTTCAAAGCATCACCTACAAACTTTATAGGAAAGAGCTTGTAAGCACTGCACATGTTCGAACACTGCAGTTAGACTGCAAATAATAAGTATGTACCCCATAATGGATTTGTAAGGAGGAAGACCGGGCTGTGGGTACCTGTGCTGCGCCGGGTCCAGAACTGTCAAGGCTGCGTCCATTGTTTCCCGGGTAAGGCAAAAAGGCCTGGACAGGTGCTCTAACACGGAAGATGGGGGCGAGGTTAACCCCTTACCTACAATTGACGTAATATTCCGTCCATGTGACCATGGACCTAATTACCATGGACGGAATATTACGTCATCGCGATCAGCGGCGCCCACGTGGTGAGCGCCGCTGATCGCGGCCGAGTGTCAGCTAATTATCATAGCTGACACCCGGCACAATGTGTCAGGGGCGGTCACGGACAGCCCCCGACACGTTAACCCCTTGCACACCGCGATCAAACACGATCACGGTGTACCGGGGGTTAAAGGGAAGCATCGGCAGGGAGGGGGCTCCCTCCTTGCTTCCCTGAGCCCCCCACGGCAGCGCAATGTGCAGCGCTGCTGCAGGGGACTCCTTTCCTGCAGGTCCCCAGAGCCAATATGGTGACGGGGACCTCCGGGGGCCTGCAGGAAGCTGGCTTCCTCAGTGCCTGCAAAGCGCAGGCATGAGGAAGCCTGTGCAGTGCCTGTGACAGATCGCACAGTGATCTGTGATGTGACAGATCAGCGATCTGTCACAGGACAGTGATGTCCCCCATGGGACATTGTAATAAAGTAAAAAAAAAACTAAAAAAAAAAGTGTAAAAATAATTTAAAAAAAAATCGCCAAATAAATTAAAAAAAAATAAAAATTCCCCAATAAATTCATTTTTTGGAAATAAAAAAAAAACAAAACAATAAAAGTACACATATTTGGTATCGTCATGTCCGTAACGACCCGCCCTATAAAACTGTCCCAATAGTTAACCCCTTAAGCGAACCCCTTAAAAAATAAAAATAAAAAACGAAGCAAAAAATAATGATTTATTATCATACCGCCGAACAAAAAGTGCAATAACGCGCGATCAAAAAGATGCATATAAATATCCATGGTACCGCTGAAAACGTGATCTTGTCCTGCAAAAAACGAGCCACCATACAGCATCATCAGCGAAAAAATAAAAAAGTTATAGCTCGCAGAATAAAGTGATGCAAAAATAATTATTTTTTATATAAAATTGTTTTCATTGCATAAAAGTGCCAAAACATAAAAAAAGACCTAAATGAGGTATCGCTGTAACCGTACTGACCCGAAGAATAAAACCGCCTTATAAATTTTACCGCACCCGGAACGGCGTAAACGCACCACCCAAAAGAAATTCATGAAACGCTGGTTTTTGTTCATTCTGCGTCCCAAAAAACGAAATAAAAAGCGATCAAAAAATGTCACATGCCCGAACATGATACCAATAAAAGCGTCAACTTGTCCCGCAAAAAATAAGACCTCACATGACTCGGTGGGTCAAAATATGGAAAAATTATAGCTCTCAATATGTGGTGATGCAAAAACTATTTTTACAGTAAAAAGCGTCTTTTAGCGTGTGACAGCCGCCAAACATAAAAACCGCCATAAATAGTAAATCAAACCCCCCGTTATCACCCCCTTAGTTAGGGAAAAATAATAAAATTAAAAAAATGTATTTATTTCCATTTTCCCATTAGGGTTAGGGCTAGGGTTAGGGCTAGGGTTAGGGCTAGGGTTAGGGCTAGGGCTAGGGTTAGGGCTAGGGTTAGGGCTAGGGTTAGGGCTAGGGTTAGAATTGGGGGTTTCCACTATTTGCGCACATCAGGTGCTCTCCAAACGCAACATGGCGTCTGATCTCAATTCCAGCCAATTCTGCGTTGAAAAAGTCAAATGGTGCTCCTTCCCTTCCAAGCTCTGCCATGCACCCAAACAGTGTTTTACCCCCTCATATGGGGTATCAGCCTACTCAGGACAAATTGCAAAACAACTTTTGGGGTCCTATTTCTCCTGTTGCCCTTAGGAAAATAAAAATTTTGGGGCAAAAATATCATTTTTGTGGAAAAAATATTTTTTGTTATTTTCACACCTGGGCGTTATAAACTTCTGTGAAGCACTTGGGGATTCAAAGTTCTCACCACACATCTAGATAAGTTCCTTGGGGGGTCTAGTTTCCAAAATGGGGTCATTTGTGGGGGGTTTCCACTGTTTTGGTACATCAGGGGCTTTCCAAACGTGATATGGTGTCCGATCTCAATTCCAGCCAAAAAAGTCAAATGGCGCTGCTTGCCTTCCGAGCTCTGCCATGTGCCCAAATAGTCATTTACACCCACATATGGGGTATCAGCGTACTCAGGACAAATTGCACAATAATTTTTAGGGTCCTGTAACCCTTGGGAAAATAAAAATTGGGGTGAAAAGATCATTTTGTGGAAAAAATATGATTTTTTAATTGTACCGCTGTACATTATAAACTTCTGTGAAGCCCTTGTGGGTTCAAAGTTCTCACCACATATCTAGATAAGTTCCTTAGGGGGTCTAGTTTCAAAAATGGGGTCACTTGTGAGGGGTTTACACTGTTTAGGTACATCAGGGGCTCTCCAAACGTGATATGGTGTCCGATCAGAATTCCAGCCAATTTTGCATTGAAAAAGTCAAATGACGCTCCTTCCATTCTGAGCTCTGCCATGCGCCGAAACAGTGGTTCCCCCCCACATATCAGGTATCAGCGTGCTCAGGACAAATTGCACAATAATTTTTGCTGTCCAATTTCTCCTGTTACACTTGGTAAAATAAAAAAAATTGAACCTGAAGTAATTTTTTTTGTGAAAAAAAGTTAAATGTTAATTTTTTTTAAATATTCAAAAAATTCCTGTGACGCACCTGAAGGGTTAATAAACTCCTTGAATGTGGTTTTAAGCACCTTAAGGGGTGCAGTTTTTAGAATGGTGTCACTTTTGGGTATTTTCTATCATATAGACCCCTCAAAGTGGCTTCAAATGTGATGAGGTCCGTAAAAATAAAATGGTGTTGCAAAAATGAGAGATCGCTGGTCAACTTTTAACCCTTATATCTTACTAACAAATAAAAATTTTGGTTCCAAAATTGTGCTGATGTAAAGTAAACATGTGGCAAATGTTACTTATTAACTTTTTTGTGTGCCATATCTCTGTGATTTAAGGGCATAAAAATTCAAAGTTGGAAAATTGCGGAATTTTCAAAATTTTCGCCAAATTTCCGTTTTTTTCACAAATAAACGCTAGTTGTATGAATGAAATTTTACCACTAACATGAAGTACAATATGTCACGAGAAAACAATGTCAGAATCACCGGGATCCATGGAAGCGTTTCAGAGTTATTACCTCATAAAGGGACAGTGGTCAGAATTGTAAAAATTGGCCCGGTAGTTAACGTGCAAACCACCCTTGGTAGTGAAGGGGTTAAAAGTGAAAGAGTGCGCAGCATCGGGGAGTTTCCCGCCAGCCGTGAGAGAGGCCAAGTGTGTGCACAGCGTGCTCTGCGGGGTGCACAGCAGGGCCCAGATTGAACGGGGCCGGCCATAAGCCAGGATGCTGCTGGAGCCTGCCGCAGTAACAAGGAGAGAGCCTGGAGCCCTGTTCAGCTGAGCACCGCATGAAAGCTTAAGAGCCTGAGAGAGCGAGGTGCCGTGTGCTCGGTAGTTACCAGGGAGCAAGGTGACGTGAGTTCTTTGATTGTGAGTACTATATCCGTGCCACATAGAGAAAGCTGAATACTGGACAGACATTTGCGGCCTACCTTGCCAGTCCACGTTGGACTTTGTCAGTGCTGCGACCCTGTTTGCTTTGGTAGCAGCAATCTATGGACTAGGGGCTCAGCAGAAGGTGCCGGAGACCAACCGCTGCCGCCAGAAGATGGACCGTTGCTTGCGGGACCCCACTGGAACAGCAACGCACCAGCCATTGTTGGCGCTACAGACTTCAAACCTTCAGTTGTGGGCTGGGAAGCCTCTGACACGATAAATGATTTAAAGAACTGCCGTTATCTTGTTTATTGCTCAATAACTTTTCCTATTGCTTGCTATTGAACTGTTTAACCCTCATTTAACCACTTATCTCCGTGCGATGCGTTAACCCCCTGTTAAATTAAACCTGTTAAATTTGTAAACCCTTGCTCTGCTTCCTGTCTGTCACTGCATCCTGCTACCTGTTTACAGATTCATGCTTCTATATTCCATCAGACTGGGGAAGGAGAACCTAAAAAAAGCATGCCCTCCCAATCAGTATGATATTTACCTCCTTGTTTTCCACCATTGTGATGCCTAATGTCATTGTACCATTATTATACCTGCCAGGATTGGGTGTATTCCAATGTGGGATTGGGTGTATTCCTAGTCAGGACAGCTACCTCCTTTATGGTCAGCTGAAGACAATCGGGAATACAAAACAATGTCATTCAATATTTATTACATCTAAATTTCCTAGAATATCTTGATTATTTTAATAAATAAAGAAAATCATACATAATGTGCAGGATTTGACTATCATTATTTACTTACATTTAGCTTACAAATAAAGCAGATAAAGTGTGCAGCAGCACCGACATCCTGCTTGCAAACACACAGTACAGCTTTACCTGTCATGAGGTTCCTCTAGGCCATACAAACCACATGCTTTTAAGGGAATTGCCTATGACTACAATATTAATTCTTGCAGTAGATTGGTGGTAATTAGTGATAAGCAGACCCGTGTAAGGTCGGGTTCGACCATACCTTAGTCCAAGTTTTGTTTGGGTACCAAAACTATACCTGAACTGGAATCTGAACCCAAACTCCAGAGAAATCAATGGTCACCCAAACTTTGGAGATGGATAATCTTTCTCTCGATTGGGGGTTAATTGTTCCGCCTCTCCCTGGCAGAGGGCGGCTATTTAATGCTCACTGGACCTAGGTCCGGTGACAGTTATACTCCTGCTCTCGGCTGAGTTAGTTGACCTTGTGCGTACGTGTGCCTTGTGCCTGATATCTTGCTTGCTTGTTTGGTTTTGATCCGGTTCTGTCCCTGTTACGAGTTCTGCCTGTCCCTCTTGTACTGCGCTACCTCTCGTGTATGACTCTCTGCTTGTGACCCGACTTCTCTCTGCTCGTCCCCTTGGTACCGGGTCGCCCTCTTGTGTATGACCTTTGGCTTTGTTTGACCTCCTGTCTGTTTATCCCTCCTGTACCTCGCTGTCCGTACTGTGAATGACCTCCGTTTTGCCCGACTCTGAGTTTTCTGTCTTCTCTGAAAGCAGGATGCTAAGCCCCACCCCTTTGCAGTCACATGAACGTAGGTCCCGTGCCGGCTTGTTAAACTTCATCACTAAGGTCCTGTGCACATATACTTTCTAGCTATCTTGGTCCCCGGGGTCCCTACAGTGCGGCTGAGTCCCTGCTCAGCAGAGGCTGTACGCCAGCGCTGTCAGGATCCTGATAGGTCTTTTATTGGAGAGAAAGGTGCCCAAAATAGTGATGAGCGAGTATACTCGTTGCTCTGGTTTTCCCGAGCATGCTCAGGTGTCCTCTTAGTATTTTGGCGTGCTTGGAGATTTAGTTTTTGTCGAAGTAGCTGCATGATTTTCGGCTGTTGGACAACCTGAATACATGTGGGAATTCCCTAACAAACAGGCATTCCTCCCATGTATTCAGGCTGTCCAGCAGCCGCAAATCATGCAGCGGAGACGATGAAAACTAAATCTCCGAGCACGCCAAAATACTCGGAGGACACCCGAGCAACGAGTATACGCGCTCATCACAAGACCAAAATGGTTCCTGCATGGTGGTCCTTACTGCCTGTGATCGCCCCTGGTGAAGAAGGGTGGAATATTAAAAGTCAGCACCAAGAGGAGCCCGTATTTTACTTTTCTGTTGCGACTAGCACCATCAACCAGCGAGTCATCGGATAACACATGGCATAACGCAGCGCCCTTCATAGCATCGCTGCAAAGCCAAAACGCAATGACTAAGCTATCAGCTAAGCTGTTAAAAATTAAACACTCGGACCAAAAACATTTAAACTGTTCTCTTTCATGAATTTCAAGGGCTTTCATTTTTAATCATTTTTTTTTTCTCCAGCTACAATCATATCTGCTTTAAGGGCACAAAGGATTAATGAAAGCAGACTCTAGCAATGTGACCTTTACTTTGCATTAAAAATGCTTACTTGAGCAGTCTTGTGTGGACCCTGAGAGCGGATTTCTGCTGAATACTAAAATCTGATACCATGTAATGTTTCACATGGATTTGTTCATAAAAACGGGGACGTTGCTCTATAAATTCCCTTAGATTGAAAAGTAAAAAAAAAGCTATATCTTTTCTATTCAGGGCAGAGATCAAACAGACTGGAAGTTGCAGCTGATATTGCGCAAGGTCGGTGAGTTCTGCGTCCTGGATGAGAAAGGCTCAAAATGAACTTTGGTTACACCAGATGTGTCTCCATGCTGTTTGTCACACTCGCTCAAGATCAGTTACGCCAATCGTCTCGTAAAAAAAAAAAAAAAAAGCTCACAAGTATTTATTGAGAAAAACACAAGCAGAGTTGGATTAAATGTCGGTATAGATATAGATTCTCCAATCTAGAGCAAAATAAAAAAAAGATATGAAGCCACTTTGTAAATAATATTTACAGAAAATCCACTACCGTTTTGTGTATACAGCTCCTATGCAGATCTATGTGTTTCCATGAACTCTGGATTCATACTACAATCCAATTTGCGATGAGCGAATGTGACAAAATTCAAATTTGGGCGTAAATTTGCCCAGGAAATTCAATTCTCATCGAAAGTATTCCATGTAAATCAAATTTAGCCTATTATGCATTGTGGTATCTTCAGTATGGTAAAAAAAATAAATAAAAGTAATTTAAATAAAAACGCTCACATCGCAGCTCAGCCTCTCGCAAGCTCGTACGGTGTCATGTCCTACCTGGCAGCGGGAGCCTCGGCACAGAGTGAAGATGGAGGAAGAAGACATCTTGGATGGTGAAAAAGTAAAGAAGAGGCCAGCTGGAGAAAAAGGGGTGTGGGGTGACTCCCTTTACTTAAAGGGATTCTGTCGACACAAATTGACTATTCAAACCAAGCAAAGGTGCTTGGTGCACCCATGGTGTGGCCAAATATTTTGTGCACCTTCCCACCTACTTGATTCCCATCTATCTCCACCCCCTCTTCTTTGATTGAAAGCTCTGGCCAGAGAAGATCGGAAGTAGATGGAAAAAACAAGTGGATGGGAAGGTGCACTGAAACATTTGATCACACCAAGGATGCACTTGGTTTGATCAGTTATTTGGCTCTGAAGAGATCCGCAGAATGGCACCTGCCATTTTTGCTGAATAAAAAAAATATTTGGACTCCTGAAAATTTGGGTTTTTTTTTTTGCAAAATTCAAGGTGAGTTCAATTTGCATCCCATTGGTTTGCTCACCTTTACCATTTATCTGTCCGCTACTTCTTCCCACTATATATTTGGCTTTCAAGAAGATGTAGTTTTCCAACGGGTTGGAGCCCACAGGTTTAGAAAAATCTTCAAGTTAAAACTTTTCCTTTACGGAATTGTCTACATTGATTTTGCTCTAATCATCGTAATGTTGTTTGAAGACATGAGAAATTAGCAACCGAGAGAAGGAGAAGCCGGGAAACGCGAGGACTGAATTATGATGTATGGTTCCAGCAGCATATATCATACAGGGCATATTTATATTCCCATCAGGTCCTGTCTTGGCACTTCATTGCTCTGCCTAATCTGACTGGTAATGGCCCTTAAATGGATGATTGAACTGAGTTGTTACCAAGTGGAAACCAGTCAGTAAAATATCATTGCTGCAAATATTAACCCTCTCGCCATCACGTTCTTAATTTGCTGCAGTTATATCTGCGTACAAAACATATTGAGATGTCCCCTTGCTTTTTTAGGTTGATTCACCTTTTTGTTCCTCTTTATGCCTCAGTAATACCATTCTTAATTAAGAAATACAATTTTTCCATTGGTTTTGGAGTAAAAGATCAAATTGTCAATACTTTCAGTCCATGACATCTCAATCCTAATTTTCAGCTTGCCAAAAAATGAAGCGCAATGAACAAAGATTGTCAGTAAGATATCTGTCACATCAATGCATATATCTTTGTGATATAGATTAGAGGGGTAGTTCTCCCTACGTTTGGGTGACAACTTACAGATTGGAGGGGATCCAAATGCTGCTCCTGGAATGCCACATAAGAGATGAGCAGATGACCATATATGTGGCACCTACTCTATTCTCTATGGGGCTGCTGAAAACAGCAGAGTACAGGGCAGTCCAATAGAAACAGAATGGAGCGATGGTGTGTATACATGGCCACTAGGGATGAGCGGACCATTGGACGTTCGAGTTATGGTACACGACCCAAACTTAATTCCAAAGTTTGGTTTGGGTACCAGAACAGTACCTGAACTTTAACCAGACCCTGAACCCTATTCAAAACAATGAGGACCTTAACTTTTGAAGTGGAAAATGTCTCTCCTTCTGCTATGGACTTCCCCCAGAACTCAGAACATTGCAACGGACTTCCGGGAGAAGTTCGTGTTCGGCGTTTAGCACCGGACACTAACTTACCGGTCCGAACTCCGAACTTTTAAGTTCAGGTTCACTCATCTCTAGTAGCCACCACTCCATTCCAACGTTGCATTTCTGATGACCATTCTTTGGATTGGTGGAATGAGACAATATATACATTCTCTGGAATAGACCCTCCCTCCATTACTGACAATATCCCTGAGAAATCCCTAGGGTTTATCCTCTCCTCCTTTGACCCTTGTGGATTGGTGCTGCAAATTACTTCACCACACCAAAAACAAAGAAATGAGCCGGACTTTAAGGTGGTATATGTGCAAAATTTATGAGCACGTTCACACTGTGGCCATTTCACAGACAAATCCTAAGAAAAAAGCAGAGGAAAAATCAATTGAGCATATACCCTACAGCAAGTAAATAAGTGAATAATAATAGTTCATGTAAATAATATAGGGTAACATTATCCTGGTCAAAAAGCCCAAAAGCCATCCCACCGCGACAAGGTGTACCCATCGGACAGTCGTATCCTGTCTCTAGAATTAAATTTTTACCTTGTATCAAACAACCTCAATGTGAAGTTACTTCCCCGGCTTGAAAAGGAGGCAAGGAAGCCACCAGCGCTCTAGCACGTCAGCGTTAATCTACAGCCTCGACTTTGGCATCACAAGCAATAAGGGAACATTTACGGATCTGCAACTTAGGACTAGGGTAGAAAGGGGAAAAGCTGACCCTGTACTAGGACTAGGTTGAAACCCTACGATGGAGTGGGCGACCAATTACTTGTGAATAGACCCACCGACGTTTCCTAGGCTACACTCAAACGAAGACCTATAGGTAGGGGGAAGGGGATCCCTGAACGATCTAGGGACTGGGAACAAAAAACAGGTAACCTCCTAGTAGGAAAATAGAGGAAACTGCAGAAACGAATAGAAAAACAAAAACAGGCAGAACTAGGGGACCCAGAGCTGCACAATATCACACACAGAAAGCAATCAAAATACCAAGTCAGAACACTAGCGGGATTAATACTGTTGTCCAGCAAGGACTGGGAAGCAGGCGCTGGGTAATAAAGGGTGATACAATCACCTGACCAAGACAAACCCAGCACCAGAGGAAAAAGACCAGCAGTCAGAAAACCACAACAAGATGGCGGATGGTCAAATGAAATAGATTCTAACAGGAGCTCCAAGACACTGTGTTTCCAAAGGTGGGCTCAAGGTACCCTTCACATCTTTGGGTACCTAATGGACCCTTTGACACATGGCACAATATAGGTGGTGGGAAAGTAAGGGAACTTCATAGATTTTGCATTTAGTCTCTTTTTGCCTCTACCTTGGGTTGCACATAAACGAGTGATTATACACGAGTCTAAGGTCATCATACTAGCCCATCCTTGATATGGAATAAGTAGAAAGCTATTGCCATTCAGCCCACAATGATACACAAGTTGTTGTTACTTTGTGGCAGAAAGTTAAGTCAGAAAACCCAAATGAAATGCTTTGCACAGCAAGCTGATTTCCCCTGGGAATCGGATACATCAAGTAAGGAACTGCATCAGTTTAATGGAAGCCTTTCAAAGGATGAAATAGTTCACTGATATTCAAAGATTTTTTTTCTTTAAAGACATTTGTAATTATATTCTTGATTTAGTTAGTACAGCCACTTTAAAGTACTGTACTACAAAAGGGAATTGAAAACAAATAAAATGGGTGAGCCTGTCATTGTATTAGATCACGGCAGGTGGAGGCAGCAAGATGGAAGAAAAGCTTACAAGCACATTGTCGAAAAACTTCTTCTAAGGGAAATACAATAAAAATTGTAATTTTATAATAGAATGATACTTTACTTACTTTTGACTATGAGGATACATACATGAGGCCGGATGAAGAGACTACCTGGTGCATCTGAAAAGAACTGCTACACGATTCATTTGTTTTAGTGTTTTAATTCAGGAATTTTTTTTAAAAATTTGCACCTTAAATAAAGATTTCTAAACAGCCTTAGTTTCAAGAGTTTCATGTCAATTTTCCATTTTTTTTGTCTGCTAACTCTTCTGGAGTTCTGTTGCACGGCGGTGTGTGATTTTCCAGTAGCCTTCGAGTTTTGGGTGGCATCAAAAAAGCTCCAAACTGTTTTATTTTAATGGCCTTCAGAACATTTCGAGCCATGGTGACTTGATGGATGAATGATCTGTAGGAAGATCAATCTTATGGAAGCCTAGATAGGTCCACCAGGGTCTTCTACACCATTATTCTGATAATATCAAGTCATTGGATTGCTGGTCTTCCTCTCTGTCTTGTTCCCTCTATTTTTCAGACAATAATATCCTTCTGCATCAATTGCTCTCTTTATACAATGTGTCCAAAGTTAGGGAAGTCTTAGCTTGGTGATTCTTGCTTCGAGTAACATGTCTGGCATGATTTGTTCCAAAATTAATTCATTTATTCTTCTTGCCATCCATGGTATTGATAACCATAGATCCCAAAATTCTTAGGATGCATTGAAACAACTATATTTGGTCACTTTCATTCCACCAAACCTTTGTTGTCCATCTAGTACACTTCCAGTTTTGCAACGGTAGCCGCCATTGGAGCTGGAGATCCCTATGCAAAACACCTCTCCGTCCAGATTGAAATCTTCTGCCTGTGGCAAACACTGCCGCATGTGCTATTACATTCAGCGCTGGAACCTGCCCATGTAAGTGACATCTGCTTTAATAACACATTTATTAGGGAGTAATGCTTTCAAGGGAATATGTAATGCAAGTGATTTCTTCTCTGGGCTGGAAGATAAGCTTAGTTGTTAGGCTCCCCAGGTCTGGTGGATCTTCTAAGCCTTAGGTCTGGGTGGACACACGGACCTCAGGTATTAAAGGGTTTGTCCTGTCCAAATTGATAAGCCTGCAGTCACTCTGTGTAACCGCAGACTTAGGAATCAACCAGCGACGATTAGACGGTTTCCAAGCCAAGACCAGAGGGTATGTATGTGTTATACATACACCTGTTCAAAGCCCATCCAGTGGGCGCACCCTCTAGTCGGACTCGCTCACTGGCTGGCCACATGACTATATGAGGCACGGCCTCGGCTCAATACAAGTGTATAGAAAGAGGCCATGCCCACAGGCCGGGAGTATGCATAACTCATACATACCCTCCGGTCCCGGCTCAGAAACCGGCGAATCCCTGCAGCGCACAGTGCATGCACAGGGGGCTTTATTATTCTACAGTCACACAGACTGACTACAGACTTACCGATTTCGACTGGACAGCTCCTTTAATGCAGCAGGAAGGCACGTGGGAAGTGAGGACATGGCACACACACAGGAATCTCCGGAGCAGCAGGACGGATGAAGTGGAACCCAACAAAGGATGAATGCAAGTTGAAAACACAACAAGCACAGCTAATGGATCAAACCAAATTTGGAACACTAGATTCTCAATCCCAAAATACAGGTGTGTGTCTAAATGGACCTTAAATAGGTGTAAGGAGATGTCACTGATCCGCATCGGACACAGGTGAAGGAAATGGAGCCTAGGATACTTGGACAGATGTTGTGTAACAGTGGTCAATTTACCAGCCTTACTACTGCTAGAAAAGGATCAAATTAAAAGAGGAGTACGTTAAGAAGTTGCAGCTGATGGGAGTGTGGATGAAGTACAGGAAAATAGATAACAGTGGAATGATCTTGTAAAGCCATAATCATCAACATTGACAGAAATACACACTCTGTAATGACTCTATATAATATATGAGTTTCACTTTTTGTATTGAAGAACTGAAATAACTTAACTTTTTGATGATATTCTAATTTTGTGAGAAACACGTGTGTGTGTATATATATATATATATATATATATATATATAAATATATATAAATATATATATAATTATTATTTATTTATATAGCGCCATTAATTCCATGGTGCTGTTACATACAAAGTTATAGATATCGTTAACAGTAAACAAATTTACAATGACAGACTGGTACAGGGGGGAGGGGACCCTGTCCTTGCGGACTTACATTCTACGGGATACATATATATATATATATATATATATATATATATATATATATATATATATACAGCATATATTAATTACAAATAAAAAAATATATCTAGGTTTACATTTTGTTCCATTACTGATTAACATATAAATACTTAATGGTTAATTAGTTAAAGTGTGTGATCTACTTCTTCATTTACAGTTTACATACATATTTAAACTACACTCCTCAAAAATAAAATTGCAACACCAAGAAGGAAAAGTCCTGGAAATGCTTAAATTGGAGGCTGAATGGAATGTTACTAATCTGTAAATTATGAAAGAATGGAAACAACATTTTCAAAATATCTCTATTTATTCAGTATGGAGTATGAGCGCCATGTGCAGAAATCTCTGTACTTGGAACCTCGGCTGTTATCAGTGAGGTTTTGATGCTGAATGCACTTGGGCAAATCATCAAGATCCGCTGCTGGCAGATCCTGTTAAATTACCAAGTATTGATGTCCCAGATTTGCTGGAGACCATGGTAGCATGTTTAGGCTCACCATAGTATAAGCAACATGTGGCCTGTTGTTGTATGAAAAAATATCTCCTGGGACACTTTCACGGTGCCTCGTGAAATATTCTCCATGGCATTTTCCACGCGTTTCACTGATTCTTCATCAGGGGTCATTGGTGGGTGAACCTGGACACACATACCTTTTTACCTATTTGTCCTTTTACTTGAATATATTTGTGCATTATATATATATATATATATATTGCTGCTTTTCTATGGGACTATTTGCAATAGTGTTGGCAACACTATGACAATTTTTTTTCTATCTGTATTTCCTTATATTTTTTGTATGATTTCTGACACCTACCTATTATTTCTATTCGTAATTTATTTGTATATATTTGTGCCTTGGCTGGTTGATCAGACATACAATTTCTTTGTCCAAGCACTTTGTTATAGTAATTTATATCTTCGGAAAGTACTCCATCCCTGTCCTTCTTTTAGGCTCACCCACCTTCCATATTTATTTTCCTTTAACATGTTGGTTATTTATTTCATTAGTTCTTGTCATTAATCATATTTCCTCATAAAGATTTGTATTATTGGTATTTATGTCTGTCCTTGAACTTTTTTCCTTTTTGTTAATTCTTTTATCTCTTGTACAAATAGGACATTTACAACAATTCTATTCAGTCAGATGTATGACCAAAGTGCAATGACTCTACCCTTGAGTCTAGAAGGATGAATTGTTTAGATGGCCTAATATACCCCCCCGCAACCAGAAATTGCAAATCCAGACCCATAATGCAGTGCAGCTGCCTGCGACATTGTAAGGTAAGGGAGGGGGATCTGAGTGCACAGCTCCCTTCCGTCTTCTTTACACCGCAACACATGTTCTGACTGCTCCTTCTTTGCTTTTACCATTTTGACAGAGCCTGTCACCACACAATCAGCAGCAGAGGCGCAGACGGGAATGTGATATAATTATCTTTTATCATTTTAAATACTCTCCTTCTAGAAGGAAAATGTAGAGGGATTTCACGAGAACGGTATTGTGAGAATATTTAGTTGAAATTCAAAGTGATGTGCGATGTTATCGGCACCGTTCATTATGAGTATCATCCCATTACATGGCGTGAAACAACTAGTGTCTGTATTGTAGTAAAAAAAAAGCAAAGCATCTGTCTGATTTCGGCAAGAAAAAAAAAACAGATTTGTACCTTGCTTCAATGCAGAAAAGATAGACAGAACAAGCTGCAGTATAAAATCCTTAAGAAAAAAAACATGGAGACAAATTTGTAGGACTTTAAAGGGGTTGTCCAGGCTTGGGGTATAAATCTGCAGTCAATATACATGACTGCAGACTTATGAATCCTCCGGTGACTGCATCAGGTGCGATTTGCATTCTTCCAGCCACATTCTGACTAGACGTATATGTCTAGTTCATAACCATATTAAGGATACCAATCCCATTCAATCAGATATAAAAATACCAATCCTAAACTATAAATGTGAAAAATTGGGATTATAATGAGGGATATCTATACAAGGATAATCGCAAAATAGAATAAATCACAGAGAAAAGCAAGCGATCAAAGAAATCCAACCAACAAAAAATGTATGAAACATGTAAAAATTTATTCAAGGAAACAGGGAAGCAGGACAGGAATTGGAATCATGAGTTGACCATGGCAGCGTGCAAGCGACCAATGGGGTAAGCATGGAGTGAAAGGACCTATTAGAAACATCAATACAAGGCATATAACTGGATGTATAGTTAAACAAAACAGATGCCAGTTCCTAAAAAGAGTAATACGATCAAACAGGACAAGTACATAAATATATATTATAAACAAATGAACAATAGCAGACTTAATACCTGTTATGGTTGTATGTAACGGTCCACTCCAGCATACCCCCCCAACGCACGTTTCGGCAGATGGCCTTTCTCAAGGGGTACCTTGAGAAAGGCCATCTGCCGAAACGTGCGTTGGGGGGGTATGCTGGAGTGGACCGTTACATACAACCATAACAGGTATTAAGTCTGCTATTGTTCATTTGTTTATAATATATATTTATGTACTTGTCCTGTTTGATCGTATTACTCTTTTTAGGAACTGACATCTGTTTTGTTTAACTATACATCCAGTTATATGCCTTGTATTGATGTTTCTAATAGGTCCTTTCACTCCATGCTTACCCCATTGGTCGCTTGCACGCTGCCATGGTCAACTCATGATTCCAATTCCTGTCCTGCTTCCCTGTTTCCTTGAATAAATTTTTATATGTTTCATACATTTTTTGTTGGTTGGATTTCTTTGATCGCTTGCTTTTCTCTGTGATTTAGTATACGTCTAGTTGGCAAGTGATCGCATGTGTACAAATTGCATACTTGAGCCTGCCTGCTCCCAGCGATGGTACAGAAGAAATCCTGATAGCTCATGCACTGCACGTTGTGAGGATTCACAAGTCTGCAGTCACTTAGATTGACTGCAGACTTGTACCCCAAAGCCAGACAACCAGGGTTGTCACAGGTAGGTAGGCGTTAACTAGGCATGTATTCAGTTTTCTGGATCCCAGGGGGATGTATGAAAAACCACTTTGCCAAGTATTTAGATGGAGGTCTAAAGAAGCAACCGAGTCTTTATCCTTAGTGTGGGTGAAGATGAGCCATGCTTCAGTTAGTAAATGGACAATTACCCTAGAGATCTGGAGTGGCACAAAATTACCTGTTAGAGGAAAATACATACTGGTAATTTCGCAATACGGAAGATGTCTATGCTGCATGTACCTTCCCTCCCAGTGGATTTGATGTGAGTTGTGGTTGTCAAGGGTTTTGCTAACATGTCATGATGTTGTATTGGATTTGTTTTGTGTGAAATGAGAGTTTTTAAAGGGTAACTTTTTTTCTAATTACACAGGTATGCAAAATTTGGGTTTATGAATTTTTTTTTCAAATCCAATGACTGATTCTTATGTTTTCTTATGTCCTGATTTAAAAAAACAAACCACTTCCATTCTTTAACATCATGTATAGATTTTGTACAAAACGCATGTGAAATTACATACAAGCGAGACGAACAAGAAAAATCTTTACTGTTAATGTAAAAGTTCTAAAGTTCGAAGAATGTTCAGGAAAGTCCAAGTCCCTGACTAAAACTTTTAATTCAAGCTGTGAAAAAAGCTGTGGCTCGTTGGGACTAGTGTGAAAGTCTTCGAAAGAACCCTGCTCTTCACGTTCTGAACCTTCTGAATCAAGTGTATCTTCAAGTTTCTCCGGAGGTGAAGGGTTGGGTATTTCTGGACCATGAGGCACAGGGCGAATTGCTGACAGGAGGTCCGATTTTATAATTTCCTTCTTATTTCCTTCTTATTTCCTCCACGTTGCACGTGCAAAAGTAGCAGCCATCACTATGATTTCACGTTTCCCTCCAGATCATAGGCACACCAAAACGAAAGATCTCTTTCTTCCCTTTAGACCACTGTCGCAGTTCTTCTACGCAAACAGAACACAATGCATGTGGAGCCCTCGACCTGTCCTCATCACCTAGTTTTACACCAAAGTACCTGTAATACACTTTTTAGTCAAGTCTGTAATGTTCCCTTGTTGTTTCTTCACTACAAAACAACCACAAATGCAGCAAAAGTTGTTGGGTGAATTACGACACCCCCTTGTAGCCATATTGCTAGAAACAGAAGCTTAATCCACCACAACCACTAAATGCTGAAAGGAATCGCGGTAAGCGCACCGTCACACTCTAATGAACTCTGTCTAAAAGAAAATCTGCCTTTGTTCCCCGTAGCAACCAATCACAATGCAGCTTTCAGTTCTTATACTGCTGAGGTCAAATGAAAACTGTGCTCTGATTGGTTGCTATGGACACCACCACACTGTTATGAACGGTGATTAAAAAAAAAAATCTGTTGTTACTGCCCATAACAGTCAATCACAGCACCACTTTTATTCCTTATACTGCTGAGATAAAATTATATATACGCCATGATTGGATGCTATGGACACCACCACCACTCTTTGGAAGCTGGGTTTAGAAAATCTTCTCTGCCCACAGCAGCCAATCGCAGCACAGCAACAGCATGATATACTAAAGGGCTGTTTACATGTCTAATTTTTTCCTAAGACCTAGTTGTCCAATTTCGATCCAAGTATTGGATCAAACTCAGCAATGCACATCTATGGGTGTGTGAAAAACATTGGACCTCACTCGAATTATATCCGAGTGTGGTCCGATTTTCGCGAACTGACAGAATGGAGTAGGCGGAGAAACTATTTTTTTTCTACGTCCAAGAAAAACTGATGCCGCTCTGATCAAACTCTGATCAGAATAATCAGACCATTATTCTCAAATGGAGAGAAAGAGATTGCAGAAACCAAGAGGAAAGTCCAGTTCCAGGTAAAAACAAATGGGTTTGTTTGAAAAATAGATTTATTTAAAAATACATCCTTGTCGTGAAAAAATGGAAAGGTGGGGAGGGAGAGGGCAATGCAACGCGTTGCGAACATGACTCCGGCGTTCTTTATCACAGGGATGACACCCGAGCTCCACACACAAACTATGGCAGGTGAGCTGGGTTTTCTTTTTTGCAGTACTAGAGAAAGAGTTTGTGTGACGCTACCCTTACTGGCCTTCTCTGTCTGAATATGGGGGAGAGACAAGAGAGGCTGAGACCGGGAAAGTCCATACTCTAATTATTTAGATACTCTTTAATGATTTTTCTGACTAGTAACAAGGAACACATCAGATGTGATGACTTTATGACCCCATGACTAAGTCACAATTGTGGGGGTTCCTTAGACAGCATTTCTATGTATGTCTGTATTGAACCAGTATTGAACCAGTAGTCACACCAAAAACGTCATCAGATAGCTTCAACTCAGCTAAGTGTCATGCTGTGACGGTCTTTGGTAGTGGAGAGGGCTTCATACTGTCCCTGGAACTGGGACTCTAACTCTCCCTGTCCCGGGGATACTCTTAAGGTACTGTCACACTTAGCGATGCACCAGCGATCCCGACCAGTGATATGACGCGGTCAGGATCGCTGGTGCATCGCTAAGTGGTCGCTAGTGAGCTGCCACACAGGCAGATCTCACCAGCGACATAGCAGGGGTCGGGGGTCGCTACTTACCTGTCAGACGAGGCGATCCTGATGTCCTCCTGCCCGTGTCCATGCGTCGCTCGTCTCCCCAGCAGGAAGCCCCAGCAGGAAGCTGACGACGAGAAACGGTCCAGGACGTTCTCGCGCAATCAGTGATAACCAGCGGGGGAGCGGTTGGAGGTAAGTATCAGACATAGCAATATCGCTAGCAATATCGCTATAACATCACAAAAACCAGTGACGTTATAGCTAGCGATATTGCTAGCGATATCGCTTAGTGTGACAGGCCCTTTAATGGTAGAGAGGCCCGAGTCTGTGACCTCCTGTTAATTCCTGGTCTGTCCCCTCCCCCACCCCATTGTTCCTGGGGCAGAAATGTAATGTGAACAAGACACAAAAGACAACAGGGACAACAGAAAACCTCTATCATACAAAAGCACCAACTAACAATAGGTAGGAGGATAGGGACAGGGAGGAACAAACTAAATGGGAACAGGGACCAGGAGATAGACACACCCATACAACAGAACACCTGCGCAACAACTTCTCTCCAAACAATTAGCTTAAGCACACCCCTCAGGAAGTCGAATCTCCAATAGCAACAACAAACTCTCTCCAGCACAGTATCTCCAAAGAGCAAGGAAGAAGAGCTGTCCCTGGCAAGAGAGAGGGTCTGGCCAGGTTTTATAGGAAGAGGTAATGACCCAATCAGAAACAGCTGAAAATGGAGCTGCAAGTTTCTGACCAGCATAGAAAGAGTCGTTAATCTCTTCAACATGAAAGGAAATCAAATTAATTTAATATAGGACCCAAACACACAGGTTAAATGGAAAATCTGTGATTCCCAATATGCAGAGATCTTCTACCCCCAGATCTCCCTGGTTTGATAGAACACACTTGTGACAATAAGAAGATTCCAGAAGAAGTTTATACTCAGGCTGAAATTCTTGTATTATATTAAACAAAACACCAGCAGTCGAAAAGATGATTCTGAACCAGGAATGTATGAAGAATGAGCAATAGACAATCATGGCTAACTCAATACCAACAGAGGAAGAAGAAGGGAGGGGTTAGAGCTAGACTACAGGGAGACGCATAGGACAAACTTCATAATGCAAATCTGATTGCATAGCCATATAACAGCAACAATACAATCATAATACAATACTGTATAGTTCTCAAGTTGTGGGACTTGACAATGGGAATTCCAATGGTTGACCAACTAGAGTCAATGTTTCTTGACTTAAATGTTATGTTGGGGAAACCCCTTTAAACTTAGATAATAACCGATCACATGACAACCTCTGATGCAAAAATAAAGTCATACTAAGAGTTTCTCATCAGGCTCCATCACTTCTTGTACAATCTCTATTACTGTATTGTAATGCAAGTGCTAAAATAAAACAAAACACTAATTTTACGATAAAAAACGAATGGCTCGCCATAGGTACTCACCACGCTTAAGCCAAGCAGCTCTCTGTGTACGTAGTCCAGATTCATTCTGTCGAGGTTTTCCAAGTAATGCTGCAGGCGGGTGTAAGTGTACGGGAAACAGTAGGCAAACTGGTAAACATCATCTTCTCGGTCAAAGCAGAAGGCAAAAGACATGACATAGTTTTTGCGATGATCTGGGCACCGATAGTAGTAGACATTTTTGGAAGGCAGTCTCTGCCTGCAAAGAAATAAAGAAACAAAGTTTATATAGTAATTTAGTTTTAAAATAGTCACAGCGCATGGGGAAATGACTGGCACTGTATGGGGCAACACATAACCTAGACATAGTTGTTTTACAGTCTTCAAGAGGGTTGTGGAATATACTACAGCTGCAGGCTTATGCAAAGGGAATATCTTGATAGGACTCAGTTGGTGCTGTGTTAACTGTTGTTGATAGACTCTCTAGGCTGTATTGTATGACTTCTCAGACTTTTTTTTGGCTTTTCCTTCCTGTAATCCATGTGATGATGATGCAGATACTGATTGTTGTATGTACCAAGTTTGAGACAGTGAGGGGAATTATATGCGAGGGCCATTATGCATCCCCAAGAATGTGCTTGGAAGCATACTGAACCGCTGGAGAGTATTGTAGTCACAGCCACAGGTGTGGATACCATGCAAAATAAAAGTAAATGTGGACTTGGTCAAGCTATTCAACCAAGTTAGTTTAGGAAAATCTGTCTTGGGCTTTAATTTTTGTAGAGATCTGTAGGATGGTAGTGGGACGGATCTCTCCCTCCAGTCCGAGTCTTACAAGTGGCCCATGGACACAGTTTTCATTTATGCCTGCAGTAAAGGTTTTGGTGTGTCAGTGAAAGTGGCCCAGGACTTTATTTTATTATTCTGGGCTGTGATCTGAGGTGAGCAATTGCATGTATGCAGTATTTGGACAATAAAGGACATTTACTTATCTTACTTGGGTCACTACCTCACTATATTCACTAGCGGAAACGCTGCTGCTCTACACAAGTAAAACAGTTGATTCTCCGACAATGTCTGACTGCTGATGATTCTGCTGAAAGCTGAAATCTACAACAGCGAGAACATCACGGTAAAGTTTTTAATCTACATCTAATGCAATTCTGCTTCTACCAACTTGTAGAAGGGTGCAGTGGTGCAAGACATTTTGTCAATTTTGGCTACTTTCACACATCAGTTTTTTTCTGACAGACAGGATCCGGCTATTTTTAGAAAAAACAGATCTGGCGAAATCAGGAGCCGGAACCATTTTTCTCATTTAGTTGTATTAGCGCCAGATCGCGCCACATGGCCTTCCGTTTCTTCCGGTTTTCGCCAGCAAAAATTTTGATTCCAGCGTCTGGAAAAAACGTCTCTAGTAACATTTTTTGTCTGTGGCGAAAAACCGGACAGTGCCAGATCCGGTGCTTCCAGCTTTTTGCTACAATGGAAGTCTATGGGCGCCGCAACGCGCCGGATCCGGAAAAAGACGGATCCGGCCACCGGATCCGGTTTTTTAAGTCTGCGCATGCTCAGATCCAATTGGCCAGCCCCCAGGAAACAGATATAAAGCTGCTAGATGGATCCGGCAGAAAAACGGATGTTTTTTCAGTTCTCCAAAATTTACACCAGATCCGTCACTCCGGCGCGACGCTGGATCCTGCCTGTCAGAAAAATCCTGATGTGTGAAAGTAGCCTTGAAGTGAACATGTCGGCTGACACATGCTGCCCAATCCAGATTACATATATCAGGCACTGGTTGTAGGATCTCAGCCAGGTATGTTTGACCATGAAACGCTGCAGGGAGGAGCTGCCAGGGATCCACCTGTCCGAATAGTCTACAGCACGGCTTGGTCCTCGGCCGCTGTTTTTTTTTTTTTCTCTGAAACGCCGCGCTGCAAACGCCGCACTGCAATGCACATACCCTTGGACAGCTTTTTGTTGGAGCATAAAATCCTTTAATAAACCTTATTTTCTGAATTAATATTAAAATTGTAAAGAAACACACCTTGGAAAACCAATATGCCCAGTGTAGGCATGAAGAGGCACAATGAACCCTACTGCCGTGCTCTGTCCTCTCGGAGCCCTCACTAGGTAATACAGAGTGCACGTTTTTTCTTGATTTCTTCTTTGTAATATGGACTGTAGATTTCCACACAAATTGCATTTCTCTCCATGAGACTTTCACACTGCAAATGTTAATTCATTTCCATAGAAGTAAAATATTATCATCTTAATGAGCAACCTGATGACGAGGTCATGTATTATTGCGGATGCATTTACAATGACTGGATGCGAGTGGCACAGCATTTTACTGGAATTATTCCCATCAGCTTGGCATAAAATGCACAGACCTGCTGAATAAAAGAGATTTTGAATTTTTTTTTAATGTGTTTAAATAGTCAGGATCGCTCTCCTCTGAGTCAGCAGATCGTGTGGTTCTCAGGCATGACTGGGGAAATGCAGGTTGTAACCCAGCCGCGTTAGGAATGTAAATATTGGTTTAGGAAATTGGCACTGAACGCTTTAATTTTATTCGACACCTTCCATTTATCTGCCTGTGTAATGCATATTGTAAGACCCAGACATAGTTATCCTTGCAAGCAGAAAGCAGGGACTGAGCCAAAGGAGACGGGTTCTGAGGACATTTCTTATCTCATACGCTCAGTACATAATACCCAGCTAAGTCTTGAAGGGGTGTCTCCACCTAGATCAATAGTGTCATGTCAATAGGATATGTCATAAATGCCTTACAAATGAGAATCTCACTGCTTGGACTTGCATTTTTCTCTAAACAGGCCTTGGCACGCTGACAGAATGGAGAATTGAGGGTCCCAGTGGTCTGACAGTCAACTCTCAGACAGTTATGGCATATCCTATACATATTCCATCTTTGTCCAAGATGGGCCAAACTCTTTACATCTGCTGTACAAAATATTTCATGGAAAACATATTTGGAAAAGCTGGACGGTAGAGATGACCGGATCGTTTCAAATTTAAATTCATCAAATTTTCCTCCAAAATTCAAATTTGCAGCACATAACATCATGTGGATCTCAATATTGGAAATGGGATAAGAGAGACAGAATCTAGCTATGTCATACACATCACTAGTCTTGCTCCTGACTGTCCTCCACTTGGAACTGCTCATCTCCCATAACCCAGTGGTGGACTAACCACCACTGGACAAGACATGCTAATCCGCTTGATAAACTAGGATGTGATGTCATAGCTGTTGGGCATTACGGGACAGTCCTCTTGGGCTTTGGCAGTCTGTGCTTTGCGTTGCGATCCTCGTCCGAGTTATACAGCCATCTAACTCTTCCCTTGTGGTTGCCAGATTACCAAGAGGAATAATCAGACATTTCAGTTCTCCAGCAGCCCTGTGCCTATAGTTTTGCAGTTTCTTTCAAAACATTTTAAACTTTGCAAAATGTACTTTTCTGATGTTGGACAGTTTGAAAACGCTTCTCTGTTTCAGCCACTCTAAGACATGTATTTTCAATTTATTTTACCTTTCAGCGCAGAAGTTAAACATCTGCTTTATTACCCATCATGACACCGGCTCTATCCCTGCCTCTGGCTAAAGTGTGCAAGTCTAGTTCCCAGGCCATCTGGCTTAAATATTTGTCTGTCATACGTGTGACTCGGAGGCATTTTCTGTCTTAACAGCTCTCTGTACCGCAGTGAAAAGAAAATCTTATTTATTAAGAAAAAAAAAAACGTGGACACTTTAGGTAGTCGTTCAAAGACGAAAACAGTAATTCAAAAGTAAAAAAACAACACACTGCAAAGTCAAGTTCAATAATCCAAAACCCATGAGATCAATATATCCTATTTTTTTTATTTTATTGCAAAATACCTTAAAGGGGTTAGCCATTTTTATTTATTTTTTCGCAAATGTACTGGGAACATGATTTTGTGGCTATTGATAATATATAGGAATTACCTGGTCTCTTCCTATATTTCCTAGTATACCATCCTCACAGACGGCACAGCTCTCCTAACTAAATGCAAACTTAAACAGTTTTAACCAAAAAGATAAAATGTGACACAGTTTATACTAGGTGGAAAAGACAGAATGACACATCTAGACTGTTATTTTACACAATTATGGATATAGCTTTAAAGAAGACTTTTCATTGGATTTTTTTTTTAAATTAAATTTAGCTTCTCATCCAATTACCCCTGATATACTGATTCTTGAACAGTTTTTGTTTTTCTTCTGCGCCTTTCCATTCCAAAGTTATGCCCCCTTGGTAATAAAGATGCAAATTTTCCCTATGACTAACTGGGTGTATACCACAGAATGTCTCTGTGGGCGTAGCTGCATTTTGATTGACCTGAGTCAGAGGAGGAAACACAAATGCCCCCATACATATTTTGGGGTGCACGCACTATTGGTGGAAGGGAAAATTTGCACCATTATTACTGTAGGCAAAAGTCCAAGTCCCATACAGAGGTCAGATATTTTACATTGGAAAGTGATGCAAAACATGTTCCAGTACCTATAGTGCTGGCAGAATGCAAATAAAGAGAAATACAAAAATAGTTGTTACAGAGAAGCAAAATAGACACAGTTATTGGATATTTTTGACTGGTATGTGCACCAAAAGAAGTTTTCACTTGTGACGGCTGAGGATAACAAGACCTTGCTTTTTTACAGGTTTTGTGTGAAAGGGCAGATACGCTGTTAATATGGTTGGAGAGGTAAAAGTTAAAGTGTATTTTTCTTAGATTCCATGTGGCACTTAAACTGCCACCATTAAGCTAAAATTCGAACCCTATTTAGACAGGCCAACTGCGCTTCCAATGTGCAGATAATGATCAGCAATAGATCTTTCTGAGCACATAGACTAACAAACAGGCAATCCCTACATGGGTTGGTGCTGTTGAACAGCCTTGAGACAAGCAGCCACGGGGACTCCATCATATTATTCGAGCATTCCGAAGACACTCAGTTAGCATCCGAGCATGCTCGGATAACACCATATCCGGGCACGTTTCCTCATCACTAGAGATGAGTGAACTTGTTCGGAAAACGATCGCCAATCTCAAAGTCGGCATGAACTTTGCACATTCGGATTCATGTTCAGATTCCCGAGCAATGCCTTCAAAATCGGCAAAATTTGGTAAATAATCGAGATTCCACTAAGGCTGTGTTCTGATCGACGGAAATATTACTGTCGAGAAGATCGTTACTGTTGGTCAGAGTGCTTGCGGGGTCCTGCTGTCAGATGTCAAAAGGTCAGCAGGTATCAGCTGATGAGAGAGTACTACTCCCTTCAGCCTATGCCTGCTGTCGCTAATAACAACGAGAGCAGGCAATGGCTAATGGGCGTAGTCATCTGCCAGTGCCTGTGTTCAATGTAAAAAAAGTTAAAATAAAGAAATAACTATTGATATAAAAATAAAAAAACAGTATATACTCACCTTACACCTAAACTCTGAAATCCTTGTCTTCTGTAAGAAATAAAAAACACCATAAACTCATCTTAATGCCTAACCGCTGATGCCCATGTCACCTGGAGTAAGGGTTAATTTAAAGTAAATACTAGAGTCTGTGTCATTATTTCAAATAAAGGACTTTATTCTGGGTGTGTGTGTTTTTTATACAATATCACTATGGGGTTAGTAATGGATAGGTGTCTTAGGCTGCTTTCACACATCCGGCTTTTTGAATCCGGCGCCGTGCGGCGAAAAGCCGTAGAGGCGGATCCAGGATGTGCCGGAGACACCGGATGCCTGTGTGGCCGGATACGGTGGCGCCCACATTTAAAAGAGCAGCGCAAGACTCACGGTGTTCACGCATGCGCTGTGAGAAAAATCGGTCCAGCGCTATCAAAAAACGTTGCAGCGAACGTTTTTTTGCAGACACGGACGGCTACTTCTTGCCGTATCCAGCAAAAACCGGATGCGCCGCATACCCATCCGGCACGGTGCGGCGACAATACAACTCTATGGGACAAAACCGGATCCGATGCCGGATCCGGTTGTTCCAAATTTCGCCGCATCGTGCCGGATTCAAAAAGCTGGATGTGTGAAAGCAGTCTTATCGTCGTCTCTCCATTAGTAAGCTGTGGGCTTGATTTCACCAGACAATACAAAAGTGACATAACTCACAAAAATATGAACCCCACTTGCACACCCCCACAGGGCAATAGGGAAGAGCCGGGCAAAGCGCCAGAATTGGCGCACCTAATAGATGAGCCTTTTCGTTGGCGCCAGCAGGAAGCCCAGCAGGAAGCGCTCAACGAGAAATGGAGCTGCACGATCTCGCGTGATCAGCGACAGACAGCGGGGGAGCCGGTCGGAGGTAAGTATCACATAGCGATATCGCTAGCAATATCGCTGCTGCGTCACAAAATCGGTGATGCTTTAGCGATATTGCTAGCGATTGGTTGCGTCTTTATTTTAGTTTTTCCTTTTCGCGTCCGTTCGGCTAAGCCAAAGACATTGCTTGCTTCTTGAATTAACCTTTATTGTCCTACCCTGTGCACTATTTACTTCCCCCCCCCCCCCCCCTCTTTATTACTATTTTTTTTTTTTCATTTTTTTGCGCTCTGCCTTCTGGAAAAGGACACCCACACACTGTGACCGCAGCTGCTCCTATTAATTTAACGCCATTACAAAAATTAAAATTAAAACCAATTACGTTGGCTGGTTTATAGCCGGAAAGAAAAAAAACCGCTTGAGTGTGATTGTTCCCTCTGGTTATGGACACAAAAATAAATAAATAAGTAAAATTCCCAACCTAGAGCTCGCTGCCAGCGGAATACTAATACACTCAAAAGCTGGCAGGACGCAGTCACATTCCAAGCAGTGGAAAATCATCAAGTGTCGAAGAGAGGGTTTTTTTTTTTTTTACATGTTATGATCAGAGAAAAGTCACAACATTAAGAACAATTAGAGACCCTGGGGTGGTAATCAAAATGATGTGCTCAGCGCTCACATATTAGGGTACGTGCGCACATACAAATTAATGACTTTTGATTTTCTGTCAAGGATTTTGCCACTGATCCACAGCAAATTAGTAGGAAAAGCCACAATAATATCTGTATACACGGTATGTTTTAGGCTAGTTTCACACTAGCGTTTTGAGGCGCAGCGGACGCTCGCCGTGAAGCTCCGCCCCCTTCCGGGCCTCCTCTGGTCAGCTCCACCTATGGGCGCATGACGCTGCATGCGACCTGCGTACCCTATCTTTTGCATTGGGTACGCAGGCCATGCGCAGGTATGCTTTTGCCGGCGCATGCGTCCTTTTGACGGTGCGCCGACCTGTGCCAAACGCATCGTGTTGCATTTTGGTGCGGCCGGCGCACCGTCAAAAGGACACATGCGCCAGCAAAAGCATACCTGCGCATGACCTGCGTACCCAATGCTAAAGATGGGTATGCAGGTTGCATGCAGCGTCATGCGCCCATAGGTGGAGCTGATCTGAGGAGGCGCGGCAGGGGGCGGAGCTTCACGGCAAGCATCCGCTGCACCTCAAAACGCTAGTGTGAAACTAGCCTTACGGAGGTTAGTTGTGACTTTGCCTGGGATTTTACAATTTGCAATGGCAAGGGTGACATTTTTTAGGCAAAATCGGCAGCAAATATTAACACATTCCAAATTTTTAAATTTGCACCCCAGGTCAATTTTTTTTTCACAGTGTGTGAATTACCGTAGATTTGGTAAAGTCGCATAAATTTTGTGGATGCTGTAATATATTACAGATTTTTCAACCAACTGTCTTCTGTAAAAGACAGATTATTAACTTTACAGTCTCTCCTGGCAGAACGATCTCACAGATGGATTCTCAGTTAACTCATTCTGCATTCAGCGATAGACACAGTACAACACAGAGGCTACAGAAGGCAAACTGTGCAAAATATTTAAGAAAAAAGAAATGCCAAAAAATATTTTTAAGCTAAAAATACCGGCACTTAAATTGGAGTCTTTCAGCACGAAATGACTGTTCAAACCAAGCACATGCGCTCAGTGCATCCTTGGCGTGGTCAAACCGTTCTGGCATCTTCCCAGCCATTTTTTTGTACTTATTTGTGCTCCCTTCTCCCTAAATTGACAGCTCTGGTTCTTGAGTAGCCAGAGAAAGGCTGAGATAGCGAGTGCAGTCAGACGGCAGTATGAACCTGGCCAAGATCAGAACGTAGTGCACGGACTGGCTGGCGGCTCTCTTGACCCAAGTGTGACATCTGCATAGAAATACACGATCAGGCGGAGTCACTATGTTTCCCCACATAAGGAGGTACAGAGTGGCCAGAAATGAACACAATAATTATAAGTCAAAGAATTATCTAATATATAAAGCTCAATGTGTGTATGTCCGGGATTGGCATCCGCACCGTCGCACACGTCTGGACCCTGAGAGCGTCATAGGCTATGTTGTGAGGCGAGAATTTAACCCCGCGCATTCCAATTCACCAAACAATTTTGCCCCTATCTACATAATGGGGAAAAAGTGAAAGGAAAAGTCTTGGAGGCAAATTGACAGCTGACAGATGTGAACAAGGGGGACTTATAGAATGAGAGCGATGGCGCCAAACAGTATATACCGTACAGTTGCTAAGGTGGGGCCCTGACATGGGATACTCACCACACACGGGGATATGAACACACACAAAATGCGCCACACACTACCACGTGCTCCAACACATATAACACCCTCAGCACACATTTCACCACACATACACCAACCTCGCCACATAAAAGTCAAAACACAAAAGTCGCCACTCAAAACTCGTCACGCTGTCACAGAGCTGTTTAAAAGATGAAAAATGAGCTGTGATTGGTTGCTATCAGCAACAGTTTTCTTTGTAGACAGTTGTGGTAACTGAGGCCTATTATTCTTATCATTTCTATGGTGTTATCGTCCTTCTGTAAAGCTGGAAATAACACAATTTATTACCGTGCCAACACAGACCACCCTCTGACACAGACAGCAGGGGGAGCCCAGTATCACACAGAATAGGATTAGATACACGGCTCAGCAGTCAGTATCACACAGGATAGGATTAGATACACGGCTGAGCAGTCAGTATCACACAGAATAGGATTATATACACGGCTCAGCAGTCAGTATCACACAGGATAGGAGTAGATACACGGCTCAGCAGTCAGTATCACACAGGATAGGATTAGATACGCGACTGAGCAGTCAGTAACACACATGATAGGATTAGGTACTCGGCTCAGCAGTCAGTATCACAGAAGATAGGGTTAGATACATGGCTCAGCAGTCAGTATCACACAGGATAGGGTTAGATACACAGCTCAGCAGTCAGTATCACTCACACAGGATAGGATTAGATACACGGCTGAGCATTCAGTATCACTCACACAGGATAGGATTAGATACACGGCTGAGCAGTCAGTAACACACAGGATAGGATTAGATACACGGCTGAGCAGTCAGTAACACACGATAGGATTAGATACACGGCTCAGCAGTCAGTATCACACAGGATAGGATTAGATACACGGCTCAGCAGACAGTATCACACAGGATAGGATTAGATACACGGCTGAGCAGTCAGTAACACACAGGATAGGATTAGATACACAGCTCAGCAGAAAGTATCACACAGGAGAGGATACTTGGGTAATTGTTTAGTTAATTTGTGTTGCAAATCTGTAGTGCTGAATATATGATGTGAAATGTTTTTATTTGCAATATAATCATTATAATTTGTTATAACTAACCACAGTTGGTTACTATGCCCAGGCCACGCTGGGCTCTTCAGCTAGTCTAATATATAATCTTTATTACAACTAATACCACAGCGAATAATAATACAAAAAATGTCTCTCGTGTCATCCAACGCGTTTCAGAAATATAGCGGCTTTCCTTATGTAGGAAATGTTGGATAAATTTTGGTCCTCTCAACTCAATACTGGCTTTCACCACACAACTACCCAATGTCATGAAGGTCTCTATGATATATAATCTATGAATATGATTGCGAAATATGAAATTGTAGAAGGGGCATATACAACTAAGGAGGGGTGCGAGTGAGCTCCCGACACATAGGTTTTAAAGCACTGCCTTTATACAGTGATTGTCCAATATATTTACCTTATAAATATAAAAAAAAAACTATGTTAATTAGTGTTCATAGCATGACTAATATCTTTATGTAAATTTTATTCCTTGCCTAAAATATCACCTATTTCACTTTATTGTGGCCGTTATCAAACCTCCTGAACCATAATTAGGCTATGTTGTACTGCCTAAGTATCTCAAGATTCTATCAACCACATTGGTATTTATCCTAGCAAGACCGGTATTCATCTTATGTACAGTAATTGGAGATACTAAGATCGTTAAAAACATTATTTTTGGGGCCAATTGATATATCAATTATAAGGCCCTCTTCTCTTGCGGTCCTTCTATTCCTGTAAATTAAGCTATAGCGCAAATATTATTTATCAAGATTCAAAATTTGTCTGTTTGCGCGGATTTTCCACAGGAAGTTCGATTTGCGGAACAGTTATTCATTGCAAATTGAATGTCCCTTATTATGTATTGAGTTCTCTCCAGACCCCAGAGAATTCAAAAAGTAATATGTAAAAAAATAATAATAATTTATTCACCTTACCGATCACCTCTCCAGCCTCTCCGCTCCTCATCGTCACCTCTCCGGTCCTTGACACCTCTAAAGAGTGCTGCCGCTCCCGCTGAAATCTACGTGTCTCTCATGTTTGGCCAGGACTTCTGGCTTTGATGAGGCCTGGGAGGCTTGTGCACATGAGCACCCAAGGTCATGGTGCATACTGTGACACCATGACGCCAGGACCGTCTGGCTTTCATATGGGACTGAAGAACTCTACGCAATTACTCAAAGTCCTGGGAGTTCCGGGGATTTCAGAGCGACTGGCAAGAACCAGACGGATGACGCGGACGGGGTGGAGAGTTGGGCAGTAAGGTGAATATAAGCATTTTTTTTTCTTACGTTTTGATGACCTTTTACAATTCAGAATAATGAAACCTAGCAGCCGCCATTTTGCTCTATCCTCGCAAAGGTGAATTACAAAAAAAATCAGCATTTGACAAATGCTACTTTTTGTAAAAATTTGAGTAGAATTTAATTTTGTTCAAATTTATTCGATCATCTGTAGCTCGAAGGCTACCCTTTATTTAAAATTTTAACATTTTCTCCAAAGGTGTCGATATCTGTAATGGAGAATTACCACTGACGTATGGCTTTAAATTAGGAATGCCTTTACTTTGGATTAGTAAGTAGTAGTTGGATCACCCCATTCTTCACTCATTTCTGAATGACTATGGTAAATCCCGTAGTCCCAGTATAAGAAAAAAAAATCTGGATGATTATTGCTATAGATCCGACCTAGGTAGTAGGCCGTTAAGTAACACCACAATGACTCTGTAATGTGCAAACTCTCAAAATTTGCTCTTGCAAGCAGCTCTTTTCTATAAGTCAAGCTGTATTTCAAGTTTAGTGGTCCTTTAACGAACAAATTGAGAATTCAATTATTGCTCTTTCTCCAATGTATGTCATTTCGCTAAAGCTTGACTTCGGGCATGTACTGAAGATGTCCAAAATCTAAGAAAAATGTATACCGGTTTGACCGAAAAAAAAATAAAAATCTCTTATCTGCTGTTAAGCTTTCTATTAAAATAGAGCAATTTCCTCCTGCTAATATTGGACTTTTCTTGCATAAGGAGCTTCTGTCTTTAATGGTTCTGTCTGGCTTTATAATGGTTATATAATCAAAACCGTTAAAATCATTTCCCAACATCATCTTCTTTCTTGCCTGTATGGCTCTTGTCAAAGTCAACAGAATTCAAAGTAATATGATGGTCTGGTGATAAAACAAATAAAACTGCAGGAACTTTAGGAGATCGATGGGAAAGAAAATTAGCAATGATGTGGTCTGAACCGAGGCAGTGACAGCGAGAGTGATTGCAATCCACAGCTCCAGTCATGGCATAAAGTGCGGTGATAACTTTCAAGCGCTATTGCTTTTCAATGATACAATGGTTAAGTGATTTTATATATTCTCTATAGCCAGGAACAAAAGTCTAAAAATAAGCGGTGATAATCAGGAAGTATATACAGTAGAAGTATATGTATTTTTGCTATACTGGCTTGTAGCTTTGTACATAGGCTTCACTAGATTGTTTCATATTTCATGATTAATTTGTTTTTTTTTTAAAAAAATGACCATTTAAATCAGCTTATATTAAACATATTATGTATACATTTTTCTCTTCTTACATATTTTTTTTCCATTTCTATATCACAATCTATGTTTAAAACTATTCTTGAAAACTTGCAGTTTTTACTGATCCTCATAATAGGCTGATACTTCCTGTTCTGAAGACACCACTTTTTAAAACTATTCTTGAAATCTTGCAGGTTTTACTGACCTTTATAATAAGCTGATACTGTCTGTTCTCAAGAGATTGCTTTTTAAAAAATGTTCTTAAAGTTATTTGCACATAAAACTCAGTATACTCCTAAGCGAAATGTTGCGGAAGTGAAACACGCAGCGAACGTCAGTTTAGGCCGAGTTAAAAAGAGCATGAGATTTCGATAAGTCCCATCCACTTTGCTGGAACTGTAAAATGCTGCATTTTTTGCACAGCAAAATTACTCAGCATCAAAAACTCTTCAAAAGATCATCGTGGGAACTTAACCTTAAAGAAAATGGTGCTACATTCAAATACAGTTGTGTGAAAAAGTGTTTGCCCCCTTCCTGATTTCCTATTTTTTTGCATTTTTGACTGGCTTAAATGTTTCGGCTCACCAAACAAATTTAAATATTAGACAAAGATAGCACAAGGAAACATAAAATGCAGCTTTTAAATGAAGGTCTTTATTACTAAGGGAAAAAGAAATCCAAACCTACAGGGCCCTGTGTCAAAAAGTGATTGCCCCCCACTTTAAAACATAAGCTGACTGTGGTTTATCACATCTTTGGGAAGCTGAGTTCAAATTCCCTAGTCACACCCAGGCCTAATTACTGCCACACCTGTTCTCAATCAAGAAATCACTTAAATAGGACCTGTCTGATAAAGTGAAGTAGACCAAAAGCTCCTCCAAAGCTAGACATCATGCTGCGATCCAAAGAAATTATGGAACAAAAGAGAAGCAAAGTAATTGAGATCTATCAGTCTGGAAAAGGTTATAAAGCCATTTCTAAAGCTTTGGGACTCCAGTGAACCACAGAGAGAGCTATTATCCACAAATGGTGAAAACATAGAACAGTGGTGAACCTTCTCAGGTGTGGCCGGCCGACCAAAATTACCCCAAGAGTACAGCAACGACTCATCCAAGAGATCACAAAAAACTCCACAACAACATCCAAAGAATGGTAGGCCTCACTAGCCTCAGTTAAGGTCAGCGTTCATAACTTTACCATAAGAAAGAGACTGGTCAAAAATGGCCTGCATGGAAGAAATCCAAGATGAAAACAACTGGTGATGGTGAACAATGAGAACACAAATGCTCATCTCCGTTTTGCCAAAAAACATCTTGATGATCCCCAAGACTTTTGGGAGAATACTCTGTGGACTGGCAAGATAAAAGTTGAACTGTGTGGAAGGTGTATGTCCCATAGAGATGTTATCTCATTCTACAGAAGGAGGAGGAGGTGAGCTGTGATATCATATATTGTGACTGGTGGATCCTGTGATATCAGCTGTGTATAGAGGTGTTATCAGTAATTGTACAGAAGGAGGAGAGCTGTGATATCACATATTGTGATTGGTGGATCCTGTGTTATCAGCTGTGTATAGAGGTGTTATCAGTAATTGTACAGAAGGAGGAGAGCTGTGATATCACATATTGTGATTGGTGGATCCTGTGTTATCAGCTGTGTATAGAGGTGTTATCAGTAATTGTACAGAAGGAGGTGAGCTGTGATATCACATATTGTGATTGCTGGATCCTGTGTTATCAGCTGTGTATAGAGGTGTTATCAGTAATTGTACAGAAGGAGGAGAGCTGTGAGATGTGATATCACATATTGTGATTGGTGGAACCTGTGTTATCAACTGTGTATATAGGTGTTATCAGTCATTTAAAAGAAGAAGGAGGAGGTGAGCTGTGATATCATATTGTGATTGATGGATCCTGTGTTATCAGCTGTGTATAGAGGTGTTATCAGTAATTGTACAGAAGGAGGGGAGCTGTGATATCATATATTGTGATTGATGGATTCTGTGTTATCAGCTGTGTATAGAGGTGTTATCAGTCATTAAACAGAAGGAGGAGGTGAGCTGTGATATCACATATTGTGATTGATGGATCCTGTGTTATCAGCTGTGTATAGAGGTGTTATCAGTAATTGTACAGAAGGAGGAGGAGGTGAGCTATGATATCACATATTGTGATTGTTGGATCCTGTGTTATCAACTGTGTAAAGAGGTGTTATCAGTCATTGAACAAAAGGAGGAGGTGAGCTGTGATATCACATATTGTGATTGGTGGATCCTGTGTTATCAGCTGTGTATAGAGGTATTATCAGTAATTGTACAGGAGGAGGTGAGCTGTGATATCATATATTGTGATTGGTGGATCCTGTGTTATCAGCTGTGTATAGAGGTATTATCAGTAATTGTACAGGAGGAGGTGAGCTGTGATATCATATATTGTGATTGGTGGATCCTGTGTTATCAGCTGTGTATAGAGGTATTATCAGTAATTGTACAGGAGGAGGTGAGCTGTGATATCATATATTGTGATTGGTGGATCCTGTGTTATCAGCTGTGTATAGAGGTATTATCAGTAATTGTACAGGAGGAGGTGAGCTGTGATATCATATATTGTGATTGGTGGATCCTGTGTTATCAGCTGTGTATAGAGGTATTATCAATAATTGTACAGGAGGAGGTGAGCTGTGATATCATATATTGTGATTGGTGGATCCTGTGTTATGTGCTGTGTATAGAGGTTATATCAGTTATTGTAATCTTGCCTCTGCTGAAAAGGAAACTGCTTCCTAAAAAGACAGGACGTTAAAATCTATTATAGCCCCAGTGGTCAGTGTGAAAATCGCACAATTACTTATTTTATTTTAATAAAGATTGTGATATGGAAAAAAATAACAATTCTAAAAAAGTTCATGTGACACAAAAAATGGTTTAATCAATAGGTCATATTTTGACAACAATCCCATTAAGCGTTGACTTGTCTTCCAGTTGTAACAGCAATAGCATTTGATGGATATATATTTGTCCTGTCTGTGTCCTGGCAGTTGCACTCCATAATGTGTTTGACTGGTAGGCAGGAAGAATGTCTACCCGAGAAGAAGATACTGAAAACAGTGCCACCCCAGTCCAAAGGCTGTATTTAGAATTGCAGTTAAAATGCTTTGTCCTCCACTTCTATGTCTCCACTGCTACCTCAATCTTTGTCATTTGGCTGCAGCGGTGAAGTCACAGCTGCAATGCTGCAGTCAATCACTGAGCTCAGCGGCTTGTACCATTTACAGAGGGTAATTAAATGGAAGCTATCATCGTAGAATGAGCAATTGATTAACTGAGGTCTTTGTGTTAAATGTATTTTTTTTTAAATGTTTGACAAAAATTTTAATTCACATAGTCTGTATTAAAAAAATGACAAATAGAAATCTTGCGTTTTTCGCACTGGCCTACTGGAGCGCTTTTAGCCACAATAACTGGCTACCGACCCTATATTTTCCATTGAAGTGTCTAATGTGTGTACGCAAAGGTCATTGCAAAGGGAGGGGGAGAAGGTGAGCTGTGACATCTCCTTTTGTGATTGGTGGATCCTGTGTTATCAGCTGTATATAGATGTGTTACCTACCTCTGCTGATAAGGAAACCCCGTAAACTCTTCTGGAAAGGACAGGACTAAAATAGCCCTAGTGGCCACAATGAAAATTGCAAAATTACTTACTTTATTTTTTAAATAAAATTGTGATATGAAAAAAATTTCAATTTTTCAAATTTAAAGATGCAATGTAACACTAAAAAAAACCTGATTTAAATCATCGGTCTTTTTTTTTGTGATAACTTCCATAATTTTGGGGAGTTTTATTTACAACCATCTATGCTTTGCTGGCAGAAGCTTTCTATAAGAGGGAAACCCTCTAACGCTCGGACCTTTGGTGCACATTTATGATAAAACAAGTAGATAATAATATTTTTTAACAGGGAAAAATGCAAAGTACTACATCTGGGCAATAAAAATGTAAAAAGCATATACAGAATGGGAGGAATAGGGCTAAGCAACAGCACATGTGAAAAAGACTTGGGTATACTAATAGATCACAGACTGAATATGAGTCAACAGTGTGATGCAGCAGCAAAAAAGGCAAATGCAATTCTAGGATGTATTAACAGAAGCATACAGTCTAGATCACGTGAAGTCATTATTTCCCTGTACTCCTCTTTGGTCAGACCTCATCTGGAATATTGTGTCCAGTTTTGGGCACCACATTTTAAAAAGACATCAACAAACTGGAGCAAGTTCAGAAAAGAGCGACCAGAATGGTGACCGGTCTGCAAACCCTGTCTTATGAGGAAAGGTTGCAGGATTTGGGAATGTTTAGTTTGCAAAAGAGAAGACTGAGAGGAGACTTAATAGCTGTCTACAAATATCTAAAGGGCTGTCACATTGTAGAAGGATCAACTTTATTCTCATATGCACAAGGAAAGAATAGAAGCAATGGGATGAAACTGAATGGGAGGAGACACAGATTAGATATTAGAAAAAACTTTTTGACAGAGTGATCAATGAGTGGAACAAGCTGCCACGAGAAGTGGTGAGTTCTCCTTCAATGGAAGTCTTCAAACAGAGGCTGGACAGACATCTGACTGGGATGATTTAGCGAATCCTGCTTTGAGCAGGGGGTTGGACCAGATGGCCCAAGAGGTCCCTTCCAACTCTATGATTCTATTATTCTGGGATTCTATATTTGCATGCAAGACAGTGAGGCGTGTTTACCAGCGGAGGGCACATTTTGCATTTCCAAATGTCTAAGCTAACAGATGAAGAACCACTTTTAGTAGGAGACCCCAGACATTAGGAGCATGACCCCAATCCCTCAATAACTAATTTACCTGATTCCGATGGAGCTTTGAATGGCCGCATTGTAAAGCGAATGCATTATTTGACAGCGCAGGTATCACTTCTGTTTTCTGTGAAAAGGATGCATAAAAAGCAAATGCATCCATTGTTTCCTAAGCTGCCTTTGTGTATCTGACACAAGCATTCAACATCTCCATTGAAATCAATAAGATCCCCTGGTAAATAACTACATTCAGGCGTTATGGAAAAATAGCAATTCATATAGCTATATGAAAAGGAGGAATCAATAGCTCCCCTTAAACGGGATACCTCGGGGGTTAAGTGTATACTTTGTTACATGTGCATCAATACGTCTCACTCATTACATAAGATGACAGACACAGCACTGATCGATACGACGATCACAGGCATATTGCATGCATGCCGCAATCCAGCCAGTCCAATTATAGCTAAACACAAGTAAAATGGCTTGACCGGAACGCTCTGGAGATATGATGGGCATATAATACCTTAGGAGGGGTTATCTGGTTTTTTTTTTTTTGGAGTTTTTTTTAATTTTTATTATTTAGTTATTAGATGAATTTGTAAATTGATGAAGTGATATGTTCTTTTAAACATAATTTTACTGTAAAAGAAAAAAAACTTTAAATAGTAATAAAAATTTAATTTAAAAGGAAAAAGGGGTTGTCCATTTCTTGGACAACCCCTTCTGAATGCTTATGTTTCCATCCCAGTAAAATAATAACACCTATACTCACCTCCGGTGCCGGTGCTATTCCAGTGTTCTCGCGGATTTGGCACTGGCTCTTCCGGGGATCGTGGACATTGTTATGTCATGCGATCTCTGTGGACAATCACCCCTGGCTTCACTCCCTCCTCCTCAACACATTCGGTGAAAGTGAGAGCTGTGGATGCTCTTTTCCATCCTTTGGATGTCAATTACATCCATATGAGAGTAAAGTGAAGCCAGCAGTCATTCGCCACAGGGATTGCCTGAGGGTACCGTTACACGTAGCGATGCACCAGCGATCCCGACAGCGATATGGATCGCTGGTGCATCGCTAAGTGGTCGCTAGTGAGCTGCCACACAGGCAGATCTCACCAGTGACATAGGGGTCGGGGGTCGCTACTTACCTGTCAGACGAGGCGATCCTGACGTCCTCCCGCCCGCGTCCACGCGTCGCTCGTCGGCGCCACAGGAAGCCCAGCAGGAATCACCCGACCAGAAATGGCCCAGGCCATTCTCGCGCGATCAGCGATCATCGCGGGGGAGCCGGTCGGAGGTAAGTGTCACATGTAGTGATATCGCTAGCAATATCGCTGCTACGTCACAAAATCAGTGACATTACAGCGATATTGCTAGCAATATCGCTACGTGTAACGGGCCCTTAACATAACAATGTCACACAATCCCTGGGAGAGCCAGTGTTGACACCGATGGAACGATGCCGACATCGGAGGTGAGTATAGGTGTTATTATTTAACTGGGGGAAAACATGCATTCAGAAGTGATTGTCCAAGTAGTAGACAACCCCTTTAATGATAACCACATCCTTATCCGCTGAATGCGAGAACACAGCACAATGTTCATGTTCAGTCATATGATATATGCAATTTGTTACCAAGCAAAAATGAATGCCCTTAAAGAGAAAGAGTAAAAAAAATGAAATACTGTAATTTTTATACTGGCCAATAGACCTAATATTAAACTAATAATTTCTGCTCTGTACTTATGGCTTTTCATGAGTTTCATTATCATCACATACATTGAAAATTACACCTCTACATACAGTAGGTGGTATCACAGCTCACTTCCTCCCTCTCTCCTTACAGTGACCTTTGCCCAGATCAGGTCAAACCCACTTTATACTTCCATAGAAACAAATAGGGTCTAAGTCAGTCTTTTGTAGCAAATGTACATGTGAAGAACAGGAAGTAGAGCCTGAACCGAGTATGTCTGACAAACATCTGATTTTGCCAGAAGAAATTGTTGTTCATCAGTGGAAATGGTGCAAATTAATTTGCAGGACCTGGTTTATCTGGTGCTGGGCAGGAGCCCTGCAAGCCTGACTCCTCTTTGGATTAGTCAGCCTGGCGTAACATCTTCATTCCTTATGATGTTGCCCCAGGACATCTAATCAAAAGAAGAGCTGTGGATCCTAGTATGTAGGAGGTGGTTTGCAGGGCTGCCATCCAGTTGCCACCGATTTTTTGACCTAGCTGCTGGTCAGGTCTTGAAAATCGATGCAAATCTTCTCATCATTCATTTCCTGTGAAGTGGCCATTCCAGGGGGTGGCCACTGAGATCAACATCGGCACTAGAATTAGAGCCACTTGCATAGAGTTGCTTCTCACTCGTATAGAGTTGCTTCTTGTTCGATGCCAAGTGGTAGACTATTTCCTCTGTGAAGATAATACGTCCTAAGTGGTCATATGGACAGGCTATAGACCTCCTTTTAAGGCTAGCTCCATAGCAGCATCCTATCCAATTCTGTTGGCAAGTAATTTTGAAATTTTTCTGGAGAACATGAAGCCACCATGAACCTTATATACCATGGTGGACAGTAAGAATGATCGATATATAAACTCTTGTTGTTTCTGTTCAGTCCTATCACAAGACCTCAAAATGTTGATGCCCAGTGGCCTCCTTACCAAGATTTTCTCCTGACATTGGCTGCCTTAATGTATCTTACTGGTGAAAATATCAAGAACTGTAGCTCCATCTACCACCTGCCTATGTTATACAGTATATTAATTTTAATCAACCTCTAAAAACCCCTTAAAGATCTTTAGAACGAAAGTTCCGGATCGTTGTACTAACCGGCTCAAATCTTTGCGAATAATAGAGAACCATGAAAAGTCTCACGAAGCAGAATGTGCAGCGACCTTTAAACTGGTCCATCAGCTCCTGAGTCGGTCACCAATATTTCTGAATAATACGCTGATCGGTGCTTTGCATTAGGGTCTCGGTAGGAACGGATTAATGACATAAGTGTCAGACTCAACTACTGCACAATGAAAAGGAAACATTGCCGCCTAAAAAAAAACGGGGTCAAATGAATATTGCTCATATGTCCAGAGCCGGAGAGGCAAAATGGAGAGTCAATAATGAAAGCAGACAACAAACAACTTGCATGTCCGCAACGCACCAGTGGAGCTGCCCCTTTAAATCACAGGTACATTAATCTGCAAACCCACACAGGCCTCACCTTTTTTGAGTTACAGTAGCAGCAGGTCCATGACTAGTGATTATATTATTGAGCGGCACAAGCCCGCCAGCCTTCCCGTCATTATAGTTTCTCATTAAATATTCTTCCCACAGGAAAATATAGCATTTAGTAAGCGGACTGAGAAATGAATTGACTGCCCTTGAATCTAAAGTACATAATCCCACAAGCATGCACTGTCTGATACCAAGATGCTTCATCAATACTATGATGCGTGAAGAAAAATAAGATCTGACCTCACAAATTAGACTGTCAGCTCCACGGGCGATAATCTTCACTATTTGATTTTTTTTATTAGTAGTAGTGATGATGAGCGAACGTGCTCGGATAACGTCTTATCAGAACACACTCTGGTGTTATCCGAGCATTAGGGCATGCTCGTATATTATGCTCCAGTCCCTGCGGTTGCATGATTTGCATTTGAATACATGCAGGGATTGCCTATTTGTTAGGAAATACCCAACATTTGTTCAGGATGTCTAACAGCTGCAAATCATGCAGCTGCCGGGACTCGAACATAATATACGAGCACGCTCAAGATGCTCGGATAACATCCGAGCATGCTTGGATAAGGCTGCTTTTACATATCAGTTTTTTGGCGTCACTCACAATCCATCGGCTCTACGAACCGACAGATCCATCGCAGATTGTGAAAAACTGATGCAACGGATCCGTTTTTTCACCAGATCTGACTGCCCTACCTGCTAATAATAATTGGAGCATGCTCAGTTTAAAAAAATGGAATCTGTCGCTGGATTCTGTCATGTGACGGATCTGGCGCCCATAGGCTTCCATTCTAGCAATCGACGGACGGCGCCGGATCCGTCGCTGTCCGACTTTTCGCCGGAGACAAAAAACGTTACTTTGTTCGTCGTCTCCGGCCGCCGGACAAACATTTTCCGACGGATCCGGCGAACGACTGATGAAGCGTGAGGTCTTCCGGCGCAATCCGTCGCTAATACAAGTCTATGAGAAAAAAACTGATCCAGTGGCATCCTTTGCCGGATCCATTTTTTTTTCAAAAATTGCCGGATTGCGACTAATCTAAAAAAACTGATATGTGAAAGGGGACTAAGACATTATTCGAGCATGTTCACTCATCACTAATTATTAGTGATCGCTTTCTGGAAAGTTTCTATTACAAATGTCAAAAACACCCAGAGGTCAAACAGTCTCTAAATGGGTTTTATTTGTTGCATGTGCAGAGATTTCTGAAAAGACCTTTTAGATGGATGGGAAGGTCTCGTAAATGTCTCAAATGATGGGACAGGATGTCTGAAATAGTCATCATGATCCTGCGAAAAGTCCAAATCAGAGTGTCGGAACTAGTTACATTTCCACTGGAAGAAGAAACCGGACAGTAGGCACTAGTGGGAGCAAACATGAAGTGGGGTGCCTAACTCAAGTAACAAAATGGGACCCTGAGAAAAAACACTGAAGAGAGCACCTGAGGCAAGCACCCAAGGGGAGTGAGCCTAGGGAAAGTACTTACAGGCAGGAGGAAGTTATTCAAGTATCAACTTGAGACTGCACGTGTGTGGTAGAGGCATTCTTTAATGGGAACCTGTCAGCAGGATTGTGCACAGTAACCTACAGGCAGTGTCAGGTCGGAGCCGTTATACTGATTAAAATGATACCTTGATTGATATGGTTCTGCCACCAGATTTTGCAATGGAAACTGCATACATCACTAAACACAACTCCAAGAGTTGATTAGACAGGAGTACTTACAATGAAAATTCATGTTAGAATTTCTTTGGCACAATGACTGAGGCAAAACTGCAAAACACGGGATTGTGCACATCACGTTTTACAGAATATTCTGCACCATAGAGGCTTCTTCAGTTATTAATTGACAGAAGTGGTGGTGCAACCACTGTGCCGTAGTCTGAGGTGAGCCTGGAGGGGGCGTAACTAGGTGAACACCAGAATCTTCGCTAGAGCCCTTGATGGTGAGGTTAGACTTGGCTCCAGATGGATTCCAATGCTACACCAGGATGGACCTTGGATGTACAGTATCTGACCCACAAGGGGCAGGAGGCTTGAACGACCTAGAATAGAAAGCTAAGTTGGTACAGGTAGGCACAGCAGGAACACAGGGGCGGCAGGTGCTGGAAAGGACAGCTGGAATACAGGCAGGCACTGGCAGGTGCAGGTAGGCATGGCTGGTATACAGGTGGGCACGGCAGGTGCAGGCAGGTATGACTGATTTACAGATGGACACTGTAAGTGCAGGCAGGTACAGTAAGTATGCAAGTATGGCTGGCACACAGGCAGGCACGGGCAGGTACAGGCAGGTAGTGGAAGATAAAATTTAACTGGAGACCTGAGAACTAGCAAGCATGCAACTAACAAAGTGAACATGTTGCCCTGGCCCCTCCCATCAGGTGGAGGTGCTTAAATAATAAGTGTATCCCAGCGATTGTCTGGGGACACTTTAGAATGTCGCACGCTGTCTCTTTAAGAAGGAGGGAGCAGGTGCGCCCTAAGCACAGTGTTCAGGCATCTGCCGGCTGCGCACAGACCCCGGGCAGCAGCAGGAAGATAAGAAAGTGTGGGCCGGGGGCTGGGCCCGGGAGTGATTTGGCATCCCTGCTGGGGGAGATGGGAAATGTGCCAGGGTGCGGGTGCTACAGTCATCAGTTTAAGCTTAAACTCAATATTTTCCCTACAGCCTGATTTACAGTTCCTTACTGCCTGTCCTCCCTGCTGCTCAATCCCCACTAACCTAGTTAGATTCATACTTCTTCAGTGCTCTTCATACCCGTTCCTGCTAAATCTCCATTTACTTAGCCTGATTTACAACTCCTCAGTTGCCCTGCTTCCCGCTGCAGCTTAAAGAAGCACTTCCTTCAGAGTTTTATCAAAGTTTTTTCCTCTTAATATATTGCTATCATCGTATTTTACAGCACTGTGTACTTACAATTGCTCATTTTGCCTTTCTACTCAGCTAATTCTTCTCTTTTCCATCAGGTGTATGATATCACGTGATCAACTGACTAGCTGAATCCTTCTAAGCTCTGTGTAGAAACATGAGATACATTTTCCCACATAAGTCACTGCAAAAGTCCCTGGCAGGGGGAGGAGGAGGAAGCAGCTGGGACAGGAGCTGAAGAGAGAAATGATAAATGCAAAGACAACAATCTTCCAGTTACATAGAGCAGAGAAAAGAGAAGAATTTCCTGGGTAGTAAGGCAAAATGAGCAATTGTAAGTACACAATGCCATATAATGTGATGACTGCAATATATTAAGAGGATTAAAACTTTGATGGAAGTACTTCTTTAATCTCTTTGCACCTAGCCTTATTTACAGCTCTTCACTGCCCCCCTTGCCCGCTGCTGCTGAACACAATCAGTGCAAGCTGCAGCTATCGGCCCGATTGAATGGCCAGAGACAGAACACACTTGAACTGTTGAGCCCGTTGACAGTTTAGCTTGACTCAGAAATTGCTCATTTTAACATCATGAGTACACATCCATCCTGTCAAGGATTTTCAAAGCAAGTACATAGAATCATAGAATCTTAGAGTTGGAAGGGACCTCAAGGGTCATCGTGTCCAACCCCCTGCTCAATGCAGGAGTCTGTTGTTAGTTCATTCTCTGGTTCACCAGCTGTGAGTTCCCCTTCTGGACACCCTCTGGTGGTGATGGGAGGTGGTGCGGCTGGTTTGATCGGTGGAGATCTGCCACCTGAGAATGAGGATGACGATTGGATCTCAGGATTCTCAGATTGGATTTAAGACAGCCGACGCCCTATTCAGTTGCTGGTGATTCCTTCTGGCTTGTCAGCTCTTGGTTTTCAGCTCTGTTCCAGTCATCTAAAGCTAAGTTTTTCTGCTAATGTTCACACTTGATTTTGTTGGTCTATTCAGTGTTTTGTGTGGTCTGCCAGCCCCGGCTGGGGGTTGAGCTGAATTTCCACTCTTATTTATCAGTATTTTGCCAGTTGGCTTTTTGTCCCTTACTAGTTCGGTCTCTTTTTGCTCTGTCTCAGAATATTTCAGAGTGCTGATATAGTGGGAGAAGTCTAGTGACTTCAGGGTTAATTTTGCTATCAGAAGTGTTGGACATTATTTTGTAGGGTTTTTTTGCAGGTTGCAGATAGTGTCTTCCCTTTCCTTTCCTGTCTAGTTAGTTTGGGCCCCATCATTTGCTCAGCCTATTTTCCTGCCTGTGTTTGTGCCTTCATCTTGTTTCACCGTCAATACATGTGTGGGGGCTATCTATTCCTTTGGGGTCTGCTCTGGGGCAGTTAGTTTTCCCTTTTCTTGCTTTAAGCTTAAGTAGTCCTCCGGCCGTGACGAGGCGTCTAGGTTCATCGTAGGCACGCTCCACGGCTACTGCTAGTTGTGTGGTAAGATCAGAGATCTGCGATCTGCATAGTTACCAGCCACTCTGGTTTTCTGTGGCTCAGCTTGTTTTGCTTTTTTCTCCTCGGTGACCCATTCATAACAGAATCACCAGCCATACCGCAGATTCTAGGGTACTCAAAAGCAGGAAAGAATTGTAATAAAAAAAAAAAAAGTGTCAGAATTTTTTTTTTTTATATGTATATTTTTTCCTTTTTTTCTCTGGGGCCGTAGGAGGATTTTTTAAAATGGAGATTAAGCAATTGTCTGATTGTGTGGAGCAGCTCACTGCTGAAGTGTGGGGACTTTCCGCCTATCTCGCTCATTCACATGCTGCTGAACCAAGGATCCCTACTCCTGATGTGTTTTTTGGGGATCGGTCTAAATTTTTGAATTTTAAGAATAACTGTAAATTATTTCTTGCCTTGAAGCCTAATTCATCGGGGAGCTATGCGCAGCAGGTTGAAATTGTCATCTCTTTGCTGTGCGGCGATCCCCAGGATTGGGCATTTTTATTGACACCTGAAGATCCTATTCTGACTAATGTGGATGCATTTTTTCAAGCCTTGGGGTTGTTGTATGAAGAACCTAATGCTATTGATCAAGCTGAGAAAGCCCTATTGGCATTGAACCAGGGTCAGGATTCTGCAGAGTTATACTGTCAAAAATTCCGAATGTGGGCGGTCCTTACTACCTGGAATGATAGTGCCTTGGCAGCTCTCTTTCGGAAGGGTTTGTCAGAAACCGTAAAAGATACTATGGTGGGATTTCCTGTTTCCTCTGGTCTTGACGATTCTATGTCATTAGCCATTCAAATTGATCGGCGTTTACGTGAACGCAAAACTACACGAGAGGAGTTGCCACCTTTTGGACAAATGTCTGAACCTATGCAATGTGATAGAGTTTTGTCTAGGGCGCAACGTCAGGAGTTTAGAAGGCGTAATAAGCTGTGATTTTTCTGTGGAGACATCTCTCATATTATTTCTGTCTGCCCAAAACGAGAGAAACGTTTTGCAAACACATTTGCTGTAGGCAGTGTATAACCTAAGTTTCTTTTGGCAATTACTCTGATCTGCTCCCTGTCCACATTTTCCACGAAGGCTTTTGTGGATTCAGGAGCAGCGTTGAACCTGATGGATTTGGACTTTGCTTAACGTTGTGGTTTTTCCATGACGCCTCTGCGGACGCCTATTCCTTTGAGGGGTATTGATGCTACTCCTTTGGCGGAGAATAAACCTCAGACCTTGCCCCAGACCACCAAGAAAATTGTAAATTTTTGGTACTGCATAATCTTCATGATACTATTGTTCTGGGTTTTCCTTTGTTGCAAACTCATAATCCAGTTTTGGATTGGAAATCTGTCTGTGGTGAGTTGGGGTTGTCAGTGTGTTCTTAGGGATGCTCCTGTTTTCTCCACCTCTCCTCAGTCTCATGATATTCCTGATTATCTGGCTGATTTCTCTGACGTATTTAGTGAGAGCAAGTCTGCGTCTTTGCCTCCTCATAGAAGTTATGACTGTGCAATTGAGTTGATGCCTGGGTGTAAATTTCCCAAGGGTCGGCTTTTCAACTTATCAGTACCCCAACATGATGCTATGCGGTCCTATTTTAAGGAGTCATTGGAGAAGGGTCATATTAGACCATCCTCGTCACCTTTAGGTGCTGGTTTTTTTTTCATGGCCAAGAAAGATGGTTCATTAAGACCGTGTATTGATTATCGTTCCCTTAACAAGATGACGGTTAAATATCAGTACCCGTTACCTCTGATGTCTGATTTATTCTCCAGAGTTAAGAGTGCCTGCTGGTTTACTAAGCTTGACCTCAGGGGGGCGTATAATCTTATTCGCATCAAGCACGGGGATGAATGGAAGACGGCGTTTAATACTCCGGAGGGACATTTTGAGTACCTGGTGATGCCTTTTGGGCTCACTAATGCCCCTTCTGTCTTCCAGTCCTTTATGAATGATATTTTCCGCGACTTTGTGGATAAGTTTTTGATTATCTATCTGGATGATATTTTGATCTTTTCTAGTGATTGGGATTCTCATGTGGAACACGTCCGGACTGTGTTCCGGATTTTGAGAGAGAATTCCCTTTTTGTTAGGGGATCGAAATGCCTCTTTGGTGTACAGAGGATTTCATTTTTGGGATTTATCTTATCTCCATCGACTATTGAAATGGACCTCTCCTCGGTGACCCATTCATAACAGGAGTCACTAAATCATCTCAGACAGATGTCTGTCCAGCCTCTGTTTGAAGACTTCCATTGAAGAAGAACTCATCACCTCTTGTGGCAGCCTGTTACACTCATTGATCACCCTCACTGTCCAAAAGATTTTTTCTAATTCTAATCTGTATCTTCTTCCTTCCAGTTTCATTCCATTGCTTCTCGTGTTTCCATGTGAAAATAAGAATAATGATGATCACTTTACACTGTGACAGCCCTTCAGATATTTGTAGACAGCTATTAAGTATCCTCTTAGCCTTCTTTTTTGCAAGTTAAATATTCCCTGATCGTTTATCCATTCCTTGTAGGACATACTTTGCAGTCCGCTCACAATCCTGGTAGCTCTTCTCTGAACTTGCTCCAGTTTTTCAATGACTTTTTTAAAATGTTGTTCCCAGAACTGGACACAGTATTAAAGGTGAGGTCTGACCAAGGAGGAGTAGAGGGGGCTAATTACTTCATGAGATCTAGACTCTATGCTTCTCTTTATACATCCTAGAACTGTGTTTGCCTTTTTTGCTGCTGCATCACACTGTTGACTCATGTACAGTCTGTGATCTATTAGTATATACAAGTCTTTTTCACAAGTGTTGTTGCTTAGTTTTATTCCTCCCATTCTATAGATGTAATTTTTGTTTTATTTGCCCAGATGTAGAATCTTGCATTTCTCCCTGTTAAATACCATTCTATTAGTTGCTGCCCATTGTTCAAGCTTATCTAGATCCTTCTGAATCTTTTCTCTAATGTTAGCTATCCTTCCTAGCTTTGCATTGTCTGCAAATGTGATCAGTTTACCTTCAGTTCCCTTATCTAGATCATTTATAAAAATGTTGAACAAGACTGGGGTCAGGACAGAACCTTGTGGTACCTCACTTGAAATATTCTTCCAATTGTATGTGCAATCATTTATCACCACTCTTTGAATATGATCACTGAGCCAGATATAAATACACCTAACCGTAGCTTTATCAGCCTTATCAATCCCATGCTTGATCATTTTTTCAATAAGTATAGTATGAGATACTTTATCAAATGCTTTGCTGAAATCGAGATATACTATATATACCGCATTTCCCTGATCCACCCAGTCAGTGATTCCATCATAAAAGGAAATTAGATTAGTCTGGCATGACTCATTGGCTACAAACCCATGATGGCTCTGGTTAATTACTGTATTCTTATCCAACTACTTACATACATGCTGTTTAATAATTTGCACAAATATCTTTCCTGGTTTAGTAGTAAGGCTCACTGGCCTGTAATTTCCTGTCTCCGTCTTCTTTCCTTATTTGAAGCTAGGGACAACATTTGCCCTTTTCCAATCTTATGGGACTTCTGTTTTCCAGGATTTTTCAAAGGTTCTAGCTAGTGGTTCTGCAATTTCCCTGCTAAATCTTTCAGTACACTAGGACATAATCCTCATCAGGTCTAAGACATTTATATTATAATGTGACCAGTTTCTTTTGTGAAATCTGCTGATAGACTGGCTTTAAATGTTTGATCTTCATTAAAGAGGAAAGAGGAAAATGCTTTTTGCTTAACAAGCCGGCTTCTTCTGCCAGCTTGGAAAACCTGCTGCATGACACAAGTTGCTGACAATGACAATAATTTAGATTCCAACTTTATCTATCTATCTATCTATCTATCTATCTATGTATCATCATTCTGTTTATAAATAATTTTTGCAATTGGGTTTCATTAAAATTATTGCATCCTTTACCTTCTATTACACATGTGTTGCGTTGTCCATTGCCCAGCTGCAAAATGAGTTAACTGTGAATCTGTCAGTGAGCTCATTTTGACAGGAATTTGTAACTCTTTTATGCTTCTTTTGCTGGGTTACTCTCAGCTAAATTATGACCACAGATCACTTCAAAGTTAAATGTGCAGGTAACAAAAAGCCTGTGAAATTAAAATGTTGCAACTTTTTTTATGAAACACAATTGAAAAAATGATTTCTAGCCCAAATACATACAGTAAAAAAGAAACTGACTCCAATGGTGGAACACTCATAACTATATATTTTATTTCAAAACTCTTTTAAATGATTTAACCCCCTAAATAAAACTAAATAATTAACTGTCCAGAAAGTCTGTACACCCTCGGGGGTTTCCCTTTAACCCCAGCAGGTCAGGTCAAACATCTGAAATGCATAAGTCTTAATAGTATGTCTTCTATAGATCACAGAAATCAGAGAGTTCGGGAATTTCAAGCAATGTGGTATTACAGGATTAAGAGAGCTTTTCTCATTTAAGATAAAATTAGACTGATAAATCCAGGTCTGTGAAGCACTTTATAGAACATTAGAGGTGGAGGACGGGAGTCAGAAAACGCATTCATTAAGTCTCACTTAAAAAAGAAATACCACCGCATGTGACCGAGGTTAACTTCCAAGTTAATACCCGTTCTTATTTAGGAAATGCTCAATTTTAGCAAAGTTTTTCTTTAAAACTCCATTAATGTTAGCAAGTGCATTTGTCTTTGGAAACGACCCCACTAAAAGAAATAGCCTCTGGTTGTCAGGGCATGTTGTACCATCAAGCGCGCAGTCAGACGGCCGTTTACTCGCATATATCACAATCCTCGGACTGACCGTCGACAGTTCTGACCTAAGCGTAGTGTGACAGCATGTATTTCTATGCAGCTGTCATGTTCAGGTCAAGAGAGCCGACAGCCGGTCCGAGGATTGCAATGCGATCCTTGCTCGAGTAAACTGCCGTCTGTCTGGTCAGCGGGTGCTCTAGTCCAGTGGTCCCCAACCTTTTTTGCACCAGGGACCGGTTTCAAGCAAGACCATTCTTCCATGGCCCGGCAGGGCGGGGATGGAGGTGTGGCAGGGGCGCGGCTTTGGTCATAAGGGGGTGGGGCTATGGACACGGTTGTAGTGTAGCAGTGCATACTTATAACTAAATAACATTTATAATGTGACTCAACTCACCATAGGTTTTGAATAAGTGCTCCATCACCCCCTTCTCCCCATCATTGCCTTCAGCCCATCACTCCCTTCTCCCCATCATTGCCTTCACCCCATCACCCCATCACTCCCTTCTCCCCATCATTGCCTTCACCCCATCACTCCCTTCTCCCCATCATTGCCTTCACCCCATCACTGCCATCTCTCCATCATTGCCTTCACCCCATCACCCCATCACTGCCATCTCTCCATCATTGCCTTCACCCCATCACTCCCTTCTCCCCATCATTGCCTTCACCCCATCACTGCTGTCTCCCCATCATTGCCTTCACCCCATCACTCCCCTCTCCCCATCATTGCCTTCACCCCATCACTCCCTTCTCCCTATCATTGCCTTCACCCCATCACTGCCATCTCTCCATCATTGCCTTCACCCCATCACTCCCTTCTCCCCATCATTGCCTTCACCCCATCACTCCCCTCTCCCCATCATTGCCTTCACCCCATCACTGCTGTCTCCCCATCATTGCCTTCACCCCATCACTCCCCTCTCCCCATCACTGCCTTCACCCCATCACTCCCCTCTCCCCATCATTGCCTTCACCCCATCACTCCTTTCTCCCCATCATTGCCTTCACCCCATCACTGCCATCTCTCCATCATTGCCTTCACCCCATCACTCCCTTCTCCCCATCATTGCCTTCACCCCATCATTGCCTTCACCCCATCACTGCCATCTCTCCATCATTGCCTTCACCCCATCACTCCCCTCTCCCCATCATTGCCTTCACCCCATCACTCCCCTCTCCCCATCACTGCCGTCTCTCCATCACTCCCCTCATGGCCTTCTCCTCATGTCCCCATCTCCTCCAGGGCCAGGCTACACAAACACAGACCAACACACACACACACACACAGACATACATACACACACACACACACACACACACAGACAGATATACACACACACACAGACAGACATACACACACACACACACCACCTCTCTCCTCTCACCTGCCCGCCGCCCGCGCTTCCTCGCTCTGACACAGCAGCCGCGCTCTCCTCTCTGTGTCAGTCAGACAGGAAGCGCGGGCGGCGGGCAGGAAGCTGGACGCAGTGGACGGGTCCTTGCAGCTCCGCTCCTGCTATTCCCTCTTGCAGGCAGCGGAGCTGCTTGGATCGCTCCCTGGCTGCCGCTAGAACTGCTGCGCGCCGCCCCAGCCTCCGCTACGCCACTGACCGCCCCTGGCTCCCCTTGTGTCTGCGGACCGGCAAGGGCACTGCAGCGGCCCGGTGCTGGGCCGCGGACCGGCGGTTGGGGACCCCTGCTCTAGTCCACTAGCCTGAAACCGCATGAACCAGGGATCATCCTCCCGAATGCCAGCTCTCCTTTTACTGCAGGTATAAGACAACACAGGGTGGAGGTAAAACAGTGTGACAATACATTACTGAACCACAAAACAGGAAAATAACATATAGAACAGTGTCAGCAAATACCCAAGATGGTGCAAATTGCAGAGTCTCACCCTTCTGCTGACTCCCCAGTATAAGAGCAGCTGTGACATCAGAGCTTCCAGGACGGACTACCCCACCTGTGGCACACACAGAGAGGAGGTAATGACAAGCTTAGGAAGCTGACAATCCATTGATTTACAAGGCCAGGTGACATGATTGTCCCAACCTGGACTCTCCAAACATCTTTGAGGGTTCAGTCATGGTCAATGAAGCAGCTCTGTATTTTTTTTCAGTTGGAGCCATGATGCCGTGGCTACTGCAATGTAGAATCTCTTTAAACATAGCCAGATCCTCCTTTTTATAGTTCACATCTCTCATTCAGGCATTTTTCCACAGGCTTGGGGGAAGGCGGAAGGAGGTTCAGTGTCAAACAACATGCACAGTTTGTCCTTCATGCTTGCAGAGCACCAATGGATCATCAACATATTAACAAACATTGTTCAATTATCCTGTGCCTATGTTTCCCAAGGATAGTGGAACAATTCTAGGGCTGCATGCTAGGACAGATGCAATAGCTGATCAGCAGCCATTCAATTGACACAATAAGAGACAAAATTCATGTTCGCTATATGCTAAAACTGACCTGCCATTATAATTCCCCAGGTCATTATGAGTATGCTGATCCCAAATATGTATATATTTTTTTATTTATGTGGTGAAAAAAATCAGAAATTTGTTTAAACAAATTCTCTTATTTCGCCATTTTCTGAGACCTAATTTTTCAGGATATTGGGCTATTGAGGTGTGTGATGGCTTATTTTTGTGCGCTTAGCTGACATTTTACTGACACCATTTTGAGGTACATACGATGATTTGATCGCCTCTTGCTGCATTTTATTGCAATGTTACGTCGGTAAAAATAATATAATTTTAGAGCTTGGAATTTTTTTTCTTGTTACTCCATTTGCCAATCAGATTGATTGACTTTAGATTTTTACGGATTGAACTTTTAAGAACATAGCAAATCCAAATATGTGTATTTTTTATTGTTTTATTTTTGATGGTGCAAAAGAAGGGTGATATGAACTTTTGTGCTTTTTTCATATATTTAAAAAAACCTTTTTCTCACTTTTTATTGTATTTAATAGTCCCCTTAGGGGACTTGAAGAGGTGATGGTCTGATCACTTGTGCAATACATAACATAAAAATGTTTGCCCAACTCCGCCGTTGCACAAAAGAAGTGCGACTATTCAAAGCTACTGTATTTACGCCTGAACGCTTTGGTGAGACAGGACATTGATGTGCCGCCATATGCTGTCTAGGTGATGACCTTACTCTTTGGAATAGCTCCATAATATTGCATGTGATGGAAAATGATACATAGCATAGACATGCAAGGGAAAAACAAAATGTAAATTCAGACCCGTGTTACAGCACAGTATAGGTCCACAGTAATCTATAACCTCAGCTTTCAACCTTTTGTACACGTACCTTACCATACACACCTAGGCCCCGATTCATCATTTGCAATTTATTAAAGTCATTTTTCCTTTCTTGAATTGTTGGTATTCGCATACAGGTTTTGTGCCAAATTCTATAAAATGGCACTCAGTCTATTAATTTAGCACAAAATAAAAAATCCACTTAATTGTTGTAAATAACCATTCGTTTTCAATCTGTTTGCACCAAAAGACGCAAATCCTTTAAAAAGAAGGTTGTTTGTCTTAAAAAAATGCACTAAACTGAAAAATCTGTCAGAATGCTTACTCTCAGGAGTGAGATGCACCAAAAAAAATCAACATTTGGTAAAAGAAGCATTTGATAAATCTGTGTAAACATCTCGATAAGAAAAAAATAAAGACTTAAAAGACAAATTGAAAAATGGCGCAAAATGCATAAAAAAAAGGAGCAGAGCCACTAAAAAAAAAGCAAATTGCTCCGAAAAACTGGAGAGATATCAATGATAATCGAGGCCCATGTCTATAAAGTACTCTACTGTCACTGTCTTCATTTTGCGCTTTTGTGGCACTTTTGGGGTTCTTCTGGGTACTCCGAGGGGATATATTATTGTTGGGTCTACTTGGCTTATAAATAGAGAAGAGTGAATAAATTCAAGGGGAATTCAAGCGTAAATGCACATATTTACGCTTTCGCACTGATTCAACAGACTGGCAGACGCTGACTGCTATTTTCTGAAACGCTAACTCAGCCCTGTATGATATTCCCATGCACCAATGATGCTACCTACTGTGCGTGCTCGGTAGGGCCTCCCACCAGGCCCAAAAAGAATTGTAGAACTGCAGAGAAATCCAAGCACCATAGGATTGATCCTTATAAAACTTCGATCTTTATTCCACATGATTAAAAAGACATCACAAAAATTAAGAGACACAGTGAGGCAACATTTCGGCCATACTGGCCTCTCTTTGTATATCACATGGGAAATGCTCATCGAAAAATCTACATTTTATAAGGCTCATCCTGTGGTGCCTTGGATTTCTCTGGATTTATACCATTTTTTGAAATGTCATAGGCCATCAAAAGATTAAAAAATTAACAAATTCTTACACTCACCACACCGCTTACCCCTCCGCCTCCACATTCCTCGCTGTCACCCATAAGGTCTTCATTATATCTTTTGATCCCGTTGCTCACGCTGAAATCCCTGGGCCTTTCACACAGAGCCTGTACTTTTGGCATTGATGAGGCTTGGGATAGTTTTGAACATGTGGGCACCAAGTCATGAAATCATGACGTTGTGACTTTTTGCAAGCTTTTGTAGAACCTTCATGGACATCATCAGAGCCAACAAAACCACAAAAATAGGACTTGAAAATCCTCCAATAATCTAGAAAACTCACTCCAAAAAACAGGCAAAGATGCTTACCTGTTGTGAGTTCATTCTCTGGTTCACCAGTTGTGAGTTCTCCTTCCAGACTCCCTCTGGTGGTGACAGGAGGTAGTGAGGCTGATTTGATTGGTGGAGATCTGCCACCTGAGAATGGGGATGACGATTGGACCTCAGGAGTCTCAGATTGGATTTAAGACAGCCGACGTCCTATTCTGTTGCTGATGATTCCTTCTGGCTTGTCAGCTCTTGGTTTTCAGCTCTGTTCCAATCATCTAAAGCAAACTTTTTTCTGCTAATGTACACACTTGATTTTGTTGGTCTATTCAGTTTTTTGTGTGGTCAGCCAGCCCCGGCTGGAGGCCGTGCTGAATTTCCACTCTTATTTATCTGTATTTGCCAATTTTCTTTTTGTCCCTTACTAGTTTGGCCTCTTTTTGCTCTGTCTCAGAATATTTCAGAGTGCTGAAATAGTGGGAGAAGTCTAGTGACTTCAGGGTTAATTTTGCTATCAGAAGTGTTGGACATTATTTTTGAAGGGTTTTTTGCAGGTTGCAGACAGTGTCTTTCTCTTTCCTTTCCTTTCTAGTTAGTTTGGGCCCCATCGTTTGCTCAGCCTGTTTTCCTGCCTGTGTTTGTGCTTTCATCTTGTTTCACTGTCAATACATGTGTGGGGGCTGTCTTTCCTTTGGGGTCTGCTCTGGGGAAGTTAGTTTTCCCCTTTTCTTGCTTTAGGCTTATTTAGTCCTCCGGCCGTGACGAGGCATCTAGGATCATCATAGCTACGCTCCACGGCTACTGCTAGTTGTTGTGGTAGGATCAGGGATCTGCAATCTGCATAGTTACCAACCTCTCTGGTTTTCTGTGACTTAGCTTGTTTTGCTTTTTTCTCCTTGGTGACCCATTCATAACAGAATCACCAGCCATACCGCAGATTCTAGGGTACTCAAAAGCAGGAAAAAGTTGTTAAAAAAAAAGAGAAAAAAAAAAAGTGTCAGAATTTTTTTTTTATATATTTTTTCCTCTTTTTTTTCTCTTCGGCCGTAGGAGGATTTTTTTTTCCTAATGGAGATTAAGCAGTTGTCTGATCATGTGGAGCAGCTTGCTGCTGAAGTGCAGGGAATTTCCACCTACCTCATTCTGTCACATGCTGCTGAACCTAAGATCCCTACTCCTGATGTGTTTTCTGGGGATCGGTCTAAATTTCTGAATTTTAAGAATAATTGTAAATTATTTCTGGCCTTGAAGCCTAACTCATCAGGGAGCTCTTTGCAGCAGGTTAAAATTGTCATCTCCTTGCTGCGCGGCGATCCCCAGGATTGGGCTTTTTCTCTGACTTTTTCTCTGAAAATCCTATTCTGACTAATGTGGATGCATTTTTTCAAGTCTTGGGGTTGTTGTATGAAGAACCTAATGCTGTTCATCAAGCTGAGAGAACCCTGTTGGCAATAAACCAGGGTCAGGATTCTGCAGAGTTATACTGTTAAAAATTCCGAAATTGGGCGGTCCTTACTACATGGAATGATAGTGCATTGGCAGCTCTCTTTCGGAAGGGTTTATCAGAGACCGTAAAAGATGTTATGGTGGGATTTCCTGTTCCATCTGGTCTGGATGATTCTATGTCATTAGCCATTCAAGTTGATCGGCGTTTATGTGAACGTAAAACTACACGTGAGGCGCTGCCACCTTTTGAACAAACGTCTGAACCTATTCAATGTGATAGGGTTTTGTCTAGGGCGCAACGTCGGGAGTTTAGAAGGCGTAATAAACTGTGTTTTTTCTGTGGAGACGTCTCTCATACTATTTCTGTCTGCCCTAAACGAGAGAAATGTTTTGCACACACATTTGCTGTGGGCAGTGTACAACCTAAGTTTTTTTTGGCAATTATTCTGATCGGCTCCTTATCCACGTTTTCCACGAAGGCTTTTGTGGATTCAGGAGCAGCGTTGAATCTGATGGATTTGGACTTTGCTAAACATTGTGGTTTTTCCATGATGCCTCTGCGGACACCTATTCCTTTGAGGGGTATTGATGCTACTCCTTTGGCGGAGAATAAACCTCAGTTTTGGACCCAGGTGACAATGCGAGTTGCCCCAGACCACCAAGAAAATTGAAATTTTTGGTGCTGCATAATTTGCATGATACTATTGTTCTGGGTTTTCCTTGGTTGCAAACTCATAATCCAGTTTTGGATTGGAAATCTGGGTCTGTGGTGAGTTGGGGGTTGTCAGTGTGTTCTTAGGGACGCTCCTGTTTTCTCCACCTCTCCTCAGTCTCATGATATTCCTGATTATCAAGCCGATTTTTCTGATGTATTTAGTGAGAGCAAGTCTGCGTCTTTGCCTCCTCATAGGAGTTATGACTGTGCAATTGAGCTGATGCCTGGGTGTAAATTTCCCAAGGGTCAGCTTTTCAACTTATCAGTACCCGAACATGATGCTATGCGATCCTATATTAAGAGAAAACCAAAAACAAAACACAAAACAAATATCCTGGAATAAAAAAGTAAAAAAATATATTGCAAAAATTGCATGAAGGTAGTAATAATAAGGGTATTTAGTTAACATAATTTTGATCAAAATAATGTAGAAGCCATCCCGCCACGTCACGGGAACCCTTGTGGGACAGTCCTAACTCTTGTATTTAAAACCTTTCCACTTGTCAAGTGACGTAAATGTGAACAAGGGCACATTAATTTACTTTTTCTGCTCAGACCCAGTTTCTCATTTGTTTCATTGTGCATTCTGTGCATATAAGGGTGTGACCGCCCTGTTTCTGAGTTGGAAAATCCATCCTGTCTGGCCTACACTATTACTGGTGGTTCAGTCCCTCTGTCCTTGTTCACATTTACGTCACTTGACAAGTGGAAAGGTTTTAAATACAAGAGTTAGGACTGTCCCACAAGGGTTGCCGTGACGTGGCAGGATGGCTTCTACATTATTTTGATCAAAATTATGTTATCTAAATACCCTTATTATTACTATTACTACCTTCATGCAATTTTTGCAATATATTTTTTTACTTTTTTATTCCAGGATATTTGTTTTGTGTTTTGTTTTTGGTTTTCTCTGTGTAAAGGTCATGTGTTCATATGCAATTACATTTTGCATGCACATTAATTTACTTTTTCTGCTCAGACCCAGTTTCTGATCCTATATTAAGGAGTCTTTGGAAAAGGGTCATATTAGACCATCCTCGTCACCTTTAGGTGCTGGGTTTTTTTTGTGGCCAAGAAAGATGGTTCTTTAAGACCGTGTATTGATTATCGTTCCCTTAACAAGATGACGGTTAAATATCAGTACCCGTTACCTCTGATGTCTGATTTATTCTCCAGAGTTAAGAGTGCCTGCTGGTTTACTAAGCTTGACCTCAGGGGGCGTATAATCTTATTCGCATCCAGCACGGGGATGAATGGAAGACGGTGTTTAATACTCCGGAGGGACATTTTGAGTACCTGGTGATGCCTTTTGGGCTCACTAATGCCCCTTCTGTCTTCCAGTCCTTTATGAATGATATTTTCTGTGACTTTGTGGATAAGTTTTTGATCATCTATCTGGATGATATTTTGATCTTTTCTAGTGATTGGGATTCTCATGTAGAACATGACCGGACTGTGTTCCGGATTTTGAGGGAGAATTCCCTGTTTGTTAAGGGATCAAAATGCCTCTTTGGTGTACAGAGGATTTCATTTTGGGATTTATCTTATCTCCATCGACTAATGAAATGGACCCGGCCAAGGTACAGGCCATTTATGATTGGGTTCAGCTTACTTCTTTGAAGGCCCTCCAGAAGTTTTTGGGTTTTGCTAATTTCTATCGTAAATTTATAGGTAATTTTTCTGGTATTGTCAAACCACTGACTGATCTGACCAAGAAGAGCGCTGATGTGCTGAATTGGTCTCCTGAGGCTATCTCAGCATTTCAGGAGCTTAAGCAGAGATTTACTTCAGCTCCAGTTTTACGGCAACCTGATGTCTCACTTCCATTTCAGGTGGAGGTAGATGCTTCTGAGATTGGTGCAGGAGCTGTTTTGTCCCAAAAAAACCCTGTGACTTCTAAGATGAATCCCTGTGCCTTCTTTTCTCGAAAGTTCTCCCCATCTGAACGCAACTATGCCGTGGGGAATTGGGAATTGTTGGCCATGAAATGGGCATGTGAGGAGTGGAGACCTTGGTTGGAGGGAGCTAGACATCAAGTTGTGGTCCTCACCGATCACAAGAATTTGATTTATCTGGAGTCGGCCAAACGCTTGAATCCTAGACAGGCTAGATGGGCCTTGTTTTTCATGCGTTTTAATTTTGTGGTCTCTTTTCTTCCGGGCACTAAGAATGTTAAGGCAGACGCCCTTTCTAGGAATTTCTTTGCCAATTCTCTTAGTGTGACCGAGCCTACTACCATCCTAGGTGAAGGGGTAGTTCTTTCTGCCATTTCGCCCGATTTGAGACGCGCCCTGGAGGAATTTCAGGAGGATAAACCTGAGTGTTGCCCTATGGGAAAATTGTATGTTCCTGACCAGTGGAGAAAGAGAGTGATGTCTGAAAGTCATTGCTCCGCATTGGCTGGTCATCCAGGTATTTTTGGTACCAGAGATTTGGTGAGTCGGTCCTTTTGGTGGCCTGCCTTATCTCGTGACATCAGGAATTTTGTACAGTCCTGTGGGACTTGTTCTCGGTCTAAACCCTGTTCTCGTTCTAGTGGGTTGCTGATGCCCTTGTTGGTGCCCAAGAGGCCATGGACCCATATCTCAATGGATTTTATTTCTGATCTTCCTGTCTCTCAGAGAATGACTGTTATCTGGGTGATTTGTGATAGATTTTCGAAGATGGTCCATCTTGTACTACTCCCAAAGTTGCCATCTTCCGCTGAGTTGGTGCCCTTGTTTTTACAACAGATGGTTCGGTTACATGGGATTCCTGAGAACATTGTGTCTGACAGAGGAGTCCAGTTTGTTTCCAGATTCTGGAAAGCCTTTTGTTCCAATCTGGGAATTCAGCTATCCTTCTCCTCCGCGTTTCATCCCCAGACCAATGGACAGACTGTGAGAACAAACCTGACCTTGGAGTCTTATTTGAGATGTTTTATATCTGCTGATCAGGATGATTTGGTCTCATTTTTGCCCTTGGCTGAATTCGCACTTAACAATAGAGCTAGTTCTGCCACTTTGATGTCACCCTTTTCCTGTAATTTTGGGTTTCATCCTCGATTCTCTTCAGGGCAAGTGGAATCTTCGTCCTGCCCAGGTGTGGACACTGTGGTTAAGAGAATGCAGCAGATATGGGGCCAAGTGGTGGATAAGTTGTCACTCTCTCAGGAAAAGGCCCAGCGATTTTCCAACCGGCATAGGACCATTGGTCCCCGGTTTAAAGTGGGTGATATGGTTTGGTTGTCGTCTAAGAATATTCCTATGAAGGTTGCATCTCCTAAATTTAAGCCAAGATTTATTGGTCCTTATAAGATTTTGGAAATTCTTAATCCTGTTTCATTTCGATTGGCTCTTCCAGTTACGTTCAAGATCCTTAACGTATTTCACAAATCTCTGTTGAAGAGGTTTGTTGAGCCAGTGGTTCCTATGGCAGCACCTCCTGACCCTGTGTTGGTTGAAGGCAATGTGGAATATGAGGTAGAGAAAATATTGGATTCTCGTTTGGTTAGACGGAGACTCCAGTATTTGGTCAAATGGAAGGGTTATGGTCTTGAGGATAATTCTTGGGTCTCTGCCTCTGATATTCATGCCAATAGATTGGTTCATGCTTTTCACCGGGCCCATCCTGATCGGCCTGGTGGCGTGGATGAAGGTTCGGTGACCCCTCCTCAAGGGGGGGGTACTGTTGTGAGTTCATTCTCTGGTTCACCAGTTGTGAATTCTCCTTCTAGACTCCCTCTGGTGGTGACAGGAGGTAGTGAGGCTGATTTGATCGGTGGAGATCTGCCACCTCAGAATGGGGATGACGATTGGACCTCAGGAGTCTCAGATTGGATTTAAGACAGCCGACGCCCTATTATGTTGCTGGTGATTCCTTCTGGCTTGTCAGCTCTTGGTTTTCAGCTCTGTTCCAGTCATCTAAAGCTAAGTTTTTTTTGCTAATTTTCACACTTGATTTTGTTGGTCTATTCAGTTTTTTGTGTGGTCAGCCAGCCCCGGCTGGAGGCCGTGCTGAATTTCCACTCTTATTTATCTGTATTTGCCAATTTGCTTTTTGTCCCTTACTAGTTTGGCCTCTTTTTGCCCTGTTTCAGAATATTTCAGAGTGCTGATATAGTGGGAGAAGTCTAGTGACTTCAGGGTTAATTTTGCTATCAGAAGTGTTGGACATTATTTTTGTAGGGTTTTTTGCAGGTTGCAGACAGTGTCTTTCCCTTTCCTTTCCTTTCTAGTTAGTTTGGGCCCCATCGTTTGCTCAGCCTATTTTCCTGCCTGTGTTTGTGCTTTCATCTTGTTTCACCGTCAATATATGTGTGTTGGGGCTGTCTTTCCTTTGGGGTCTGCTCTGGGGCAGTTAGTTTTCCCCTTCTCTTGCTTTAGGCTTATTTAGTCCTCCGGCCGTGATGAGGCATCTAGGATCATCGTAGGTACGCTCCACGGCTACTGCTAGTTGTTGTGGTAGGGATCTGCAATCTGCATAGTTACCAACCTCCCTGGTTTTCTGTGACTTAGCTTGTTTTGCTTTTTTCTCCTTGGTGACCCATTCATAACACTTACCTGTCTAGGCCTCAAGACAATTCCATTAACCTTGGTGCATCGGACCCAAATAAAAATGGCGACTACACAGATGCAGCAATACTGATGAGACAGCAAGCCTACAATTAAGGATTGGCCATTTGGTACACCAGTACAAACAAATACAATCTGTATGCGGCACTGTTCACACACAAAGAATGCAGAGCATCTGGTTTACAGCCTATTAATAACGGCCTATGGCTGGCTGCCTAGTGCTAACTAAAATGCATCCTGTGTGAACAGAGGCCTCAGTTTACAGAGCTATCTGGGCCCAAGTGCACCCTGAAAAGATATAAAGTGCAAAAAACACATAGTAAAATATGTTAGGTATTAGTTAATATTCTGGCCAAAATACGTAAGCTTGCAACCCACGTCAAGGGTCCCCACTTTTGTAAGTCCTACTCTAACAACAAAACCACAAAAAGAGGACTTGAAAATCCTCCAATAATCTAGAAAAAACACACCAAAAAACAGGCAAAGATGCTTACCTGTCTAGGCCTCAAGACAAATGCACTAACAGGGTGCAGCGGACCCAAATAAAGATGACGACCACACAGCTGCCATAATACCGATGAGACAGCCAGCCTACAAACAGGCATTGTCACCCATAAGGTCTTTGTTACATCTTTTTATCCCGTTGCTCACGCTGAAATCCCTGAGCTTCTCACACAGAGCCTGAACTTCTGGCATTGATGAGGCTTGGGATGGTTTTGCACAAGTGGGCACCAAGTCATGAAATCATGATGTTGTGACTTTTTGCAAGCTTTCATAGAACCTTCATGAACATCATAGCCACAAGTCCCAGCTGTGTGAGAGATCTGGGGATTTCAGTGCTCAAAGTGAGTATCAGAAGATGCAACAAGGACCAGACAGGAGACAACGGGGAGCGGAGTCGCCGGAGAGGTAAGCGGTTCAGTTGAATTTAAGGATCTCTTTTATTCTGTAGATATTACGGCTTCTATGCTTTAGGGTCTCGTCAGACCCCAGATCATAATAACTTGCGTTAAACAACTTCTCTACCAATCGAACTTCCCTGGAAAAAACTTTGGATGATCCAGTCTTTTTTTCTTATAAACATTGGGAAACACGAGTCTACAACTAGTGTCTATACGACCACCGTCATGTGCACTGGTCATTATATTTGCAGGTGATTTATGTTATTTTAATGAGAAATGCTCTTTGATGGTATTTCAAGGTTCTGAATATTATTTTGATTTTTCAGCAATATGTTCCTCCCAAGTCTATTGCGTTATATGACCTTTCTGTCTCACTGCTGTTTTGCTATTGATTTTAATTACTCAGTTTAATTTACTGCGTGCCAACACAAGGCTGTTTACTCGTACTTGCCAAAATGTTGTCATAGCCTCCCAGAGGAAGAGAGAATGAGAAAATTGTATATGTTTTGGAGTTAGAGGCTATTCATTAGGAAGGAGTATCGTTCGGGCCGCTCTATGAAATGTCACTGGAGCAGCATGGAGACGCTAAACATTTCAACACACAGTAAAAGGATAAAATGTCAGCAGAGCCTGGACGGAAATAAATCTTAGCATTGCTGCCGAGTATTATTGGCCTGTACTGTACTGTACTTATACAAGCTTCATCAGATCAAGTATGTAAGGCGCTGTCTGGTCGCTTCTTGCCGTGTCATTAAATAGAGGAAGATTTGTTAGGACACGTATTATACCTGATGTCGATCGATAACCCAGTGCTGCACTTTGACAGCCAAACATCTCACTCATAGTTATGGTTGGATTATATAGAATGCAGGTTTAGCACTCGCAACTTCAGAAAGAGTTCGTTTTGTTTTCAAACTTTAATGGGGGTTGACCATTTTTTGCCCTGATAAATAAAATGTCCAAAAGTGTCATTTTTGGATGCAAGCCATTATAAATATCCTCATTGCTTTCCCATGAAACTGAATTTCAGACTAGGTTGCCCATTAGAGTTGGTGTGAACCAATTCGCCGTCCTATTCCATCATGGACCACTATCATGGCCATTGAATGGGTAATGGGAGTACTGCCTCTTACCTGCTGGCATCCACGGATCTTCTTGTGATTGACCGGCCTGGCACAACTTTGATCATTGCAGTGAGATACACATGTGATATTGTCCATCCCATTCCATCAGGGACCACTGTCGTGGCTGCTGAATGGGTAATGTGAGTACTGCCTCTTATCTGCTGACATCCACGGCTCTTCTTGTGATTTGCTGGCCAGGCACAACTTTGATCATTGCAGTGGGGTACACATGGGACATCATTCATCCTGTTTCATCAAGGACCACTGTCATGGCTGCTGAGCGGATACTGGGAGTCCCACCTCTTAACTGATAACATCCACTGCTGCTCTTGTGATTAGTCAGCCTGGTAGAGCTTTCATCTTTGCAGTGGGACGCACATGTGACATCACATATCCCATTTCATCACGGACCACTATAATGGCCACTGAACGAATAGCAGGAGTACTGTCTCTTTCCCGGTGGCATCCTTGGCTCTACTTGTGATTAGCTGGCTTGCAGCAAATTTCATCGATGCAGCGGGACACACATGTGATGTTGCAGAAGACCAACTAATCAAAAGAAGAGCCATGGATGCCGGCATGCAAGAGTCGGTACGCCCGCTCCCCAGTACTGTCATGGCCAATAGAATGGGACATGTGAATCAGTTTGGACCAACTGTACTGCCCACTGATTACTTTTTTAACACCTGGAGCTCGCACTTATGTGTATAGAAGAGCTAATCAATTTAAAATTAATCAAATATTTAGAAGTTTCAACAAAATGTTGGATTTGCCAGAATTAGAAATTTTAATAATTTCATTTGTTGAAACACTTGCCCACTATTTAGTTTAACTTTTTTGAAGGCCACAAAGAGGTTAAGCAAATAGTAAAACTTGATAGCTCCATTGCCCCTAACCTGTCCTGCTGTCGTAGCTCTTCACCTGCTCCTTTCCCACTTGATCCTTCCTGTCTTCCATTAGGCTTTATGTGCACCTGATCCCGACGAAGCCTTATGCTGTTGATGTCTATGACAAATGTCATGCCAAGGCCATATAGGGAATAATGCACATCATAGATATTAACTTATGACATGCACAATTTCTAGTAGTTAGTGCCGAAAGACCGGAACGAGTGAGTGAAGGACAGGATGGGGAGCAGCAGTAAGAAGATGGGTATGGTACCGAGTGAGTACAATATTTCTTATTTTTTTAGCCCCTTCAGTTTTATTATTTGTGGTCTGGAGAGACCTTCAAGATTAATAAAGATCTTTAATGGCAATTGAGACATCTTTGATTTACCCCAAATTTAAAAAATATGAATTTTTTTGGGTCAAATGAAACCTAATTGAATCTGAATCAAATTTTGGAAATTCACTCATCTCTACTGAGAGCTATCAGAATAGCGGCATTTGATTTACCCTGGCTCTGTGCGTTTCGATGGGCTGAAAGTTTTCAACGCATGCAGATATATAGAAGATTCTGCTGCCCGTCTGAGTACAGTCGCTAAACACTTTCGATATGTGCAGAAGAGGAAACAATTGCATGGTAAATCACAGGACCACCACTGTCCAGAGTTTACCTTGCTATTCCTTGGGCAGATTTTATCCATTCTTTTCAATGCATATCCTAAATCTGCAGATTAAACCGCTGGACTGGCATTGTTTTGCTGTATTTTTTTTTGTTGCGTTTCTGCAAAAAAACAGTCAAACATTAAAAAAAATATGCAAAAAATTTGTGGGTATTTTAGTTGCTTTAATGCTGCGGATTACAATTTGAAATCGAATCTAATAACAATTCGAAATCCGTGTATAAAATCTGCACCAAATACGCAACATATGAGCCTGGCCTTAAGGCTACGTTCCCACAATGAGCTTTTGGTGAGTATTTGTTGTTGCAGAATTTCTGCACCATTTCTGCATCTATTACATAAATTAGGTAAGTTGCGTTTTTTTCATTGCGTTTTTAGCGTGTTTTTTGTCTGTATTTGGTATGTCATGTTTTAAATGAAGCTGCTTTGCTTTTTTTATACAGTCATCATGCGGATTTGCATATGTTTTTAGTGTGTTTTTGCAGCAGACGTGCAAAACTATTCTGCACATTTTTCTAAACTTGTTCTAAAATTCCGCGCCAACGCTCTCTTTCCTTATCAAACGGATAAAACTAATAAAATGATAGGAGTCGACATCAGTTATATAAATTCCTCCAGCCGGGCAACAAGGGTGTAATACACAAAACAGCTGGATAAAGCATTTTGCAATCATTTCAATCAATGCAAGTTGACTGTGTCCCAGACTCATTCAATAATTATGTTTCTTATGCATGCTTAATTAGATCAACGGTTCAAGATTAGCTAAACAATTGCCTCTAGCATTTAAGTAATAGCTATTAAGTTGCAATATAAACAATTTATGGCTAATATTTCTTAAATACCCTGCAAAGTGTATTGTGCCAATAAAAGCCTGGAAACAAGAGCCAAATTAAAAGGCTTTTTATATCATTTGGAGCAATTATATCGGTAGCTGCGCGCTTCATAAAAGATTAGACATTTTAAGTAGTCCTTTGTGTTATTTGGATTATTGCGTTCATTTTATCTTTGCTCTATGTGACCTTTTTATATAAAATGTATCAGGTGCGGATAGCAATACTAGGTCTGATGGAGGGAAATGTTAGGGCATGTTCATATAACTAGAGATGGACGGACCCCTGGATGTTCGGGTCTGGCGGGTTAGGACAGACAGTTAGGCAACTGCAATGTGAGGGACTTGCGCAAGTCTTTCGCCACAATACCCGGCACTGCTGTCGGCGGTTCGTACCGGAGTGTTCAGCTGAATAGAAATACATGCAGCCACACGCTCCAGTCCTGAGTGCCGGCGGCAGTGCTGGGTATTGAGGTGAGTTTCTCGCATTGCACTCGCAAATGTAACCCCGGCCTTAAGCAAAGTTCGGTTCATTTGACAGCATTGGAACCGCGGCTGTCTGACCGGTGGTAATGATTTTATGGCTGCACATGACATCCCGAGAAACACCGGGTGTTCGGAGGGCCGAACCCGGACAGTAACACAGACTTCATGGTGAAGTCCGTGTTCGGTGTCTGTGCCTGAACAGTGGGTGTTTGGTACGGATGCTGAAATTTACTGTTCGGGTTCGCCCATCTCTACATATGACGTCTTTATCAGGTGGGCAAACCCGCCAATTTTTTTTAAGATGAAGACTTTTGGTTAGCATTTTTTTTTGGTAATTTCCTGAGTGATTTTTCAATCTTTATGACCACTTTTTTTTGAGCATTTTTCCAGCCTTTTCAGTTTGTCTTTTTACAATCATTTTATTTTCATTCAACAAACGGCTAGTGGTTTTTCAAGCAAAAAAAATGCTGGCAAAATGCATAAAAAGACACCAAGACATCTTCCAGGCATTTTTTGAGTCTTCCCATGGCTTCTACTAAAAAGTACACAGCAGAAAATGCTTAAAGAGTGGTCAGATCACTTTTTTTTTTAAACACTTGACATCGTTGGAAACCTGCAGTGGTTAAAGGGGATATCCAGGACATTGTGAATAACAAAAAAAGGGTCTCAGCATTAACAGGCAGGTAGTTTCTTCCTACCTGCCTGAAGTGCCGACACCATTCTTCACTGGCACATGACGGTCATAGGCCGGTCTTGTCTGTGATTCAGCTGCCTCTGCTGATGTCACGTCAACAGAGTGGTAGCTTCTTTTCTGCTCCAGTTTACAGAGCAGGACTTAAAACGTCATTCTGATTGACGGATTCCCACTACCTAACTGGGGTAGCCGTCTGTCAATCAGACTGACATCGGGAAGTCAATTCCCTTCGACAGAGCAGGATGGAATAGAAGTCGTCGCTCTGTCCATGTGACATCAGCAGAGGCAGTTGAATCACTGGCAGGAGTGGCCTTTGACCACTTTGTGCCGACGAAGAGCAGCAGTGGGTACAACAGGCAGGTAAGTGACAAGTACCTGTCTGTTAGTACTTAGTCACATTTATTCCCAGATATCCCCTTTGAAAGACACTGAAAAGTCTGATCATATGAACAACAAGTCGTTTTTACATAGAAATGCATATGTTCATTCTTTTTAGGGTTTAGCTGATGCTTTTTCAGGAGTTTCTGAGTGGAATCCATCTGAAAGACGTTGCATGCACGTAAACTAAGAAATCAGTTTATGTTTGTGACATATACATTAAAAAATGTGCGAGAAAATTTAAAAAAAGGCAACGTTTTCAATTACACTACAAGAAAAGTCAGAAGTGTAATATGAAGCTCTTACAAAAGCAAAATCTGTAAGGCTAAGTTTACACGATGAGTATTTGGTGCATTTCTTCCGCTGCAAAAAAATGAAACGTATTATAGTTCTAATCAAAATAAATGGGATTGATGTCAATCTCATGCTAGATGAGCTTTATTTACATTGCACAAACTGACCCGCCATGAGTTTTTTAAACTTGCAGAATGTCAATTTCTCTTGCGGTAAACGTCCATTCTATTTGTGAATTTTCACTTAGACTTGAATGAGATGAGAAATATCCACAGATAAAAATGGATATATGTTTTTATTTGACATATCAAAAAATGGCAAAAACAGCAGAGAGAACGCAATAAAAATGCAGGTTAGAAAATGCACTAGAAAACGCAATGAAAATTGAAAGTAACCTAATTTTGCTAATAGGAGCAGAAATCAAAAAATCTGCAACATCAAAAACTCACCAAATATTTATTATGAGAACTTAGTTTATGTTTTTCAAGAGGGAACCTCTTCTGGAAGCACACCTTTTTGGGAAGTTTTTGGAGGGTTTTTTTTTTTCTGAAGCAATTTTGAAGAATTTTGGAAAATATTTTGTTTCCTCTAGTGTTTTTGCAGCTTTTAGATTGGACAGTGCATTGTTTGGAACAAATTCCATCAGGATCCGCTTCAAGGAAGTGGCCTTTTTTTCACTGTCTTTTTTTCAAACCCTCGTTAGATTTGCAAGCGTTTTTGAAGCAGTTTTTGAGGTTAACGAAGCTCCTCTGCTCCAAAACACTCTTTATATGGTCCTGTGCTAGCATCGCTTCATAGCTCTCCCCGCCAACTTACACCACGGCATTAGTGAAGCTTGCATTCATCCAAAATGAAATTATAACATTTTCTCTGACCATATAGTGGCCCTATCTTGCGTCACTCATGGCTTAAAAATGTCTATTGTGTTTTCTCCCAATATAAAATTCTCCTCTTTGTGCCGTTTGTCAATCTAGAACCTTCCAACATCACTTAATTGATAACAAGCTTTTAATCTGGCCTAAGGTCTTGACTTCTAACCCTGGATATGCCGGAACACAATAACTCAGGAACGACCCAATATTACCATTGGATGAAAGTGCTTTCTTTTTCCTCTTTTTTTAATAAAGCCCAGTCCAACATTTATTTTCAGAGCATTGTGCTTTTGTCCTCTCCTAAAGGGAATATGTCATTCGAAATTTGCCTCTTGTTTAAATTAGATTTTTGTAGTAAATTAATTTTTTTAGGAATTTTTGAAATTTTTTTTTTAATCATGAATATTAAACATAAAAATTAGAAATCTTCAAAAGTTTCATACCGCCATGGGGGCTTTTTCAAACTCTATTTTTTTGTTCTTTCAGAAATCTCACATATACATTATCAGCACAGCGATTAACAGACTTAGACCTTATCTTCTGTATTTGAGTGTCTAAAGGTAATCGTGATTGGTGGATACTGTATTTTGGGCTGTGTAAAGAGGTATTATGTTTAGAGAGGGGTGAATTTATTTGAGTGGAATTGAATTATACTCGAATTTTACAAAAATCCATATTATCCATTTTACAGATTTTTTGTAATTCATTCCATCAATTCACCAAAATGCAGGCTAGCTGACATTTCGCTGAACCGTAGAAGGCTGCCAAAAGGTTAAAAAAACCACTGATACTCATCTCACCTGTCTTGTCGCCCCTATCGTCGGTGCCTGCCATTCGGTCCTCTGCGCCTCTTATATTCCGAATCATGCGTAGCTTCTCCAATATCTTCACTCTAGGCCGGAACTTCCAGCCTCGATCAGGCTTTGGGGGTCAATGCACATCCATAAGTTCACGATGTATGATCCCAATTTCATGACGTCTTGACATGCGCTGCATCTCCAAAGTCTTCACTCTAGGCCGTAACTTCCAGCCTCGATCAGGTTTTGGTGGTTAATGCACATCCCTACGTTCGCGACATATGATCGCAACATCGTGATGTCATGACTTGCGCTGCATGTCTGACGACTGGTTGGAGATGGACTCTTAGGCCTAGAGTCAAGACACCAAAGAAGAATGCAGAAAGAAGAGGCAAACAGTGAGCAGCATGGGCCGCCAGACAGATGAGATGAGTGTTAGTTTCTTTACTTATTGTTACATCTTATGTTTTTATGTTCTGGGGTCTACAGAAACCTTTTTTAACTTGAGAAAAGTGCCGATGCAGCACCGAAACGCGTTAGTGTGAACAAAAATCCTTGCTTATACTCTACGGATCGCATCCTTTTATGAACACATTGTGATAATCTCTGCTTTGCCAAACAGTTATCTGGACCATACTCTCCTCCAGCAACTGACTGCAGCTATGGTACATCAGGCATCTAAAGAGGTTATGTCCTTACACAACACTCTTACAGGTGAGTGACAACATCATCCTCACCCCTTTCTTTTGTTCCTTACAGTACTGCCCTATCGGTGCTAATTTGTCCCATCCAGATCTTCCTCACATCATAATAAAAAGAAATTTCCAGGAAAACTCTGCAAGATTCGAAAAATTCAAATTTTGCCCGATCTGCTCATCTCTAGTTACCTGACATTGTAATCCTGCCTCTAATGATAATGAGACTGCTGTATAATCTTCCTGAAAAGAGAAGTATGAGTATGAGGCCATGTTCAGTATTTGGTCAGTATTTTCCATCGGTATTTGTAAGCCAAAACCAGGAGTGGAACATTCAGAGGAAAAGTATAATAGAAACACGTCACCACTCCTGGATTTATCACCCACTCCTGGTTTTGGCTTTCAAATACTGATGGAAAATACTGACCAAATACTGAACGTGTAAACGTGGCCTAAAATGGCCACTCTTGCCGGTCTGAGAATAGCAAGATTACTAGTTTTATTTTTAAATCAAGATCGTGATAAGAAAAAAGAAATATTGCCAAAGTGTAAATAAAAATTAATGTAGCATGAAAACTGATTTAGGCTATGTGCCCACGCTGCGTGTTAAAACGCACACTGAAAACCAGACTCCTTCCCAGAAATCGTGCGTTTTTTTCCCCACACGATTTCATTGCGATTTACCACGATTCTGTTCGCGATTTTGCCGCGATTTTCTCAAGCACTTTCCAAGCGATTTGAAGCATCGCTTGGAAAGTGATTGACAGGTTAGTCACACTCGTCAAACATAGTGTTTGACAAGTGTGAGCAGGTTTTTACTATTGAGGCTGCCTATGCGGCATCAATAGTAAAAGATAACATGTTAAAAATGATAAAAAAATAAAAAATCGGGGTATATTTACCTTCCGACGTCCCGCGCTGCCATCCCGGGCCTCAGCGTTCCCAGTAATGCCTTGCGAGAACTGTGATGATGTTGGTCTTGCGTTACTATAGCGATCTCGCGAGACCACGTCATCACAGGACCTTGCCGCAAGGCATTACTGGGAACGCTGAGGCCGGGAATGCAGCGCGGGACGTCGGAAGGTAAATATACCCCGATATTTTATTTTTTATTCTTCTTTTTTACAGGGGTATGGTACCCAGGGCCTGGAGGACAGTCTCCTCTCCTCCACAGCGTGGGTACCAACCGCACATGAGACGCTTAACTTTGCGCATGGTGGGCATAGCCACATGCGGGAAGTAAGCGATTCTCATGCATTCCTATGGGTGTGGAATCGCGGCAATTCTTTGCGATTCCGCACAAAAGAATGATCATGCTGCGAATTTTTCCGCGATACGATTCCGCCTCGGAAAAAAGCGCAGCATTAGCACAGCATGTGCGGAATGCCATAGGAATGCATGGGGGGCGTTCTGTACACGATTTTTAAACATTTTTGCAGCATTTTCGCGCCGAAAATCGCGGCAAAAACGCTTAAAAATCGCATCGTGGGCACACAGCCTCAAACAATAATAATTTTTTCATGACACATAACCTTTAAGAAGCTTTGAAATAGTTTAACCTACATTGATGGTAAAAATGGACATGGTGAAAATCGGATTCAGTACACTGATGAGAAACGGTCCATGGATGTCTGAATGATGCCAAATAGGACACATGGACAAGGGTTGTTCCCAAGAGACCATACCATTCAATAATTTGTCTGATTTTTTTTTTTTTTAAATGGGCTTAAATCAGGGAATGTGATAAAATAATAAAAAAATACCAATTCTCACCAGTTTAATATTCTTTTACTACAGCGCAGTTTATTGCTCCAGTGTTCCCCGTCTGTCACGGTTTACTTCCATGCCGCGATGATGTCATGGGCATGTATGTGACTACTCCCAAGGAGCATGCTCAGACATTTTTGTGAGTGCACACATGCACTCTTTTACGCCGCAGTCAAACGGCGTTAAAAAAATCGCAACAAGATCGAACCGCAGAGCACAGACTGGCTGGCGGCTCTCTTGACTTGAGCGTGAAGCTTCATAGACAGTATATATAAGTAGTTGTCATGATGGGGTCGGGAGAGCCGCCAGTCAGTCCGTGCGCTGCGTTCCAATCTCGTTCCTATTTATACGGTCATCCGACTTACAATAATTTTCCGAAAGATTTGTAATCCAGCCTTTATATTTATTCATAATTTTTATCTCAACGAATTACATAATTTATATCAGTAAAGATTTTCAACTTGAAATTTTAATTCACTTACATTTTCTGAGTATTGTATAATAAAAAATAATACCTACAAGTAAAACCGCCGGTATCCAGACGCCTGATGTGGGTTATTCAAATTTTAATATATTCCCAAAAATATTTTTTCTAAATTTAATACCTAATGGAGAGTTGATTTGTTTGTGGTCTTATCCATAATTAAAGAACGTCACATTCTGCTTATACAATAAAGGCTTAGAACATATAAAACATGCACTTACCTAACAGAATAAAAGAATTACATTAAAGGTAATCTGACTCTTCATACACCATGTCATGTCCAAAAATACTATTAACACTGGGTCAGACTGGCTCTGTATTGGCTCAGAGGGATTCATCTACTTATCAGCACCTTATTCTTAAATCTGATATGTTTGTCAAGGCAAGCAAAATAAAATCCTCTGATATCACTGACACAGAGAGTAATAGCGCCTGCAATGCAGAAATTGATATGTTCCATTACGGCACAATTCTTCTATCTCCAATTATTGATCTACATCAATAGTTTAAGATTACCTCCCATGTCATTTACAGAAGAAAAGATATATTAACTTCAAGTAATTTATTTTGGGTATTGGACTTGGTCTTAATTCTACAATTCAATGCAAAGTCGTGACATGGCAAAGACCAAACTTGCGGACCTGTCTAAGCACCCACCTAACTAAAAGATATAAATCTGTCTATGAAACAGTGTATGATACCTCTACTAAACAAAAACACAAAAGCATTGTGTAAAGATATATTAGATGGCTGTTGGCTGAAGCATGGCTAATTGACACCCAGCCATGGAGAACTATATATATGTAATGTCCAGATCAAGGAAAAGTGATGCCACATCCTGCCTCTGATGCCACAGAGTGCAAAAAACCTAAAGCAAAAACTGAAAGTAATGGACTGGAATGTACGTTAGTATACACGCAACGTGTAGGTGCATGTTCACACTGGCCACTAAAGAGACAAAACCTAAGATAAAAATAAAATGAACGAAATGAGCATGCACTATTGCTATTTATTTAATTACTGCAGGGTATTTGCTTTTTGTTTTTATCTTAGGTTTTGTCTGTTTAGAGACCAGTGTGAACATGCACCTACACGTTGCATTTATACAGTACAAACTTATATTTCAGTCCATTTCTTTCAGTTTCTACTTTACAAAATGTTTGTCTTGTAAAAAAAAAATATATTTTTTGCCCACTTCTTTGTTATAACATTCCAATATTAGACCTGTAGACGCCACCCAAATTCCCGTGTTGGTTAACACCACCGGTTTACCCTAGCCAGTTAGGTTGAGGTCACTTAGACATTAAAAAGGCTGTATTTTTCATAAAATAACTCAAAACAGGTTCAAAGTAAAACTAGGAGACCTCATAGTGTTATTGTTTTCAGCATTGCAAATCGAATTTCTGCGGAAATTACGGTGAAACGTGCTATTTCGAATTTCAAGAGATAGGCCTAACTATAGTGCTTAGTTTTATGAGGTTTTCAATCTGCTTAAAGGAATATGTCTGTCCTATATTATTTTTATTGCAATGGCCTTGAAGTTAATTATACCCCCGGTGGACTGGACCAACCTTCAGTCCGAGGATCCATAAGAAGAACTAAGCAAGAAGTGACCGAGGAAAAACACAATGTTATGAAAACCATTTTTCTTGCAAGTACTGATTCTTTGATTGAACTTCGTTACGTCAAAAAGTTCTCTACTTACCAAATTATCATCAGGGAATTGTAATTTGCCGGTGTGATTGATCTGTTTTGAATTCAGCATAGAAAATCCTATTAATCTGGAGTGCTTAATTTCAATTCTGAATAATTGCAAAGGTAAAGTGCTGCCTTCATTTCACACGGGTTAAATAGAAAGGATTGCAGAGATGGGTGGTAGAGCGAGACGTCAAGTGCGACATGTCTTGTGTTGATGCGGTTGCTATGTGAAATTCGAAGTTGTTAAGTACCTGTTTATACAGGTTATGAAGGTCGTAAAAATAAAACTCCTAATTGGCCAATTCTGAGCACAACTGAGTTCTACTGATTTTTAACAATACCATCTGATCACCGCAATATTCTTGACAACGTTTTTGTTCACAAAGTTATTCAAAGGCAAAATGTTTTCAAAAATCTCTTAAAATTGTTTTAAGGCTATGAGTAATTTTGGGTAAAATGCTGGTTTAAAGGGACTTCCAGCCAGGGTTGTCTATCATTCGAAAGACCAAAAATATAGGTACATTTTTTTCTAGTATTCATAGTGAAAAATAAATGTGTCTACAGTTTTTATTAAGCCAACAGAGCTTGTATGGATTAGCGTGGTTGCAATTCTCATCAGTGATTGGTGCTAATGTTCATATTTTGGGCTGTGGATATATTATCAAATTCTGACTAATCATAGAAATTATTAACTCTATATTTTTTTTTAAATAATATTAGATGGCCATGATTTTTTAATAAGTTTTTTAGAATGAAGAAATCATCAAGATGGACCAAAAGCTAGCTAAGAGTTAACTCTTGACACAAAGATCTAGTGGAAGATTCCAATGTAAAAGGCAAAACAGTGTGTCAAAAAATTCAAGGACAGTTTCCATATTTTTCTTAGAAGATGAAGGTGATACTATTCTATAAGCACTCTGCATACATAAGTTAGGCACAGAGAAATAAGGTCCACAATTACCGTGCCAGCTGGAATGGAAATGGAATACGTGTAATTAACCGATCTGCTTGTTCGCAGGGTGAAATGAATTTGGTTTGCACAAAAGATCATTGTTCTCAGCAGCACATTGGCTTGTGTAAGCATGATTTGTGCTGACGAGAACAATGGCAGTCTATATACACTGAACAATCCTGACAGATTATTCAGGGCTCATCTGAGAGCGGTTTGCCTTTGCAACATGCTGGTAAATGACTGTCAACAAGCTAATATTAGACTTTAAAGGGGTTGTCACGGCTGGTACAAGTTTGCAGTCACTCTATGTGACTGCAGACTTGTGAATCCTCACAGCGCACACAGTGAGTGCTGTCAGGATTCTCCAGTGCCGATACCGGAGCAGGTGGTCATGGGACCGCAGGTATGTGATTTGTATACTTACTGCCAAATTCCGACTAGAGGTGTCCGACCTTACTCAATATATGTGGGGCCGCGCATGTCTAGTCGGTATGTGACTCCCTTTATACAAATCACATACTTGCGGTCATGTACCCACCTGCTTTTGGTGACGGCACCAGAGTCCTAACTGTGTGCACTGTGAGGATTCCTAAGTCAGCAGTCGCATAGAGTGATTGCAGACTTGTACCCCAAGCCTGGACAACCCCTTCAAGATAGGCCACTCAGCATATTTTTTTTGGTGACGGATTTTTGCTTTTTATTTCATAGAATCATAGAATCATAGAGTTGGAAGGGACCTCCTGGGCCATCTGGTCCAACCCCCTGCTCAAAGCAGGATTCGCTAAATCATCCCAGTCAGATGTCTGTCCAGCCTCTGTTTGAAGCCTTCCATTGAAGGAGAACTCACCACTTCTCGTGGCAGCTTGTTCCACTCATTGATCACTCTAACTGTCAAAAAGTTTTTTCTAATATCTAATCTGTGTCTCCTCCCATTCAGTTTCATCCCATTGCTTCTAGTCTTTCCTTGTGCAAATGAGAATAAAGTTGATCCTTCTACAATGTGACAGCCCTTTAGATATTTGTAGACAGCTATTAAGTCTCCTCTCAGTCTTCTCTTTTGCAAACTAAACATTCCCAAATCCTGCAACCTTTCCTCATAAGACAGGGTTTGCAGACCGGTCACCATTCTGGTCACTCTTTTCTGAACTTGCTCCAGTTTGTTGATGTCTTTTTTAAAATGTGGTGCTGGAAAACTGGACACAATATTCCAGATGAGGTCTGACCAAAGAGGAGAAGAGGGAAATAATGACTTCACGTGATCTAGACTGTATGCTTCTGTTAATACATCCTAGAATTGCATTTGCCTTTTTTGCTGCTGCATCACACTGTTGACTCATATTCAGTCTGTGATCTATTAGTATACCCAAGTTTTTTTCACATGTGCTGTTGCTTAGCCCTATTCCTCCCATTCTGTATATGCTTTTTCAATTTTTATTGCCCAGATGTACTACTTTGCATTTTTCCCTGTTAAAAACCATTCTGTTAGTTGCTGCCCACTTCTCCAGTTTATTTATATTTTTTTGAATCCTCTCTCTCTCTTCTCTAGTATTAGCTATCCCTCCTAGCTTTGTGTCATCAGCAAATTTAATCAGTTTACCCTCAATTCCTTCATCTAAATCGTTGATAAAGATGTTGAACAATACAGGGCCCAGGACAGAGCCCTGTGGTACCCCACTTGAGACATTCTTCCAACTGGATGTGCAGCCATTTATGACCACTCTTTGGGTCCGATCACTAAGTGAGTTATGAATCCACCTAACAGTTGTCTGAATTTCTCACACCTAATTTTGGGTAAAATATTATTACTGCACAGTCTATAACTGGACGGGAGTTCTCAATTCAGATACCAGTAAGTGTATACGCATTGAAAAAGTGGTGATTAGGCAAGAGTACACATAGAGTACAGGTAAAGATAATAGTGCCATCCATAGTTCAGAATTGGCTCATGGTGACATATTCCTAGATGTAGAACCGACCGAAATTGATAGAAGTCCAGGGGCAAATCTTGGCCAGGAGAGTGAAGACCACTATGGTCCTTAGTATTCAGACAAAATATTTTCATATAGGTTCAAACAATGTACTGTATAATGGCACAAAAATACTTGACTTGAGATACATGACGCAATTTCACGGACTGTGTACTGTTTACAAAAAACTTCATCATAACCAAACTCATCTTCTGCAGGATCCGCGAGGCAATTCATTTATGTCATTATTTAAGAGCTGATATCTTCAACCAGAACAAAACTGGGAACATTGGGTACAATGTTTAACAAGCACTTACAAGGTACCATGATTCTTCACTTGAAGTCTGTAGTGTTACATCAGTTTTAACACCCTGTGGTGTGTCATTATCTCTATCCAGAGGGTAGTATTTCTACAGGGAGAAAATGAATGTTTCATCACAGTTTGTTAACCCTTTTTCTCTGTCAAAAAGGTTGACACCATCACTCCGGATGACTAGATTGGATCGATAGGACTTCTGAGAACACTCTACCAGCCGCTCTTGACTTGGACCATGCAAGGTTTCTACCACATCCCAAACAAATTAATGACCTAAAAATTGAAAATTCTTATAAAACTAACCCTTTAGTCTAACATAATTTGGCAAAAAAATTAATTTACATAATATTTTTATGGATTTTGTAGAGGGTTGTGATTTATTGCGCGCTGGTTATCTCATCGAGAAAGCCCCTTTTGAATTTAAAGAGAATATGTTGCTTGCTCAAAAAAATGGAATCGAATATTTCATAAATATCCATGATCTCTCCCGATTCTGCCGCTCATTTCGTTTTTGCGCTGCATCACTCCATTGCAGAGAAATTCATTGCAGAGATATTAACTTTTTTGGAGCACAGTATGTGAAATCTCTGCTTGCAAACAGCTGGTCAGTTCTTCAGAGTCTTCTCTGGGGCCCTCCCTGCCAGTTTCTCTCAATTACAGCTTAGCAGGTCATTCAGCATTTCGTCAGTCTCAAATGCTGCCGAGATGTGATTGGCAGCATCTGGGAGAAAGGGGTGAAAGCACACACCCCAAAGAAGAGTCTGAAGAAACATCCAGGTGGTCTGCAAGCAGAGACAGAAAATCTCTGCTCCAGGGGCAGTTTTCTTTAATGCTGTCAATGTGACATCAACGCTGCAGACAATAACAGACAGGTGATGGAGACCCAGCACTGGACAAGGGAAGGAAGAGAAAAGCACAATGTTTTCATTAAAACAAACGCAGAGTTTTTCAAAAACTGGAGAACTCATTTAAGAGAGTTGTCCAGAACTATTTTTTTTACTATGGGCCAAAAAGCTAACAGACGCGTAGTTGCTAACAGAGGAAAGAACCTGCCTGTTCTATTTGTTCTACCAATCTTTATGAAGATTAACGTCACCAAACCAGAAGTCCATCTGTTTGGCGATATCGGCAAGGAGTGAAATGTGAGGATCAGAGATAACTATGGCTGAGATGAAGATGGATACACCAAGGAATGAACTGAAGGAAGATGAAAGTGCTGAGACAAGGAAGGATCGTGAGAAAAAGAGGAGCTCTAGGGTGAAACAGCTCCTTGCCGACATTGCCAAACAGATGGACTTTTGGTTTGGTGACGTTAATCTTTATAAAATTCCCTTGTTGAGAGAACAATTTGAAAAATCAAGACATGACTATATCGACCTATCACTTTTGGCATCTTTTACCTGCCTGTTCTGCTTAGTGTCGGATCAGAGCGGTTACTAGCCGCTCCTGCCAGCAATTCAGCTGCTCCACGCCAACAGAGCAGCTCTTCCTCTTCCTGGCTGCTCTTTCAAGGAGGGATGATTGCTAACGTCATACTGATTGATAGCGAACTCCTTGCAGTTAATCAGCGGAGAGCCGGCTGTCAATCAGCATGACATCAGCATCAACAGAAGCAAGTGAAATAGAAGCCGCTGCTCTGTCGACGTGACATCAATGGAAGCTGCAGAATCGCTGGCAGGACTGCTCAGTGCCAGCAGAACAGGCAAGTAGTTATCAACTACCTGCTTGTTAGTTCTCAGGCCAGTAGTAAAAATATTAAATAGTCCTGGATAACCCTTTTAAATGCCTGTCTTGGACACCTGGAAGGATTATGAATATCTACAAGTCCAAACAAAAGACCCCTAACTAGAATTCAGAATGATGTTTGGTGGATTTCCACTTAAATAACTGTCCATTTTGCACTCTAATAAATAGAGCAACCGTTAAAAAGCAAAACTTTCAAAATATGCTGCAAACAACAGATGGGGAGTAGAGGTAAATGCCGCACTAACACAGTCTTTCTCAGCCTGGACTGTCAGTTTATCTCCCAGTCGTACAATAAGTCACTTACTCTCCTGCACCCGCCTGTATTACATTCAAATTTCATTCTTTATGGAAAACTTGTGCTTTTCCGGAGCTTGTAGAAATAAATCTGGTTGTTGTGTTTATCTATTTATCTTCCCTCCCACCCACACAGCCGTGCCCTGGGTGCAGGGAGGCAGCCTCACTTTTCCTTTACTAAAAGTAGGCTAACTGCCAATTTCTCGACCTTTTCCTCTTTTTTTTTTTTTTGTGGCGCGTTTGCTTCATTTATGTTTGTTATTTTAAGTGGAACACATCTCAGTAGAAACAAATTCGAAGGGCAGCGGCAACTACAGCACAATTACATACATTATATGATTTGATTTAGAATGGCTCCACTTCAATATAATTAGACCAAGGTCTGTCTATTTTTTACTCTCTTTTTTTTTTCTTAAGCTGAAGAAGCAATTGAAGATATTTAGAGATGCATAGCAGTGATGGCTTCCACTGAAGAGAGGCTACTTGTGCTGCTCTTCAAGACTGGAGCAAATACAAAAGGTTGCAGGTTAACTAACTGTCTCACACCCCATCCGATATTGGGTGCTGAGAGGCAGAACTTCCCTCTGGAACTTCGGGTCATCAAGAACACTATTCAATGGTCAGCAAGTATCATACATGGGTCCTATTCTAATTAATGGGAGCCGAGTTGTTGCAAATGGATTGGCAAGGCATGGTCCATTAGTCACATCACAAAAGTGTGACTGCTGCTGGACAGGAGGCCTGAGAATCACCTCTTACATGATGGTTCTTCTTCTTTTCACTTGCTTGGCATGGTGCAATTTCATCTTGCAGGGTGACCAACATGTGACTTTGTGCCAGGCCGGCCAACCAAAAGAACCACAGATGTCGTAAGTTAAGAGGAGTTTTTAAGACTCCTGAGCCACAGATGCACATTCAGCTGAAATGTATTGCAATACACGATACCGGCCAATCAGAGGCCAGCAGCTGATGTCGGCATGCACGTGGCTGGGAACGAATGGCAGTGACGTCATACGCTCCCGTCGCTTGCACGCTGAAGTCAGCTGCCGACTTCAGTAGAGAACGCCGAGCGGAGGGTAGGTGAGTACAATCATTTATTTATTTTCTATGCATAAAAAAGAGTGGCAGAATATGGGATATATATTTCTTATACCTTTACCATAGGCTGAACACCGTAAAACTAAAAATACTTTTTAAAAAATAATCTAAATTGCAGGTTATTTCTACCATTTCACTCCACTTGCAATTTTCATGTAGGACTGGGGCCACGTACCAGCTTCATTTATCACAAGCGTCTAAAAGCAACACTGACCTCGCGGCTCACAGCAGCAGAGCTCAGCCTTCATTTTATAAGCAGTTCTAAAATAAAATCAGTTGTGCTATGGTTGGTTGTAAGAGTAAAAAAATAATAAACATTTTTCTGGTAGTTTTCATAAGTTCTAGAATCCTAGATTCAAAGCCAACCACAGGCATCTACAGTAGGTGGAATTTGCAGGGTGCTCTGCTTTTGCATTTTTCTAGAGTAACTAAACTTTTGGAATTCTTTAAAAGCATCTTCTAGGCTCTTTAATTTTGCAGATGCAGGTCCATAGGGTCCAGGTCCTGAGAACCCTAATGATTGTTCAGAAGACTTCTTAGGCTGGATGACACAAGCGTATAAAAAAAATCGGTCCCATTTTCATCCAGAAAAGCGGGACGATTTTTTTTCTCACTTGTCACCCGTGTGCTGTCCGTAGACAATCCGTTTTTGTACAGCAGCAGATACTAATTAATGACAGGACCATTTACCGCTTCTTCCGTTACAAAGTTGTAATGTATCCGCGAGAATCGGATGACACTTGGATGGTCAGTATGGCATCCAATTTTTTTTACTCGCATTTATTTTGGACTGAAATCATTGAATGCTGTGATTTTATTCTCACGCCAAATAATGCTGATACAAAAACCGCAGGTCTGCACTGCCGCACTAAATAACATCGATCCGAGTCCAATCCCTTTATGTATTGGATCGTGCTCATCCAGTTTATACAGCGAGCCCTTAAGCTCTGGAGGCAGGAGCGCACATTGCTGCCTAAACGTACGTAGAGCGGAGTTGTGGTTTAAAGGGGTTGTCCAGGATTTAAAAAAAAAAAGCCACTATGTTATTCTCCAGTGCCAACAGCGAGAGCGGGCAGCCATGAGACCACAAGTATGTGATTTGTATACATGTCGTCGTGTGCCAACTAGAAGTACACTTCTAGTTGGAATGTGGCTGGAAGTATGCAAATCGCATACTTGGAATCCCTTGACCACTTACTCTTGCGGCTGTTACAGGAGAATTCTAACAGTGTATGGTGCACCCTGTGAGGACTTAGAAGTCTGTCTTTTCATAGAGTGACTGCAGACTTTCATCACAACACCTGGACAACCCCTATAATCGCAAACTATATACAGTCATTGAGCTGCACACTTCCAAAAGGACTTTCGGGCCTTCAGTGAAGGTCTCAGCACTAAGACCCCAACCAACCAGTGCAAAATAAAAGGGCCTCCAAAATATAAAAAAAAGTCCAAAAGTTTTGTTGGTTTTTGGCTTCCTATGCAATGAGAAGTCTATGACCACAATCTCTGTACAGCACTGCAGAATATGTTGGTGCTATTTAAGCAACAACAAATAATATTCAAGGAAACCTTGTTCAACTCTTTCTTTCTCTTTCCAATTCCATTTTGTCCAGACTATTTGCGCTTAGAAGTAATCTGGCAGAAATTCTGCAGGTAAATAGCGTTACAATGCTGCCCGGTTGCGGTTACTCGGAGGAAATGAACTTAGATCGTTCCAGTAGCTTTCAGTCATTGGGCCGTGTACGGATATCGCTCTCTGCGCTGTAAGCAATGACTGTAATCAGTCCTTGGCACCTTGATTGACAGATCACTCTACAGAGATTTGGTGCAGAGTGAACTGTCACTCAAAGTCCCAAGCAGAATTTTTTTACGCTCTTTATCTGCAGATATGTATCATTTTTGCACATGTCAGGTTCCCTTTAATGCATGCAATGTGTTTCTCTTATATGCGGACACCTAACTGATGTGATATGTGTGCCAGGGAAGGATTGTTCTGGGTGTGTTGTCATCATAGCTCGCATGTGGTGGCAGATATTCTTCCAGTAAATGGGATGATTTTATACATTTGGAAGCAGAATTTTGCTAAGAGCTGTGCGGCATCCCGACAGCGAGGGGTATCCGCACTCTTGGCGCTTGTTTGTTAGTGTCGCTTCCTTGGCCGGCTTCTGTCATCTCAGATACTTTCTTCTCCGTACACCATCTTTTCCAGCTGTGAAGCTCTTCTCTTCCTGTACTGTAATGTTTGCTCCTAGCAGACGGGTCACATCACAGAGGAGGTTTTCACACTGGTGCTCCACTAACAAGCATCCATACCCACCCGATCACTTTGATGCCCTCCACTTTAAGAGACGTAGTCTCACACTCCCGCCCAAGTCGTATCTGTTGACAAGTTTATACTCAGCAGTATATTTTACGGCATTACATCCAATTCTACGTCTAAAGACCCGATTTAACTTTTTTTTTTTTTTTTTTTTAAAGTCACTTTCCTTTTTTGTCTGGAGATATTCGTTGTTGGTTTTTGAACCAAAATGGTGCACGCGATTCGTGAATTTGGTGCAAAGTCAAAAATTTGACTTTTTTCCTGTCTTGAACTATTCTAGAAACTTTTGGTGTCAAAAGTCACCTTTTGGTGCAAAAGTAGCAAATGTTTTATCAAAATGTTGGTGTACTCAAAAATATAGCAATGAAGGGGAGAGGACTGAAGAGAAATTGCGGCAAAATGTATGACTTTTTAAAAAGTCGCAATTGATAAATGAGGCAAAGATTCCTGGTATTGCTAGACTCAAAACAAAAAAAAACGGGTGAGCACATATTAAAATAGACTTAAAAAAAGGTGCAAACAGAAAAATGAATTGTATGAAAACAAGAAAAGGCTAAAAAAACACACAAAACTAGACAAAACAGGTGCTAAGGTGATGACAAGATGCTTTTCAACTGCTGAAACCTGGTTTCATACATCTTGTTAGGAAATTCACACATAGTAGGAAAAGGATCCTCTATTTATAATCCTAATTTCTCACCCCGGATGGAAGACAAGTATAAAAAGCAACTGCCATTCTGGAGATCCTGTCCTGCCTGCATCATCTACAACCCATTGGGCTCTGTGTTATGTTTAAAGGGAATCTGTCATCTGATTTTTACCCCTAATCTGAGAGCAGCAAAATGTAGAGGCAGAGACCCTGATAGCAGCGATGTGTCACTTACGGGGTTGCTTGCTGCAGTTTTGATAAAATATCAGTTTTATCAGCAGGAGATTATCATTAGAGGATTAGTAAACCTGCTGTCATGTAGTCTAACCACGCCCCCACCATTAATTGGCAGCTTTCTGCCTATGCACTGTGTACACAGAAAGCTGACGATCAGTGGTGTAGGCGGGATTATGCAGAGCTCAGCATTCAGAGCACTGCTAGATCTGCAACAGATAAAACAAGCATTTTATAAAAAAATACAGCAAGCAGCCCAATAAATGATACATCAATGGAATCAAGGTCTCTGCCTCTACATCAAGCTGCTCTCAGATGAGGTAGTGAAAACTTGGTGACATATTCCTTTTAAAAGTGTTCTCTGCTCAAATGTTACAGTTGTCATTGCGTAGTCATGAGAAGTAAAACAATAAAAGGAGCTACACTCACCCCTGGACTCCATTCCAGCAGTACTGACATGATGGGCTCCGTTGGACCGATATTGAAAATATAACCAACCATCAATGACCTGACCGCTGCCACTGGTCATTGGTTGCAGGGTCTGTAGTCCAGACTCTGATCAGCTATGGATTCTGATTGGCTTCCGGGTCAGAAGTACCAACTCCTGCAACCAAAAAGCAGCGGTCAGGTCACTGGTGGTTGATTACGTCAAATTGTCAAATGGTGGTTGATGATGTCAAGTGAAATTCAAGGATGAGTATAACTCATTTTATTGATTTATCCTCATTGGTTGATCCTGGAGCCGACCAACAGCCATAGCGGTCACGTCATTGTTGGGTATTATAGCTCCCAAAGTACATGCTAAATTGCCAGATGGAGGCAAAAAGAGTGTCCTTCTAGCATCTGATGGGCATATGTTAGTGTACCCCCCAAAAAATCTTGGAATAGCCTAGTAGAATATTCTATTTTATACCTTGGAGTCCAGTAAAAATATATATATTATAAAAACATTTACTTTTTTTAAATGAAAAATGGTTGCTGCTGAACATGTCATGATTCTTTCAGCAGTTTTTCAATTTGGTTACGTGTGACCATTATAGCCTATGGGTGATGGATATTTAAATGGCATCTGTCACCCATAATGAGGTCTAAAAAATATATATCAATTAACAACAAGACTACTTCTTTAAATAAGCATTCCTCCTCCCATCAAACTTTTTATCCTCTTAATAAATTGCAGTCATCATGTTATACAGCACTATGTACATACAATTACACATTTTGCCTTTCTACCCAGCTAATTCTTCTCTTTTCTCTGCTCTATGTAGAAACAGGAAGTCTCTTTTCCCTGCATGAGTCATCATTAGAACTACAATACTACATCACTACAAAGTCCCTGGCAGCCCAGTTCCACCTCTTCTTCCTGTTTGTACATAGAGCGTAGAAGGATTCATCTAGTCTGTTTTTAATCACATGATGTCATAGACCTAATAGAAAAGAGAAGAAATATCCGAGTAAAAAGGCAAAATGAGCAATTGTAAGTACACAGGGCTGTAAAATATGATAACTGCAATATTTTATCATGTTCTACAATTAATTCCTTGCTAAAAAATGAAATCTCAACCTCAATCTCGGCACTGTGAGTCATGTTGGATAGTACAAGACACACATGAAACTTTATTTCCTAGTTTTTACTGCATGAGAGAAGATATGATTTTGGCCACTTGGCAAATAAATGGAGATGAATGATTGAAAGTAATGAAGCCACAATTTCTGGGTCGCCATGGGCTTGCTGGTGTCTGGTAATGGGCTTGCTGGTGTCTGGTATATCTGCTGGGAACAGCTGGAGACTCCTATTTGCTGCGTTAAGCTCAAGAGTTAAAAACTCCACCTCGGTCTGACTTGGTAATGGTATATTCGTCCTCATGTGATTATCCGACTTTGAAGTTGGATCGGGAGCGACCGCTACAGCCGAAGCAATAAAAAGCTTATCATAAAAAAGACAAACATAGGAAATGCTATGACCTATATTCAGAAACAATATATCCCCTATACATACAGCGCTTATTCTGTAGAAACGGATGGAAGGGATTCTGGACTTTATATAACACAAATATGTATTTTAAAGAATAAAGTTCTCTGAGCAACATGTCCGTCACTCAAACATTTTAGCTTTGAAGGAACAACACTGTTTTCCATATGTTAGGCTACTTTCACATTTCCGTTTTGAAGCATCAGGCGCGATGCGGCGAAAAATGGAAAAACCGGATCCGGCGCCTTCTGCCACCGGATCCGGCATTTTTCCCATAGACTTACATTATCGCCGCATTGCGCCTGATGGCCATGCGTCGTGTCCGGCTTTAGCCGGAAACGGCAAAAAATGCCTGTCCGGCGTCTGCAAAAAACGTTCCATGCAACGTTTTTTGACAGCGCCGGACCGCTTTTTTGCAGAGTGCATGCGCGAAGACTCTCTTTCCCTCTCCCTCTCCTGCACCGTATCCGGCAAAAACAGATGATCCGGCGGGCTGTGGCTCCTACTGGATCAGGTTTCACAACTTTTCGCCGCAGCCCGCCGGATTTAAAATCCGGAAATGTGAAAGTAGCCTTATAAAGACATTGGCAAGAAAGTTGGTGCCATTAAAGAGAATTTGTCAGCAAAATTTTGCTATGCAATCTGAGAACTTCCAGCATGATATAGAAGATGAGAGCCTGATTCCCATGATGGGTCACTTACTAGGCTGTGTCAAAAAAAATCAGTGTTTCATTAGCAGGAGATTATCACTACGGAATTAGGTATCTCGTGCCTCCTGGTGCAACCCTGCTCTCACCACTAATTGTCAACTTTTTGTCTATATATACACAAAAAGCTGCCAATCAGTGGTATGGGCGGGGTTATACAGGGCTCAACATTTAGAGCACTGGTAGATCTGCAGCAGAGAAAACAATGATTGTGTCAAAATGACAGCAAGCAGCCCAATGAGTGACACACTGCTGAAATGAGAGTCTCAGCCCCTACATCATGCTTTTCCCTTATTACAAAACTTGATGACTGATTCTGTCACGAAAGTGACTGACCTGGTATGAAACGACCCAACATTAAGTCAGTCAACAACAGGACAACAAACAAGGGAACACCAGGGACACAATTACAACGGTGGGCCCTGCGATAGGGAACGGGGAAATGGACACCTCCTGCACTCTCCTAAGGATGTGCCCTGAACTCCTTGACGTCTCTATACAGGTTTTTTCAACCTGTCGCCAAGCAGGATACCTAAGCCCTCGCTTGCCCTGCACCTATCCCTAAGTAGGGAATTGGCAAGTGAGCACACTGGTCCCACCGCTGCACTAATCAACACAAAGGGAAGGTATGACAGACAAGGTAAAGGAAAACAACACTTTTCTCTCTGCTGCAAAGCACCGCACAGCAGGAATGAAACACCAGATACACTGGACTCAGCTGACGAACAACTGCTCCCAGCAAGCTTCTTCTCCTATCACGGTCGCTGCAGAATGACCACTAACACCGACAGTCAGCTGATGCTTCAGGTGACCTTTTGAAGGAAGGTGGGAGTGGTCACCACCTGCGTCAGCAAACTCAGCACCAATGTAATTACACCAGTGGCCACCGGGGGGGGGAAATGACATTAACCCTCAATGGCCTGAAAGGAAAAAAGTTTTAATGTGAGAATCCAGATCTGTCACGGAGATTGTGACAAATTCCCTTCAAAATATTGACATGAGATATAAAGGCCAGCATGACACATTAGATAGCTGTCTATTGCTAAATATCTGACCCCCTCTATATCGATGTACACTTACCTCTGAAGATCGTGCATGTGCTTTCAATAAGAAGAGAGAATTAAGCCGCTGTCAATCACCTCTGGTGATGGCTTTTCTCCTATGCAAAAGAAGGATTGGGCTGTCGAAACTGCCTAATCTTCATGGCCTCCAATAACTATCATGGGGAGTTGAGAGTCCCCCATTTATATATTCTCATTAGATAGTTGGCTGCTCCTAGCAAAATTAGCAGATTCGGCCAATATACATCTATGTTGTATGGCCAGCTTAAGGGGTTGTCCAAAACAGATGTTTGTTTTTTTTAGGCTTGGAGGTAAACTCACCTATCAGCAACCCAGTGGATCCAGCACAGAATACTTTGGTGATCTGGAAGTAATATCTACACTGATTGGAGGTCAAAGAAACATTGGATGTCTGTGATTGGCTGCAACCATTAGATGACTAGAAGACTAGAAGAGCACGTTTCATAGATGGCGCACTCTTCTGAACACCTGATAGCTCACAGGCTTGAGCAGACCTCTGACTTCCAAAGCATACGCAGACCTCTGGAGCAGTCTTCACTGGATGCACAGAGCTGCTTGGGGGTGAACGTGCCTCCATTATTAATTTTAAAAGCGATGTTCTGTGTGCAGTACGATGGATATATCCACATTAAGAAACTTCCCATCTCACGGTTAATGTTGATCCCATTGGCTCGTATTACTGCAATTCCAAAACAGCCTTATTATCAAAATTGATGACATTAACAAATCTAGTTATTGTATAATACTTATTGTGTGCATGGCATTGTTTCTGTACAAAGCAACATAAATGACAATCTGGGGTATAATGCAAATGAATATTTTAGTTATCTTCTATGAGAATGTAGCTAAGAAATGTGATTCTCCCAGCAAGAGAATTGTGCCGTTGTGAATGAGGCAGCATTGTAAATGAGAATATTGGCTCAGCTAAAGTAAAAGGTGTCATATTAGAGTAAAGAGCCCCCCAAAACTAAAAATTGTCCCATTAGAGTAAAGACCCCCCCCAAAACTAAAAGGCGTCACATTAAAGACCCCTCTTAACATTAGATGAAAGTCCAAAAAACCCGCCAATTTCATCACTACGGATGACCATCTGATGTGTATTGGGCCTCCCAACATCATCTATTGGGGGAGAGAAGCATTGGGAAATGGGGATTTTAATACTCAACTGTTCTTTTTGTTTTAAGGGGACACTTTTGGCTTTGGCTTCTACTTCTTTTCTTATGGAAACACATGAGGGATTGGATGAGTTGGGCGCTCTTGTGTATGCGGGAGTCAGGAGAACAAACATTCATAGGCCGGGGTCACACTTGAAACTGCAATGCGAGAAACTCACGCGAGACTCTCCGCCTCAATACCCGGCTCTGCCGCCAGAACTCGGGACCGGAGCGCTCAGCTGCATAGAAATACATGCAGCCGCACACTCCGGTCCTGAGTGCCGGCAGCAGTGTCGGGTATTGAGGCGCGAGTTTCTTCTCGCATTACACTTGCAAGTGTGACCCCAGCCATATGGCAGCCATTGCATGTGTATCACCAATTTAAAGCATGGATTTTTATTCACCAACAGCGATGTCCCCAAGTCCCTCTTACACATGAACACTTGGCTTGGCAAAAGTGTTTTCAATATGGAAAGGGTTCTCATCTCCAGAGAGAACCAAAAAAATCAAGTTCATGGTCAACATGCCCATTCCTTCTTCTGTCTGGCATCACGTGATGGGCGAGAGTTGGCCGGTGCAGCTGAATTTAATCTATTAGGTGGACACTAAGGTGCCTTAAGGTTTCTGAGATTTAAATACAGTACTGATAATGGAATATGTGGACTTTATTTTGTGTGATTTTGCAACCCACTTGGTTGCTCTGCAGACCCTTTCATACCTGGAATGGCCTACAGAATAGGTAAATTCCCTGGTAGGCCCCCAGCCCTCCATATGAAGAATGCTTGGCACAGTATGCTTATTATGGATCTTCCGCCAGGGCAGTGGGGATACTTGGTACCGGGCCGCTTCTTAAAGGAATGTGTCATGGCAGCTGTGACTCGGTCCGTGGCCCTGGGCAGCCAATAAAAGGGGATATTTACAGGGGAAAAATAAAGAGTTTGTAAAGTTTGTAATAAGTGTTCGTGACGCCACCTGTGGTTTCTGGTCAGAGGTGACCAGTAGAGTTGAGCGAAACGGGTCGGTCAAATTCATAAGTCGCCAACTTTCACTGAAGTCGGGTTTCATGAAACGAAACCCGACCATAGCGTGAGGTCGGCCACGAGGTCAGCGACCAGAGCGCCAAAGTCGCGTTTCAAATGATGCTTCCAGCGCCCTTTTTCAGCCAATGATGGAGGACGCACACTGTGGGCAACGCGAAGACATGGGCATCCGTCACCACCATCTTTGAGAAGGGCATGCAAGTGATTGGCTTGCTTTGTGTGGTGTCACAGGGGCTATAAAAGGGCGTGTACGCCGACCGCCATCTTACTTCTGACGATATTAGCATTAGGGTGAGGTTGCAGCTGCTGATTCTGATTACGGGAGAGCGTTAGGCAGGGAAGAAGAGCAAAAAAGCTGCTTCTGCTGTTAGCGATTTCCACTGTACAACACAACAGTTTGTGTGCAGTGACAGGGGAGACTATATTTTGGTGCTTCAGCTCTGTTGGTTATTAGGCTGCCTTATAAGGCTCCCTGATAGCTGCATTGCTGTTTTCACACTGCTGTGCAAACTGCTTTTTTAAAAGCAAAAATACTTTTCTTCCTCTGTTTTGCACAGTTACCAAGCGTTCATTTTTCCACACTTTTGTGTGCAGCAGTCCTGCTTATTAGGCTGCCTGCTGCCATACTTGGATTGAGAGCATCATTGTCAGCCTCCTAAAATCTCTAGGGAGATTCAAATTCTCCCCAATACTATATACACCTTGTACTTTGTCATACACCAGCCAATTTCAGCCTGTTAAATTGAGGTGTAATCTGTAGTGGGCCTGAGATAATAGTTCAGCCTCCTAAAATCTCTAGGGAGCTTCCAATTCTCCCCAATACTATATACACACCTTGTACCTTGTTTTACAGTACCATGTTGTGAGTTCATTTTTCCCTTCACCATTGAGGTCTGATGAACTCCCTCCTCTGGTGAAGGAAGTTAGTGAGGCTGATTACCAAACACATGGGCAGCTAGATGATGACTTGGTGGCTGGAATTGAGGACTGGATATAAGGCTGCCGACGCCCTTCTTCCTGGCTGGTGAAACTAGCCTAAGGCAGGAGGTGTTGAGCCTGCATCATCGTCTGGCTCCACAAGGCCTCGAAGGTTCCCTTTTCTGGGAGTAGGTTAACCGCTTTTAAAGCCGGAGCATCAGGAACTGGTTTTGGCTTACATTGCTGAAACAGACTCCAGCAAATATGCCCTCCTCTTCTGAAGTTTCAAAAAATGCAAGCACTGAGTCGTTAAGTGCTGGCTCCTGGTCAGGAAGAACCCCTTTCCTTGTGTCCTTCACCCCCACCAAAAGTGAATGATGCAGCAGGCCACACTTCACATTAGTCCATGTAGCTCTTTCCCACATACCATGCCTGGGTTATCAAGGCAAATCGTGAATTCACCAGTCCAAGATGAATCTGACATGGAGTGTGGGTGGCCAGCCAGGGCAGTGGGGTTAATCGGTACCGGGCCGGTGTCTCAGAGGGATGTGTCACGGTGGTGGTGACCCGGTCCGTGGGCCTGGGCATCCATGCAAAGGGGTGAATAACGTTTATAGGTGAATGATACATGACGCCACCTGTGGTTTCTGATCAGATTGACCAGCGCTGCAGTGTCGCTTCTCTGGGACAGATGTTGTGGTGCAGCTAAGATGTAGAAGCCCTGCACAGGTAGGGCCATAGTCGCAGGGCAGATGAAAGAGTTGGTAGATGGTGTGCAGTGCAGGATGTAGCAGAGCCGTGCGCCAGGCGCAGGAGAAAGATGACAGACACAGTCGTGCAGTTCCTTTACCTGTACTTGGTAAGTGCCATACAGGACCCAGAGTACAGACGGAGAAGGAGTTGGTCAGCCTGGAAGCAAATTAGGAATTCTATCTCTGCAGACAGGTAGTGTGGCCTCCTTTCTAGCGCTTATCTGAGGTACTCGCAGTACTGAGTTCACTGAAGTTCCCCCTGTTGACTCTCTTTTGAAACTTTCTCATATGGCAGGCAGCCGTAGCCTTTTCCTTCTGGCTCACACAAGTCGCTGCTGGGGCCTCCGAGCCTTAGTTGGGAACAGAGCATTTACAGCTGCTACTTCCTCCGGTTTCTGCTGCAGGACCGTCAGTGTCCCTACAAACTCGGAGACCGGAATCCGGACCATGCGCTCCAGCTAGGAGTGAGCCGTAAATCTGCTCATCCTCCAGCTCCCCTTCTCACATTCACACACTTCCCCTTCCCTTCACAGACTGCCCTAACTTCCCTCCTCTCGACCACAGAGAGCAGCTCCTCAGCAGTCAGGTTCAGAGCTCTCCCTGCTGGCCTGGAGTGGGAACTGTTTTGTGTGTTGGTTTAACTGCTGGAGAGATCCTTCGTTGCTCCCAAGCATGACATCACACTCCCTAGGAGGAAGGTAATGCCACTGTGGCGACCGTACTCCTGGGGGCACCACAAGTGCACTGATGCCCAGTCACTGCTAGATGATTCTGCTGGTACATTGACCCAGACCACTACATTCCCCTCACACTCTACACAGCCAGAATCTGACCCTGATGAAACTCAGGTTCCCCTTCCCGCATACTATACCACCTTACACAGTGACAAAGAGGAAGGTGCAGCTGAAAGTGCAGGTTCGGCCCACCCGCCGTCAGACACACCGCCGTACTATGAGGGGCCCTGTGCCAGTGCCGTCGCCAACCAGTGGGCAGTCCCTGCTTGCTCAGGATCACAGCACTTGCAAAGTTGAAATACTTACCTCTCCCTGCTCCACCGCCGTGACGTCTTACGCGTTTCCTGACAGTGACATTCTGGTCAGAGAGCGCGATGACATCACGTCTGTTATGCCCTCTGCCTTAACAGTCCAAGTGCAGAGAGATGGAAGATGGGGACGACGAGGAGTCCAGACTAGTACAGGGATTCCCTAGCGAGGAGACTTATTTAATTATTTTAAAGGTTGGGAGCAATTTTTGGGGAGCACTATACACTGGAGAATGATATATGGGGCCCACCATACACTGGAGCATTCCAAAGGTGGACATCAGACACTGGAGCAGCATTTACAGGGCCCATTATACACTGGAGCATTAGAAATGGGGCCCATTATATATGGAGCATTATTTGGGCCCATAAGACAGTGGAGCTTCATCCATGGGGACCAACATATACTAAGATAAGATAATCCTTTAATCGTCCCACCATGGGGAAATTCAGAATTCAGAATTCCCACCATGGGGAACACTGTAGCATTATGTGGAGCTCATCATATACTGTATCGAACATTATATGGGACCAATGATTCTGTATGGAGAAATATATGGGCCTCATTACTCTGTATAGCGCACTATGCGGTGGCCATAATACTGTATGGAGTAATGTACTGTCCGTTTTTGGAGCTATTGGAGAATTTAAAATGATATCAGTCATGTGATGTAAGAAGTGAAGTATTTTTCATTGTACTATACTGCTATTTCTCTGCCGTATCAGAGGATCATGAATTGTGGCATGTGTTAAAGGAGCCCGTTGACACTCTTCGGCCCTGGGCCCACAAAAATCTGGAGCCAGCCCTACCCCCCCCCAGCTTTAGCCAAATAACCCCCAGTTTTCAATGCCTAACTAATATTATAAAGTAAATTAAGGTTGACAAGCTTAAGTAATAAGAATTGATGTTATTGGCATTAAAATGGGCACTGTAGGTGTGTTTCCTGTCCTCTCACTGCCAACTTTTCTTCACCATTGACTTGCATTGGGTTTCGTGTTTCAGTCGGCCTTCGACTTTTCACGATAATCGGCCGATTTCATGAAACCCGACTCGACCCGAAAAAAGGCAAAGTCGCTCATCTCTAGTGACCAGTGCTGCAGAGCAGATCCTCTGGGACTGCTGGTGATGCAGCAGAGTTGGTATAGCTCTCCACAGGCAGAGCTTAGTCCCAGGGCAGATGTAAGATGTAGAAGGTGATGGTGATGTAGTATTTAGCAAGAGATGTAGCTGTCACGGTCACGCGCGGCTGGACACAGCGCCACCAGCAGGGCGGATTTAGATGACACGCGTGACCCTGGATACACCGCCTACAGTGGGGCGAATTTAATTAATAAGACGCGCAGCAGGATACGCCGCCTCCAACAGGCGAATTTAGGTAATACACGTAACACGTAAATCTGGAAACCCCGCCTCCAGTAAGGCGAATTTAAACAATAAGGGAAACCTGGGCAACAACAACAATGGGGGCCCTGCGATAGGGAATGGGGACGTGGAGACCTCCTGCACTCCCCTGAGTCAGTATCTACACTCCTAACGTTCCCTAGGCCGGTTCCGCACCGGGCGCCGATCTGGATACCTGATATCCCTAGCTCGCCCTGCACCTAAACCTTCACTAGGGAATTGGTTGGTGTGGAAATTAATCCCACCACTGCACTAAACACACATAAGGAAAAATGACAATACAGGGGAACACCACTTAGCTTTGCTCTGTTGCTTACGCTCCCAGCAACAGAGCCACCACCTGCATGCATCTTTTCCTCCAACCGGATCCATCACCATAGTGCAGCCTTGGAGCAAACAGAGTCCACCACCTATGTGCAGCTGTCCAGAAACAGAGTCCCGAAAATGAGTCCAGCTTCTGCCAAAAAGTCTAGCATACTTGAGTCCAGCCTTCAGCAACCAAGTCCAGCATGCTGAGTGCAACTCTACACCATAGTCGCCACTCCATCAAGCCATGCAAGCACTTTCTGCTGACACCATAACTGCGACTCCACCAAGCCATGCCAGCCCTTCTTGCAGACACCATAGTTAAACTCCACCAATCCATGCCAGCACTCCTTGCAGACACCATAGCTGCTACTCGAGGGCTCTGACTGAGCTGCCCGTGACTCTCCTTCAGCTCCCCCCATCACCCAGGCTGTCTTGCAAATGAAGACCTATCACCAACAGTGATTGATACACCTGACACTCTTTTATAGAGCATTCACACCTGTTACTTAATAAACAAGTGCACTTAACTAAAGACTAAAGTGCAATGCTGCTCACCACCACCGGGGCAAACTTAGAACAAACGACACCACAGTGCAACAATCCTAATGGCCACCAGGGGCAAACCCACACTTTGGCACACAGCCAAAGGGAAAAAAGTTGCTTTGTGCATTTAAACTGTCAGATCCAAACTGGATCATGACAGTAGCAGTGCTGAGTAGGTGATGCAGGAAGAATGCAGAAGTAAGAGCTGGGTGCAGTTCCAAAGATTTACTCACAGTTCTGGTGTGCACAGATGCCTGCTTGGTGCTGCGTACTCCAGGTGAGGGGTCCAGTCAACTCCCAGATAGATCAGATTCCACCTTTCCAGGACCCCCTTCAGTATGTGCCTTTCCTGGCCATCTCACTGTGCTGGCTATTCTACTCCTCTTCCTTCCCATCACCTCACAGTCAGTGTCCCAGGTCAGCAGCTGCGGACCTTGTCAGGTCACGTCCTTGTTGCGTTCCCTTGCTCCCTTATGGCTGCCTTTCCGGAGAAGATAACTGTGGCTTGTGGCTAAGGTACCTATAGGTGCCTCTACCTCTGGCTTGCTAGTTGAGTCTGATTATATCTCCACTAGGCTAGGGGGCCGGTACCCCACTGCGACCTGATCCCTCCACCCGATGTTAGCCGGCGTGGAATGAGCCCCATGGACAGTATGGTCCCTGCCCATGCCTCTAGGATCCCTTCCCTCTTCAGGGAACTTCCTTCTGTCTCTTTCTTCCCAGCAGCTCCTCTGACCAGGAGCTGCTTCACACACGTCCTTCACCTCCTCCCCTCCGGGAAGATTTTCCTAACTAAAACTCTACTCTCCCGCTCTCAACCTACAAGCTCCACCCAACTCCCAACACCCTTTACTACCCAGGCAGGGTTGAGATCTTACTCCCATAGGGTACATCCAGGGTGCCCTGCTGCTATAGGGTGTGTGTTGGGTGCAGGTGTTAGAGTCCTATGAGGTGTCCCTTCCTTACCTGAGAATGGAGCACCACACCTCTGGGTGAGGTGCAGTACCTCTGTGATGACTGAACCCTCAGGGGCACCACACTTACACTATATAGGAAGGCCATCTGCTGGTGTATGAACATGTATCATCAAAAGTGGCATAAATGCCACTTCTGGGATCCTCACGGCATTCTTCATATTCTTCAATGGAGATGTGGCTAAACGCACAAGGCAACCATCTGTCCAGTCAAATGGATAGAGAATCTATGGACTGGAAATTTGTCTACAAGGGTTATGTACTCATTGCATGCAGCTGGTCTACAAAGTCAATGTTACTGGTGGGCACTTGGCTCCTCAGTCAGACATTGGACTGCTAGTAGGTAACTGCTGGATTGTACTGATGGGTTACACATCTTGTGCAGTGAAATCTCCACCAGCCTACAAACATATTAAACGGCTTCAAAAGCTAGTTCTCGACTTTAATGGGACTAAAAGAAGACGTTCCAACAAGATGAATAATAAAGGATGGACATGTGCCTCATCTGCCGTCCTGATTACCATACAATGCTAATAAAGTCATATTTATGACCTCGGTGTCCGCTGAATATTTCATGAACGCGGATTTCTGTTTATGTAACCGGCTACCGGCAAATACAATCGAATCATAGCAACAGGACAGAGTGGGAGGCCAAAAACTCATTTAATGTGACCGGGTAATGTCAATTCCAAGAGAAAGACAGAGTCTTGTGTCTTCAAACTTTCAATCTGCCTCCATTATGTGTGATCAAGGTGGATCCACAGGGGATAGGAATTACTGGCAGGGCCAGGACAAGTGAAGAGGCAGTGAATCTATAAGACATATTAATCATCTTCCCCTTCCCTTCACTGGCGTCAGCCTCTGCCTTCGACTCCCCGGCGCCTGGAAAATGGATTCTCTGTCCCCACAGGTACAAGTGAGAGCTTTCCAGGGGCCAGCCATCAGAATAGTAATTACTGACACTGCTAAGATCAGCCCTAAACGGGCCAAAAGGGAGCGGCGGTGCATTGTGGGCAGAAAGTGGTGCTGGATTTTTGTTTTTTTTTTACTTTGCTAAAAAATATCAAGCTTTAGTGTAACCCGCCGTTTCCATAGATAGGTTATTAGTATTACACCCCGTCAGAAAATAATCCACTGACCATTTCTGCGGTTCACTGACAGGAGACGCAGCAACATCTGCTGTCAATTTCACATGCAGTCAGAAGGAATATAATAAATGCTGCAATATTGGATTTTCTGTAAAACCACATGTCAGATATTTGCAGATAAGAGTTAATAACCAACAGCAGCATCTAGCAATGCGATTTACCACTATGACAACTTCGCTTCCTATTGTAAATGTGTGTGTGTGTATATATATATATATATATATATATATATCAGAAAAATAACAACGCATAGTAGTATGATGTATTATCTGTGCTATTACATTGGACTTTAGGTACAAACATTATCTCCCAGGGTATCTGTGACTATGGGATTTTTGTATACAGAGGTTTATATAATCCATCCCTGTACTGTGACACCACTATGTTTATTATCACTGCACTGGGACATCACTGCATTTTTATTATCTCTGTACTGTGACATCACTGTGTTTGTTGTCCCCGTACTGTAAGATCACTGTGTTTATCTGTTTATCTCGGTACTATGATTTCACGGTCTATGTAATCCTTGCATTGCAACATCACTGTATTTATCTCTGTAAAGTGACATCACTGTTTTTTTATGCCTCTAATTTGATATCGCTGTGTCTATTACAGTATCTCTATACGATGAGATCACCGTGTTTATTATTTCTGTACTGTGACATCATAGTGTTTATAATCCTTATATTGTGACATCACTGTATTTATACCTGTACTGTGACATCACTGTGTTTATTATTTCTGTACTGTGACATCACTGTGTTTATTATTTCTGTACTGTGACATCACTGTGTTTACTATTATCACTGTACTTTGACATCACTGTGTAAATTAGACCTGTACTGTGAAATCAATTAGTATTTTCTCTGTGCTGTGACATCAATGTTTGCAGTATCTCTGTACTATGAAATCACTGTGTGCGCTATCCCTGTAATGTAACATTACTGTGTGTATTAACACTGTACTGTGACATCACAGTGTTACTATCCTTATATTATGACACTAGCTGAAGAGCCCGGTGCTGCCCGGGCATAGTAACTAACAGTGGTTAGTTATAGCAAATTATAATTATCCTCCATCCCATAGTCCCGTGCCCATATACCCATCACACATCCTCCATCCCATAGTCCCGTGCCCATATACCCATCATACATATCCGCCATCCCATAGTCCAGTGCCCATATACCCATCATGCATCCTCCATCCCATAGTCCCGTGCCCATATACCCGTCATACATATCCTCCATCCCATAGTCCCGTGCCCATATACCCGTCATACATATCCTCCATCCCATAGTCCAGTGCCCATATACCCATCATACAGATCCTCCATCCCATAGTCCCGTGCCCATATACCCATCATACAGATCCTCCATCCCATAGTCCCGTGCCCATATACCCATCACACATATCCACCATCCCATAGGCCCGTGCCCATATACCCACACATCCTCCATCCCATAGTCCCGTGCCCATATACCCATCATACATATCATCCATCCCATAGGCCTGTGCCCATATACCCATCACACATCCTCCATCCCATAGTCCCGTGCCCATATACCCATCATACATATCCGCCATCCCATAGTCCCGTGCCCATATACCCATCACACATCCTCCATCCCATAGTCCAGTGCCCATATACCCATCATACATATCCGCCATCCCATAGTCCCGTGCCCATATACCCATCGTACATATCCTCCATCCCATAGTCCAGTACCCATATACCCATCACGCATCCTCCATCCCATAGTCCCATGCCCATATACCCATCACACATCCTCCATCCCATAGTCCAGTGCCCATATACCCATCACACATCCTCCATCCCATAGTCCAGTGCCCATATACCCATCACACATCCTCCATTCTATAGTCAACCATTATGACATCATAATGAGCGGCGGGGCTTGCAACCTATGATGACATCAGTGTCGCCATGGCAACCATAGTGACATCATAATGAGGGGCGGGGCTTGATGCGCACACACTTTTTCCCCCAGTATGTAGATAGGGGCAAAATTGTTTGGTGAATTGGAACGCGCGGGGTTAAAATTTCGCCTCACAACATAGCTTAGGACGCTCTCGGGGTCCAGACGTGTGACTGTGCCAAATTTTGTGGCTGTAGCTGCGACGGTGCGGATGCCTATCCCGGACATACATACATACATACACACATACACACATACACACATAGATACATACATACACACACACACACACACACTTTGAGCTTTATATATTAGATTACAGTGTTACTATCCCTCTACTGTGACATCACAGTGTTTACTATTTCTATACTATCATATCACTGTGTTTTATCTCTGTTCTGTGACTTCACTGTGTTTCTTATCCCTGTTCTGTGTCTCTGTACTCACAGTGATGTCACGGTAGAGGGATAATTATCACTGTGATGTCACATTAAAGCGATAAACACGATGATGTCTATGATGAGGGATAATAAGCATTGTCATTTCACAGAACAGAGATAATAAACACAGCAATGAAGTCATTGTCTTTATTATTTCTGTACTGTGAACTGTGACATCACAGCATGTATTATATACACAGTTCGCTTATAAATAATACTGAATTGTTATGTGCAAATGTTAAAGTCGGAGCCCCGCACTGTGCAGTCCTCTCTACAAAAAAGTGTGCAAATTAGGATATATTTAGACTCTGAGACCGAGTTATGCTTTTAATGCAGTTCTGCAGCAATTTTTACAAATTTGCAGCTCTAATTAATTAGGTCAAGAGTTGTGTTTACTACCAGTTCTCGCGATCCTGATGGTACAGATTTCTACTATTGGTAATCTGCCCTTTTCTGAATCTTATCATTTCTGTCTCTTTAACCCTTTTTCTCCTCTCCTTCCTTACACATATAGGCATGATGCATTGAGTCCAATATCGGCCACTAGAGGTCATTGTTTTCCAGTGGCCTTATAGAACGACTCGGCCCTGCTGGTCATCCCGCTAACTCAGTATGCAACCCCCTCCAGTCTGTAGGACGTTAGGAGTGGTGCTGCATAGGAAAAACAAAGTAAGTCTACAAAGTATGTATGACAGGCTACATGAAGCAACGATCACTGGAAACTCAGAGAACTGAATTCTTAGACGTGACTGATGCAGCATCGTATGGATTTGCAAAGGCAGACTCATAAATTAGAATAACGCTGTTATTTTGGGCTCAGAATGGACCTGTGGACACTTAGAGGGGTCTTCCAACAATTTTATTTTTTACTCCCTAGTAGAGAAAGCCAGAGACAGATAATTTAACAGGTTCTTGTGCACAGTCGGTTGCGGCACATCATAACGACTTCGGTAGGAAATCAAAAGTACCCCGATTACTGATTATTATGCTCAATGATGTCTCCAGACCCCGAAATATAATAGAAAGACGGGAAGGGGTTAAAAATAATAAAACACACTATACTCACCTGTCCTAGGCCCTCACCTGCCTCCTTACACCCTTTTCCATGCTTTACCCCCAATAGAAGAACAATGAGGACACTTGGCACATCAAGGTGAAGAATTGCCAGCAGGACGCTAAAGCCAGTGCTGTGCAGGGCGCAGGAACGATGAAAGCGGAGGCAGAGTTTCAGTAAGTGCTCTGGATGGGACAAAGCACTTAATGCCTCATTTGCATATTACAAAAATTGAGGATATCTCTGGAATCAGGCAACAGACAGCGGATATAAAGGTACCAATCCAAAACTTTGCTACCTACATGTCCGTATAGTCTCTTTATGGAGGTCGATCTTTCCGACAGCTTCCCCTTAAACTTTTATTTTTTAAAAACATTTATTAATTATTCACTTTATTTTTTAGACCCTTCCAGGGGACTTGAACTTGCAATTTTTTGATGCCTTATACTATATACTGCAATACTATTATGTTCTAGTATATAGTGAAATCATCTATGAAGGCCAGCCATGGGCAAAGTTCTGGGCTGAGATTCGCAGGAGCCCTTAGACTATATTCCCTCTATCAGTATTTGGTGATTTTTCAACGTTGCAGAATTTCTGCACCTATTATGTAAATTAGGTTACCTGTGTTTTTTCACTGTGTTTTTGTTTGCGTTTTTTAACATGCGGTTTTATCGCATTTTTGAACCTGCATTTTTTCTCTCTGATTGGTGTGCCATGCTTTAAATAAAGCTACCATACTTTGCTTTTGAAACTTCCTTGTATTTGACATTCTTAGATGCAAATTACATGCATTTTTTATGCATTTCCAACACGGAAACTCACATTTTACCTGCAGATTTTCCACATATAATGCAAGTCTAGGAGGAAATTCCACACAGAAAACTCCTCGTACCCGCCAGAGAAAATCACATGCTACAGACTGGAAAAAAACGCACCGCAGGTCATCTTACTCATTCCCTAAAAAACGGGCAACTCCCACATGTATTCAGGCTGTCTAGCAGCCGCAAATCATGCATCTGCTGCAACACAAACTAAATCTCCGAGCACATCCAAATATTAGGAGGTCACCCGAGCATGCTCATAAATCTCACATAACAAGCACACTCGCTCATCACTATGCAGCAGAAACCCAACCGTTATCAGCCTTAACTTTTATTTTTCTGTGCACAGTGCAAAGAAGCATCTCAAACACCACAGGTGTTAAAGGACCCAGTCACTTGATTCAAGTTGCCCAGAAAGCAGGTACATTCTTCTTCTAAAATAAAGTTAGAAGATCCGGCTAGAAACCATATGGTGCCTCCCCCGACCAGCTTTTCCTAGCACCACTCCATGTGATTGACAGGTCTCTCTCATAACAGGAAACCTGTCAATCAGCTTGAGTGGTGCTGGGAGAAGGCAGCCCGGGGCAAAGTCAGACGACTAGTCTTGGCTCTCCATTTGGTCCCCAGCTGGATTTTCTAACTATATATTCTCTGAAACGCCATGGTCTAGGAAGCATGAATCGGTTGATACAGTGGGGAAAATAAGTATTTGATACACTGCAAATTTTGAAAGTTTTACCATCTACAAATAATGGAGAGGTTTGTAATTTTTATGATGTTTCTCCTACCATGCCTCCTGGTTGGGATGGTGTTTTGGGGGTTGAACTCATCCTTCTTCTTCTTCTTCAAAACATGGCGAGTGGATCTGATACCACAAAGTTCTGCTTTGGTCTCATCTGACCACATGACGTACTCCCATGCCTCCTCCGGGTCATCCAGATGGTCATTGGCAAACTTCAAACAGTCCCAAACATGTCCTGGTGTAAGCAGGGAGACCTTGTATGTCCTGCAGGATTTTAATCCATGAAGGCGTAGTGTGTTACTAACGGTAATGTTTTAGATTGTGATGCCAGCTCTCTTCACGTCATTGACCAGGTCCTCCTGTGTAGTTCTGGTCTGATTATTGACCTTTCTAAGAATCATCCTTACCCCATGAGGCGAGATCTTGCATGGAGCCCCCAGAATGAGGAAGATTGTCAGACATCTTGTGTTTCTTCCATTTTCTAATAATTTTGCCAACAGTTGTTGCCTTCTCACCAAGCTGCTTGTCTATTGTCCAGTAGCCCATCCCAGGCTTGTGTAGGTCTACAATTTTGTCCCTGGTGTTCTTAGACAGCTCTTTGGTCTTGGCCATGGTGGAGGGGTTGTAGTGTGATTGAGTGTATGGGCAGGTGTCTTTTACACAGGTAACAAGTTCAAACAAGAGCAATTAATACAGGTAATGAGAGCAGAGTAGGAGGCTTCTTACAGAAAAACTAACAGGTCTGTGAGAGCCAGAATTCTTGCTATTTGGAAGGCGATCAAATACTTATTTTCATGCAATACAATGTAATTTTATTATGTAAACATCATACAATGTAATTGTCTGTTTTTAATTGTTAGATTCTGTCTCTCACAGGTGAAGTGTGCCTACGATTAAAAAATTACAGATCTCTCCATTCTTTGTAGGTGGGAAAACTTGAACAATCGTTAGTGTACAAATATTTATTTTCCCCACTGTAGGTTCACGTTCAAGAGTTATTCCAAGGTCCATCCATGCAAAAGACACAGGATAGAGGAAGAATTAGCATGTGTGAACACTGCTACTATATTTCGGAGACTCTTCTATTCATGCATATTATTCCCATCACCAGCATTTTTTAACATATTGTGATTGTACCGAGGACTTCGGGAGAGTCCTGCTCATGGGTGCATACTATATGGAGATCCAGTATAGCCCTTTGTGCTACATATTTGTGACACTGTTTGGTTACAATGGCAGTCTGTCACACATACAATGTTCGCAGTCACCTTGCAGCTTCAAAATGGCTACCAAGAACAGACTTGGCGCAAGCTACTCCACTTCTCAGAACGCAGGGGTTGCCCTGCACTTCACCTTGTAACCCCAGTTCAGGGATCTGGACTAAAGGCCCCGTCTCACATAATGAGATCATTAGTGAGATCGCTGTTGTGTCACCGATTTTGTGACGCAACAGCGATCTCGCCAGTGATCTCGCTACGTGTGCCACATAGCGACGACTGGGCCCCCACTGCGATGTCGCTGATCATGCTCGATTGTCCTGGGCCATTTTTTGATCGCTGGTGTCCCGCTGGCAAGCATGCATCGCTGTGTTTGAGGCCAACGAGCGACCTCGTTGGCGACTCAGAACTCAGGGACGCAGGCAGGAGTCGTCAGAACAGCTGCTGTGTGACAAGGTCCCAGCAACCACCGAGATCGTTGCTGCGTTGTTGAAGAGATCTGCCTATTTGGCAGCTTACTAGCGACCATTTAGCGACGTACCAGCAATCCTTACCAGGTCGTATCGTTGTTGGGATCGCTGGTGTGTCGCTTAGTGTAACAGTACCCTTATACAAGTGTCCTTGGGCTATGGCCACAGAGTCAGCTGTTGTTTGGTGGCACAAGCTTGCAAGAAGGATGGTTAAGTAGCTTGGACAGATCCACGAGGTCACACCAGGAACAGAATCATACAATATTCAGGTAGTCAAATGTCAAGTCAAGGTCAAAGATTGGAAATAATCAGGACAAAACACAGGATCACAGCAGAGAGGTATAAACCAGGAAAGCAGAACTATTGACTGGCAGTGGAAACTGACTCTCAGAAGTTTATACTGCCCCACTCCATGCTGACATCAGACAGAAACAAAAATTATCAACATTAACCCCAAAGCTTCTGGACTGGCCAAAATCAAAAGTCAAAGGAATAATATAGGACTGATGTTGTCAAGCATTACCTACAACAAAGGTTGTGGCACCGCCTGGCAGCCGAAGCAGAGACTGGCGCTAATGTTACACAAACTTGCTAAAAATAAATTACAAACTCCCTTTCCATTCCTATAACTTTTTGGAGACAAACGACAATATTAACACCTCTTTGCTTTTCATTTCTCTTTGAGATCCTTTGGGTAATAAAAAAGTTCTATATAATTATCGCATTTTTGTTTATTAAAATAAAAAAATCAGTTATTCTACAATTCGGTGCCCACAGTGCGGTGGGAGCCTGTAAAACCTTCTTCCATCGCAGCCTTTGGCCTCGTTTTTGCAGCCACTAGCTACAATACTTAGCACAGTCATCACCAGTGGACCCCCGTTGAGTCCCGAGGAGTCTCGCTATCTCAGAAGCGCCGTGAAGCAGAGAGTTATGCAAATTCCAAATGTTCTGTTCAACATAACGATGGCAATTAATGCTAAATATCAACAGTGTCCCTTGGCATTGATTGCATCTGATTTCCATAACAACTGGCTGCCGGAGTGAGAAGACGTAGGATTTATCATGAACAATTTCTAATTATTTGCCACGGTAACATAAAAAAAAAGAAGATAGAGCTGATCAGAAAGCTTGGCAAATCTCCGTGGTCTTCAGAAATTAGATATTGACTGCTTTTTGTTTTTCATGAGTATCTTGCTCGAGGAGTAGTAGATGGATCTTCGGAAAATCAAAGTGTTAACGTTCCTCAAAAAGAAGAAAAGACCTTCAAGATTTGAGATAAGCTTTGACGTAGGAAGGGTTAAACTTTGACATGAACCGATGATGTCATACCTTTTTCAAAATAACGTGTATGACCTCCCTCACCAAAGGGTTCCTCAACCCCAAAGTTACCTCAATACTCCTAATTAGGTATGTTGGACCTCAGATGAGATAAATGTATGACCTTGAGTGAAAAATGAATCCCGAGACACACAGCTGTGAACTGAACGGTAACACAAGGCTAATAAATGAATATATCTCTGTTCTTATACCCAGGAAAGAAAGATTAAAGCCTCCTGTGCAGAATGTGCTCCATTTTTTTTTTTTTTTTTTTTTAAATTGCTAATTTTGGGTTTACGTGGAAAGTGCATAGCAACTGCAGATGAAGTCATCCAGCGCGACCATGCCCACTTTATATTTCCTTTCTTTTTTTATTTTATGCAGCTGCTCTTTAAAGTCGATGCGCAAGCCCAATCAGAAGCATCTATTGATTTTTCCACTGGCTTTAAGTGGCTTTGGACATTGATCAATGATTTTAAAAGAGAAATACTAAATCTTATGGAAGGGGAAGGAACATAGGGCAGCCTGTGATAAAAAAAAAAGAAGAAAAAAAAAGAAAAAGCAAGCTGAATATAACAGGAGAAGGAATATTTAACGTCAGGCTGATGGGACGCGAGCGGAAGATGCGGCTAATGGAATTTTCTAACTGTATTTCTTGCAGAAATGATGCATACATGAATCAGAGCTTCTAACCATGGCCATTTTTGCACTTAGAAATATAAGGTAATTACAGCTTACTTTATTTATTTTACCCACTAATATAAGGCCATTAATTCCACAGCGCTCTACACACATTATCATCGACGTCCCTATCAGTATGTCTTTGGAGTCTGGGAGGAAACCGGAGAACCCAAAGGAAACCCACAGAAACACAGGGAGAACATACAAACTCCTTGCAGATGTTGCTCTTGGTGGGATTTGAACCCAGGGCCCCAGCGCTGCAAGCAACAGTGCTAACCAGTGAGCCACCATACTTTACTCCACCCAGGGGTGACTACCGCGGTCGCAACTGCAATGGGTCCCGGAGTGCTAAGGGGCCCAATCGCGGAGCTGCAGACCCTCATTGGTTGTGCAGCTCTGTGCTTTGATTGGCTGTCAGGCTGCAATTGGCCTGACGCAATGGCTGCTCTGTGCGCACAGGACCTGTGATGAGGTCACAGGAGGGGAGGAATCAGGGGTCACATGATCAGGAGCCTCCGTGTATGCAGGACTCTGCTGTGCTGGCTGTCATGGTGCTGAATGAGGGTAAGTTTATGTGTGGGGTCAGGAGGGGTTTACAGGGTGGATGTAGCAGAGCTGTGTGTGTACAAGGTGTACGTAGCGGAGCCATTTGTGCACGAAGTGTATGGAGCGGAGCCATGTGTGTACGAAGCAGAGCTGAGTGTGTACAAGGTGTACAGAGAGAAGCCGCATGTGTACAAAGTGTACAGAGCGGAGCCGCGTGTGTATGAGGTGTACGGAGCGGAGCCGCATGTGTATGAGGTGGATGGAGTGGAGCCGTGTGTGTACGAAGTGTACGGAGCAGAGCCGCATGTGTATGAGGCGGATGGAGAGGAGCCAAGTGTGTATGAGGTGGACGGAGCGGAGCAGCATGTGTACGAAGTGTACAGAGCGGAGCCGCATGTGTATGAGGTGGACGGAGAGGAGCTGTGTGTGTACGGAGCGGTGCCGCGCGTCTACGAGGTATACGAAGTGGAGATGTGCGTGTACGAGGTGTATGGAGTGGAAATGTGCGTGTACAAGGTGTGCAGAGCCACGCATGTATGAGGTGTGCGGAGCGGAGCCGCGCGTGTACGAGGTGTACAGAGCGGAGATGTGCGTGTATTTTGGCATGGGGGCCCCATTTGAAAGTTTGCTTCGGGGCCCATAACTTTGTAGTTACGCCACTGACTCCAAAACTGATTGGGAATTTTTCCTTTTGCCAAAAGTAGAGATGAGCGACTTTGCCTTTTTTAGGGTCGAGTCAGGTTTCATGAAAACTGACATTCGCAAAAGTCGGGTCGAAAGAAATCGGCCGACTATAGCGAAAAGTCGGAGGCCGACTGAAACACGAAACCCAATGCAAGTCAATGGGGAAGCAAAGTCGGCAGGGAGTGGAGGACAGTAAACACACCTACAGCGCCCATTTCAATGCCAAAAACATAAATTATTACTGAAGCTTGTCAACCTTAATTTACTTTATAATAATAGTTACACATTGAAACTGGGGGTTATTTGGCTAAAGTTGTGGGGAGGTAGGGCTGGCTCCAGGTTTTTGTGTGCCCTGGGCCAAAGAGTGTCAGTGCGCGCCTTTAACACATACCACAACTCATGATGCTCTGATACGGCACAGAAATATAGGTATAGTACAATGACAAATACTAGCTCCAAAAAAGGACAGTATATTACTCCATACAGTATTATGGCCACCACATTGTGCGCCATACAGAATAATGAACCCCATATATTTCTCCATACAGACTAATTGGTCACATATAATGTTCCATACAGTATATAATGAGCTCCACATAATTCTACAGTATATGATGGTCCCCATGGACGATGCTCCAGTGTGTTATGGGCCCAAATAATGCTCCATATATAATGGGCCCCATATGTAATGCTCCAGTGTAAATTGTGCCCCATAGATGCTGCTCCAGTGCCTGATCTGCCCCATTTAGAATGCTCCAGTATATGATGGGCCCCATGGATGATGCTCCAGTGTGTTATGGGCCCAAATAATGCTCCATATATAATGGGCCCCATATGTAATGCTCCAGTGTAAATTGTGCCCCATAGATGCTGCTCCAGTGCCTGATCTGCCCCATTTAGAATGCTCCAGTATATGATGGGCCCCATGGATGATGCTCCAGTGTGTTATGGGCCCAAATAATGCTCCATATATAATGGGCCCCATATGTAATGCTCCAGTGTAAATTGTGCCCCATAGATGCTGCTCCAGTGCCTGATCTGCCCCATTTAGAATGCTCCAGTATATGATGGGCCCCATGGATGATGCTCCAGTGTGTTATGGGCCCAAATAATGCTCCATATATAATGTCCCCCATTTGTAATACTCCAGTGTATAATGTGCCCCATAGATGCTGCTCCAGTGTCTGATCTGCCCCATTTAGAATGCTCCAGTATATGATGGGCCCCATGGATGATGCTCCAGTGTCTTATGGGCCAAAATAATGCTCCATATATAATGGGCTCCATTTCTAATGCTACAGTGTATAATGGGCCCTGTAAATGCTGCTCCAGTGTCTGATGTCCCCCATCTGGAATGCTCCAGTATATGATGGACCTCATGGATGATGGTCCAGTGTATGATGGGCCCTAATAATGCTCAATATATAATAGGCTCCATTTCTAATGCTCCAGTGTATAATGAGCCCCGTAAATGCTGCTCCAGTGTCTGATGTCCCCCATTTGGAATGCTCCAGTATATGATGGGCCCCATTTTTAATTAACCCAGGCATAGTATGTGAAAAGAGCTCCATGGAGTAATCTGGGGTGTGTGCTGCCGCATCCTTCACTTTTGGTGTGGGTGAAGGACACAAGGAAAGGGGTTGCTCCTGACCAGAAGCCTGCACGGATGACTCAGTGCTTGCATTTTTTTAAACTTCAGAAGAGGAGGCTGTTTCAGCAATGTAAGCCAAAAACAGTTCCTGATGCTCCGGCTTTGAAAGCAGTCTACCTACTCCCAGAAAAGGGAGCCTTACAGGCCTTCCAGAGCTACACCATGACGCAGGCTCAACACCTCCTGCCTTAGCTGCTATTGTGTTTTTGGCACTACCAGCAGATGCACCAACACCACCATCAGTACCAGGTGGCCCCCTCCCTTGCCCACATCCGCGTCCTCTTCCACCATGCTTCCTCGTGTTTTGGAAAATGGACCCAACATACCAGCAGATATATGGTACTGTATCAGAAGCATACAGTGTTATGAATGGGTCACCGAGGAGAAAAAAGCAAAACAAGCTAAGTCACAGAAAACCAGAGAGGTTGGTAACTATGCAGATTGCAGATCCCTGATCTTACCACACAACTAGCAGTAGCCATGGAGCGTGCCTACGATGTTCCTAGACGCCTCATCACGGCCGGAGGACTAAATAAGCCTAAAGCAAGAAAGGGAAAACTAACTGCCCCAGAGCAGACCCCAAAGGAATAGATCGCCCCGCACACATGTATTGACGGTGAAACAAGATGAAGGCACAAACAGGCAGGAAAATAGGCTGAGCAAATGATGGGGCCCAAACTAACTAGACAGGAAAGGAAAGACACTATCTTCAACCTGCAAAAAACCCTACAAAATAATGTCCAACACTTCTGATAGCAAAATTAACCCTGAAGTCACTAGACTTCTCCCACTATATCAGCACTCTGAAATATTTCGAGACAGAGCAAAAAGAGACCGAACTAGTAAGGGACAAAAGCCAATTGGCAAAATACTGATAAATAAGAGTGGAAATTCAGCACAGCCCCCAGCAGGGGCTGGCTGACCACACCAAAAAACTGAATAGACCAACAAAATCAAGTGTGAACATTAGCAGAAAAACTTAGCTTTAGATGACTGGAACAGAGCTGAAAACCAAGAGCTGACAAGCCAGAAGGAATCACCAGCAACTGAATAGGGCGTTGACTGTCTTAAAACCAATCTGAGACTCCTGAGATCCAATCGTCATCCCCATTCTCAGGTGGCAGATCTCCACCGATCAAATCAGCCTCTCTACCTCCTGTTACCACCAGAGGGAGTCTGGAAGGAGAACTCACAACTGGTGAACCAGAGAATGAACTCACAACAGTACCCCCCTTGAGGAGGGGTCACCGAACCCTCATCCACGCCACCAGGCCGATCAGGATGGGCCCGGTGAAAAGCACGAACCAATCTATTGGCATGAATATCGGAGGCAGAAACCCAAGAATTATCCTCCTGACCATAACCCTTCCATTTGACCAAATAGTGGAGTCTCCATTTAACCAAACGAGAATCCAATATTTTCTCTACCTCATATTTCACATTGCCTTCAACCAACACAGGCTCAGGAGGTGCTGCCATAGGAACCACTGGCTCAACAAACCTCTTCAGCAGAGATTTGTGAAATACGTTATGGATCTTGAACGTAACTGGAAGAGCCAATCGAAACGAAACAGGATTGAGAATTTCCAAAATCTTATAAGGACCAATAAATCTTGGCTTAAATTTAGGAGATGCAACCTTCATAGGAATATTCTTAGATGACAACCAAACCATATCACCCACTTTAAACCGGGAACCAATGGTCCTATGCCGGTTGGAAAATCACTGGGCCTTTTCCTGAGAGAGTGACAACTTATCCACCACTTGGTCCCATATCTGCTGCATTCTCTTAACCACAGCGTCCACACCTGGGCAGGATGAAGATTCCATTTGCCCTGAAGAGAATCGAGGATGAAACCCCAAAATTACAGAAAAAGGGTGACAAAGTGGCAGAACTAGCTCTATTGTTCAGTGCGAATTCGGCCAAGGGCAAAAATGAGACCCAATCATCCTGATCAGCAGATATAAAACATCTCAATTAAGACTCCAAGGTCTGGTTTGTTCTCTCAGTCTGTCCATTGGTCTGGGGATGAAACGCGGAGGAGAAGGATAACTGAATTCCCAGATTGGAACAAAAGGCTTTCCAGAATCTGGAAACAAACTGGACTCCTCCATCTTCGAAAATCTATCACAAATCACCCAGATAACAGTCATTCTCTGAGAGACAGGAAGATCAGAAATAAAATCCATTGAGATATGGGTCCATGGCCTCTTGGGCACCAACAAGGGCATCAGCAACCCACTAGAACGAGAACAGGGTTTAGACCGAGAACAAGTCCCACAGGACTGTACAAAATTCCTGACGTCACGAGATAAGGCAGGCCACCAAAAGGACCGACTCACAAAATCTCTGGTACCAAAAATACCTGGATGACCAGCCAATGCGGAGCAATGAATTTCAGACATCACTCTCTTTCTCCACTGGTCAGGAATATGCAATTTTCCCATAGGGCAACGCTCAGGTTTATCCTCCTGAAATTTCTCCAGGGCGCGTCTCAAATCGGGCAAAATGGCAAAGAGAACTACCCCCTCACCTAGGATGGTAGTAGGCTCGGTCACACTAAGAGAATCGGCAAAGAAACTCCTAGAAAGGGCGTCTGCCTTAACATTCTTAGTGCCCGGAAGAAAAGAGACCACAAAATTAAAACGCGTGAAAAACAAGGCCCATCTAGCCTGTCCAGGATTCAAGCGTTTGGCCAACTCCAGATAAATCAAATTCTTGTGATCGGTGAGGACCACAACTTGATGTCTAGCTCCCTCCAACCAATGTCTCCACTCCTCAAATGCCCACTTCATGGCCAACAATTCCCGATTCCCCACGTCATAGTTGCATTCAGATGGGGAGAACTTTCGAGAAAAGAAGGCACAGGGATTCATCTTAGAAGTCACAGGGTCTTTTTGGGACAAAACAGCTCCTGCACCAATCTCAGGAGCATCTACCTCCACCTGAAATGGAAGTGAGACATCAGGTTGCCGTAAAACTGGAGCTGAAGTAAATCTCTGCTTAAGCTCCTGAAATGCTGAGATAGCCTCAGGAGACCAATTCAGCACATCAGCGCCCTTCTTGGTCAGGTCAGTCAGTGGTTTGACAATACCAGAAAAATTACCTATAAATTGACGATAGAAATTAGCAAAGCCAAAAAACTTCTGGAGGGCCTTCAAAGAAGTAGGCTGAACCCAATCATAAATGGCCTGTACCTTGGCCGGGTCCATTTCAATAGTCGATGGAGATAAGATAAATTCCAAAAATGAAATCCTCTGTACACCAAAGAGGCATTTCGATCACTTAACAAACAGGGAATTCTCCCTCAAAATCCAGAACACAGTCCGGACGTGTTCCACATAAGAATCCCAATCACTAGAAAAGATCTTGTTAAGGGAACGATAATCAATACACGGTCTTAATAAACCATCTTTTTTGGCCACAAAAAAAAACCCAGCACCTAAAGGTGACGAGGATGGTCTAATATGACTCTTTCTCCAATGACTCCTTAATATAGGATCGCATAGCATCATGTTCGGGTACTGATAAGTTGAAAAGCCGACCCTTGGGAAACTTACACACAGGCATCAATTCAATTGCACAGTCATAACTCCTATGAGGAGGCAAAGACGCAGACTTGCTCTCACTAAATACATCAGAAAAATCGGCTAGATAATCAGGAATATCATGAGACTGAGGAGAGGTGGAGAAAACAGGAGCGTCCCTAAGAACACACTGACAACCCCAACTCACCACAGACCCAGATTTCCAATCCAAAACTGGATTATGAGTTTGCAGCCAAGGAAAACCCAGAACAATAGTATCATGCAGATTATGCAGCACCAAAAATTTACAATTTTCTTGGTGGTCTGGGGCAACTCGCATGTCACCTGGGTCCAAAACTGAGGATTATTCTCTGCCAAAGGAGTAGCAACAATACCCCTCAAAGGAATAGGCGTCCGCAGAGGCGTCATGGAAAAACCACAACGTTTAGCAAAGTCCAAATCCATCAGATTCAACGCTGCTCCTGAATCCACAAAAGCCTTCGTGGAAAACGTGGATAAGGAGAAGATCAGAGTAATTGCCAAAAGAAACTTAGGTTGTATACTGCCCACAGCAAATGTGTGTGCAAAACGTTTCTCTCGTTTTGGGCAGACAGAAATAATATGAGAGGCGTCTCCACAGAAAAAACACAGCTTATTACGCCTTCTAAACTCCTGACATTGCACCCTAGAAAACACCCCATCACATTGCATAGGTTCAGACGTTTGTTCAAAAGGTGGCAACGCCTCCCGTGTACTTTTTCGTTCACGTAAACACCGATCAACTTGAATGGCTAATGACACAGAATCATCCAGACCAGAGGGAACAGGAAATCCCACCATAACAACTTTTACGGTCTCTGATAAACCCTTCTGAAAGAGAGCTGCCAATGCACTATCATTCCATGTAGTAAGGACCACCCACTTTCGGAGTTTTTGACAGTATAACTCTGCAGAATCCTGACCCTGGTTTAATGCCAACAGGGTTCTCTCAGCTTGATCAACAGCATTAGGTTCTTCATACAACAACCCCAAGGCTTGAATAAATGCATCCACATTAGTCAGAATAGGATTTTCAGGTGTCAGAGAAAAAGCCCAATCCTGGGGATCGCCGCGCAGCAAGGAGATGACAATTTTAACCTGCTGCACAGAGCTCCCCGATGAGTTAGGCTTCAAGGCCAGAAATAATTTACAATTATTCTTAAAATTCAGAAATTTAGACCGATCCCCAGAAAACACATCAGGAGTAGGGATCTTAGGTTCAGCAGCATGTGACTGAATGAGATAGGTGGAAATTCCCTGCACTTCAGCAGCCAGCTGCTCCACACGATCAGACAATTGCTTAATCTCCATTAGGAAAAAGAAAAAAAAATCCTCCTACGGCCCCAGAAAAAAAGAGGAAAAAATATTAAAAAAAAATTCTGACCCTTTTTTTTTAACAAATATTTTCCTGCTTTTGAGTACCCTAGAATCTGCAGTATGGCTGGTGATTCTGTTATTAATGGGTCACCGAGGAGAAAAAGCAAAACAAGCTAAGTCACAGAAAACCAGAGAGGTTGGTAACTATGCAGATTGCAGATCCCTGATCTTACCACACAACTAGCAGTAGCCATGGAGCGTGCCTACGATGTTCCTAGACGCCTCGTCACGGCCGGAGGACTAAATAAGCCTAAAGCAAGAAAAGGGAAAACTAACTGCCCCAGAGCAGACCCCAAAGGAATAGATCGCCCCGCACACATGTATTGACGGTGAAACAAGATGAAGGCACAAACACAGGCAGGAAAATAGGCTGAGCAAATGATGGGGCCCAAACTAACTAGACAGGAAAGGAAAGACACTATCTTCAACCTGCAAAAAACCCTACAAAATAATGTCCAACACTTCTGATAGCAAAATTAACCCTGAAGTCACTAGACTTCTCCCACTATATCAGCACTCTGAAATATTTTGAGACAGAGCAAAAAGAGACCGAACTAGTAAGGGACAAAAAGCCAATTGGCAAAATACTGATGAATAAGAGTGGAAATTCAGCACAGCCCCCAGCAGGGGCTGGCTGACCACACCAAAAAACTGAATAGACCAACAAAATCAAGTGTGAACATTAGCAGAAAAACTTAGCTTTAGATGACTGGAACAGAGCTGAAAACCAAGAGCTGACAAGCCAGAAGGAATCACCAGCAACTGAATAGGGCGTCGACTGTCTTAAAACCAATCTGAGACTCCTGAGATACAATCGTCATCCTCATTCTCAGGTGGCAGATCTCCACCGATCAAATCAGCCTCTCTACCTCCTGCTACCACCAGAGGGAGTCTGGAAGGAGAACTCAACTGGTGAACCAGAGAATGAACTCACAACAGTACAGCTCTATACAGTCAAGGGATAACAGTACATCTCCGTATATATTTCATGAGTCATACATAGACGCTCACAGGCTCAGTATGGAGTACACAATAAAATAAAAGTTGAAAAAGGGTATAGTATCACCAGATACAAGGTATATATAGAATAGTGTAAACATTAGAAATCTCCGTATATATTTCAGGAGGCAGACACAAACACTCTCAGGCCCAGTATGGATTACACAATAATATGAAAAGCTGTAAATGGGTAATGTAACACAAGCGTACAGCTGTATTCAGTGTTGGGGTATTCTTAAATCTCCAAATATATTTTCGGAGTAACAGACAGACGTTCACAGGCTCATTATGGATTACACCAGAATCTAAATAGCGAAAAAGGTTACTGTATCAGAAGCGTAGAGCTGTATACAGTGTTGGCCAAATTTGAAATATCAGTATATATTTCCGGAGTCACCCTCAGACGCTCACTCAGTCTGGGTTTGACCATAATAAAAAATGTTGTAAAAAAGGTACTGGATAACAAGATAGCAAGTATATATATTATAGGGTACAATTGAAATCTCCATATACATAGTCCCGTAGTCACTCTAAGACGCTTACTCAGTATGGATTTGACCGTAATACTAAATGTCGAACAAAGGTACTGTATAACAAGATACAAGCTGTATCGAGTATAGGGTAAAAATTGCTATCTCCAATTCACAGTATACAGTATATAGAAGGCGTAAACAACACATGCTCACTCCCAATGGATGATACCGTAATAACAGATATTTAACAAAGGTACTGTATCAGCACATACAAGGTGTATCCAGCCTAATAGTAATTGTAAATTTCCGTCTATACTTCCGGAGTCAGACACAGACACTCACAGGCTCACTATGTATTACACCTGAATTTAAAAAGTAGAAAAAGGAAAGGTATTCGAAGCGTACAACATTATACAGTGTTGTGGTACTTTTAAATCTTTGTTTTATATTTCAATCTCAGTAAGCCAGTCCAGACTCTCCGCTACTGGAAACTACATGGATACAAGTACAGATGGAAAGTTAAGTGTTAGCAGAAATTTGGGAATTACTCATCGCAGGAAAGCCTCCCGGTAGAAGTTGCAGAGGCGATGCAGACCCTCAATTACTGTGTCTGTGGAGACAGCGAAAACGGTTCTTTGTGAAGAAAGGATTGCTTTATCGCAGTAGCGTGGATCACATCACCGTTACTCGTCTCCATCAAATTGTGATCACAGGGAGAGATGTACCCATGGTCCTCACTGCCTATCATGATGTGTCTGGTCATTTTGGAGTGCAAAAGACAGAAGCCACAGGCCGTAGGTGATTCTATTGGATTGGCATGAGAGGAGACATTGAAAAATGGTGGCAGGAATGTCACACGTCTGTGACTATCACAACTGTGAAAGGTGATCATAAAGCACCACTGCATTCGCTTATAAGTTGACGTCCATTACAAATGGTAGCCATTGGGAGGAGAAGTAGTTTGTAACCATAGTTGACAACTGCTGTCTCCTATCACTTTTTTAAATCGATGCAGTATTAGCAGTCGTGTGAGCGGTACTTGAGAAATCATTCCACAACATGGTCATTAAACCCCTGTCTCCAACGCCACTTCGGCTGTGTGCACCACGAATACCTCTTCCATTGTGCCCACTACGGCTCGTGGGAGAACCAGCACCACTGCTGTGTGCTGGGAAAGCCTCAAACAAACGGTTTACCAGAGTTGCTTGTTTGTTAGCCAATATTATCTGTAGGTTCTCTTGTGGCATGATGTTATGTAATTTGCCTTTGTAGCGTGGATCGAGGAAGCTGGCCAGCCAGTAGTCGTCATCCTTCATCATTTTGGCAATGCGGGGGTCCCTTTTTAGGATCTGCAAGGCATAATCGCACATGTGGGCCAATGTTCCAGGTGTCAATAATGCACTGCCACTGCTGGGTGGAGGAGCACTTTCTGGCAAATCCACATCCCTACAGTCACGCCCAAACACTGTATACGGTGTCTGTATGGAAATTTGTCAATCTCCGTTTATTTGTATACGGACTGACACACGCTGTCTCTTTCTAGTTTTGACCGTAATCAAACAGCAGATATACGAAACTGTTTGAAAAGCAGACAGCTCTTTAAGGTTTAGGTCTGAAAAAATGGAAAATCTCCTTGGCTTGCTTTTCCAGAGTCACACCCAGATAGCTTCTATTTGTCCGTGATACCAGCCGGTACACATACACCGCTATACGGTGTATGAAAAAAAGAACGCTCGGTAACTAACCAGAACAAAATAATAAAAGTTGGAGTGCTTTGAAAAGAGCAGTTAGAACAGCAGTGTGCACACAGCAATGCAGCTAGCAAGTAGCCTTAAAAGGCAGCCTAATCACCACCAGCGCTGCTGCACACAACAAAAATCCTTCCCTTTCACTGCACACTAACTGTACAGTGAAAAGCGCTATCAGCAGAAGCAATTTTTCTTTCTTCTTCCCTGCCTAACGCTCTCCCTATTCAGAATCAGCAGCAGCACCTCTCCCTATTGTAAGATCGGCAGAAGTAAGATGGCGGTCGGCGGTCACGGCCTTTTATACCCACTGTGACGCCACACAAAGCCAGCCAATCACTTCAATGCCCTTCGCTAAGATGGTGGTGGCCGCTGCCCATGTCATCGCGTTGCTCACAGTGTGCATCCACCTTCATTGGCTGAGAAAAGGCGCTGGAAGCATTATTTGAAACCCGACTTTGGCGCTCGGCTCGGCGACCTCATGGCCGACCTCACGCTATGGTTGGGTTTCGATCGGCGAAACCCGACTTTAGCTAAAGTCGGCGTTTTTTTAATTTGACCTGCCCATTTCGCTCAACTCTAGCCAAAAGGTATAACTTTTTTTTCACTTTCCAATGACACATCCAAATGACAGCTTCATTTTTCCAGGACGATTTGTAGTTTTGAATTACTTCATTCATGTACTAAATTAACCTGCCTAACGCTCTCCCTATTCAGAATCAGCAGCAGCACCTCTCCCTATTCTAAGATCGGCAGAAGTAAAATGGCGGTCGGTGGTCACGGCCTTTTATACCCATTGTGACGCCACACAAAGCCAGCCAATCACTTCAATGCCCTTCGCTAAGATGGTGGTGGCCGCTGCCCATGTCATCGCATTGCCCACAGTGTGCATCCACCTTCATTGGTTGAGAAAAGGCGCTGGAAGCATTATTTGAAACGTGACTTTGGCGCTCGGCTCGGCGACCTCATGGCCGACCTCAGGCTGGTTTCACATTTGCGTTTTTTTTTGCGGTAATTTAGCGCTAAATAGCGCATGCGTTTTTTTTTCCTATACTTTGCATGGGATGCGCTTATGTGCGCATACACATGCGTTTGTACGCGTTTTACCGCGCATGCGTTTTTTTGCGGTATGCGCTCGGGCGCACAAAATGCAACTTGTTGCATTTTTTGTGCGTCCGATTTGCCTCAAAAAAACGCATGCGCGCGCAATGCGTTTTTTTACAGCAAGACACCCATTATAAGTCTATGGTGAGCATATGTGCGCATTGGCATGCTTATGTATGCGTTTTTTTGCACATGCGTTTTTTTTTTACCATTAGTTTAGACAATGGAATTTAGGGGTTTGGGTAAAGTTAGGGTTAGTTAAGGGGGTTTAGGGTTAGGGTTAGGGTCAGGGTTAGGGTTAGGGTCAAGTATGGTTTGGTTAAGGGTTAGGGTCAGGGTTAGGGTCAGGGTTAAGTATGGTTTGGTTAAGGGTTAGGGTTAGGGTCAGGGTTAGGGTTAAGTATGGTTTGGTTAAGGGTTAGGGTTAGGGTTAGGGTTAGGGTTAGGGTTAGGGTTAGGGTCAGGGTTAGTAAAGTCATGGTTTGGGTTAGTGTGAGGGGCCACCTAATGTTGGAAAAAAACGCAAACGCGGTAAAAACGCACTAAAAACGCATACAAACGCATAAAAACGCTGTGTTTTTTTCATGCATGCTCATAAAAATGCTTGAAAAAAAACGCAGCAGTTGTATGCTTTTGTATGCGTTTTTCAATGCGTTTTTTTGCGGGAAAAACGCGCTGCAAAAAAAAGCAAGTGTGAAACAGGCCTCACGCTATGGTCGGATTTCGATCAGCGAAACCGGACTTTAGCTAAAGTCAGCGGTTTTTGAATTTTACCGACCCGTTTCGCTCAACTCTAGCCAAAAGGTATAACTTTTTTTTTCACTTTCCAATGACACATCCGAATGACAGGTTCATTTTTCCTGTACGATTTGTAGTTTTGAATCACTTCATTCATGTACTAAATTAACGGGAAAAATACATTTCAAGAGTACTGGTGAAAAATTTGTAATTCCACTATTTTTTTTTTTAATGGTATTCATCAGATAGTAAAAAAAAAAAGTTGGAAACATGATTCTCCAGTTCAGTAAGATTATGAAGATACCAAGTGGTGAAAAAAAATTAGTTTGTGTTTTCATTTTTCAAGATCTATAATGCTTTTACTTTTTCATCAATGTAGCTTCTTGAGGGCTAGTTTTTTTTTTGCATGACGAGCTGACATTTTAATTTACACAATTTAGTTTTTTTTATCGCTTTTTACTGTATTTTTTTAGGAAGGTGTAATGATCAAAAAAGTTTTGATTTTTCTTTCCATTTTAATGAGGTTTACCGATTGGGTTATTTAATATGATATTTTGGTAAAATGGACTTTTATGAGCGCAGGGATACCAAATAGGTTTAATTTTTTTAATTTATTTAATTTGAATAAGGGGAAAGTTGTATGTTTAAAATTTTTATATTTTTTACTTTTTCATATTTTTATAAACTTATTTTCTTTTTTTTTTTTACTTTAATTTTCAGTCCCCTTATAGGACTTGAATCTGCAATCGTCCGATCACTTATACGATATACCGCAGGGGACTAAAAAATAAAGTAAAAAATAGGAAAATACCGTATAAGCCCCACCACAGTCCCTTATATATCGTAAGAGCCTCCTCACAGCCTCCCTATATGCAGCATTAGCCCCCACAGCCACTCTATATACAGCATGGGCTCAACACAGCCTCCCTATATACAGCATGAACCCCACATAGCCTACCTATATACTGTATGAGCCCCACACAGCCTCCCCATAAAGAGCATGAGCCCCACACAGCCTCCCCATTTAAAGCATGAGCCCCACACAGCCTCTCCATAGACAGCAAGAGCTCCACATAGCCTCCCTATATACAGTATGAACCCCACACAGCCTCTTCATATACAGCATGAGCCCCCCACAGCCTTCCTATATACTGTATAAGCCACTCACAGCCTCCCCATATACAGCATGAGCCCCACACAGCCTCCTTATATACTGTATGAGCCCCACACAGCCTCCCTATATACTGTATTAGGCCCACACAGCCTCCCCATAAAAGGCATGAGCCCCACACAGCCTCCCTATATACTACATGAACCCCACTCAGCCTCCCCATATACTGCATGAGCCTCACACAGCCTCGCCATATTTAGACTGAGAGCCCCATAGCCTCTCCATGTCCAGCATTAGAGCCCCACACCCTCCCCATGTCCAGCATGAGAGCCCCATAGTCTCCCCATGTTCAGCATGAGACCCCCATAGTGTTCCCCTGTCCACCATGAGACTCCCATAACCAGCATGAGGCCCCCATAGTCTCCCCATGTCCAGGATGAGACCTCTCATAGCCTCCCCGAGTCGACCATGAGACCCCATAGTGTCCCCCTGTCCAGCATGAGGCCCCCCATAACCTCCCTATGTCCAGTCAAACATCCCATAAACATGAAAAAAAGAACACCACATATTCACCTCACTCCCGTTCCTCTCCCGGTGCTCTACTTTGACTAATATCTCCAGCGCGCTGCCTCTCTGCAGTACACAGCTGACGCAATGAAATTATGTCATTGACACAGCTGTTTCAGACACTGATTGGTGGAGGAAGTAGCCGGAGGCTTGTCCTCTTCTAATGAAGTCAGCACGGATGGGGACAGCAGAGACAGCGAGCAGGCGGGTGTGGGAGGGCATGGTGCGGCCCATGGGACACTGTTTTGCAGCCTCTCAGCTGTCTAGGTCCACGGGCATTACTGGAACAGCCAGAGAACCGGATGTGGCCCACGTGCCGCACTTTGCCCAGGTCCGGATTAGACCATGTGGATTATTCTCAGTGCATTTCGAAGTTGAACCAACTTCTTCATCAGGAAACCAACAATATTTGTGTTCTGTTGAATAGATGTGTCAAAAATAAAGAGCTACTTTATCTCAAAGGTTGGGAAAAAATGTAGAAGAAATACCTAAAAGGTATTTTAGATATTTTAGGTATTTCTTCTACGTTTTTTCCAACCTTGGAGGTAGCTCTTTATCTTTGATACATCTGTTCAATGGAGCACACCACCAAACACGAGTTCAAATCCAACACTAGTTTTTATTGACACACACACGAACACAGGCTTTTTCTTTATTATTTCTCCATCTCTTCATTTTATATCATTTTTAATCAATACAAAAAAGATCCTAATAGTCAGACAATGCTAGCAAATTGGTTTTATTTCATTTAATAATAGAGATGTGTGTTTTAAATGAATGTAAAAAAAAAAATCTGTCGCATATCACGTAATTTTTTTTCCTCTCCCTTTTCTTTTTGTGAATTAATTAGATTTTTTTATGTATTTAACTGCATGCAATCTTACTGGTCACTTTACATGAGATTGTCCTGAAGAAGGAGTCGGATTGACTTTGAAACGCGTTGACAATAAAACCACTTTTATCCATCCTTAGTCTTGGATCCTGTTTTTGAGAATCCAACAGCATAGAACAAATCCAGTTCCCCTGGTAATTTAGTGTCATAAAGGAGGCAGAGGCACACAACAAATGATATCAACAAAAATTCGAACTTACGTATAACAATTGCCGAAAGAAGGGATCCAGAAAATAACGTCAAAAAATTGCAATATTTTATTAATACTATTAAAAATCATTCACCTTAAAATCCCAATAGAAAACAAGTAATCAAGGCACCCAAAACTAGGGGAGACGTAAAGTGTGTGTTAAATATCCGGCAACACAAACACCAATAATAAATATATCCGGTAATCAATCACTTAAAGCTACATAAGGAATTACAATGTCCCATAAAGACAAACATATATTGAAAATAACAGTGCACATTACCAGGAAAAGCAGATCAATGGTGAAGGTAACAGTAACACAAAGAACTTGATGTTTCTCCTCACCCCGACGCGCGTTTCGCATCCAGCTTCTTCTGGGGGTGTGAATGGTATATACAACAAATGATGTAGTAAAATGAATGGTGTCTTTCAAAAATACAACTCTTTGTGCAAAAAGAACAAGTTATCATGCACCTATGTCAAGCAATGGAAAGGCTATGGAATGGAAAATTGATTGCCAAGGCAAGGGGCTAAACACAAATCAGGTGTACGTGTTTTTGCAGCAGTTTTTTACTGCTTTTTTGTGTGCAAATTTTCAGCTGTGTTTCACAGTATCAGCAAAGTCTATTCAATTTCAGAAATCTCCTGCACACACCTTGGTTTTTTCTCCTGACTGTTTCATCATAGAGCTGTGTTTTTGCAAAATGCAGCGTGTCATTTCTTTCAGCGTTTTTGCAGCGTTTTTCACCAATTTAAATTGGTGGGTGGTGCAAAAAACTCTGCAAAAACGCTGCAAAAAACGCAAGTGTCAGACTGAGTGTTATCTGAGTTTTTCCACAGAACCATAGACATTAACGGCTGAGTGCGATCCGAATCAGATGCAACGCGTGCATGCTCTGATTTTTTTAGGAGTGTGCACGGCCATGTAGAATAACATGGGGATAGTTGCTATCCATCCAAACAATGGATAGCACTTGTCCGATTTTTACGGTCTTGTGCATGAGCCCTTAAAAATATTTCCACCCTAAATGACTATAGATTAGTATGTTAGAAGTTAGAGTAGCAATTAAAATTCAGTGACTTTTATGTTGTAACCCATTAATCTTTTTTTTTTTAAAGGGACAATAGGAAGAGCAGCCATATTTGTTTCACCTTATATAAATCCTTCAGATAGCTACAATTTATGGCTATCTTCACATGAGGAGGTTTTAGAATGTTTTCTTCTTTTTCTTCTTAACAAATATTGAAAATTACTGTATTTTTTATAACTATAAAACGCACCGGATCATAAGACGCACCTCAAATTTTAGAAAGAAAATAGGGGAAAAAAATGATTGTCAAATGGGGGTCTGTCTTACAGTCCGAATTCAGCTTACCAGGGGGAATCAACAGCGCTGGTGGAGCATGGTCACAGGCGGTGTTCGGTGGTCCGGCGATATGACTCCCATCCCAGACTTGTGCACAAGCTTCAGCGGTGCTCTGCGGGGCGGGGGCTGCACTGTCATCTTGTGAAAGCCCGGAGACCCCGCACATCCATTGCTGTGATGCAGTGGCCTCTGGGAAAATGGCCGCCGGGGGCGGCGCATGCTCAGATTGAGATCTAGTCCCGAAATCTCGGGACGAGATCTTGTTGCCAAGATATCAATCTGAGTGTGGTCATTTTCCCGGAGGCCATGGATGTGCATGGCCTCCGGGCTTTCACAAGTTGCTGGAGCAGCCCCCGCACCACAGAGCACCGCCAAACCTGCCACACTAGCCTGGGAAGGGTGAGTGATAATCGCCCTGTAGTGTCGGACCACCGCAGAATCGCCCTACTATTGCTGCTGCCACACTATTTGTAAGTATATTCCGACTATAAGACGCATCCCCATTTTCCGCCAACATTTTCTAGGAAAAAAGTGCGTCTTATAGTCCGAAAAATACAGTACTTGGTTGAAAAAAAAATGCACATCACTTCTTTGAAGTGGATTCTATTGGAATCTGCTCTACTTTAGGCACTGTCCAATCAAAAGTTTGCAGCAAAAATATGCAGAAAAAAAAAGTCTTTGAAACCACTTCAGAAATTGAAACTCTTCCAAAAAAATTCCCCAAAGAATGAGCGCTAATGATAGAAAATCTTGTTGTCTTTAAGCTCCTCAAAAAACTATGCGTGAACATTAACTCTTTAGTGTTCCTTCAAGTTAGGTCTTCCCTTTCTGGGGTGCGCAGCTTAGAAGGTGCAGCGTCTGTAGTGCAGGTGACCATCAACTACAATCGATGACATCATACATGTCGAGAATGGTCGAGAATGGACACACATGACGTTTATGTCTTACGTTCCGCGTCTATGGAATAGCATTAACTACATAAATCGAGCAACTAGCACTTGGGAGACGCAGCTTACGGTGGTATTTTGTGGGTTAACATGACAATGAAAATCCTTAGCTTTCCTATCCAAATGTCAAGGGAAAACTCCCTCTTTCATTGTTGCAAAGAGCAGATGCTGCCAATTAACTTTAAACTACGTCCAAGGAGGCCTTTTGTTGCTTTTTGTAGCATCATGCACAGTGTCACCTTTGCTAGAAAAGGAACAAGCTGGTTTTTTTTTTTATTATCATTCAATTGTCCCCAATCAAGATGACAAGTACAACAGTAAAACAAAACACAACAAAGAAGGGAGCTTGAGCTATATACTAAAGAATTGGCTTGTTTTGTTTTTTTTCTTTAATACATAAATAAGTAAATCAAGGAATCAATGCTGCAGTCATCACACAACGCAGACTTTCCTAGTAGCTGAACGACCGGTGGAACTCGACTGCGATCTTCTCTTTGCCCATAAACTATTCAATGTCATTCAATGTCATGCACAAATCTGGACGCAGAGCAATGATTTTTGTATTTAGAAATTATTTGTGTACATACAATATATGGGTTGTATACTAAAGTCTAATCTATTCTATTTGACTAGATAATGTCTCTTTGGGCTTGTTCACATGTCCGTATTTTCGGGCCGAGTGCTGCCCGTTAAAAAAAAACCTGCCAGCACTTGGACCAATGTTATTCCATGAGCGATTTTTTCACTGATTGTTAAACAAATCGCGGCATGCACTAGTTTCTTCCAGAAATCGAATGAGACTCATCCATTCAAATCTATGGGTGCGTGAAGAAAAAAAAAAAAAAAAAAAAAATCGGATGACAGACAGAGTCACAGTATAGCATCCAATTTTTACTGATAGGCCGGGGTCACACTTGCGAGTGCAATGCAAGAAACTCACGCATCAATACCAGACACTCTGGACCGGAGTGTGCGGCTGCATGTATTTCTATGCAGCCGTACACTCCGGTTCCGAGTATCAGCGGCAGTACTGGGTATTGATGTAAGAGACTAGCGCAAGTTTCTCGCATTGCATTCGCAAGTGTGACCCCGGCCATACAATGCAACTTGGTAACATAGGAAACTGTAATTGGTCCTATAAATGATTAATACACTGCTCAAAAAAATAAAGGGAACACTTAAACAACAGAATATAACTCCAAGTAAATCAAACTTCTGTGAAATCAAACTTTCCACTTAGGAAACGACACTGATTGACAATCAATTTCACATGCTGTCGTGCAGATGGAATAGACAACAGATGGAAATTATTGGCAATTATCAAGACACCCTCAATAAAGGATTGGTTCTGCAGGTGGGTACCACAGACTACATCTCAGTACCAATGCTTTCTGGCTGATGTTTTGGTCACTTTTGAATGTTGGTTGTGCTTTCACACTCGTGGTAGCATGAGACGGACTCTACAACCCACACAAGTGGCTCAGGTAGTGCAGCTTATCCAGGATGGCACATCAATGCGAGCTGTGGCAAGAAGGTTTGCTGTGTCTGTCAGCGTAGTTTCCAGAGGCTGGAGGCGTTACCAGGAGACAGGTCAGTACACCAGGAGACGTGGAGGGAGCCGTAGGAGGGCAACAACCCAGCAGCAAGACAGCTTCAGCCTTTGTGCAAGGAGGAACAGAAGGAGCACTGCCAGAGCTCTGCAAAATGACATCCAGTAGGCCACAAATGTGCATGTGTCTGCACAAATGGTTAGAAACCGACTCCATGAGGATGGTCTGAGTGCCCGACAACAACAGATGGGGGTTGTGCTCCTCATTCTTTCCTATTTGGTTTCTCCTTACTTTAACTTCCCTGAGTCCCACTCTGTTGTTTGGTGAGTGTATTTTGTATGATTGTTATTTTTATTCATCTCTTCCTGTCTTCGTTTGTTTGTCTGGTTAGTATAATTCTTTACACTTCAGCTTCCCACCGTCTTTGGTGAGAGGGGACAGATAAGGTTTGATACAGAAGCATAACAAGGCATGAGAACCTGGCGTCTCCACCTTCAAGGGTAATCTGGGGGACAAGGGGACAATAGGGCACCCCTAGTACTAGGGCCCTGTTTAGTACCCACAGTCCCAAGGCACTTTGTGACAGGCAGCTTTCTTTGTACATGGGTAGAAAGCAGCTAATCAATGGTGGGGTTATACAGAGCTCAGCATTCAAAGAACTTCTAGATCTGCAGCAGATAAAATTGCCATTTTATCAAAATGACAGCAAGCAGCCCAGTAAGTGACACATTTATGGTCTCTGCTCCTACATCATGCTGCTCTCAGATGGGGTAACAAAAACCCAATGTTAGATTCCTTTTATAGAGAACCTGTCAGCAGGATTTTGGACTCTTACCTAAAGACATGGCTACAATTGGGCTTTGAAGCTGATTAAAATTATACCTTTTTTAGAATAATCCATTTTGTCATTCTTCAGTAATCAGCCATGGAAGTTTTATGCTAATCAGGAGCACGTGCTGTGGGGCTAGATGTTCCACTTAGTCTTCTCCTTCCAGTTTTGCTATTATCCAAACCCCACCAGGCTATGTCTGACAGGTTACTTCTTTTTGGTGCGTGTTGGTTCTCCTGAGGAAGAATTTTGTTCAATTTTGAAACAAATTGAGATCAAATCGCACTGTTTATCTTCTACACCGACTTTGGGATTTTTATTGGAATTTGAGCATCAGCAGCATAGATCACCAGCTTCCTTCCAAACTTGATTACTATGCTGGACTCCTCTAACCTGTCGGTTTTACAGCAGTTGAAACTTTTTTGTTTTAAAATCCTTTTCCTTTTTTGAGGGTTAGACAACCCTACGAGCAGAGCAGCTACCATAATTTTTTAAAACTTTTCTTCATTGGATAAGACCCTATTGTGCTTCAATTGTCCTTCCCATTTCTCTGATTGGAAAATGGTAATTTCTAAAGACACTCATTCCCAATTGGCCAGTCTAAATTGGTACTCAGAAGTCATATTTAGTCATTATTTTCTCCCTCTGGCAGCTGGTTACAGTCTTTGAAGAACTTAATCTGGAATTTCATCAGTGGAATCCAACAGATCATGAATCACTAAAAAGGTACAGCTTTCCCTCCTTAAGGCCCCATTACACTAAACGATGCACCAGCGATCCCAACAACGATACGACCTTGTCAGGATCGCTGGTGAGCTGCCAAACAGGCAGCTTAACCAGCGATCAGCACCAGCGAGGATGCTGGTAACTAAGGTAAATATCGGGTTACTAAGCAGCGCGCATCACTTAGTTACCCGATGTGTACCTTAGAAACCTACGTGCTCGCGCCGGGAGCTGCCAGCACGCAGGTTTCTAAGGTACACATCAGGTAACTAAGTGACGCGCGCCACTTAGTAACCCGATATTTACCTTAGTTACCAGCGCCTGCTTAGAGCGCTGGGAGCCTTGCTGATCGTTGGCTCCTACTGCCACACACAGCGATGCGCGCTGGCCAGCGGGAGAGCAACGATCAAACAACGGCCGTGCATGATCAGCGATACCCGGCGGGGGGACGGTCGCTGATCCCCGTCACACACAGCAATCTCGCTGGTGAGATCACTGTGGCATCACAAAATCAGCGATCGCTGTGTGTGGTTGTGTGTGACGGGGCCTTTACTCTAGTCCATCTCCGCAGCCTCTTCAGACATGCTGACTAACACAGAATTAAGCATTTCTTTCATTCATGGAGGAGAACTTTGCTGTGAAGCCCCTTTCATATATATATTGTATATATTGCACTGCCCATAACACTGCATCCAGTGTAGCATGCAATTACTATTATTTGGTTGGTTTCCATAAACCTCTTTAATAAGTGAGAAAGAAGTACGGGATGGCTCCTGCTATAACTGCCATATTATTGCTCTAGACAGATTCAGAGTGGGATGCCAATTGCCAACCGGTAAAATTGACTTTTGGGTTCCACTGCCCAGCTACATGCAAATATTACATTATACTCATTCTAAATTGTAATTGCAATTGTAATTTTACAAAATTATAAATGGGGTACTTTGTTTAATAAAGTGTATTGTGCCAACTACTGTTCATACAGATGGGTGGTGAGGCCTCCCGAGGGATTCACTTGTTCACCTATGGGCCAGTCCGAGCCTTGTTCTATATACCTCAAAGGTTACACAGAGCCACAATTTGCCCATGTGCAAAAGTCCTAATCAAAAATGTATCAAAATATGCAGAAATCACCTTTTCTCGAACTCACATCACTCAATTTACAAGAAGGTAATTGTACTAGTGACAATAAAGGGGTCAGGTTGGAGACCCATGCATACAAAGGTTATAGTATCTAAACCTCGACTGTTGCCAGCCATATACATATTTTTTGAATTATAAGATGCACCCCAAATTTTGAGAATAATAGGAAAACATTTTTTTTAACCCCTTACCTACAATTGACGTAATATTCCGTCCATGTGACCATGGACCTAATTACCATGGACGGAATATTACGTCATCGCGATCAGCGGCGCCCACGTGGTGAGCGCCACTGATCGCGGCCGAGTGTCAGCTAATTATCATAGCTGACACCCGGCACAATGTGTCAGGGGCGGTCACGGACCGCCCCCGACACGTTAACCCCTTGCACACCGCGATCAAACACGATTGCAGTGTACCGGGGGTTAAAGGGAAGCATCGGCAGGGAGGGGGCTCCCTCCGTGCTTCCCTGAGCCCCCCACGGCAGCGCAATGTGCAGCGCTGCTGCGGGGGACTCCTTTCCTGCAGGTCCCCGGATCCAATATGGCGACGGGGACCTCCGGGGGCCTGCAGGAAGCTGGCTTCCTCAGTGCCTGCAAAGCGCAGGCATGAGGAAGCCTGTGCAGTGCCTGTGACAGATCGCTGATCTGTCACAGTGATCTGTGATGTGACAGATCAACGATCTGTCACAGGACAGTGATGTCCCCCATGGGACATTGTAATAAAGTAAAAAAAAAATAAAAAAAAAAGTGTAAAAATAATTTCAAAAAAATCGCCAAATAAATTAAAAAAAAAAAAAAAATAATAATATTCCCCAATAAATTCATTTTTTGGAAATAAAAAAAAACCAAAACAATAAAAGTACAAATATTTGCTATCGTCACGTCCGTAACGACCCGCCCTATAAAACTGTCCCAATAGTTAACCCCTTAAGCGAACCCCTTAAAAAATAAAAATAAAAAACGAAGCAAAAAATAATGATTTATTATCATACCGCCGAACAAAAAGTGCAATAACGCGCGATCAAAAAGACGCATATAAATATCCATGGTACCGCTGAAAACGTCATCTTGTCCCGCAAAAAATGAGCCACCATATAGCATCATCAGCGAAAAAATAAAAAAGTTATAGCTCGCAGAATAAAGTGATGCAAAAATAATTATTTTTTATATAAAATTGTTTTCATTGCATAAAAGCAGCAAAACATAAAAAAAGACCTAAATGAGGTATCGCTGTAACCGTACTGACCCGAAGAATAAAACCGCCTTATAAATTTTACCGCACCCGGAACGGCGTAAACGCACCACCCAAAAGAAATTCATGAAACGCTGGTTTTTGTAAATTCTGCGTCCCAAAAAACGAAATAAAAAGCGATCAAAAAATGTCACATACCCGAACATGATACCAATAAAAGCGTCAACTCATCCCGCAAAAAAATAAGACCTCACATGACTCGGTGGGTCAAAATATGGAAAAATTATAGCTCTCAATATGTGGTGATGCAAAAACTATTTTTACAATAAAAAGCGTCTTTTAGCGTGCGACAGCTGTCAAACATAAAAACCGCCATAAATAGTAAATCAAACCCCCCGTTATCACCCCCTTAGTTAGGGAAAAATAATAAAATTAAAAAAATGTATTTATTTCCATTTTCCCATTAGGGTTAGGGCTAGGGTTAGGGCTAGGGCTAGGGCTAGGGCTAGAATTGGGGGTTTCCACTATTTGCGCACATCAGGTGCTCTCCAAACGCAACATGGCATCTGATCTCAATTCCAGCCAATTCTGCGTTGAAAAAGTCAAATGGTGCTCCTTCCCTTCCAAGCCCTGCCATGCACCCAAACAGTGTTTTACCCCCTCATATGGGGTATCAGCCTAATCAGGACAATTTGCAAAACAACTTTTGGGGTCCTATTTCTCCTGTTGCCCTTAGGAAAATAAAAATTTTGGGGCAAAAATATCATTTTTGTGGAAAAAAAATTTTTTGTTATTTTCACGCCTGGGCGTTATAAACTTCTGTGAAGCACTTGGGGGTTCAAAGTTCTCACCACACATCTAGATAAGTTCCTTGGGGGGTCTAGTTTCCAAAATGGGGTCATTTGTGGGGGGTTTCCACTGTTTTGGTACATCAGGGGCTTTCCAAACGCGACATGGTGTCTGATCTCAATTCCAGCCAAAAAAGTCAAATGGTGCTGCTTGCCTTCCGAGCTCTGCCATGTGCCCAAATAGTCATTTACACCCACATATGGGGTATCAGTGTACTCAGGACAAATTGCACAATAACTTTTAGGGTCCTGTTACCCTTGGGAAAATAAAAATTGGGGGTGAAAAGATCATTTTGTGGAAAAAATATGATTTTTTAATTGTACCTATGTGCATTATAAACTTCTGTGAAGCCCTTGTGGGTTCAAAGTTCTCACCACATATCTAGATAAGTTCCTTAGGGGGTCTAGTTTCAAAAATGGGGTCACTTGTGGGGGGTTTCCACTGTTTAGGTACATCAGGGGCTCTCCAAACGCGACATGGCGTCCGATCAGAATTCCAGCCAATTTTGCATTGAAAAAGTCAAACGGCGCCCCTTCCCTTCTGAGCTCTGCCATGCGCCGAAACAGTGGTTCCCCCCACATATCAGGTATCAGCATGCTCAGGACAAATTGCACAATAATTTTTGCAGTCCAATTTCTCCTGTTACACTTGGTAAAATAAAAAAAATTGAACCTGAAGTAATTTTTTTTGTGAAAAAAAGTTAAATGTTAATTTTTTTTAAATATTCAAAAAATTCCTGTGACGCACCTGAAGGGTTAATAAACTCCTTGAATGTGGTTTTAAGCACCTTAAGGGGTGCAGTTTTTAGAATGGTGTCACTTTTGGATATTTTCTATCATATAGACCCCTCAAAGTGGCTTCAAATGTGATGTGGTCCATAAAAATAAAATGGTGTTGCAAAAATGAGAGATCGCTGGTCAACTTTTAAACCTTATATCTTGCTAACAAATAAAAATTTTGGTTCCAAAATTGTGCTGATGTAAAGTAAACATGTGGAAAATGTTACTTATTAACTTTTTTGTGTGCCATATCTCTGTGATTTAAGGGCATAAAAATTCAAAGTTGGAAAATTGCGGAATTTTCAAAATTTTCGCCAAATTTCCGTTTTTCTCATAAATAAACGCAAGTTATATGAATGAAATTTTACCACTAACATGAAGTACAATATGTCACGAGAAAACAATGTCAGAATCACCGGGATCCACAGAAGCGTTTCAGAGTTATGACCTCATAAAGGGACAGTGGTCAGAATTGTAAAAATTGGCCCGGTAGTTAACGTGCAAACCACCCTTGGTAGTGAAGGGGTTAAATAAAATGGTGGTGCTTCTTATAATCCATGCATCTTATTGCTTATCGGGGGTGGTGGCTGCGGTGAAGTGGGGTCCCAGGGTTGCTGCTGGAGGAGGCAGGAGTGGGATGATGGTGCAGGTCGCAGACTGGGATGAGGGGGTGTTCCAATGTGCAGTGCGCCGCTGCTGCAGGGGTGTCCGGCTGTGCTGCGGGGGTGTCAGGTGCTGCTGCGGGTGTCTCCAGTTCTGCGGCGGCTTTGCCGACATTTTGTGAAAGGCCAGAGCCCCCACAGTTCCATGGCTTCCTATGTGGTGGAGTCCGGGAAAATGGCTGCCGGAGGCGGCGCATGCGTGGGTGGAGATCTCGGCACCAAGATCTCGGGAGATGAGATCTCAGTGCTGAGATTATAAGACGCACCCCCATTTTCTACCAAATTTTTGGGGAAAAAAGTGCGTCTTATAATCCGAAAAATACGGTATATAAAGGACCCAAAAAACTTTTGCGTTACGCCAGCCAATCCAAGTGATTTTTGTGGGAATGGTCAGCCATCCATCTAATGTGCATGGGGACCTCCTAAGAGGTGATGTCTGGGTAGAGAAGGATGGAGCACTTTGGATTTAATCTCCAATCCCTAAATTCTCCCAAGAGATGAGCTTCCGTCAGAGGTGTTTGGTAGTGGCTAACTTTCCTCCTCCCTTACATATCTCATGCACTCTTGAGAGGGCAGAAATAGCCATCTGTTGGGTATCTGTTGAGTTTGGCCGCCTTAAGAGTATCAGTATGGCAGATGACGGCTTGTGATTTATTTTATCTTTGTCACCATTTTTTCTATCAAGCAAATAATCTCTAGGGTTGATGACCCCTATGACCCAATTCTATGTCAATAGCTACAGAAATCAGCTTTTAGAGATGCTTGCCAATAAAACAAAAGGACAAAAAAAACAATGATCACAGAACAAATCTCTAAGTAATAGAGGTTAGACTAGATTTCGACAGGGCAAGCACAGATCAGTTCGGAAAGATGCTCATATAACTAACAGGTCACAGGGTCCTTTTCTGACATTTTTGAGTTTTTCAACTTCTGAGCACATGTGTCATTAATGCTTTACTCTGTGATTCCGGACTCTCCAAGGTCACTTGTACTCTAGTGTACACATAGGTGGTGTTTTTTTAAGACCTGTCCAACCCGAGTTATACTTTCAGAGGGATATGTGACTTAATGGGGTTAGAAAGAAAGGATATAGTCCCCGTGGAGACTTTTCAAGGTCAAGGAAAATCAAATCAAGACTCTTCTCTGTTCGGAGCTGTCACATCCAAACATTTGGATTTGAAAGCATTTGCACTTGATGTCACCTTCTGCATTTTAAGACTTTTTATATTTTTGGAACTTTTCCAATTTAAATAAACGTGAAGATGAAGCAGCAGTAAGCTTCCAACTGAGACGAGCGTGTGATAATAAAGACCTCTGACGTATCACAACGACGTTGCCTTCAAATCGCAAGCACTAAAGGAAGGTAGCATGTGTCTTAAAATAGCGCCTTCTGATATTTCGCTCGACATTGCTCAGTTGATGACACAAAAACAAATAAATGAACACATCTTTACTGCAGTCATCTTGTATGATGGGATAGTGTTCATAAGACTGATGTTTCTGGAAGCAATTATCACATGAATACTGTTCATGTAATGTCCTGGTATGGATAGCATATGCTTCAATTAAAGTTACTGCTGTGCACGCAAAATTTACATCTGCTACAAAATGGTTAACTCCTCATGGATGAAGAAAAAGAAAAAATAAAGGAAATAAGATAGGGAAGATAAAGAAGGAAGGAAGGAAGGAAGGAAAGAAAAAAGGAAAAATGGAAGGGAGGAAGGAAAAATAAGAGCAATGAGAAAGAAGGGAGGGACATGGAAGGAGGACGAAAGGAAGGAAGAAAGGAAGGAAGGAAAAATGGAAGGGAGGAAGGAAAAATAAGAGGAATGAGACAGAAGGGAGGGACATGGAAGGAGGAGGAAAGGAAGGAAGGAAATAAAGAAAGATGGAAGGAAAGGAGGAAGGATGGGAGGGAGGAAGTAAATATAAGAGGAATGAGAAAGAAGGGAGGGATATGGAAGGAGAAATAAGAAAGAAAAGGAAAGGAAATAAGATAGGGAAGATAAGGAAGAAAGGAAAGAAGGAACGAAAGAAGGAAAAATGGGAGGAAGGAAAAATAAGAGGAATGAGAAAGAAGGGAGGGACATAGAAGGAGAGAAGGAATGAAAAATAAGGAAGGAAAGAATGAAAGGGAGGAAGGAACGAAAGAAGGAAATGGAAGAAGGAAACAAAGCAGAAGAAAGGATGGAAGGACGTACGGAAGGAAGGATGTACAGAAAGAAGGAAAAAGAATGAAGGAACGGAGGAAGGTTAAAGGAAGGATGGAAGAAAGAAAGGGAGGAAGGTTAAAGTAAGGAAGGCAAGAAAAAAGAAAGAGTAAGGAAGGACAAGAAAAATAAGATGAATGAGAAACAAATGAAGGACATGGAAGAAAGAAAGAAGAATGGAAGGAAGAGATTGAGGAAGGGGGAGGGCACCGTGAATGGAAGATACAGAAAAACAGAGTACATAGGAGGGAAAGTTTGGAGAAAGGGAATGTACAAGGGAAAGAAAATATATTCTTGAACCCAAGAATATTAGTGAATTGGAGACCATTGTCCGTGAAGAATAGGCTACAATTTCTCAGGAACACTGCCAGATTGTGGTGTCTGACTGTGCATCATATTTTCAGCTGGTCATAATAGATAGAGGGTCTCGATTCTCTAAGTACTGAAGATGTCTGTCATGAAAGGGGTGAATAATTCATTAGTCAGTAAAAATGTCATTTTAAAGTGAAGTTGGAGAAACCACTTGTTCTATTAGTTATTTTCAGCTATTTACATTGTTATTGTTTGATTTGATCTGCTACTACATGTGGGGACAAATGACACCGCAAGAAACGACCTGGAAACCATCTGCAGAGACTTTGAAAACTTAGGCAAGAAAGTGAAAGAACTGGGAGCGCAGGTGGTCTTCTCTTCCATCCTCCCAGTGGATGGCCATGGAACAAGGAGGTTGAATAAGATTCTGCAGGTGAACAACTGGCTACGTTGATGGTGCCGTCAGCAACAATTTGGATTTCTGGATCACGGAGTGAATTACCTATACGATGGAATACTTGCTAGAGATGGGGTGCACCTTACGAAGACTGGAAAACATGTATTTGTAAGTCGCCTTGCTACACTTGTAAGGAGAGCTTTAAACTAGAACAACGTGGGAAGGGAAGCAAAAGACCAGAAAAAGCCATACACCTGACAAATGCTATTGAGAACTCTGGTATCAGAAGTGGGAGGAAAGAACAAAGACAAAAGAATCTAATTAATAAAAATATTGGAGAAAGAGAAACGAATCACAAAGGTTAGATTTCAGAAAGGCAGATTTTAAGGGATTCAGAAAGAGAATTGGAGGGATCCAATGGCTGGATATCCTTAAAGACAAAAGTGTCCAGGAAGGATGGGAAATCTTGAAAAATGAAATTCTCAAAGCACAATTGTTAACAATTCCGAAAAGAGGGAAGAATAGGAAGCATTTAAGGAAACCAGGATGGATGAACACAGAACTTAAGCACATGCTAAAAAGGAAGAAAGAAATGTTTATAAAATGGAAAGAGGGAGGCATATCTAAAGAAGAATATAATGCGGTCTGCAGAACCTGCAGGGCACAAATCAGATTATCAGACAATGAAAAGTTGTTAATGGCTAATAAATTGCTCAGTAGCACAGATGAACCATCAGAGCACGCTAACCTACATGAGTTGATAATTTTACATAGTTATCTTATCTATTCTAGAGCTTTTGTTAAAGTAGTTTTTGAAACGTCAGAATATAATGCTCGGCATTTGCTTACAACTTGCAGGACATATTGCTTTTGTTCTTCATCTTTTGTCAGAAGGTCGTTAAAGTCGGTTACTTCCTACCTCTTTTAATTTTTCTTTCCTAACTTTTGGATTTACAACCCTAGCGTGCTCTGATGGTTCATCTGTGCTACTGAGCAATTTATTAGCCATTAACAACTTTTCATTGTCTGTAATGGTGGGATCAAAAAACGATGATCCCACCAACTCTGCATTCAAATACCACAAATGGTTCGAAAATTTGGTCAGGGCTATTTCTGCAATGTTGTTGTCACATTCTTTATAGTCTAACAGACTATGCAAAATACCTAAATCTTAAAATACCTCAATTTGGATTTTTTCAAACTTTGAGTGACGAGCGGCACGGGTTAACGTCATTTGATCGAGCTCAAATTTTGGCTATCTCAATATCTGGAAAGGGGAATCGTTTTGTGGGGTCCAGACGGACAAAATTCCAACATCGATTTTTTGCGGTCACCCTACTGCACATCCAGTTGGAAGAATGTCTCAAATGGGGTACCACAGGGCTCTGTCCTGGGCCCTGTATTGTTCAACATATTTATCAAGGATTTAGATGAAGGAATTGAGGGTAAACAGATTAAATTTGCTGATGACACAAAGCTAGGAGGGATAGCTAATACTAGAGAAGAGAGAGAGAGGATTCAAAAATACATAAATAAACTGGAGCAGTGGGCAGCAACTAACAGAATGGTTTTTAACAGGGAAAAATGCAAAGTACTACATCTGGGCAATAAAAATGAAAAAAGCATATACAGAATGGGAGGAATAGGGCTAAGCAATAGCACATGTGAAAAAGACTTGGGTATACTAATAGATCACAGACTGAATATGAGTCAACAGTGTGATGCAGCAGCAAAAAAGGCAAATGCAATTCTAGGATGTATTAACAGAAGCATACAGTCTAGATCACGTGAAGTCATTATTTCCCTCTACTCCTCTTTGGTCAGACCTCATCTGGAATATTGTGTCCAGTTTTGGGCACCACATTTTAAAAAAGACATCAACAAACTGGAGCAAGTTCAGAAAAGAGCGACCAGAATGGTGACCGGTCTGCAAACCCTGTCTTATGAGGAAAGGTTGCAGGATTTGGGAATGTTTAGTTTGCAAAAGAGAAGACTGAGAGGAGACTTAATAGCTGTCTACAAATATCTAAAGGCCTGTCACATTGTAGAAGGATCATCTTTATTTTCATTTGCACAAGGAAAGACTACAAGCAATGGGATGAAACTGAATGGGAGGAGACACAGATTAGATATTAGAAAAAACTTTTTGACAGTTAGAGTGATCAATGAGTGGAACAAGCTGCCACGAGAAGTGGTGAGTTCTCCTTCAATGGAAGTCTTCAAACAGAGGCTGAACAGACATCTGACTGGGATGATTTAGCGAATCCTGCTTTGAGCAGGGGGTTGGACCAGATGGCCCAGGAGGTCCCTTCCAACTCTACGATTCTATGATTCTATGATTCTATGATTTGCTTGTTTACGGCAAATGTCGGAAAGTTTATAAACCTAATTTGTAATTGGGGTTGAATAATTTTGATTGCAACTGAAGGAAGATAAGATATGGAGAAAGAAAGGATGATATGGAAAAAGAAGTGTACAGAAAAAACGGTATGTAGATTGAAACGACACAGAGGACGGAAGATCTGAAGAAATGGAGAGTACAGAGGAAGTAATATATGGAGAAAGTGAGCATACAGAAGATGGAGATATATAAAAGGGTGGTATGAAGGAAGAATGATATGAAGAAAAGGGAGGTTCAACAGAAGAATAATATGGGGAAAAGGAGTGTGCAGTGGAAGAAAGATAAGTAGAATTGAAGGGTATACAGGAAGAAAGGTTTAGAGACATTGAGCATACAAAGAAAGGAGGTGTAACAAAAAGGAGGGTACAAAATAAGACAGACATGGAAAGAGGGAAGGTGTAAAGCAAGAGCGATATAATAAAAAGTGGTGCACAGAGGAAGGATGACATGGAGAACGAGAGGGTACAGAGGAAGGAAGATATGGAGAAACGGAGAAGAGTGAGAAAGGGAGAGTAGAGAGAAAGATGAGTACAGAGGAAGAAACTTGTGGAGAAGAAAGGAGATAGTGAGGGAATGAAGGAAAAAAAAGATAGAAGACATTATAGTCTGCAGGAGATACCAGAATTAACCACACACACCTGTGATGGGAATACCACTTCTGTTATCCTTCTCATATATTGGACCATTTGTTATTGTAGCGTAAAGAATACAATTCCCTCCCACATGACAATAAACGTACTTTTTTACGATTCCTTTACAGTAAATGTTTCAGATAAGTGAAGTGACTCTTGAAAAAGTTGAATCATTTGGGTAGAGATAACTTTTCCAAGAAAAATTGGTTAAACAATAAAGGACAAATGGTGTGGTTGCAAACATGAACTGAATGCATTAGGGCTTCAAGCTATTCCTGTATCTCCATTGTCATGGGAATGGGGCTGCTATGTTGCGGCATCCTGCACCGCTATCAGATGTCAGTGCACTCAGCTGAATAGACAGCGACATACGTTACATCGGACATCTGAGCAGTCAATGTCATTACAGGCATCTGGGTGTATGTACTAAAAACAAACTCCAATTTAAAGGCACATTGCGTTCAGAACAGGATTTCAGCCCAGCGTGGTAAACTGACATGAAGAAAGAGGCAGCTTCTAATGGAAAATCCCACCCTGCTGAGGATAAATGTCACTTGGAAATCGTTTTGCTGAACGAACATATAAATAGTAGATGTACATTCACCTGTGCACAATATGGCTGTTAGATGACCGGGACTGGTTTTCACTATAAATATGTGCTTACTGGGAATTTTAAAAGGTGCGCACAATATAATATTGTAACCTGGTCCAATGGCCGAAGACCGCACAGTAAATGTAGCAAAAGTAGGAAAATCAGTCACCAAAATGGATAAAGTATTAAGTGTCCGTTTAGGAAAAACAACAAGGCTACAGAGTGTGGGATCAAAAGAACGTAGCAGCCCTGTGCTGCAGGACAGAGCCACCTCTATGAATACCACTGCAGCAAATGTTCTATTGTTACCGTCCATCCCCCCAAAAAGTATCTTACTAAACAATCTTAGCTTAAAATATCTTACCATTTATGCATACAACTTATGTGTCTGCACGATTCCACACTTACAAATAGACTGTGTAAAGTCTGATCTTCCGGTAATACTCCCTACAATCCGTCCCTTCTGCTACAGGAGGATTAGCAGGAAGAGGCGAGATTGGAGTAAAACATACTGAAAATGCAGGATTGCAGGATCAGACAACAAAAGGTTTGTTTGTAGTCTGTAACCATGGAGACAGATAAATATTGGACAAAATATTAGCATTGCAATAATAATAATAACAATAAAACAGCTATTCAGGGAAAATATATATATATATATATATATATATATATATATATATATATATATATATAAATTGTTGGCACCTTTCCAAAATTGTAGGGTAAACAACTTTATTTCAAGCATGTGATGCTTGTTCAAACTCACCTGTGGCAAGTAACATGTGTGGGCAATATGAAAATCACACCTGAAGCCAGATAAAAAAGGGAGAAGTTGACCCAACCTTTGCTTAGTGTGACTGTGCATGTCACAATAAGCATGGAGAACAGAAAGAGAATAAAATTTTCTGAGGGTTCGAAAACCAAAATTGTTTAAAAATATCAACAATCTCAAGGTTATAAGTCCATCTCCAGAGATCTTGGCGTTCCTTTGTCAACAGTGACTGCATAATAAAGAAGTTTACAACCCATGACTCAAGCTAATCTCCCTCCATGTGGATGGCAGAGAAAAATTGATGAAAGGTTGCAATGCAGGATTGTCCAGATGATAATCAGCTCCAATCAAGTTCTAAAGAATTTTAAGCTGTCCTAGAGGCTCAAGGTGCATTAGTATCAGCGCAAAGTATCTGTCAACATTTGAATGAAATAAACACTATGGCAGGAGACCCAGGAGGACCCCACTGCTGATACAGAGACATGAAAAATATACGTGAGTAAGCCAAAATCCTTCTAATAATGTGTCTTGTGGAAACGAGACCAATATAGAGTTTTTGGTAAAGCTCATCATTCTACTGTTTACTGAAAACAGAATGAGGCCTACAAAGAAAAGAACACAGTACACACAGTCACACATGATGGAGGTTCAAAGATTTTTTTTTGCTACCTATCGCACTGGGTGCCTTGACTGTGTGCTAGGTATCATGAAAAGTTGCTGAAAGACCTGGTCCGCAGAGCGCAAAGGACAGGAGTCTATTGATGCAAAAAATTCTTCATTTATTAAAGAAACAATTGGAATTTAAAAGAGTCCACAACGCTTTTCAACGGAATAGATCCGTCTTCCTCAGGTGGCATTATGCCACCTGAGGAAGACGGATCTATTCCTTTGAAAAGCGTTGTGGACTCTTTTAAATTCCAATTGTTTCTTTAATAAATGAAGAATTTTTTGCATCAATAGAATCCTGTCCTTTGCGCCCTGCAGACCGGGTCTTTCAGCAACTTTCCTATTATTGTTCCTCTTTTGAGGCACCCGACTGGAGCAGCATTGGATCCCCAACTGCATACAAATACCCACGCATAGCTGGCGCTCCTACAGACCGTCCCATCTGACGTTCTTGCATCTAGGTATCACGAAGTCTGAAGTTAAACAAAGGATTATGAGTAAAAATCTAGTACCCAGTGTCAGAAAGCTGGGTTTGTGCCCTATATCATGGGTTTTACAGCAGCATAATTACCCTAAACATACTCCAAGAAGCCCCCAGAAATGGATGGAAACAAAGCACTGGAGGGTTTTGAAGTGGCCAGCAATGAGTCCGGATCTAAATCCTATTGAACACCTGTGGAGAGATCTTAAAATTGCTGTTGGGAGAAGGCGCCTTCAAAATATGAGAGACCTGGAGCAGTTTGCAAAAGAAGTGTGGTCTAAAATTCAAGCTGAAAATGTAAGAAGCATGTTGATGGTAATAGGAAGCGACTGACTGCATTTTTTTTATTCTAAAGGGTGTGCAACCAAATATTAAGTTAGGGTGCCAACAATTTTGTCCTTCCCATTTTTGGTGTTTTGTGTGCCATGATGTCCAGTTTGCCTTTCTTTCTCATTTTTTGTGCAATGCTGTTCCAATACACACAAAGGAAATGAATATGTGCGTAACAAAACATGTGTAATAACAATAATTTACTTGAACAATTTCCAGGGTGCCAACACTTTTGGCCATGACTGTATTTATATTATCCAAAAGACTGCAGCATACCACCAATAAGTGAAAATAATAAAATGCCTTCATCAGTGTATATCCAATAGCAACCTTTTTCAAGCAGTCACAAGGTATATTTGATTTACCTTGGTTTATGCTACATCTAATAAACCAAGGGAGTTCTTAAAAAGACAGTATTCCCGTGTCCACATCTGTGTATAGTTGAGTGAGCTGATTTAGCACAGTGTGTATATATATATATATACACTGTATATATGTTATGTAGCTCAGCTGGAAAGATCTGGATTCAATCTCAGCATTGCAGAGTCTTTATTAGAAGCACCTGCAGGGTTGCTCTAGGAAGCAGGAAGTAGTTTCATGGAAGCTAGGTGTCATGGAATGCCTAGGTTACTTTAGGCAAAAACCCCAGGACCCCTGTGATGTCCCTCAGACTAGGGGAACCCTGTCTGTCCCTCTACCCAGGGTTTACACTGAAGGTGTGCCTGCCTGAGCCTCCACCCTGTCCCTGTCTCCTGTCCAGCCCTAAGCTGAACCTACCTCCCTCCACCCAGTGAGGGGACCAGACACCAGACCCCACAAATACGTATGGACAGGGGTAAAAGAAAACACCACACAGTAAATACACAAGGGAATACAATAATGTGCAAGGGCAACCAAATATATATATATAACAGATTGGAGAAAGAACCACTGAGGGATATACTGCACCAGATATCAGACGCTCCAACACCACCACTGCTGACCGGTATTGCTAGCACTAGGCTAAAGCTATAGTCGGCGACGCCCATAGTCAGGACAAACTATTTAAAGACCTAGGGCGTGGCCCAGCCCTCAGCCAGCATGACAACCTGGTTAACCCTATCCCGACTGGAACAGAATACCCAACAGGGTATTACCGCTGTCTGCCAGACACCCTGGTGTGAACAGTGTCCGACATGACAGTACCCCGCCTTCTACAAGGGACCTCCGGAACCTCACCATGTCGAGGACCTGGCTTGTCCGGATGGCGACAATGGAACATAGTAACCAGTCGATCAGCATGAATGTCAGAGGCCGGCACCCATGTCCTCTCCTCAGGACCATAGCCACGCCAGTGGACCAGGTACTGTAGAATGCGACGCACAACCCTAGAGTCCACCACTTTGGACACCTCAAATTCCAACGCGCCATCCACCAAGACGGGAGGTGGTGGCCCGGGGGAACCATCCACCAAACCCACGACCTTCTTTAGCAATGCTTTGTGAAATACATTATGAATCTTATACACAGCCGGCAACTCCAAACGAAATGCCACGGGGTTGATCACTGCGGAGATTCTAAATGGGCCAATGAACCTGGGACCCAACTTAAGTGACGGTATCTTGAGCTTAATGTTCCTAGTAGATAACCACACCCAATCACCCACACACAGGTCCGGACCTGGCACACGTCTGCAGTCAGCCACCCGTTTGTACCTGGAACCCACCTTCAACAAGCGCTGCTTGACTCTCCTCCAAACAGACGACAATTGAGCTCCCAACTGGTCCTCCTCAGGGACGCCAACTGAGCACCCCTGACGCAAGGTGCAAAATTGAGGATGTTGACCATACACACAAAAAAAATGGAGATTCCCCAGACGATTCCTGGCAATGGTTGTTTATTGCGAATTCTGCCAGAGGAAGATACGCTGACCACTCTTCCTGATTGTCGGAAATAAAGCAGCGCAAGTATTGCTCCAGGTTTTGGTTCATCCGCTCAGTCTGTCCATTCGACTGAGGGTGGAAAGCCGATGAATGAGATAATTTGATTCCAAGGCGAGAACAAAAAGCTCTCCAAAACTTTGCCACAAACTGTGTACCTCGATCAGACACAATGTCAGACGGGACACCATGAAGTCTGACCACCTCGCGAATAAATATCTGAGCAAGAGTCTTAGCATTGGGCAAAGACGGTAAAGCAACGAAATGTGACATTTTGGAGAACCTGTCAACAATTACCAAAATGACCTAGTTCCCTGCCGAGGCGGGCAAGTCAGTAATAAAATCCATGGAAATCTCAGTCCATGGCTTACTGGGCACCCCGAGAGGCTGCAAGCTACCAGCGGGACGGGAACGAGGAGTCTTGGCCCGTGCGCACGTGTTACAGGCAGCCACATACGAGGCCACATCCTGCCGGATTTTAGGCCACCAAAAACGACGCGATACCAGTTCCAGAGTGCTCTTAACCCCTGGATGACCTGCCAGTACCGTGTCGTGATGTTCGCCCAACACTCTAGAGCGTAGATGTAGCGGCACAAAAGATTTATTAGCAGGCAACCCCGGCGGTACCACCTCCTGAGCCTCCGCAATCTCTGCCTCAATCTCTGTCGTGATGGCAGATACCACCACACCCTTTTGGAGAATAGGCACCGGCTCTTCACATAACTCTCCACCAGGAAAACACCTGGATAAAGCATCTGCCTTAACATTCTTCGACCCAGGGTGATAGGTAACAATGAAGTTGAACCGGGTGAAGAATAATGCCCAGCGAGCCTGTCTGGAGGACAGGCGCTTAGCAGATTCTAAATAAAGCAAATTCTTATGGTCGGTTATCACAGTAATCTGATGAACAGCCCCCTCCAAGAAGTGTCGCCACTCCTCAAATGCCAATTTGATGGCCAATAGTTCCCTGTTGCCAATATCATAATTACGCTCCGCAGGCGACAGCTTCTTGGAGAAGAAGGCACACGGATGCAACTTGGCCCAAGAAGGGCCCTGAGACAGTACAGCCCCCACTCCAACCTCCGACGCATCCACCTCCACGACAAACGGTAAGGAGACATCGGGCTGCACCAGAATGGGCGCTGAGGCAAAACTATTCTTGAGGAATTCAAACGCCTGTACCGCAGGCTCAGACCAGTCAGAAAAGTCGGTACCCTTCTTAGTCATGTCAGTCAGTGGTTTGGCAATCATAGAGAAGTTCTTAATAAATTTCCTATAGTAATTGGAGAAGCCAAGAAATCGCTGAAGCGTCTTAAGATTATCAGGCCGATCCCAATGTAGTACCGCCTGCACCTTTGCGGTGTCCATCTTAAAACCTGAGGCGGAGATTATATAACCCAAGAACGGTAGCTCCTGTACGAAAAACACACATTTTTCAAGCTTGACATAGAGCCTGTTCTCTCTGAGCAACTGCAGAACCTGTCTAACATGCTCTATATGTGTATCATGGTCGCGAGAGAAAATGAGGATGTCGTCAAGATAAATTATAACGAACCTGCCCAACAACTGAGAGAAGACATCATTAATGAAGTGTTGAAAGACCGCCGGTGCCATAGTCAACCCAAACGGCATTACCAAACTCTCAAAGTGACCCTCAGGGGTATTGAACACTGTCTTTCACTCATCCCCCTGATGGACTCTTATAAGATTGTACGACCCCCTGAGGTCCAGTTTGGAGAACCACCTGGCACCAACCACTTGGTTGAATAAATCGGGTATAAGTGGCATAGGGTAAGGATCACGGACCGTAATCTGGTTGAGTTCTCTGAAATCCAGACACGGGCGTAAACCGCCATCCTTCTTTTTAACAAAGAAGAAGCCAGCAGCCAGAGGAGAAGAGGAAGGTCTAATATGACCCTTGCTCAGGCTATCCGCAATGTATTCCTTGAGAGCTAGCCTCTCGGGACCTGAGATATTAAACATTCTAGCTTTAGGTAACTTGGCCCCTGGTTTCAACCTAATAGCACAGTCATAGGGGCGATGCGGTGGTAGTTCCGAACAACCCTTCTCAGAAAATACATCCGCATAATCCAGCAACGGCTCCGGGATACTGGGGGTCAAAGCGGAAATACATGTAGCCAGGCACCTCTCCTGACACTCCCTGCTCCACTGAATTATGTCCTGGGTCTTCCAATCAATAACAGGATTATGCATTGACAACCATGGAAAGCCCAGAACCATCTGAGCCGGTAAGTTACTAAGCACCTTACAAGTTACCCGCTCTGAGTGTAATACTCCGATGTGGAGTTGTATATCCAACACACACTCTGTGATCTCCCCTTGAGACAACGGGGAAGCATTGATGGTAACCACCCGGATGGGGTTCGGCAATTTCTCCACCGGAAATCCCGCTGTATGCGCGAACCTCTCATCAATGAGATTGGCAGCTGAGCCACTATCAATAAATACTGTAATAGAGAGCATTTGCCCCCCAAGTACCACCCTAGCAGGGAGCATACACTGGGAAACCATGACGGAGGATACACAAAGGCTCAGACTAGACTCCTCCAAACCCTCTGAGCCTATCAGTTTTACGCCGGCGCGCCCTTCTTAGGTACCAGGGGGCAAGCGTTAATAAAATGTCCTCCTTTGCCACAAAAAAAACAGAGCCCCTGCCTTCTGTGCCAAGGACGTTTAGGCTTGTTACTCGGTGACTGTGCAATACCAGCGATCTGCATGGGTTCCACGGATTCACCCGCGGCAACCTCACCGACCACTCCCCCACCTCCCGGAGGCAACGAAACCAGCGCCCCCTGACGGAGACGTCGGTCTATGCGTACTACAAGTGCCATCGCAGCCTCCAGAGAGGCGGGAGTCTCGTACATTAGGAGAGTCTGTTTAACCCTTCCAGAAACCCCATGCAAAAATTGACTTCTAAGCGCAGGGTCATTCCACTGCGTGTCCACCGCCCGAATTCCGTGCAGTAATCCTCAGCTGGTCGATCACCCTGTAGCAGTGAGCGTATCTTAGACTCTGCTAAGTTTAATCTATCTGGATCGTCATAGATCAAACCCAGAGCAGAGAAAAAAAAATCTACAGATTCAAATGCCGGTGAGTCTGAAGGGAGTGAAAAGGCCCAGGCCTGTGGGTCACCACTCAGCAAAGAAATCACCAAGCCCACGCATTGAGCCTCATTACCTGAGGAATGTGGACGCATACGGAAATACAATTTGCATGATTCACAAAACACCGTGAACTTACCACGATCACCAGCAAATCGTTCAGGAAGGGGAAACTTGGGCTCAGCTGCCCTGGCTGCAGCCTCAGCAGGTACTGCAGGAGCTGACAGACCTTGTTGCTGGACCGCCCCCCTGAGTTCAGTGACCTGTATGGATAGAGCCTCCAGCTGCTTGGTTAGGGAAAGTATAGGATCCATAGTAAGTAACCCCTATATTCCCTTTTTTTTTTTTTTTTTTCTTCACTTTATTATTTGGGCCGACTATAATGTCATGGAATGCCTAGGTTACTTTAGGCAAAAACCCCAGGACCCCTGTGATGTCCCTCAGACTAGGGGAACCCTGTCTGTCCCTCTACCCAGGGTTTACACTGAAGGTGTGCCTGCCTGAGCCTCCACCCTGTCCCTGTCTCCTGTCCAGCCCTAAGCTGAACCTACCTCCCTCCACCCAGTGAGGGGACCAGACACCAGACCCCACAAATACGTATGGACAGGGGTAAAAGAAAACACCACACAGTAAATACACAAGGGAATACAATAATGTGCAAGGGCAACCAAATATATATATATAACAGATTGGAGAAAGAACCACTGAGGGATATACTGCACCAGATATCAGACGCTCCAACACCACCACTGCTGACCGGTATTGCTAGCACTAGGCTAACGCTATAGTCGGCGACGCCCATAGTCAGGACGAACTATTTAAAGACCAAGGGCGTGGCCCAGCCCTCAGCCAGCATGACAACCTGGTTAACCCTATCCCGACTGGAACAGAATACCCAACAGGGTATTACCGCTGTCTGCCGGACACCCTGGTGTGAACAGTGTCCGACATGACACTAGGCTACTGAAGGAGTCAGTCTGCAGGATGTAGTAAAGGCAAGAATCCCTCTCTGAGAAGAGTCTGCACAGTCTGTGTGCAGAGAACCGCGAGTATCAGTGGTTGCTGTGGATAATAGCTGTTATGTTTGATGAAGCTGGGGCTAGCCCCGCTGTGTATGAGTAGCTAGTGTCTGTTCTGTTTAGTTAGCGCCCGGACAAGGCTAATGATTTATGTTTATCATTTTTTTTTGGTGGTGTTCAACCTGTGGAAAGTAATAAAAACTGTACATGTTTGGATCAAAACTGCATTGCCTGTGTGAACCATACCTAAGGCGTTATATCCTACTAGGGAACATGAAGCTGCAATCATTGCATCACTTACAAATCACTGCAATATTTCAGGGCTTGTTAGCAATACTAAGGGATTGTTAGCAGTACTAAAATGACAGACCTGGGTAACTTCATCATATTACTTGTAATAGTTGCGTACATATTAGGATGGCTGAGAAGCTGAGCCTGATCCGTATAGGGCAGCTGCTGGCTGTGTGGCTGTGTTACTGCTGACAACTGCTTGCAACTTCTGGTTTTGAAGGTAACTGTTCACAGCATCGAGACCCTCCTCTCTTACTCAATCACCTTTACAACAGTGTCATTGCGGGGGACACCTGTCCTGCATGGAGTAGGATCTGCTCCTAAGCCTGCGTTAAGGAATTACAAACTTAAAAAAAGTACACAAAAGCTTATCAATTATGATTAAAGATCACAAGAAGCAGGTATACTGAATCTTGTGAATTCTTACTTTGCACGGTGCCTATTTTCCCGCTTGTGTACAGTCTGAAGCAGCAGCAATGGGGCCTCTTAGTTGTATCAGCATGATCCTAAATCTACAGTTCCCAAACTGATGATCGCTAATGCGGTGCGTGTACTTTGGCTCCGCCCCCAACTTACTCAGTCTCTGAGCCACAGCTCCTGTGATCTCAATACCCCAAAAGAGTCTCAAATAAAGTACTGTATTTTACGGATGACAAGACGCACTTTTTCCCCCAAATTTGGGGGGGAAATGGGGGTGCGTCTTATAATGCGTATATACCTTACCAGTACCGTTGCTGCAAGCTGGGATGAGGGGGTGCCCAGCGGTACTGCTGGAGTTTCCGTGTAAGGTCCTCAGTCTTTTTTTACATGTTTTTGAAATTCAATTTTTTCCGTCGGCCATTTTGCTTTCTGTCCTGCTGCAGTTATCTTGCCCTCAGTTAATATGGGGTTTCCATCTTTCATGTTCCCGTCCTGATTCTCTCCCTCTTGCCTCTTAGGATACGTGCACACGCTGCGGAATTCTTTGCGGATTTGGCCTCGCGGATTTTGTAAAATCCGCAGGTAAATCTGCAGGTCAAAAGACCTGCGGTTTTACTTGCGAATTAGCCTGTGGTTTTGCCCTGCGGTTTATCATCTCTACCATGGAGGAGATGGTAAACTGCAGCGGAATCCGCAGAAAGAATTGACATGTCAATTCTTTCTGCGGTTTATAAACCGCAGCAAATCCGCGCGGAAAAATCTGCACCGTCTGCACTGCGGTTTTTGATATCCATAGGATATTATGATACTGTATACCGCAGCAGAAACTGCTGAGGATCCGCAGCGGCCAAATCCGCTGCGGATCTGCAGCAAAATCCGCAGTGTGTGCACACACCCTTAAGCAGCCTCAGCTGAGCAATCAGTGCATCAGAATCAAGTGTGCAGTTAGCCTGTGACCTGCTCCTGGAAGTCTTGGACTTGGTACTCCAGCCATCTCCTGCTGAGGAACTTTTGAACACTTGTGGACACTGGAAACCTGCTGCCTGATAAATCCACCGTTGCAAGGGAAGTAACAGAGAGAGACCATGAACCTGTTGTGGAAGTTCTGCTGTGCTTAATGTTTACTCTGACCTGCTGTGTCTCCTGCCTCTGTATCTGCAAACTGTGTGAACCCTTTTGGCTTACTTGTATGAAGTAATACAAGTCCTTTCTAATCACTCCTGTGTCTCCTGTGTTTTTGCTCGCACCCAAGCACAAGGCGCCATATGAATTGTACACAGTACATCACAGTCTGGCGTTGCTGCTGGGATGTCTAGCAGTGCTGCTGGGGAGTCCAGTGGTGCTTCGGGGTTCTCCGGTGCTGCGGGGGGCACTGCCGATGTGACACCCCAGAGTCCGGTTGTCACAATGACATTGCCTCCCTCTATGAGGTGAAGTCATGCTTGGAGGCAGAAAGGGACCCCCATGCCAGGTAATAGATTAAATCACAATTTCCTGCTGCAGGTCAGAAAAGGGAGATGCCTTATAAATTCTGGCCAGCAGAGGGGGTTGGTGAGTCAGCTAGAAATCAGCTGAGGGAGTTGTCATGGAAACAAAGGAGCTGTGAGGAAAAATGATAATGACAGTTAAACGTGAGGACGTGCGGTAAAGAGATCTTTCTGGAAGATCCTGTGAGATGAAGACAGGCAGCTGATCTGTGAAGAGGGAAAGGACAAGAGCAGAGACTAAGAGACTCTAGGGAAGCTAAAATACTGCATATAGCAGACCCCTGTGTGAAGCGCTAATAAAGAGAAAAGGGACATCCGAGTAGGAATGGCTACACCTATGCTTTGACCATCGTGGACCATTACTCAAGATTCTTGGTAGTCATACCTGTTAAAGACCAAAGAGCGAAGACAGCAGCCAAGGCATTTCAGCCACACTTTTGTCGACCGCACGGATACCCTGAACAAGTGCTCACCGACCAAGGTCCAGCCTTTGAGGCAGAAGTGTTCCAGGAGATCTGTACCATGTACGGTTGCAAGAAAATCAGAACGACGCCGTACCATCCACGTACAAATGGCATGTGTGAGAAGATGAACCAAGTGGTCATTGACTTATTGAAGACCTTACCTCTGGAAGAACAAAATCAGTGGCCAGAGAAGTTGCCAGATCTGGTAGATCTATATAATCATATACCAGTAAATTCCACCAATTTCACTCCGGCCTACCTGATGAGAGCGAGACCTGGCAAGTTACCTATTGATTTAGACATGGGAGTCTTAACACCAGAGACATCACCAGATGCAGACTGGGATACAGAGCGGCAACAACAATACTGCAAAGTACAAGAATGTGTGGAGAAAAGTTTGTCCCAAGCAAGACATAGGCAGGAAAGAAATTACAACCAAAACGCCCCTGCAGTTCCCTTGACACCTGGAGAAAAAGTACTTAAAAGAAAGAGACGTGTTCACAAACTAGATGACCAGTGGGAAGCAGAGCCATACACCGTGATACCTTCAGACTTTAATAACACCAAAGTATGTATCATCAGCAAAGATGGAGGAGAAACCTACGAAGCAGTCTCAAGAGATCATCTAAAGATGTGCCCTGATCAATTGAAGGACAAGAAAGAAGTCCAAGACGCTCCACAACCCATAGTAGAGGTGGAAGAAATGATTCAAACTATACTTGGAGAATTTCCTCGGATGTGGACACAAGTAAATCAGGCAACAGTAGTACCAGTACTAACCTTTCATCAGCCTACTGCACCAGATGAAGAAGAGACTCTAAATGAAATGGCTCCAGTAACAGATACCTCATCTGCAGAAGAATTCGGAAATCTGTCCCCTGCTAACAGCGAATCTGACAATCTCATGGTGAGTCTAGGAGTAAAGAGAAGGCAGTCTAGAATACCTATCTTACACAAGTCTACTTATAGCGTAGTGTCTAATGCACCAACAGTAGACATCAGAGAACAGGTCAGGTCATCAGAAATACCTATACTGCGTAGATCCACTCGTAGTACTAGCGGTCAGATCCCTGCCCGTTACAGAGATTACATAATGTAAATAAAGTAATAAGAATGTATAGTAGTAACCTAAAAGCATGAGAGCCTACAGAGACTTACTGTATGAACCTTTTTTAAAGTATTCGTAATGACCAGTTAAAGGACAATTGGGCAACAGGACTATGTGTGGTCAGAACTGTATTTGTAAATAGTTACTCCAAAAAGGCCTTAAAAATAAGCCGGCGGCGTGGCCTAAAAACAGGCCCATCTACAGAGTGCCCTGTAGCCACGCCCAGGGACGATACACAAAGTGGGTTAAGGCGGTTCCCACCAACTAAACTCCAGGTAAAAGCACAAAGACAATTCCTAGATAGCAGCGTAAGGACTGGTCGCTGCAGTAACTGTGCTATTGTTTTCTTTTTCTTGCCTGGTTTTTGATAATTTTTACAATTTTAAGACTTTGTAAATTCACATTAATTGTTGTTGTTAACAATTCTTGCTATATTTTCCTCAGTCCAGGAGTGCTGAACTTAACTGGGGGGGAATGTGACACCCCAAAGTCCGGTTGTCACAGTGACATTGCCTCCCTCTATGAGGTGAAGTCATGCTTGGAGGCAGAAAGGGACCCCCATGCCAGGTAATAGATTAAATCACAATTTCCTGCTGCAGGTCAGAAAAGGGAGATGCCTTATAAATTCTGGCCAGCAGAGGGGGTTGGTGAGTCAGCTAGAAATCAGCTGAGGGAGTTGTCATAGAAACAAAGGAGCTGTGAGGAAAAATGATAATGACAGTTAAGCGTGAGGACGTGAAGTAAAGAGATCTTTCTGGAAGATCCTGTGAGATGAAGACAGGCAGCTGATCTGTGAAGAGGGAAAGGACAAAAGCAGAAACTAAGAGACTCTAGGTAAGCTGAAATACTTCATATAGCAGACCCCTGAGTAAAGCGCTAATAAAGAGAAAAGGGACATCAGAGTCCTAGGCTGACAGGAACTGTACGCCCTGATAGCCGAATCTGAAAGTACAGGGGATTGTAAATTCCTGTGTACATTAATCACCTGAGGGCACGGCAGCGGATAAGGAGCCCAGGGCCGATGGTGAAGAGAACGGTACCCGTGGAATAGGCTCACGCTGACAGCCATACAGGTTAGTGAAACCACCATGAATAGAGGGTCGCAGCATAGTTATATACAGCGGAGACCCACACACAAAGCTCAGAAAGGAAGGTCCTAAATCCCCACCTGGCAAGGTGGATCCCCTGAATGCCTCCAGGCGAGCCGGACTCATTCCATCACCTGTATGTGGTACTCCGGACTACAACCTATTACCAGTAAAAGGTAAAAAAAAAATGCACCTCTCTGTGTCTTTCTCTCATTTATCTGCACCCCAACGTTCACAGCCATTTTTACTATTTATTTAACATCTTTGCCCTGGGACTACAGCCCTACCTGTGGAGGGCTACAACATCATAGCTGCGCCCAACATCCATCCCAGAGAAGCAGCACCACAGCGCTGGTCACCTCTTACTAGAATACCACAGGTGGCGTCACGTATTTCACACTCTAATAACTTTATTTTCATTTTTACCACATAAATACCACACAACTTTCCCCTATTTTATTACTGGACGCCTCTGGGCCACGGGCCGGGTCGCCGCCACCGTGACACTGTCCCCCATGGAAGCCGATGGGCCCGGTACCGAGTACCCCCAGGCCCCGCGGGGCGCTCCACCGACATTTTGTGAAATGCCAGAGCCCCCACAGTTCCGTGGATTCCTGTGCGGTGGACTTCGGGAAAATGGCCGTCGGGGGGCGGTGCATGCACAAATGGAGATCTTGGCACCAAGATCTCAGGAGATGAGATCTCAGCGCAGAAATCTCCCATGATCTTGGTGCCGAGATTTCCATTTGCGCATACACTGCCCTTGGCGGCCATGTTCCTGAAGTCCACCGCCCAGGAATGCAGAGACTCTGGCCTTTCACAAAATGTTGGCGGAGACCCCCGCTGCAGCACTGGAGAACCGCGCAGCACCGGAAACCCCCACAGCACCGGACACACCTATAGCTCCGCACACCCCTGCAGCATCGGACACCTGCAGCAATACACTGCAAATCGGCCACCTCCTCCCACCCTGCAGCCTGCAGCAACACCCCACTCCTGCATCCTCCAGCAGCGACGCTGGCACGCCACTTCACTGCACCCATCACCCACGGTAAGCAATAAGACGCAGGGATTATAAGAAGCACCACCATTTTATTAAAAAATAATTTTTTCCTATTTTTCTCCTCAAAATTTGGGGTGCGTCTTATAATCCGGAGCATTTTATAATCCGAAAAATACAGTATTTCCCACATTATTTGGTTCCTCCTGCCCCACATTTTAGCTGTAAAATAACTCGTCTCCTCTGTCCTCTTTTCCATCTCTATCAGCTCATATGACAGCTATGTAATGAAAGACGGACACATTGATAAACTTAATATAAATATCAGTGGCTAAATATAGTTTTTTTATTTTACTCATTTATATAGCACATTAATTCCACAGCGCTTTACTGGCAATGTCCCCAATGGGGCTCACAATCTAAATTCCCTATCAGTATGTCTTTGGAGTGTGCGAGGAAACTGGAGAACCCGGAATAAAACCCACGCAAACACAAGGAGAACATACAAACTCCTTGTAGATGTTGTCCTTGGTGGGATTCGAACCCATGACCTCAGCGCTGCAAGGCTGAAGTGCTAACCTCTGAGCCACCGTGCATCACACATTCCCTCTTCTACCATACTAGTGTGATCAGAGGGATGGGGTTAGTAGCTGCCAGCTTGGCCCGCACATCCAAATTAAACAGAGCAATTTGATCCACCCCAAAACATCATTGATGACATCCCATCAACAAGGCAGAACCAATCCTGCCCATTATCATGTAATCGGTTGATGAGATATAATCACGGCCATATCGCAGCATGCTAGAAGTGGACATGTAACCACTTATAAGAACTCACAGAAGGAGGCATATTCACTAATGTAACTATACTCGTAAATCCACAAGCAGTAGGAACACGATGAGGGTAAAACAGAAGTTTAATCCCAGACAATCTCTCTAATATGCTAACAACTAATATGTGACATACAGTACTAGTACATAAAGCAAATCTGTCAGCAGGATTTAGTGAAGTAAACTACAGGCATTGTCAAGTTGATAGTGTTACACTGATTAAAATGATACCTGGGATGAAGAAATCTGTCTGGTGGTTCTTGTGTAATCAGTGTTAGAAGTTTTGAGTTCATGAGACACCCATGCTGGGGGGTGGGACAGTAGGCAGAGTCTTATCTTCCTGCTCTAAGCCAGAGAAACCAAGGAAAGACCAAGGAGAGACCTGCCCACAGGAGGCCCTGAAGCACAAACATGTTCTTCATCAGAGAGACAGAGAGAGATACATTGTTTGTGCTTCGGGGCCCCCTGCGGGCATTTCTTTCCTTGGTTTCTCTGATCTAGAGCAGGAAGATAAGACTCTGCCTACAGTCTTGCTCTGGAACACAAGCATCTCATGAACTGAAAACTTCTAGCACTGATTACACAAGAACCACAAGACAGATTTCTTCACCACAGGTATCGTTTTAATCAGTGTAACAGCACCAACATGACAATGCCTGTAGTTTACTTAGCAAAATGCTACTGACAGGTTCGCTTTAACATTTAATTACGTGTTGGGAAGGGTTTAAAGGAGACCTGTCACTAGATCAAACGTTACCAATTATTGCATTTATTATATTCTCGCTGCTCCCCTGAGTATTTCAGTTTTGTTTTCTTTAAATCGTTCATACATTCCGGAGATATTGAGCTTTATAGTTAGTGCTCTTATGTATGGCGTTTATTAATGGGGCGTGGCTCACATAATTCTCTGGGGGTGTTTCTATTGTCTGAGCTGCATAATTACCCTGTGAGCCACGCCTCCTTTCTAAACACAATCAAAAATAGTCACTAAATAAAAAGGCCATTATCTCTAGAACCGTATAGCGGATTTTAAAAAAACAAAAAACAGAATACTCAGGAAAACAGTGGGAATATAATAAGAACAAAAAATGATCACTTTAACCTGGTGACAAATCCCCTTTAAAAAGGGGGACTGGTTTTCTGTTTGCAGAGTCTATTTTCCGTATTTTGGAAAAAGAGCATGACGATCCCTTTAAGTACCACAAGGCTTTTAAAAAGAATGGCAGGATTAACCATTACCAGTAATGCTCAGAGATTGGAGCAATACACGAATAGACATTTTTAAAGGTTAAAGCCATTTGTAGATGGCAGGATGACCATTAAACCTCAGCCATAAATCTCACAAAACAATTTTCATGCACAAACAAAAAAACAATTTGAAATTAGGCGAGGAACAGTGGCAGAAATTCACAGCGAACAGTATTTTTTAATATAAATCCTGATCCCCTGAAGCGAGAGGCAGACATACAGTGTGACTGTATTTATATTTTTCATTAAATGTAATGTGATTAATTTCACAAGTTAATTTACTTCCCCTGTCGGAAGAGGAAAATTTAAATTAAATATTTTACTGCTTAGAGATATTAAAAAAAAAAAAGCTCTTTTACTGAAAAGAAAATTTCGTTTTAGGTACGTGCTGGTTACGCTGAACAGTCTGAAGAATCATTAGAACCTTTTGCAGCTTTCTGTTTGGATGAAGCAAATGTGACTTTGAGCCTATCATTAGCCTGACTACGACTGTCCAACTAAGGGGCAATCAGCCTTGAATCGTGTCTCCTTAAGGGGCCCATTGGCCCTTCCAGGTGGCTTCAAAATGAGGTAACTGAGAATCCATCAGTGGACTCTTTTAGATTGAATCAAGGGAGAACTTCTAACTTTTAATATTTCTTTTCTGAGCTCCTCTCATCTGATTTATTGCCGCAGACCACATCAAAGTTGAATGTGCAGTGAAACGAAAAGCCTATGAAAGCCAAAAGATGTAAAATAATTTTTACAATTGGTTTTCAGTAAACATTTTGCACCGTTTACACCTTCTACGTATAATCTGTGAGTTGTACTGCCAATTAGTGATGAGTGAGCACTAAAATGCTCGGGTGCTCGTTGCTCGGGTCGAGCAAATTGGAATACTCAGGTAGTCGGACAGAACAACGAGCCCAATGTAAGTCTATGGGAGACCTGAGTATTTTTACCGCAATCCACCGGGGCTCCTTTTAAGGTCTAAAAACTCTGAAAATGATAGAAACCCTGCTCAAATGACATGGGGACATCATGGGGATCGCCCTTGGAAGCATTTCTGACTCCTAGTTCACAGCTTTAAACAATGTTGTCAGAGTTTCATGCCATTTTTACCGGTGCACCAAAAAACATACCAAAACGGATTTTGCTGGGAAATATGTTAAGGTACATCCTTTCCAGGTTAATGACTTGTATATATGGCAAAATAATTAACCCCAGACCAAAATGTTCCTCCACCACTTGGGCTATGTTCAGCGGTTTTCAACTTTAACATTGCTTTCAACCAAAACAAATGCATTCACTGGGAAATGTCATTGTAACATTTACCAACCCCAGCTGGCCATGTGGTGTGTGACACATAAGCAGACACATCTTGTTTTATTTATAAAGGAGGGACTCTTAAAGTCACAGAGCCTATTTTTACCAGGGCATCAGGCGGCATTAATCTTCTTAAAGTGACATTATTAACCAGTGGGTCTCCTAAACTGTTATTGCCTATGCAGTGAGTGGATGGGCTGCCAAGAATTATGATGCACCCCAATACCTCTTTCACGAGAGGTCCAGGAGGGCTTCCAGAAAAAATGTTGCATTGTATGCAAGGCCTGGCTTGCCCCAAAGTTACATGCACTCCAATAAGCTTTTCAAGCCACGTACTGGATGTCCACCGGAAGATCCACTTCACATTATTCATTTCGTAATCTCAAACTCTTTTCTTATGCATTGACTGCAAGGCCTACCCTGCTGCCAAGTTATCTGCACCCAAATAAGCCTTTGAACCCACATACTGGATGGGCACAGGAAAATCCACTTCACATTATTCATATTGTACTCCCATACTCTTTTCTTATGCATTGACAGCAAGGCCTGCCCTGCTGCCAAGTCATATGCACCCCAATAACCCCAATTCCCCCTTGGAAGAAACATGGAGGAGGGCCTCTTAGCAAAAAATGTCCCATTAAAAAGAAGTGGGTCTCCTAGACTTGTACTGCCCAAACACTGTGTATTGGGCTGAAAATCATTTTCCCCTGTGGGGTACACCTCTACCTTTTCCATAACAAGTATTTTAAACCCAGAAAAACCACCCACCCTTGTTCAGAATTCGACACTGGCTGTAGCAGCATGGAACACGCTAATCCTCTTGATCTAGTGGCGGCGGATGATGAGACGTGGAGGAAGGCCTGATTAAAAACTATGCCCAATTTAAACGAGCGGGTCTCCTAGGCTTGGAATGCCCATACACTAAGTGTGTTGGCTGTCAAACATATTCCTCTGTGAGGTACACCTCAACCTTTTCCATAACAATTCTTTTACGCCCAGCAAAAGCACCCACCCTTGATCGGAATTCGACACTGGCTGTAGCAGCACGGCACATGTTAGCTCTGATGATCCAGTGCTGGATATAACGAGTGACAGACTGCAAAAAACAAGGGAATTTAGGCCTAAAATGCCACAATTTTTGGCACACAAATGTATGAGGCGTGTCACAGATATACCCCACTGTAAAATGTGGCCTGCTTTTTAAAAAAATGCAACAGAGTGCTGTATATAACTTAAGAAACAGACTGGAAAACACTGGAATACCAGCCTAAAATCCACAAATTTTAATCACATGGATGTATGAGATGTGTCACAGATATACCACACTGTAAAATATGTGGCCTGTTTTTTTTTTTAAATGCAACATAGTGCTGTATATAAGTACAGTGACACCCAGGACAAAAAAGGAAAACCAGCCTAAACTGGCCAAACATCGAGCACACACAGATATGAGCTGGCATGGAGATACAGCATGGTGGCTCAGTGGTTAGCGCTGCAGCCCTGGGTTCAAATCCCACCAAGGACAACATCTGCAAGGAGTTTGTGTATTCTCCTCATGTTAGTGTGGGTTTTCTCCTACATTCCAAAGACATACTGATAGGGATTTTAGATTGTGAGCCCCATCGGGGACAGTAATGATAATGTATGTAAAGAGCTGTGGAATATGTTAGCGCTATATAAAGATTATTATTATTACCACAACGACAAATGTGTGGCCTGTAATTTTTTTATTTTTTGGCTAAATAGTGCTGTAATAGTGACAGACAAAAAAAAGACCAACATTTTTAGCAGAGGCGTGTCACAGATATACCACACTGTAAAATATGTGGCCTTTTTTTTGGGGGGGGGGGGGGGGTTCAGAAAAATAGTGTCAAGAAAGTGTGTAAGACACTCAAAAAAAAAAATCTGCTCAACCGTACCACATAAAAATGAAATATTTCTCTGCGCACTCAAAAGGGATGTTTGGGACCCCTTCACCCCCAAGGGTGGTTTGCACGTTCATGACCGGGCCAATTTTTACAATTCTGACCACTGTCCCTTTATGAGGTAATAACTCTGAAACGCTTCCATGGATCCCGGTGATTCTGACATTGTTTTCTCGTGACATATTGTACTTCATGTTAGTGGTAAAATTTCATTCAAATAACTTGCTTTTATTTGTGAAAAAAAACAGAAATTTGGTGAAAATTTTGAAAATGTTGCAATTTTCCAACTTTGAATTTTTATGCCCTTAAATCACAGAGATACGGCACACAAAAAACTTAATAAGTAACATTTCCCACATGTTTACTTTACATCAGCACAATTTTGGAACCAAAATTTTTTTTGTTAGGAAGTTATAAGGGTTAAAAGTTGACCAGCGATTTCTCATTTTTACAACACCATTTTATTTTTAGGACCACATCACATTTGAAGCCACTTTGAGGGGTCTATATGATAGAAAATACCCAAAAGTGACACCATTCTAAAAACTGCACCCCTTAAGGTGCTCAAAACCACATTCAAGAAGTTTATTAATCCTTTAGGTGCGTCACAGGAATTTTTTGAATATTTAAAAAAAAAATGAACATCTAACTTTTTTTCACAAAAAAAATACTTCAGGTTCAATTTTTTTTTATTTTACCAAGGGTAACAGGAGAAATTGGACTGCAAAAGTTATTGTGCAATATGTCCTGAGTACGATGATACCTGATATGTGGGGGGGGAACCACTGTTTCGGCGCATGGCAGAGCTCAGAAGGGAAGGAGCGCCGTTTGACTTTTTCAATGCAAAATTGGCTGGAATTCAGATCGGACGCCATGTCACGTTTGGAGAGCCCCTGATGTACCTAAACAGTGGAAACCCCCCACAAGTGACCCCATTTTGGAAACTAGACCCCCCAAGGAACTTATCTAGATATGTGGTGAGAACTTTGAACCCACAAGGGCTTCACAGAAGTTTATAACGTACAGCGGTACAATTAAAAAATCATATTTTTTCCACAAAAATGATCTTTTCACCCTCAATTTTTATTTTCCCAAGGATAACAGGACCCTAAAAGTTATTGTGCAATTTGTCCTGAGTACGCTGATACCCCACATGTGGGGGTAAACCAACATTTGGGCGCATGGAAGAGCTCGGAAGGGAAGCAGCGCCATTTGACGTTTTTGGCTGGAATTGAGATCTGACACCATGTCGCGTTTGGAAAGCCCCTGATGTACCTAAACAGTGGAAACCCCCCACAAATGACACCATTTTGGAAACTAGACCCCCCAGGGAACTTATCTAGATGTGTGGTGAGCACTTTGACCCCTCCAGTGCTCCACAGAAGTTTATAACGCCCAGGCGTGAAAATAAAAAATTCACATTTTTTTCACAAACATGATCTTTTAGTCACCAATTTTTTAATTTTCCCAATGGTACCATGAGAAATTGTACCCCAAACATTGTTTTCCAATTTGTCCTGAGTAGGCTGATACCCTATATGTGGGGGTAAAACACTGTTTGGGCGCATGGCAGAGCTTGGAAGGGAAGGAGCACCATTTGACTTTTTCAACTCAGAATTGGCTGGAATTGAGATCAGACGCCATGTTGCGTTTGGAGAGTACCTGATGTGCCCAAACAGTGGAAACTCCCAATTCTAACTCCAACCCTAACGCCAACACACCCCTAACCCTAATCTCAGGCCTAACCCTAGCCCTAACCCTGGCCCTAGCCCTTACCCTAACCCTAACCCTAATGGGAAAATGGAAATAAATACATTTTCTTTTCATTTTATTATTTTTCCCTAACTAAGGGGGTGATAACGGGGGGTTTGATTTACTATTTATGGCGGTTTTTATGTTTGGCGGCTGTCACACGCTAAAAGACGCTTTTTATTGTAAAAATAGTTTTTGCATCACCACATATTGAGACCTATAATTTTTCCGTATTTTGACCCACCGAGTCATGTGAGGTCTTATTTTTTGCGGGACGAGTTGATGTTTTTATTGGTACCATTTTCGGGCACGTGACATTTTTTGATCGCTTTTTATTCCGATTTTTGGGACGCAGAATGAACAAAAACCAGAGTTTCAGGAATTTCTTTTGGGGGGTGCACTTACGCCGTGCGGTAAAATTGATAAAGCGGTTTTATTCTTCGGGTCAGTACGGTTACAGCGATACCTCATTTAGGTCTTTTTTTATGTTTTGTCGGTTTTATGCAATGAAAACTATTTTATATAAAAAATAATTATTTTTGCATCGCTTTATTCTGCGAGCTATAACTTTTTTATTTTTTCGCTGATGATGCTGTGTGGCGGCTCGTTTTTTGCGGGACAAGATGACATTTTCAGCGGTACCATGGATATTTATATGCGTCTTTTTGATCACGTGTTATTGCACTTTTTGTTTGGCGGTATGATAATAAATCATTATTTTTTGCTTCGTTTTTTATTTTTAATTTTTAAGGGGTTCGCTAAAGGGGTTAACTAATGGGACGGTTTTATAGGGCAGGTCGTTACGGACGCGGCGATACCTAATATGTGTACTTTTATTGTTTTGTTTTTTTATTTCCAAAAAATGGATTTATTGGGGGAATTTTTTTTTTTTCTCTCTAATTTATTTGGCGATTTTTTTAAAATTATTTTTACACTTTTTTTTTTTTAACTTTATTACATAGTCCCAGGTGGGACATCACTGTCCTGTGACAGATCGCTGATCTGTCACATCACAGATCACTGTGACAGATCAGTGATCTGACACAGGCACTGCAGAAGGCTTCCTCATGCCTGCGCTTTGCAGGCAGTGAGGAAGTCAGCTCCATACAGGCCCCCGTCGCCATCTTGGATTCGGGGGCCTGCAGGAAAGGAGCCCCCCGCAGCAGCGCTGCACATTGCGCTGCTGTGGGGGGCTCAGGGAAGCACGGAGGGAGCCCCCTCCCTGTCGATGCTTCCCTTTAACCCCCGGTACACCGCGATCGCCCCTGACACATTGTGCCGGGTGTCAGCTGTGATAATTAGCTGACACCCGGCCGCGATCAGCGGCGCCCACCACGTGGGCACCGCTGATCGCGCTAGACGTACTATCCCGTCCATGGGCATAGGGGCCCGGGTCCCATGGACGGGATAGTACGTCTGATGTCAGGAAGGGGTTAAAATTGCTGGATTTTCACACTGTGCTAGGGAAAGGATTTGGCTGTATTGCGCACTGTCAAAAAGCTAATGGAGAAAAGGGCTCTGGATTGCTTTGCAATAAAAAAAACCTCTTTTAACCCTGGCCAAAAAATTTTTCAAAGCCAATTACACCTGGGGCTAGGTATATAAGATCAATATATCCTACAGGTAGCAGCAGCAGCACCAGAACACAGGGAGGGAATGGACCCTCTTGATGTATGCAATGCTCTATATACACACATACAGTGCCTGCAGGCCTTGCACTGATGTGTATAGAGAGACGTACACTACCCTGCCTACCTAACACTGGAACCTATATACTCTGGAATTAGTCCTTGGAAGGACTGTTGGTTTAGCTGGCTTTGAGTAGTTTATGATGGTAGACCTCACACTGACTAATAAATCCCCAATTCTGACCCTATCTCAACAGTAGCTCTCCCTACACTATCTAAATCCGGAGCTGAATGCGCCGAGCAGGGCGGCGTCCGGTCTCTAATACCCCTGATGATGCTGTGCGGCCTGCCAATCACTGCACGACCCCAACAAAGATGGCTGCGGCGTTTCATTGTCTGGCAGACAATCCCTGCATTGTGACTGGGTCTCTAAAGTCCGGCAAAAAAGCTGGGTGGAGACCCGAGTTCCCGCCGAGTAATCCCGGAAATACTCGGTGCTCGCCGAGTACTCCGAGTACCTGATACATTCAATATGAGTTAACTGAAAATCCATCAGTAGGCTCACTTAGTTTGAATAATGGGAGAATTTCTAACTCTTTTAAATAGGATATGGGATAAAGAAAAAAAAAATTGGGAAGGAGCTTCCAACACAATGAAGATAAAAAAAGATAAACTAAAATATAAGGAAACATGTTAATGGTAAAACATTTTAAAAAATAGCAAGTAAATCAACGTGTTTTGCCTACAGATAAGCTCCATCAGGTGTCTTATGGCTCATTCTGACCAATACATTTAGATAGCACTTTTTCCTTTCAACTGTTTTTAGGAAAATCTTTCATTTTAACGCTTAATTTTTTTTCTGAGCTCCTTTACGCTGATTAATGGCCAATGACCCCATCAAAGCAGCAAAACAAAGAGCTGGTAAAAACCAAACAGTGTAAAATTGTTAGTGAAACCCAATTCCAAAAATAAAAAAAAATTAATCCCAAATAAATTAATTTGAACAAAAAAAATCGCCCAAAAATGGACAACCTCTGTAATGTCACAGCTTAATGTTAGACCGTTATATAGATAGTGCAGTTGTTCTGCCCATTCTGTGCAGCTAGATATTTTTTAAGTGCTGTTTCAGCTATCGCCACTAGGTGTCATAAGTTGCCCATCTCTTTTATTCATGTATTTGGAATTTTCTGTCTCTCGAATGGTTAATTGTTCAGAACCGCCCCTTCATTCTGCCTGGTAAACAACATGTAACCATTATCCAGCCGTCTCCTGAGTGGCTCACACACCTACTTATCTCTCTGCAAAACCATTGCTTATAATAAGCGGATTCCGGTAAGGTTCAATTGATGAATATATGTTATGCATCTCTGTTAGCTGGCCATAATGCAGCCTCTCATGATGTTTGCAGTGCATGTTCAGCTCCTGTAATGCTAGCACACTGCATGATAGTTATGCATCCTCTGTTCAGTGAGTGGAAAGCTGGCAGCCATTAGTTGTTAGATATTTCTTTCCCTTTTGCTGCTGTGTATGTTATATTGCTCAGCTCTTATATAATGCATGATAGCAGCATCCTGCATTAATGCTGCTGTTGTGATAATACCTTGCATTGCTGTATATTACCTACCAGTACTGACATGCTGCATTATATCTGTCTCTTAGGCTGTGTTCACACACAGCGGTTTTTACCGCGGTTTTCACTATAAAACCGCTATAAAACCGCTAAAAATAAGCTGCACAGTTGTTTCTATGCATTTTTCACTTTTTGTGCACCTTGATGCGTTTTTTACCACGAAAAAAACGCATAGCGGTAAAAAACGCAGCATGCACATTAATTTTGTGGATTTTTCCGCGGTTTTGGCTTCTTCCATGCATTTAGAAACCGCTGCGGTAAAAAATGCATCAAAAACGCATCAAAACCGAGCAAAAAATGCGCAAAAACCGCCGCTGAAAAATAGGTGCGGTTTCTGGGAAGGGATTCAGGTTTTTGTGCAGAAATTTTCTGCAACATGTGCACTTAGCATTATAGTTTTTACCTGAATCATCCACATTGTGTTCAACAACCCCTGATATCACCTCTACTATACCATCTGTTATATCCCATTGTTGTCCATATCATCCCAAAAAATAATAGACCCATACAGTCTTGTTTCTGGGAGTGGATGAAAGGTTAAGCGTATGCTGGAATCCACACAGCGTCATACGTGGAAAAAGGCAGAACAGCAGTAATATAAATAATCACGCAGTTCAGATGTTTCCAATCTTACTAAAGATTAACTCAAAACAGCTGGTGCAGATTCAATTCCATCCTAATTGAATTTTGCCCCTAAAAAGTGTCTATTATGCTCTGAAAGATCTCCAGACCTCAAATCATATTGAACAGAAAAAGTTAAAAAATAAAAATAAAGACTATACTCACCTGTCTTAGTTCACCCCCATCATGTCCCACCCCATCCGTCCTGCTATTGTGAAAGCCAGCGGCTAGTTTTCTGGATTCCTTTGAGGGCAGAGGAAAATTTTGCTGAATAGCCACTAAATAGATCTCATGTGATAACTTTGGGTATTATTATTATTATTATTATTAATAATAATTATTATAGCGCCATTTATTCCATGGCGCTTTACATGTGAGGAGGGGTATACATAATACATACAAGTACAGTATTCTTAAATAATACAAGTCACGACAGGTATAGGAGGAGAGAGGACCCTGCCCGCGAGGGCTCACAATCTACAAGGGATGGGTGAGGATACAGTAGGTGAGGGTAGAGCTGTTCGTGCAGTGGCTTGGTCGATCGGTGGTTACTGCAGGTTGTAGGCTTGTCGAAAGAGGTGGGTCTTCAGGTTCTTTTTGAAGGTTTCCATGGTAGGCGAGAGTCTAATATGTTGTGGTAGAGAGTTCCTGAGTAGAGGGGATGCGCGGAAGAAATTTTGCATGTCATTGTGGAAAGAGGGGAGTAGAGAAGGAGATCTTGTGAGGATCGGAGGTTGCGTGCAAGTAATTACCGGCAGACGAGGTCACAGATCTATAAAGGACACAGGTTGTGGATGGCTTTGTATGTCATGGTTAGGGTTTTAAACTGGAGTCTTTGGGTCATGGGGAGCCAGTGCAAGTAATGACAGAGGGGAGAGGCTGGGGAATAGTTTAGAATAGATTGGAGGGGTGTGACAGGTGGATTAGTCGGCCAGCAGAGTTTAGAATAGATTGGAGGGGTGCGAGAGTGTTAGAGGGGAGGCCACAGAGCAGGAGGTTGCAGTAGTCAAGGCAGGAGATCATGAAGGCATGGACTAGGGTTTTTACAGATTCATGGTTGAGGAATGTATGGATCCGTGAAATATTTTTGAGCTGAATTCGGCAGGAAGTCGAAAGGGCTAGGATATGTGGTTTGAAAAGAGATCAATGTCAAGTATAACCCTGAGGAAGGGAGCTTGTGGGACTGGGGAGAGTGTGCAGCGGTTTAATTTAATGGATAGGTCCGTTGAGGGGGTCGAGTGAGATGGGGAAAACATGATGAATCCTGTTTTGTCCATATTAAGTTTTTGAAAGACGGATGAAATAGCGGACAGACATTGTGGGATTCTGGTTAGTAGGGTGGTGATATCTGGTACAGAGATGTAGATCTTTGTGTCATCAGCAGAGAGGTGATACTGAAAGCCATGAGATTCCATGAGGTGTCCCAGGCCAAAGGTGTATATGTAGAAGAGCAGGGGCCCTAGGATTGAACCTTGCGGGACTCCAACAGATAGGGTGCACGGTGAGGAGATGGTGTGCGAGTGGGAGATGCTGAATATCCGGACTGTTAGGTATGATGCAATTCAAGATAGGGGCCAAGTCTGTGATGCTAAGAGATGAAAGGGTCTGTAGTAATAGGGAATTGTCCACTGTATCAAAGGCAGACGACAGGTCCAGGAGGAGGAGGACAGAGTAGTGTCGCTTGGCCTTGGTGGTTAATAGGTCATTATTGACCTTAGCTAGGGCAGTTTCAGTGGAGTGATGCAGCCGGAAGTCAGATTGTAAGCGGTCGAAGAGGGAGCAAGAAGAGAGGTGGGAGGACAGTTCAAGATGAAAGTGTTGTTCCAGTAGTTTTGAGGCATAGGGGAGAAGTGATATAAGGCGATAGCTAGATACAGAGGATGAGACAAGAGAGGTCTTTTTGAGGATATGTGTGATTGAGGCATGTTTGAAGCATGAGGAGAAAACATCAGTTGTTATTGATAGGTTGAAGAGATGGGTTAGGATTGGGATGAAGACTGTGGTGAGGTTAGAGATGAAGTGGGATGGAATTGGGTCAAGTGCACAGGTGGTGAGATGTGATCTTGAGAGTAGAGTGGAGAGTCGATCTTCTGTAATGGTGGAGAAGTTGATCACTGAGGCCCATCATGGACATCAATGACGAGTGCTGTGCCCTAGGTGACTGTGTGGTTGGACATATGTCATCAATGTGTGTTGTGCTTAGCTTGACCTCTTGAAACCTAGTCAAAGCCAATAGATCTAGATCAAAGAACTATCCGAAGACCAGTTGAAAGTGTGCAGAGGACCAGGAGGTCTTCTGACCATCTATGGTGGCAGGCTAGGTGAAGGCAGCTCTCAGTGCATTACAGATGTATTTTTGGGGCAGATTTAATTCAGACCAATCATTATTCAGCCATATCAAATCTGTTGGCCGATTCGAGAGAATTGACTCCAAAATGAGTTTCCAAGAGATTCGCTCATATCTCTTAGGCGCCCTAAAGGGGGCTTTACACATAGCGATATCGCTAGCAATATCGCTAAAGCGTCACCGATTTTGTGACGCAGCAGCGATATTGCTAGCGATATCGCTACATGTGATACTTACCTCTGACCGGCTTCCCTGCTGGTTATCGGTGATCGCGTGTGATCATGCAGGTCCATTTCTCGTCGGCCGCTTCCTGCTGGGCTTCCTGCTGGTGCCGATGAGCGATGCGTGGACGCGGGTGGAGGACGTCATCATCGCCGCGTCTGAAAGGTAAGTAACGACCGCTGCTGCGTCGCTGCATCGCTAGTGAGATCTGCCTGTTTGGCAGCTCACTAGCGACCATTTAGCGATGCATCAGCGATCCTGACCGGGGCATATCATGGTCGGCATCGCTGGTGCATCGCTAAATGTAAAGGGGCCTTAAATCTCAATGGATGAGATATCCTCACCAACATATACAGTATATGGATCTATTTATATCACAATTCGTGATAGGTGAATGTGCTCGGATAACGTCTTATCTGAACATGCTTGGGTGTTATCCGAGTATCTTGGGTGTGCTTGTATATTATGTTTGAGTCCCTGCGGCTGCATGATTTGTGGTTGTTAGACAGCCTGAACATATGCAGGGATTGCCTTCAGGCTGTGTTCAGGATGTCTAACAGACACAAATCATGCAGCCGTGACGACTCGAACATAATATACGAGCACACCCAGGATACTCGGATAACACCCAAGTGTGCTCAGATAGGAAGTTATCTGAGCACGTTTGCCCATCACTAATCACAATGTTTTTTTTTTATTTTTAATAATTTCCTATTCAACAATATTTGTGCGTTATTTTTTATACTTTTCTTAAAATGGAAAGAACAATTACATTAATTTGTAAAAAAAAAAAAAAAAAATCATCTGACTCATTTACAGTTCGCACCGTTATAAATCTAATTTAACAATTTAGAAATGCTTGAAATCAAACCAAGTCAAACCATGCAAAATGACTCTAATTATGGTGGTTTTTCTATTCCCCTAATATGTTTGGATCATTAATTTGATAGTGGATGAGCTTCAGGAAATTGTAAGCTAAGACATGAGTGGTTAGATCCTGTGAGGAAACCATAAAAATGATATTGCTTATCTTGTTAGGGGCTAGTCATGTGTCACAAGAGTAGACCACCCTACCATCGCAGTGAGCAAATTACCGTAAAAGCACATTTAATGCCAGAAATATATTTTTGGAGGTATTTCCCCAAACACATGGAACTTTCTAAGACCACTATTTAAGAATCTATCTTTCCCTGTGTCTTCCTGTGTCTTCAGAAAATTATCTATTGTTTTAATTGCCTTTTTATGTTAATCTATTTATTCTTTTTCATTTTTCAAATTAGTAAGAAAATTTTGAAATATTGTAGCTTTCACTCTAGTCACTGAGCTTCATTATATGACATATGCTGTAGCAGTAATCTCATTATTATCATCACAGACAGGTAACAGGTACCATAGCTATAGATTAGACGTGAATACACCATAGGTGATGTCACTGCTTACCTCCTCCTCCTCTCTGCATGATGACCATTGCATAGATCTTTGAGCATGCTCACAAGACGCTCCCTTATAGGTCAATAAATTATCTTTAGATTAAAGATTACTTTGCTAGGGACCATCCTATTTGGGTGCATTTATGGTCCAAAAAATGTCAAGTAAGTTCCTTTTGTTTTTTTTTACATGTTTTACTACTATCTATTTACTCATTGCAGGGGATCTAGTCATTGTTTTTATTCTAGGATGTATCTCAAAGTGTACTATTGCCCTTGTGGAACCTTTTGGGGCTCTTAAAGGAAGTCTGTCATCAGGTTTTTTTCTGTATAATCTGAGAGAAGCATAATGTAGGGGGTGGATACCCTGATCCAAGTGATATGTCACTTGCTGCTCTGCTTGCTGTCATTTTGATACAGTCACTGTTTTCTCTGCTGCAGATCTAGCAGTGCTCAGAATGCTGATCTCTTTAAAACTCCGCCCACACCACTGATTGGCAGCTTTCTGTTAAAGTAAGCTGCCAATCAGTAGTGGAGGCGGGGTTATACAGAGCAGGAGGACTACATGGCAGGAAACCACTAGTCATGTAGTGATTATCTCCTGCTGATAAAACTCTGACTTTCTTGAAACAAAAATACATGGCCTATTAAGTGACACATCGCTGGAATCAGGCTACCTGCGTTAGGCTGCACACAGATTAAAAAACAAAAAACTGCTGATAGATTTCCTTTAATAGTCAGAGAGGCCCAGCGCCTGCGCACTGCAGTACCTTGCTCTGCCCTCAACAGGAAGCAAGGAGGAGGACATCATCGCATGAAGATGGGAGGTGCCGGACCTGGACCGCGACACCCATCGGACCGGACTGGACCCCCCGGTGAGTATAATATAACTCGTTTTTCTTATCTTTCAGGTTACATCGGGGGCTTATCTACAGCATTACAGAATGCTGTAGATAAGCCCCTGATGGCGGTGCCGGCAGCTTATATTTGAAAAAATAGGTGACAGATTCCCTTTAACAATATATGACACACTGGGCTCCCAGATTCTGATGCGAGCTCACAGGTCGAGCAGATGATAGCTGGGATATTCAGCCATCATCTGCCTCTAATAGCTGCGGGTGAAGCAGCGCGCCTCCCACGCTTGTTAACCTGTTAAATACCGCTTTCAATATGTGACATCCGCATTTACAGCGTGTAATGGGGGGGTGCGCCGTTCTATTCACCCACTGGCATGATCGCGGTGTGCCGATGGGCTAAAATGATGGCCAGAGGTCTGCTGAAGACCTCTGTGCCTGTCATGATGGTACTCCAGTGGCTGGCGTTCATAGGAGACCATTATTTTTTGCTATATAAAAAAATACTTTGGCATTGCTGTATATAGCATAAGCTGATAATTGTATGCTCAAGGGGACTAACAAATACGGTGAAAAGTAAAAAAAAAGTTTTGAAAATAACACACATTCGATATCGCTGCGCTCATAAAATCCGATTTATCAAAATATAAAATAAATTAACCTGATCGCTAAACGGTGTAACGATAAAAAATGTACGGTAAATAACAGAACTGTAGTTTTTCAGCAGCCACATCAATAAAAAAAACATGTAATAACAGGTGATTAAAACATCCTATCTGCTCTAAAATGTTATAAATAAAAACATCGGCTCAGGACACAAAAAAACAAGTCGGCACAAAGCCCCATGTCCCGAAAATTGAAAACGTTATAGCTCTTGGAAAAAGACACACAAGCAAATTTTTTTTTTTGTTTCAAATTTCAGAATTTTTTTTCACCACTTAAACAAAGCAAAAACTATGCATGTTAGACGGGGCAGGAATAGGCGCAGCTCATATGTAAGCCCACATGACTGCGCTGGGGAAATGAAGGGGTTTTTTATTTTGTTTTAAAATCTGGTGGGAAGGATGGGATTGGTGGTTCAGGGATAGGGGAGGAGAGCTGGGGGTGGGGCGTTATATAGGGTCAGGAATAGTGCGGGAACCCCTCACTTCAGCCAGAAGGACAGCAGGAGAAGACAGACAGAGACAGCAGCAGTCCTTACCATGGCATCCGTGGACTTGCTGCTTGAGAGGCTGCGGGACGTCACCTGTTCCAGGAGGGGAGGATGGCTGGAGGAGCAGCTCTCTTCCCTGCTAGGTGATGCCGGGACCAGGGAGAGCGCGGGCAGGAGGAGGACCAGGCCCCCGGAGAGGCTCTCGTCGGAGGTAGTGACGTGCAGCCGGCGCAGGCCAAGGAGCCCCTCCGGGGACCCTGCGGAGACTGGTGGCAGCGGCATGGCTTCATCTCGCCCTGCGTCGCCCGGCAGGAATCCACCAAGCCGGCCGGCGGGCGCAGGTCATCGAGGAGTGCGGCACCTGGGCCCGCGGCGCAGCAGGGAGGCAGGCGGCCTCCCGTGAAAGAGCGGGGGCAGCGGCGGTGCAGGCACGCAGGCCAGGGGAGATGGCCGGCACCGCTATTGATGTTGCCCCCGGGAGCGCCACCGCAGCAGAGGCATCTGGCGGCGGCCCTAGCGGAGGGCTGGCTGAGAGGAGAGCACAGGGGAGAGTCGCAGCGGGCCGGCAGCAGCAGCATGACCCTATGCTGCTGGGCCCAAGAAGCTATCTGCAGGCAGCGAGAGCGGCGGGCAGAGAAGAGGAGCTGCCTGGCAGGTCACGGGGGCGTGGAGCGGACCGGGCTAATCGGCCTGGTGGGTGTTATGGATGAGTCACCGAAGGAGGAAAAAACAAAAATAATAGCTAAGTCCAGAAAACCAGAGACGTTGGAAGCTATCGGATTGCAGACCCCTGAACCTATCCACAACAACTAGCAGTAGCCGTGGGGGGTTCCTACGGTGCCCTAGACCCCTCGATCACAGCCGGGGAACTAAATTAGCCTAAAGACAGAAAGGGGAAATCTAAACTGCCCCAGAGCAGACCCCAAAGCAATAGGCAGCCCCCAACATATAATGACTGTGAAGCAAGATGAAAAACACTAACACAGATAGAAAGATAGGTTGAGCAAATGATGGGGCCCAAGCTAACTAAATAGGACAGGATAGAAAAGCTGCTGTCTGCAATCCGCAAAAACCCTATCCAAAAATGAACCAACAGACTGATAGGAAAACAGGCCCTGAAGTCGCTAGGCTTCAAAAAGACTATATCAGCACTCAGGTATATTCTGAAGACAGAGCCAGAGATCAACAGATCAGAGACAAAAATGGAATTCAGCTCACCCCCGGTCGGGGATGGCTGAACTCCAAAAAACAAGGCAAACAAAACCAGAACTAAAGTGTACAAAAGGCAGAGCAAAACTAAGCTTTGAGAAGCAGAAATCAGGCTGGTCTCCAAGAATCCAGCAGGAAAATCACCGGCAAGGCAGCAGGGCATCGGCTGCCTTATATCCAGTCATCAGTTCCTGTGACCCAGTCATCATCTACCTGCTCAGCTGTTTGGTAATCAGCCTCACTACCTTCCTTCGCCAGAAGAGGGAGTTCATCAGACCTCACTGGTGAAGGGAAAAATGAACTCACAACAGGTGGGCAAGCGCGGTCGAGATCATGGAGGAGGTCATTGGTGAGGGGTGCCGCAGGAGTTCTGCCCCCCCTTGTGATGAGGAGGCCAGGGGCGCGGTCCAGCGGAGCGGCACTGAAGATTCAGAGGACAACAGCGAACGGCAGCAGGATTCGGGACATCCGGCTGGCGGGGACACAGCACCCATGGAGCCATGTGAGTATGAGTCCATGTCTTGTTTGTCACCCAGAGGGGCAATAGCACAAGGGGTCAGGGTAAGTCAGAGGTCAGGATTGGATGGAAGGGGGATAGGGGGAGTAATTGGGGCGGAGACGCCAGGCTTGCGGGAGGTGTTGTGTAGTTTGTCCCAAGTTTTAAAAAGAATGGGGGGGGCCGCGAGCGAGACTGGGACGTCACCCATGGGGGCTTGGCTCCCGGGTGTGGGGGTCGGTCCACCTTCGGTCGGGGAGTCATTGAGGCCAGTTGGAGAGATCGGGCCTATAGGATGGGTATCAGTATCTGTTCAGACTGAGAAGGATAAGGGAGATTCGGTAAAATTGGACAACAGGGCAAGAGGGGAAGTGTATGTGTGCTTTGAAGGACCATTGGGGTCGCATTTAAAAAAGGAGGTGAAGCAGAAGAATTGGTGGGATGAGTACGTAGAGATTTTCTCTCTTCTCCCCCTGGAAAAGTTTAATTGGATAGGGGGAAGAAAGACGATAGTAAGAAAGAGGAGGAGGAATAACGGAGGTGGTAGCTTATTCCGCAGACATTTGTGAACTGGTTACAAGCATTTGCGATATTGGCAAGTGTGATAGGGGAAAAGGCTCCCGAAAACTGTTCAGGTCTGTTTTGTTACCTCGATGTGATTGGCGAGGCGCACCGTACTTATGGGGGGCAGGCGTGGCTGCGCTACGACGAACAGTTTAGGCAGAGGAAGGTGGTGAGGCCGGAGATTAGGTGGGATCAAAAGGACATTGGGCTCTGGTTGAAAGTGATGGCGCCAGTCAGGTACGGGCAGTCCTTTCACGGGAGTGGAGGTAGTGGCAATCAGCAGGAGGGGCTTGGAAGCAGTGGTCAGGGAGCGCAAGGAGGAAAAGGAAAATCAGGAACGTGCTGGCAAATCAATGAGGGGCAGTGCAAACATGGCAATACCTGTAAATTCAAACACATGTGCTCCCATTGCAACGGTGGCTCACACGGGCCCGCAAAATGTTTTAGGAAAGCAAAGGGTAAGCCAGCAGTGGGTGCCGGTCAAGGGGGAGACGCCGTTGAGGTTTCAAAGGATGGCCCCCTTTCTAAGTAGATACCCGGATCAAGATAAGACCAGGGTGATCCGGACGGGTTTCGCAGAGGGTTTTAGGATACCCCCTTCCAGCCACGTAGTACCTTTTTCTATTAAAAATTTGAGTTTGGCTGATCTGCACTCCGAAGTGGTTATTGCAACATTGCGAAAAGAAGTTGAGTTGGGTAGGATGATGGGGCCGTTTGCGTCGTTACCAGTTGAAGGGGTGATTGTTTCCCCATTGGGGGTGGTGCCAAAGAGGGAGCCTAATGAATTTAGGTTAATACAGCATCTATCTTACCCAAAGGGGTTGTCGGTCAGTGATAGTATTGCTCAGGAGTTGTGTTCGGTAGTATACACATCTTTAGACATGGCAGTACAATGGGTTCGCAAATACGGCATGGAGGCTTTGTTGGCAAAAACCGACATTGAGTCGGCCTTTAGATTGCTACCGGTGCACCTGGATAGCATTCCGTTGTTGGTATGTTTTTGGAAAGGGGGGTATTTCTTGGATAGGTGTTTGCCGATGGGTTGCACAATCTCGTGTTCTTTGTTTGAAACGTTTAGTTCCTTTTTGGAATGGGTGGTTAGGGATGTGTTGTGAGTTCATTTTTCCCTTCACCATTGAGGTCTGATGAACTCCCTCCTCTGGTAAAGGAAGGTAGTGAGGCTGATTACCAAACACCTGGGCAGCTAGATGATGACTGGGGGGCTGGAATTGAGGACTGGATATAAGGCAGCCGACGCCCTTCTGCCTTGCTGGTGATCCTGCTGGATTCTTGGAGACCAGTCTGATTCCTGCATCTCAAAGCTAAGTTTTTCTGCTCTGCTTTGTACTCTTCAGTTTTGTTTTTGTTTTGCCTTGTTTTTTGGGAGTTCTACCATCCCCGGCCGGGGGGTGAGCTGAATTCCATTTTTGTCTCTGATCTGTTGATCTTTTGCTCTGTCTTCAGAATGTACCTGAGTGCTGATATAGTCTTTTGAAGCCTAGCGACTTCAGGGCCTGTTTTTCCTATCAGTCGGTTGGCTCATTTTGGATAGGGTTTTTGTGGATGGCAGACAGCAGCTTTCCTGTCCTGTCCTATTTAGTTAGCTTGGGCCCCATCATTTGCTCAACCTATCTTTCTATCTGTGTTAGTGTTTTCATCTTGCTTCACCGTCATTATATGTTGGGGGCTGCCTATTGGTTTGGGGTCTGCTCTAGGGCAGTTTAGTTTTTCCCCTTTCTGTCTTTAGGCTATGTAGTTCTCCGGCTGTGATCGAGGGGTCTAGGGCATCGTAGGAACCCCCCACGGCTACTGCTAGTTGTTGTGGAAAGGTTCAGGGGTCTGCAATCCGATAGCTACCAACCTCTCTGGTTTTTCTGGACTTAGCTAGTATTTTGTTTTTTCCTCCTTCGGTGACTCATCATAACAGAATCACCAGCCATACCGCAGATCCTAGGGTACTCAATAGCAGGAGAGAATTGTAGAAAAAAAAAAAAAGGGTGTCAGAATTTTTTTTTTTTTGTGCATATTTTTTCCTCTATATCTCTGAGGCCGTAGGGGGAATTTTTCTCTCAATGGAGATGAAGCAATTGTCTGATCGTGTGGAGCAGCTCGCTGCTGAAGTGCGGGGAATTTCCGCCTATCTTGCTCATTCACAAGCTGCTGATCCAAAGATTCCTACTCCTGATGTGTTTTTTGGGGATCGGTCTAAATTCTTGAATTTCAAGAATAATTGTAAATTATTTTTTGCCTTGAAGCCTAACTCGTCGGGGAGCTCCGCGCAGCAGGTTAAGATTGTCATCTCTTTGCTGCGCGGCGATCCCCAGGATTGGGCGTTTTCTTTGAAACCTGATGATCCTATTCTGAATAATGTGAACGCATTTTTTCAAGCGTTGGGGTTGTTGTATGATGAACCTAATGCTATTGAGAAGGCTGAAAAGACCCTGTTGGCATTAAGCCAGGGTCGGGATTCGGCAGAGTTGTACTGTCAAAACTTCCGAAAGTGGGCGATCCTTACTACCTGGAATGATGGTGCCTTGGCAGCCCTCTTTCGGAAGGGTTTGTCAGAAACTGTTAAAGATACTATGGTGGGATTTCCTGTTCCCTCTGGTCTTGACGATTCTATGTCATTAGCCATTCAGGTGGATCGGCGTTTACGTGAACGCAAAACTACACGAGAGATGTTGCCACCTGTTGAACAAATGTCTGAACCTATGCAATGTGATAGAGTTTTGTCTAGGGCGCAACATCAGGAGTTCAGAAGGCATAATAAGCTGTGGTTTTTTGTGGAGATGCCTCGCATATTATTTCTGTCTGCCCTAAACGAGAGAAATGTTGTGCACACACGTTTTCTGTGGGTGGTGTTCAACCTAAGTTTCTTCTGGCAATTAGTCTGATCTGCTCCCTGTCCACATTTTCCGCCAAGGCTTTTGTGGATTCGGGAGCAGCTCTGAACCTGATGGACTTGGATTTTGCTAAACGTTGTGGATTTCCTATGACACCTCTGCGGACGCCTATCCCTTTGAGGGGTATTAATGCTACTACTTTGGCGAAGAATAAACCTCAGTTTTGGACCCAGGTGGTAATGCGGGTCGCCCCAGACCATCAAGAAAATTGCAGATTTTTGGTGTTGCATAATTTGCGTGATACCATTGTTCTGGGGTTTCCCTGGTTGCAAATCCATAATCCAGTTCTGGATTGGAAATCTTTGTCTGTGGTGAGTTGGGGTTGTCGGTGTGCCCTTAGTGACGCTCCTGTTTTCTCCACCTCTCCCCAGTCGCATGATGTTCCTGACTATTTGGCTGACTTTTATGATGTATTTAGTGAGAATGAGTCTGTGTCTTTGCCTCCTCATAGGAGTTATGACTGTGCAATTGAGCTGAACCCGGGGTGTAAATTCCCCAAGGGTCGGCTTTTCAATTTATCTGTACCCGAGCACGAGGCTATGAGTTCCTATATTAAGGAGTCATTGGAGAAGGGTCATATTAGACCATCCTCTTCACCCTTAGGTGCTGGGTTTTTTTTCGTGGCTAAAAAGGATGGTTCATTAAGGCCTTGTATTGACTATCGTGCCCTCAACAAAATTACTGTTAAATATCAGTATCCGTTACCCCTGATTTCTGATCTATTCTCCAGAGTTAAAGGTGCTTGCTGGTTTACCAAGCTTGACCTCAGGGGGGTGTATAATCTTATTTGCATTAAGCATGGGGATGAATAGAAGACGGCGTTTAATACTCCGGAGGGACATTTTGAGTACCTGGTGATGCCTTTTGGGCTCACTAATGCCCCTTCTGTCTTCCAGTGCTTCATGAACGATATATTCCGAGACTTTGTGGATAAATTTTTGGATTATCTATCTGGATGATATTTTGATCTTCTCCAAGAATTGGGACTCTCATGTGGAACATGTTCGGACTGTGTTCCGGATTTTGAGGGAGAATTCTCTGTATGTCAAGGGATCGAAATGCCTTTTTGGGTTACAGAGGATTTCATTTTTGGGATTTATTTTGTCTCCGTCAACTATTGAAATGGACCCGGCCAAGGTACAGGCCATTTATGATTGGGTTCAGCCCACTTCTTTGAAGGCCCTCCAGAAGTTTTTGGGTTTTGCTAATTTTTATCGGAAATTTATAGCTAATTTTTCTGGTATTGCCAAGCAATTGACGGATTTGACTAGGAAGGGTGCTGATGTGCTGAATTGGTCTCCGGAGGCTGTTTCTTCCTTTCAGGAGCTGAAGCGAAGATTCACTTCTGCTCCGGTTTTGCGGCAACCTGATGTCTCACTCCCGTTTCAGGTGGAGGTGGACGCTTCTGAGATTGGTGCAGGAGCGGTGTTGTCCCAAAAAGATCCTGTGACATCTAAAATGAATCCTTTTCCAGAAAGTTCTCCCCATCCGAACGTAACTATGATGTGGGGAATCGGGAACTGTTGGCCATGAAATGGGCATTTGAGGAGTGGAGACATTGGTTGGAGGGAGCCAAACACCAAGTCGTGGTCCTTACTGACCACAAGAATTTGATTTACCTGGAGTCGGCCAAGCGCTTGAATCCTAGACAGGCTAGGTGGGCCTTGTTTTTCACACGTTTTGATTTTGTGGTCTCTTTTCTTCTGGGCACTAAGAATGTCAAGGCAGACAGCCTCTCTAGTAGTTTCCTTGCTGATTCTCCTGTTGTGACTAAGCCTGCTACCATCTTAGGCGAGGGGGTAGTTCTTTCTGCCATCTCGCCTGATTTGAGACGTGCTCTGGAAGAGTTTCAGGAGGACAAACCTGAGCATTGTCCCAGTGGAAAGTTGTATGTTCCTGACCAGTGGAGGAAGAGAGTGATGTCTGAAGTTCATTGCTCTGCATTGGCTGGTCAACCAGTTATTTTTGGTACTAGAGATCTGGTGAGTCGGTCTTTTTGGTGGCCCGCCTTGTCTCATGATGTCAGGAGTTTTGTGCAGTCCTGTGGGACTTGCTCCCGGTCTAAACCTTGTTCTCGCTCTAGTGGCTTGTTGATGCCTTTGCCGGTGCCCAGGAGGCCATGGACCCATATTTCAATGGATTTTATCTCTGCTATGCCTGTCTCTCAGAGAATGACTGTTATTTGGGTGATTTGTGATAGATTCTCTAAGATGGTCCATCTTGTACCACTCCCTAATTTGCCATCTTCCTGAGTTGGTGCCCTTGTTTTTGCAACAGGTGGTTCGCTTGCACGGGATTCCTGAGAACATTGTATCTGACAGAGGAGTTCAGTTTGTGTCTATAATTTGGAGGACTTTCTGTTCCAAGCTGGGAATTCAGTTGTCCTTCTCCTCTGCGTTTCACCCTCAGACCAATGGGCAGACGGAGAGAACAAACCAGACTTTGGAGTCGTATTTGAGATGTTTTATTTCTGCCGATCAGGATGATTGGGTTTCATTTTAGCCCTTGGCCGAATTTGCTTTAAATAATAGAGCTAGTTCTGCCACTTTGATGTCACCTTTTTTTTGTAACTTTGGTTTTCACCCTTGATTTTCTTCAGGGCAGGTGGAGCCTTCTGCCTGCCCAGGTGTTGACACTGTGGTGGAGAGAATGCACCAGATCTGGGACCAAGTTGTGGATAAGTTGTCTCTCTCCCAGGAAAAGGCCCAGCGGTTTTCCAACCGGCGTAGGACCATTGGTCCCCAGTTTAAGGTGGGTGATATGGTTTGGTTGTCATCAAAAAATATCGCTATGAAGGTGGCTTCTAAGTTTAAGCCTAGATTTATTGGACCTTACAAGATTTTGGAGATTATTAATCCTGTCTCTTTTCGTTTGGCTCTTCCTGTCACACTGTCACATTTAAAATTCATAATGTGTTTCATAAGTCCTTGTTGAAGAGGTTTGTTGAATCAGTAGTTCCTGTGGTGGCACCTCCTGACCCTATATTGGTTGAAGGTAACATGGAATATGAGGTAGAGAAGATACTGGATTCCCATCTGGCTAGACGGAGACTCCAGTATTTGGTAAAGTGGAAGGGTTATGGTCAGGAGGATAATTCCTGGGTCTCTGCCTCTGATATTCATGCCGAAAGATTGGTTCGTGCCTTTCATCGGGCTCACCCGGATCGCCCTGGTGGCATGGATGAGGGTTCGGTGACCCCTCCTCAAGGGGGAGGTACTGTTGTGAGTTCATTTTTCCCTTCACCATTGAGGTCTGATGAACTCCCTCCTCTGGTGAAGGAAGGTAGTGAGGCTGATTACCAAACACCTGGGCAGCTAGATGATGACTGGGGGGCTGGAATTGAGGACTGGATATAAGGCAGGCCGACGCCCTTCTGCCTTGCTGGTGATCCTGCTGGATTCTTGGAGACCAGTCTGATTCCTGCATCTCAAAGCTAAGTTTTTCTGCTCTGCTTTGTACTCTTCAGTTTTGTTTTTGTTTTGCCTTGTTTTTTGGGAGTTCTGCCATCCCTGGCCGGGGGTGAGCTGAATTCCATTTTTGTCTCTGATCTGTTGATCTTTTGCTCTGTCTTCAGAATGTACCTGATTGCTGATATAGTCTTTTGAAGCCTAGCGACTTCAGGGCCTGTTTTTCCTATCAGTCGGTTGGCTCATTTTGGATAGGGTTTTTGCGGATGGCAGACAGCAGCTTTCCTGTCCTGTCCTATTTAGTTAGCTTGAGCCCCATCATTTGCTCAACCTATCTTTCTATCTGTGTTAGTGTTTTCATTTTGCTTCACCATCATTATATATTGGGGGCTGCCTATTGCTTTGGGGTCTGCTCTGGGGCAGTTTAGTTTTTCCCTTTCTGTCTTTAGGCTATGTAGTTCCCCGGCTGTGATCGAGGGGTCTAGGGCATCGTAGGAACCCCCTACGGCTACTGCTAGTTGTTATGGATAGGTTCAGGTGTCTGCAATCTGATAGCTACCAACCTCTCTGGTTTTTCTGGACTTAGCTAGTATTCTGTTTTTTCCTCCTTCGGTGACTCATCATAACAGGGATGTTTCCGGTGTTCCATCTGTCATTCATTACTTGGATGATTTTTTGTTTATAGGGCCACCGGAGTCGGCTTTATGTAGGAATACCTTGGCCGCCATGGAATGGGTGGCAGAGGCTTTTGGGGTGCCGTTGGCGAGGGAAAAGACCGAAGGCCCCTGTACGGTTTTGAGTTTTCTGGGCATACTGATTGATTCGGAAAGAATGGAGTGTCAGCTACCAGAGGATAAATTGTCCTTGCTGAAGCAGGAGGTTCTCAGGGTTAGGAGATTAAGGAAGGTGACATTGAAAGAGTTGCAGTCGTTGCTAGGCCGATTGAATTTCGCATGCAGGATAATGCCCATGGGCCGAATTTTTTGCCGTAGGTTGTCCGGTGCGACGGCTGGGGTGCGATGGTCGCATCATTTCATTCGGGTGACTAGGGAACACAGGGAGGATCTGGCGGTGTGGCAGCATTTTTTGGAAAATTACAATGGTAGATCTTTGATCCAACAGGAATTTTTGAACAATTTTGAGTGTGAGATTTATACGGGCGCAGCAGGCGGGGTCGGTTATGGGGCCTATTGTAGGGGTCGGTGGAGCGTTGGCAAGTGGCCCGATCGGTGGCATCAGAGAGGCTTGACGAAAAATCTAGCTTTGCTGGAATTGTTCCCCATTGTGGTGGCAGTATGGATTTGGGGCGAGATGTTTGAGAATAGGAGAGTTAGGTTTCATTGTGATAACATGAGCGTGGTGTCGGTGATCAACACTTTGTCCGCTTCTTCTCCCCGGTGATTAAGCTGGTGAGGGAATTGGTGGTACGGTGCCTGGAATTGAACACTTGGATTACTGTGGTGCATGTGCCGGCCGTGCAAAACTCTATAGCGGATGCTTTGTCTTGTTTGCAGTGGGAGCACTTCCGGGAACTGGCACCAGAAGCGGAGGCCTCAGGAGCAGAAAGCCCTTTGCATTTGTGGCAGATTATTATGAACGAGCAGGAACGTTGATCCGGGAGTCGGTTACGAGACAAACTTGGGCGTCATACGAAGCAGCAAGGAACATATGGCGGGCTTGGGTGTCCCATTGGGGAGCATTGGAGTCCGAAGAAGACAGGACATCGGTGGTGTTGTTTCTAGTTGGCAGGGCGGCTGAAACGGGCTGGTCAGTTACGAGGGTTAATAAATTCATTGCTGGCCTGGCTTTTGGCTTTAAGTTGGAAGGTTCGGTTGATGTCAAGAAGAATTTCCTGGTTAGACAAGCGTTAAAAGGTTTCCGAAAAGGGACCCAGAGTTTTGACAGGCGTCGACCTATTTCGTTTAGCACGCTTGAAGGGTTGGGGAGAGTTCTGGAAAGGATTTGTAGTTCTCCATTTGAGGTGGCATTGTTCAAATTGGCTTTTTCTTTAATGTTTTTTGGGGCTATGTGGATAGGTGAATTAGTGTCATGTAGTAGAGACAGGGCTGGAGGTTTGCTGGCGGAGGATTGTGAATTTTGGAATGGGGGATTGTTTTTTGGATTCGGCGTTCAAAAACTGATCAGTTGGGAAGGGGTAAGCGAGTGGTATTGGGGAGAGTGGAAGGGGCTGTGATGTGCCCGGAAAAGTGTTTGGAGTCATGTTGGAGCTTGTGGTCGGGTCGAGTGGGCCCCTTACTGTGCCACGAGGGCAGTGCCTTTTTTTTCTCATTTGCAGTTTATTGCGGTTCTTAAGAAAGGTTTGTGGGAGTTGGGTCTCCCTCCTGGTTCATACGGGTCACATTCTTTTAGGATTAGTGCGGCCTCTGAAGCAGATAGTCGTGGTTTGGGGGTGGATGAGATCAAGCGTATCGGCCACTGGAATTCCGATCGATACTTGACATATGTGCGGCATTGATGGGGCTGGGGTGAATGGTTTGGGGGTGATTAACAATTGCTGCTTTTGTTATGTATTTCAGGTCGGGATCCGTACTTGGCCTGGATTTTCGGACACTCGTTTGTGTATTGGGGGGCGCTTCGGGCGGATGTGAGGCCGGATGGTAGGCAATTGGGTTTTCGGAGGGATCGAGTTGTCATTCGATGGTTGGGACTTCGAGGGATGGTCTGGAGCAGGGCTTTGTCAGAATTTTCTAGATTTGCTCGTTTGGATAAGGCTCCCGACATTTTGGTTGTACATCTGGGAGGAAATGATTTGGGCGTCAAACCTGTCAGGGAGTTGATTAGGGACATTCGCTTTGACTTTTTGAGGTTGTGGGCATCATTTCCTGGGGTGCTGACGGTTTGGTCTGATATTGTTCCCAGAAAGAAGTGGAGGGTGGCCCGATCGTTAAAAGGGATTAACAGGGCAAGGGTGAAGTTGAACCGGGCTGTATCCAGTTTTGTTTCCAGAAATGGGGGTATCTGCGCACGGCATTTTTGAATTGGGGGTTGGTAATTTTTGGAAGGACGACGGGGTTCACTTGAACGAGATCGGAATTGATTTATGGGCATTGGCAATACAAGGTGGAATCGAAAGAGCACTGGTGGTGTTGGGGCACTCACGAGTCTGAGGTGGTCATGGCTGTGCGTGGTTGGCGAGGGGCTTCTTGGAGTTGACGCTGAATCAGCGAAAAGGAATTGGAAGTTAAAATTCTGGACAGTTAAAAATTGTTTCGGTGGATCTGGCTTTTGGTACGGCTCTGGACAGGGTTTTACCCGGGAGCTTTTGGTGGTTGGACTTCACAGAATGGGATGTTTGGTGCCCTCGAGCTGGTGGTTTACGGCTTAGGGTAATGTGGAGTTTTAAGTTCTTGTGTTTTTGCCAAATATTTAGCCAGAATTTTTGGGGCTCCAAGAACCCTCCCCTCATGTCATATAAGATTGTGTATTTAATACTTATTGTAAATGTTTATGCTATTTGTTAATAAACTGGCCGCTGTGGCCAAAATTATCCAAAGAAGAAAATGTGTAGTGTCTTTATTTTAATAGGGTGGCTGTTTTTTCCTAGTACGGGAAGTGTATAGTGGGGGGTACAGGATGAGGGAAAACCCACAGATTGGCCATACATGGTCAAGACGGGGCAGGAATAGGCGCAGCTCATATGTAAGCCTCACATGACTGCGCTGGGGACAAGAAGGGGTTTTTTATTTTGTTTTGAAATCTGGTGGGAAGGATGGGATTGGTGGTTCAGGGATAGGGGAGGAGAGCTGGGGGTGGGGCGTTATATAGGGATAGGAATAGTGCGGGAACCCCTCACTTCAGCCTGAAGGACAGCAGGAGAAGAAACACCCACCCACTCTCTGTTTAAATCACATGGGGTTGGTCGAGGTTGAGCTGGGAGCATGGTGAAGACATATTAGCGGTGGTTCAAATGGAGGTTGCTTCGTCACAGTGGCAGAGTTGGCGGGAGGTGGGGTTCTTGGAGTTGACGCTGAATCAGCGAAAAGGAATTGGAAGTTAAAATTCTGGACAGCTAAAAATTGTTTCGGTGGATCTGGCTTTTGGTTACGGCTCTGGTCGGGGTTTTACCCGGGAGCTTTTGGTGGTTGGACTTCCCGGAATGGGATGTTTGGTGCCCTCGAGGTGGTGGTTTATGGCTGAGGGTAATGTGGAGTTTTAAGTTCTTGTGTTTTTGCCAAATATTTAGCCAGAATTTTGGGGGCTCCAAGAACCCTCCCCTCATGTCATATAAGATTGTGTATTTAATACTTATTGTAAATGTTTATGTTATTTGTTAATAAACTGGCCAAAATTATCCAAAGAAGATAATGTGTAGTGTCTTTATTCTAATAGAGTGGGTGTTTTTCCTAGTACGGGAAGTGTATAGTGGGGGTACAGGATGAGGGAAAACCCCCAGATTGGCCATACGAGGTCATGATATCTGCATACTCATGCGGACTTGGAGAATCATATTGCCAGCATGTGTTTACTGTAAAATGAAAGCTGTGAATTAAAATCCCTAAAATTAAATGTGGAATTGCAGTTTTTGGGTACTTCGCCACATTTGGAATTTGTTTCCCGCATTCCAGTACATGATAAAATGGATTATGTTAATCAAAAGTACAACTCATCCTGCAAGAAACAAGTCCTCATATGGCTAAGTTGACGGAAGAATGCAAAAGTTATGGCTCATGGAATAAGGGGAGAAAAAAAACAAAGGCACAAAAATGGTGCTGTATATGGAGGGGGATGTGCTATGCATGACGTACCTGCTGTCCCGGTACTGTTATGTTATGGCTATGTCCATTTGTGTATGACATATTTTATAAGAAATATATAATGTTATTCTTTGATATGTCAGTTAATGATGCTAAAGACTGGTATTGATACACTTATAATAATAATAATAATAATAATAATAAATTTTATTTTTATAGCGCCGACATATTCCGCAGCACTTTACATTTCAGAGGGGATTTGTACAGACAATAGGCATTACAGCATAACAATAATCACATACAGTAGATTATAACAAATAACAAGAGGAGTGAGGGCCCTGCTCGCAAGCTTACAGTCTATGAGGAAAGAGGTAGACACGAAAGGTGGGTGGTAACAGTTGCTCTGATTGTATGGACCAGCCATAATGTTAAGTGTGTAACAGTACAGTACACTTAAATGTGTATTACCATGTTGCAAACTGTATATAATGTATAATTCATTTACTGCTGTATTTACAATAATAGGGTAAGTGTAGTTATAATGGTGGCCACTAGATGGGGCCATTACAGTGTACAAGGCTCTCAGTGTGTAGTGGTTATCATAGGAAACACTTAACAGTAGGAGGGGCTTCTGTGTGATAAGTAAGTGTACAGTGTAAGTTTTAGAGCAGAAGGGCGGGAGCACCCGAAGAGTCCACATGGGCTATAAGCCCAGGACACCACAGCAGCCATGTAACGTTTAAACAAGAAGCTCAGCCATCCACAGCACCAGGCCAGGACATCACCAGGTCATTACAGCAGGTGATCACAGTGAACTGGGAACAGAGAGTTGAGATAGAAACAGTGACCAAGCTGGGACACAGGTGGCTCCAGAATGTGCAACTCATCACTTGGGCTGATGCCTTCAGATCCGGGGTGAAACGGCTGAAGGGACACTCAGATGTAGTGAGCTTGGACTGGGAGAATGCTGTTTCACCGCAGGAGACAGTGCAGAAGTGCAGGTCACTTGCCATGTGGCAACTGACTGCAGGAGCTGATGAATGTATGTCTGGGGCGAAACAGACAGGTGAATGTCTACCCGTAGCGGAGCTGAACAGGGAGGATGCTGAGGGCTTATCTGGGACGGTCCGACCTGGGTACGTGCTGTGCAACCATGAGAGAAATGCAGGGAAAGAGAAGGAACAATGCAGTGTGAAGCATGTTGTTAATCTTGTGAAGACTATGGACGTGCTGTGTAGAGAATTCAGTAAAGATGTTCTTCTTAAAGTTGAAATAGACTGTGTCTCAGATAATGCAAATCTGCCTGGAGAGGATCCCCTGCGGCATAGGGAAGATCTTGAAGGAGCCGGACCTGAAGACACAGGTATGCTGACTAATGAACATTGTTTTCCTGTGAGGGGAGGCCAGGACACTAATTGCTCCGGTGTCCTCGGCCATGACTACGGTCCTGGCTGACCCTTACATACAAGTAAATAAAAATAATTAAACTTAAAAGAAATACACAACACCTTCCCTTTATGGATTTTTTAAATTACCGGACATAGTGATCAATGGATTTAAAAGATACTACTGGCTAAGGATTTTGTGCCAGGATTTGATCCAAAGGGGCCTGTTCTTGTTATATTTGATTTAAACCATTATTGTACTCTGATTCTATGGCGTATAATTGACCCAAAAGTTCATGTATTCTCGTTTTAGGCACCATTCTTTGAGGGTGAATGGTGTAATATATAACAATGGTGGTATCCTTGTATACACTACAGCTAATTAAAGTTGTACGTAGAAAACTAATTTGGATTTTTTTTTTCTTTTTATGTTTCAAGGTCTCAAAAAATTTTCCATATTTTTTTGCATTTTATTAAGACTCCTAATGACTATGTTTATTCTTTAAAAACTTAAGTCGTTCCATAGCTGAGGAAACTCAATCTTTATCACAGGAGATAACTTTAATATAGAGTCTGGCTCGTTACCATGAAAAGCTTAGGGCCAAGAACACAAGCTACAAAACAACAAGGGAAGTTTTGCTGTGACCGGCCAACTGTTTAATTGCATTCAGGACAGATCAATAAGTAGTTCTTGCAAAGAAATATTTACAGCCTATTTAGATTGAGGCGGTAGAAGTGGCCAGAGAAGCAGCTCATTTAGCAAAAGTCTTCCGAATGCAAAACTTTGTCTCAGAAGCTAGACTTCTAAAAGTTACCGCGCGATAATGTTACTTATAGATCCTGGGTGCACTGAAGAGCATGATGCACCATAGGTAAAGATTACTCTAAGCTCAGCTACTCAGGTCATTTACAATAACAGGAATGTGCATGGAGTGTCGTTCTGCTCTTTAAATTTATGATCCATACACACAATTTACCCTACTGAATAATACCAGGTCTCAATCATCATGGGAAAACAAAGGAAAAATAATTAAATGGGTTGTCCCTCTAAAAAACATGGATGTTTGAATACATTTAAAGTGAAAATAGATTCAATTTACTAGTTGAGCTGCTGATCTGTGTAGAGATGAGCAGATCAGGCAAAATTCGAATTTTCCTGTTCATACACTTTTTCCCAAGAAATGTGATTTGCAGAAAAGGTATTAATCTGTCCCTTATTATCTACAGACTGAACCCTGACTCAAACTGATGGTGTCACTGTCAGAGGTAACATCACTGTAATGTCTATCTGAGACCACAGGCTCAAAAAAGCTACCTCGGACTGACACAAACTGATGGTGTCACTGTCAGAGGTAACATCACTGTAATGTCTATCTGAGACCACAGGCTCAAAAAAGCTACCTCAGCCACTTTGACTGGCAGATTCCAGAGAAACCCCAACTCCAGGGATCTTGACTTAAGGTACTGTCACACTTAGCGATGTACCAGCGATCCCGACCAGCGATATGACGCGGTCAGGATCGCTGGTACATCGCTAAGTGGTCGCTAGTGAGCTGCCACACAGGCAGATCTCACCAGCGACATCGCTGGGGACGGGGATCGCTACTTACCTGTCACACCAGGCGATCCTGTGTCCTCCCGCCCGGCTCCACGCGTCGCTCGTCCTCACAGCAGGAAGCGTCGCAGGAAGCAGACGACGAGAAGCGGTCCTGAACGTTCTCGCGCGATCAGCGATAACCAGCGGGGGAGCCGGTCGTAGGTAAGTATCAGACACAGCGATATCGCTAGCAATATCGCTATAACGTCACTAGTTATAGCGATATTGCTAGCGATATCTCTTAGTGTGACAGGCCCTTTACAACAGGGTCCATTGGTCTGCTACCTATGGAAGGGCTGACATCCGGAGGTGCGCAGGAATGGTTGCTAAAGGGCATTTCTCACATAGCGAGATCGCTAGCGATATCGCTACAGCGTCACCGATTTTGTGATGCAACAGTGATCTCGCCAGCGATCTCACTTTGTGTGACACTTACCTGCGACCGGCCCCCCCGCTGGATATTGCTGATCGTGCTTGACTGGCCTGGTCCATTTTTTCGTCGTTGGCTTCCCACTGGCCGGCATGCATCGCTGTGTTCAGCGCCGACTAGCGACGTCGCAGAATTCATGGACGCATTCGGAAGTCATCAGAATTGCTGCGGTGTGAAGGTAACAGAAACCCCCGACGGATCGCTGTATCGCTGCTGCGTCGCTGGTGAGATCTGCCTGTTTGGCAGCTCACTAGCGACCATTTAGCAATGCACCAGCGATCCTGACCGGGTCGTATCGTTGTCGGGATTGCTGGTGCATCGCTAAATGTAACGGGACCCTAAGGAGGGTCATAGCTGATAAGTAGCATAATGGACAAAATTAGGATCCATAAGAATAGTAAGAAAACATAAGCCCAGGTATAAACAAGGAGCAATGAAACAACAAGGAGCTAAACAGAGCGGACTGAACCAGAGAAGCACAAGACTATATATGGCAGTTCCCAGCAGTAAGCTGGAAGATAAAGAAGGGTGTGATGCTTTCCAATTAGCTGAAGTTAGACAGCACATAGGCCTATACTGCCAGACTGGATGGTACTAAAGACCTTAGATACCCAACTCTAAGATGCTGGACAGAGTTTCGCCAGCCCAGAGCTTCAGATTCCAACGTCTTTTCTATCACCAGCGCGGCTCGTAGAATGAATACCACAGTGCCTGGTGACAGAAGTAGATGTCACAGGAGCGGTTCCAGGTGAATATGTTACAATCATCGTGCTTTGATTTAGATGGGTGATTTACTAAATATTCAAAAAAATATATAAATATCTTTATCCACTTCAGTCAGTGATTTCATATTCTAAAACTCCCCAATATGACACTTGCCGTATCTTATTACAAGGTTCTATCAACTCCATCATGGCTTGCAGGTATGGTATGACGGATAAGCTAATCCCATGAGCTCATGTGCCAGTTGCATGGCTATGACGCGCCCCAGAGGCCGTGGGATACTCGGTACCGGGCTGGTCATCTTAAAGGGATATGTCACAGTGGCAGTGACCCTCTCTGTGGCCCCAGGCGGTCATGTAAAAGGGGAGTATTGATTAGGGATAAAGTCTATGTAGTGACTCGTGGCGCCAGTTGAAGTGTTCGACTGTAGTATAGCCGGCACTGCAGATGATCCCTGGGGGAGTAGATGGTGATGGCAGTGCAGATGTTTAACCCTCTCCAACCAGGGCTGACCCCCAGAGATTGTGATGGAAGTAGAAGGCATGGAGTAATAAGGCAGGAGACAAGGAAAGTCACTTTATCATTTACTGTAGTTCAGGTGCAGTTCAGAGGAGATATTACAACTCTCACCAGGTTACAGTCTGCTCTGCAGAATGGGAGTTATCCTTCCCTGCTGTGACTCAGTGTAACTTCCTGCTATTCTAATCCCTTCAGGGACCAAGGCTTCCCGGAGTCTAGATCTTCCAGTATAGCCACTACTCACTGTGTATTCCTCCTCTGGCAACTTGCATCTTGGATCCTGTGTGAAGCTCAAGTTCCTTCTTGCACAATCCTTCACTGATCCTAGTCGCTGTAGTATTCCCAGGGAAAACACTGCTGTTGGTTGTATAAACTCACACAGTCTCTCAGCTAACCACCCTGCTCTGAAAGCATGGATGGCCTAGGGAATGACCCCCTTATTCTTCTTAGCTTTGCTCCTGGAGGAAGCGCATGTCATGGTTTCCAGGAGCGTTCTCCATCTTCTCCACCTTCTTCTCCACTGAAAACAACTCTACGACTCCTCCCCCTCCCAGTTAGGGTATGTCTGCAAAGCTCTAAGCTTCAGACAAGTAGGGGAGTGAGGTAAATTGTGTGTGTTTGTTGTGGTCTCTAGCAGAGAAAGCATAACTCCCATTGCTCACAAAACACATGCAAAACAGTACATATTTAACCCTTTTGTGGTGAAAAAGAAACACCTAAGCATATCCCTTAGAACAAGCCATGAAGTATAAACTAGAAACACCCAACAATAAAACTTCTCACATGGCCATATAATATCAAATGTAATTTTTATTGAAAAATATATAAAAACATTAAAACGCAGCAGGTACCACAAGACACAGGAAAAAACAAGGTGAGTAACCCAAGGAGCACTCCAAAGAGAGTTGCAAACATATATATCTCTCTCTGTATACACAGAACAAAAACCGTAACACCAATGTTTCAATACATATTATAGACATCAGAAAGGTTCTATGCAATTGTAAACGCATATAAAAAATATGGCTGTCAATAAAGATGGTATATAAAAAATGAAAAAAATCATGAAACAACTCACATCCATTGGTAGCACATAGTGCAACTATTGTATATAGTAGCAATAGTTACAAATATAGGATTATATATCTAAAAAATATCTGATAATATACATATAAATATGTGGTCAGGAAACAGTGCCCCTAGTTACCAACAACGGATGGCTAATAGTTTATAAAAAATCATACAGACAGCTAGAAGCAACAATAATATGCATCTTACATAGAGATATAATAAAGTATAATTACCTACAAAGAGACTCCAAGGGGACCCGCCACACCCGACGCGCGTTTCACATTGAAATGCTTCATCCAGGGGTGAAGGACGAAGCATCGGGTGTGGTGGGTCCCCTTGGAGTCTCTTTGTATGTAACTATACTTTATTATATCTCTATGTAAGATGCATATTATTGTTGCTTCTAGCTGTCTATATGATTTTTTATAAACTATCAGCCATCCGTTGTTGGTAACGAGGGGCACTGTTTCCTAACCACATATTTATATGTATATTATCAGATATTTTTTAGATATATATATCCTATATTTGTAACTATTGCTACTGAATACAATAGTTGCACTATGTGCCACCAATGGATGTGAGTTCTTTCATGATTTTTTTCATTTTTTATATACCATCTTTATTGACAGCCATATTTTTTATATGAGTTTACAATTGCATAGAACCTTTCTGAGGTTGGGTTCACGCTTGCGTTTTTTTGAGCTGATTTTTGCGCAAAAAAAGCATGCATTTTTTCCTATACTTTACTTGGGTGCACATGCGTTTGTACGAGTTTGTATGCGCATGCGTTTTTTTGTAGTGTGCGCTCGGGCGCACAAAATGCATCCTGTTGCATTTTGTGTGCGTCCGACTTGCCCCCAAAAAACGCATGTGCACGCAATGCATTTTTTTTCACCCAAACACCCATTATAGTCTATGGGTGCGCAAAAAAACGCACCCAAACCAGCAAAAAAAATGCACACAAACGCATGATGCATTTTTTATGTGCGTTTGCACTGCGCACAGTGTGCAGCGCAAAAAAACGCAAGTGTGAAAGTAGCCTGATGTCTATAATATGTATTGAAACATTGGTGTTACGGTTTTTGTTCTGTGCATACAGAAATATATATATATATATTTGCAACTCTCTTTGGAGTGCTCCTTGGGTTACCCACCTTGTTTTTTCCTGTGTATTGTGGTACCTGCTGCGTTTTAATGTTTTTATTTAATTTTCAATAAAAATTACACTTGATATTATATCAAATATGAAAGAAAAGATAAAGGTAAAGTCAGGTAATGGTCTGAGGTCAAAATACGAGGAAGATAGAGTTTCAGAGCAAAGGGGCTAGGCAAATGGATGGTCAGAACAAGGTCCAAGGTCAGGCAGCAATAGATTAACAAACAGAGCACAGGAATACAAGGCAAAGCACCACAGACCAAATGCTATATTTGGCAGATATCCGGGACTGACAGCTTAGCTAAGTAACTGGGAAATCATTTAGAACAGGGAACACCTGAAGGAAACTCAGCACCTCCTAGTCTCAGATTAGATGGCTGAGCTGTCTATCAAAATACCGACAGCTTAGCACACCCCTGCACTAGATTGGATCACTGAGCTGTCACTCACTGCTTCCTATACACACTGAGAAGTGGAAAACTATCAGTTGACAATGCACTACAGAGATCAACGGTGTTGTAGAGAATTCTGCAATTTAGTAACTTGATATGATTCATTCTTATAACTCTAGATTCATCCTGAAAAGAATGGTATCACCCCTCCCTCCTCCACTATAGAATTCATTAGGAAGAGAGAAATTCACAATATTGTTCAATTTAATTGACTTTTATCAAAGCCGGAAAAGCATAAAACCTCGGAGTTAGTTGTGACTGCTCTGATTGTGGTACGTGGATAGTTAGACAGCTTCCCTCCCAGGATGTGTAGTGTTTGCTCTTTGAATATCAAGCTTCAGGATTATAAAATGGAGATACACAGCTGTCGGGGGTCCACGATTCCTGCCGGCACACCTTTCAAATTTCCGAGATACCTACAGAGGGAAACACACTGGTAGCCGGGAAAAATCATCTCTCTAATAACCACTTGGAGATGTAAATTCACAAGTTGAATTCATCTTTCTTATTATAGGAGTTTTTCTACCCACAGATAATAAATTAGACATTCAGCTAGCCTCGCTGACATTTTCAGTGCCATGGCTGTTACATTAACTCATCACTGTCAGGTCTTATCAAAGGTGGAATAACAGGTCCATTAGATATTGCTGTCACGCAGCGTGGCATTCCCGGGAATAGAACAGTTAAAATGACTATGAACAATACCTTCTATAGAGATGCGGACACCCTGCAGAAGAAACCTTTAACTCGCTTCAGGCTCAAGACAAATGTGACCAATTCTGGCCATTAAAAGGGGCTCAAATGCTAAAGTTTATTCTTGAAATTTTCATTGAAAAAAATACGGTAGTTATGCATAGCATTTTGTTATATTTTAATATTTATTTTTTCTTTCCACCATTGGAGAATGAGTTGACATTTTCATTGGTGTCATTTTGTTGCCCTTTTTTTTATCAGACTCTGTATTCAATGAAGAGTAGGATCTCTGTTACTATAAGGGTAGGTTCACACAAGTGTATGAAAAATACTTCAGCGTTTCATCCAGAAAACACAGGTGATTTTTTTCTTCATTTGTCATGCGTATGAAACCCGTTTTTCTACAGCGGATATTAATCATTTACAAGATTATTTACAGTTTCCTATGTTACAGATTTGCAATGTATCCATTAAAAAATGTAAAAAAAATGGATGATATATTGTGGCTCTGTACGGCATCCAATTTTTTTTTCGCATCCATAGACTTGAATGAGTGAGTCTCATCCAATTTACTGAAGAAACTAGTCAATTCTGCAATTTTGTTCACGTGCAGAATCAGTCAGTGAAAAGAATTGCTCACCTGCTGTCACGAACCATTTTGGGATTTGTGACAGCTCTGGTTCCACTCAGTTTAAAACTTTTTTCCTTTTGGACCATCGTTAATGTCAGGTTTTCCTCGCTGGCAATCTGGTGTTACTGCAGTGCCGCTGGGTCAGCTGATGTGGGTGGTGACCACTCCCACCAGCCTGTAAAAGGTCACCTGATGCTTCAGCTGACTGTTGGTGATACAGTTCCTTTCTGGAGACCAGCCCAGGAGGAGCAGTTGTCAGGTGTCAGCCACGTCTGGTGTTTGGAGTCCAGTTGCAGTTATTATCTGCGGTGTGCAGTTTTGCAGCGGTGTACATTAGCTAAGGCTACTTTCACACTTGCATTTTTCGTGCTGCGTGCGTAGTGCAAACGCATCATGCGTTTTTTATGCGAGTTTTCTTGTTTTTTGCGCAAGGTTTTTTTAAAAAAAAACCATGCTTTTTTTTGCGCTGACGTGCGCATGACCATGTGCACGTCAGCGTTCCCATAGACTTTAATGTGTTTTTGGATGAATTTTGTGCACATTGTGTGCACATGCGTTTTTTTGAGACAGGTCGGACGCACAAAAAATGCAACAGGATGCATTTTGTGCGCCCGGGCGCACACTACAAAAAAACGCATGCGCATACAAACGCGTACAAACGCATGCCAATGTGCACCCATGTTAATTATAGTGAAAAAAAACGCATGCGCAAAAACGCAGCGCAAAAAAACGCAAGTGTGAAGCCAGCCTAAGTCTGGTGTTTTGCTTATCTTGTCCTTCTGGAATCGGTCACTTCCCCCCAGTGTTTATTATCTGCAGAGGTGAGGCTAGTGATCCTTGCCAGCCAGTGCACTAGCCAGGGGAGAGTTAGGTGACAAATAGGGACGAGGTTTCCAGATGATGGCGGAGGGAAGGACCCGCATAGGGCGGTAGGTGAGTGCAGGGACAGGCTGTTGGGAGCTCAGTTGGTGACCATCCCTCATTCCCTATCGTTAGGGCCTTCCTCTCACCTTTACCATCCCATTGTTTGTGAGTTGTGTCATTAGTTGACCAACCACACGTTGGGTCGAGTCATTCCGTGACATCTGCACTGCCCCATTTTACAGCATTGGTCCAACTGTGGTTTTTCATGGACAGCACTCTGAACGAGAATACAGTCGTATGAATAAGTCCTAATGCTGATTCTGGCATAGCCTACTAATAGTGATGAGTGGTTTGATGAAGATGATAGAATTGAAATCGAGTTTCCTGAAATTCGAATGCAAGTTTGAACTCTTTCAGAATCCATTTACGAGGATTTCAAAAATAATTTGGAACTATGCCTCAGGCTTTCCCATGTACAGTAGTGATTAGGACCTTGGTCATCAGAGATCAGTGGATTCCCATGGAGAACAGTTTGGTGCAGGATTAGCAGTTTGTATGGAAAAGTTGAATTCCACCTCCAGATTCTCAGGGTAAGTGGATTATACAAGTCATATGGAAACAATATTTTCTCCCACTCTTCACTTCTCCCTCTCCTTCACTCTCTATCTGTCCCTCCCTTTACATTCCTCTCATCCTCCTTCTTTCTCTCCTCCTCCCTTCTACTTCTTCTCCCTTTCTTCCACCATCCCTTCCTCTAAAAATTAAGAGTCTTATACATGTATTTTCTGACCAATTAGAAGCTTTCCAGCATTGCAATTCATAGCAGATTTATTCAACACAAATCAAATTTTTGGGGAAATTGAATTTCAAATTTCTACCAAGTAAGAGTATGAAGTTGGCTGCCAAGGTTTAATGTCAGTCCACTGGCGTTCCATCTGCTCCTCCCAGTGACCTTGCTGTATATGAGATAGGCATCAATGTTTTTGAAAACTTTCCTCTTTCAAATCCTTCATTCTAAGAGGGAATTAAGCAGTTGTAAGGAGAAGAACAAATATGAGATTTCCAAAGTTTGAGGCCTAAAAGAGTGATACAATCACGCATCGCCATCTGCTGGTCAAATGTTGCTGGACTAGAGAAAGTAGCAAAAACTGCATCAGCAGGAACTGTAGTACGAAGTACATGTTTCATGAGGGGAAGAGATTGGAGGAGACACCAGGTAAGGTAACCGCTATAAAAGGCCCAAGGGGGCAGAGAAGGAGAAGAGTAGGCCCCTGAACATTTGGCAGGATGGACGAGTGGTGCAGCGGAATTGGCTTATAGCTGCCATTACATGTAACCAGGTTCAAGTAAGGAATCGGGTGACCACAACTGAGTAACCAGATCTGAGTGGAGGACCGAGTAACCAGATTCGAGTGAAGGACAGATTAACCAGATCCAAGTGATCTAAATCTCTAATTTTTATTTTTAATACTGATCATGATATGAAAAAAAATATGGAAATTAAAAACAAACAAAACACAGAAACCTAATGTAAACAATAGATCATTTTCTCATGCCAAAGTTCTTTTAATTCTTCATTTTCATATAGTTTTACCTATAGATTTAGGCTTATGCCAGAAAGAATTATTTGATTTGATTTGTGACTTTTCCCGGAGTCTCTGAGCCGGCGTGTATATTTTCTGTTGTCTTTCTTTTATACCTCGCTTGTGATCTCTGGAGAATTTCATATACGTAACTGAAACTCCTAGTAGCGATGATTTTACCACAGCTTCTTTTTGTTTGCTTCATACTAGTTAATTTATCTTGACAATTTCACAAAACCATTATCTGGGATGATTTTCCGAAATGTTTTTCATGTGATGGAAGCTTTTGTTTACAAGTCAGTGGAGTTTCCCTTGAATCTGCTTTATTTGATGTTACTTTAATGCTTTCTAACAGATGAACATCACAAATCTTGTAAAATAACACAATTTTGTGGTGTCCTGTAAAGCAGAGTCCAGTATTACTACTATGTACAGTTTGGCCTTGAGTCTTTCCCTGTTTTTATGCTACAGATGTCGCTATAATTGATATGTATATTGACATGTTGACCTGGGTTGGAAGAGAATTCACTTCTCTCTCATTTATTTCCATTCATCTGCAGTCACATATTCTTATGGCAAAGCAGGCGCGTAACTATTGTGGTCTCAGAGGGTGCGAAGGGGCCCACGCCAGAGGGAGGCCCACCGACACCAACACTTATTTTAGCTGGATGTGAATTCAAGGACGCACATACAGCTGAAATGTATTGCGGCACAGAGACTGGTGGGTCAATGCAGTGCAATACATGCTGCCAGCCAATCAGAGGCCGGCAGCTGATGACGGCGTGCCAGTCACAAGCGTCACAAGGAAATGACATCATGTGTCGCCCATGACAGGCAAGCCAAAGTCAACTGAGGGCCTCTGTGCTGGCTATAGAAGAGGACTGGTATACATAGTCCACACAGAGCAGAGGGATTCCTGATCTCCTGTTTCTGTGTAACACATTTACAAAAGAGCAGTGTAGCTGTTAATCCAGCACTGAGATGAGATAAAACACTAGAAAGCACAATCTGTTTGTGTGTGTCTCTATGCCCCTTTCTTTCATTCTGTTCCTTTCTCTCCTTCCTCTCCCTTCTTGATCAAATTAAAGTAGTAGATCTCTTTTCTTGGGAAATGTTCTTCATGGCTGCTCCTGGAATCGAACCAGTGACCTTTAGGTTGTGAATAGTGTTGAGCATTCCGATACCGCAAGTATCGGGTATCGGCCGATATTAGCGGTATCGGAATTCCGATACTTAATTCCGATACTTTTTTCATATCGGATTCCGGGATCGGAATCGGAATAGGAAGTTCCCATCATGCTATGAGCCTGCTTGCTTTGATTAAGCCAATGGGAATCCTCCGAAGTGTGGGCACATCCTGTTAGGCATGTAGGCATGTTAACTATTGGCATGGCTGTGATTGGCTGCCGAAATGATGTCATGATGCACTATAAAAGCCACCGCAGCCGCCATTTCTGGTCACTCTGCTGTGAATTCAGTTAGGGACAGGCTGCTGTAGAAGACTGTGAGGGACAGTTAGAAATAGCGATTCCACCAAACATCTAGTGCTTTACCCAGGCTACATAAACCACCACTGTAGCCTTCTTTGCCCTAGCAGCAGTGTTCACAGCTGTCTGCAAGGGCTGTGTGAGTGCAGCTCACGCTGTGGAGTGGGTCCTGCAGCCACGTCAGGCTGTAGGCCACCCAGTGTGATCACTGCTGCCTCATACATCTTTTATTTTTTGAGCTGCATTTTTTAAATAATTTCAATCTAGTGTGCTTCCATCCGTATCCATATACGTTGGTTGCAAACACTAGTAGTAGACAGCGGAGCCTTTCTGCAGCCTTTCAGTGCTAGTGTCCACTTTGCTGCACTGTTCACGGCTGTCTGAGAGGTCTCTGACTGTGTGTGAGTGCAGCTCATGCTGAGTAGTGTGTCCTGCAGCTACGTCTGGCTGTAGGACGCTCAGCGTGCGTCACTGCCTCACACATATTTTTATTTGAGTGCAGCTCATTTTTTCTTCTATTAGTGTGCATCCATCCGTCTCCATCTACGGTGGTTGCAAACACTATATAGGAGTACACAGCGGAGCCTTTCTGCAGCCTGTCAGTGCCAGTGCCCACTTAGCTGCACTGTTGACGGCTGTCTGAGAGGTCTCTGACTGTGTGTGAGTGCAGCTCACGCTGAGTAGAGTGTCCTGCAGCTACGTCTGGTTGTAGGACGCTCAACGTGCGTCACTGCCTCACACATATTTGTCTCTGAGTGCAGCTCATTTTTTCTTCTCCTATTAGTGTGCATCCATCCGTATCCATCAACATTGGTTGGTTGCAAACACTATATAGGAGTAGATAGAGGAGCCTTTTTTTCTGGCTTGTGCCCTGCCGGCGCAGCCAGATTAGTATTACCCAATTTTTTTGGAGCCTCATCTTTTGCATTGTAGGTTACCTGCCTGCATTGTAATAGCTCCAAAAAGTTGGTGATACTATCAGTTTCAATTCTTTGTTCTCATACTTTGAGTTTGTTTCAAACAAAGAAACCACATAAAAAGTTCACCAAACACTACATTTTGAACTTGTGTAGGCCACATCAGCTCCTATTAAAGTCTAGTCCACACACACACACTTCATAAAATTAGTGTTTCTTGTACCTGTAACCAGCTGTTCAGGAATAAGCACACTAAGGCCCCCCTTTGTACTTTTTTGCCTATCTTAAGCAGTCTTGCAAGATGAAGAAGGCAGGGAGTAAGGCGCGGGGGCGTGGGCGTGGGCGTGGAGTTTCAGCAGGGAGAGGACGTGGGGATTCTGCAGGGAGAGGACGTGGGGATTCTACAGGTAGAGGACGTGGGGATTCTGGGCCTGCTGCGGGCACCAGTGGATCAGCATCCCCCAGTTTTAGCAGGCAACAGTCCTTTATGCGCAGCTTTGTAGGACCTCAACGTACCCCACTGCTGCGGGAGGAACAAATTGAAGCCGTTGTCGGATGGATGGCAGCTAACGCATCGACTTCAATTACTTCCGCATCCTCTCAGGGTCAGAGCACCGAAGAGCAACCATCTGTCTCTTCACCACCTGCCAAAGTGCCCAGGCAGTCAGAGAGACATGGACAGGAGCCATCACAGTCTCTACTTCTGTTCTCGGAATCTGTTGGCTTGGAAAGAGGGGGCCAGCCAAACAGCATTCCTGAATGTGAAGAAGAGGGAGTATGCAGTGATGCGCAACTTCTTTGTCCCTCTGAATCTGAAGAGGCGAGTGGGCCAGTGCCTATGGTCAGCACACCTCAGTACGCATCAGATGATGACGAGACTCAGTTGCCACTTTCTGGTGCGTACGGTGCTGGCGAGACAACCCCGGAGAAGCAGCTGTTTGAAGAGGGGAGGGAAGATGATGAGGTCCTTGACCCATCATGGCGTGAGCAACAGGAAGGTGGTGGGAGCAGCTCGGAGGAAGAGATTCCCCTACCGGCCAAAACAGGAGGCAGAGGGAGGGGGAAGACTTGGTTGCCTGTACCCTCCACTTCGGCACCCGTTAGGAGCATTCCTCCTTCCAAAGGCAAACCGGGCGCTCACAAGAGTTGCAGTGCGTGGTCCTTTTTTGACACAGTTGCAGATGACATTTGCTTTGTCAAATGCAAGCTGTGTCATCAGAGAGTCAAAAGAGGGAGAAATGTCAGCAACCTCAATACCACAAATATGTGGAAACATGTGCGCACCAAGCACGAGTTGGAGTTGCAGAGACACCCTGAAGACGTAGGCCAACGTACAGCACCACCTACCACCTCTTCAGTTCGTGTTGGGCCCTCTTCCTCCAGCTCACACACTGCTGGTTCGGCTTCCTCACAGGATCGCCAAGGAAGAACCTCTGCCACTGTTGTCCGGAGACCCTGTCAGATTCCACCCATAACAGCACGTTCCCATCCATCACAGCCATCGGTAGCACAGGCATGGGATAAAAGGCGCCCTTACTCGGCAAACCATCCCCGAGCACAGTCTCTGAATGCTGGCATTGCCAAACTTCTGGCAGTTGAAATGCTGTCATTCAGGCTGGTGGACACTGACACCTTCCGGGACTTAATGGCATTGGCAGTCCCCCAATACAACGTGCCCAGCCGCTTTTATTTCAGCAGGCGAGCCGTCCCTGCCCTGCAGAAACATGTTGAGGGCAAAATAAAACATGCGCTACTAAACGCCGTTAGTAGCAAGGTCCACCTGACCACCGATGCGTGGACCAGTAACCATGGACAGGGACGATACCTTTCCCTCACTGCCCACTGGGTCAATGTTGTGGAGCCGGGTACGGATCTGGAGAGTGGCGCTGTACGTGTTCTTCCAACGCCACGGATTGCAGGACTCCAGTCTGTACACATAGACTCCTCCTCCTACTCAAGTTCCTCAGAAACAGCAGAGCAGGAGCCTGTTACGACCGATATGAGCACAGCCGTGGCCAAACGTCAACAGGCTGTACTCAAATTAATTTCTTTGGGGAATCGAAGCCACACAGCGCAGGAGCTCTGGAATGCTATCAAGCTGGAGAGCGATGTGTGGTTTGGGCCAGCGAATCTCCAGCCGGGCTTGGTAGTGTGTGACAATGGCCGAAATCTGGTGGCAGCTCTTGGCCTAGGCAACCTCACACACATCCCATGTCTGGCACATGTTCTTAACTTGGTCGTGCAGAGCTTTCTGAGGGACTATCCGGATCTTGATGCACTGTTGCACAAGGTCCGCATAGAGTGCGCTCACTTGCGACGTTCCAGCACGGCAAGATCGCGCCTCGCTGCTCTGCAGCGACGATTTGGCCTTCCGGAACATCGCATCATATGTGACCTACCCACCCGGTGGAATTCAACGTTACATATGTTGGAGCGGTTGTGTGAGCAGCAGGCAGCAGTCATGGAGTACCAGCTGCATCAGGCGCAAACAAGTCGCACTGTGCGCCGTTCACACTTCAGCACCATTGAGTGGGCCTCTATGAAGGACATCTGCCTCGTTTTGCGTGCCTTCGATGAATCCACGCGGATGGCGAGTGCAGACGATGCACTAGTCAGCATGACTGTCCCCCTTATCTGCCTGCTTCAACAAACACTGCAAGCACTAAGGGATGAGGTTTCAGAAGAGGTGGAGGATGAGGAGTCCCAAATGCCATCTGCTTCTGGACAGTCTGCGCTACGTGTTTCCTCACAAAGGCCTAGGCAGGGGACACTTTGTGAGGAGGATGAGGAGGAGTCGATGGAGGAGGAAGACATCTCTCCAGAGGAGGGAGGTACACAAACCTCTACTCAGTATGTACAGCGAGGGTGGGGTGATGCAGAGCAGGTCGAGGTCACGCCTCAAACAGGGGACAGCGGTTCTTTGGCAGTTGGGAGTCTGCAGCACATGGTTGATTTCATGCTGCAGTGCCTGAGAAACGACCGCCGCATCGCCCACATTCTCGTCTCGGCTGATTATTGGGTGTACACCCTCCTAGATCCTCGCTACCGGGACAGCGTACAAAGGCTCATACCAACGTTGAACCGGGAGCGTAAAATGCGGGAGTACGAAGAGTCACTGGTGCAGTCCATAATGTTTTCCATTCCACCCGACAGCATTGTTGCTAGTGCTTTACAAAGCAGCTCTGTGCGTCGAGGCAGTGGAGGAAACTCTGCACAAAGAGGGAGCAGAGGCAGTGCCGCAGCACAAGGCAAGACCACTATGGCCCAAATGTGGCAAAGTTTTGTGTGTCCACCACAATTGTCTACACCATCAGCGACGCCTCGAGTCAGCAGGAGGCAACGCTTCCGTCAGATGGTGTCAGACTACATGTCTTGCCCTGTCGCTGTACTCCCAGATGGCTCTTCCCCCTTCAAGTTTTGGGTCTCTAAGCTGGATACATGGCCAGAGCTTAGCCAGTATGCATTGGAGGTGCTGGCTTGCCCTGCTGCCAGTGTATTATCGGAACGTGTCTTTAGTGCCGCAGGTGGTGTACTAACAGACCGTCGCACGCGACTATCTTCCGATAATGTTGACCGGCTGACTTTTCTGAAAATGAACAAGGCCTGGATCTCCAAAGACTTTGCCATTCCTCTTACAGACTAAATTAGTGGTTGGCAACTGTATCCAGGTCTGCTGGTGTGTTCATTTTTCTACCACCTGAACTATAATCCCTGTGCTTCAACACAGCCAGTTGTCGCTCAGATGTGTCGTCTGCACAGAGAAACACACTAGCTCCTGTGTTACTGGGGTTCAGTAATGCCAGCTGATCCCCTGCTGTGTGGACGGCAGAGTCACCAGCTCCATCAACATTCAAACCACTACTGATTTTTAACCGTGCCCAACTTAGGTCTCTGGCTCCACTGTCTCTACTATTTCCCCTGACCTCCAACCCCGCCATCTACATCTCTGAAGTGGCGTCAGCACAATCTACACTTGTTCCTGTGTTCCTGTGGCTCAGTCCCATCAGTTTATCCCCTGATGTGTGTCCGGCAAGGTCTCCTGCTCTGTCCACATTCCCATAACCAGTAGTGGGAATGAGGACAGAGCTGGCGAACTTGCCGGACAAACATCAGGGGATCAACTGATGGGACTGAGCACCAGTAACACAGGAACAAGTGTAGATTGTGCTGATGCCACTTCAGAGATGTAGCTGGCGGGGTTGGAGGCCAGGGTAAATAGTAGAGACAGTGGAGCCAGAGGCCTAAGTGGAGCATGGTTAGAATCAGTAGTAGTCCACAACCTCCATAAAAACCGATGCCCATTGGCCTCTGCATGCGGCATGCGTAATCCTGGGCTCCAACAGCGTCAGTTGGTGTTCAGAAGTGTCGTCTCCACAGAGCCAAACACATTCGTTCAAGTGTTAGTGGGGTTCAGCACTGCCAGCTGTTCCCCTGCTGTGGAGATGGCAAGTCTCCTGCTGCATTCACCTGCCAAAATCCAGTAGGCCCCAGCCTGCTCCTCGCCTAATCCTGGGCTCCAACAGCGTCAGTTGGTGTTCAGAAGTGTCGTCTCCACAGAGCCAAACACATTCGTTCAAGTGTTAGTGGGGTTCAGCACTGCCAGCTGTTCCCCTGCTGTGGAGATGGCAAGTCTCCTGCTGCATTCACCTGCCAAAATCCAGTAGGCCCCAGCCTGCTCCTCGCCTAATCCTGGGCTCCAACAGCGTCAGTTGGTGTTCAGAAGTGTCGTCTCCACAGAGCCAAACACATTCGTTCAAGTGTTAGTGGGGTTCAGCACTGCCAGCTGTTCCCCTGCTGTGGAGATGGCAAGTCTCCTGCTGCATTCACCTGCCAAAATCCAGTAGGCCCCAGCCTGCTCCTCGCCTAATCCTGGGCTCCAACAGCGTCAGTTGGTGTTCAGAAGTGTCGTCTCCACAGAGCCAAACACATTCGTTCAAGTGTTAGTGGGGTTCAGCACTGCCAGCTGTTCCCCTGCTGTGGAGATGGCAAGTCTCCTGCTGCATTCACCTGCCAAAATCCAGTAGGCCCCAGCCTGCTCCTCGCCTAATCCTGGGCTCCAACAGCGTCAGTTGGTGTTCAGAAGTGTCGTCTCCACAGAGCCAAACACATTCGTTCAAGTGTTAGTGGGGTTCAGCACTGCCAGCTGTTCCCCTGCTGTGGAGATGGCAAGTCTCCTGCTGCATTCACCTGCCAAAATCCAGTAGGCCCCAGCCTGCTCCTCGCCTAATCCTGGGCTCCAACAGCGTCAGTTGGTGTTCAGAAGTGTCGTCTCCACAGAGCCAAACACATTCGTTCAAGTGTTAGTGGGGTTCAGCACTGCCAGCTGTTCCCCTGCTGTGGAGATGGCAAGTCTCCTGCTGCATTCACCTGCCAAAATCCAGTAGGCCCCAGCCTGCTCCACGCCTAATCCTGGGCTCCAACAACGTCAGTTGGTGTTCAGAAGTGTCGTCTCCACAGAGCCAAACACATTCGTTCAAGTGTTAGTGGGGTTCAGCACTGCCAGCTGTTCCCCTGCTGTGGAGATGGCAAGTCTCCTGCTGCATTCACCTGCCAAAATCCAGTAGGCCCCAGCCTGCTCCTCGCCTAATCCTGGGCTCCAACAACGTCAGTTGGTGTTCAGAAGTGTCGTCTCCACAGAGCCAAACACATTCGTTCAAGTGTTAGTGGGGTTCAGCACTGCCAGCTGTTCCCCTGCTGTGGAGATGGCAAGTCTCCTGCTGCATTCACCTGCCAAAATCCAGTAGGCCCCAGCCTGCTCCTCGCCTAATCCTGGGCTCCAACAACGTCAGTTGGTGTTCAGAAGTGTCGTCTCCACAGAGCCAAACACATTCGTTCAAGTGTTAGTGGGGTTCAGCACTGCCAGCTGTTCCCCTGCTGTGGAGATGGCAAGTCTCCTGCTGCATTCACCTGCCAAAATCCAGTAGGCCCCAGCCTGCTCCTCGCCTAATCCTGGGCTCCAACAACGTCAGTTGGTGTTCAGAAGTGTCGTCTCCACAGAGCCAAACACATTCGTTCAAGTGTTAGTGGGGTTCAGCACTGCCAGCTGTTCCCCTGCTGTGGAGATGGCAAGTCTCCTGCTGCATTCACCTGCCAAAATCCAGTAGGCCCCAGCCTGCTCCTCGCCTAATCCTGGGCTCCAACAACGTCAGTTGGTGTTCAGAAGTGTCGTCTCCACAGAGCCAAACACATTCGTTCAAGTGTTAGTGGGGTTCAGCACTGCCAGCTGTTCCCCTGCTGTGGAGATGGCAAGTCTCCTGCTGCATTCACCTGCCAAAATCCAGTAGGCCCCAGCCTGCTCCTCGCCTAATCCTGGGCTCCAACAACGTCAGTTGGTGTTCAGAAGTGTCGTCTCCACAGAGCCAAACACATTCGTTCAAGTGTTAGTGGGGTTCAGCACTGCCAGCTGTTCCCCTGCTGTGGAGATGGCAAGTCTCCTGCTGCATTCACCTGCCAAAATCCAGTAGGCCCCAGCCTGCTCCTCGCCTAATCCTGGGCTCCAACAACGTCAGTTGGTGTTCAGAAGTGTCGTCTCCACAGAGCCAAACACATTCGTTCAAGTGTTAGTGGGGTTCAGCACTGCCAGCTGTTCCCCTGCTGTGGAGATGGCAGTCTCTCCTGCTGTCTCCGCATTACAAAGACAGTAGGCCTCTGCCTACACCCTCCTATTTCCTGGGCTTCAACACAGCCAGTTGTAGTTCGGAAGTGCCGTCCACACGGAAAGAGATACTTGCTCCCGTGTCTCAGTGGGGTTCAGTAACGTCAGCTGATCCCCTGCTGTGTGGATGGCAGTCTCTCCTGCTGTAAACTCATTCAAAATACAGTAGGCCTCTGCCTACACCCTCCTATTTCCTGGGCTTCAACACAGCCAGTTGTAGTTCGGAAGTGCCGTCCACACGGAAAGAGACACTTGCTCCCGTGTCTCAGTGGGGTTCAGTAACGTCAGCTGATCCCCTGCTGTGTGGATGGCAGTCTCTCCTGCTGTAAACTCATTCAAAATACAGTAGGCCTCTGCCTACACCCTCCTATTTCCTGGGCTTCAACACAGCCAGTTGTAGTTCGGAAGTGCCGTCCACACGGAAAGAGACACTTGCTCCCGTGTCTCAGTGGGGTTCAGTAACGTCAGCTGATCCCCTCCTGTGTGGATGGCAGTCTCTCCTGCTGTCACCTCATTCAAAATACAGTAGGCCTCTGCCTACACCCTCCTATTTCCTGGGCTTCAACACAGCCAGTTGTAGTTCGGAAGTGCCGTCCACACGGAAAGAGACACTTGCTCCCGTGTCTCAGTGGGGTTCAGTAACGTCAGCTGATCCCCTGCTGTGTGGATGGCAGTCTCTCCTGCTGTAAACTCATTCAAAATACAGTAGGCCTCTGCCTACACCCTCCTATTTCCTGGGCTTCAACACAGCCAGTTGTAGTTCGGAAGTGCCGTCCACACGGAAAGAGATACTTGCTCCCGTGTCTCAGTGGGGTTCAGTAACGTCAGCTGATCCCCTGCTGTGTGGATGGCAGTCTCTCCTGCTGTAAACTCATTCAAAATACAGTAGGCCTCTGCCTACACCCTCCTATTTCCTGGGCTTCAACACAGCCAGTTGTAGTTCGGAAGTGCCGTCCACACGGAAAGAGATACTTGCTCCCGTGTCTCAGTGGGGTTCAGTAACGTCAGCTGATCCCCTGCTGTGTGGATGGCAGTCTCTCCTGCTGTAAACTCATTCAAAATACAGTAGGCCTCTGCCTACACCCTCCTATTTCCTGGGCTTCAACACAGCCAGTTGTAGTTCGGAAGTGCCGTCCACACGGAAAGAGACACTTGCTCCCGTGTCTCAGTGGGGTTCAGTAACGTCAGCTGATCCCCTGCTGTGTGGATGGCAGTCTCTCCTGCTGTAAACTCATTCAAAATACAGTAGGCCTCTGCCTACACCCTCCTATTTCCTGGGCTTCAACACAGCCAGTTGTAGTTCGGAAGTGCCGTCCACACGGAAAGAGACACTTGCTCCCGTGTCTCAGTGGGGTTCAGTAACGTCAGCTGATCCCCTGCTGTGTGGATGGCAGTCTCTCCTGCTGTAAACTCATTCAAAATACAGTAGGCCTCTGCCTACACCCTCCTATTTCCTGGGCTTCAACACAGCCAGTTGTAGTTCGGAAGTGCCGTCCACACGGAAAGAGACACTTGCTCCCGTGTCTCAGTGGGGTTCAGTAACGTCAGCTGATCCCCTGCTGTGTGGATGGCAGTCTCTCCTGCTGTCACCTCATTCAAAATACAGTAGGCCTCTGCCTACACCCTCCTATTTCCTGGGCTTCAACACAGCCAGTTGTAGTTCGGAAGTGCCGTCCACACGGAAAGAGACACTTGCTCCCGTGTCTCAGTGGGGTTCAGTAACGTCAGCTGATCCCCTGCTGTGTGGATGGCAGTCTCTCCTGCTGTAAACTCATTCAAAATACAGTAGGCCTCTGCCTACACCCTCCTATTTCCTGGGCTTCAACACAGCCAGTTGTAGTTCGGAAGTGCCGTCCACACGGAAAGAGATACTTGCTCCCGTGTCTCAGTGGGGTTCAGTAACGTCAGCTGATCCCCTGCTGTGTGGATGGCAGTCTCTCCTGCTGTAAACTCATTCAAAATACAGTAGGCCTCTGCCTACACCCTCCTATTTCCTGGGCTTCAACACAGCCAGTTGTAGTTCGGAAGTGCCGTCCACACGGAAAGAGATACTTGCTCCCGTGTCTCAGTGGGGTTCAGTAACGTCAGCTGATCCCCTGCTGTGTGGATGGCAGTCTCTCCTGCTGTCACCTCATTCAAAATTCAGTAGGCCTCTGCCTACACCCTCCTATTTCCTGGGCTTCAACACAGCCAGTTGTAGTTCGGAAGTGCCGTCCACACGGAAAGAGACACTTGCTCCCGTGTCTCAGTGGGGTTCAGTAACGTCAGCTGATCCCCTGCTGTGTGGATGGCAGTCTCTCCTGCTGTAAACTCATTCAAAATTCAGTAGGCCTCTGCCTACACCCTCCTATTTCCTGGGCTTCAACACAGCCAGTTGTAGTTCGGAAGTGCCGTCCACACGGAAAGAGATACTTGCTCCCGTGTCTCAGTGGGGTTCAGTAACGTCAGCTGATCCCCTGCTGTGTGGATGGCAGTCTCTCCTGCTGTAAACTCATTCAAAATACAGTAGGCCTCTGCCTACACCCTCCTATTTCCTGGGCTTCAACACAGCCAGTTGTAGTTCGGAAGTGCCGTCCACACGGAAAGAGATACTTGCTCCCGTGTCTCAGTGGGGTTCAGTAACGTCAGCTGATCCCCTGCTGTGTGGATGGCAGTCTCTCCTGCTGTCACCTCATTCAAAATTCAGTAGGCCTCTGCCTACACCCTCCTATTTCCTGGGCTTCAACACAGCCAGTTGTAGTTCGGAAGTGCCGTCCACACGGAAAGAGACACTTGCTCCCGTGTCTCAGTGGGGTTCAGTAACGTCAGCTGATCCCCTGCTGTGTGGATGGCAGTCTCTCCTGCTGTAAACTCATTCAAAATACAGTAGGCCTCTGCCTACACCCTCCTATTTCCTGGGCTTCAACACAGCCAGTTGTAGTTCGGAAGTGCCGTCCACACGGAAAGAGATACTTGCTCCCGTGTCTCAGTGGGGTTCAGTAACGTCAGCTGATCCCCTGCTGTGTGGATGGCAGTCTCTCCTGCTGTAAACTCATTCAAAATACAGTAGGCCTCTGCCTACACCCTCCTATTTCCTGGGCTTCAACACAGCCAGTTGTAGTTCGGAAGTGCCGTCCACACGGAAAGAGACACTTGCTCCCGTGTCTCAGTGGGGTTCAGTAATGTCAGCTGATCCCCTGCTGTGTGGATGGCAAAGTCTCCTGCTGCCTACACAGTCGTACCACTACTGATTTTTAACCGTGCTCCAATTAGGCCTGTGGCTACACTGTCTCTCGTATTTCCCCTGTCCTCCAACCCCGCCAGTTACAGCTCCGAAGTGGCGTCTGCACAATCCACACTTGTTCCTGTGTTACAGGTGTTCAGTCCGGTCAGTTAATCCCCTGATGTGTGTCCGGCAATGTCGCCTGCTCTGTCCACATTCCCATTATCGGAATGTGGACAGAGCAGGCGACATTGCCGGACACACATCAGGGGATTAACTGACCGGACTGAACACCTGTAACACAGGAACAAGTGTGGATTGTGCAGACGCCACTTCGGAGCTGTAACTGGCGGGGTTGGAGGACAGGGGAAATACGAAAATCAGTGAAGCCACAGGCCTAAGTGGAGCTTGGTTCAAATTAGTAGTCTACAACCGATCTTAAAATTTCTTCAATGCAGCCTAAGCCTGCTCCGTGCTTGTCCCTGGGCTTCAACACAGCCAGTTGTTGCTCGGAAGTGCCGTCTTCACAGAGTAAAACACTAGCTCCTGTGTTTGTGGGGTTCAGTAACGTCAGCTGTTCCCCTGCTGTTTTGATGGCAATCTGTCCTGCTGCCTCCCAATTGACAGCACATCAGGCCTCAGCCTGCTAAGTGCTTGTCCTGGGCTCCAACATCGCCAGTTGCTGCTCATAACTGACTTTGGCACGGGTACTCCCTCCTGCCCAGCTTGGTTCCAGCCCTGCCTGCTGTTTCCGGGAAGTGTCAATGTCAGTTTGCCACCCCAAGTTGCCATGTCGTGTTGCGGTTGGGTTAGCCGAGGCTAGGGTGCCAGCAGTTTAGGTGCTTCCTATGTGGACTGCGGGTTCTGGTAAGAAAGGTTTGTTCCATAGTGCCAGTAGGACAAGCACCCCCTGTAGGACTGTGTGATTCGGTAACTGCGGCCAGCTTGCGGCATGCCAACTTTGCTTTTCAGGGGTAACTTCTGATACCCCTCCGGATTCCAGCACCGTCAGCTGGTTCTCATCAGAGCCTTTGGCCTAGGTGCCTCCATCTCGGTATCCGAGTTCCGGCAACGTCTGCTGGTCCTTTGTAGTGCTTTGTAGCACAGGTACCTCCTGCTTAGTAACCGGGTTCCAGCACCGTCAGCTGGTCCTCGGTTGTGCCATTGGCTCTTATTCCTTCTGCTGCCCCTCCGGGTGCCAGCACTGTCAGCTGGTCCTCGCTATTTCCATTTGCTCTTGCAGCTTATGCTACCCCTCCGGGTTCCAGCACCGTCAGCTGGTTCTCGTCAGAGCCTTTGGCCTAGGTGCCTCCATCTCGGTATCCGAGTTCCGGCAACGTCTGCTGGTCCTTGGTAGTGCTTTGTAGCACAGGTACCTCCTGCTTAGTAACCGGGTTCCAGCACCGTCAGCTGGTCCTCGGTTGTGCCATTGGCTCTTATTCCTTCTGCTGCCCCTCCGGGTGCCAGCACTGTCAGCTGGTCCTCGCTATTTCCATTTGCTCTTGCAGCTTATGCTACCCCTCCGGGTTCCAGCACCGTCAGCTGGTTCTCGTCAGAGCCTTTGGCCTAGGTGCCTCCATCTCGGTATCCGAGTTCCGGCAACGTCTGCTGGTCCTTGGTAGTGCTTTGTAGCACAGGTACCTCCTGCTTAGTAACCGGGTTCCAGCACCGTCAGCTGGTCCTCGGTTGTGCCATTGGCTCTTATTCCTTCTGCTGCCCCTCCGGGTGCCAGCACTGTCAGCTGGTCCTCGCTATTTCCATTTGCTCTTGCAGCTTATGCTACCCCTCCGGGTTCCAGCACCGTCAGCTGGTTCTCGTCAGAGCCTTTGGCCTAGGTGCCTCCATCTCGGTATCCGAGTTCCGGCAACGTCTGCTGGTCCTTGGTAGTGCTTTGTAGCACAGGTACCTCCTGCTTAGTAACCGGGTTCCAGCACCGTCAGCTGGTCCTCGGTAGTGCCATTGGCTCTTGTTCCTTCTGCTGCCCCTCCGGGTGCCAGTACCGTCAGCTGGTTCAAGAGGACAAAGAACAGGAAGACAACCACCAAGATGCAGAACAACAAGAGAGAGAAGACAAAGAAGCATAAAAAAAACAAAGCAGAAGAACATTAAGCATAAGACTAATACTCTGAGCAAATGATATTATCTTATTTATAAGCAGAAGAAGACTAAGCAGTGTATGGGGGTGAGTCCGTTCCTCCTCGTGGTGCCCCTGGAAAAGGCCTGCTTCTGCAGGCCAAACTGAACGCGGACAAATCCTGTTGTAAATCTTTTGTGACAGGCAGAACGGAAGGTGTAAACTTCTAACTTTTCTAGATAACAACTACAGGAATGCCTGACACAAACAAGAATATGATGAAGAAGAATAGGAAGAAGATGAAGAAGCTGAATATGTAGAATAATAATTGTTGAATAAGAAGAATATGAAGAATGTAAGAAAAGGAAGAAGAAGAAGAAGAAGAAGAAGAATGTAAAAAAAGGAAGTAGAAGAAGAAGAAGAAGAATGTAAAAAAAGGAATAAGAAGAAGAATGTAAAAAAAGGAAGTAGAAGAAGAAGAAGAAGAATGTAAAAAAAGGAAGTAGAAGAAGAAGAAGAAGAATGTAAAAAAAGGAAGTAGAAGAAGAAGAAGAAGAATGTAAAAAAAGGAAGTAGTAGAAGAAGAAGAAGAATGTAAAAAAAGGAATAAGAAGAAGAATGTAAAAAAAGGAAGTAGAAGAAGAAGAAGAAGAATGTAAAAAAAGGAAGTAGAAGAAGAAGAAGAAGAATGTAAAAAAAGGAAGTAGAAGAAGAAGAAGAAGAAGAATGTAAAAAAAGGAAGTAGAAGAAGAAAACATACATGTCTGGCAAAATATAAATGAGGCTAACATAGTCAATATCTTTGTAACTCCTAACATCTTTAAAAAAAAAAGTTTAATTCCTGCTATTCCATTTGATTGGGCTAAACCTCTATGGCTTTAATGTCTCCTCCACCTCCCACAATACATTCTACATTATTCTTAGTTGTTTTTCTTCATGTAGAATTAACCTACAAGGAAAGAAAGGGTTTTTTTTAATTCCGATATTTTGGCCCCATTGACTTGCATTGGTTCCCGGTATCGGAATCGGCGATACCGATACTTTTTTTAAAGATCGGCCGATCCATTCCGATCCGATATTTTCAAGTATCGGCTGGTATCGCTCAACTCTAGTTGTGAATCAACCTACTAACACATTGACATTTTAGCGAATGTGAGAACAGGTTGTAATTTGTAGTATATGGGAAGAAAAGGATTTTTCCACCACCAGGAGCAAAACAGTAATAATGCAGTGACATGACAAGAATCTGCATAATTAATCATTTGCTAAATAGCTGCAAGTCAAATTTATGTATGAGATAGTCAAGATGATTGTCTATAAAATGATGGTAGTTCCACTTTCGAAGCAATAGTGGATGGTGAGATATGGAGCCTGAAAGTCAAAAGTTCAAAACATGTTACCCTTTAGCTTGTCAGTGTATGTACTGTGTAATGGCTGTGTCTGTCCTTGCAGAGCTGCTCCAGCTCATAGTTGGCACATATCACAGCTGAAGCTCCTGGATTTGGGGGAAGCATAAGTCATTTATAATAAGTAAGGTCTCACTGCTGCTATTTTCTGAGGTAACACATGTCCCTGTAGGTTTTATGACAGGAGGGAGTGTTTTTGTAGTGTCACCAGTGATGTGAGTTCATCATAAATCAAGTCAGTGACATAGAAGTACATCAGCTGTTGGAGCTCCTATGTTACTGACTTGACTAACGATGAGCTCAGAATGCTGTAAACAAGGCGGAAACACTCTCTCCTGTGGTACCTCAGACAGGAAAATGTGTTTCCCAAGGCAGGGGAATGTGTTACCGCAAAAAGTAAAGGTTGAGCCTCTGCTGTTTTGTCTGTATACTCACTTATAATTGAGAGAAAAGCAGCCAAATGTGGTTTATCCATGCTGCTGGTAGGCAATGAAGATGCAAAATGGAAGTATAATAATAGAGGATTCTTTATTTCAGTTTTTTCAGTCAATGCGTTCCAAAGTCATTCCAGACTTATTCCTCAGGACACGAACCATATATCTATATGCAATATATGGTTTGTATCCTGAGGAAGAAGTGAATGACTTTGAAATGCGTTGACTGAATTACCTGGAATAAAACAAATCCTTTATTACTATAATTCCATTTGGATCTTCATTGCCTACCAGCAGCGGGGATGAACCACATTTGGCTCATTTCTTCCTTCCTTCCAGGTTGGAAGACCCCTAGATCTACAGCAGCTGTTTTCATATGTATTCATGGTTGTGTGTCACACAACCTTATCAGTTATCATAATGTTAATTGACATAATTGTTATTCTCAGATAAGACCCTATTTGTGTTTTTTTTGCTCCTAGCTTCTACTTTATCACTTATCATATTTGACTTTTGCTTTTCTTGGCCAGGCTGTGGTATGTATCGACCATGAACTGGAGCAGCTCTGCATGGTCAGACACAGCCATTACACAGTACATAGCAGTTGCACTTTTATAAGATTATCTCAGCACAGGAACATTTTTTTGTAACACATCCAATTGTGAAACTTCTTATTATTCCAAGATCTACTGATTAAGCTGTACTTTATTCATGGGACCACCCCCCTTAAATAGGCAGCTGTAATCTGGTCCCTTATCTGCTTTTTTTCTAGGAGGGAAGAGCATATTTCTCTTATAAGATACTTTATATCACAAGATTTTTATATTTGCTTGTACTTTTGATTTATCCACAATTTGTGGAAATGACAGTGACCATTTAGAAGTAGAAATTACTGTATATGTGGACATTAACCCCTTCACTACCAAGGGTGGTTTGCACGTTAACTCCCGGGCCAATTTTTACAATTCTGACCACTGTACCTTTATGAGGTCATAACTCTGGAACGCTTTCATGGATCCCGGTGATTCTGACATTGTTTTCTCGTGACATATTGTACTTCATGTTAGTGGTAAAATTGCATTCAAATAACTTGCGTTTATTTGTGAAAAAAATGGAAATTTGGCGAAAATTTTGAAAATTTCCCAATTTTCCAACTTTGAATTTTTATGCCCTTAAATCACAGTGATACGGCACACAAAAAACTTAATACATAACATTTCCCACATGTTTACTTTACATCAGCACAATTTTGGAACCAAAATTTTTTTTCCTTAGGAAGTTATAAGGGTTAAAAATTGACCAGCGATTTCTCATTTTTGCAACACCATTTTATTTTTAGGGACCACTTCACATTTGAAGCCACTTTGAGGGGTCTATATGATAGAAAATACCCAAAAGTGACACCATTCTAAAAACTGCACCCCTTAAGGTGCTTAAAACCACATTCAAGAAGTTTATTAACCCTTTAGGTGCGTCACAGGAATTTTTTGAATATTAAAAAAAATGAACATTTAACTTTTTTTCACAAAAAAAAACTTCAGGTTCAATTTTCTTTATTTTACCAAGGGTAACAGGAGAAATTGGACTGCAAAAGTTATTGTGCAATTTGTCCTGAGTACGCTGATACCTGATATGTGGGGGGGAACCACTGTTTCGGCGCATGGCAGACCTCAGTAGGGAAGGAGCGCCGTTTGACTTTTTCAATGCAAAATTGGCTGGAATTCAGATCGGACACCATGTCGCGTTTGGAGAGCCCCTGATGTACCTAAACAGTGGAAACCCCCCAAATGACCCCATTTTGGAAACTAGACCCCCCAAGGAACTTATCTAGATATGTGGTGAGAACTTTGAACCCACAAGGGCTTCACAGAAGTTTATAACGTACAGCGGTACAATTAAAAAATCATATTTTTTCCACAAAAATGATCTTTTCACCCCCAATTTTTATTTTTCCAAGGGTAACAGGACCCTAAAAGTTATTGTGCAATTTGTCCTGAGTACGCTGATACCCCATATGTGGGTGTAAATGACTATTTGGGCGCATAGCAGAGCTCGGAAGGGAAGCTGCGCCATTTGACGTTTTTGGCTAGAATTGAGATCGGACACCATGTCGCGATTGGAAAACCCCTGATGTACCAAAACAGTGGAAACCCCCCACAAATGACACCATTTTGGAATCTAGACCCCCCAAGGAACTTATCTAGATGTGTGGTGAGAACTTTGAACCCCCAAGGGCTTCACTGAAGTTTATAACGTACAGCAGTACAATTAAAAAATCATATTTTTTCCACAAAAATGATCTTTTCACCCTCAATTCTTATTTTTCCAAAAGTAACAGGACCCTAAAAGATATTGTGCAATTTATACTGAGTACGCTGATACCCCACATGTGGGTGTAAACCACTATTTGGGCGCATGGCAGAGCTCGGAAGGGAAGCAGCGCCATTTGACGTTTTTTGCTGGAATTGAGATCGGACACCATGTCGCGTTAGGAAAGCCCCTGATGTACCAAAACAGTTGAAACCCCCCACAAATGACACCATTTTGGAAACTAGACCCCCCAAGGAACTTATCTAGATGTGTGGTGAGCACTTTGAACCCCCCAGTGCTACACTGAAGTTTATAACGTCCGGGCGTGAAAATAAAAAAATCTTATTTTTTCCACAACATGATCTTTTAGTCCCCATTTTTTTATTTTCCCAAGGGTAACAGGAGAAATTGGACCCCAAAAGTTGTTGTCCAATTTGTCCTGAGTACGCTGATACCTCATATGTGGGAGAAAACTACTGTATGGGCACACGTCGGGGCTCGGAAGGGAAGTAGTGACGTTTTGGAATGCAGACTTTGATGGATTGGTCTGCGGGTGTCATGTGCGTTTGGAGAGCCCCTGATGTACCTAAACAGTGGAAACCCCCCACAAGTGACCCCATTTTGTAAACTAGACCCCCTAATGAACTTATCTAGATGTGTGGTGAGCACTTTGAACCCCCCAGTGCTTCACAGAAGTTTATAACGACCGGGCGTGAAAATAAAAATATCGTATTTTTTCAACAAACATCATCTTTTAGTCCCCATTTTTTTATTTTCCCAAGGGTAACAGGAGAAATTGGACCCCAAAAGTTGTTGTCCAATTTGTCCTGAGTACACTGATACCTCATATGTGGGAGAAAACTACTGTATGGGAACACGTCGGGGCTCGGAAGGGAAGTAGTGACGTTTTGGAATGCAGACTTTGATGGATTGGTATGCGGGTGTCATGTGCGTTTGGAGAGCCTCTGATGTACCTAAACTATTGAAACTCCCCACAAGTGACCCCATTTTGGAAACTAGACCCCCCACGGAGCTTATCTAGATGTGTGGAGAGCACTTTGAACCCCCAAGTGCTTCACAGAAGTTTATAACACCTGGGCGTGAAAATAAAAAAAACATTTTTTTCCGCAAAATTATATTTTTGCCCCCAATTTTTTATTTTCCTAAGGGTAACAGGAGAAATTGGACCCCAAAAGTTGTTTTGTAATTTGTCCTGAGTAGGCTGATACCCTACATGTGGGGGTAAAACACTGTTTGGGCACATGGCAGAGCTTGGAAGGGAAGGAGCACCATTTGACTTTTTCAACGCAGAATTGGCTGGAATTGAGATCAGACGCCATGTTGCCTTTGGAGAGCACCTGATGTGCCCAAACAGTGGAAACCCCCAATTATAACTCCAACCCTAACCTCAACACACCCCTAACCCTAATCTGAGCCCTAGCCCTAACCCTAGCCCTAACCCTAACCCTAACCCTAGCCCTAACCCTAGCCCTAACGCTAGCCCTAACCCTACCCTAACCCTAACCCTAGCGGGAAAATGGAAATAAATACATTTTCTTTTAGTTTTATTATTTTTCCCTAACTAAGGGGGTGATAACGGGGGGTTTGATTTACGATTTATGGCGGTTTTTATGTTTGGCGGCTGTCGCACGCTAAAAGACGCTTTTTATTGTAAAAATAGTTTTTGCATCACCACATATTGTGAGCTATAATTTTTCCGTATTTTGACCCACCGAGTCATGTGAGGTCTTATTTTTTGTGGGACGAGTTGACGTTTTTATTGGTACCATTTTCGGGCACGTGACATTTTTTGATCGCTTTTTATTCCGATTTTTGGGACGCAGAATGAACAAAAACCAGCGTTTCATGAATTTCTTTTGGGGGGTGCGTTTACACCGTTCCGCGTGCGGTAAAATTGATAACGCGTTTTTATTCTTCGGGTCAGTACGGTTACAGCGATACCTCATTTAGGTCTTTTTTTATGTTTTGTCGGTTTTTTGCAATGAAAACAATTTTATATAAAAAATAATTATTTTTGTATCGCTTTATTCTGCGAGCTATAACTTTTTTATTTTTTTGCGGATGATGCTATATGGCGGCTCGTTTTTTGCGGGACAAGATGACATTTTCAGCGGTACCATGGATATTTATATGCGTCTTTTTGATCGCGCGTTATTGCACTTTTTGTTCGGTGGTATGATAATAAATCATTATTTTTTGCTTCGTTTTTTATTTTTTAAGGGGTTCGCTAAAGGGGTTAACTAATGGGACAGTTTTATAGGGCAGGTCATTACGGACGCGGCGATACCAAATATGTGTACTTTTATTGTTTTTGTTTTTTTTTATTTTGAAAAAATGGATTTATTGGGGAATATTTTTTTTTTTTACTAATTTATTTAGCGATTTTTTTTAAATTATTTTTAACACTTTTTTTTTTTTTTTTTTACTTTATTACCTTGTCCCAGGTGGGACATCACTGTCCTGTGACAGATCGCTGATCTGTCACATCACAGATCACTGTGACAGATCAGCAATCTGTCAAAGGCACTGCTGCAGACTTCCTCATGCCTGCGCTTTGCAGGCACTGAGGAAGCCAGCTTCCTGCAGGCCCCCGAAGGCCCCTGTCGCCATCTTGGATCCGGGGGCCTGTAGGGAAAGAGCCCCCTCCCTGCCGATGCTTCCCTTTAACCCCCGGTACACCGCGATCGCGTTTGATCGTGGTGTGCAAGGGGTTAACGTGTCGGGTGTCAGCTATGATAATTAGCTGACACTCGGCCGCGATCAGCGGCGCTCACCACGTGGGCGCCGCTGATCGCGATGACGTAATATTCCGTCCATGGTAATTAGGTCCATGGTCACATGGACGGAATATTACGTCAATTGTAGGTAAGGGGTTAAAAGACTGATGAGGTCACAATGGAATTCTTTCTAAAATGTTTCATACATACAAAAAAAAGACAAAACTTCATAGCGAACATACATGTAACACCTCGCTATACACTAATAAGGGTTAAAGCTGTTATGGAGTTTGGCGGCAGTGCCAAGTTGAGTGAAATGGCAAGCCTCTGATTTATTATTGAACCGATGAAAACCAAAGGCTGCCAGGCCGCCAAATTATCCTTGGGTAATTTGACAGCTGTGAAAGCAAAGCTCGCTGTCTCATGTCCACAACATATATTTGCTCAGTTCTGTACTACTAAGAAGTTGGCTCTGCCAATTCCATCTTTTCAGGTTGGATCTGAAAACCAGCGAGACAAATGCTGCATTATATGAATGCTGCCCGCTTCTTTCCACTAAGCTAATGACTTTTAGGTCTTTGTAAACTAATAAAGTTTTGATCAAAGTCTTGAAATAAAGAATCAAGTTAGTTTAACCGCATAAAGGTTAAAGGGCTTCTCTTTGATTGTATCAGTGTAGCTCATTAACGGAGTAGCTCAACTTTCCTAATATACTCTTATCTGCAAATCTTTAATGTAATGTCATTACTAGAATAAAGGTGCCCATACATTTTCATTAGCTATTAGTTAAAGGTTCATTCATCCAACAGCTATTCCTTCCTGTCCCCCATGAGACAACATGTTTTCATTTGCTGATTAATTATTATGTATTACATGAAATCAAGTTGCCTCCATTTCTGGAGACTTTTCACAATAAGTTGTCATGTGTAGATGCATGAGGAACTATTTGACTTGTATTATGCATTTTTCTCCTCTGTAGTCTCCATCTCTATTTTTCAGTGGTCTCTGTGCTAGTAGGTGGAGTCCAGCTACTGTTATGTCTCCCATGTCCAGCACTCAGAGACTCAAGAGATTAGTGCTCTCCTGTTTCTATGTAACAAATTTTCAGAAGGAGTAGCAGCAGCATGAAGGGCATCATACAGTAGACCTGTACAGTGTAGCTGTGAATCTAGCTCTGATGTAGGATAAACACTAAATATTGCAGCACCACACCACTGATCTCTCCTGCTAGGCAGGTGAACTTTGTTTCCTCAGTCAGTTGACAGTCCACCTTGTGTTGAGTGACACAGATTTTAGTTCTTTTTTCAAAGTGAACAATGAGTTTTGGAGGTTGGGAGGAGATGTGGCTCATACGTGGAGAAAGGTTTTTTTTCTATTCACTTGTACTTTTGAATTACATACAGTGGGGGAAATAATTATTTGATCCCTTGCTAATTTTGTATGTTTGCCCACTGACAGACATGAACAGTCTATAATTTTAAGGGTCGGTTAATTTTAACATTGAGAGATAGAGTATCAAAAATAAAACCCAGAAAATCACATTGTATACATTATATACATTTATTTGCATTTTGCAGTGAGAAATAAATATTTGATCCCCTACCAACCATTAAGAGTTCTCGCTCCTACAGACCAGTTAGACGCTCCTAATCAACTCGTTATGTGCATTAAAGACAGCCGTCTTACATAGTCACCTTTATAAAAGACTCCTTTCCACAGACTCAATTAATCAGTCAAACTCTAACCTCTACAACATGGGCAAGACCAAAGAGCTTTATAAGGATTATAGGCTGTTCATGTCTTTGTCAGTGTTATAACTTACAAAATCAGCAAGGGATTTTGTAAATTCAAAACCTGCTGTCTTGGCAGTAAGAAACTTGCCAAAAAAAAAGCAGGTATTCTTAGTTTTTTTTTGCATTTTTTGTCGGGGTACATTTGTCTCTTGTGTATGGTGATAACCAAAAATAACCAAGCTGTGTGCATGAGATTTCTGAAATCTCATAGACTTTTCTGGTACTGTAAAATTCAGCTGAAAATTTGCATAAAAAAAGCATTAAAAAAAATGCTTGAAAAGCGCAACATGTGAACATAACCTAAGACAACCGTCATCTGCCGGATATGGTGCGGGCTCAGCTCCTGCAACTGCTCCATACACACCCTATAAGGCATAAATGTACGTAATATGATCTTGAAGGAAGTAAACGACTGCAGAATTTTCAGGAGCCACACACACCAGTGATTTTTACACTTTATTATTCATGGCACTGTGCACACTGTACTTTAATAATATCAATCCAAAAACAAAGGGTCGGCCCGCCACGGCAAACTTTTACCAGGCACTGGGGAAATAACGCTAATGGTGTACACACAGGGCCGCTGTTTTGCTCACTTTATCATATGGCAACATGATAACAAGGCCCCCTAATTGACTGCATCTCATGGACTTTAAAAGTGTCAGAGCAATTTAGCCTTTAAAGAAGCACATAAAATATTTTATCACATCTCTGCCTGAGTAAGTTTAATAAACTACACAGCCTTCGGGGACCAAGCTTCTTATAAATTAACTGCCTTCAACTTGGAACACAAGGGTCTTTATCTCTTGTCAGCTTAATTATGTGTTTAATTTTATTTTTAACATTTTTTAAAATGACCCACACCGCGAAGAGCCAAGATTGTTTAATTAAACAAATGAATATGCTTATATCGAGGCTGATCAAAGGGCTAATTTGTCATGCTAATGTTCTATACAGCGATGATAGCTCCATTGTGGGAGTAATACAATAGTTTATATTAGGGTTTATCGGAAGACAATCCTCAAAATGATTTTGTCCTTTTTTTTTTGCAGAGATCATAAATTGCCTCGTTGGGCGACCTAACTGCAGGTAAATAAATATCAGAGTAACTAAATAACGAGTATCATAACTGATAACAAAACTGTTTCTCGGTGTTTGGTGGTTTAATATGCGTAATAATGTGAAATAAAAAATGTTGACTATAAAAATATAAAAGGGAAAAAAAAGTATAAAATCATCACCTAAAGTGCAAAAAAAATCACCAACAATAAAATAAATATACATATATATATTTCAATGTGAAATGAAAAAAAGAAGAAATATGCAGCACTCACCAATAAAGCTGAAAAACTGCGCGTCTTTATTTCACATGAATTCCATCAACAGATATGTGGACATGCAGGACGTTAGACATTTCAGACAATGTTCTGCTCCTGCTGCAGGTTGTAAAAAATAACAGAACAAACCGTGCTGTATTCACATTCCTAGGTCCACTGGTGAGTCTACGCCATTGCTCCCGTTGTCTGGCACTGGCTTATGTCAAATCCACAGTGTGGCAGCCAATCAGACAAAAGGGGGGTGTTCCGTCTACACCGGCTGAGCTCATTGATTGGCTACCACACTGCAGGCAGTGCAAGAAACTATGAACAGCGGCAGAGACTCACCAGTGAACCAAGGGAAGGCGAGTAACAGCGTGGTTTGTTCTTTTATAACAAAGGGCAGAACTTTTTTAAAAAAGTTTCAATTTTCTCTGAACTTTTAGACAAATTTATCTCATTTGATAATGTTATGAATAGACAATCTACAAATCACTGCATTTAAAAATTATGTTACCCCCCCAAAAAAAAAAAATTAGCCCTAAGTTCCAGGCACTCTCCCTTCAGTACAACTACATACCCTGCGTTTTAGTAGTGTAATGTGATCAATGCATAGTGTTATAGGCACTGATGCTGCTGTGAGGGGACTGTAAAGATAATGCCTTCAGGTAACTCTGGTAAACTCAACTCAGGGACAGGGAAAGTATAGGAAAGAATTTAAGTTAGTACATAAGGTAGGAAATAGTTAATATTTGGCAGTAGCCCACCATTTGGGGGGGACAATTAGTGGGACCAAAAAGAGAAAGACAACCTGATTTTAGTGAGTTAGAGTTAGTTAGTGAGATTGAAAGTGAAAGTGTCCATTGGAGGCGAGGTGAAGTTCACGGTTCAGTGTGCTGGAAGCACGGTGTGGACAAAACGCTCTGACAGAATGAGGTTGTACAAAACCTCCTGCGGACATTCCTGCAACGTCCAGAGCCTAAGGCTTGAGTTGGGGGCTATGGAGAGCACCAACAACCCTTTTGTACAGAGGAAGATGGACGTGGAACAGTGTGAGGTCAATGTAGCGAATCTTGGGAATACTGCGGTGCCGGATGGGGAATCCCTAGAGCTGACAGGACCTGTTAAAGTAGGGATAGTACAAGCTGAATGTAAGAAAATTATGGAAATGTCCTGTGTGAACGAAGCAACTGGTGACCAGTAAAGTTGAACTTGTTAAAACGAACCCGGTGTCCCTTAATGTGTGTTCAACTGCTCCTAGAACTAAAGACATGGAGACAGTGAAGGTCTCCGGCCTGCAAGTGAGCGTAAAGCACCTTACACAACACAACGCATATGGATTGGGACATGATTTTTTTGCAAAGTTCCAGGGTGTCGTGGAGCGGCAGCTCACCCATGCCTATCGTGGCAGCCCCATATAGCCCAAAGACAGCAGCCCAGAAGAGGAAGAGATGCTTTGCTGACGTGAAGCAGAAGAGTTACCGGCAGGAGAAGTCAATGACCGCTCTTAGCCGGAGCTGGAAAGAACAGGCAGGTAGTTAGCAATGTATTTAGACCCATAGTTTAAAAAAAAACAAACAATAGTCCTGTATAAACTTGTAAGCTCGAGTGAAGAGACCAGTGGCTGATGTGGACATTGTGGTCCGTTCTCGGACTACGAATGTTGGATGTCTTAAAACAGCCATACAGTGTGCTTGCTTACGGCCAGGAGAGAGGAGTTTGCTGGAATCCATATTTATGGTCCTTGAGGGGTTAGTGTGGGTGGGTTTGTATATAATGATTTCAGAGCGCGAATCCAACAAAAATGGTTTGTGGCTGCACTGCTCAGCAGCACACCATTGGTTTCTAGATGATGGAACGATAATGTCCAGTGCACATGGCATTGGGGTCATGCGATGACCACTATATGTGCACCACTAAGGGATGATACAGTGAATAATATTACATATACACAGTATATCTGCAACTTTCAGAAGCCAAAAAGTTTTTTTTCATCCTAATATTGAACCCTGAGTCCTTAAATCCCAAAAAAGAATCCTAAGAAAATGTCAAATCACCACTTTCTCATTCTCCTGCAACAAAGTGAAGCTTTCCAGCAGCTATATCTCTGTTTTAGTGGTAAGTGAAAGACATAATGGAGGAGAATGAAAAGGTGCTGATTTTTCATAGAGGGAATTTATTACACTGGCATTTTATTCCTCTATGTAACTGATCAAATGGATGAGAAGATTCTGTCACATTAAGGTTTGTTCATTAAAATACATTGCAGGCTGCCCAGAATGGTTTAACCCTTTGATATTAGCGTTTAGGATCTTTTAAAAGAAGCCATGTTACATACAGACATTGGAATATAATTTGTGGGACCCTACAGAATAATTTTTATTGCTCTATGACCCCCATCTTCAACATGGAGTTCAGTTGAAAAGTAAACTAAGAAAGAATTAACTGACAGTAAAGAGACCAAGTGGAGAAAATGTGCTGGTAATCTCAAAACTTTGGATCAGATAGGTGTAAGTTGAACCATTTATAATGGTTCAGCTGTATTTAACTAAACTGATAGGCCTTGATTTGATAAGGCACACACCTGTCTATATAAGACCTCACAGTGCATGTCAGACCAAATGAGAATCATGAGGTCAAAGGAACTGGCCAAGGAGCTCAGAGACAGAATTGTGGCAAGGGCACAGATCTGGCCAAGGTTACAGAAGAATTTCTCCAGTAATCAAGGTTCCTAAGAGCACAGTGGCCTCCATAATCCTTAAATTGAAGAAGTTTGGGACCAGCAGAAGACTTCCTAGACCTGGCTGTCCACTGAGCAATCGTGGGAGAAGAGCCATGGTGAGAGAGGTAAAGAAGAACCCCAAGATCACTGTGGCTGAGCTCCACAGATACAGTAGGGAGATGGGAGAAAGTTTCACAAAGTCAACTATCACTGCAGCCCTCCAGCAGTCGGGCCTTTATGGCAGAGTGGCCAGACGGAAACCTCTCCTCAGTGCAAGACATATGAAAGCCCGCAGAGAGTGTGCTAAAGAAAACCATGAAGGACTCCCAAACTATGAGAAATAAGATTCTCTGCTCTGATGAGACAAAGATAGATCTTTTTGGTGATAATTCTAAGCGGTATGTGTGGAGAAATCCAGGCACTGCTCATCACCTTCCCAATACAATCCCAGCGGTGAAACATGGTGGTGGCAGCATCATGCTATGGGGGTGTTTTTCTGCTACAGGGAGAGTACGACTGGTTGCAAGTGAAGGAAATATGAATGCGGCCAAGTACAGAGATATCCTGGATGAAAACCTCTTCCAGAGTGCTCTGGACCTCAGACTTGGCGGAAGGTTCACCTTCCAACAAGACAATGACCCTTAGCACACAGCTAAAATAACAAAGGAGTGGCTTCAGAACAACTTTGTGACCATTTTTGAGTGGCCCAGCCAGAGCCTTGACCTAAACCCAATTGAGCATCTCTGGAGAGACTTGAAAATGGCTTTCCCCCAACGTTCACCATCCAACCTGATGGATCTGGAGAGGATCTGCAGGGAAGAATGGCCGAGGATCCCCAAATCCAGGTGTGAAAAACTTATTACATCATTCCCAAGAAGACTCATGGCTGCACTAGCTCAAAAGTTGCTTCTACCCAATACTGAGCAAAGGGTCTGAACACTTATGACCATGTGATATTTCAGTTTTTCTTTTTTAATAAATTTGCAAAAATTTCTACATTTCTGTTTTTTTCAGTCAAGATGGGGTGCAGAGTGCACATTAATTAGAAAAAAATGAACTTTTTTGAATTTACCAAATGGCTGCAATGAAACAATGAGTGAACAATTTAAAGGGGTCTGAATACTTTCCGCACCCACTGTACATGCCGCTGGCTGCTTTTTTTCCATAATGAGCAGTTAAATGGTTAAAAAAGAAAATTTCCAAATCCTTATACTCACCTTAACGTGCACCTTTCCGGCTCCCTCACTCCTCACCATAATTTCTGGTCCTTGTTGAATCTTCTGATCCCCCAGCTCGTGAAGAAATCCCCAGGCCTCTTACACTGAACCGGGACTTCCGCATCTGTTGAGGCCGGGGACAATTTGTGGAATTTGCACGGAATCTTCCAGGACCTCAACAGAACTGTGAGTGGCCTGGGGATTTCAATGTGAGCAGTAGGGATCAGAAGCAGTGATGAGGACAGGATGGGTGATGATAAGAAGTAGAGGGTCCGGAGAGGTCAACGGTGAAGGGAGTATATGTTTTTTTTCTTTTTAACATATTATGTTTATTATTCTCTGGGGATTGGAGAGACCTCAGAGAATAATAAAGGATGTAACATTCATGGAGAATAGCTTCCACGTATATCGAAATTCCCATTAAAAAATGAGTAAAATGGTGGAATTCAAATTTTGCCTGATTCGTTCATCTCTAGCAGTGGCTTTTGTGATCCCCTGGTTGTGGCCAGTACTTCTGCATACCCTACAGCTAGACTCCTAGCTGCTAAGTCATCTCTGATATCCTTCCACTGTTGTCGGTTGTGGGCTTCATTGATGATGTAAGGTTAACATGTGACCATTGCAACCAATCATTGGCTCTAGCAGTGATTGACACCTCTGAGGTCACCGCTACGGCCAGTGAATGGCTTCAGCATGTACATGTCTTGTTGATGTGACCTCCGCTGGAGCTGTATGAAGAAGAGGAATGGAATTTAATGGTGATTATTTTTTTTTTTTTACAACTGTCAGTTAAGGCTATAAAACAAATATAAGGTTGGACAACTCCTTTAATAAACTTCAACTATAATCCAAAGTATCTCCAAAGAGCATCTCTCATTCTGGAGGACCTACATGTCACGCACTGATCCGGTAACCCAATAATTTCATAGTGCAATACTTCTTTTCACCTGCGGAGGTGCTACAGTAAAATTGAACAATTGTTGCTAAACTCCCTAACAGATTACAGCTGATTGTTGAGGGTCCCAGCAATAGTACAACCTGAGATCAGCTAAGGGGTCAGTTATTAAAAAAAAAAGACTGTTAAAATTAGACACCCCATTTAAGTTTAGAAAAGATGCCGATGGATAGGTTTGCATGCCACTGATTTAAATAACTAACCTATAAACCACTAGGTAAAATCTTCACCCCAGTTTCCCAATGGGAAATAAAGCCAGACAGACTGCTGCTTACTGGAGGGATGATATATTGTTTCCAATGCATACACAATAGAATTGCGTGTTGAATTAATGTATTTCAAGCTGAGCTGTATTTGACAATCTCGTCTAAGAATATTGTGGAATTCTTAATTCATTTTGCAGTCCCCCTCAGACCTCTAGCAAATGACTGCCAATTTTCCCTGGTGCTTCTCTTAGGCCAAAATCTAATAGGGTATTAGCAAATTACTAATGTACTGCAAGCATTCATGCGTATCCTGAGGATACTGCTTGTTCCCAGAGTTAAACAACTTGCATTCGGTTCACTATATTATTCAGCGTTATTAAAAAAAAAAATTAAAAAAAAAATAAAAAATTGGAGGGAAAATATCCATAATGCTTTGTAGTTAGTATCTGCAGGATGATGGACCTGTTTGTTAATGCGACTAAGTTAGGCAATCACTCTTTCAAGGTTGCTACCATCATTAGAAAATCTAGCCGGTTGCCCAGGGCTTGAATCAAGCATATATTGCAAATGCAGGCTATGTCATTTGCATGAGTACCACATTATATCTAGGAAGGAAGTCAGTAATGGGGAAAAGCACAAAAAATAAAAAAAAGTTGATATATGCGGATTCCTAAGAAAACATTGCATTAAGCTTGGAATAGGGAAAAAAAAACCCACAGAAATATATACAGTTAGGAGAATAGAATAGTCAGAAAATTAGGCCATGCCCAGATGGGGGTCCAACATCGGACCCTGAAGCAGTCAGTCACTGGTATGGATTAGTTTGTTTTACAGGGTTGATAATAACCAAATCTCAGCCCGTGGGGGGGTGGCAAAATTTGATGCATTTTTTATCGTTGTCAATTTTAATCTTTTAACCCTACAGATCTATGTACATAACCGTTGATGGATGTCATCACTTGTAAGTCTAACTCGTCCTTGTATGGTCCTTGCACACAGTGTCAAATTGAAGAACATTGGGCCCACCAGAGGATTTGATTCTGAGGGCCCACCTTTCTCCCACACTCAAGACACCCATAGCAGCTGCAAGGTTTGCACTATGAACGCTCCTCAAGAAGAATCCAGGGCCCATTGGAGGATTCTCCGGTTCTCTGGTGGGCCAGTCCAACCCTGCTTGCACAGGACGGCCAGTAACTTCTAATATACAGTACATCCAATTGTTAAAGGTGGCCAAGCACATTAGATAAATGTCATCAATCATATGATGATAGGAGTGTCCCGACTTTTCCCTGATAGTTGTTGGGAAAAAGAAGGATCAGGCTGTTGGATTTCGACATGCCCAATCCTTTCGTTCCTAAGCGAGTCAAGTTGCCCCCAGACGTATCTGAGAGTGGCTTATTTTCTGCCTCCTGTTGGAAGCATGCGTATGTATGGAAAGATGGGCATGAAAAATTAGCTCTGGGCACAATAAGCATTTGGCCAACAGCTATTCGGGCAATAAATAGCCATAGTATCTCAGTTCTTGATGATATCCCAGCATCAACCCACATAAATAAGTAATAATGCAAATTCCTTGTTTAGGACCTTAGCAATTAGCCAAAGCAGATAGAAAGGATTTCTTTTGTCCTGCTTTGCTTATATAACACTATTAATTCCACAGCACATTACTGACTTTGTCATTGTTGTCCCCATGGGGCTCACAATCTAAATTCCCTATCAGTATGTGTTTGTAGTGTGGGAGGAAACAGGAGAACCTGCAAGAAACCCAGCAAACACGAGGAGAACATACAAACTCCTTTCAGATGGTGTACTTGGTGGGACTTGAACCCAGGACCCAAGCACTGCAAGACTGCAGTGCTAACCACTGAGCCACTGTGCTGCACACATAATCCATGCATTATACGGACAGTTAAGGCTCCGTCACACTACGCGACTTACCAGCGATCCCGACACCGATATCACGGTGTCAGGATCGCTAGTAAGTCGCTATGTGATCGCTGGTGAGCTGTCACACAGACAGCTTCACTAGAGATCAGCACAGCGATGCCGAGCGCCAGGCATCGCTGGCCATCACTGTAAAAAATAGAATCAAAATAAAAAATATAGTTATTCTCACCTTCCGACGTCCCATTCAGCCATCCTGCCTCTCTCCACGCTCCGGTCCCAGTGATCCTTTGCACGAATCACCGCGAGATGTCACGGTCTCGAGGGATAACAAAGTCTCGCGGTCATTCGTGCAAAGGATCACTGGGACCGGAGCGTGTAGAGAGGCAGGATGGCTGAACGGGATGTCGGAAGGTGAGAATAACTCTATTTTTTATTTTTTTTATTATTTTTTACACCTGATCGCTGGTCTCCCGCCTGTCACACACAACGATGCGTGCTGGCCAGCGGGAGACCAGCTACCAAAGAAATGTCCAGAGGTTTCTTCCAGCGATCAGCGATACCGGCAGGGGGGCCGCTCGCTGATCGCTGTCACACACAGCGATCTCGCTGCTGAGATCGCTGTTACGTCACAAAAGTTGTGACTCAGCAGCGATCTCGCTACCGAGATCGCTTAGTGTGATGGGGCCTTTAGAGTTAAGTGTAATGCTTTACTGCTCTTCTGCTGTGATATCACTGCAGGGATATACATTTGATACCAGATTGCCATTGATTACAGCTGATCTCTGGGGATTCTGTTATGACTGAGTCACCGAGGAGAAAAAAACAAAACACAAGCTCAGCCCAGAAAATCAGAGAGGTTGGAAACTAGCGGATTGCAGACCCCTAATCCTATCACACAACTAGCAGTAGCCGTGGAGTGTTCCTACAGTGATCCTAGACACCTCGTCACAGCCGGAGATCTAAATAAGCCTAAAGAGAGAAAAGGGAAAAACTGACTGCCCCAGAGCAGACCCCAAAGCAATAGGCAGCCCCCAACATATAATAACAGTGAAACGAGATGAAAACACTAACACAGATAGAAAGATAGGTTGAGCAAACGATGGGGCCCAAGCTAACTAAAAAGGACAGGACAGAAAAGCTGCTGTCTGCAATCCGAGAAAACCCTGCTAAAAATATTACCAACACAACTGATAAGCAAAAAGGACCCTGAAGTCACTAGACTTCAAACCCTATATCAGCACTCAGAATATTCTGAAAGCAGAGCAAAAGAGAACACTGATCAAGGAATAAGAATCCAGCACATCCCCGGCCGGGGATGGCTGAACTCAAAAAAACAAGGTAAACAAAACCAAAACTAATAAGTTCAATAGCAGAGCAAAAACTTATCTTTGGGAAGCAGGAATCAGACTTGTCTCCAAGAATCCAGCAGAGAAATCACCAGCCACTCAGAAGGGCGTCGGCTGCCTTATATCCAATCTGAAGTTCCTGTTACCCAGTCACAATCCACCTGATCAGGTGTTTGGTTTCTTTCATCCAAATCAGCCTCACTACCTTCCTTCACCAGAAGAGGGAGATCCTCGGACACAAAAGGTGAATGTACAGATGAGCTCACAACAGGATTCCAATAGTTTGCCACCTTTAGATCAGCTGTTTTAGGGTTCCTTCTAGCAAAATATGATTGTTGAAACCATGCAACTTTTTCAAATAAAAATAAAATACCCAAACAACAGTCCTATTGGTTTATAATACAGGAGGTTAAGTTGTGTCCAGAAGGATCAGGGCTTTGACCAGTGATTAAAACCATCCAGTAGTCTGGCTAGCATCCTGCCCCTTACTGGTACCAGTCAATCATGCAGTATAACTACCAACCGCAGGTCACAATTGGCCTCTTTTGCCTCTGGCAAGAGTATTAGTGAGGAAGAAGCAGGGGGTGTTATGGAATAAAAGACATATCACTCGTCTCAGTCACAGCAGTATCATGTTACCTCTGACAGTGACACTGTCAGTTTGAGTCCATGTTCCACAAAGAATAGTCTGCCGGATTTCAAATGACTTATAGAATTCATTTTGCACTTTTTTTTTATTTTGAAAAACATGAAAAGTCTGTCTGTGTGCTGTTATCACATGGGCTTTTGGTTACGACGACTGGGCTACCATTAATTTCTATGGTGACGATACTTTGAAAGAAGTTGGAAACAGTCCTAGAAAACTTTCAAATGTATTGGAAACATTTTTCGAAGCTGGCAAATTTGAATTTCAAAAGATTCGATCATCTCTAGTAAAATATATTTTTATAAAGCTGTGGGTGCTTAATATGTAACATTGAAAAAAGGAGGTATGCATCTATACAACAATATTTCTGGAATTTTGCATCCTTAAGTATAACTCATATGCGATATACTAGGAAACAGTATGGAGCTATGGATTTCCATGGGTGTCATATCGCAGTTCTATACAACTCGTGAGGACAATTTTTCATTCAAAGGTTTGTGAAAAATGACTGGCATATGGGAGAAGTAGAGTTAAACTAAAGTCCTTTTCTGTTCAGTTTGTACAAGCAGAGGCTGTAAGAGTAGGTGGCTCTGAATAATTAATTCTTGGTTTGCAGAGCGCACATTATATTCACGGATCTACAATTCACATTCAGATTTTGCAGTTGCATTTGGATAAACATCACTTTAGAGACAATCTGTATAAAAGTGCAGTTCATTTCACACACAAAAAAAATGACAAAATTACCTTTTTTTTTGCTTCCCAATTTTCATCCAGATTGCCCACTTTACTAAAATCCTGGCTATTCCATTCCACTTAAACTAGACAGTTTTCCCCATTTTAGACATTTTTTTTAAGCTATGATTTTTTTTCAGAAGAGATTACCAGTTTCAATAGAACAATTTAACATGACTAGTTTCGAATAAAATGAAAGGGAACCTGTCAGGAGATTCATGTTCCCCGAACCACAGGCAACAAGAAACAGCAAATGGTTCCCACATTACAAGCAACTATACTCTGAAATATTATAAATATATTATAAATAATAAATAGTTAATAAATATTATACATTTATAATATATATATCAGCAAGGCAAAGGTAGAAGAGTCTGAGCAAATGTCCACTGGGCTGTTCCTCCTCCCCTCTGGCTTCTCCCTTCCCAGATCTGCTTTATTGATAGCTTTCTTCCCACATGCAAATACAGACAGGTCAACCAAGATAAACTGGGCAGGGAGAAGTCAGAGGGGAGCAGCCATCTTGACCCTTCTATACCTAATTCAGCTATTTTTCAAGTTGGGGTACAAGCGACTCAATTTCTTTACCATTAGGTAGTTGGGCAGGGAGAAGCCAGACGGGAGCAGCCCTCTTGACTCTTCTCTACTTGACCCAGCAATTTTTTAATTTGAGGTACTAGCAACTCAATTTCCTTACCATTAGGTAGTTGGGCAGGGAGAAGCCAGAGGGGAACAGCCCCCTTGATTCTTCTCTACTTGGCCCAGCTATTTTTCAAATTGGGGTACAAGCGACTGAGCTTCCTTACCATTAGGTAGTTGGGCAGGGAGAAGCCAGAGGGGAGCAGCCCTATTGACTCTTCTCTAATCGACCCAGCAAGGAAAAGAAACCAGGAAAAAACGCTTCCACCACAGAGAATATGGATATCCTGAAAATAATGGGAAACAGAACAATTTGCTCAACCAACAATTAGGGAGAAGCCAGAGGAGAGCAGCCCTCTTGACCGTTCTCTACTTGACCCAGCAAGGAAAAGAAGCCAGGAAAAGGCGCTTCCACCACAGAGGATATGGATATCCTGAAAATTATGGGTAACAGAACAATTTGCTCAACCAACAATTAGTGAGACCCCTGATGAAGGCTGCTTGTAGCCGAAATGAGTTGCATTTTATGTACATTTTTTAACCATTGTTTTTATTAATCTAATTGTTTGTTGAGCAAACTGCTCTATTGCCCATAATTTTGGGGATATCCATATCTTCTGTGGTGGAAGTGCCTTTGCCTGGTTTCTTTTCCTTGCTTTTTATTGACATTGGAACTCCCTTGGAGGATTATCCACGCTCCTTCAGGCTGGTTGCAGACCACAAAATGACCCACTAGTTGGACTTTTGGATTCTTTTGAGTTCTAGAGTTGTGTCTCAGTTAACACAACTCTGCCAGGTGAGCACACTTCATTTTTTCACCCAATCCACTTATTACCTTAATTACTAGATAGTGCTCCTTTTTCCCCCTACCCCTAAGGAAATCCTTCAATTTCTCTACTTGACCCAGTTACTTTTTATGGGGTTTAAGCCGCTCAATTTCGTTACATTGGAGTTTTATCACTTCTGACATATTGCAAAAGTTAGTTATAACTTTTGTAATGTTCCTGGACTCCAATGGAAAACTTGTAAGAGACTTTCTGTCTACCATATATTATTTATAAAACTGGTGTTTTCTTGTATGGCGTTCAGCTTTGAGGCTAGTTGAAACTGCTATTTCTACAGCAACAATATGGATCTGTATTTTTTGCTTTTTTCTATAAGGGTAATACCATCCCATACAAGTTAATATGTGGTGCCCCTGAGGGTTCAGTCACCACAGAGGTACTGCACCTCATCCAGAGGTGTGGTATTCCGCTCTCAGGTAAGGAGGGGGCACCACAACTACACAGAACTCACATACTTGCATACAACACCAGTCCTTTCAGGCGCAGCGAGGGACTAGGCAGAAGGTGTGGGTGGAGAAAGCAGCAGGGGGAGCTGAAGGAAGTGACAGTTAGAGGGAAAGTGTTCAGTTGGTGCTGGGGACTTAAGCAGTGAGGAGCTCAGCCCTGGACCAGCAGACAGTGGAAAGAGAGAAAGGAAAGACAGAAGAACAGAAAGATAAGCTTCAGTGGAAGAGAGAAAGAAGGGGTCCTAGGGGCACGGGTAGGGAGAGATCCAACCGTGGGGCACGGATCCACACCGTCCGTAGTCGGGTGGAGGGACCAGGTCACAGTTAGGGGACTGGCTCCAGACTAGTGGAGAAACTAAGGACTCAGCTAGCTAACCGGAGGTTGCAAGAACTGCATGTGCTGCAGCCACATCCAACACATTCACTGAAAAGGCAGCTGGATAGGCTCAAGGGGACCTAAAGTACGTCACACATTAAGATCTGGGGCTGCTGGCTTGGGACACTGTGTGTGAAGGCGAAGGGCAGGAGAGGTGGGAGCCAGCGCAGTGAGACGGACAGGGAAGGAATATCTGAAGGTGGTTCTGACATGGTGTACCCCGAATTACCTGAGAGCTGGCTGGACCACCGACCCTGAGGACACAGCATCCCGGCTGAGGATTGTAACATCAGAACTGTGAGTAAAACCTGTAAAGACTGCACACGGCTGTGTCCTCCAATTTATTTACTGCGTCACTTGTCCTACACTACAACCACCATCTTTACCATCATATCACACTACAACTGCCCTAGGATTTAGCTCTACCTGTGGAGAGTTGTAACAACTCTGCTGCATCACCATCAGCCCAGCGGTCTCCTCAAGCAGCGTCGGCTAACATCTCCTATTTGCAAATTAACAAATTAACCCCTTATAAACTTTATTTCCCCTTTTATCATCATTTTCATTGGACGCCCCGAGCCACGGCCCGGGTCACTGCTGCCGTGACACATCCCCTTAAGAACCAGCCCGATAACGAGTATCACTGCGGCCCTGTCGGGCGCTCCAAATACTCTATTGACCAAAATTTCCTCATTTTCACTCCTTATTATTGACAAATGAAGCTGTGAACATTTTCTTCATCTTATTGATCTCTGAAACTTGACTATATTGGCAAAAAAAAACGGTTTTCGAGGAATTGCAAATTCTTTGCATTTTTGGGACAGAGAGTCCGTTTACAAGAGCTTCCTAAACATCTCTAAAAAGGAAGACTGACACATTTAAAGTCATTAATCTTTGTTTTCCCATGGTCGGTCTTGGTGCCAGGTGAGGTAAAAAGCTTTTAATCTTTTACTAATCCACTTAAGCTTTCTTTCGTTTAAAGTCTGAATTCCCAGGTTACAGCAAAAATGCAAATGCATACATTCCAGAATTCAGATTCCTGACATTTAGCCAACTGCAGATTTATTCCAGTATTAAAATGTTAAGAAAAATTAAATGGAGGGGTACTGAAAAAAACTTTCAAGATGCTTCATTCAAGATCAGTAAAAAAAATATAAAGTACATGATTTTATGGCTATGCAACAATAGGGACTTATCAGTCCAAAAATCTTCCCCAAAAAATGTATCTTAGGTTTATGCAAACAATGGGACATTCTTACTATATTAGAAATCCAAAATTTAGGACATGTAAAGCCCCGTGCACAGGATCAGGGGCGGACATATCGCATGTGCAGCCATATTATAAAGGTAATTGTGAAGGTAACCCATTCTCACTGCAGGTTTCTCAGACATTGCTGTGATTGCTCCACTTTCTCCCTGTGTAGATTCTCTTTCTTCAACTAAGCACACTGAGGGAATGTGAGTAATGAGCCACAAATAGCATTTAAGAGGATTTTCTCTGTCTAAATGGCTAAATAGTATTCTTCTTCTCTACAGGCATATTGTACTGGTACACAGAGATTCATCTACCTACATAAATCAGTGCATGTCTATGCATTTATATATTTTCCTAAAAAATATTAAAAAACAATGAAAAGCAATAATATAAGCAAAATCTGAGTAGTTTTATAACAGTTATGAAAAGCACTCTTTTTACAAATACTTACAGATGCTCAGCAGCAGCAGCAACATTTTAGATTTTTTTTTTCCAGTGAAACAAATGAACAATTACAAAATTATATGTGAGGGTGAGCATAGACTTCAATAAATATATCCAAAAGTTGAGTTTAACATTAAATCTGGGCCCCACTCATTTCAATAGAGCTAAGCTGTGATGCCATACATAACACATGGGTAGGCAGTTGCTGTTTTTAGAAGGATGTTACCATGATATTCTAATCCTTTAGAATCACTTAAATTTTAGTACCCAAAGTTAGGTTACTTTATAGACACTGGTTTATACACTTTCAACAATTAAAAAAAAATACAATTGCATAGTCCGTGCTTGGATAAAGGCCATGCAGTGACCAAGTTTTTATAGCGATAGGGAAAGTCTGGGTTGACATCGGAGTGGGCTTTTGGGATATTTTTGTGGATTAGTCAAAGCTAAGCTTATTTCCAAGAACTATTTGAATAAGTTTATTATTGTTAATATTTCCATGTCGAGGTCCTTTCTAATTTAAGTCTTCAGATCTCATTGCTGATGTATCACTATCGGAATCCACAGATCGCTAAACTAACTTCCCAGAAGCAAATAGACTAGTGATCTGTCAAGCAACGTGGTCGAGAATATACAGGGCGACATTCATTTCTGTTCCCGGGCTTTCCTCTCATCTCACGTATTGTCATTTTTATGTAGAATCACTATTTTTCAGTCAGGTGGAAAATGAAATAGCTTTTTATTCTAATACACATGGATACTCAATTGATCTCTGTGAAAGATAAAAAATGTAATTACAAAAGTGGAATAAATTGCCCACAAATAGTACAGATGGGAGTCGGAATATGATACAGGTTATGAGATGTAGGTACAGGATATAATACAATGAGACCAAGGAATGTGCCAGTTTGAAGAACCTGGATGAACTTTACTAAGGTCATCTGTATTGACTATACAAGTGTCCTGGCTTCTACAGACTCGGTTTTAAACAGGTTTTTGTAATTTCACGCTAAACTAAGGTTGGCCGCAATTTTTTTGTAGACAAACCGGCTATCTGATGTGTATGAGAGTGTCCCAACTCTCCTCCAATAATTGATGTAAAAGTGAAAAAGTTATAGCTGGCTCCAATATTTTCTTCTTTTTGTGTTAAAGGAAATTAGTCAGCTTGCTTTTGATAAGTAATTTGAGAGCTGCATAATGTAGGAGCAGGTACCCTAATTCCAGCGATGTGTCACTTGCTGTTCTCCATTTTGATACAATCATTGTTTTTCTGCTGCCGATCTAGCAGCGCTCAGAATGCTGAGCCCTGAATATCCCCTCCCACATCACTGATTGGCTACTTTGTGTGTACATTGACAAAAACCTGCTAATCAGATGTGGGGGCGGGGATACACAAAGCAGGAGGACTAGGAGGTACAAGACACCTAGTCCTGCAGTGATAACCTCCTGCTGATATCTGGGCTCCAAATATGTTTAGGGGTTTTATCTGGACTCTGAATATATCTGGGTGTCTTATCATGTCTCTGAATGTGTTTAGGGGTCTTATCTGAGCTCCAACTATGTTTAGGGGTCTTATCTGGTGTCTTAATATGTTTAGGGCATTTATCTGGGCTCTGAATAAGTTTAAGGGGCATATATGGATTCAAAACATGTTTAAGAGTCTTATCTGGGCTCTGAATATGTTTAGGGGTCTTATCTGGCCTCTGAATATGTTTAGGGGTCTTATCTGGGCTTCGAATATGATTAAGTCTCTTATTTGGTCTCTGGATATATTTAGAGGTCTTATCTGGTGTCTGACTATGAATAGGAGTCTTATCTTGGTTCCAAATATATTTAGGGGTCTTATTACTGACTTTGATTATGTCTAAGGGCCTTATCTGCGCTCTGAATAAGTTTAGGCACCTTATCTGGATTCCAAATATGTTTAGGAGTCTTATCTGGTGTATGAATGTGTTTAGGGGTCTTATCTGTGCTCTCAATAAGTTTAGGGGTCATATCTGGATTCCAAATAGGTTTAAAAGTCTTTTCTGGTCTCTGAATATGTTTAGGGGTTGTATTTGGTCTCTGAATGTGTATAAGGGTCTTATATGGGCTCCAAATATGTTTAAGAGTCTTATCTTGGTTCTGAATATGGTTAGGGATCTTATCTGGGCTCTGAGTATGTTTAGGGGTCTTATTTGGTCTCTAAATGTGTTTAGGGGTCTTATCTGGTCTCTGAATATGTTTAAGGGTCTTATCTAGGTTCTGAATATGTTTAAGGGTGTTACCTGGTGTCGAATATGTATAGGAGTCTTATCTGGGCTCCAACTATGTTTTGAAGACTTAAGGGGGTTTTACACGTAGTGATATCGCTAACAATATCGCTAAAGCATCACCGATTTGGTGACGCAGCAGCGATATCTATGTGTGATACTTACCTCCGACTGGCTCCCCCGCTGTCCATCGCTGATCGCGCGAGATCGCGCAGCTCCATTTCTCGTCTGACGCTTCCTGCTGGGCTTCCTGTGGCGCCGACGATCGACGTGTGGACGCGGACGGGAGGACATCAGGATCGCCGCGTCTGAAAGGTAATGACCGCTAGATCGCTGCTGCATTGCTGTGAGATCTGCCTGTGTGGCAGCTCACTAGCGACCATTTAGTGATGCACCAGCGATCCTAACCGGGTCGTATCGTTGTCGGGATCGCTGGTGCATCGCTAAATGTAAAGGGGCCTTTATTTTGGCTCTGAATAAGTTTAGGGACCTTATCTGGATTCCAAATATGTTTAAGCATCTTATTTGATCTCTAAATATGTTTTTTTAGTGGTCTTACATGCGTTCTGAATAAGTGTAGGGGTCATATCTGGGCACCAAATATGTTTAGGGATCTTATCTGATGTCTGAATATGTTTAGGTGTTTAGGTGTCTTTTATGGTCTTTGAATATGTTCTATAGGGGTGTTATCTCGTCTCCGAATAAGTTTAGGAGTCTCATCTGGGCTTTGAATATGTGTAAGGGTCTTATCTGGGCTCCGAATATGTTTAGGAGTCTTATCTGGTGTCGGAATATGTTTAGAGGTTTTATCTGGGCTCTGAAAGAGTTTATAGGTCTTATCTAGGCTCGGAGCTTATAAGGTATCTACATGAGTTTAGAAGCCTGGGGACGTAAAATTACTAATTTTTAGAGTCTTGTTAGAATTAATTTAGGGCTCTATTCTAGAATTAATTTAGGGCTCTAGTATTGGAGTTAATTTAGGGCTCTAGTCTGGTATTCCCATTAATAAAGAATCTTTATGCAAATAATTGTTCAAAGTTCATGCACGATGATAAGTGAACTCGTACTGAAACTAGTTGACTTCCCCTGTAAAAGAGATCGTTCCATTGGTATGAGAAAATAAAATCCCGGCTGATAGCAAAGAAGTAAACAAGGATCCATTTTATTCTTTAATCAGAGACAATCATGTCAAACGATTGAGGCATGCTAAGGTTTGCGGACCAAAGTCATAGAAATACTTTTAGTGAAGATTATGGCTCATTTCCAGGAGACTGATTCACGGTGACGTTTTTTCAAAAACAGTTCATCGTATCCATGTAACTTATCATTTCCCCACCCTAAGGCAGCAGTTGTACTGGATTTCTACAAAGTATAGGCTACGTGTTCTGTCTAACAGATTGAGACGTAGCTTGTGTAAGATCCTTGTGGACAGGTAATGCAAACACACAGTGACATTTGTAAAAAGCATCCCAACAGTAAGCCATTACAACTCCGACAAATGGAGAAAGCTAGTTAACAATTCTGCGAACAATCACGACTGCCGGCATACTCCGCATGCACGACTGATGCGACACCTTCAAGGCATCCCAACAGTTGGGTGCTGTCAAGAGCATTTTTGCATCTCAGACCCTGAAGCGTAGAAGCCTTGATAGGATATTTGAGATGGAGAGATGCTTTTGATCGACAGATCCTGAATCCCTGCAGCAAATGTCAGTCTGACTTGTAAAGTTTGGGAAAGAAATAAACAATTTCAGGAAATTTAGATAGAATTCTTTAAAGAGACGCTTTACAGATGACCTCAGAAAACAGACGTCTGTCTACTCCACCTGTCAGATGCCAATGCTTCACATGACTAGTACGGTTTAATATATGAGTTTACATTCATGGCTTTTTTTTTACGTACGCTGATGTATGATTGTACAGAAAAATGTTACCTTTAGTGCTCGTGAACATTGCCGTATTTTCGGTCCGAGTGCAATCTGCCAAAATGTCAGATCTCACTCGGACCAATATTATTATATGTGGTCGTGTGCATATGTACAATACGAACAAAAAACTGCAGCATGCCTGAGCTTGATACGATATTCGGATTACACTCGGCCATTAAAATGATGAGTCTCTGGAAAAAATTGGGCTGCACTCGAATGACATCCCAAGATGTGTAGCGTGAGATGACAATGTTTAAAAAAAAAAAAAGAAAAATGCGTGACTCTGTTGGGAGATGTTTACGCCATATGAGACTCTATGTGTCACCCAGTGGTTGTGATGTGGATTGCAGCCTGTCAAGGTTTTGTTAGCAAGTTACAATAATTGACTTTGATTTGTGTTGTAAGAAAATCTATTTTAATGATGGGCACATTTCTACAGACCCCACTGTCTTTAGTTGACGTTTCTGAATCTTTGCCAAAAAGCATGAGTCTATTATGGGCTAATCTGATGTATCGGTAAGTCAAATGGTGTAACAGTTGGTACTAACTAAATTAGACCCATTGGCAAAACTTGACATGTGTGGGCCCCAGCATAAAGTCTCCAACAGGGCCCCTAATTATCACAAGTTTGTAATAGCACTGGTCTTCTCATATGGGCCATAGGGATCTTTTGGGACCTTTTGGGACCCCTTAGGATCCAAGACCCAGATGCAATTGCAACCCCTGCACTCATAAGATGATGCCCCTGGATGGACTAATGGAAATGGTTGATCTATGACATGGAGAGACATAACTTGAAGCCTTTAAGCCTCAATCTTCTATGTGCCTTTAGCACTTGTGTGTTCTTATGGTGACACAGAATCGGTACCCTCCTTAGACACCAGGACTTAAAGGGAATCTGTCACCCCATTTTTCGAGTATCAGCAGCCGGCACCGCCATCAGGGGCTTATCTACAGCATTATATTATATTCACTGGGGGGAGGTCCGGTCTTGGTCCGATGGGGGTTGTGGTCCGGTGCCTCCCATCTTCTAATGGTGACGTCCTCTTCTTTGCTGCCTGTCGTGGCTCCTGCACAGATGCACTGCTCTGCCCGGTTGAGGGCAGAGCAGAATACTGCAGTGCGCAGGCGCCAGACCTCTCCCGGCACCTGCGCACTGCTGTACTCTGCTCTGCCCTCAACAGGGCAGAGCAGGGCGCCTGCGCAGGAGCCGTGATGGGAAGGAAAGATGAGGACGTCACCGTTTGAAAAAGGGAGGCACTGGACCAGACCGTGACACCCATCGGACCCAGACCGGACCAGGACCGCCCCTGGGTGAGTATAATCTAACTCATTTTTCTTATTTTTCAGGCTACATCGGGGGCTTATCTACAGCATTATAGAATGCTGTAGATAAGCCCCTGGTGGCGGTGGCTGTAGATGATACTCAAAAAATGGGGTGACAGATTCCCTTTAAGATCACCTGCTACCTCGGCATCTCTTATCACTCTACCACGGATTAAATGTATGCAGTATGTTTTTTTATGCTATATTTATAGCCTCAACTGGTGTTTTGGAAAACTAATTATGGGATGCAGGTAAAACTTCATCCATTAATTTTATTTGGAAGCTTAGATAATTTAATGTTTCCATTTCCTATGGTGAAGGACATGAGACTGCTGTGTTCAGTGATCGGCTGCATTGGTCACATGTCATACAGCTCTGTACATCCTGGTCTGGTCATGTAGACATGTGACCATTGCAGCCAATCACTCGCAGCTATGGTCAATGCAGTGATGACATGTTTGTCCCTACCGGAAGAAGAAGTCTGGAGTCAGTGAGGGTCGCAGGCATGAGAAGAGCAGAGATGGAGTGGTAGATGTATGTAATTTGTACATTATTTTTAGACCAGGATGGATCCTGTTTTAGAAAAAACGTGTTTTAGAATTTGGACAGAAATGTATATCTAAATGAATGGGGGTCATAAATATGTCAACAATAAAGATAGGGAGGGCACCACCAACAATAGATAGGGGATGCACCAATGGTCAATATAAGAAGCCAAAAAGTCATGAGAGAGAAAGCTACTGACCAAGAACTGGGATCACCACAATAAATCACAAGAAATATCAAATTTTTATTAAGTGTCAGACAGACCAAAACATGATTAAAAACATTTAAAAGTCATTAAATGACAATACACCCAAAAAGGTTAATAATATAACCTATGATGGTACCCCTATAACTAATGGTACAGGTATAATGAAGACAAAAAGTTGGTCCATAAAATCAATGATACCATCATATGATTTAGACAATATAGATGTAATACAGAAACATAAATGGAAAAAATGGACACAATAATAACCCAATAGCAGACTGCTATATACAATATATCATAAATCAAACTGCCCTAAATTGTAGAGAAGGACATAATCTAGAAACGAGGGAAATATCTCGAGGTACATCTAAGCCCTGAAAAATGGTATACAGAGCCACATGGCCATGCTCCAGAATAGCGCATAACCTGTGCGCTTAAATGCATAGCAGCCGTACCATACCAAAGTTAGGGGGAGCCTCTGGAAAATGCCCGACGCGTGTCGCTACCACAGAGGTAGCTTTGATGACTAGAGTTGAGCGACTTTTGTTTTTTTAGGGTCGCATTTCGTTTCTTGAAACCCGACTTTTCCAAAAGTCGGGTAGAGCAAGATCGTCCGATTATACGGAAAAGTCGGGGTCGTCCCGAAACACGAAACCCAATGTAAGACAATGGGGAATAAAAGTCGGCAGTGAGAGGAGGACAGGAAACACACCAACAGTGCCCATTTGAATGCCAAAAGCATCAATTCTTCTTACTTAAGCTTGTCAACCTTAATTAACTTCATAATACAAGTTACGCACTGAAAAATGGGGGTTATTTGGCTAAAGTTGTGGGGGGGGAGGGCTGGCTGCAGGTTTTCATGTGCCCTGGGCGAAAGAGCGCCCCTTTAACACATAACACAACTCATCATGCTCCGATACGGCAGATAAATAGCGGTATAGTACAATGAAAAATACCTCACTTTTTACATCTCATGACGAGGCCCATCTATTTCTCCATACAGAATCATTGGTCCCATATAATGTTTGAAACAGTATATGATGAGCTCCACATAATGCTACAGTATATGTTGGTCCCCATGGATGAAGCTCCACTGTCTTATGGGCCCAAATAATGCTCCAAACATAATGGGCCCCATTTCTAATGCTCTAGTGTATAATGGGCCCTGTAAATGCTGCTCCAGTGTCTGATGTCCACCTTTGGAATGTTCCAGTGTATGGTGGGCCCCATCTATCATTCTCCAGAGTATAGTGCTCCCCAAAAATTGCTGTCCCAACATTGAAAACAATCAAATAAGTCTCCTCGCTAGGGAATCCCTGTACTTGTCTGGACAGGTGCTGTAGCTTGCTTAACAGCTCGCCAGCCGTTCTCACGCCCAGTATGGATTGCACGTGATTGCACAAAGGTTAGAAAGGGTACCATATCCCTGGATAACATGTATGGATAGCGTACACATTCAAAATATATGTCTCAGGAGGCAGGCTCAGACGGTGTCAGGCCCAGTATGGATTGCACGTGATTGCACAAAGGTTAGAAAGGGTACCGTATCCCTGGAAAACATGTATGGATAGCGTACACATTCAAAATATATGTCTCAGGAGGCAGGCTCAGACGGTGTCAGGCACAGTATGGATTGCACGTGATTGCACAAAGGTTAGAAAGGGTACCGTATCCCCGGATAACATGTATGGATAGCGTACACATTCAAAATATATGTCTCAGGAGGCAGGCTCAGACGGTGTTAGGCCCAGTATGGATTGCACGTGATTGCACAAAGGTTAGTAAGGGTACCGTATCCCCGGATAACATGTATGGATAGCGTACACATTCAAAATATATGTCTCAGGAGGCAGGCTCAGACGGTGTTAGGCCCAGTATGGATTGCACGTGATTGCACAAAGGTTAGAAAGGGTACCGTATCCCCGGATAACATGTATGGATAGCGTACACATTCAAAATATATGTCTCAGGAGGCAGGCTCAGACGGTGTTAGGCCCAGTATGGATTGCACGTGATTGCACAAAGGTTAGAAAGGGTACCGTATCCCCGGATAACATGTATGGATAGCGTACACATTCAAAATATATGTCTCAGGAGGCAGGCTCAGACGGTGTTAGGCCCAGTATGGATTGCACGTGATTGCACAAAGGTTAGAAAGGGTACCGTATCCCCGGATAACATGTATGGATAGCGTACACATTCAAAATATATGTCTCAGGAGGCAGGCTCAGACGGTGTTAGGCCCAGTATGGATTGCACGTGATTGCACAAAGGTTAGAAAGGGTACCGTATCCCCGGATAACATGTATGGATAGCGTACACATTCAAAATATATGTCTCAGGAGGCAGGCTCAGACGGTGTTAGGCCCAGTATGGATTGCACGTGATTGCACAAAGGTTAGAAAGGGTACCGTATCCCCGGATAACATGTATGGATAGCGTACACATTCAAAATATATGTCTCAGGAGGCAGGCTCAGACGGTGTCAGGCACAGTATGGATTTGACGGCCCAGATTACACAGCGGAGGAGCAGGGAGAGGTAAAGATTGCAAATGCTGGGGCCCTGCCCAAGCAAGGGGGGCCCACTCGTGGGCGTCGGTACTGGCACTGGGCCCCTCATAGTACAGCGGTGTGTCTGACGGCGGGTGTGCACCACCACCGTCAGAGACACTTGATTGCACTATGAGGGACCCTGTGCCAGTGCCCGCGCCCAAGAGTCGGCCTACCCACCTGTCCAGGGCAACGGCACTCGCACGGTGTCGTGCGCTAGGTGGTGACCCCGGCCATGGGGGGGGAGGCAGCACAGTTAGGGAGTTTTAGAAAGTGGCATATGTTGATGTTGGACATTCAGCTGATGCAAAAGGCGAAATAGGTGAAGTACCAGGAAGAGGTGGACCAAAGCAAGCCATTTTTCTGTCACCCTATGTGTCATCAGGGGAAGGTGGGACAAAATCCTTGGAAACCCATGCATGGTTCATTTTAATGAAGGTTAGATCATCCACATTTTGGGTTGACAGACGGGTCCTTTTTTATGTCAGGATTGATCCAGCTGCACTGAAGACTCTTTCCGATAGCACACTTGCAGCTGGGCAAGCGAGCTCCTGTAAGGCATATTGGGCCAATTCAGGCCAGGTGTCCAGTTTAGCGGCCCAATAGTCAAAGGGGAATGACCTGTGTGGGAGAACATCGATATGGGAGGAAAAGTAGTTTGTAACCATAGTTGACAACTGCTGTCTCCTGTCACTTTCCATCGATGCAGTATTACCAGTTGTGTGAGCGGTATTTGAAAAATCAGTCCGCAACATTGTCATGAAACCCCTGTCTCCAACGCCACTTCTGCTGTGTGCACCACGAACACCTCTGCCAAGCTGCCCCCGGCCCGTACGGCTCGTGTGAGAACCATCACCGCTGCTGTGTGCTGGGAATGCCTCAAGCAACCGATTTACCAGAGTTGCTTGTTTATTAGCCAATATAAGGTCAAGGTTCTCCTGTGGCATGATGTTTTGTAATTTGCCTTTATAGCGTGGATCCAGGATGCTGGCCAACCAGTAGTCGTCATCGTTCATCATTTTGGCAATGCGGGGGTCCCTTTTTAGGATCCGCAAGGCATAATCTGACATGTGGGCCAATGTTCCCGGTGTCAATGATGCACTGCGAGTGCTGGGTGGAGGAGCACTTTCTGGCAAATCCACATCCCTCCAGTCACGCACAAACCCTGTACCAGACCTTGCCACGCCAACATTTTCACTTGCCCCACGAGATGCATCCTCCTCCCCTAAGTAATCATCCCCATCATCCTCCTCCTCCTCCTCCTCTTCTTCCTCCACCTCGTCCAGGAGAGGTCCCTGAGCAGACAATGGCTGAATGTCATCAAGGATTCCCTCCTCCTCTTCCTCCTCATCAACATTGGCTGCAGACGCCTGCTCCTGAAGGTGCGTCAAAGTTTGCATGAGCAGACGCATAAGTGGGATGCTCATGCTTAGGATGGCGTCGTCTGCGCTTACCAGCCGTGTGCATTCCTCAAAACACTGAAGGACTTTACAAAGGTCTTTCAGCTTCGACCACTGCACGCCTGTCAACTCCATGTCTGCTCTCAAAGTGCCTGGCCGTGTATCCTCCCACAAATGCATTATGGCCTGCCTCTGCTCGCACAGCCGCTCCACCATGTGCAGGGTGGAGTTTCACCTTGTTGCAATGTCGATAATGAGGCGGTGGTTGGGAAGGTGGAGCAATCGCTGCAGCTTCTGCATACGAACGGAGTGTACAGGCGACCGGCGGATGTGCGCGCACAGTCTTCGCACCTTCTGGAGCAGGGCTGTTAACTCCGGATAATTTTTGAGGAAGCACTGCACCACCAGGTTCAAGGTGTGAGCCAAGCAAGGTATGTGAGTTTTGAAAGGGCTATGGCTGCCACAAAATTACGCCCGTTATCACTAACTACCTTGCCTGCCTCAAGATGTACACTGCCCAGCCATGACTCAGTTTGTCTCTTCAAGTACTCGGCCAGCACCTCGGCGGTGTGTCTGTCGCCCAAACACATCATCTGCAACACAGCCTGCTGACGCTTTCCACTAGCTGCTCGATAGGGGGACACATCGTGTGCAACAGTGGCAGCTGCCGATGGAGTGCTCGTACGACTGCGCTCTGTGGACGAGCTTTCGCTTCTGGAGGAGGAGGAGGAGGAGGGTCGAATGCCTACAGCCAACTGTTTCCTATACCGTGGGCTAGGCAGCACTGTCCCACCACTGCTGTCCCCTGTGGACCCTGCATCCACCACATTAACCCAGTGCGCAGTGATGGACACGTAACGGCCCTGGCCATGCCGACTGGACCATGCATCAGTTGTGAGGTGCACCTTTCCGCTCACTGACTGCTTGAGTGCATGGACAATGCGGTCTTTCACATGATGGTGGAGGGCTGGGATGGCTTTGCGAGAGAAGAAGTGGCGACTGGGTAGGTCATAGCGTGGTACTGCATAGGCCATGAGTTCGCGGAAAGCTGTGCTTTCCACCAACCGAAAGGGCATCATCTCAAACGAGATTAGTTTGGCAATGTGGGCGTTCAAACCCAGTGTACGCGGATGAGAGACTGAGTGCTTTCTTGACCTACTCATAGTGTCTGGGAGGGTGAGCTGGACTTGAGAGCTGCATATGGTGGAAGTAGCGGTGGACAGGGCGGACTGAGAGAGGGTTGATGATGGTGATGGAGTTGGTGTTCTTTCTAATGGCCTAGAATCAGTCTTTCGTTGATATAACAGTGGGATTCCCTGACTGCTGTGGCCTTGCAACGACACCTCAACATTTGCTGCTGTGCTAACCGGTGGGCTTACAGTGGGGGAAACAATGTAGCGTTGCTGACTACCTTCGTTGTGATCAGTTGCACATGTGGCACTTGAGGTTTGGTGTTGTGTCCACGCTTGCAAGTGCATGGTGGTTAAATGTCTAAGCATGCAACTGGTATTCAAATTTTTCAGATTTTTCCCTCGGCTAAAGGTCTTTGCGCACTTCTTACAGATAACGTTGGCCTGATCATGAGGATTTTGTTCAAAAAACTGCCACACTGCACTCTTCCTACTTTGGCAGACATTTTGCGGCCTAGCACGCTGTGATCTTTTGACCCTCTGGACAAGCTGTCCAGCAACTCTTTTGATGTTTGGAACCTGTCTTTGGAGTGCTCCGGGCCTGCCAGATAACAGCTGTTGCGATGTCGATGTCTGCTGTGGATGCTCCTCATCTGAGCTATTGGAAGCAGCACCCTCTTCCCCCAATGGATGCCATTCTGGGTCAACAACTGGGTCATCTATCACCTCCTCTTCTATGTCATGTGCACCTTTCTCTGTGTCACCGTGTATGGTGGTATAGTGTGCGGGAAGGGGCACCTGAGTCTCATCAGGGTCAAAATCTGGCTCTGTACACTGCGAGGACAATGTAGTGCTCTGAGTGAATGTACCAGCAGAATCATCCATCAGCGGCTGTGCATCAGTGCACTCCATGTCAGATTCATCTTGGCCTGGGTAATTCACCATTTGACTTGATAATCCAGGCATGGTATGTGAAAACAGCTCCATGGAGTAATCAGTAGTATGGCCTGCGTCATCCTTCAATCTTGGTTGGGGTGAAGGACACAAGGAAAGGTGTGGTTCATGAACATGAGCCTCCAATGACGACTCAGTGCTTTTACTTTTTACAACTGAAGAAGAGGAGGCGATAGAGCTGGAGGCTGAGTCAGCAATGTAAGACAAAACTTTTTCCTGATGCTCTGCCTTTAAAAGCGGTTTGCCAACTCCTAGAAAACTAAGCGTTCGAGGCCTTATGTAGACAGACGATGACGCAGGGTCAGCACCTCCTGCATTCGGTCCTATTTTGCTCTTGCCACTACCATCAGATCCACCACCAACACCATCATTACCAGCTGCCAACCCCCGCCCAATTCCACGGCCTCTTCCACCAGCCTTCCTCATTTTTGGTAGAAATGTAGACAAAATCCAACAAACTATATAGTAATGTAAAACAAGGCACAAGGTGTCTATAGGACAGGGGAGATTTAGAATTTCTGCACACACTTGTGGACAGTGGACACTTTTGGATTGTGTGAGGCCCACTGATATCTGAGCGCTATGTGACACGCTCGATGGCACAGCTGCCTGTGACCAAAGTGAAGAGAGGATAATGGAGATTTTGAATCTCTGCGCACACTTTTGGACACTGGACACTTGTGGATTGTGTGAGGCCCACTGATATCTGAGCGCTATGTGACAGGCTCGATGGCACAGCTGCCTGTGACCAAAGTGACGAGAGGATAATGGAGATTTTGAATCTCTGCGCACACTTTTGGACACTGGACACTTGTGGATTGTGTGAGGCCCACTGATATCTGAGCGCTATGTGACACGCTCGATGGCACAGCTGCCTGTGACCAAAGTGACGAGAGGATAATGGAGATTTTGAATCTCTGCGCACACTTTTGGACACTGGACACTTGTGGATTGTGTGAGGCCCACTGATATCTGAGCGCTATGTGACACGCTCGAAGGCACAGCTGCCTGTGACCAAAGTGACGAGAGGATAATGGAGATTTTGAATCTCTGCGCACACTTTTGGACACTGGACACTTGTGGATTGTGTGAGGCCCACTGATATCTGAGCGCTATGTGACACGCTCGATGGCACAGCTGCCTGTGACCAAAGTGACGAGAGGATAATGGAGATTTTGAATCTCTGCGCACACTTTTGGACACTGGACACTTGTGGATTTTGTGAGGCCCACTGATATCTGAGCGCTATGTGACACGCTCGATGGCACAGCTGCCTGTGACCAAAGTGATGAGAGGATAATGGAGATTTTGAATCTCTGCGCACACTTTTGGACACTGGACACTTGTGGATTGTGTGAGGCCCACTGATATCTGAGCGCTATGTGACACGCTCGATGGCACAGCTGCCTGTGACCAAAGTGACGAGAGGATAATGGAGATTTTGAATCTCTGCGCACACTTTTGGACACTGGACACTTGTGGATTGTGTGAGGCCCACTGATATCTGAGCGCTATGTGACACACTCGATGGCACAGCTGTCTGTGACCAAAGTGACGAGAGGATAATGGAGATTTTGAATCTCTGCGCACACTTTTGGACACTGGACACTTGTGGATTGTGTGAGGCCCACTGATATCTGAGCGCTATGTGACACGCTCGATGGCACAGCTGCCTGTGACCAAAGTGACGAGAGGATAATGGAGATTTTGAATCTCTGCGCACACTTTTGGACACTGGACACTTGTGGATTGTGTGAGGCCCACTGATATCTGAGCGCTATGTGACAGGCTCGATGGCACAGCTGCCTGTGACCAAAGTGACGAGAGGATAATGGAGATTTTGGAACTCTGCGCACACTTTTGGACACTGGACACTTGTGGATTGTGTGAGGCCCACTGATATCTGAGCGCTATGTGACACGCTCGATGGCACAGCTGCCTGTGACCAAAGTGACGAGAGGATAATGGAGATTTTGAATCTCTGCGCACACTTTTGGACACTGAACACTTGTGGATTGTGTGAGGCCCACTGATAGCTGAGCGCTATGTGACAGGCTCGATGGCACAGCTGCCTGTGACCAAAGTGACGAGAGGATAATGGAGATTTTGAATCTCTGCGCACACTTTTGGACACTGGACACTTGTGGATTGTGTGAGGCCCACTGATATCTGAGCGCTATGTGACACGCTCGATGGCACAGCTGCCTGTGACCAAAGTGACGAGAGGATAATGGAGATTTTGAATCTCTGCGCACACTTTTGGACACTGGACACTTGTGGATTGTGTGAGGCCCACTGATATCTGAGCACTATGTGACACGCTCGATGGCACAGCTGCCTGTGACCAAAGTGACGAGAGGATAATGGAGATTTTGAATCTCTGCGCACACTTTTGGACACTGGACACTTGTGGATTGTGTGAGGCCCACTGATATCTGAGCGCTATGTGACAGGCTCGATGGCACAGCTGCCTGTGACCAAAGTGACGAGAGGATAATGGAGATTTTGAATCTCTGCGCACACTTTTGGACACTGGACACTTGTGGATTGTGTGAGGCCCACTGATATCTGAGCGCTATGTGACACGCTCGATGGCACAGCTGCCTGTGACCAAAGTGACGAGAGGATAATGGAGATTTTGAATCTCTGCGCACACTTTTGGACACTGGACACTTGTGGATTGTGTGAGGCCCACTGATATCTGAGCGCTATGTGACACGCTCGATGGCACAGCTGCCTGTGACCAAAGTGACGAGAGGATAATGGAGATTTTGAATCTCTGCGCACACTTTTGGACACTGGACACTTGTGGATTGTGTGAGGCCCACTGATATCTGAGCGCTATGTGACACGCTCGATGGCACAGCTGCCTGTGACCAAAGTGACGAGAGGATAATGGAGATTTTGAATCTCTGCGCACACTTTTGGACACTGGACACTTGTGGATTGTGTGAGGCCCACTGATATCTGAGCGCTATGTGACACACTCGATGGCACAGCTGTCTGTGACCAAAGTGACGAGAGGATAATGGAGATTTTGAATCTCTGCGCACACTTTTGGACACTGGACACTTGTGGATTGTGTGAGGCCCACTGATATCTGAGCGCTATGTGACAAGCTCGATGGCACAGCTGCCTGTGACCAAAGTGACGAGAGGATAATGGAGATTTTGAATCTCTGCGCACACTTTTGGACACTGGACACTTGTGGATTGTGTGAGGCCCACTGATATCTGAGCGCTATGTGACAGGCTCGATGGCACAGCTGCCTGTGACCAAAGTGACGAGAGGATAATGGAGATTTTGAATCTCTGCGCACACTTTTGGACACTGGACACTTGTGGATTGTGTGAGGCCCACTGATATCTGAGCGCTATGTGACACGCTCGATGGCACAGCTGCCTGTGACCAAAGTGACGAGAGGATAATGGAGATTTTGAATCTCTGCGCACACTTTTGGACACTGGACACTTGTGGATTGTGTGAGGCCCACTGATAGCTGAGCGCTATGTGACAGGCTCGATGGCACAGCTGCCTGTGACCAAAGTGACGAGAGGATAATGGAGATTTTGAATCTCTGCGCACACTTTTGGACACTGGACACTTGTGGATTGTGTGAGGCCCACTGATATCTGAGCGCTATGTGACAGGCTCGATGGCACAGCTGCCTGTGACCAAAGTGACGAGAGGATAATGGAGATTTTGAATCTCTGCGCACACTTTTGGACACTGGACACTTGTGGATTGTGTGAGGCCCACTGATATCTGAGCGCTATGTGACACGCTCGATGGCACAGCTGCCTGTGACCAAAGTGACGAGAGGATAATGTAGATTTTGAATCTCTGCGCACACTTTTGGACACTGGACACTTGTGGATTGTGTGAGGCCCACTGATATCTGAGCGCTATGTGACACGCTCGATGGCACAGCTGTGACAAAAGTGACTAGAGGATAAGGGAGATTGGATTGCTTTTAAAAAAGCAGTTTGCGGAGCAGTGGGTAAACAGCAATGCCAGCGTGTCAGGAAGCCTTAAAAGGCAGCCCAACAACCAACACCAATGATACACCACTATATAGCCTCCCCTTGCACTGCACACACAGTGACTTGTGTGTTGCGCAGGCCAAATCGCTAGCAGCAGAAGCAGTTTTTTTGTCTTCTTCCCTGCCTAACGCTCTCCCTACAGAATCAGCAGCAACCTCTCCCTATACTAAGATCGGCAGAAGTAAGATGGCGGTCGGCGTGCACGCCCTTTTATACCCCCTGTGACGCCCACCAAAGCAAGCCAATCACTTGCATGCCCTTCTGAAAGATGGTGGTGACCCGTGCCTAGGTCATCACGTTGCCCACAGTGTCCGTGGATTCTGATTGGCTGAAAAAGAGCGCAAACAAACTTTTGAAACGTGACTTTGGCGCGTAAGTCGCCGACCTCGTGGCCGACCTCATCCTAGGGTCGGGTTTCGTTTCATGAAACCCGACTTTGCCAAAAGTCGGCGACTTTTGAATTTTTTCGACCCGTTTCGCTCAACTCTATTGATGACCTGCCTGATGAATAATTGGACAATGCCTGAATGTGGATCTGGCCGGACTCCTTTGAACCTTGGACTTTGTCATGTCTATTTACCATTTATGGACACTATTCGACTTCGTCGGTTTTGATATTGGATAATTTATTCTGGTTTCATCATTTTACATGTGTATTCACAATATGTTCACTTTATATTTGAGATGGATGTATGATAAATTTTTGGCACCTTATGTTCTCTATAATATCGTTTGACGTCTTTCGATTTATTGAGGCTCTACGGATGTCATGCCGGATATTGTACTTAATCCTTGCTCTTGAATTGAACCAGCTATTTCTGTCCATGGTTATAACTTTGAGTACCATCTGGTTGTGTATTATTAATTATTGTTTTTTTATTGATATAGCACAGGTTATAGATATTCAGGGTAATATTTGTGGAAATACATTTCTGTCCACGACCCCACATGGGCATTGGATTGGCTTTGGCCTCCCGCCCCCATGTTGGTGGGTATGGGATATATATACTTTGTATCTGTTCATCACCTGTGTGATTGTGCTGATGTTTGTACAGATTGAGGGATATATATAAGGTATATTCGATGCTATTGGAACATGCCGTATTGGCATTTTGTCATTCTTTCTTTACAATGCTAGCATTATCTCTATCTGACATCTTTGTCGTTTTTCATCAATAATTTTTTCCACAAAAATTGTTCTCTTCCATGGTGGATGTCTCAGTGGACACTACCCATGTTCATCGTGTTTTCTTGTAGACCATTTAGGGTGGAGCCTGTGGACCATTATAGTGACCTGGAACCTTAGGGAGTCCTGGATCACTTTGGTAGTTTTTTATGCAATGTAATAATAAATAAAAATATTTTTTTGAAATTTTTTCAATCTATCTGGATCTCCATACTTTGTTTTTTAAATCAACAATATCATCTTCTAAGATAGGACTATTGTATATTTTGGCGTGGCAGGCCGTAATTATCATCCGCTCTGATTGTCCATTATCTGATTTGTGATATTTGTCGCTGTATATCCAAAATTGCAGCTTTTGATTATGAATTGTGTATTATGCCTTATGACTTCTCTATATAATGACTTCTATAAGCTACAATTAGAAGACATTAAGACAATTTCTCTGGTGCATGATTTTTACTAAGGCGGTTTATTAATTGTACGCATAACTATCAGGTGCTTTAATAAATAACATGTTGCACATTTTTTATGAGCTCTATTCCATATAGCATATTTGCATTAATTCTATATCGGCATCTGCTTCGTGCGGTTCGCTGTTCAATATTTTCAATAAACACCTTAGTTTTGTAAGATGCAGGCGTAATGAACTGGTCTTATGCGTGGATTTATTTAAATCTTTTGGTATATTGTGTATAGTGTGAAATCTTCACCATTTGTTTGGGTGCATGTGCAGCGACGCATTAATTCTCAGGTTGTGCAGTGTCCGCAGTAGATATGGTTGAAGTGACCGTTTTTCATGGTCCTTAATATGGAATATTTGTTGAGCAAGTATTTTATTCCACCTTGGTTTAAATTATGTTATCCTTTTCTATGACGTGAGAGATTTTCTCTTTTTTTGAGATACTGTATGTGTGCAAAGACTTATGCGCAACAACCTGGTAGTGTGCATGGACCTATTTATGGTAAATTAATGATTGGATACTCTCACTGTCCTAGATGGACTCATGTGTAGTAATGTGATTCCTTTAGCAAATACAACATTTTATACACAGCCTTAGGAGAACTGGCTGAAATGACCTTCTTTTTAAAGGTACGTGGGCTCTCAGTATTGAATGTTTGTCACGCAGGCGCACCACTCCATTCTGGACAGGGCGATCTCAGTGACCTCCTTCCGCCGGAAGGGACACCATGGCACGGTGTACCTGTTGTGCGGATGCGCCGCCCCACTTTAGATATGGCGATCTGAGTGACCTTCTTCCGCCGGAAGGGACGCTGGGAGAGTCTGAGACGCAGGCGCGGTGTCTTGTTTCTGATGTGGGTGACCTTCTTCCGCCGGATGTTACATTCGAAATGCAAACTCGTGTGTTACTGATTATTGCGCTCCGCCTCTCTACACGCTACCATGCAGGTACATACCGCAGCTGTTTTTCATTGTGTATTATGAGCATTATATATATTGTATGTTGGTCAGACCAGTCTTTCAGCCCCTGACGAAGCTACCTCTGTGGTAGCGACACGCGTCGGGCATTTTCCAGAGGCTCCCCCTAACTTTGGTATGGTACGGCTGCTATGCATTTAAGCGCACAGGTTATGCGCTATTCTGGAGCATGGCCATGTGGCCCTGTATACCATTTTTCAGGGCTTAGATGTACCACGAGATATTTCTCTCGTTTCTAGATTATGTCCTTCTCTTACAATTTAGGGCAGTTTGATTTATGATATATTGTATATAGCAGTCTGCTATTGGGTTCTTATTGTGTCCATTTTTTCCATGTATGTTTCTGTATTACATCTATATTGTCTAAATCATATGATGGTATCATTGATTTTATGGACCAACTATTTGTCTTCATTATACCTGTATCATTAGTTATAGGGGTACCATCATAGGTTATATTATTAACCTTTTTGGGTGTATTGTCATTTAATGACTTTTAAATGTTTTTAATCATGTTTTGGTCTGTCTGACACTTAACAAAAATTTGATATTTCTTGTGATTTATTGTGGTGATCCCAGTTCTTGGTCAGTAGCTTTCTCTCTCATGACTTTTTTGTCATAAATATGTCCACATGGGCACCATATGGTACTTGAAGGTCTACCCCTTGGAGTGCAGCTGTGACTGATACCTGCACTCCACATTTTACCTATAGTCGTAGATATAAAAAAAACCTACATCTATTAGTATCAACTAAGACATAAAAATAAATATGTGCTCTTCTTCAATGCCAAACTGGGTTAGTCTTTAAAGCATTAACTACTTCCCTCAACCATAACCAGGGTGCTTGTCCCACAATTTTTAACTTTTCAGGTCACTGAAGACTACTCTTTCCCAAACTCCAGTCCTAACGGTCCCCGACAAGTCATGTTTTTCAGAATTTCCATAGTATTTCACAGGTGAGAGAATTCCTGATGCCTTGATGATACATCCACCACCTGTGCAATACTAATGAAATCCTGAAAACATGACCCGCTGAGGGGCCGTGAGGACTGGAGATTGAGAAACACTTATGCAGACTAAGCAAATGATAATGAAACCCTCATTCTGACAAAAAGGATTAAAACAAAAAAATACAAAATGGAAAGTAGCCAAGTAAGTTTGAAGACACAAAGCCCAATCAGATTACGGTCTTGTAATCAGCCAAGTTTATTATATGTTGTTGTAATATTTCATCTCTATGTTGTCCCCTAAGAGAGAAACAGCTGCTGGAGAGTTGTAAACTCAAGAAATGGCATACATTAATCTGACAGTCAATATGCACCCGATAGATGGGGTTGGATCTAAGATCCGGAATACCACATTGATACATAAAAGCTGTAAACAAATATGAGGCTGATTTATTCCAGAGCAGATGTCTATGTTAACTCCTGTAATGCTGGAGATCCAACATGGTCCAAGCAGGGTGTGAAACGAAATGTATCCGTGTTATAAAAATGATGCATCTTACAAAATATCTACTGATGCACCATGACTTCTTATAACAGGATCCATTAACAGCACAGTTAAAACTCTCCCTCAATGCAATGGAGAGTTTACATTGTGGACTTTCCCTGTTGTGTGTTGTCTCTCCGGCCCCTATGTGATCTACAGTCTGTGACTACAACAGATAGATCTACTCGAATATTAGGCAGTAGTCACTGATTGACAGATACAACCAGGGGAACATCACATAGGAAAATGACTGCAATTTTGTTAGCTTCTCACTAAATGTGGGCTTTAAAGAGGACCTGTCACCAGATAAAAAGTGACCAGTTTTTGTTTTTATTGTAATGCTCCTACTCCCCTGCACAGTTCCAGAGATATGAGCCTTTCATTTGATATTAATTTCGATAGTATATACCAAGGGGGCGTGGCTTACAGAGTAATAATTTAGAGCTTCCTAAATACATGCCCCCCCGCTACAGAATCCTGTGAGATATGCCTCCTTGGTAAAGGCCCCCATTATTAAAGCGGTTGTCCGGGCTTTTCACATAATCTCAGTGCATATCTGGACTGCAGAATGGTGACAATAAGTAATTTACCTTCTGTCACCAGTTTGCAGGGTTTTCTAGATATCACTCTCTTGCTTCTGATCAGAACATCCAAGGGGGGTGTGTTCTGGCATTGAAATGAGAACTGGTCGTTTCCTCCTACTCTACTAAAAACCTGCCCTCTATAGCAACAACCCCACCCTCCATAGCAACAGGCCCTCCATGTCCACATGAACAAGCCCTCCTCACACAGAAACAAATCCTCCCCCTCTAGCAGCCTCAGTGCAGAGAGCAGAACCACCCAGCTGCTCCTCCCCCAGACACACACTGAACAGTGATCTATGGAAAGTGAAACTCTAGTGAGGAGGGAAAATCGTCCTGTATTCTGGGCCACTCCATGATTACAATACATAACTCACTAATTATCAGTGATTCCTTCCCTCACTGTCCCAGGCTGCTGGCAGTGATGGGGCTCGGGCTGGCAGTGATGGGGCTCGGCTGCTGGCAGCAGTGAGAACAGACTGTGTTATGGCCAGTGATGGGGGTCTGCGGCTTCTAATCTGCAACGGGGGTATCCAGTCACTGATGTAATCTGTTCTGTGACAAAGCCTCTGCTGTGTGAATGAGACAGCTCTGTGTCACTGATGTCTTCACATAGCAGCAGATTTGGTGTAGTGTATGTGTGAAGCTCCACCAAACTCCCAGCAAGCTCCAGTGACCAGCACCACCCACTGCCCACTCATTGGCTGTCAGTAAACTGCACCAGCAATCATCTTTATCATCATTCCAGCATTGGAAAGAACACAGCAGTGATCCTGTATTTGTGAAAGCAGCACAATCTACATCACATCCACAATGGTAATAGATAGGGCCATTACATGTTCCATGCCATACTCCTTGTAGATAATTGTATATTGTGTAATGAAAACTATATATAGCACCCAATGCAAGTCTATAGTAGATATATGTGTATAATATATATACTAGATGTGGGCCCGATGCTATTGCATCAGGAGAGCAGTGATGTCACGATGGGGTGAGCTCTGTGGAGCTGTCTTTCACCCTGTCCGCTCTCTCTTCTTCCTGTGCTGTCTTCTCCCCTCATGTGCTCTCTCCTTTGTGCTGTCTCCCCCTGGTACTCTTCCCCTGTGCTGTCTTCTCCCCTCTGTGCTCTCTCCACCTTGATGTCTTCTTCCATCTATGCTCTCATCCCTGCAGGGCTGACACTCGAAATTTCAGGGTCCCTTACTGACAACATATTCGGGTCCCCTGGAGATGCCACCCATCCTCCACTCCAGCTCTGCTTCCATTCCAGCATAATATATATATATTACACATACACACACACAATATAGATTGTTGCTGGCTGTATGCACTATAGAGACTGCTGCAGGCTGTATACCCAATAGACGGCTGCTGCAGGCTGTATACACAATAGATGGCTGCTGCAGGCTGTATACACAATAGATGGCTGCTGCAGGCTGTATACCAAATAGACATGCTCACACATACACTGCACCAAATCTGCTGCTGTGTGAAGACATTAGTGACACAGAGCTGTCTCATTGACACAGCAGAGGCTTTGTCACAGAACAGATTACATCAGTGACTGCCATCCCCTGTGCAGATTAGAAGCTGCAGACCCCCATCACTGGCCATCACACAGTCTGTTCTCATTGCTGCCAGCAGCCGAGCCCCATCACTGCCAGCCCAAGCCCCATCACTGCCAGCAGCCTGGGACAGTGAGGGAAGGAATCACTGATAATTAGTGAGTTATGTATTGTAATCATGAAGTGGCCCAGAATACAGGACGATTTTCCCTCCTCACTAGAGTTTCACTTTCCATAGATCACTGTTCAGTGTGTGTCTGGGGGAGGAACAACTGGGTGGTTCTGCTCTCTGCACTGAGGCTGCTAGAGGGGGAGGATTTTTTTCTGTGTGAGGAGGGCTTGTTCATGTGGAGGTGGAGGGCCTGTTGCTATTGAGGGTGGGGTTGTTGCTATAGAGGGCAGGTTTTTAGTAGAGTAGGAGGAAACGACCAGTTCTCATTTCAGTGCCAGAACACACCCCCCCCTTGGACGTTCTGCTCAGAAGAAAGAGAGTGATATCTAGAAAACCTTGCAAACTGGTGACAGAAGGTAAATTACTTATTGTCATAATTCTGCAGCCCAGATATGTACTGAGATTATGTGAAAAGCCCGGACAACCCCTTTAATACTAATTAAAAATAACCATTTCTCTAGAACCTTAGTCTGTTAGTAAGACCAACCCCCCAACATATAGTACATATATTGGCATGCATGTCTTTGAAATGCCATCCATCCACATGTTCCTTTATATCTTCTATCTGTTGCTGCATTCAAAGTAATTAGCATTTTCATTATGTAAATGAGGCATTAAGTGCTCTGGGCATGACAGAGCACTTAACATGCCACTGCCTCTAGTGCACTTATAGTTCACTTTCCCCAAGTGGTAAAACCCCCAGATACTTGATTGACAAAGGAGATAGAAGCCGTTGCCTGTGTAAGTCACACAGATGCCTCTGTTTCTATTGTCAACTGAGCAGAGAGAAGTGAAAAAGAGCCATGAACTTCAGGTGCACTTGCAACTCCCAGCGCACTTGCAGTTTAATTTATCCGAACAACAAACGTCCAATATTAAAAATAAAATAAATATTTTATTCACAGAATTCACAATACAAAAAAATGGATGGGAAACAAATACCAAATGTCTAAAACTAGGAACCCATATAACACCACAATGAAAATACATAATGAATAATTCATAAGTGCCAAAATGACAGAAAAAAACCACAGTGTTACAAAATAAATAATACAAAGAAAAAATACATGGTAATAAATATTAACCAGGTATATGGAACAATTCACAATAATGTATAATGTATAAATAAAGTGCAAAGTGCATATATTTGTGAAAAATATATATACCTGTGTACCGGCATATAAGATAAAGACACAATGGCAGTTTTTTTAAAAACGCCTGACAAAAAATATATATTATGCCACAAATAAAGCAATATGTGCTAAACAGCAATATATCTTGGCTTATATGCCTCTAATATATATATATATATATATATATATATATATATATACTACTGATAACATCCTCGATTAGAGAGAAGCATATGCAAGCCTGAGCGATGTAAGGCACAATGGCCACTCAGACCGCATCTCTAAAAATGCATGGCGCTAAAAATAAAAGCCAAATAAACAAAAACAATACCGTATAATCACCTGGTGAACGTGGTGGAGGATTCCTAGAATGCGCCCGACCCCGACGGGCGACGTTTTTTTCTGTCATTTTGGCACTAATGAATTATTCATTATGTATTTTCATTGTGGTGTTATATGGGTTCCTAGTTTTAGCCATTTGGTATTTGTCTCCCATCCATTTTTTTGCATTGTGAATAAAATATTTATTTTATTTTTAATATTGGACGTTTGTTGTACGGATTTCTTTCGCTGTTATATGATTTAGGTTCCGATGTGTCCTTTTTCTTATTTTGTCCAATTGTGCATCTCATTTTGATAGTCACTGACTATATTCTACTCTACACAGATTTTAGTGTGATTGCACATGTGCCTTGAATTTTTGTTGTACTTGCAGTTTAATTTGCATATAAATAAATATAAAGATTTCTCTACAATGAAGCAAAAGATCCAGAAGACAAGCAGTAAGTATCATTTTAATTGTAAGTATCACAACCTCTATTTGCCTTCCTAAAACACTGTTGACAGGTTCCTTTTAATCTATTAATATGAAATACTTTCCCCCTGTTGGCGGCACTTGCACTTTCCTGACACACACACAGTATGATGCCACCACAGTGTCCAACACACTATGATGTTCCGTACACTTTGACATTGACATCACTTTCACCATTGGAGAAAAAAATTCAAGTTTCTCATCAGTATGTCTTTGTAATGAGAGTGGAGACCACACTGAACACTTACATGCAGATGTTTTGATGCAGACGTTGTCCTTGATATGATTTGAATACAGAAGCTCAGCTCTACAAAGCGATAGTGCTAACCACTGAACCATCTTATTATAGAAATATTCTTCTGAACTCCTTATTCCCTCTGATAAACTGTCAAAATATGACTTGATCAAAACAAGATGGACGGCCAACTCACTGAGGGATCAGATTACAGTTACCTATTGAAGTCTATGTAAAGGGGAGGAAGATGAATGAGCAGAATGAGAAATGAAAGTTAAAGACGTATACACATACAGACTAGTGCTGCTACTTTCTACTAAGTGTTTATCTCACCCCAGAACAGGATTCACAGCTACACTGGCTGCTCAGTACTGCTATATATTGATCTCCATGCTGTAGCTGATTATATATACACTCACTGGCCACTTTATTAGGTACACCATGCTAGTAAGGGGTTGGACCCCCTTTTGCCTTCAGAACTGCCTCAATTCTTCGTGGCAGAGATTCAACAAGGTGCTGGAAGCATTCCTCAGAGATTTTGGACCATATTGACATGATGGCATCACACAGTTGGCGCAGATTTGTCAGCTGCACATCCCTGATGCGAATCTCCCGTTCCACCACATCCCAAAGATGCTCTATTGGATTGAGATCTGGTGACTGAGGAGGCCATTTGAGTACAGTAAACTCATTGTCATGTTCAAGAAACCAATCTGAGATGATTCGAGCTTTATGACATGGCGCATTATCCTGCTGAAAGTAGCCATCAGATGTTGGGTACATTGTGGTCATAAAGGGATGGACATGGTCAGCAACAATACTCAGGTAGGCTGTGGCGTTGCAACGATGCTCAATTGGTACCAAGGGGCCCAAAGAGTGCCCAGAAAAAATTCCCCACACCATGACACCACCACCACCAGCCTGAACCGTTGATACAAGGCAGGATGGATCCATGCTTTCATGTTGTTTACGCCAAATTCTGACCCTACCATCCGAATGTCGCAGCAGAAATCGAGACTCATCAGACCAGGCAACGTTTTTCCAATCTTCTACTGTCCAATTTCGATGAGCTTGTGCAAATTGTAGCCTCAGTTTCCTGTTCTTAGCTGAGAGGAGTGGTACCCAGTGTGGTCTTCTGCTGCTGTAGCCCATCTGCCTCAAAGTTCGACGCACTGTGCGTTCAGAGATGCTCTTCTGCCTACCTTGGTTGTAACGGGTGGCAATTTGAGTCACTGTTGCCTTTCTATCAGCTCGAACCAGTCTGCCCATTCTCCTCTGACCTCTGGCATCAACAAGGCATTTCCGGCCACAGAACTGCCGCTCACTGGATTTTTTTTCTTTTTCGGACCATTCTCTGTAAACCCTAGAGATGGTTGTGCGTGAAAATCCCAGTAGATCAGCAGTTTCTGAAATTCTCAGACCAGCCCTTCTGGCACCAACAATCATGCCACGTTCAAAGGCACTCAAATCACCTTTCTTCCCCATACTGATGCTCGGTTTGAACTGCAGGAGATTGTCTTGACCATGTCTACATGCCTAAATGCACTGAGTTGCCGCCATGTGATTGGCTGATTAGAAATTAAGTCTTAACACACAGTTGGACAGGTGTACCTAATAAAGTGGCCAGTGAGTGTATATATATATATATATATATATATATATACAGAAACACCGGAGAGCAGAAAGCCTCATGTGTATGTGTTGTATTAGGGAGACTAGTTTTCACTCACAAGCTTAGAGACAAGTGAAAATTGCTACATCTAGAGGAACAAATTACAACCAAACCCAGTCCATTTATGATAAAGAAGCCTCCTCCAATTAAATATTGTAAACAACATCCCTATTAAATAAACAGGGATATAGAGGCAAAAAGTTGTGTAAAATAGATTTTATTCATAATATTAAAACATAAACTCAAAAAAAGCAAGTAATCCTCCTCAGGGAATAAAAAGCCAGGTACAGAAAACTGGTGACGGTAATATCCACTATGACAATATACACGAACATTTACTATGCTCATGTGAGCACTCATATATTTTTGTAGCACATGCACTATTCACTTTTTATATCTTTTTTGCTGCTATTTTTTTCACATACAGTTTACACTGAAAAAACATATATAGATATATAATATTGTAGGAGATTTTGAATTTGTCTAATTTTTGCACTATGCACTTTCTACAGTACTAGCTGAAGAGCCTGGCGCTACCCGGGCATAGTGACAAACTGTGGTTAGTTATAGCAAATTATAATTATCCTCCATCCCATAGTCCAGTACCCATATACCCATCATACATATCCACAATCCCATAGGCCCGTGCCCATATACCTATCATACATATCCTACATCCCATAGTCCCATGCCCATATACCCATCATACATATCCTCCATCCCATAGTCCCGTGCCCATATACCCATCATACATCCTTCATCCCATAGTCCCATGCCCATATACCCATCATACATATTCACCATCCCATAGTCGAGTGCCCATATACCCATCATACACATCCTCCATCCCATAGTCCAGTGCCCATAGGCCCATCACACAACCTCCATCCCATAGTCCCGTGCCCATATACTCGTCATACATATCCTCCATCCCATAGTCCCGTGCCCATATACCCATCATACATATTCACCATCCCATAGTCGAGTGCCCATATACCCATCATACATATCCGCCATCCCATAGGCCCGTGCCCATATACCCGTCATACACAACCTCCATCCCATAGTCCCGTGCCCATATACCCATCATACATATTCGCCATCCCATAGTCCCGTGCACATATACCCATCATACATATTCACCATCCCATAGTCGAGTGCCCATATACCCATCATACATATCCGCCATCCCATAGTCCCGTGCCCATATACCCGTCATACATATTCTCCATCCCATAGTCCCGTGCCCATATACCCATCACACATCCTCCATCCCATAGTCCCATGCCCATATACCCATCATACATATTCACCATCCCATAGTCGAGTGCCCATATACCCATCATACATATTCACCATCCCATAGTCGAGTGCCCATATACCCATCATACATATTCACCATCCCATAGTCGAGTGCCCATATACCCATCATACATATCCTCCATCCCATAGTCCCGTGCCCATATACTCGTCATACATATCCTCCATCCCATAGTCCCGTGCCCATATACCCGTCATACATATCCTCCATCCCACAGTCCCGTGCCCATATACCCGCCATACATATCCTCCATCCCATAGTCCCGTGCCCATATACTCGTCATACATATCCTCCATCCCATAGTCCCGTGCCCATATACCCATCATACATATCCTCCATCCCATAGTCCAGTGCCCATATACCCATCATACATGCACTTTACATACTATTGCTTATATACCTCAAATCAGATAAATTTGTTTTTTCGGTGTATATTGTCATTGTGGATATTACCGTCACCAGGTTTCTGTACCTGGCTTTTTATTTCCTGAGGAGGATTACTTGCTTTTTTTGAGTTTATGTTTTAATACTATGAATAAAATCTGTTTTACACAACTTTTTGCCTCTATATCCCTGTTTATTAAATAGGAATGTTGTTTACAACATCTAGAGGAACAACTAGTGAAAAAATGCATATTATGGCCAGAAATAGTGTTATTCCTCATGTGCAAACACAGAACTGTTTATTCTGAAACACCTGAAATGACATTTACACTTTAAATCTAAAGTGTGACCAAGTCAAGAACCCCTATGACTTGATATATTGATTACTATTGGTCTAGGTAATTAATTTACTTGTCACTATACAGATGTAATAGAGCTGAATGTGTCATTAAAGGGAATCTGTCAACAGGTTTTTACTGTGGAAATTGAGAGCAGCACGATGTAGAGGAAGAGACCCTGATTCCAGCAGTGTGTTACTTACTGGACTGTTTGATGCAGTTTTGATAGAATCCCTGTTTTTTCTGCTGTAGAATGCTGAGTTGTGTAAAATCCCACCCACACTCCTGATTGGCAGCTTCCTGTGTAGACTGTATGTTGCTGCGAATCAGTGAAAGGGGAGGAGTTTTACAGATTAGCCTGACTGCCCTGCATGTGACACCTAGTCCTGCAGTAATAATCTCCTGCTGATAAAACACTAATTTTAAAGTCCAGATCTTTGTCCCTACATTATACTGCTCTCAGATTAAATAGCAAAAAGCCTACTGATAGATTTATGATAGAATCTATGATTCTATGATTCTATGATTTCCTTTTAAAGCCCCTATGACTGTATTGATGGGCTATATTAGGACAAGAAATGTAAAATCTCTGCTATATTTACATGTGGCTATTGTTACCCAGAGGTAAAGATAAATCTAGGGACGGGTACTTGACTTTCTATGTGGCCTTTGATGATGGTGGTGTAAATAATCCATGCAGTTAAAGTGAGTAGCGGGGGGTAGTTGAGGCAAACAATACATGCCATAAGCCAAGTACTGTAACTTTTCGGTGTATTTTACTGTTACTGACACTCAGGTGTCTCTCCTCGGGCACGAGTGATCACAGAGTTGGCAGCAGAGAAAGCAGATAGTTATTGTCAGAAAGCCATCGTCAAACTATAGTCTGCACAACAAAAGTATCAGTTGAAGATACACGAGTTCACCGCGGCTTTAAATAAATGTCCCACTTTTCTCTACGGTAACAGAGAAAAAGTTTTTGCAGTTTTTCTTTTTCTTTTTTCTCGGTAAATCTCCTTCCAAAACTTCTTTGTATAAAAAGGTGCATCGAACGCGGTCTTCCTCTCCCCAGATCCCTATTAATAGGCAGCCATTTTCCAGCTTTATTAGAAATTATCATACCAGCTGTCTGGCGCTCCTCACTGGTATCCCCACAATATGCCTTCTTCTTGTTTCTTTTCAGCTTCGAGCATGTATACTAATGAGTTTTCTAGAATGGGAAAACCCTGTGGAATATTAACACTGTAAAGAGCAGTACTCGGAGTTAATTTCGCTAAAATACTTCTCCACCACGTGTGGCGATCGTACACGTGAATGTTCTCCCAGGAATTCGTTTGCGGCGATATTAATTTGAACAAATAAAGTACAGTTGGTCTTTTCACACGGGTGATGCCTCACTATTGCACCCCCTACATGTATAATTAGCTCCTTCCAAGTCATTGATGATTGGTAGAAAGTGTACAATGAGAACAGAATGGAAATTGTAATTGGGGGAGATTTAAGAATAGAAATTTTCCACAATTCTGGCCCAAATTTTGGCAAAAGGCAAACCTGGTGTCCGAGCCATTGACAGTTCGAAAGTCACGAGAAATGGTGGTGGTGTTAAAAAGAGTCATAAAATGTGCAAAACTTATTGAATCCTTGTAAACTTTATGTAGAAACAGGACGTCTTTTTTTCCCTTGCATGAGTCATCATTACATTAGACCTGCAATCCTACATACAGTCATATGTTAAAGTTTGGGCACCCCTATTAATGTTAACCTTTTTTCTTTATAACAATTTTGGTTTTTGCAACAGCTATTTCCGTTTCATATATCTAATAACTGATGGACTCAGTTATATTTCTGGATTCAAATGAGGTTTATTGTACTAACAGAAAATGTGCAATCTGCATTTAAACAAAATTTGACCGGTGCAAAAGTATGGGCACCTCAACATAAAAGTGACATTAATATTTCGTAGATCCTCCATTTGCAAAAATAACAGCCTCTAGTCTCTTCCTGTAGCTATTAATGAGTTCCTGGATCCGGGATGAAGGTATTTGTGACCATTCCTGTTTACAAAGCAATTCCAGTTCAGTTAAGTTTGATGGTCGCCGAGCATGGACAGCCCACTTCAAATCATCCCACAGATGTTCAATGATATTCAGGTCTGGGGACTGGGATGGCCATTCCAGAACATTGTAATTGTTCCTCTGCATGAATGCCTGAGTAGATTTGGAGCGGTGTTTTGGATCATTGTCTTGCTGAAATATCCATCCCCTGCGTAACTTCAACTTCGTCACTGATTCTTGCACATTATTGTCAAGAATCTGCTGATACTGAGTTGAATCCATGCGACCCTCAACTTTAACAAGATTCCCGGTGCCGGCATTGGCCACACAGCCCCAAAGCATGATGGAACCTCCACCAAATTTTACTGTGGGTAGCAAGTGTTTTTCTTAGAATGCTGTGTTTTTTAGCCTCCATGCATAACGCCTTTTTGTATGACCAAACAACTCAATCTTTGTTTCATCAGTCCACAGGACCTTCTTCCAAAATGTAACTGGCTTGTCCAAATGTGCTTTTGCATACCTCAGGCGACTCTGTTTGTGGCGTGCTTGCAGAAACGGCTTCTTTCGCATCACTCTCCCATACAGCTTCTCCTTGTGCAAAGTGCGGTGTATTGTTGACCGATGCACAGTGACACCATCTGCAGCAAGATGATGCTGCAGGTCTTTGGAGGTGGTCTGTGGATTGTCCTTGACTGTTCTCACCATTCTTCTTCTCTGCCTTTCTGATATTTTTCTTGGCCTGCCACTTCTGGGCTTAACAAGAACTGTACCTGTGTTCTTCCATTTCCTTACTATGTTCCTTACAGTGGAAACTGACAGGTTAAATCTCTGAGACAACTTTTTGTATCCTTCCCTTGAAAAGCTATGTTGAATAATCTTTGTTTTCAGATCATTTGAGAGTTGTTTTGAGGAGCCCATGATGCCACTCTTCATAGGAGAATCAAATAGGAGAACTACTTGCAAGTGGCCACCTTAAATACCTTTTCTCATGATTTGATACACCTGGCTATGAAGTTCAAAGCTCAATGAGGTTACAAAACCAATTTAGTGCTTCAGGAAGTCAGTAAAGAGTAGTTAGGAGCGTTCAAATCAAGAAAATGATAAGGGTGCCCATACTTTTGCACCGGTCAAATTTTGTTTAAATGCAGATTGCACATTTTCTGTTAGTACAATAAACCTCATTTGAATCCAGAAATATAACTGAGTCTATCAGTTATTAGATATATGAAACTGAAATAGCTGTTGCAAAAACCAAAATTGTTATAAAGAAAAAAGGTTAACATTAATAGGGGTGCCCAAACTTTAACATATGACTGTAACTACAAAGTCACTGGTAGCCCAGATCCATCTCCTCTTCAACTGCTGACCCTGTCAAAGACTTCGCAGTGGGGTAGAACTGTAGTTCTAATGATGACTCATGGGGAAAAATAGACTTCCTGTTTCTATATAGAGCTTAGAAGGATTCAGCTAGTCTGTTTTTATTTATGTGATGTGATAGACCTAATAGAAAAAAGAATAATTGGGTAGAAAGGCAAAATGAGCAATTGTATGTACACAGTGCCATATAATATGGTGATTGTGATATATTAAGAGGATAAAAACTTTGATGAGAGGAGGAGTGCTTTTTTTAAGTTCTCACATTTACTAGAGTTCCTAAAATTACACCATTATCCAATACAAACAGAAAACTCCAGATTCGGTAACTTCTAGGATCAAAGCAAAAAAAAAAACCCCCATGCCTTTAAACTCTCTACAAATAAATATGTTTCTGATATCACTGGGTAATTTTGGTAATTTCTTTAGCTGTCAGGAATCATCTCTAAGGACCAAAGGGAAAAATGTTCCTAACACTGTGCTTACTGATGTGTAAAAACATCTGTGTTGAAACAAATAAGCAATTACTTTTTCATTCTTATTCAAAACGCAATGACATTTAGTGCCAGCGCTAGGAAAAAAAAAAAAAAAATTTGCAGAATGACATTCAAGAAGTCATTAAAAGATTCCTCACCAAGGAAATTCACTTAAATTTTCAAGTTTAAAGTTGAATCCATAACCCTGTTTAATTAAGTAATCTTCAGCTCAATTCACCAAGCGGTTGTGATTCCCGACTCGCTCCGCTCGAGGGCTGCTGAGATTTGAGATTCATTTTTATCACAGTTTTCAGGCTTTTTCTTTCCTTCTCGTCTTGTTCTCCAGGCAAAAAACCACCTGTTATTAAAGCCATACAAGGGCTTGTCTCTAGTAAGAGGTTGAAAAAATAAAACAGAACACATTGGAGAAATGTACGAGTGACATTCCCTGAGGACACGTCATGAGTCGAGGGAAAAATCTTTAGTGCTATAAAAACGATGTCTTAGGCTGTCAGTGGGAGCTGATGATGTTCTATAGTTATGACTTTTTTGCTGTTTGAAACAGTATGTGTGTGGGAGAAGTGAGGCTCGGAAGTTAGCGCTTCTACGGATGCACAAAGTCTGGTGACAGTTCCCAACATCTCCGTTCTTGGAAGAGAGAAGCTAAAGAACAACTTGTCTGATTCCAACAACGTGAATGTTACGGAAGGTAAAATGCGAGACTGCTGCCTACCGGTGTAGCATCGTTCCCAAGCATGATTAGAGTGTTATTCCTATCACATAAATGAATGACCTGTCACTTGGAAATGCAATTAGATTTTAGTTGGTGGCAGCTAGAAATGAGCGGATCTCTTGAAATTCAAATTCGTAGGCTTTGCCGATTTTTTTCCTCCAAAATTTGAATTGCACCGAATAAATTTGCTGGAATCTGGTAAACTGCTAATTGCTCGGAAAATAAACGTTGATGAGAAGAGAGAGTACCTGGCTCACCACAAGAACTTATACTCTACAGATAAGAAGAAGGATCCCGCTGATCGTAATAGCTTAAACTTTACAGAAGAGAGGGAGAATCCTGATCATAAGAGTTTACACTGTAAAGGCGAACGAGCGAGAGAGAGGATGAGGTTGATCTTGAGAGCTTACACTCTATAGGAAAGAGGACTCTTCTGACCATAAGAGCGTACACTGTACAGGAGAGCAAGAGAAAGGAACCTGCTGACCTAAGAGCTTAAACTCTATAGGAAAGAGAGGATCCAACTGACCATAAGAGCTTACACTCTACAGGAGAGAGAGAGGACCCCGCTGACTATAAGAGCTTACACTCTACAGGAGAGAGAGGACTCAGCTGACCATAAGAGCTTACACTCTACAGGAGAGAGAGAGGACCCCGCTGACCATAAGAGCTTACACTCTACAGGAGAGAGGACCTCAATGACCATAAGAGCTTACACTCTACAGGAGAGAGAGGACCTCGCTGACCATAAGAGCTTACACTCTACAGGAGAGAGAGGACTCAGCTGACCATAAGAGCTTACACTCTACAGGAGAGAGAGGACCCCGCTGACCATAAGAGCTTACACTCTACAGGAGAGAGGACCTCAATGACCATAAGAGCTTACACTCTACAGGAGAGAGAGGACCTCAATGACCATAAGAGCTTACACTCTCTGGAGAGAGAGCAAGAACTCCTCTGATCATCAGAGCTTACACTCTATAGGAGAGAGAGGACCTCGCTGACCATAAGAGCTTACACTCTACAGGAGAGAGAGGACCCCGCTGACCATAAGAGCTTTCACTCTACAGGAGAGAGAGGACCTCAATGACCATAAGAGCTTAAACTCTACAGGAGAGAGAGAGGACCTCAATGACCATAAGAGCTAACACTCTTCAGGAGAGAGAGGACCCCGCTGACCATAAGAGCTTTCACTCTACAGGAGCGAGAGGACCTCAATGACCATAAGAACTTACACTCTCTGGAGAGAGAGCAAGAACTCATCTGATCATCAGAGCTTACACTCTACAAGAGATAGAGGACTCCGCTGATGTTAAGATCATACACTCTACAGGAGAGAGAGAAACTTACCAAGTGACTCTGTAGATGGAAAATGACTCTGCCGTACAAACTACGCTCTGCTGAGAACCGCTGATATGTGACGGCCCTGCTACTGACCACAACTGTACAATGTAGGATTATTGGCTAGATGTCATAGCTGCAGGACATGATTGAGAAGCCTGTGCAGTAATATAAAATTATATTAGCCAGCTCTCTAATGTTGCAGAAATATTGAAAATGGTCATCGGTAAATTTGTTTTATTGCAAACCGCGAATCGAATACCAAAGTGATCAAATTCACGTGAAACCATGAAGTTCTTGAAATTCTAGTGTAACTCTCTATCCTTTGCTCATCATCTCTAGTGACAGTCCAACTGCCAGGATAGCAGCTGATTCTCAAAAAGAGTTGGCAGAGCTCCTGATCATCGGAGATCTAGGAAACTGCAGCAGAGCTCCCCTTAATCCTCTTCAATCACAGGATTGGTGGGAATAACCATTTAACCAATGAAAAGGTATATCTAAATAGGTCATGTGGTCTCCGAGAACAGGTGGTACGTAATTGAGGAGTAGAATGTGATATGCAGGTTACCGATCTCAGTCAAAGATTTTCAGTACATTAGCTATTTGTTTTTTGTTGTTATTTTTGATCAATGGAGAAGTTCTTTTTATTTTTTAATCATTTCTTTTGAAGTGTCACTAAATATACCTGAGACTTCTACTAGAAATTAGAAAACCTATTACAAGTCACCAAGGCATTCAGTGACCATATAAAATCAGAAAGCTGCACACTGAGCCCATTTATCCATTTCAATTAGTTTGAGGCGTCATCAAGGACGTTCCTCAGCCTTGTTGTGGTTGCAGCGTGTGAACTTAACCTTAGTCAATTGCTAATCAACATTATATCCTTGGAAAATCCCTTTGAGCCTATGTTGCATCAGTATGGCAACCACTGGACAGCACGGTGACCCAGCAGTTAAAACTAGAGATGATGACATGTTTTGAAAATTTAAGTTGCCAGCTTTGGCAAATTTTTCCCAAAAATGGGATTCGCTACAAAAAAATTGGCAGGGAATAGTAGCTTGACCTGTCTCGGTGTGTGTAACACGCTAAGGTCTCCTAGGAGTGCATCCAACCTCTTTCAAGGTCTATAATGCCAACACAGCCTCAGTAAGGTAAAAGTGACCTCCACATACTGTATAAGTCTGCGAGTAAACGGATGGTAACCGCTCTTCACTGCGGTTAGGAAACACACACTACTTGTGTAATATTTTCAGAGGGTTATTTTGGCTTTTTCTCCCTATTTATATTGCTAAGGCTAGGTTCACATTTGCGTATGGAGGAAATGCAGACATCTGTAGACTTCCTTCGTGAAGCTCCGCCCACGGCCGCACCTCCTCCGGTCAGCTCCGCCTATGTCCGTATACTTCTGCATGCGGCCTGCATACCCTATCTTTAACAATGGGTATGCAGGTCGTGTGGATGTATGCGGATGCCTCCGCATGCATCGTTTTGACGATGCGGCGCCCGCATAAAATTCCAACATGATGCGTTCAATGCGGGTTGCCGCATCAAAATGACGCATGCGGAGGCATCCACATACATCCGCACGACCTGCATACCCAGTGTTAAAGATAGGGTACGCAGGTCGCAGGCAGAAGTATGTGGATGTAGGCGGAGCTGACCGGAGGAGGTGCGGCTGTGGGAGGAGCTTCACGGAGGAAGTCCGCAGACATCTGCATTTCCTCCATACACAAATGTGAACCTAGCCTAATCTGTAAGCTTCCCCTGACGAAGCTGCTTGCAGCGGCGATACGCGTGGGGCTTTTCCCACCGGGACTTTATACTTCGGCTTTCCACATGAGCCTCTCTTGAACTGACCAGGTGGCCGCCATCACAACACAGCCAACTACCATTGCCTTTTGCATTCTGCTGCACCCTCAGATTACACACCACAGGTTGTATACATCATACATTTTTGGGATTTCCCACTGTCTACATCTACCAGGCTTTTTTTCTTTATCTATCTATTATACATGTTGCTCACATGTTTTCTAATCATCATCATGCCTCATTTGTGAATGTGTATGTTCTGCTTTGCATGTCATACTGTGGATACCTTGCGGCTTATTTATAGCATATGTGCTTTTCATTGCTTGGTCCATTTGGTTCACTGTTTATCATGTCCCATACAATTCTACCTTCAGGGATGTGGTTTATTCACCATGTTCTCATACATGTTTTTTAAGTGGTTTTAATGTTTGCTGTGTCTCAGGTGTCTAAATAAAGATTTACACATTTCTTATTATGTGGATGTGCACACCATTTTTTGGTTGATCTTTCTCCTCTTCAGTTCTCGCTTGTTATCCCTACCAAATGTTGCACCCCATCATTATATTCGTGCTTTTCTTTATTTCACACGGTAGTGCGCCTTCTGCCCCTCCTTGTTCAAACTGTAAGCTATGACTTCCCCTCAATAAACAGATTCACCCCAAAATGGTCGTTCTGCTGCACTCCCTGCCTTGGCTTTTATACAGGCTATGATAGGTTGTGTTATACTATGTTGTTATGTGACAGCTGCAAAGTATTATTAGGAAGTCAACTGAGTTATACCAAAGGTCATGTGAGCCTTCTCCGGCTCATGCAGTCTTCTGCATTGTGTAAAATAGTGCTGGGAATTTTTGGCGATTGAATTGCAAATTGTTTGAATACACTGGGTCCAGTAAAATTCCTAAAACTCATCACAAATTTGATTTACCAATTACCATAAATCAGTTAGGTCATCTTTAAAGGGGTTTTCCGGAACTTTAACATGGATTGCCTATCTGTAAGGTCGCGGTAATTAATATTTGATTGGTGGAGGTGTGACACTTGGCACCCCCGCCAATCACCTGTTGCTAGTGTCGGCAGTGGCCAGTGCTGCTCAGTTACGGAGCTGAACAGCACAGTTCCATTGACTGTAAAGCAGCTGTGGCCGGGTATTGCCCATGTGCTCCCTAAATCAATTGGGGGTGGATTTCCAGTACATGGCCACGGCCACTATTCCGTCAATAGTGCTGTGCAGCTTCGTTACTGAGCAGTTCCGGCCGCTGCCAACACTGTGAACAGCTGATTGGCCGGGGTGCTTGATGTCTCACCCCCACTGATCAGACAATGATGACCTTTCTTAAGGATGCGCCATAAATGTTAAAATCCTAGACAACCCCTTTACTTAGCACTGTCACTTTGCAACACATGGGTCTTTAGTTGAAACTTGGCCAAGTGCAACATCCATAACCCCAATTGTGCATGGGTTTTTTCTATACTCCACAGCGATACTGATAAGGAATTTAGATTGAGAACCTATGGTAGAGAAGGGAGGGAAGACATTATCTGTAAAATGTTGCGGGCTATGCTGGTGCATAGCAAAATATATAAAGGAGCTATAGGTCTTATTATCCTGTATACTATGTGTTCATATAGTAACATTTATTTGCATTCTAAATTCTGCAGAGATAATATATTACAATAGGAACATAGTGCAAAAATGATTAACCTTTAAATTGTGCTCCATCATATAGCATGTGGCAGATGAGCGCTGCTGGGTTTGTGACATAGGAAGTGACTCATATCATATATCCACAGGTATTTGTCATGCCGACCTAATAATGCCCACATGTTGATGAATTTCATCATCATTTAAAATGTCTCAAATATCAAAGTCTAATAAAAACTCATTATGGCTCTCTGCGTTTTTCAATTAGGGCTCCAGTTCCTCGGCCCCGGTTATTGCAGCGGCCCAGCGGGAGAGCCGACTCACTTCTCATCTTTCTCTCAGCAGACACGATGAGAGCAAAACATAAAAACAATCCATCCTTATAACTCCATCATGTAAATCTATAATAGGTTACATCCCTGTCGTATCCAGTCGGCCCCCTGGGGTTATAGGAGTCAAGGAGGTTCAACGCCTAAAAGAATTCCATTAATACGTAGTCACCGTGATTTTATATGGATCCTTGGTCTAGTATTTGTATATGGTCCTTAACTCATTCCTAGCCAGTGGTGAGAATCATTAGAAAAAAAAGATTTAGATCTTGGCATTTTTTAAATTTAACCTCATAATGTTTAGTTGGAGCCAAGAATGTTGGCTTTACAATAAATACCCGGGACGAACATATCATTGGTGCAACAGGGGCCCAGGAGGTAAGGAGGCCCATTTCTACCTACAAAGCAGGTGCAATTTTGTAATTTTAGGAGCTCTTGGGTTGCAAGTAGAGTTGAGCGACTTTTGCTTTTTTAGGGTCGCGTTTAGTTTCGTGAAACCCGACTTTTCCAAAAGTCGGGTCAAGCAAGATCGTCCGATTATAGGGAAAAGTCGGGGTCGTCCCGAAACACGAAACCCAATGTAAGTCAATGGGGAATAAAAGTCGGCAGTGAGAGGAGGACAGGAAACACACCTACAGTGCCCATTTGAATGCCAAAAGCATCAATTCTTCTTACTTAAGCTTGTCAACCTTAATTAACTTCATAATACAAGTTACGCACTGAAAAATGGGGGTTATTTGGCTACAGTTGTGGGGGGGGAGGGCTGGCTGCAGGTTTTCATGTGCCCTGGGCGAAAGAGCGCCCCTTTAACACATATCACAACTCATCATGCTCCGATACGGCAGAGAAATAGCGGTATAGTACAATGAAAAATACCTCACTTTTTACATCTCATGACGAGACCCATCTATTTCTCCATACAAAATCATTGGTCCCATATAATGTTTGAAACAGTATATGATGAGCTCCACATAATGCTACAGTATATGTTGGTCCCCATGGATGAAGCTCCACTGTCTTATGGGCCCAAATAATGCTCCAAACATAATGGGCCCCATTTCTAATGCTCTAGTGTATAATGGGCCCTGTAAATGCTGCTCCAGTGTCTGATGTCCACCTTTGGAATGTTCCAGTGTATGGTGGGCCCCATCTATCATTCTCCAGAGTATAGTGCTCCCCAAAAATTGCTGTCCCAACATAGAAAACAATCAAATAAGTCTCATCGCTAGGGAATCACTGTACTTGTCTGGAAAGGGGCTGTAGCTTGCTTAACAGCTCGCCAGCCGTTCTCACGCCCAGTATGGATTGCACGTGATTGCACAAAGGTTAGAAAGGGTACCGTATCCCTGGATAACATGTATGGATAGCGTACACATTCAAAATATATGTCTATACAGCATGAGGCAGGCTCAGACGGTGTTAGGCCCAGTATGGATTGCATGTCATTGCACAAAGGTTAGAAGGGGTACCGTATCCCCGGATAACATGTATGGATAGCGTACACATTCAAAATATATGTCTATACAGCATGAGGCAGGCTCAGACGGTGTTAGGCCCAGTATGGATTGCACGTCATTGCACAAAGGTTAGAAGGGGTACCGTATCCCCGGATAACATGTATGGATAGCGTACACATTCAAAATATATGTCTATACAGCATGAGGCAGGCTCAGACGGTGTTAGGCCCAGTATGGATTGCACGTCATTGCACAAAGGTTAGAAAGGGTACTGTATCCCCGGATAACATGTATGGATAGCGTACACATTCAAAATATATGTCTATACAGCATGAGGCAGGCTCAGACGGTGTTAGGCCCAGTATGGATTGCACGTCATTGCACAAAGGTTAGAAGGGGTACCGTATCCCCGGATAACATGTATGGATAGCGTACACATTCAAAATATATGTCTATACAGCATGAGGCAGGCTCAGACGGTGTTAGGCCCAGTATGGATTGCACGTCATTGCACAAAGGTTAGAAGGGGTACCGTATCCCCGGATAACATGTATGGATAGCGTACACATTCAAAATATATGTCTATACAGCATGAGGCAGGCTCAGACGGTGTTAGGCCCAGTATGGATTGCACGTCATTGCACAAAGGTTAGAAGGGGTACCGTATCCCCGGATAACATGTATGGATAGCGTACACATTCAAAATATATGTCTATACAGCATGAGGCAGGCTCAGACGGTGTTAGGCCAGTATGGATTGCACGTCATTGCACAAAGGTTAGAAGGGGTACCGTATCCCCGGATAACATGTATGGATAGCGTACACATTCAAAATATATGTCTATACAGCATGAGGCAGGCTCAGACGGTGTTAGGCCCAGTATGGATTGCACGTCATTGCACAAAGGTTAGAAGGGGTACCGTATCCCCGGATAACATGTATGGATAGCGTACACATTCAAAATATATGTCTATACAGCATGAGGCAGGCTCAGACGGTGTTAGGCCCAGTATGGATTGCACGTCATTGCACAAAGGTTAGAAAGGGTACCGTATCCCTGGATAACATGTATGGATAGCGTACACATTCAAAATATATGTCTATACAGCATGAGGCAGGCTCAGACGGTGTTAGGCCCAGTATGGATTGCACGTCATTGCACAAAGGTTAGAAAAGGTACCGTATCCCTGGATAACATGTATGGATAGCGTACACATTCAAAATATATGTCTATACAGCATGAGGCAGGCTCAGACGGTGTTAGACCCAGTATGGATTGCACGTCATTGCACAAAGGTTAGAAGGGGTACCGTATCCCCGGATAACATGTATGGATAGCGTACACATTCAAAATATATGTCTATACAGCATGAGGCAGGCTCAGACGGTGTTAGGCCCAGTATGGATTGCACGTGATTGCACAAAGGTTAGAAAGGGTACCGTATCCCTGGATAACATGTATGGATAGCGTACACATTCAAAATATATGTCTATACAGCATGAGGCAGGCTCAGACGGTGTTAGGCCCAGTATGGATTGCACGTCATTGCACAAAGGTTAGAAGGGGTACCGTATCCCCGGATAACATGTATGGATAGCGTACACATTCAAAATATATGTCTATACAGCATGAGGCAGGCTCAGACGGTGTTAGGCCCAGTATGGATTGCACGTCATTGCACAAAGTTTAGAAGGGGTAACGTATCCCCGGATAACATGTATGGATAGCATACACATTCAAAATATATGTCTATACATCAGGAGGCAGGCTCAGACGGTGTCAGGCACAGTATGGATTTGACGGCCCAGATTACACAGCGGAGGAGCAGGGAGAGGTAAAGATTGCAAATGCTGGGTCCCTGGCCAAGCAAGGGGGGCCCACTCGTGGGCGTCGGTACTGGCACTGGGCCCCTCATAGTACAGCGGTGTGTCTGACGGCGGGTGTGCACCACCACCGTCAGAGACACTTGATTGCACTATGAGGGACCCTGTGCCAGTGCCCGCGCCCAAGAGTCGGCCTACCCACCTGTCCAGGGCAATGGCATTCGCACGGTGTCGTGCGCTAGGTGGTGACCCCGGCCATGGGGGGGGAGGCAGCACAGTTAGGGAGTTTTAGAAAGTGGCATATGTTGATGTTGGACATTCAACTGATGCAAAAGGCGAAATAGGTGAAGTACCAGGAAGAGGTGGACCAAAGCAAGCCATTTTTCTGTCACCCTATGTGTCATCAGGGGAAGGTGGGACAAAATCCTTGGAAACCCATGCGTGGTTCATTTTAATGAAGGTTAGATCATCCACATTTTGGGTTGACAGACGGGTCCTTTTTTCTGTCAGGATTGATCCAGCTGCACTGAAGACTCTTTCCGATAGCACACTTGCAGCTGGGCAAGCGAGCTCCTGTAAGGCATATTGGGCCAATTCAGGCCAGGTGTCCAGTTTAGCGGCCCAATAGTCAAAGGGGAATGACCTGTGTGGGAGAACATCGATATGGGAGGAAAAGTAGTTTGTAACCATAGTTGACAACTGCTGTCTCCTGTCACTTTCCATCGATGCAGTATTACCAGTTGTGTGAGCGGTATTTGAAAAATCAGTCCGCAACATTGTCATGAAACCCCTGTCTCCAACGCCACTTCTGCTGTGTGCACCACGAACACCTCTGCCAAGCTGCCCCCGGCCCGTACGGCTCGTGTGAGAACCATCACCGCTGCTGTGTGCTGGGAATGCCTCAAGCAACCGATTTACCAGAGTTGCTTGTTTATTAGCCAATATTAGGTCAAGGTTCTCCTGTGGCATGATGTTTTGTAATTTGCCTTTATAGCGTGGATCCAGGATGCTGGCCAACCAGTAGTCGTCATCGTTCATCATTTTGGCAATGCGGGGGTCCCTTTTTAGGATCCGCAAGGCATAATCTGACATGTGGGCCAATGTTCCCGGTGTCAATGATGCACTGCGAGTGCTGGGTGGAGGAGCACTTTCTGGCAAATCCACATCCCTCCAGTCACGCACAAACCCTGTACCAGACCTTGCCATGCCAACATTTTCACTTGCCCAACGAGATGCATCCTCCTCCCCTAAGTAATCATCCCCATCATCATCCTCCTCCTCCTCCTCTTCTTCCTCCACCTCGTCCAGGAGAGGTCCCTGAGCAGACAATGGCTGAATGTCATCAAGGATTCCCTCCTCCTCTTCCTCCTCATCAACATTGGCTGCAGACGCCTGCTCCTTAAGGTGCGTCAAAGTTTGCATGAGCAGACGCATAAGTGGGATGCTCATGCTTAGGTTGGCGTAGTCTGCGCTTACCAGCCGTGTGCATTCCTCAAAACACTGAAGGACTTTACAAAGGTCTTTCAGCTTCGACCACTGCACGCCTGTCAACTCCATGTCTGCTCTCAAAGTGCCTGGCCGTGTATCCTCCCACAAATGCATTATGGCCTGCCTCTGCTCGCACAGCCGCTCCACCATGTGCAGGGTGGAGTTCCACCTTGTTGCAATGTCGATAATGAGGCGGTGGTTGGGAAGGTGGAGCAATCGCTGCAGCTTCTGCATACGAACGGAGTGTACAGGCGACCGGCGGATGTGCGCGCACAGTCTTCGCACCTTCTGGAGCAGGGCTGTTAACTCTGGATAATTTTTGAGGAAGCACTGCACCACCAGGTTCAAGGTGTGAGCCAAGCAAGGTATGTGGCTGAGTTTTGAAAGGGCTATGGCTGCCACAAAATTACGGCCGTTATCACTAACTACCTTGCCTGCCTCAAGATGTACACTGCCCAGCCATGACTCAGTTTGTCGCTTCAAGTACTCGGCCAGCACCTCGGCGGTGTGTCTGTCGCCCAAACACATCATCTGCAACACAGCCTGCTGACGCTTTCCACTAGCTGCTCGATAGGGGGACACATCGTGTGCAACAGTGGCAGCTGCAGATGGAGTGCTCGTACGACTGCGCTCTGTGGATGAGCTTTCGCTTCTGGAGGAGGAGGAGGAGGAGGAGGGTCGAACGCCTACAGCCAACTGTTTCCTATACCGTGGGCTAGGCAGCACTGTCCCACCACCGCTGTCCCCTGTGGACCCTGCATCCACCACATTAACCCAGTGCGCAGTGATGGACACGTAACGGCCCTGGCCATGCCGACTGGACCATGCATCAGTTGTGAGGTGCACCTTTCCGCTCACTGACTGCTTGAGTGCATGGACAATGCGGTCTTTCACATGATGGTGGAGGGCTGGGATGGCTTTGCGAGAGAAGAAGTGGCGACTGGGTAGGTCATAGCGTGGTACTGCATAGGCCATGAGTTCGCGGAAAGCTGTGCTTTCCACCAACCGAAAGGGCATCATCTCAAACGAGATTAGTTTGGCAATGTGGGCGTTCAAACCCAGTGTACGCGGATGAGAGACTGAGTACTTTCTTGACCTACTCATAGTGTCTGGGAGGGTGAGCTGGACTTGAGAGCTGCATATGGTGGAAGTAGCGGTGGACAGGGCGGACTGAGAGAGGGTTGATGATGGTGATGGAGTTGGTGTTCTTTCTGATGGCCTAGAATCAGTCTTTCGTTGATATAACAGTGGGATTCCCTGACTGCTGTGGCCTTGCAACGACACCTCAACATTTGCTGCTGTGCTAACCGGTGGGCTTACAGTGGGGGAAACAATGTAGCGTTGCTGACTACCTTCGTTGTGATCAGTTGCACATGTGGCACTTGAGGTTTGGTGTTGTGTCCACGCTTGCAAGTGCATGCTGGTTAAATGTCTAAGCATGCAACTGGTATTCAAATTTTTCAGATTTTTCCCTCGGCTAAAGGTCTTTGCGCACTTCTTACAGATAACCTTGGCCTGATCATGAGGATTTTGTTCAAAAAACTGCCACACTGCACTCTTCCTACTTTGGCAGACATTTTGCGGCCTAGCACGCTGTGATCTTTTGACCCTCTGGACAAGCTGTCCAGCAACTCTTTTGATGTTTGGAACCTGTCTTTGGAGTGCTCCGGGCCTGCCAGATAACAGCTGTTGCGATGTCGATGTCTGCTGTGGATGCTCCTCATCTGAGCTATTGGAAGCAGCACCCTCTTCCCCCAATGGATGCCAATCTGGGTCAACAACTGGGTCATCCATCACCTCCTCTTCTATGTCATGTGCACCTTTCTCTGTGTCACCGTGTATGGTGGTATAGTGTGCGGGAAGGGGCACCTGAGTCTCATCAGGGTCAAAATCTGGCTCTGTACACTGCGAGGACAATGTAGTGCTCTGAGTGAATGTACCAGCAGAATCATCCATCAGCGGCTGTGCATCAGTGCACTCCATGTCAGATTCATCTTGGCCTGGGTAATTCACCATTTGACTTGATAATCCAGGCATGGTATGTGAAAACAGCTCCATGGAGTAATCAGTAGTATGGCCTGCGTCATCCTTCAATCTTGGTTGGGGTGAAGGACACAAGGAAAGGTGTGGTTCATGAACATGAGCCTCCAATGACGACTCAGTGCTTTTACTTTTTACAACTGAAGAAGAGGAGGCGATAGAGCGGGAGGCTGAGTCAGCAATGTAAGACAAAACTTTTTCCTGATGCTCTGCCTTTAAAAGCGGTTTGCCAACTCCTAGAAAACTAAGCGTTCGAGGCCTTATGTAGACAGACGATGACGCAGGGTCAGCACCTCCTGCATTCGGTCCTATTTTGCTCTTGCCACTACCATCAGATCCACCACCAACACCATCATTACCAGCTGCCAACCCCCGCCCAATTCCACGGCCTCTTCCACCAGCCTTCCTCATTTTTGGTAGAAATGTAGACAAAATCCAACAAACTATATAGTAATGTAAAACAAGGTACAAGGTGTCTATAGGACAGGGGAGTTTTAGAATTTCTGCACACACTTGTGGACAGTGGACACTTGTGGATTGTGTGCGGCCCACTGATATCTGAGCGCTATGTGACACGCTCGATGGCACAGCTGCCTGTGACCAAAGTGACGAGAGGATAATGGAGATTTTGAATCTCTGCGTACACTTGTGGACAGTGGACACTTGTGGATTGTGTGCGGCCCACTGATATCTGAGCGCTATGTGACACGCTCGATGGCACAGCTGCCTGTGACCAAAGTGACGAGAGGATAATGGAGATTTTGAATCTCTGCGTACACTTTTGGACACTGGACACTTGTGGATTGTGTGCGGCCCACTGATATCTGAGCGCTATGTGACACGCTCAATGGCACAGCTGCCTGTGACCAAAGTGACGAGAGGATAATGGAGATTTTGAATCTCTGCGTACACTTTTGGACACTGGACACTTGTGGATTGTGTGCGGCCCACTGATATCTGAGCGCTATGTGACACGCTCGATGGCACAGCTGCCTGTGACCAAAGTGACGAGAGGATAAGGGAGAGTGGATTGCTTTTAAAAAAGCAGTTTGCGGAGCAGTGGGTAAACAGCAATGCCAGCGTGTCAGGAAGCCTTAGAAGGCAGCCCAACAACCAACACCACTGATACACCACAATATAGCCTCCCCTTGCACTGCACACACAGTGACTTGTGTGTTGTGCAGGCCAAATCGCTAGCAGCAGAAGCAGTTTTTTTGTCTTCTTCCCTGCCTAACGCTCTCCCTACAGAATCAGCAGCAACCTCTCCCTATACTAAGATCGTCAGAAGTAAGATGGCGGTCGGCGTGCACGCCCTTTTATACCCCCTGTGACGCCCACCAAAGCAAGCCAATCACTTGCATGCCCTTCTGAAAGATGGTGGTGACCCGTGCCTATGTCATCACATTGCCCACAGTGTCCGTGGATCCTGATTGGCTGAAAAAGAGTGCAAAACAAACTTTTGAAACGCGACTTTGGCGCGTAAGTCGCCGACCTCGTGGCCGACCTCATCCTAGGGTCGGGTTTCGTTTCATGAAACCCGACTTTGCCAAAAGTCGGCGACTTTTGAATTTTTTCGACCCGTTTCGCTCAACTCTAGTTGCAAGGGCCCATATATTCTTGCACAGGGGCCAATTTCTGTATGTGTCCACCAGTGATATACAGTGCCTACAAGTAGTATTCAACCCCCTGCAGATTTAGCAGGTTTGATAAGATTCAAATAAGTTAGAGCCTTCAAACTTCCCACAAGAGCAGGATTTATTAACAGATGCATAAATCTTACAAACCAAAAAGTTATGTTGCTCAGTTAAATTTTAATAAATTTTAAACATAAAAGTGTGGGTCAATTATTATTCAACCCCTAGGTTTAATATTTTGTGGAATAACCCTTGTTTGCAATTACAGCTAATAATCGTCTTTTATAAGACCTGATCAGGCTGGCACACGTCTCTGGAGTTATCTTGGCCCACTCCTCCATGCAGATCTTCTCCAAGTTATCTAGGTTCTTTGGGTGTCTCATGTGGACTTTAATCTTGAGCTCCTTCCACAAGTTTTCAATTGGGTTAAGGTCAGGAGACTGACTAGGCCACTCCAACACCTTGATTTTTTGCCTCTTGAACCAGGCCTTGGTTTTCTTGGCTGTGTGCTTTGGGTCGTTGTCTTGTTGGAAGATGAAATGACGACCCATCTTAAGATCCTTGATGGAGGAGCGGAGGTTCTTGGCCAAAATCTCCAGGTAGGCCGTGCTATCCATCTTCCCATGGATGCGGACCAGATGGCCAGGCCCCTTGGCTGAGAAACAGCCCCACAGCATGATGCTGCCACCACCATGCTTGACTGTAGGGATGGTATTCTTGGGGTCGTATGCAGTGCCATCCAGTCTCCAAACGTCACGTGTGTGGTTGGCACCAAAGATCTCGATCTTGGTCTCATCAGACCAGAGAACCTTGAACCAGTCTGTCTCAGAGTCCTCCAAGTGATCATGAGCAAACTGTAGACGAGCCTTGACATGATGCTTTGAAAGTAAAGGTACCTTACGGGCTCGTCTGGAACGGAGACCATTGCGGTGGAGTACGTTACTTATGGTATTGACTGAAACCAATGTCCCCACTGCCATGAGATCTTCCCGGAGCTCCTTCCTTGTTGTCCTTGGGTTAGCCTTGACTCTTCGGACAAGCCTGGCCTCTGCACAGGAGGAAACTTTCAAAGGCGGTCCAGGCCGTGGAAGGCTAACAGTAGTTCCATAAGCCTTCCACTTCCGGATGATGCTCCCAACAGTGGAGACAGGTACGCCCAACTCCTTGGAAAGGGTTTTGTACCCCTTGCCAGCCTTGTGACCCTCCACGATCTTGTCTCTGATGGCCTTGGAATGCTCCTTTGTCTTTCCCATGTTGACCATGTATGAGTGCTGTTCACAAGTTTGGGGAGGGTCTTAAATAGTCAGAAAAGGCTGGAAAAAGAGATAATTAATCCAAACATGTGAAGCTCATTGTTCTTTGTGCCTGAAATACTTCTTAATACTTTAGGGGAACCAAACAGAATTCTGGTGGTTTGAGGGGTTGAATAATAAATGACCCTCTGAATAAACTTTTCACAATTTAAAAAAAAATTAAACAAAGAAATAACATTCTTTTTTGCTGCAGTGCATTTCACACTTCCAGGCTGATCTACAGTCCAAATGTCACAATGCCAAGTTAATTCCGAATGTGTAAACCTGCTAAATCTGCAGGGGGTTGAATACTACTTGTAGGCACTTATAGATTAATTTATTTTATTTGCTTATATAGCGTCATTAATTCCAGAGCACTTTACATACATTACCATCACTGCTCCCATTGGGGCTCATAGTGTAGATTCCCTATCAGTTTGTCTTTGGAGCGTGGAAGGAAATCAGACAACCAGGAGGAAACCGACACAAACATGAGGAGAACATACAAACTCCTTGCTGATGTTGTTCTTGGTGAGAAGTGAACCCAGGACCCCGGCGCTGCAATACTATAGGGTTAATTACTGAGCCACCTTGCTCTGCCTTGGCATCTTTTGTGCCTAATTATCTTTACACACCAAGGGAACAAAAAAATGTTTACTCCACCTTTAGAAAATCAGTTTAGGAAATAATGCCAATAATCACAATGGATACTATTGCCTTCTGCCATGAGGACCCCTTAAGCAGTTTCACAATAGTATATTATTGTACTTTCATCATCTATCTTTATATCTATCTGTCTTATTATCGCTATTTATCTATCTATCTATCTACAGTGGGGGAAATAAGTATTTGACCCCTTGCTGATTTTGTAAGTTTGCCCGCTGCCAAAAACATGAACAGTCTATAATTTAAGGGTAGGACAATGTTAACATTGAGGGACAGAATATCAAAAATAAAATCTAGAAAATCACATTGTGTAAATTATATAAATTTAATTGCATTTTGCAGTGAGAAATAAGTATTTGATTCCTCTGGCGAACAAGACTTAATAATTGGTGGCAAAACCCTTGTTGGCAAGCACAGCAGTCAGACTTTTTTGTAGTTGATGATGACGTTTGCGCACATGTCGGGAGGAATTTTGGTCCACTCCTCTTTGCAGATCATCTCTAAATCATTAATATTTTGAGGCTGTCACTTGGCAACTCAGAGCTTCTGTAAGCAGGTTGCGGGATGCAGTGACGGACAGGAGACAGAGCATGGGTTAACAAATTTAACACTTTAATTTGACAGAGTATAAGCTCCTCACAGGGAGATTAATGGTTAAAGAGTTAGTGCTAGAAACAAAACAGAGGGCAAAAGATGCAGAATAGCAGCAGTCCAATTGTCAAAACTTATTGTGTTCTTTAGGTTGCTCCACAGCTGATCCTGCAGGGGTTGTAGTGTCGGGCACGACCGGGAAGTTGTCCACAGATGGGGTCCTTTAAATGACGGTCCATCTTCTGGCGGCAGCGGTCGGTCTCCGGTACCTTTTGCTGAGCCCCGAGTCCATAAACTCACGCGGCCAAAGCAACAAGGGCCGCAGCACTTCCAGAATCAAGCGAGGGTTTACGTACAGCAACTGACGGCATCGGCCGCGAGCTTAGGTCCGGTACCCGTCTTTCTCCCTTCTGCACATGCGCGGTACTAACGGCCACTGAGCCCACGTCATCTCTCACTCCTACAGTCACTGGTTGCACAGCACCTCTTTCTTCTCCGGTCCCGCTGAAGATGGTGGGAGATGACAAGCATGGCTGGTTGCAGCGCTGGTGCTCAGGGGACGTAGCACACTGCTCACCCTGCTGCACGCTGCTGATTCGCGCGCACTTTTACTTTTATCTGGCCCCTCCTATCGGGGTCATGAGGTCTGTCCGGTCCCTCATTTCTTCCCCCAGGCAACATGTGAGGCAGCCTCAACAGTTCCAGATGCAGCCCGGTCCACCTCCTTACACTTCAACTCACTCCATAAGTTTACTATGGGATTAAAGTCTGGAGACTGGCTAGGCCACTCCATTACCTTAATGTCCTTTTTTTTAGCGCCACTCCTTTGTTGCCTTGGCTGTTTGTTTTTGGTCATTGTCTTGTTGGAAGACCCAGCCACGACCCATTTTTAATTTCCTGGAGGAGGAAAGGAGGTTGTCACTCAAGATTTTATGGAACATGGCTCCATCCATTCTCCCATTGATGCGGTGAAGTAGTCCTGTGCCCTTAGCAGAGAAACACCCCCAAAACAAAATGTTTCCACCTCCATGCTTGACACTGGGAACTGTCAATCGACATCAATCTGGGGCACAATGCAAAATCTCACCTCGTGGGCTATCCTTGATCATGAGGAAGGTGAGGGATCAGCCTAAAACTACATGGTGGGAACTTGTTAATGATCTCAAGGCAGCTAGGACCACAGTTACCAAGAAAACCATTGGTAACACATTACGCCGTAACGGTTTAAAATCCTGCAGTGCCTGCAATGTCCCCCTGCTTAAGAAGGCACATATGCAGGCTCATCTGAAGATTGCCAATGAACACCTGGATGATTCTGTGAGTGATTGGGAGAAGATGCTGTGGTCAGATGATACACAAATTGAGGTCTTTGGCATTAACTCAACTCGCCATGTTTGGAGGAAGAGAAATGTGTCTACTGTATGACCAAAAGAACACCGTCCCCACTGTCAAGCATGGAGGTGTTTTGGGGGTGTTTCTCTGCTAAGGGCACAAGACTACTTCCCTGCATCAATGGAAGAATGGATGGAGCCATGTACCATAAAATCCTGAGTGACAACCTCCTTCCTTCCTTCAGGATGTTAAAAATGGGTAGTGGCTGGGTCTTCCAGCAAGTCAATGACCCAAAACATACAGCCAAGGCAACAAAGGAGTGCCTCAAAAAGAAGCACATTAAGGTCATGGCCTTAAAACCGTCTGACTGCTATGCTTGCCAACAAGGGTTTTACCACCAAGTTTTAAGTCTTGTTTGCCAGAGGGATCAAATACTTATTTCTCACTCCAAGATGCAAATTAATTTATATAATTTATACAATGTGATTTTCTGGATTTTGTTTCTGATATTCTATCTCTCAATGTTAAAATTAACCTACCCTTAAAATTATAGACTGTTCATGTCTTTGCCAGTGGGCAAATTTACAAAATCAGCAAGGGATCAAATACTTATTTCCCCCAGTATATCTATTATCTATCTATCTACTTGTCAATCTGTCTGAATTTTTTCCTATTTTGCCGCTAGATACGGCATGACTTTGAATTCCTGACCTTCTAAGGATCATGTCTTACCTCCCGTTCCATTAACAACTATTTTGGTCTCCATAATACACTGGAGCACAACTGTGTAATAGCGAACTCTTCATTTCACAGAAACATATAGCAAATGATTGTAGCTGGGAGGAATGCACTGACTTGCTGAAGCAACTGACTGATCTATACAGTGATGAAACTCAATTTCTGCTTTTCTGGCTTTATCAGAGAACCTAATGAAACACTTTACTTTTTTTGGAGGAAGCAGTTCGAGCTCCTTCACACACACTTTTTTCAGTGTTTTAAATGCTTGTAATGAAAAAACACCGCGCGTTTCGAGGGTAAAAATAGTGTTTTTTGATAGCTTTCCTAACATTATTATTATTATTATTTACTTCTATAGCACCACTGATTCCATGGTGCTGTACATGAGAAGGGATTGCATGCAAATTACAGATATCACTTACAGTAAACTAACAATGACAGACTGATACAGAGGGGAGCAAGGACCCTGCCCTTTCGGGCTTACATGCTACAGGATGGCGGGGAAGGAGACAGTATGTTGTGGGGGTTGCAGCAGCTCCGGTGTTAGTTGAGGCAGTAGCTCCGGTAGTGGAACATTGATAACATTTTTTTTTATGTTCTTCAAGTCCTGCAAGAAGTTTATAGATAAAATGCCAGCTATAATAAAGAATATGCTGGACTTTGAAAAAACAAACAAACAGAAAAACTTAAAAAAACAAACAACTATGAATATAGACTTTTTAATAATTTTCTATAGACATTAAAGTAAAATTTGGCTTTCAATTTTTTTTTAACTTAAATGAAAAAAAAAGAAAAAAACACAGCAAGAAACATCCAAAATGACATGATCATTCAGGCAGAAGCACTAAAGCCATATTTGTCAACTCTACTGCAATATCGAGGGGGCTCAAGAAATTGGATAGTCCTCCCAAATTCCCAAATAAATTGGCAAATCTTCATGACAAAAAGCATTTGAAACTTTATTTGCATCCTAAAAAATCTTACATAATAACACTCAAGAAGTCTGCAGGCTCCATTAGAGCTGTGGTGTACCCGGGATCCGGAGGGCTATTGTGTAGAGGCACAGAAGGAGCACTATTACTAAGTGAAGGTGTAGAGGAAATACTAATGCCACCTGGAGGCACAGAGTGGGAACTACAAACGTGTGGAAGTACAGAGTGGGCACTTTTATCGTGTAGTGGTGCAGAATGGGGCAATATTACCATGGGAAGTCAAAGAATGGCAATATTACATTGTGGAGGCTCAAAGGAGCACTATTACATGTGAAGGCACAGAGGAGGCATTAATAACTTGAGGAGGGATAGATGGCCATTATTATCATTTGAAAGCACAGAGGCGTCATTTTAATCTTGTGGAGGAATAAGCAAGGCAATATTGTCTTGTGGAGGAACAAACGGGGCATTGTTACCATTTGGAAGCACAAATGAAGGGAGCACTATTACTTTGTTGAGGCACAAAGGGGAGATTAATACCATATAGGGCCCCAAGGGGGGATTATTACTCAATGAGGCATTTCAAAATTGTTATAGCATTATTTTTTGGTTTGTGTAGATGCAGAAAATTGGGACGGGTGCCATGAATAGAAATGAGGTATTTGTATTACACTCTGTAGAGATAAGTCGTGGATGAAAAAAGTCGTCATGGAGGTCTGGGCAGGATGGAGAAGAAAAGGGAAAGTGAAAGACTATGATCAGTGAAATTGCCACCAGTGAGTCATTAGAGTTATTTGTACATTATACACATATAAGGTCTGCAGAGTGTCCATATACAACTGCTATCTACCACTACATGGTCAGTATAAGGGTAACCGTAGCAGTCATGGCCTGATAGTTGATCATTTTGGTCTTGGCATACTATGTTTAGTGGTATTATTCATATATTATCCCCAATTCTAACATGCCCAAGCAGTGCACCATTGAGTAGCAACAGTGATATTTAAAGTTATTGATACATAAGATAAAAAGTTAACACACTGAGATCTAATGCAGAGTTGTAGGAAAGTTGTAACCATCAAGCTCATTGCCTTCTAGTGAGTAAAATCCACTTGATCTGTTGATGGTGTTCATATGCATTACTTTCATCATCCCTGAGTGGGGAAACCACTCTGTCCAAAGAGGGCTGGTGTATCCATACTATTTTCAGAGGTCCACCACACTACCCGGCACACGGGTACAAGCATGAGGTTAACGGAGATTTTCTGCAAAAAATTGCAATGTTTCTGATAGAAAGTAAAAGTAATCACTAGGTTTTGGCAATTTCTTTAACTTGGGCCTTACTGGATAGAAATTCCCCTTTAAAAAATAGCTTGTACAAAAGGGATTAATCCATATTTTCAATAAAATGTCTGTATACCTGCAAATGAGCAAATTAATTTATTTAGCAGAACAAAATATTGCAGCAAAAGGTCATTAAAATGTGAGCAGAAACTCAGGCCAAATTTGGCTTTACAGAGTAAAGTACATTTTATTTGTACATAATTTAGCATCTCACAACTATTATAACCACATCTGTTTACTGAATATGGCAAAATGTCAGCCAAAATAATTTACTGGAGATCAAGAAAAGACCCCAGGAGACCACACTCAAACTATCAACACTTAAGCTTCCTTTTCCTGGATTCCATTAGTATTTGCATTCACAAACAATCTGCAGACCTCTGAAACCACAGAGGGTCAAACACGAGTAATCTAAAAAGTCAACACAACAAAAGTCTACAGAATATTTGTGGCCAGAAAAAGTTTTAAATGTGGTTAAATAAGGATAATGAAAGAACAAATTTATATTTATACCTGAACCACATATTCTAATCGTGCGATCGGCTCTGCAACATCTGTCATAGGACCACATAGCAGACACCCTCCACATTCTACTGTTCTAGCTCTGGTAGCTCTAATGAACTAAGACTATGGCACCGTCGTTTTCTTTCGGGTCAGTAGAACTGCAGGTGGTTTGGGTGTTGCACACAAACTAAATTGAATTGTATTACAGTTTCATGGTAACTAGAGATGAGAAGATCGAGTTAAAGTTGAATTTAATGAAATTCGTGGTTTCACAAGAATTCAAACATTTTAAAATTTGATTCACTCGGCAACATTTCCCACACAGTTGAAGCATTATAGAGCTGGCTGTTTGCATTGTCTCTCCATGATGCCCTGCAGTTATGACATTAGTGGATTATCATACCTTGCTACAGTGGTGGTCAACACCGGTGTTATCACAGATTAGCAGTTCCCAATGGAGCACAGTTTGTAAGGCGGAGTCATTTTCCATTTTCCAGAGTCACTGCATAAGTCTGTAGATTATAAACTCCTATGGTCAATGGGGTCTTCTCTTTCCTGTAGATTGTAAACTTTTATAGACAGCAGGGTCCTCTCTTTCTCTCTCGCTGCTGTAAAGTGTAAGCTCTTATGGTCAGCAGGGTCCTCTCTCTCCTGTAGAGTGCAAACTTGTAGAATCAGCGGGGTCCTCTCTCTCTCTCACTTCCACAGAGTATAAGCTGTTATGTTCAATGAAGTCCTCTCTCTCTTGTAGAGTGTAAACTTTTATAGGTAGCAGGGTCCTCTATCTTGCTTCTGTATAGTGTAAGCTTTTATGGTCAGTGAGGTCCTCTCTCTCGCCTCTCTAGAGTGTATGCTCTTATGTTCAGCAGGGTTCTCTCTCTCCCTGTATTTTCCAAACAATTACAAACTTTCCAGTATTGAGATTCACACATATTTATTTGCCGCAAATCAAATTTTGTAGGAAAGTTTGGCAAAGTCAGCGACATCGAAATTCAAAAGATCCACTTATTTCTAATATTACCTAATCTTAGTGGAACTTAAGACAAAATGTTATTTATTGTTCTCCAGTGATGGCTAAGTAGAACATCTTACCAGTAGATCTTGATATACTGTAGAGCCAACAGGCTTTTCTCTAGATTGCTTCTCATTTTGTGAGTCTTTCACCATCCATTTCCATATCTCATCTTTCTAGGATGTCTATTAGATGGTGTGGCTCACTAAATTAAAATCCAATATGATTAAAAGAATACATTCAAGAGTAGACTTCTGAGCCTATACGTTTTGAATCAATATGGTTAAATAGTTCTTAGTCATGGCTAACGATCTCTTAGCCATGACTATGCACTATATAACAACATCATTTTGAAACATGTAGATGCATAAGGCTGCTCTTTTCTACGCAAATTTTTTTTACCACATTGGGTTGTAATCTTATGAAATATAGAATTTGGATTTTTTATCTTTGAAGATGAATGCTGGAGCGTCCTTTTATTGTAACCATATAACTATACTGTAGCATCCATTAGCCCACTTGGGATCCACTGCCGTGCGCCATCTACCAGACCATCATGTGGCGTGAACTATTTTGGATATTTAATTGTTGGAAAGTGAACTGGAAAAATTTGACTTTCTTCTTGGATGGTGTGACTCACACACAACTTAATTAATGCTTTTCTATATAGGTCTGCAGAAGGGAGGAGAAGCAGCATGGTCATTTATGATGTGGTTGTTGACAGGGCTATGGAATCGGTAGGCCAAATCTCTGACTCCGACTCAGACTCCACCAAAATGGGCTCCGACTCCACCTCCGACTCCACAGCCCTGGTTGTCGACCAAACTCTGTAACTAACCACACTATCATTATTAAGGGGGGTCTATAAAATAAAGCTTTTGAATGAACACAACTATTCGTTGCTGTGGCCTATATACCATTTTCAAGCCCGACAAAAAGTTGATCTTTTACTGAAAAAAACTACGGTTGTAGGCAATTAAAGGTATGTTCACAACAACATTTTTTCTGGTGGATTTGGAATGGTTCCTCTTCGAAAAAAAAACATCTGAAATAGAGTTCAGAAAATTTCAGTGAGCTGACTATTTGGCAGGCACTGTCCACTTGGAAGATGCTCTATGTTTTACAATACAAGTCAATGGGAAAGCTCACAAGACATCCGTGTATGTTTTCTCTCAATTTTTGCCTTAAAAAGTCTACTATTATCTTCATTAAACTTCAGCTTTGCAAAACTCCTGAGGAAAGGAGCGATTCCTGAAGTGTCTCCCACTTGAAAAAAATCCAAGTTTTTGACTGCATGAAAAAGACACTATGCAAAAATACCCTAAGAGTGAGGCTATCATTTTTTTAGAGAGTATATCATTAATAGGTGATGTCTATATGTTGCATTAGTGACCACTGATCCTTTATTATTAATATTTCACATATCGGTCCTTTTCCGAGTTCTTGTATGTGTTGGTCGGGTGCTGCTCTATTTACTGCCTTTTAACACAAATTTTCAACTGTCTCTCTTCACAGAGCTCACAAACATCAAGAACTTGTCTCCAGAGTGTATGGCGTAGTTAACCTTAATGCGACGTAACCGTGCCCATATAATTCTTCTCTCTCCTGAGACAGCCAGCAGTCTTTATTAGGGGATTTAATGGTGTGCACTATTTACCAATAAACTGCATCTCTTTACCGCTCATCTGATCCATAAACCAAATGCCAATTAACAAGTCTTTATCTGTGTGTTTACCAGTGACGGGTCTACGTACTGATAGCGGCACAATAGTATGCGTACGTAAAACACGTCGGTATAACTGTTTTATCCACTTGTGCATTTCTACATTGCATACATAAACATATATTTATGACAGCGTCCAACTTGAAATGTTGAATAGCTTAGTTTTACCCAAGGCTAATGTACGATTTTTTACCATTTTTGTCTAACATTACAATCATTATTTTACTTTACGGTACTCATAGAGAAAGCGATGATGTGACGAGACATCTCAACTAGTAATGAGCTAATGGAGACTTATATAGGGTTATGTCTTGACGTCTTTATTGCCTTATATGTAGGAAATTCATACCATAAAAATAAAATGGAAGATCCATCTCAGTACCAGTCAGAACCTCAAAAAATGCCAATGTCCAATCGGCTTGGGTAGTCCATACACTCAAGCCAAAGATGCGGTAAACATAAGGCCAATCCTGATTTTTGGCCATGAGCCCACAAATGCCTGGAGCCAAAGCAGGACATGACCCATTGTGAGCAAATAGGGCTACCAAAACCAAATGTGTAGGCCACCACTTTTCACAAAAATATACGTAGAACTACAAGACTTTTCTTCTGTTCAATGCTATTGCTTGTCTGAAAGAACCATAATTAATTTTTCTGTTTTATTAAAATATGAATGTATTCTATGACTCGTCATCTTATGTAATCAGAGGTCATAGTACAAAGGTAAGAATTACGTTATGACTCTACTGTTTAGATTCTTAGCGCTCATGAGACTATACATACCTATACAAGGATCAGCCATAATATTACAACTACCTGTCTAATATTCCACAGGTCCTCCTCAACGTACTAAAGTAGTTATCAACCAAAGATTAATTGACTCATCAAGATGACTGAAGTGTCTTCTGGTATCTGGTGCCAAAATGTCAGCAGGAGACCTCTAGCCTTGTAAACTGCTTGTTGTAGCCTCCATGGATCAGTCTTGTTTTTCTAGAACGTGCTACATATGCTCGTTTATATTGACATTTGGGGGATTTGGAGGCTAAGTCATCATCTTGAACCCTTCCTCAAAACTTTCATGAACAGTTTTTACAGTGCAGCAAGAGCATTATCTGGCTGAAAGAGGCCACTGCTATTAGGAAACACCATGGCTCTGCGGGAAGGTATTGTACTTGGTTTGTACAATGAATAGATATGTCTTACATGAATGCCAGGACCCACGGTTTCTGAGCAGAACATTGCCTAAAGCTTCACACTGGATCCATTGGCTTCACTTCTTAACGTAGTGCATCTTAGTGGCATCTTTTACCCAAGTAAGCGACGCACATGCATCTGACTGTCCACATCATGTAAAATGCGATTTATCACACTTCTATTCCTCCATGTTCATGTTCTGATGCTCATTGGTCCATCGCTGGTTCTTTCAGAGGTTGACAAGGTTTAGAATGATCTGATACAATTTGTGGGAATTCCGACCAGATGACCTAACTGGTTCTATGCAAAACCCTTGGCCTCTTTGAGCCTGTCTCTATTCCACAGGTCTTCTTTCCTTTGACTACTTGTATTAGGTACCAGCTACTGCATATCAGGAACATTCTCATCTAGTTGTTGCTGTTGGTTCATTAAAAAATATTTTAAAGGGAATCTGTCATCAAGATTTCACCCGCTCAATTTTTTATATGTGCATGTTTCAAAAACAAATCCAGCAATACCTTTATATGGCCAACTTGTTCCTCCGATACTAAGAAATCAATGCCTGAATTATTTTGCAAATGAGGCTGAAGGGCTATGATAGTGCTGAAGCCTCTGTCACTCCAGCTCTATTCATTGTCCATCGCCTCCTCCTTCTCCTGCTTGACTGGCAACCTCTATGAGGCTGACTTCAGGCAAAGTATCTGTCAGTTAAGCAGGAAGTGGCTCTGCCCATGGAATAGAGCTGGAGTGACCGAGGCTTCAGATCTATCATAATCCTTCAACCTTAGTTACATATCAATTCAAACGCTGATGTCTCAGAGACAAAAGAGCGGATTAACCATGTAAAAGTATTACTAAACTTGTCTTTTAAAAAAGTTACATGAGCATATAGTGTAGAGTGTGAAAATCCTGCTGACAAAATGCCTTTACTATATCCCACCCCTTGATGGATGGTATTATCGAAAGATAATCAATATTATTAATTCTAATCAATTATATTGAGGCGTAGCTATTTTGTTGCCTTTTATATCCGCAGGAAAAGCGCAGACTATGGCTCAAAAATTGCAGCGTAAATTTTGCATATTTGTTATGTGCTTTAAGTTGTAGTAAAAATGCTGAAATAATGAACATTTACCAGAATTGAGAGAAATATGTTAGGCGGGCTGCATTGTGGGAAATGAAGAGCTTTGGAGCTTTAGATAAGGTTTTCATAAGTATCAACGCGTTTCGGCACTGGATCGGCACCTTTCTCATGGTCAAAAAAACAAGTGACAATTTGTCATTTGCTTTATTTTTGGACCTTGCAAAAAAGTGCTGGTGTGGAACTGAAACGCATTGGTACAAATTTTATCTGAAGCTCCAAGGCTCCTCATTTCCTGCAGCGCAGCCCGCCTGACATGCCACAATTCTCTCCATTTTGATAAATGCACATCTAGAAGATATCTCCTTAAGCCACAGGGATAAAGCAGCGGATATTCACACTTTAAGTACCGTACATATTGTGCCGTCACACAACACCACCAGGTGAGCGCCACCGTCCCCTCAGTGGTGTTCATTTTAATCAGTAGTGCCCTATTGCATTCGCTTTTCCCACTCTCTAGAGTTCTTGACATAATGAACACGCTGCATTTAAAAAAAAACAGCACCCCGTAGGTCAAAAAATTAATTGTGTGAATGAGATTTCAGAAACCTCATTCATTTTGCATGAAAAAAAATACGGGAAAAATAACGCAACAAAAAACAAAATGTGAACAAGCCCTTATTGTTATTGGCTGATACTGTGCATTATATTTACATTATTTGTATTGTCAGCTTTATACTCATCTAGATGACATAATCATTTCTATAAAATGATCTCATGCACAGATAAAGAAGAAGAAGAAGAAAATGGAGAGGGTTTCCTGTTAGCAGCTATTCTTGTATTCTTGTGAAATTGAGAAGCTCATTGTATCATCTACTTGACCCCGTCCTCCGGTTATTTTTACTGTCTGGCGTGCTTTTCATTGTCAGATGCAAGAAGCGCAGGGATCTGTGACCATCAGAGTAAAGTAGTCTTTCACTGCTGGAGTAGAAATGACAAAGGACAGATAGATGGTGAAGCTTCCATCAAACTTTCCTCTTTATTGTTTCAATAATTCAATCCTGAGACAAAGAAGAACAGAAAACGCCAATCATATCCCACTGGAAGAGCCTTATTTTATGATATCAGATAACGAGTTGTTGTGCGGGTTACTTTAAGTCTATAGGAACATATTTCACAGTTCATATCGCACGCCAATGATTTCCAGACACATTATGTAATAGGAATAATTGGCGGGGAATGTAACGTTTTATGCGCATGGACTCGAATAACCTTGGAGTTATATAGTCCAACAATACTGCACCCAAAGAAGTCTGTACATCTCTGTGTCTACTAAATCCAGGTGGACACACATGTATCCACCTTTACCTTTGCTCAAATTTGATTAATGACCCCCAACAAATTCAATACAATATCTCAACACTGCAGGGCCGGACTGGCCATCTGGCAATTCTGGCAAATGCCAGAAGGGTCTGTCTGGTCGTGGGGGCCGCCTTGTCTGCTGTGTTGTTAACAGAATCTGTGTTCTAAAGACACCCATACTGCTAAGAGTTGTGACGGAGCACAAAGTCGCTGACTCCGTCACTTACCGCAGCAGGCCATGGGTATCATTAGAAATATTGGTCATGTAGTAAATCTTTCTTTCCTCTATCCAGGGTAATATTAGGAATACTGTATATACACATCTGGTGCTTGGGGACAGGGACATGGGCCTGTGTGATTTCAAATGCCAGGGCTGAATTTCAGTCCCAGTCCATACCTGCTCAACAGGCTAGGAAAATCCTAAACTGAAATAGACCTCACAATTAGGGATGATAGGATCCATGGAAATTCAAGTTCTGACTCCAGACCCAAACTTTAACCTAAAGTACAGCTCGGGTACCCAAACTTGAACCAGGCCCCGAACCCCATTAAAAATAATGGAGACCCGAACTTTGGATCGTCAAAAAAATTCTCTCTCTCTCTCTCACTTCCCCTGAAAATCCAAACTTTGCAGGGACTTCCGGAAGAAGTCTGTGTTCGACATTTAGCACCGGACACTTACTGTCAGGTACAAACCTTGAACTTTTAAGTTCATGTTCGCTCATCTCTAATCACAATGACTAGGAGGTGACATATAGACACATATAGAATAAACAACTCCTGACAAAGTATCACAAAATGAAAAGTCTTAAAAATCTAAAGAATGAATATGAGGCACTTACCCATGTAAAAAACTTCCGCAAACTTTATTCCAAACAAGGAAAATTACAGTATTGTAGTATGTAGAACAATAAAGAGCAGGGACAACAGATGTTTTGCACCAAGCACTGCTTCTTCCTGGTCACAGAAATTGTACTTGTTTGGAATAAAGTCTTCTAAAGTTTTTTACATTGGTGAGTGCCACATATTCATTCATTCTTCATATTGGATTTTGATCTTTTTTTATGCACCTTGCTGAGCACCAGATTAGTGTATGGGTGCAGTCAGAAGGCCGTATACATAGTAGTGAGATCGGAACGCAGTGTATGGACTGGCCGATGGCTCTCCCAACCTGACTGCTTCATATATTTCAATGCTCGGGTTGGGAGAGCCACCGGCCAGTACAATGCACAGTGTTCCGATCTCGTTCCAATCTATACTACTATATGACTGCGCCCTATGGGTAAGTATTAATCTTCTCAGATGATTTTTAAAAATATTCACCTAACGTTACTCATCTTAGTACATAATGAGTCAAAAGTAAAGGCAAAGAAGGACACATCTGCATATCAGATGCCACAGTATAGATCCACAAAATTTTGCAAGTGGACACACCAACCCTGATGCAACAGGCTATCTTGTTTCAGAAAACTGCAACTCGTCAACTTAATTGACAAATGTAATGGCTTGTGCTGTGTTATGTGCTGAGTTACCGATTCCTGCATCAACATATTTTTCTGTATCAAAGTATAGTTACGGCATTGAGGGTTAAATTAAATAATGCCCCATTTATATTGACCGCTTGTAGGGGGAGCACACAGTTGTGTACACCCTCACCAATCATAGAATTTCTTTTTATGATTCCAATTCTTCTTTACACAAATTTAAGCTATGATGGCAAATCCCATGAAGGGCTGTGTTTCACATGACAACAAATGGGTGGCAAAATACAGACACTTACAGCAGCAACAAATCCCGACAGAGTGTCGCCAAGACATGGTTTCAATTTTGTAAACTGAGTCATCTTACGCCACTTATTTCAGAATACGTTGAGCCAAGAGTAAATGAAGGACAGATCTGTATCTCCAGTATACAATGACTAATGGAGCCACTATATAAATCCAATATGTTCAGTCAAATATATTCCTCCAATGATCCAATATTCACTGGGTCGGTGGCCACATAACACACATATAGCATAAACAACTCCTAACAGTATTGTAAAATCAAATTTTGTTCAAAACCGGTCATCTCATGCTACTTATCTTGGGATATGTTGAGCCAAATAAAAATTAAGGAAGGATATACACTCACTGGCCACTTTATTAGGTACACCATGCTAGTAAGGGGTTGGACCCCCTTTTGCCTTCAGAACTGCCTCAATTCTTCGTGGCAGAGATTCAACAAGGTGCTGGAAGCATTCCTCAGAGATTTTGGACCATATTGACATGATGGCATCACACATTTGGCGCAGATTTGTCGGCTGCACATCCCTGATGCGAATCTCCCGTTCCACCACATCCCAAAGATGCTCTATTGGATTGAGATCTGGTGACTGAGGAGGCCATTTGAGTACAGTAAACTCATTGTCATGTTCAAGAAACCAATCTGAGATGATTCGAGCTTTATGACATGGCGCATTATCCTGCTGAAAGTAGCCATCAGATGTTGGGTACATTGTGGTCATAAAGGGATGGACATGGTCAGCAACAATACTCAGGTAGGCTGTGGCGTTGCAACGATGCTCAATTGGTACCAAGGGGCCCAAAGAGTGCCCAGAAAAAATTCCCCACACCATGACACCACCACCACCAGCCTGAACCGTTGATACAAGGCAGGATGGATCCATGCTTTCATGTTGCTTACGCCAAATTCTGACCCTACCATCCGAATGTCGCAGCAGAAATCAAGACTCATCAGACCAGGCAACGTTTTTCCAATCTTCTACTGTCCAATTTCGATGAGCTTGTGCAAATTGTAGCCTCAGTTTCCTGTTCTTAGCTGAGAGGAGTGGTACCCAGTGTGGTCTTCTGCTGCTGTAGCCCATCTGCCTCAAAGTTCGACGCACTGTGCGTTCAGAGATGCTCTTCTGCCTACCTTGGTTGTAACGGGTGGCAATTTGAGTCACTGTTGCCTTTCTATCAGCTCGAACCAGTCTGCCCATTCTCCTCTGACCTCTGGCATCAACATGGCATTTCCGGCCACAGAACTGCCGCTCACTGGATTTTTTTTCTTTTTCGGACCATTCTCTGTAAACCCTAGAGATGGTTGTGCGTGAAAATCCCAGTAGATCAGCAGTTTCTGAAATTCTCAGACCAGCCCTTCTGGCACCAACAATCATGCCACGTTCAAAGGCACTCAAATCACCTTTCTTCCCCATACTGATGCTCGGTTTGAACTGCAGGAGATTGTCTTGACCATGTCTACATGCCTAAATGCACTGAGTTGCCGCCATGTGATTGGCTGATTAGAAATTAAGTCTTAACACACAGTTGGACAGGTGTACCTAATAAAGTGGCCAGTGAGTGTAGCTGTACCATGTATTATCTGTGACCAAAAAGCAACATGATGTAGGGCCAGGCTGCAGGTTTAATAGTCCTCTAGTGATAATCCTCTGCTGATAAAATATTGTTTTTTTTTCAGAACTGTAACACACAGCCAAGTAAGTGACACATCGCTGGATTCAGGGTCTCTGACTCTATATTATACTGCTCTTAGATTAGGTGGCACAAACTCCTGGTGACAGATTCCCTTTAATTAGGCATCATATTTTAATTACAGATCCTCTTGGTATTATGTGCCGGAAGGAGAAGACATACATGTAATGGAGGAAGGCCACACTGATTCCAATTTTGACCTTGAGTTGTGGGCGAAGACCAGCACTGAACCAAACTCATCCCTTGCCCAACTTCCTTCCTTCCTTCTGACCCATGAACTCCATCATTTCTTATCTGACCCAATGTGCCAATGTCTAATGATCATTTTTTTTTTTTTGGGGTGGAGGGAGCCTTGGAAGACCTCATAATCTTTATGTCCGTCTTATTCTATTTTGTTTTTACCAAAGATACCCAACCATTCAAGTCTATGAGAGTGAGAAATAAACAGAGGTGGACATGATAAAGTCTAACCCATTATATCCATTTTTTGTGGTGTGAATGTGTCGTAACTTAGTAAGCTACCGAAGACCATAACCAAAAAAACATGACGTGACAATTTTAGCTCTGCCATATTTGTACATATATATATATATCCGGTATCCTACGCATCTCTCGTTATACATCTACTATATATGTTTATGTGTCAGTAAGCCTTTGAGGATGAAAAGGATGCAGGGTAGGGTCTGGCAGGTACTTTATAAGTGTTTCTTGTTCTTGAAGCAGAGTATTCGCGGTTCCATACTATTTATATAACTGACTTTTATTGCTATCTGGAGGAAAAAAAACACCACATTTTATTCCAACCTGTTATTTCTCTAGCAGTAGGAAGCTGAGTGATTGACAAGGCAATTACTGGCGCAAAGCTGCTGCTCCGGTAAACGACATTTAAAACAGAATTTCAATATTTTGATGTACAGTAGCTGTTGGTTATAAAACTGGTTTTCTATCGTAGACTGTGAAAGTCTCGGGGAAAAAAAAAAAAAAAAATAGATAAGGCGTCTTGCTCGACGCCTAACTTCCCCCATCCCCCCCAAAGGTGACTTTAAATGACTGCAAATTTTGTCTTAGAGCTTTCTCTGCAGTCTTCTCATCATAACTGTCCAACGCCGGTACACTTACTTACAACGCTCAGGCTGAATCATAGCTATTTATACCGCCGCGCGTATAGATTGTCTTCCCACGTACAACGATGCGCCGCTCCATATTTATTCCTATTGCTCTCCATACAGTAGGGAATTGGATGCTCGTCCGAAATCAGAGTAAATAAATTCTAAATACGGGCTGCGGTCGATATTAATGAAATTTCATATGAAATGCGAGTTCATAAGGGAGGAAGAGTGTGCAAACGGTCCTCTTTCTATGGCCCATCGTTTTATCAATACTTCATTTATTGCTTGGGTAACCTCATAGATACTTTCTATATGCCGCAGATATCAAATGTAACGCGAGTTTAAAAATAGAAATTAAAGTTATGGCAAGAAAGAAAAGAAAAGAGAAAAAAAAAGGTACAAAATCTAAAAAAAAAAACAATCTTGCAATTTTATTACAAGTTCGCGCAACCATGCCAAGATCAAGTATCATCTCCGTATCTTCGCGGGGTATATTTTGCTCTAACGGACCGTTTTGCGTTCTCATTTACTCTTAAATTAACCATGGGATGTAAAGTTTCTCAAAGTATTAGATCTACAAAGTCTTGTGTTCCTGGGGAGAATCAGAAATCAAAATGGATCACCCTTCCTGGAGTTTGTCTATGTCGGTACAACCTCTAGCACTAGATTATGGACTGTGAAGGACCCTCAACGGATTTTTGGTAAACAGGGGAAATACATCATTTTTTCTATAATGGAGATATCTGAAGAGTAATACTGCCCCAAAAGTACCTTAATAGCACCATGAAACAGTGCCCATATAATGCTGCCATAAACAACATAAATAATACTGCCATACAGTGAACAAACAACAGTGCCATAACGTAGCTACTGTATAAAGAGCTGAAAAAGAATTCTGCAAATGCATAATCACAGTTGGCACGATGACATAAGCTCTGTCAATGAAAGTCATGGTGGGTGCACTGCGGTGGAGACTTTGAATTGATACAAGCTCCATGTCAATTGCCCAACTGGTTATGCTATAATCTAGATCTAAGAATATCCATTCAGTGGCAGTAGGAACTAGTTGCTTGTCTTGCTATAATTGTAAAGTAAAATGTCCTACATGAGTCTTTACTAATTGTGGGATAGAGATGTGAGGGACGGCCAGGGCTGTAGTCGTGGCCACCAACATCTGCAACAGTGTGCCCTGGCCTCCCATCACAACAGCACGCTGCCCATCACTCAGCATACCTGCAGCGTCTTTCACAGCTCCAAGGGTCCTCTGTACATTCCAGGAGGACTTCAGGATCTACTTTAGAAATAACGGAGTCACAGTCTTGTTCAACTTTTAAAGGAACAATTTTACTGAGACTTGTACACAGCATATTCATATTCTTTCTAGCATCATCATCATCAGAGTACACTACATACAGCTTCTCTTCAGTCCCTTTCCTTCTTTCTTTCTCACTAATCCCGCTTCCGGGACGGACCGTGCCGAACGATCCTAAAGCATCTTCAGTGCTCAGCCACACTCCAGTTGGGTGTTCCCTCAGCCGTTTCACCCCGGCTCTGAGGGCATCAGCCCATGAGATAAGCTGCCACATGTTAAGTGATGTGCTCGTACTGCTTAGTCTTCACTAGCAACTGCAGATCCACTTATACTGCGCTGCCAGTACTACTGCTGTAGATCCTTCTGTGACAATCCTGGTCACGGATACTATATGCTGGACCTTTGGCTTGTGCAGAACGTTGCATGACACGGTGTTGCCCAGAGCTAGCCAGCCCTCCTGAGCTAATGGGCACCCTCTCCCTGACTGGCTCCTATTAGGAAGTCCTTCCTAACTTATCCCACCATGCCCCTCCTATCTTAACTATTTACAGGGTCTAAATCTAGAAGCTGAAGTGTGCCCCATCTTGTGGTGAAATGTGGGTACTATGCTTTCCCTGACATATGTACATGGCCATAAATTATAGTATCTAAACATATATAATAGCAGCAACATCTTAATCACACATTTATACCAACATGAGCATAAGCGATGTTTTCACGGTCCCGGCACATCCTTTATAGAGACATAGGGAAAATCAGAGCTAACCACTTACCCACCTGCTAAGAACCATATAGAAGATCTAGGGATTTCTTTTGATTATATGGAACATCATAGTGGCCATGTTATTGTAACACAAATATAACAATTTTATGTCGTGCAATGTTATTTTTCAATGCTTTTATGGCTCCTGTTGTAGGTCTGATGATTCTGCATTAGGCTAGGTATTGAGCCTCCAGTTGATGCCATTCCATGAAAGGCAAGTCATGCACAAAGTCACTGAGAACTTTGTGATTGGCAAAGTACGAGGGGTGATGGGACAATGTGCATTGTTTTGGTATTTTGATGGTTGGGACAAATAAAAAGAACATCACAGTTGAGATAACAGAAGTAACAAGTCAAATCTAAAGACCAGCAACTCGATGATAATGGTGGAGAAGTCCCAGGTGGACCTATCTAACCTTGCACAAGATCGACCTTTCTACAGAACGTTCATCCATCAAGTCGCCATGGTTCGAGATAGAGCCGAAGACCGTTTATAAATTAAATAGCTCATACCTAGACATAGTTGAGTCTACAGTACACCTTTACTTATGTGGCACCCCTCACTAGAGCTGGGTCTTAATTATAAGGCAAAAGAGAGAAGCTTAATGGACAGTGCATGCTAGAGAATGCTAGAGAAGAGCACAACATAGGTGACAAAGCAGTGGTCTGAACCATGAGAGACAGTAGAGGCAAAGTAAGTTTCTCCAGTGTTGGGTAACTGGTATATGTGTCCTAGAAGAACTATGTAAGAAATATAGCAGAGTGCTGTCCTTAAATTAAGAAGGAGTAGTGGAGGAAACAGCTGGGCAACCAACCATATTAGCTACGTTAGCTACTCAAGCCCCGATAGCTATTGTTTAGGGAAATCACAAGAGAAACGATTTCACCTTTAGAACTTGAACCGGCCTTGGCGCAGCGCAATTGTTCCAATGAAGTGCCATGTTGAAGTGGATTTATATTATCCCTAAGTTTTGCATTTAACAAAAGGACCACCAAGCTTTGCACCTTATATGAACTTCAACCACCAAGAGCTTTACCTCCTCGCGAGAAAATAAAGAATTTACTGTTGCGTCATCTACCTTTCGATGTGGCATTTCCATGAACACTAGAAAGGCCGCATACATTTCACCCACCGCAATCTCACAACAGAGACAGTGAGTGATGATCATTCAGAAATGGATATGAGAGAAATTTGAAAACCCATTTCACAGTTTTATAAATAAATCTCCCTCTGGTTTATCTTTGCCCTTTAAAACTCGACTTCTTCGCTTGATGTAACCTTGGATAAAGCAAGTGTATAATATCTCAAGAAAACCTAGAGAAAAAAAGTATGTTACAAATCAATCATTTGTTAACCAAAAGTTCTGTATTGGCTAACACTCCTGTATTTTACAAATGTTACTCTGCACTAATAAGTCTAAGGCACAGGGAGCAATCAAGATTCTGCAATGCACAAGCACAAAAAATGCTGAGGTTTTGTAAAAGCCAAAAGAAAAATTGATTTCCCCCCAAAGTTCTAATTAACCTTTTGTTGTAGGGGAGAACAGAGAAAACTGAAATTGTCCCTACAGGCAAAATAGTTTCCTCCCACTGTCACTGACTAACATGTTCTCCATCAATTTAAAAGCTAATAAGAGATTGATTCACAGGGATTCCCAAATGCTACAGTAGTTCTACACAGAAATTATCTTCGGTAAGCCACAATGCCGTCTCAGGTAATTAGATTCCAACCTACATTGCTAAACTGTACTTTCCAACTGGGTTTTGTCATAAGAAAGCCCATAAGACTTGACACTGAAACCCAAAAAGAAACAGCAGCAAAACAGGTTTCCACACTAAGATGTTACATTTGGAAAACCAAGGTCGTAACGTACTGAATCTAGCATTTGGGAATATACGGGAACGCAACGTAAACAATACAGGTAACTCATAGTAAAATATGAAGGAAATGTAACACATGCTGGATATATGCAGGAGACCCCAGGTGGACATCTCCTGAATTGTCAGCATGGTGGCTCAGTAGATAGCACTGCAGCCTTGCAGCGCTGGGGTCCTGGGTCCAAATCCCACCAAGGACAACATCCGCAAGGAGTTTGCATGGGTTTTCTCTGTTTTTTCTACCATTCTCCAAAAACATACTGATAGGGAATTTAGATTGTGAGAACTAATAGGGACAGTGCTGATTATGTCTGTAGAGCTCTGTGGAATGAATGGTGCTATATAAGCGAGTAAAATAAATTGTTGTTGGTAGTGAGGTTGGATGATCTGGATGACAATGCCAAAAGCTAAAATGACAATCAATCAATCTTTTTCCTAGAACTGTCATCTTGACCTGAATTAGGTTCCATTGATGGGGTACACTTACACCATATAGCACAAAAAAGCTTTTCAAGTATTGTCAATGACTTCACTCAACAGCAATCAAAACAATCCAACTCTGATATCTCCCTTTAGAGTGAGAGAAATATATAGACTCCCAAACGAAGTAGGGTCAAAACGCGCGTCGGGGTCTGAGATGGAGGCCAATAGGTGACACAGTCTTTTATTTTTTGGGGGTATGTATGATTATGATGCATCTTTATTTTTTCACCATTGATTCTAGTTTTTGTGCATTACATTGCACCAAATCTCTAAATATCTAACTTGTAGAACTGCATGTTAATTAACTTTGTCTATAAATACCTGCCATCATTACTTCTTGGTAGTATTCTGCCATCTGGTAGCTACCATTGGTGTTATAATCTTATTTTCAGTATTTTGTGTCTCTCATCAGCCTCCCCTTGCTTTTATTGTTCCTTGTTTTTACTATCAACTTTTAGATTTTTTTTTTACGGTGTAGCTGTTTATTTCAATAAAATATTTATTGTGTATATGCATGAAATTTTTTTTATTAAATTGGATACTTATATGATATATTAAATAACTCCCTTTAGTTAGCATCTGTCTTGGTTAATTGTGTATTGAAAATGAAATCTAAAAATTGTAATGTTTGACCAATTTAAAGGCAACCTGTCCTCTACCCTGTAATCACTGGTCATAAATTTTGCATAGTTGAAAAAAGATGGAGGTTAACAAAATACCAACCTAAATCTTAAGTGCTAAATAAATTGAGCTTGTGACTCCTGTTTGGTGATGTGACTGGTTGATGAAATGGGATAACCTTGCTATGTCCCCTTAATTTGACATTTACTGTATGGGACAAACGAGGATCAGGATCAGCACCAAGTGTCATCTCCTTTCTCAGTAATGTAAAAATCTGTCTTCACTGAAGACAGATTTTACACGTGAATTGAAAGATTTGAAAATGAAAGATCGCTCAAGGAGGAGAAAGAGGCAGATTCCTCTGATCAGATATATTACAAAGTTTCTTATTTTCACATGATTTATGCAAAAAGTTAAAAACGATGGCTCCTATCAGTGAATTATGTCTGTTCCCATTGAATTCCAAAATCTATTTTTTTACTCTTCACTTTCTATTTTATTTATCATTTTATCATTGTACAAAGTGTGTGAAACATTTAAAAGCGAAATAGCACAATCTCTTTAAGGGAAATGAAATAGAACAGATTTGTACTACGGCGAAAGGACTGCACATTATAATAGCATTAATATTAATACAAGCTTTGGATGAACTGCGGCTTCATCTTTATCAAACTGTGCTCAATAATTAAAGCTTTGAAATAATTTTGCATCTTGCGTGTGTGTTGTAAGGAGGCAAGCCGTACTTTAGGTACCGTACTTGTCTGGATACTCTTAAAATACAATCCACGTCTGCTTTCTGCTTAACTTTCCTCCTCTAAGGACCCAATTAATTGCAGCTTCTTCTTGCCCTTTACACCAAGTTTGTTCTCTGAAAACTGAAATGGAAATTTGAAAGTGGTTGGTTCAGCCGTCCAACTGTTTCCTAAACACAATGGCTTGTTGGTGTACATAGACATGTATAATACATGCATGTCAGCGCAGACTAGAGGAAGACAATTTACTTTTAGACAAGATACATTTCAAAGAAATACTTTAGCTTTCTGTCTCTATAATTTGACATGCTACATGTGAAATTTCACAGCTTCAAGCTATGCCCAAACTTCAAGGAACTGACGTGTCTAACTTTTGTCTACTGTGATTTACATTAAGGTAAGTAAATGGCCATGATTACAAATTTAAAGAAGCGCTCCCATTATTTATATGGCACCATTAATTCCATGGTGCTGTACATGAGAAGGGGGGTTACATACAAAGTTATAGATATCATTCACAGTAAACAAATTTAAAATGACAGACTGGTACAGAGGGGAGAGGACCCTGTCCTTGCGGACTTACATTCTACGGGATAATGGGGAAGAGACAGAAGGTCGGGGGTGCAGCAGCTCTGGTGGTGGTGAGGCAGTAGCCCAGTTGGTGGTGAGGCAGCAGCCCAGGTGGTGGTGAGGCTGCAGAATGGTTATTGCAGGCTGTAAGCTTTCCGGAAGAGATGGGTTTTCAGGTTCCATCTGAAGGATCCAAGGGTGGTGGATAATCGGACGTGTTGAGGTATGGTATTCCAGAGGATGGGGGATATTCGGGAGAAATCTTGGAGGCGGTTGTGTGAGGTATGAATAAGTGTGGAGGAGAGTAGGAGGTCTTGGGAGGATCGAAGATTACGTGAGGGAAGATATTGGGAGATTAGTTCAGAGATATTAGGAGGGGACTGGTTGTAGATGGCTTTGTAGGTCAGTGATAGTAGTTTGAACTGGATTTGTTGGGGAATTGGGAGCCAGTGGAGGGATTTGCAGAGGGGAGAAACAGGGGAGTAGCAAGGATAGAGGTGGATTAGTCAGGCAGCAGAGTTGAGGACAGACTGGAGTGGTGCAAGAGAGTTAGTAGGTAGGCCACAGAGGAGAATATTGCAGTAGTCAAGGCTGGAGATGATGAGGGGGGGAACAAGAGTTTTAGCAGATTGAGGGCTGAGGAAGGGACGAATTCTGGAAATATTTTTGAGTTGGAGGCAACAGGAGGTGGCAAGAGTTTGGACATGCGGTTTGAAGGACAGGGCAGAGTCATAGTTTAGTTATTCTACCATCATTACACTGGCTTGGTGGGTTACTCCTTTCAGCCCATGCAGCCTGTCAGCCTCCACTGTGCTGCCACAACATTGGAGCCCTCACAGTAAGTCCGGTGCCCCATAAAAGGGTTAAAGGGTGAAAACCAGGCAGTGAGCTGGCATATATTCTGCCAAGGTGTCCTCATAGAATAATAGAATCATAGAATGTTACAGTTGGAAGGGACCTCTGGGTCATCTGATCCAACCCCCTGCTCAATGCAGGATTCACTAAACCATCTCAGACAGATGTCTGTCCAGTCTCTGTTTGAAGACTTCCATTGAAAGAGAACTCACCACCTCTAGTGGCAGCCTGTTCCACTCAATGATCACCCTCCCTGTCAAAAAGTTTTCTCTAATATCTAATCTGTATCTTCTACCTTTCAATGTCTGACTGTGGAAGCCTGGGTAAAGCTGATGATAGAAACCATTACAGAACTTAATCTTCAATACACAATCATATCATTACTTAATAAATAATAGCATTATTATAAATAGAGATGAGCAAATTGATTCAATGCGATTCAAATGTTAGACAATTGTTCTGAAATTCACAGGTCCCGGCTAATTCAGACCATTTGTATTTCGATTTGTTTGATTGCCCAAAAAAAACCCACCATTTTATGCTATGCAGAAGATTGCATCAGCCACAAAAGGCTGACTTGTCTTTAGGTGCTACCTTGTGGTCTTTCCAATGGTGCCTTACAGCTATCTCATCACATCAAACAACGCAGCCAAAGAGAAGGGACTCCAATAGTTTGTATAAATGCCTAGGCATGGAATGCAGCTGGGATTTTATTGTGATTTAGAATATAGAGAGAATGTCAGACCTCACAGCTCAGCAATACAGATAGGAAGAGAAATCCCTAAAGCTTTAGACAAATACTCCATATAGTCATGTGTTGTACAACTGCACTGCACTGAAGAAGATGATAGTAGTAGTCTGGAAATAACACAGAGATTCAATTGATAGGGAGATAGAGAGGATAGGAGAGTTGACAAACTCAGTCTGATTGATCAGTTATATCTGTTCTGCCACATTTGAATTACAATTAAACCTTTTTAAATTCATTCTTAATGTACTAGAAAGCACCAGCAAGCCAGAACAGTTTTTGTTTACAGAAAAAAAAATCTGAAATCAGTGTCAGTAATAGACACTGTGCATGCTAGTCATAAGTAACTGTACTAACTTTTTACAATTCTTGTTGCAATCCTTTCTTTAAAGGGGAGAATAATTGTTTTTAATAGTAAAAAAGAAAATTTCAAAATTTGTTAAAAAAAATTGCACATCTGTTTTACTAGCTAAATTTTACATCTGTACATGTAACACCAAGATGAAGAAAAGAAAGAGAACAACTTCAATAAACGTCAATATCATCTTTAAACTAATTGGATGGAAATGTTTATGCATGATCCTGCCTGCATCTCATCAGTACTGAGTTCCCTGTATGGTCCACAGTCTGATAATGACTGATAACAACAACTCCCGGAATCTTCTTACCATTGTTAGGGAAATGCTAGGAGTTATAAATTCATGTGATACAAATGCTTATGGGGCAAACTGGATATTACAATTGATGTACCATGTACTGTTGGTTTTGGTGATGCATTTCTGTATTGCTAGTAGTTCTGGTGATGTATTTTTGCATCACTAGTGGTTCTGTTGCTGGTGGTTTTAGTGATGTATTTCTGTTCGGCTGGTGGTTCTGCTGATGTATTTCTGTTCTGTTAGTGGATCTGGTGAGGTATTTATGTACTGATGAGGATTGTAATGCTGTGTTTCTGTACTGATGTGGGTTCAACTGATGTATTTCTATACTGCTGGTGGTTCTGGTGATGTTTCTGTACTGATGAGTATTCTAGTTGATAATTTAGTGTGGCCCCCGAACTAAGTTACAAATATCCAAATAGCCCTTGGCAGAAAAAAAGGCTTCCCACTCCTGGTCTAGCACAAGCTGCTTTAGTGGTCTCTAGCACGACATGAAGGACTAATGACATCCGTTCTTTGGTGACCAATCCACTAAGACCTCAGGTGACTGGAACAAAACATTATCAGATGTGCTTCTCCTGATGTTATATTACAAGCATCAGTAGTCAAGTGGCCAAAGAATGAGACAATATTGTTTCCTGTGTAGCTGGAGACCACCAGAGTGACTTGAGCTGAAGCCAAGGAATCAGTATAAAGTGCCTTCTGAAAAGTACCCATAACACAGTGCCTTCCTGAGAGCACCCATAACACTGTGCCTTCCTGAGAGCCCCCATAACACAGTGACTTCCTGAGAGCACCCATAACACTGTGCCTTCCAGAGAGAACCCATAACACGGTGCCTTCCTGAGAGCACCCATAACACAGTGCCTTCCTGAGAGCACCCATAACACAGTGCCTTCTGAAAAGTACCCATAACATAGTGCCTTCCTGAGAGCACCCATAACACTGTGCCTTCCAGAGAGCACCCATAACACTGTGCCTTCCTGAGAGCACCCATAACACGGTGCCTTCCTGAGAGCACCCATAACACAGTGCCTTCCAGAGAGCACCCATAACACAGTGCCTTCCTGAGAGCACCCATAACACGGTGCCTTCCTGAGAGCACCCATAACACTGTGCCTTCCTGAGAGCACCCATAACACAGTGCCTTCCTGAGAGCACCCATAACACTGTGCCTTCCTGAGAGCACCCATAACACAGTGCCTTCCTGAGAGCACCCATAACACAGTGCCTTCCTGAGAGCACCCATAACACAGTGCCTTCCAGAGAGCACCCATAACACAGTGCCTTCTGAAAAGTACCCATAACACAGTGACTTCCAGAGAGCACCCATAACACAGTGCCTTCTGAAAAGTACCCATAACACAGTGCCTTCCAGAGAGCACCCATAACACTGTGCCTTCCTGAGAGCACCCATAACACAGTGCCTTCCTGAGAGCACCCATAACACAGTGCCTTCCTGAGAGCACCCATAACACTGTGCCTTCCTGAGAGCACCCATAACACTGTGCCTTCCTGAGAGCACCCATAACACAGTGCCTTCCTGAGAGCACCCATAACACAGTGCCTTCCAGAGAGCACCCATAACACAGTGCCTTCTGAAAAGTACCCATAACACAGTGCCTTCCAGAGAGCACCCATAACACAGTGCCTTCTGAAAAGTACCCATAACACAGTGCCTTCCAGAGAGCACCCATAACACAGTGCCTTCTGAAAAGTACCCATAACACAGTGCTTTTCTGAGAGCACCCATAACAGAGTGCCTTCTGAAAAGTACCCATAACACAGTGCCTTCCTGAGAGCACCCATAACAGAGTGCCTTCTGAAAAGTACCTATGACTTTTCAGAGAAACATACCAAATGCAAACTTTTCCCTTTCAAGAAAAAGTTGTTAATATCATTGAAAGTTTAATGTGCTTTTCATTTAAGATAAAAAAAAGTTAATATATGAGTTGTTTTTCTAAGCTAAAACCTCAGTATTCAGGCTAAATTTCCATGTTAGCTCTTTGGGATAAATAAGTTTATCTTGGGTTGCAGTTTGGGCACTCGGTCTCTAATAGGTTCGCCATCACTGATCTATGGTGTGTTTGTGTTAAAGTGCTTTAAAGGGGTTGGATGTAGTCCTAGGAAACCACAGAGTGTCAGGACCTGTACACACGCTGCAGATTTGCTGCATTTTTGTAGCATTTATTCTGCGCCGATTTGTCACAAAAACTGAAGGGTTTCATGATGACAGCTAAGTGAATGAGAACCCTGAAGTCTCATGCACATGTTGCTTATTTTTGACCGGCAAACTGGGTGCAGACTTAAATTTGCAGAATGTCAATCCTTTCATGCTTTTGCTCCGGATTTCACTGCCAATACAAATGTGAAGCGGAAAACTCTACATCAAAAATGCACGTAAAAAACAAGTCAAAAAATGCATTTATTTTATGCTGCATTTTTCCATCCAAGAAATGGTGAAGAAAAACAAATATGTGTTTTTTGCACCAAATACTTAACATGTGAACAGACCATGGTACACCTCTTTTCTGGGCAATTGGAAGGTTTGCAGTATTGTGATCAATTTGCTGTAATTTTACATTTTGGGGAAAATTTCCCCAAAATTTGACGAAGCTTTCAAATTTGAATTTCAAAACATTTGTCATCTCTAATTATAAATAATAATTTAAGAGTGGCCACAGACATCCAAAATGTGATTATTCATAACCATGATTATGTGAACGGAAAAAATAATTTTGGTAAATGAACAAAAATTACCATTTGACGTTGTTTTTCCTCTGTTTTTTTACATTTCCTTTGGCTATATTGTTTGACATTAGTTTTCGTTATGTATTTAATACAAGCTCAATGTAACATTATTGAAAGAGATGCTCTCTCTATCCCTGCAGCAACATTGCGATAATTGTGCTCTGAGGGGTTGTCACTTCCCTTCTTCCCGAGAGCAAATTTCTCCTAAATGTCGCTACAATGGTATAGGGAAATATTCTATCATGAATATGTTTAATAGTTTGACTTTACTGAAAAACGATCATAATAATTTATGAATCAGTGGGAATATGAACTTTACTAAACAGAGTTCAATATGAAGCCTTTACACAATGTGGATACATTCCTAAACTAATTGGTCTGATGACAGTGTCGCTAATCATGGGTTTTAGAGCCCAACCACCAGTGAAAATTTATCAGACCCACGTGAGCCTCAAATTTTTGAAGGATGACCAGACCCTGGACTTCCAAATGTTGGATTTTGTAACTACCCAAGTGTCTACTGCTGATACTTTATTTTATTAACGTGTCTTGACTTCCCCAACTACAGGCAGACAGGATGGCGCATGCGCAAAGCATCTGAACGCATTTCCAGGATTAAGGGTATCAATCTCGGCCAATCACAGATCCCGTTGACTGGCCAATCAAAGAAGCAGTCCATAGCGTGGTACATTCAGCGATCAATCAAGGTGCCCTATTTAAACTCCCCTGGTTTGTAATACAGTGCCCTCTATTGTATCATTATATTAACTTTGTAATTGATTGATATACTATTGTCCCTTGACCATTAATCTGAATTACCCAAATGTCCACTCTATTTTGATCAAGGACTGTCTGACTACTTTCTCTCTGCTCTGCTCTCTTCTCCTAAACTCAGCTATCTCTGAGCAGATTTTTATTTTACCTGATTCTCTGGTTCTTGCTCCGGTTTGTTTGTTTTTTTTCCCTTGGTTTGCTCCATCATTCAGCGGTTAGTCTTAAAAGTGTTGTCTGACCTTAAGGCCTGTTTCACACATCAGTTTTTCTGTCAGTTAAAATCTGCCAAAATGGCGGAAAGCGGATCCGTTGTTAACTGATGTGAACGGATGCCACCGGTCTGTTTTTTTGACGGATCCGCCGAGTGAAGGATTTGCCCGGGAAGGAGAGAGAGAGAGAGAGAATTTTTTTCGTCCGCCAGAAAGGATTTCAGGGTTAAATTTCTGTCTGACTTCCTTTCTCCAGGCATGCGCACTGTAAAATGCGGATCCTGCAGCAAAAAAAACGTTGCAGGGTCCGTCCAGGCATGTCGGCGGACGCAAAAAAATTGGCGGATCCGCAAGAAAACGGATCCAACGGATGGCCATCCGTCAAGATCCGCCGGTAATGCAACTCAATGGGGAAAAAAACGGATCCGCCAAAAAAAATGCGGATTTTTGACTGATGGTCAAAAACGGAAGTGTGAAACAGGCCTTAGCCACAAGTCTGCAGTCACTCTATGTGCTGCCGCTGGGAGCGGGCGGTCATGTGATTTATTAAATGAATAGGGATTGGCGGTTTATACATGGATATGTATCATTGCAAGTGATTGGTGCGTTATTTCCATGGATACCTTTGATGCATGACGATTATTGGTGGGCTCACTCGGGGATTGTTGTTTACGTATGAAATGTTTTTGTAATATTTCTAATATGATCATGACCATTACTGATATTGATTAGATAAATTGTGATGTTGAATATATATGTATCTGATGGATGTATTTGTATGTATTTTATGTATGAGTTTTTGCGATGGGTGTTACCTAAATGGTGATTGGCTGTGCCACACTATAAAAGGCCACCATATGTGCTACTATGTTATACTTGAAAAAGGCCACGATATGGCTGAAACGTTGTATTTTATACTGGCAGAATAAATCTTTGATACGATTTTTCACCTGGACCGGATGCTGTTCCTTTTCATTATATAGACTGACTTCAGACATATCCTAGGGCCTGACAAGTCCCTTTAAGAGGCAACAAGGGAGTTCATGTAGCGACAATATCACAGTATAGGGACCAAATGGTGATGAACATAGCCTAAGTCTGACCGGGAAAGCTCGTACGGAGCTGAAGGATTGCTACAGAATGGCAGTTTGTTTCTTTAATTCATTTTAAAAACAATATATTAAAAACTGTTAAATTTGAAAAGTTTTACAATTTTGTATACAAGAAAAACAGCTTGTATACAAACCTTCCACCTGAGGTTTACAGGAACTGTCATGTAAACTAATGAGATCTCTATTTCACAAATGAAAAGAAAAAAACCCAGACAGCTGTCCCTTGTCATGTTGCCACAATCCGTCAGTTTCCTCTAGATTACGTTCCATAAATGTTGCATGAAATCTCCTCTAGTTGCACACAGATTATGTTGTGATGAAGGGAAACTATTGATTAAATGTGCTAAAATTGGATCGGTAAATGACAGAAAAAAATAGTTTCAGGGCATGTAAAAGGCAATGCATGTGAATCTGGTATTATTGATATACTTAGGGGTCATGCTAATGGTTTCATGGTGGTACTACTGGTTGTATCTCCAGATTTGCAGATGACTTGCTATCTAGCACACCCAAATCACTCTTCCTCATTGACTCTTCAACATCAGTACATACTCCCAGGAGAAGTGACATCATAGTGATTTGGGTGCACTAGATAGCGCTTCCTGGCCAGCTAAGTCTGTGTGAGTAATCTTGATAGGCTGCTGGTTTTAGCGCCTGTTTTTAATGTTCATCTATAGATTGCCTTGTCTGCATGACCTCATTTTTTGTATCAACACAGGAGATTGGTTAAAGGGTCACTATGGCGACTGTGATGCGCATATGGGATTGGTGGCTCTACATGTGGGTTGTGGTATACTACTGTTTACACAAGCAGGTTTTTATTATAATTGTATTTTTTTTTGTGGTGTCTCGTTCTGATATACAGTTGTGGCCAAAAGTATTGACACCCCTGCAATTCTGTCAGATAATACTCAGTTTCTTCCTGAAAATGATTGCAAACACAAATTCTTTGGTATTATTATCTTCATTTAATTTGTCTTAAATGAAAAAACACAAAAAGAATTGTCCTAAAGCCAAATTGGATATAATTCCACACCAAACATAAAAAAGAGGGTGGACAAAAGTATTGGCACTGTTCGAAAAATCATGTGATGCTTCTCTAATTTGTGTAATTAACAGCACCTGTAACTTACCTGTGGCACCTAACAGGTGTTGGCAATAACTAAATCACACTTGCAGCCAGTTGACATGGATTAAAGTTGACTCAACCTCTGTCCTGTGTCCTTGTGTGTACCACATTGAGCATGGAGAAAAGAAAGAAGACCAAAGAACTGTCTGAGGACTTGAGAAACCAAATTGTGAGGAAGCATGAGCAATCTCAAGGCTACAAGTCCATCTCCAAAGACCTGAATGTTCCTGTGTCTACCGTGCACAGTGTCAAGAAGTGTAAAGCCCATGGCACTGTGGCTAACCTCCCTAGATGTGGACGGAAAAGAAAAATTGACAAGAGATTTCAACGCAAGATTGTGCGGATGTTGGATAAAGAACCTCGACTAACATCCAAACAAGTTCACGCTGCCCTGCAGTCCGAGGGTACAACAGTGTCAACCCGTACTATCCGTCGGCGTCTGAATGAAAAGGGACTGTATGGTAGGAGACCCAGGAAGACCCCACTTCTTACCCCGAGACATAAAAAAGCCAGGCTGGAGTTTGCCAAAACTTACCTGAAAAAGCCTAAAAGGTTTAGGAAGAATGTTCTCTGGTCAGATGAGACAAAAGTAGAGCTTTTTGGGCAAAGGCATCAACATAGAGTTTACAGGAGAAAAAAAGAGGCATTCAAAGAAAAGAACACGGTCCCTACAGTCAAACATGGCGGAGGTTCCCTGATGTTTTGGGGTTGCTTTGCTACCTCTGGCACTGGACTGCTTGACCGTGTGCATGGCATTATGAAGTCTGAAGACTACCAACAAATTTTGCAGCATAATGTAGGGCCCAGTCTGAGAAAGCTGGGTCTCCCTCAGAGGTCATGGGTCTTCCAGCAGGACAATGACCCAAAACACACTTCAAAAAGCACTAGAAAATGGTCTGAGAGAAAGCACTGGAGACTTCTAAGGTGGCCAGCAATGAGTCCAGACCTGAATCCCATAGAACAGCTGTGAAGAGATCTAAAAATGGCAGTTAGGAGGAGGCACCCTTCAAATATCAGGGACCTGGAGCAGTTTGCCAAAGAAGCATGGTCTACAATTCCAGCAGAGCATTGTAAGAAACTCATTGATGGTTACCGGAAGCGGTTGGTCATAGTTATTTTGGCTAAAGGTTGTGCAACCAAGTATTAGGCTGAGGGTGCCAATACTTTTGTCTGGCCCATTTTTGGAGTTTTGTGTGAAATGATCAATGTTTTGCTTTTTGCTTCATTCTCTTTTGTGTTTTTTCATTTAAGACAAATTAAATGAAGATAATAATATCAAAGAATTTGTGTTTGCAATCATTTTCAGGAAGAAACTGAGTATTATCTGACAGAATTGCAGGGGTGTCAATACTTTTGGCCACAACTGTATAATGTTCCTGTATGTGATATTTTGAACAATATTTATATGCATATCATTGTTTTCTTGTATGTATTATCAATGGGCGGTTCCTTACTATTGATTGGATGTTCCTCTCTATATAAGGCCGCCATATATGCTGTGTGCTATACTTGAAAAAGACCAATTGTGGTCGAAACGTTGTATGTCTTTGTAATGGTAGAATAAAATTTTGTACATTTTTTTCACCCGGATTGGATGCTGCTCCTCTACGTTTTCTCTGGATTTTTTATGTCCAATTGGGTCCTTGGACTGGGAGCGTGCATCTCCTTCATTCTGAATGTGCTGTCGGCTGCTTTCTATTCTGGCTTGTTTTTTTCTACTGACTCAGAGTAAGCCGTGCACATGAAGAATAACACTATTTCCAGCCATTATGTGATTTGTATCCTACACTTCTCATCAGTTTTCTCCTTTATAAGGTCTATCTTTTGTTTTCAGTTGTCTCTGAGCTAGTAGGTGGGGATTTAGCTGTTATGATGGTGGCTGCGAGGTTGACAACATGACTTTATATTTTTCTGGATAACTTACCCAATAATTCAGTCCAGACAATATCTTTTACAGACACAATGGAAAACCATAATAAATCGTTACGATTATAAGTGATACATATCTACAGTCCATAATTCCGATATGAAGACATTGTCTCTAAACTGTAAAATGATAATTATAGTAATCAAATAATCTGTATAAGATGCCTTACATTTTTTTTTATAGACAGGAAAAAAAAAGTGACCAATTTTTACGGACTGTCCTGGATTTTTTGGACGGTTGGCAACCCTAGATTGCTCCCAGACAGAAACATTAAAAAATTCCCATTCACCTGCCACCTGTACTGAGCAATATAACTATGAATCCAGTAACTGGAGGAAACTGAACACTTACTTCATAGCATAAACAAGATTTTTCTCTATGCCTCTCTCTCTCACTGTGCTTTCCCCTTCTCCCCAGAATTAATAGGCAGCTGTAACCTGATTCCTCAGTGATCTGGCATTCAGTCTCTTTTCTTGAGCAAGATGAACGTTATCAGTTTTCAGAGTGAAAGTTCAGTTCAGAAGGCAGGGGAAGGATGAGAATTGACGGATAAGTGGAGATAAAAAGCCTATTTTTTTTTTATACATTTCTAAGATTTGCTTGTTCAATTGATTTATCCAAAGTTTGTTGAAAAGACAGTGACCATTCAAGCAATGAAACTGTCGTACCCCATTATATGTCTAAAAGTGTGAATAATCTGCTCTTTTATGACAATGTCTTTGACAGGCGCACTTTAATGTCTAAGGGGATATTTAGGCTGCAACAAAAGAACCTTTATTACAGTAATTTGCCAGCAATAATATGAGAATATTATCCAAAAATTGAAATATCAGCTATTCTGTGAAAAACGGTTTCAAAATTAATATCTTGTTATGTATTTTCAAAGACTGAACTGGAAACTCTCGGGCACCAATGTAAAGTGTGTAACAGCGCCCCTCACCTACTAGGAATCATTGATACCCATCATTTTACTTGGCGCCAGCTGCGAATACTACCTCTGCACCCTCGACAGCGGTGCCACGCTTAGCGCCGCAGCTATATACACTCACTGGCCACTTTATTAGGTACACCATGCTAGTAAGGGGTTGGACCCCCTTTTGCCTTCAGAACTGCCTCAATTCTTCGTGGCAGAGATTCAACAAGGTGCTGGAAGCATTCCTCAGAGATTTTGGACCATATTGACATGATGGCATCACACAGTTGGCGCAGATTTGTCGGCTGCACATCCTTGATGCGAATCTTCCGTTCCACCACATCCCAAAGATGCTCTATTGGATTGAGATCTGGTGACTGAGGAGGCCATTTGAGTACAGTGAACTCATTGTCATGTTCAAGAAACCAATCTGAGATGATTCGAGCTTTATGACATGGCGCATTATCCTGCTGAAAGTAGCCATCAGATGTTGGGTACATTGTGGTCATAAAGGGATGGACATGGTCAGCAACAATACTCAGGTAGGCTGTGGCGTTGCAACGATGCTCAATTGGTACCAAGGGGCCCAAAGAGTGCCCAGAAAAAATTCCCCACACCATGACACCACCACCACCAGCCTGAACCGTTGATACAAGGCAGGATGGATCCATGCCTTCATGTTGTTTACGCCAAATTCTGACCCTACCATCCGAATGTCGCAGCAGAAATCGAGACTCATCAGACCAGGCAACGTTTTTCCAATCTTCTACTGTCCAATTTCGATGAGCTTGTGCAAATTGTAGCCTCAGTTTCCTGTTCTTAGCTGAGAGGAGTGGTACCCAGTGTGGTCTTCTGCTGCTGTAGCCCATCTGCCTCAAAGTTCGACGCACTGTGCGTTCAGAGATGCTCTTCTGCCTACCTTGGTTGTAACGGGTGGCAATTTGAGTCACTGTTGCCTTTCTATCAGCTCGAACCAGTCTGCCCATTCTCCTCTGACCTCTGGCATCAACATGGCATTTCCGGCCACAGAACTGCCGCTCACTGGATTTTTTTTCTTTTTCGGACCATTCTCTGTAAACCCTAGAGATGGTTGTGCGTGAAAATCCCAGTAGATCAGCAGTTTCTGAAATTCTCAGACCAGCCCTTCTGGCACCAACAATCATGCCACGTTCAAAGGCACTCAAATCACCTTTCTTCCCCATACTGATGCTCGGTTTGAACTGCAGGAGATTGTCTTGACCATGTCTACATGCCTAAATGCACCGAGTTGCCGCCATGTGATTGGCTGATTAGAAATTAAGTCTTAACACACAGTTGGACAGGTGTACCTAATAAAGTGGCCAGTGAGTGTAGACTGAGCTGTTAAAATGCTCATTAGTTTTAAATTGCGTAATCATCATTTTCTTACGAGCACAAGGTGGATAAAAGATTGTTTATCGCTTGAACATCTGGTAATATATGAGCTGAAATTACAGCAGATCAGATCAGATAATCAGGAGGACTAAACTAAAGACAGATATGGGATTTTGATGTATGTATTTTGCATCACCTTGTTTCCTTTTGGAATGAAAGATTACTACAAAAATATCAAGCAACAATAGTTGACTAATATTTTGCCACCATTTTAGGGTCTTAGGCTGGTTTCACATTTGCGTTTTTTAGCGCTGGAAAAAAACGCATACCTGCGCATGCGTTTTTTCCCCTATATTTAACATGGGTGCGCATACCTGCGCGCTGGTAAGCGCACGTATGCGATTTTCATGCTCTGCGTTTTTTTGGGGTGTGCGTTTGTATTTTCCAGACGCAGCATGTTGCATTTTTTGGCCCTGCAAAAAAGCGCATGCGCACGTATGCGCACGTTTTGCGCTAAAATTGGCCATTATAGCCTATGGATGCGCATATGTGCGCACTGGCATGCTCATGTATGCGTTTTTTTGCACATGCGTTTTTTTTTTACCATTAGTTTAGACAATGGAATTTAGGGGTTTGGGTAAAGTTAGGGTTAGTTAAGGGGGTTTAGGGTTAGGGTTAGGGTTAGGGTCAGGGTTAGGGTTAGGGTTAGGGTCAGGGTTAGGGTCAGGGTTAGGGTTAAGTATGGTTTGGTTAAGGGTTAGGGTTAGGGTTAAGTATGGTTTGGTTAAGGGTTAGGGTTAGGGTTAGGGTCAGGGTTAGGGTTAGGGTCAGGGTTAGGGTTAGGGTTAGGGTCAGGGTTAGGGTCAGGGTTAGGGTTAAGTATGGTTTGGTTAAGGGTTAGGGTCAGGGTTAGGGTCAGGGTTAGGGTTAAGTATGGTTTGGTTAAGGGTTAGGGTCAGGGTTAGGGTTAGGGTTAGGGTTAGTTAGGGTTTGGGTTAGGGTTAAGTATGGTTTGATTAAGGGTTAGGGTCAGGGTTAGGGTTAGGGTTAGGGTTAGGGTTAAGTATGGTTTGGTTAAGGGTTAGGGTCAGGGTTAGGGTCAGGGTTAGGGTTAAGTATGGTTTGGTTAAGGGTTAGGGTCAGGGTTAGGGTTAGGGTTAGGGTTAGTTAGGGTTTGGGTTAGGGTTAAGTATGGTTTGATTAAGGGTTAGGGTCAGGGTTAGGGTTAGGGTTAGGGTTAAGTATGGTTTGGTTAAGGGTTAGGGTCAGGGTTAGGGTTAGGGTTAGTTAGGGTTTGGGTTAGGGTTAAGTATGGTTTGATTAAGGGTTAGGGTCAGGGTTAGGGTTAGGGTTAGGGTTAGTTAGGGTTTGGGTTAGGGTTAAGTATGGTTTGATTAAGGGTTAGGGTCAGGGTTAGGGTTAGGGTTAGGGTTAGGGTTAAGTATGGTTTGGTTAAGGGTTAGGGTCAGGGTTAGGGTTAGGGTTAGGGTTAGGGTTAGTTAGGGTTTGGGTTAGGGTTAAGTATGGTTTGATTAAGGGTTAGGGTCAGGGTTAGGGTTAGGGTTAGGGTTAGGGTTAAGTATGGTTTGGTTAAGGGTTAGGGTCAGGGTTAGGGTTAGGGTTAGGGTTAGTTAGGGTTTGGGTTAGGGTTAAGTATGGTTTGATTAAGGGTTAGGGTCAGGGTTAGGGTTAGGGTTAGGGTTAAGTATGGTTTGGTTAAGGGTTAGGGTCAGGGTTAGGGTTAGGGTTAGGGTTAGTTAGGGTTTGGGTTAGGGTTAAGTATGGTTTGATTAAGGGTTAGGGTCAGGGTTAGGGTTAGGGTTAGGGTTAGGGTTAGGGTCAGGGTTAGGGTTAGGGTCAGGGTTAAGGTCAGGGTTAGGGTTAGTTTGGGTTTAGGGTTTGGGTTAGGGTTAAGTATGGTTTGGTTAAGGATTAGGGTCAGGGTTAGGGTTAGGGTCAGGGTTAGGGTTAAGGGTTAGGGTCAGGGTTAGGGTTAGTAACGTCATGGTTTGGGTTAGTGTGAGGGGCCACCTAATGTTGGAAAAAAACGCAAACGCGGTAAAAACGCACTAAAAACGCATACAAACGCTTAAAAACGCTGCGTTTTTTTCATGCATGCTCATAAAAATGCTTGAAAAAAACGCAGCAGTTGTATGCTTTTGTATGCGTTTTTTCAATGTGTTTTTTTGCGGGAAAAACGCGCTGCAAAAAAAAGCAAGTGTGAAACTAGCCTTAGGGCCCCCTTACACACTTCAATGTCCCAGCGATCCGACCAACGATCCGACGTGGATGGGATCGCTGGGACATAGTTAGCTGATTGCTGGTGAACTGTCACATAGGCAGACTCACCAGCGATCAGGACCAGCGAGCACGCTGGTATCCAGGGTAAACAGCAGGTAACTAAGCACCACGCGGCACTTAGTTACCCGCTGTTTACCCTGGATACCCGATCAGGACCAGCGAGCACGCTGGTATCCATGGTAAACAGTGGGTAACTAAGTGCTGTGCGGCGCTTAGCTACCCGCTGTTTACCCTGGATACCCGATCAGGACCAGCGAGCACGCTGGTATCAATGGTAAACAGTGGGTAACTAAGTGCTGTGCGGCGCTTAGCTACCCGCTGTTTACCCTGGATACCCGATCAGGACCAGCGAGCATGCTGGTATCCATGGTAAACAGTGGGTAACTAAGTGCTGTGCGGCGCTTAGCTACCCGCTGTTTACCCTGGATACCAGCTCCCAGCGTCTGCTGTATGGCGCTGGGAGCTCGCTGATCGTTGGTCTCTCACTGTAACACGCAGCGATGTGTGCTGCCCAGCGGAAGACCAACAATAGATTTATGGCCCAGACCATTAGGCAATGATTAACAATCAGCCAACTGATTGTTGATCGTTGCTATGTGTCACACGCAATGATGTTGGCTGCGACGTCACCAAACCGGTGACGTTGCAACGATATCGTTCACAATATCGTTGCGTGTAACGGGGCTTTTAGCGGTAATACTAATTCCACACCAAAACTTCACTTGGCCAAGCCCCCAAAATCTAGCACAGCCTCCAGCTCCGTGCATTTTACCAGTTTTTTTTTCTACATATCTCTTCCATATTCTAGATCAAGTCTCCTCACTTTGCCCGGGACTGAAAGACATTTTTTTGAACAATTACTTGTGGCCAGCGCTTACAGCAGATGAGCATTTTCTTTACAGATAGCAGGGGCTGAACCCTCGCTCTGTGTAACACAAGCGATCAGAAGATCGCAGCTTCTAGTCTCCCATGGAGACTATTGAAGCAAGTAAAAAGTGAAAAAAAAAAAAGGGGGTGATTTAAACTTTGGTATTTTTTTAGTTTTTGTAATATTTTTAAAAATATTACAAAAACTAAAAAAATGCAAAAGTTTAAATCATCCCCCTTTACGCACCATTCAAAATAAAACAAATAAAATAATACACATATTTGGTATCGCTGCGTTCAGAATCTCCCGATCTGTCAATTGTCTCGGATCCAATTCTCTCGGATGAGGAGAAGATGAGAAAAAAATGTCAACATCATCTCCATTCTGTCAATCCGTGGAAATCAGACTGCACTCAGATGTCATCAGAGTACAGTCAGATGTTTCCCACAGACTCTTTGACTTGAATGGTCTAGCACATTCTGAATATCGGATTAAACTCGGGCATGCAGTGATCTTTTTGCTTGAACGGTCTCTGCCTAAGAAAAAAATCGGACATGTGCACGGCCCCAAAGACTAACATTGGTCTGATTGTGATCCACAGATTAATATGAGTGTGAGTGTGATCTGATATTTTATCGGATCGCAATCTGACCAAAAATACGCTCCTCTGCATCTGCCCTTGTAGTCAGTCTTTTAGGCCTAAGTTGAGTTGCAAAATACTTGGGAGAGAGGTGGAAAAATATCCAAGTTCCTGTGTCACAGTTGCTAGGTTAGTAAAAGTTGAAAGGGTATGTACGTAAGGAAATTTTTAGGATTTTTTGGCAATGAGGTTTCTCCGGGGAGCACCAAAAAAAAGAGTGTAAAAAATCATATTGCGCTTTTATTTTAAGTGCAGAATCTCAGTGTTTCGTCACAAAAAAATGCATTAAAATGCTTATTCAAATCTGCACAAAAACGCATTAAAATATATTGCCGTCATCATATTATATAGCACTGTGTACTTACAGTTGCTCATTTTGCCTTTCTACCCAGTTAATTCATCTCTTTTCCTTTAGGTCTATGACATCACGTGAATAAAAACTGACGAGCTGAATCCTTCTCAGCTCTGTATAGAAACAGGAGGTCAATTTTCCTTGTATGAGTCATGAGTAGTGTTGAGCTTTCCGATACTGCAAATATCGGGTATCGGCCGATATTCGCTGTTTCGGAATTCCGATACCAAGTACCGATATTTTTTCAATATCGAATACCGGAATCGGAAGTTCCCATAATGCAATAAACCACTGTTGTGGCTGTGATTGGCTGCTAAAATGATGTCATCAAGATGCGCGGTCTGTGCGCATCATGATGCGCGGTCAGTGCGGGCCTGCCTGGGGTCTGTGCCGGCTGCCGGTGGTCTGTACGGGCCTGCTGGGGGTCTGTGCCGGCTGCCGGGGGTCTGTGCCGGCTGCCGGTGGTCTGTACAGGCCTGCCGGGGGTCTGTGCCGGCTGTCGGGGGGTCTGTGCCGGCTGCCGGCGGTCTGTATGGGCCTGCCGAGGGTCTGTGCCGGCTGCCGGGGGTCTGTGCCGGCTGCCGGGGGTCTGTACGGGCCTGCCGGGGTCTGTGTGCGTGTGCAGGCATCGTCCGATGAGACTACAATTCCCATCGGGCGATGCCTGCTACAATGACAGTGATTGACACATTAGCCAATGATGGGACAGTAGTAGTCCCATCATCCGGCTAATGTGTTGAATGTAAAAAAAAAGAAAAAAAAACATACATACTACATACATACAACATACATACTACATACATACTTCATATATACTACATTCATACAAACATATATACATATTACATACATACTACATATATACTACATTCATACAGCATACATACATACATATATACAACATATATGCTACATTCATACAGCATACATGCATACTACATACATACTACATATATACTACATTCATACAGCATACATAGATACATACTACATATATACTACATTCATACAACATACATACATACTACATACATACTACATGTATACAACATTCATACATACATACTACATATATACTACATATATACTACATTCATACAACATACATACTACATATATACTACATTCATACAGCATACATACATACTATATATATACTACATATATACTACATTCATACAGCAAACATACATACTACATACATACATGCAACATGCTACAGATATACTACATACATACTACATACATGCATACTACATATATACTACATATATACTACATTCATACAACATACATACATACTACATATATACTACATATATACAACATACATACATACTACATATATACTACATATATACTACATTCATACAACATACATACTACATACATATTACATATATACTACATTCATACAGCAAACATATATACTACATACATACAACATACATAAAACATGCTACAGATATACTACATACATACTACATACATACTACATACTACATACAATACATTCATACAATACATATATATAGACATACAGTACATATAATATAGAGTACATACTCACCACTACTTGTCACATTGTTCCCCAAAGCCAGTGTCATCTGTGAAAAATATGAAAAAAACAAACCACCAAATCCTCCCTGTTCCGCAGAAATCCACGAGTGTCCCACGACGATCTCCCGTGGAGAATAGCAGCATCAGCTGATGCGACCGCTCTCTAGGGGGCTCCAGGAATCCAATGACGGGAGGTAGGTATCCTTCCGTACTTTATTCCTCTGCCACTGTAAAAAAATAGTCCCTAGTCTCACTTTATGGCAAAAGCTGCGTGGGAACTTTCTCACACGGCAATGCCAAAAGTGAGACTAGGGACTATTTTTTTTACAATGGTTGAGGAATACAGTGCGGAAGGATACCTACCTCCCGTCATTGGATTCCTGGAGCCCCCTAGAGAGCGGTCGCATCAGCTGATGCTGCTGTTCTCCACGGGAGATCGTCATGGGACACTCGTGGATTTCTGCGGAACAGGGAGTATTTGGTGGTTTGTTTTTTTCATATTTTTCACAGATGACACTGGCTTCGGGAAACAATGTGACAAGTAATGGTGAGTATGTACTCTATGTTATATGTACTGTATGTCTATATGTATGTATTGTATGAATGTATGAATGTATTGTATGTAGTATGTATGTAGTATATCTGTAGCATGTTTTATGTATGTTGTATGTATGTATGTAGTATGTATGTATGTTGTATGAATGTAGTATATATGTAGTATGTATGTAGCATGTATGTATGTTGTATGAATATAGTATATGTTAAGTATGCATGTAGCATGTATGTAGTATGTATGTATGTTGTATGAATGTTGTATATATGTAGTATGTATGTAGTATGTATGTATGCTGTATGAATGTAGTATATATGTAGTATGTATGTAATATGTATGTATGCTGTATGAATGTAGTATGTATGTAGTATGTATGTATGTTGTATGAATGTTGTATATATGTAGTATGTATGTAGTATGTATGTAGTATGTATGTATGCTGTATGAATGTAGTATATATGTAGTATGTATGTAGTATGTATGTATGCTGTATGAATGTAGTATATATGAAGTATGTATGTAGTATGTATGTTGTATGAATGTAGTATATATGTAGTATGTATGTAATATGTATGTATGCTGTATGAATGTAGTATGTATGTAGTATGTATGTATGTTGTATGAATGTTGTATATATGTAGTATGTATGTAGTATGTATGTAGTATGTATGTATGCTGTATGAATGTAGTATATATGTAGTATGTATGTAGTATGTATGTATGCTGTATGAATGTAGTATATATGAAGTATGTATGTAGTATGTATGTTGTATGAATGTAGTATGTATGTAGTATGTACTATGTATGTTTTTTCTTTCTTTTTTACATTCAACACATTAGCTGGATAATGGGACTACTACTGTCCCATCATTGGCTAATGTGTCAATCACTGTCATTGTAGCAGGCATCGCCCGATGGGACTTGTAGTCTCATCGGACGATGCCTGCACACACACACAGACCCCCGGCAGGCCCGTACAAACCGCCGGCAGCCGGCACAGACCCCCGGCAGGCTCGTACAGACCGCCGGCAGCCAGCACAGACCCCCGGCAGGCCTGTACAGACCCCCGGCAGCCGGCACAGACCGCCGGCAGCCGGCACAGACCCCCGTTAGGCCTGTACAGACCCCCGAGAGGCCCGCACAGAGCCCGCCCGCACACACAGACACGCACAGTGCCCGCCCACGCACCGCCCACACTCTTCCCCCCTCCCGAACTGGATGTACAAGGAAAGAAAGGGTTTTTTTAAAACTGATATTTCTGTCCCATTGACTTGAATGCGACTTCCGGGATCGGAATCGGCGATACCCCATACTTTTTGTGTATCGGGCCGATCCAATCCGATCCGATATTTCTGGATATCGGGTGGTATCGCTCAACACTAGTCATGAGTCACTGCAAAAGTCAATTGCAGGGGGAGGAAGGAGGCAGCTGGGTCAGGAGATGAAGAGGGGGATGATAAATTCAGGGACAAGATATTTCCTGTTTCTACACAGAGTAGAGAAAAGAGAAGTATTAAATGGGAAGAAATGCAAAATGCGCAACTGTAAGCACACAATGCTATATAATATGATGACTGCAATATAGTAGAAAGATAGTCACTTTAATGGGATGAGGAGCGCTTCTTTGGTTTTTTACTGGAATTTAGTGACTAAAAATCCTAAAGCAAAAGCCTTAAGTCCTGTAGATGACCAATGAGCCGCATTTGCATAAGATTTGGTGGACCTGATGCAGACAGAGTTACAGAAAGCCAAGTTAAAGGAGCGTGATCTGAATGGTGACATATCTCAGTGGCATATACATAGACAGCTTTGAAGCCTTTTTGCAAACACTTCTCAACCTACAAAAGAAAGGTCACTTGTTCTTGTTTAGAGGCGTCAGAATGACAGAATGAATGCATAATCTTTACCGGGTGGCAAATAAAATTGTTTCCATTTAATCTGTTTAAATTATGCATAAAGAACATGCGCCCTGTTTGGCAGCTTCCTCTTGGTTCTTTTTCTCACTTTTCCTACAACTGACATCGTTCTCGGTAGCACTGACCTGGAAATATTCTCGAATCCTAACACTTTCAAAATAAAAGTACAGACATGGACAATCCCCAATAAATGTAGCTAACATCTATCATCACTCTTCTCTTTGTGTAGTTCTTGGGTGATAATGGTTCATCTTGATGAGATCCAGCTGGAGTAGGGAGTCTTAAAGAGATCCAGTCAGCACGTAAAGACATGGCGGTACTGGCGCTGTAATACTGACTACATTGATACCTTTGGTGCAGAAATCAGCTTTTTTTTTCTTCTTTAATCGTTTCACGACCTTGGATATATAGGTACCTCCAAGGTCGTGTCCCTGCATTTGATACTGGCTCCGGCATTGAGCCTGCATCTTTCCCTGCATATGACAGCTAATCTGATCAGTTGTCATGTGCCTCCAACAGCCACAAGTGGATCTGAGATCCATCTGCGGCTGTTAACCAGTTAAATTCCACTGTCAATCACTGAAAGCGGAATTTAAAAACTCACCGGCCAGAAGCGCATCATAAATCCCGACCATCGGTGCCCCATCACGTGATTGCGGGGCGCCGATGTGTTGTCATGACAGCCAGGAGTCTGCAGAAGACCCCTGCGTCTGTCACTGTGAATCTCCTAAGTAGGCCGGCTTGGGCCACTGTTCATAGACCAGGATTTTTTCTACATGTAACAGGGCTGAAGCACTGCTAGATATAGCGCAGTCGATTGGATGATCGCAGTTTCAAGGAGACTATTGAAGCCAGTAAAAGGTTAAAAAAAAGTTTAAAAAAAATTAAAAAAAAAAAAAGTTTAAATCACCCCCCTTTGAAAGTAAAACAAATAAAAAAATGCACATATTTGATATCACTGCAGAGTCGCCCGATCAAAATTTAAAATAAATTAATCTGATCGTAAAGAGAGTAAGTAATCGAAAGTCCAGAATTACGTTTTTTTTGGCCACCACAACATTGCAATAAAAACAATAACGGGTGATCAAAACAATAAATCTACCAAAATAATAGTGTAAATGAAAACGTCAACTCGGGGGGCAAAAAATAAGCCCTAACCCAGCTCCAGCTCCTGAAAAATAGAGACGCTACGGGTTTTGGAATATGACAACAAAAGCAATTTTATAATTTTATTTTTTCTTACGAATTTTGGATTTGTTTTCATCACTTAAATAAAATGAACTTCTATATGTTTGGACTCTTCGTACTCGTACCGAACTGGGGAATTAAATTTCCAAGTCAGTTTTAGCATTTAGTGAACATGGTAAAGAACCCCCAAAAAATTGTGGAATTGCTTTTTTTTTTTGCAATTTCACCGCACTTGGAATTTTTCGCCCTTTTTTCAGTACAATATATGGTAAAATCGATTGTGTTGTTCAAAAGTACAACTCATCCCGCAAAAAAAGACAAGCCCTCATATGGTTATATTGATGGAAGAATAAAAAAAAAAGTTATACCTCTGGGGAAAAAGGGGAGCACAAAAACGGAAGCGCAAAAACAGAAAATCGCAAGGCGGTCCAAGAGGTTAATCACCATTTGAAGTTTTCTGCTAATTAGATTTCAGTGCACAGGGGCCGGACTGTGCGCTGGGTCTTCTCCTCCCTGACTGATTCCCCCGCCCCTCTGCCTACCTCTGGTCTGTGAACGACAGGTCACTGCTGAGATTTCAGACAGAGGGGGCCGGTCATTCACAGATGGAAGGCAGGTGGAGGGACCACGGGACAGTGAGGGCTAGCGAAGTATATTTTTTTATTTTGTGTGATCTGTGTTTATTATGCCCAAAGGTCTACAGAGATCTTAATAATCATGAAATAGTAACTGGACCTGTAAATAATTAATAACTGATGATTAAAAAACAGAATGGATACAGATGACAAGTGAGAAAAAAAATCATCCCACTTTTCTGGATGAAAATCGGACTCATTTTTTATACGCTTGTGTGACCCCAGTCTAAGACTTGTCCACTCGAGTTCCAGAAGATCCTCCCGTGGGCTGAGGCTGATGCAATAATCGTTCTCAACGTTCCAGAAGAAGATAACCCAACATGTTATGGGATTAAACCTTGAAGAACCCAATAAACCCCACTGATAAGACCCATGCATGCCAAGGATCGAAGAATCTACCATCTGACAATGATTTCATCTCACTTGGTCACCAGGAAATAAATCCTGACTTGGAGACGTTACTAGAGAAGTCTTCTTATTCTAAGTTTTTTTTTAAGGACATTAACTTTAAGGAAAAGAGTACGATTTAAAAAAGTTTATACATTATTTAGCCAACTTCAATTTCTATATCTACTACTCGGAGAAATAGAAACGTCTGCATGCAGCGATAAGTGCAGTGTCCCCCATTGGTTTGTACTCTCACAAGTGACCTTTAGTTCCTACTCCCGGTATTCCTATAACAAATTACATTAAATTCTCCACTAGGAAACTGTATTTTTATGCTGTGCTCATTTTGTGCCGGGACATTATATCAGATCATCTGAAGCTTAGAGAAAATATTTGTTTTAGTCCTTCGCTCCGTTTCTAAGATAATGTCAAACAATGAATAATTGGTACTAAATTATAAATGGAATTTTAAAGCCATCTAATTTTTCCCATTTTACCAAACCAACAGGCTTCTGCTTCAATATTTGAACATTACTAGTTTTGATGTCCTAGTTTTTCATAACCGTAGTCTTTGGAACATTACAAACTGAGAAATATATATCCAGATTTTATTTAAAGCAGAATTGCTTAAGAGAGTCATATAAATATATGTGTGTGTGTAAACAGTGGGGAAAATAAGTATTTGACACACTGCCGATTTTGCAAGTTTTCCCACCTACGAAGAATGGAGAGATCTGTAATTTTTATCGTAGGTACAATTCACCTGTGAGAGACAGAATCTAACAATAAAAAACAGAAAATCACATTGTGTGATTTTTACATAATTAAATTGTATTTTATTGCATGAAAGAAGTATTTGATCACCGACAAACCAGCAAGAAATCTGGCTCTCACAGACCGGATAGTTTTTTTATGAAGCCCTCCTACTATGCACTCATTACCTGTATTAATTGCAGCTGTTTGATCTTGTTACCTGTATAAATGACACCTGTCAATCACACACTCAATCACACTCCAACCTCTCCACCACAGCCAACACCAAAGAGCTGTCTAAGGACACCAGGGACAAAATTGTAGACCTGCACAAGGCTGGGATGAGCTATAGAACAGTAGGCAAGCAGCTTGGTGAGAAGACTACAACTGTTGGCACAATTATTAGAAAATGGAAGAAATGCAAAATGACCAAGGACTTGCCTCATAGAGTAAGGATGATTCTGAGTAAGGACAGGAATCAGCCCAGAACTAGACTGGAGGACTTTGTCAAAGACCTTAAGAGAGCGAGGACCACAGTCTGAAACATCACCTGTACTAACACACTATGTCGTCATGGATTAAAATCCTGTAGAGCATGCAATATCCCCCTGGTCATGCCAGCACATGGCCAGGTCCGATTGAAGTTCGCCATTGACCATCTGAATGATCCAGAGGAGGCATGGGAGTATGTCATGTGGTCATATGAGACCAAAATAGAACTTTTTGGTATCAACTCCATTCGCCGTGTTTGGCGGAAGAAGAAGAATGAGTACAACCCCAAGAACACCATCCCAACAATGAAGCATTCTGGGTGAAACATCATATTTTTGGGGTGCTTTTCTGCAAAGGGGACAGGATGACTGTTTCGGGTCATGTATCACAAGATTATGGCCAAACTTTGGCCTACCTCCGATCATAGCTGCGGGCTCACGCTGTCATTTGAAAGTGTGGGAACCGTGGCTGTCTGACTGGCAGTGATGATTTTACCGCAGATCAGAAGCAGTGTTTGCCGCGATGTCATGCACATGACAGCGTGGCATCCACTGGATGTTCAGGCCCCCCATTCAAGTGAATGGGGTATGGGTTCAGGTTCAGATCTAGGCACTGCTCTGTTGCTCGAACCTGAACTTTTTGTAACTGTTCAGCCGAACTTGCTGGACCCGAACATCCAGTAGTCCGCCCATCTCTACTTATAACACAAATCTTATTTAATTTGGTGTTCAAAAGGCATAGAGGGGAGTGGATTTCACTCCCAGCGTAAGACTCAGAAATAGTAAATCCACATAATGGACATTGTCATGACAAATAAAGACGTCTACATTAGTTTCATCTATTCATTCTAAAGCTGAGCCCCCAATATGTTCTTTCTATTTCCTAGCTGTGGCATACAGTACACACAAAATATAGTATTATCACAGTTTGTTTAAGCAGTAGAGCTCAATATATTCAAGTCAAGTGGTCTTTACAAGAAATGATGAACTGAAATGGCCACTTTTCATCCTTTCGCCATGATACGGGCTTAACAATTCACCCATAGAAAGTCTTTATAAATGTTCTCAACCAAGTATTTCCAGCTGCTAATCCTGGCCCATAGGGAGGATCCATACTCTATAAATACTAATTAGGATTGTTCATGTGACTCTAGTAAAATACCGCAGGTGACGAGTGGTCAGCAGTTACTCATAACACATTATCTCGTTCCATAGCCCTAATGTCCCCAACGTGATAATGGGTTTGCTGAATAGTGAAGCGTTATAGTATTTGCCATCCCCAACCAGAGCATTTGCAAACTTTATCATTTGAGAGGTCAGATGCTTCAACAGCAACTTGCTTTGTACTGGGTAATAGTTTTGCAAAATTAGCCTCATGCCTTTCTGATTGTCTTAGTTGCTTGGTCTGACATACCGGATTGAGTAACCCGCCCCCTACCCCCCGCTACAACTAAACTCATTTTAATCAATCAAAAACTTTTTTTTCCAAAAGCTGACAGCACAGCAAATCTGTGCTCAATCGACTCTGCAAGAGAAGGACAGGCTGTCAGTTTCCTGCAAGGCTGTGACTAAACTTTTCTATTTTCTCTGAATAATTTCTATTCTGTAAAAGCAAAATATAATATCTGGTATAAATGGTATATAGGTTGTCAAAGAAGCAGAAAATCAGGAAATATTTAGAAGAAATTCAAACCTCCAAAACTCACTAACATTTTATATTAAAGGTTAACTTGCCTAAGTGGTTAAGACAAGGGTTCCGAAAGTAATATAGAAATGGAGCAATGTTAGGGCCGCTGTTCGAGAAGTGACATTTCTAAACTCCATTGCAAAATCTGTAACAGGACCCCTCAACTATCATGCGTCATTTATAGAGTTAAATAAAAAGATTTGTAGGACCTTGGCCAACCTGCCATATTGGAAGCCCTTGGCCACTGAACAAGGGTCCTCCTACCTGCCGGCATCCTCGATGCCTCTCTTTATTAGTAAGTTGGCACAACATCATGCATGCAGGTATGTAAGCAGGTATGAGGAGGTTTTGGACTCCCTTGGGCTTCGGAGCCGTAGGGCCACATTTCTACAGATAGATTCAGCCTGCAACCTCCCGAAAGAGTACTAAAAAAAGGACAAAGAAAATGAACATATGCACAGTAATGTCAAAACGACTTGATGTGCACAAGTTCCATCTTTTGAATAATAAATTCTCTTAACAGCTTGAGACTTTGAAAGCTGTCAAGTGGTTAAAGGAATTGACACGTCTATTCTTCTGGACGCTTCTGCTATCTTATGTATGGAGCTTAACGCCATCGGCAAAGTTGACACAAAAGACGTCCAAGAAGACATCAGAAAAGGCGCTTGAGGGAAAATACCACCAGGTTTTCCTAAAGCCTCTTCTTCAAAAACTATGCTGGTACGCCAGGAGTCTAAAAGCATTGCGTGGAATGCATGATACAATATGGACCTGTAAATACATTAGTGAATAATATTAAACCTCACATTTTACATATATAAAGGGGTCTGTTATAAATTAGTGAAATGCAAAGAGAGGTTTGGAGTTGTACTTTATCTATGGTTACTGCAATTAAAAGACAGGGAGCACCCCGACCAGCACAAACATGCGGATCAGTGATGAGCCGAGTTTCCTTTCTGTTGTCATATCGGTATATTTACTAGAAACTATCAGATTTGACATTTTGAAGTTTTGCGTAGAATATATAGAACAAAAGCATTTAATACTGACATTTTAAGTGATATGGTTAGCAAAGCCATCATGATGTTGAGGTCAAGAGTAGCAAATCTTACTGCGAATACATTTTATTTTGATCTGGAACCAAAGAAAAAACAGATATCTTCCAAAGTTTCAGCCAACAGTTGGGTCTACTCTTTATCAAGAACATCCGCATAGGATACTGCCAGTCATGGAAAGTTTTAGAGTGTCGGTAAGGAGCCGTATGCGGTCTAGATATAGCTCCTTGTCAATGCTCCAATACTCTCCCAATACGGCAATATCACACGCAGATGTCTTTCATAAAAAAAAGCTACCAGTTGGTTGAAACATTGAACGGTAATTGTTTTTCCTTCGGTGCCGGATCAAAACAAAATTTGCAGTAACATTTACTACTCTTGACTTCTTCGGTGCTGAGGTCTTCACTCCAGTATTGTAGGACAACTGTCGTTTCCTCAAGCATTAGAGTCAGTAATGATCATAAGCGATCATAGAGGAGCGCTTAGGAAGCAACCCAGGGGCAGATTAGAATGTCAGGTCTCCACCGCAGCTCCAGCCGAAAACCTCCGATGGAGGATAGGAGCAATGAGAAAATGGAAACCGGTCTTAGGAGTGCAGGAACGAGACTCGGACGAGAGATGGGGTTAAACCACAACGTGTTTCGACGGAGGATCCGTCTTCATCAGGTGGATCCTCTGTTGAAACGCGTTGTGGTTTAACCCCATTTCTCGTCTGAGTCTCTTCCTGCGCTCCTATGACCATTTTCCATTTTCTCTTTCCTCAAGCATGACTACCTCCACAGCATTGTTGTGGCTTTTCTTGGCATGTGATGTTGGAGTCAGTGGCATCATCACTGTTTTTGGTCAACCCAAAGATATTAGACTGTTGAAAATACAGCATAAAACCCCCGTATTTGATCAAAGAAAAATACCTTTCTTACCAATTAGGACGACTTGTTGACTTGACCACCGGAGACATGCCATCTCTATAAAGGCTTTTTGTTTTGCTAAAGTTGACAATGTTGAAAATCACTCTCTAAAAGGAAGGGGAAAAAAAAACATAAATTTTTCTGCACCCCAAACTATAATCCCATAAAATCTACTTGCTACCACGCAGTTCATCTGTATTCTGCTTATTAGTCCCTTTGCCCTTGTAATAGATGTGTTGTCTTACAACAAATGAGAACTTTTTTTTTTACGATTTTGTTCACAAATTTCCATAATATGGACCAGATAGTTAAATGTTAATGTTATTGCTAATAAATACTTAAAATATAATGGCTTTCTCCACCTTCAAATTTAATTTATCATTAAAGACAAACAAAAGATTAATTCTTATCAGAAATTAACATTAATATTGAGAGACAGGAACCATTTTTTAAGTTTGAGATGTTCATCAACTATGAACTACAAAGGAATTTGCCAGAAAATGTTTAATTTCTGCAGCTCCACCAGAGGCGAAACATGGGCGAAACATTGCATTACACAGTGCCCATTGGAATGAATATACAGTACATGCTGGGTCTTTGCAGCCAATCTCCAACCTTTCTTAACCTTTGCAAAGACTAATTAGATTTTTTTTTGAATCCCCAAAAATAGATTCAGATCATAATAAGCTGAATTTGACTGGTTTCCTTAAAATCGTAACACCAATATTTCCGTGACCTTTTAAAATGTCTTTTAAATGTCTCTTCGACAAGGTTGGAATTCCTCACTTGTTGTAAGACGGGCAAAGTATACCAATAAAACTTTACTTATTTAAGGTCGGAAAATTGTACAAAATGAGGAGATCACAACTTTTTGACTTCAGGAAAAATCTGTAAATATCTGATATGTTTGATATTGGCAACACCACTTCAGCGCTTACACAAGTCTTCATGAAAACTCCAAAATCTTTTCTGTGATCGGCTCCGATCATGTAGTGGTCATCATGGATTATTGAATAGCAGCCGTACAGAATATATCAGAGTACGCAGACTGTGCTGCACCGTCTCTCCATCACAGGTCATATTTATAGCCTCGATTGGCAGTCAAATGTTATCTTCAAGATGTTTTTTCGATAAAAAGGAAATTTTTCAGACATTAGGGAATTATTTGTGCAGCACAAATAGCAGTTTAATGCAGTACATGTATTTTTACAACTATTTAATTCAAATTAAAATCTGAATTTTCATCTATCGCAGTATCTTTTTATCCGTTTTTCATTACTTTTTAAAAATCATTAGCGATTCCGGGCAAAACTCGACTTTGCCTGAGCCATTAATTCTGCCTCTTTTTGCATTTTATTTAAAAAGGTTGTCCAGGACTGAGATATTAAAGGGGTTGTCCACTACTCAGACAACCCCTTCACCACCTCTATGTTTGTCCCCCAGTAACATAACAACACTTATACTCATCTCCGGTTCCGGCACTGTTCCAGCTGGCTGCTTACTTCCTTGGGATCCTAGCTGCCCTGGGGAGGCAGTCTCAAAGCAGGACCGGCTCTCCCTCAGCTTCAGTGATGGTGGGCCACTAATCATTGACACTTTATATGGCCTTTTGATCCTAAGGGATGGGGAAAAGTTTATTGGGGGCACTTCTCCTTTGCGAGTGGGCTATGAAAGACCACAACCTTGTTCACTTATTTGGTGGCACCATCACATTTTTTATACAATTAGGTGGAGAGCACGATCTTGGACTTCCAAAAAAATAAAAAATAGGTCTTCAAACACCTGAATCCATTAAATCCCTTTAACTGCTCTAATTATTATTTTTTTTTTTTATTTTGCATTATTATTTAAAGGATATGTAATAGTAGGACCAGGGTTCAAAGGACTGGAGGCAGAGCCCGGTATAACTTCAAACAAGAAAGATTTATTTTCCTCAGGACACAGCACATCCAATACACCTTTAGCACAGTTGACGCGGTAATAGAACAAACTGACGGCACATCTAGAACTAGTCTGAATAGGTGCATACCAAAAGGCAACTTACATATTAAATTAGAAAATGGTAGCACACCAAATATGAAATATGTGAAATATGAATAGAAAAATGGCTTTAGTAATACATTTCATAATGGCTTTTGTAAGGCATATCAAATATGAAACAAGTGAAATATGAATAGCATAATGGCTTTTGTAATCTTGAAAAACATATGAGATACTTAGCACAAAAGTGACAAGGTGATCTCAGATTGAATGGGTCCCTATACTGACTGCCTGGTGTGAACTGACCTCTGGCTAGTAACATGATAAAGCCTGTATATATAGGCTCACATCTTTTGGCAAAATTTTGTGCTAAGTATCTCATATGTTTTTCAAGATTACAAAAGCCATTATGCTATTCATATTTTACTTATTTCATATTTGATATGCCTTACAAAAGCCATTATGAAATGTATTACTAAAGCCATTTTGCTATTCGTATTTCACATATTTCACAGTTGACGCGGTACCAGAAATACATCTTCTTCAGCATTCCCTAGCTTATTCAGCTGCACCAGAATGGACCTCAAAGTAACAATGGGATGAGGAGCCTGATGAAAACGGCACTTTGATTTATCTCCCTGGAACCGACTTAAGTCCAGACACAGAATTATCTACTAGGTCATCCACCCCCTTCTGGTTATCCTGCCCGTGCACTCTGGTGGCCCACTCGACTAATTAATCAGCTCCCAAACTCTGGCTGATGCTTCCACAGTGACTCATCCACTGGCTTCTCTATTTCATCAGCACCCAGACATTGGCTGACGCTTCCACAGTGACTCATCCACTGGCTTCTCTATCATGTTGTTGAAGACACAGTACTCCACTTCATGCGTTTAAGTGGCAGCTTCACAGCTCAGGTATGGTACCGTCTGAGCAGCACCAGGAGTCTACCCCAGGCTTACTCTAACCGGGAAAAATCTCTCTCTCTGCTTCCAGGCTGCCACTCCTCTAATTATCTCTGACATGTCCTACAAGTGTGCTCTATTATGAGTGTTCTCAGTGCCCCCATCTTGTGTCCTTTTTACTAACTGCATTGTCACTTACATGTAAATCACAAAATGTCAGTAAACACGTATGCACAGCTTTACATATACTGTAATGCACAGATACCTAAATACGGGACATTCAAATATGGCAAACATGAAGAAGCAAACAGTAGTATCAACGTTTACAGGGTTAGGCCCTGACCCTCTTACAGATATACAGTGTATGTGACTTTCTGCTATGGGCCAATTTAAGGCACAGGGCTGTGTCCTTTGAGTTTGTATGGGGCTGTAATGCAGCACCCATAGAAGTCAATGGGGCCGTAATGCACCTTTCTATGACTCTAATTTCATAATGAGGCATATGGAAAGCAAATGATGTCCTATTACTGAGAAATTCTACTCTTAAAGCTTTACTTCTAGTGTTAATATGGTGCCATGTAGAGGCGCTATATGGCAGCACATGGAATAGTACAGATCTAAAGGAGCTGTGTGTGCATGAGACCTTAGTGACAGATGAGCAAAAGTTTAATTTTTGGGGGGTGAAAGACCCATTTGTTTTCAGAGTCAGAAAGGATGCACCTTTAAATGGACTTTGGTTTATTAAGGGAACATCTGCAGAGCAGGTGTTCAGCATGCTGCGAAAAAGCATTAAGAGTGTATGCATCATCAGATTTGCTCACAACTGACTTTCTCTGCTGTGTTTTCACATCAGGCTAAATTTAGTCCAGTAATTGCTTTTTGGATCAGCCATAAAATGATCACGGAAGAAACAAGATGCCTGCACATTCCTTTTATCAACGAGTGCAAAAGTCAGGACAGGAAATTCAAACTTCTGTGCCCTTTCCTTTAAGTTTGTGTGGGAGGCCGGGGAAAGTTAATTATATCACACAAACTTCAGCAATTTGGAATTCGTGTTTTGCATCTGGAGAACTTTTAAGATAGGCTGTGAAAATAGAATTAGGATTCCTATTCATATCATTGAGAAAAACACCTATGGGGCAACATGGTATTAGCATGTAGAAAAAGAAGCAACTTGTCAACTATACAGGTGTTTCTGTTTCAAAAAATAAACAATCCATATTTAAAGGGAATTATTCGGCAATTTTTTTGCTATGTAGTTTGAGAGCGGCATGATGTAGGGTCTGAGAGCCTGATTCCAGCGATGTATCACTTACTGGGCTGCTTGCTACAATTTTGATACAATCACTATTTTCTCTGCTGCAGATCTAGCAGTGCTCTAAATACTGAGCTCTGTATAACCACACCCACACCACTGATTGGCTGCTTTCTGTGTACACTATGCATTGACAGGAAGCTGCTAATCAGTGGTGTGGGCGTGGCTGGACTAGTTGGCACAAGACAACTTGTCCTGTAATAATAATCTCCTGCTGATAAAATAGTGAAAACTATAACAGGCAACCCAGTAAGTGACACATCACTGGAATCAGGGTATCTGCCCCTACCTCAGGCTGCTCTCAGATTACATAACTAAAACCTGCTGAAAGATTCCATTTGAATCTGAATCAATTCAAGTATAAAAACACTCCAAACATGTATGTATTTATTTTTTATAGCACCAAAAATGAAGGTTTTTTTTTAGCATTTTTTGGCATGGATTTTTGATCCAGAAAAATTCATGTAACAAAAAAATATTGCAAACATACTCTAGGGTAGATATGTTGCAAACATTTCTAACATTGTCTCTTTCATTAGAATAGGGCTTTTTCAGTGGCACGAAAAAAATCTTCCTCCCATCAATATACCCTAGGCCAGTATAAGTTGGTTAGGCACATCTCCCCCACATAACAGCACATCACTGCATAGAGTGCTGATTTCCCGAAATAAACCCTCCTCCCATCAAAGTTTTTATCCTCAATATATCGCAATCATTGTATTATGTAACACTGTGTATTTACAATTGCCCATTTTGCCTTTCTACCCAGATAATTCTTCTCTTTTCCATTAAGTCTATGATATCACGTGATTAGAAACCGACTAGCTGAATCCTTCTAAGCTCTACATACACAGAGGAAGTCTCCTTTCCCTGCAAGACTCAGCATTAGAACTACAATCCTACATCACTGAAAAGTCTCTGGCAGGGTGGAGGAGCGGAGCAGCTGTGGAAAGAGATGAAGAGGGGATAGAGCTGGGCGGCCAGGGACTCTGCAGTGATGAAGAATTGTAGTTCTAATGCTGACTCATGCAGGGAAAAGAGACTTCCTGTTTCTACATAGAGCTTAGAAAGATTCAGTCTGTTTTTAATCACATGATGTCAAAGACCTAATGGAAAAGAGAAGAATTATCTGGGTAGAAAGGCAAAATGAGCAATTGTAAGTACACAGTGCTATATAATACGATGACTGCAATATATTAAGAAGATAAAAGCATCGATGGGACAACAAGGATAAAAGTAACATAAATCCTATAAAACATAAACATAAGCCAAGTGTCATGATCTAGACCGGATTTTGAGTTCTGTCTTTCCATGCTCCCGGTCTGGTCATTTCAGGGGTTAATTTTTCTCAGCCTCAGTCTGGTTTCAGGTTTGCTATTTAGCTCCGCTGCATCCTGCAGGCGGTGTCAGCTATAGTTCTGCCTTCAGCGTGTGTATCTGACTCTGGTATATCCTGATTTGCCCTGCTGTGATCCCTGACTTGCCCCTTGTCTGTTTATTCCCTCTGCCATTCCTGACTCAGTGTTTCCCTAGAAATTTGTTGACTTCCTCCCTGGTTTTGACTCGGCTTGCATTTGGACCTGCTTCTGTCTTTTGTCTTTGTCTTATCAGCTTCCGACCATTACTGACCCCCTGGCTTGTTTCTGACCACGTGTTTTGCTGTGACCTCTGGTACTTCTGCTCCTGACTGTTGCTGACTCGACTTGTCTGACCACACTTTCGCCACCTGGTGGCACTTGTGCTGCTGCATTGTTTGTGCAACTTCTCTTCCTTCATCAGTACCCCCTGGTGGAGGTTGCTCTATACTGCACTGCAGTAGCATGACACCAAGTTCATAGATATTCTGATCAACCTATCAATATGTTTTTGATGATTTGTAAGAAACCAAAGTAACATGTTGGAGGCATTGACATATCTTGAGGCTTGTAGGCCTCTAGGTATCACAGGTCTTCAATAATATTGGGCCACAGAGACCGTTTGGGCTCCCCTACACTCTATGGAATGATTGAGATTGCGACCCCTGCACCTACTACAGTTAGGCACATGTGAGGAGAACACGTCAACCCCATGGAGACATTGAAAATGCAAGTATTGTTAAACCCTGAGTCCCCATTTTTTCCTTGTACATGAAAACACACATTTGTATTGCATTGTTAAAAAAATATACAAATGGCTTCCTACATAATCAACATAAATCAGTATGACCCGCGGGATCTCAGGAAAACACGGTTTTACAATATAACTATATTACCAATGAAAACTATAACAGACAGTTCCAATAAAATAGACTGCCGAGGTACAGATAAGTGAGTATGCTGCTACCTATTACGCGTGTACAGATATCAGGGATCCCTGTTGCTTCAGGGTCTTGTGGCTGACTATTCTTGCACAATCGTGGAACACTAGGTGATGTCACCTGCAGGACAAGCGGCGGCGGCCCGCTGATCAGTTAATCAGTAGCACCTGTGTCTTGTTAACTGCACAGCAGCAATTTCTTCTGTTTTTATGAGAGGGTTTACAGTAATGAAAGAAATATAAAATGCTGTATAATATTGATCCTGATCATTAAACAGCTGGAAACAAAGGCAGGAGGCGGCAACAGTAAATGCTTATCGTGAGTTCAAGTCAATTTGGGAGCCATACACACGTCCTCTGGCTCTTTATACCAGCATGTAATGTGGCTGGATACATATTTAGAGCAAAAAATAGTATTTTTTTCCAGTAAGAAAGATGGATATTTTTGCACATATCAGTTTTTATGCTACTATCCTAATGATGACTGTCCCATCTTTGATCCAGTGGTGAGTCCACCTTCTAGATGACATCCTTCTGCCACATCATATTCCCATGGTGACCAGAGCTACTTGATGGCATAATTGTAAATCAGCTGAATAATATTTCAGCATTTCAATGCTCCTACTAGTCCTACAATGCTCCTCCTAGTCCTACAATGCAGCTCCTAGTCCTACAATGCAGCTCCTAGTCCTACAGTGCACCTCCTAGTCCTACAATGCAGCTCCTAGTCCTACAATGCTCCTCCTAGTCCTACAGTGCCCCTCCTAGTCCTACAATGCAGCTCCTAGTCCTACAATGCATCTCCTACTCCTACAGTGCACCTCCTGGTCCTACAGTGCACCTCCTACTCTTACAGTGCACCTCCTATTCCTACAGTGCACCTCCCACAATGCTCCTCTGCAAAATTAGATATGCAAATTGCCTCTTCAGAGAGGAAGAGGATTAGAACTCTAAAGTGCCACCAGTTAGAAGTAGTGATACTACAAGTGGCTATCGACCCCTTGACGAGCCTTGCAATGGGGCTTAGAATAGAAGCCAAATCAGAATCTCAATCTGCAGACATGGTTTTTTGGGGTATTACCTCTCATCAGTGCAAAGTATGAGAACTGATTTGGCTAGGTGAGAGGCTCTGGACTGAGGTCCAAGGGGTAACATTTTAGCTTGTGGATAGTGACATAGTGTCCTAGCATGCCAATGTAATCTGAACCTCCACTGATCTGCAGGAAATGTTAAGTAGTTCCTACCATCTAAAAAATAAATAAATTATATTTACTCTATAAATCCCACAGGGTTGACTGAATGCACCAAACATGTCTTACCAAATCTCCCATTCAATTTGTGCAGACACCAAATTTTTTGCTCTACACATCCACTGGCCTGTACACATGTGCAGCTTTATGTGGCACCACTGAAATATTGACCATAGGTAGTGATGGGGAAACCCCTGGTTGTTTGGGTCCGGCAGATTTGTTTGAACATTTAAAAAAAGTTTGGTTTGGGTACAAGAACAGTGCCCGAACTTGAAACTGGACCCGAATGGGGGGCCCAAACGTAATTTGTTTGCCACACTGCTTCTTATCGGCGGTAAGATTATTACTACTGCGATTCCCATTCTGTCAGATGACATCGTGAGCTGACAGCGTGAGCCAGCAGCTGCAAATGGCGGGTAAAGTTTACTTCTGATCACAGATGCATTGGCTGATGAGAGACTATTACTTCCATTAGCCTACACCTGCTGCCATTAATAACAGCGAAAGCAGGGCAGCTGATGGGAGTAGTCATTAGCCGGTGCCCGCGCTATAAATAAATACTTTTTTAAAAATGACATGGGGTCTTTTTATTTTTGACAACCAGCATGGCAAAACTGACAGCTGCGGGCTGCAATCCTCAGCTATCAGCTTTATCATGGCTGGTTATCAAGAATGGAGGGGTCCTCAACTGTTTTCATTTTAAATTATTTAAATAAATAATAATAAAAAAATGGGAAATACCCAATGTTCGGGTTGCTGAACCCAAACAGTAACACGGACTTCCTGGAGACTGTTCAGGTTTGCCCATCACTAACCGTAGGTTATTATGACAGGACTAGAAACAAAATCAATTAATCAGTTGAAGTTTTTTTGTTCTTATAGGCAAAAAGTTTTGAAATGGCCTGTAGTGAATGTCTGAGCAAAGCAAAGAAAGGAGGTGACATTACTTGGGAAATCAATGAAGTGAGAAAATGGATTGAACTGTAGAAATTGAGCGATTATGGCAGAATATGGAAAAACACTTTACAGCAGAACACACTAAATCAAAACCCCAGCTTAATTATTCCTCCTCTAAAAGTATGTCAATTAAATTTACTCATTAAAACTAGATGCATTTTTTTTCTAAAAAACTCATAAAAATAATAAGTTATTGAGGATCTCAACATGACTGATTACAAAAAGCGAAAATGGGAAATGTTGAATAATTATGAATTTTTTTGTGTTCAGAAAGTTTCTTTATGCTGAGAAAAGAAAGAATACATCACAAAATTAAATCAATCGGACACATGTATCAAAGAATAAAAGTAACCTCTTACTATGCTAATCACCCCAAAAACAATCCAATCTAATATTTAAAAGCAGTCACTGCCCCTGCTGGAGCCTAAGGCCTCTTTCACACATCAGTTTTTTGCCGTCAGGCGTGATCCGGCTTTTTTTTGTAAAACCGGATCCGGCAAAATGCAATGCCGGATCCAGTTTTTCCCCATTGACTTGCATTAGCGCCGGATCGCGCCGGATGGCATTGCGTTTCATCCGTTTTTTGCCGGATCCGGCTACTTGTCTCATTCCGGCGTCTGGAAAAAAACGGCTACTGTAACGTTTTTTGTCTCCGGCGAAAAAGCCGGAAGCGCCGGATCCGGCGCTTCCAGCTTTTTGCTACAATGAAAGTCTATGTGCGCCGGAATGCGCCGGATCCAGAAAAAGACGGATCCAGCCACCGGATCCGTTTTTTTTAAGTCTGCGCATGCTCAGATCCAATTGGCCAGCCCCCAGGAAACAGATATAACCTGCTAGATGGATCCAGCAAAAAAACGGATCCGTTTCTACAGTTCTCCAAAATTTATGCCGGATCCGTTTTTTCTAAAAATAGCCGGATCCTGCCTGACGGCAAAAAACTGATGTGTGAAAGTAGCCTAAAATGGAAGCAAGTGTTCAACATCCCTATAGTACCCCTGCAGGGCAAATGAAGCATTGCAATTTGGCAATTGAATTAATGAACAGATGCATGTCATCGTACAAGAAATGCTCTTTCTGGCCCTTCTCTTTTCTAGCTAATAGATGAGAGTCCATAAATCGGTCCCTCTGTAATATTTCCCTGATAAAGTATTTGAAACTAGCAAAGAGCTGCAGAATAAGATGACACTATATAAGTAAAGTATAATGATAATAATTAATATAGTTTTCTATACCACAAGGCTACAATGAGGGTCAGTGTTTGATGGCCTCCTTTGAAAGAAACCAAGTCATAGCCGATTGTCCTCCCTTTAACCTCCTGGGCTGCCACCCCAGAGGAACTAGGAGTTCAGCTCTCCTCACAAAAGCAAAGACAAAGAGGTTTACAGGGGAAAGTGGAATCTGATGGTCCCGTACGCCCTTCCTAGACTGATTAGGAGGGAACCCATAATGGAGCTGCATCTTGAAAAGTCCTTGTGACAGGACACAAATGAAGAAGGTGACACACAGCAAAACATGCCAAATAAATAGTGGCGGTTTTACAGTGTAATACTGACCGGACATTCCCCTTGGAAATTTAATAAATCTCCCATCCTAGACAAAAAGGCCCGGAAAAAAACATGAACTCAAATGTGCCTCACTGAGAGGGTTCAGACTCCTGGGACATTTCGGAACCTTGGACTCTCAAACTACTTAGCCCATGGCATCAATCCTGGGATTCAGGGTCACCTAACTGGATGACTATATAAGTCACCAAGCGAACACCTCGAAGCTTCCACACAGAGTCCATTAGTGTATCAGCTTCTGTATCAACAGGTCAGAAGCAAAACCACTGACCCCAGCAGACACTGCAGTGGCCAAAAAGCAATCGACAGCTGACAATTTCCATTTGCACAGAACAGCATTTGGTTGGCTGAATAAGATGACTTTGATACAACTTTGCGGAGTGTACTAGCTATCATTTTGGAGACCATTAGTGGATGTTGTCCTATTGGAAATGCTCCATGGGGGGAGGGGAAGAAATAAAATTAGCTCTTTCGTCAAGCGGAAGGTCTACTGGTGGGTGTCTGGCTTGGCTGATATTCCTAGTCATGTAGCAACACTTGCTAAAGATTTTAACCTTGGTTTAAAGGTGGCACTAGAAACTTTTCTTCCCTTTTGAGAGTTGTTTAATTTGCATATTTTCCAATGAAGTGTTGCTAATTAGTCTGCACACATAACTGCAACAATATAGAAATACTTGGCACTCATAGAAAAAAGTTCTCCTGGAATGTTGCTGTACGGAATGGGACTCTACTTGTTGGATCACACTCAGACCAAAAATATGGTCGTCTGCGCCTGCCCTAATGAGAACCAATTCCTTCCCAAAGCTGCAGCAAAAGCGTCGGACCCCCTGCTTTGTACTAAGGAGGGAAAATACTGTGAAATGTGTCTGGTTTGGATTATATACTTGGACATGTTGCAAGGCTTGTTAAATTGCTGAACATTGATTTATACCTATTGGATGATGGCTACTTCCAACAAATGCTACTAGCAAGATAGTATTCTTCCCTTTGGTAGAGAGATAATTTGTATTTTTTTCTCCCATAAGACTCAATATGCAAATATGCAACTGAATAGTAGAAAAGACAGCGCCTCAAACGTTGGTGAAAAATAATTCACATTTTATTCTGCCTCCTGTGGCAACATTTCGATCCAAAGATCTTTCTCAGTGAGAAAGATCTTTGGATCGAAATGTTGACACAGGAGGCAGAATAAAATGTGAATTATTTTTCACCAACGTTTGAGGCGCTGTCTTTTCTACTATTTGGTATGGACTTTTTTCCGGGATGAACTCCCTGGATGTGACGTGCGTCTTACTTAGTGTCCTCTAGGACTCTGGCTATATGAGGTGCGGTTTAACTTATAATTTTTGATTGTAAATATGCAACTGGTCTCCTTAATAACTCCCAGTGAGTCCTTGAGGACACTTTTCCAGGCAAAACATATATTGATTCCATGGTGCTGTACATGAGAAGGGGTTACATACAAATTACAAATATCACTTACAGTAAACAAACTAACAATGACAGACTGATACAGAGGGGAGAGAGGACTTACATGCTACAGGACGGTGGGGAAGGAGACAGTAGGTTGGTGGGTTGTAGCAGTTTCGGTATTGGTTGAGGTGATATCACCGGTAGTGGTGAGAAAGAAGGAGGTAGCGGGGTCATTGCAGGCTGTAGGCTTTCTTGAAGAGGTGGGTTTTCAGGTTTCGTCTGAAGGATCCAAATGTGGTTGATAGTCGGACTTGTTGGGGCAAAGAATTCTAAAGAATAGGGGCTATTCGGGAGAAGTCTTGGAGGCGGTTGGGTGAGGAGCGAATAAGTGTGGAGGAGAGAAGGAGGTCTCGGGAGGACCGGAGATTACGTGAGGGAAGGTATCGGGAGATTAGTTCAGAGACATATGGGGGAGACAGGTTATAGATGGCCTTGTAGGTCAGTATTAGTAATTTGAACTGGATGCGCTGAGGGAATGGGAGCCAGTGAAGAGATTTGCAGAGGGGACAAGCGGAGGAGTAGCGAGGAGAGAGATGAATTAGTCGGGCGGCAGAGTTAAGGATGGATTGGAGAGGTGCGAGGGTGTTAGCAGGGAGACCACAGAAAAGGATGTTGCAGTAGTCGAGGCGGGAGATGATGAGGGCATGCACAAGCATTTTAGCAGACTGAGGGTTGAGGAAAGGACGGATTCTGGAAATAATTTTGAGCTGTAGGCGACAGGAGGTAGAAAGAGCTTGGATGTGCGGTTTGAAGGACAGGGCAGAGTGAAAGGCTACTCCGAGGCAGCAGACTTCCGGTACTGGGGAAAGTGTGGTGTCATTAATTTTTTTAAGCTAATTCGGGTAAGGAAGATCTGAGAGATGGAGGAAAGATGATGAGTTCAGATTTGTCCACATTGAGCTTGAGGAAGCAAGAGGAGAAGAAGGAGGATATGGCTGATAGACACTCAGGGATTCTGGACAGCAGAGAGGTGACGTCTGGGCCAGAGAGGTAGATCTGGGTGTCATCAGCATAAGGGTGGTAGTGGAATCCGTGGGACTTTATGAGTTGCCTCAGACCAAGTGTATAGATTGAGAAGAGTAGGGGTCCTAAAACAGAGCCTTGGGGTCTCCAACAGAGAGAGGATGGGATGAGGAGGTGGTGTGGGAGTGGGAGACGCTGAATGTGCGATTGGAAAGGTATGAGGAAACAGCTGTCTGTGGATGGATACCATGTTTTGGCATAGGTGGTTTCCTTCATTGGAGACTGCCCTTCCCGTGGTTATTCCTTCCCGGTGAAAGACCTGGCTAGTCATTGCTTGCGTGGAGAAACATGTGATGGTGTCTCCGCAGCTTATATTTTGCATGTTTTACATATTTCCCATAAGGGATGGGGGCAGTGCTCTAGAATCACTGCGTTGAGAAACACGTGATGGTGTCTCCGCAGTGTCGGATGTTGATCTCCATGAGGTCAATCATCCTCATTTTTCATAGTCTTCTACTAGGCATTGCTCCTACTAGCCAGTTTCCTACTCCACACTGATGAGGGGCAATACCCCGAAACAGCTGTCTGTGGATGGATACCATGTTTTGGCATAGGTGGTTTCCTTCATTGGAGACTGCACTTCCCGTGGTTGTTCCTTCCCGGTGAAAGACCTGGCTAGTCATTGCTTGCGTTGAGAAACATGTGATGGTGTCTCCGCGGCTTATATTTTGCATGTTTTACATATTTCCCATAAGGGATGGGGGCAGTGCTCTAGAATCACTGCGTTGAGAAACACGTGATGGTGTCTCCGCAGTGTCGGATGTTGATCTCCATGAGGTCAATCATCCTCATTTTTCATAGTCTTCTACTAGGCATTGCTCCTACTAGCCAGTTTCCTACTCCACACTGATGAGGGGCAATACCCCGAAACAGCTGTCTGTGGATGGATACCATGTTTTGGCATAGGTGGTTTCCTTCATTGGAGACTGCCCTTCCCGTGGTTGTTCCTTCCCGGCGAAAGACCTGGCTAGTCATTGCTTGCGTTGAGAAACATGTGATGGTGTCTCCGCGGCTTATATTTTCCAGGATAGGGAAAGGCCTTTGATGCCAAAGGAAGAGAGGATCTGTAGAAGGAGGCAGTGGTAAACTGTGTCGAATGCAGAGGACAGGTCTAGAAGCAGGAGTATAGAGTATTGTCCATTTGATTTGGCTGTAAGTAGGTCGTTAGTAATTTGGTCAGGGCTGTCTCAGTGGAGTGATGGGGGCGGAAACCAGATTGCAGATTGTCAAAGAGCAAGTTAGATGATAGGTGGGAGGAAAGTTCAGCATGGACGTGCTGTTCCAGGAGTATGGAAGTGAATGGGAGCAACGATATTGGGCGATAGCTGGACATAGCGGTTGGGTCGAGGGTTGGCTTTTTAAGGATAGGCGTGATTGTGGCATGTTTGAAAGCAGAAGGGAAGGTACCGGACATTAGTGATAGGTCGAAGAGGTGGGTTAGGGATGGGATAAGTGTGGTGGTGAGGTTGGAGAGGAGGTGGGATGGGATGGGGTTGAGTGCACAGGTTGTGAGGTGCGATTTGGAGAAGAGACGACTAAGCTCCCCTTCAGTGATGTTTGAGAGTGAGGTTATGGGGTTTGGGCATTTGTCTGGTATACAAAGGGGTTGTGGTGGTTGAGTGATGAAGACTTGCCTTGTTTGGTCAATCTTGTTTTTGAAGTGTGTGGCAAAGTCCTCGGCAGAGATGAGGGAGGTTGGAGGAGGTAGTGGTGAGCGGAGGAGGGAGTTAAAAGTTTTGAATAACTGTTTGGGGTTGTAAGATAGGGAAGATACGAGGGTTGTGAAGTAGGCCTGTTTAGCAGAGGTGAGGGCAGATTTGAAATCGAGTGTTGCCTGTTTCAATGTGGTGAAGTCATCTTGCGAATTTGTTTTCTTCCAGCGCCGCTCTGCAATCCTGGACACTTGCCGGAGATTTTTAGTGGTGTTGTTGTGCCAGGGTTGTCTGTTGATACGTCGCATTCTGCCATGAACGAGAGGGGCAACCGTGTCAATAGCTGATGCGAGAGTGGCATTGTAGAAAGCAGTGGCACTGTCTGTGTCATGGAGTGAGGATATGGATGCCAGTGGTAGAATAGAGTCAGAGAGCGCATGGGTGTCTAGGTGCGCAAGGTTTCTGTGGGGGTGCGCATGTTGCTGGACCTGGGTGCCTGGTGAGGAGGACAGGGATGAGAAAGTGAGTAGATGGTGGTCAGATAGGAGAGGGGAGGTGGTGAAGTTAGAAAGAGAGCAGAGACGGGTGAAGACCAGGTCTAATGTGTGTCAGTCTGTGTGGGTGTCTGAGGAGGACCACTGAGTAAGTTCAAAGGATGAAGTAAGGGACAGGAGTTTGGAGGCTGCTGACTGAAGGGTATCAGTGGGGATGTTGAAGTCACCCATGATAATAGTGGGGGTGTCAGTTGAAAGAAAATGAAGAAGCCAGGTAGAGAATTGGTCAATGAAGGCAGTGGTCGGGCCGGGAGGTCAGTATATGACAGCCATTTGGAGGTTGGAGGGAGAGTAGATGCGGACAGAGTGGACTTCAAAAGAGGGGAGGATTAGGGAGGGAAGAGGTGGGATTGGGTTGAAGGTGCAGTTGGAAGAAAGGAGAAGACCTACTCCTCCACCATGTCTGTTGCCAGGGCAAGGAGTGTGGGTGAAGTGGAGGCCGCCGAAACACAGCGCAGCAGGGGAGGCGGTGTCAGAGGATGTCAGCCATGTTTCTGTGAGGCCGAGGAAGGCAAGATTGCAAGAGAGAAAGAAGTCATGAATCACATGGAGCTTATTGCAGATGGAGCCGGCATTCCAAAGTGCTCCCGAGAGAGGGAGTAGGGGATTGGGTGTCAATGGCACAGGTTTTAAGTTGGAAAGATTGCGGTAGTTCTTATTAGATAGGGAGCGGTAGGAAGGGGAAGTAATGGGGGGTATGAGCTGTGGGGGTCCAGGATTGGGAGATATGTCACCAGCAGTGAGGAGAAGCAGAGAAAGGGAGAGCAGATGGGAGGAGAGTGGGTAGCTTGTTTTATGCTTCATTCGGACAGATTTGAGATTGAGTAGCAGTTCAGCAGAGGAGGTCAGGTGGGGAGGGAAGAGGGAAGGGGAGATGATTATTTGGTTAGAGGGTGCTGGGGTTTGGGGATAGCGAAGGAGAGTGAGGATTAAAGGAGCAAACACTGTGAGGGCATATGTAAACATGGTAAAGAAGTAAGATAGGTTAAGAAAAGCTAAGTCCAAGTAATAAGAAGGGCTTACTCAGCAGACATACACAAAAGGGACAGGTAGATAGTGTGGGGTCCTGACTCCTGCCGAGACTAACTGCCGTAGTAATAACTGCATCTTCACGATACTTTTGCTGCAGTGATACTTTTGCTGCAGGGAGACACACGTGCCTGACCCGCACACGTGCCCCCCTAGGTGGCATCTGAATATATAGGACTGAGTAGATGATCAGGTGAGAGGGATTGTGGGAACTGATTTGGAATAAATTACCAATTGCCTAGCACACCAGGGGATGTTAGACAATCAAAGGCACAGGGCCTGGCTACATCCATATGCTAGTAACACCTTACACCTGATAACATCTCTACTGGCCCCAACATGGCTGTACAGCAGTAAGTATTGAGTTCAATGCTTTATGATAGCTAAGTTGTTGTTGTGACTTTCTGCTTTGGAGCCAAAAAAAATAGCCTCCATTAGTGAGTCCCTGAGGACACTTTTCCAGGCGAAAGACATCATATTCTTTATGATCTCTAAGTTGTTGTTGTTGTGACTTTCTGATTTTGAGGCAAAAAAAATTACCTCCATTTCTTCAACACTTACACATTGCTCCCGTATTTTACTTCATGAGATCAAGCTTCCCGAGCGTTTCTGCAGATTAATAACCATCGCCGTGATCAAGGTGCTCGCTTCAACTGTTACAACATCGCTGATCAAGCCACCTATTTGAAGTGTAAGACGTTCCCTAGGTTTTAATCCTGATGGCTTTGCTCTTTGATGTTGGGCCCAAGTCTCGTGTGATACATTTGTTTTGATTCAGACTGCGAGCCTGCTGTTCTTTGCTCCTTTAATTTTACCCGGTGACCTAAGGGGATATGACTTTGCCGAGTCAAATGAGTTTGGCAAAGAACTAAGCATTCATTAATATGGCCACGGGTCAGGAAGTGTCAATCCCTTCACTTTACTGTAAGTAGGGAAATTAAAGGGACGTTTATCAGATATGAGCATGGAAGGGAATAAGAAACTAAGCAATGATTCATAAGGAATCCATTATCGTAATCGTCATGGAAGTGTTTCCCTTTATCCCGCTGGAATATCTGGGAATCATTTATTCCAGGAGGCGCCGTACATCGTCGTTATGCACGTGGCACTTCCTAATTATTGTGTATTTATTACCCGCTGCTTATAGAGCACCAACATACAGCGCGGTACACAGATTATTATCATTCATATCAGCCACTAGTCCCCTATGGGGCTGCTAATCCAATTTCCCTCTCATGCAAATACAATTTGATAGGAAATGAAAGTTAATTTGTCACCAGATTTTACCGCATAAGCTGCATCTATTATTAAAAAAGACTATTGCACCTAATGAGGCTGGTGTACTTACCACTCAAAATGACCGTATAATCGTGTTAAGCATTTTAGAGTCCAGATAGAGCAGAAAAAATTTCAAAAGGATTATACGGACATTCCAAAATGTATTTTCAAAATAAGTATACCCGCTTCACGAGGTTGCAATAACAAAAGAAAATAAATTAAATTCTATAACTGGACTAATACAGTACTCATCTAACTATTAGGAAGGGAAGCTTTCGAAAAGGACTATATGGCCATTCTGATATGGATTTTCAAAGTAAGAACAGCAGCCTCATCAAACTTAAGAGCTCTGTTTAATTATGTATGCAGTTTACATTGTAATATCTGGATTAATTAACTGATCAGTACGTTTTGGTGGAAACTTTAAAAGAGGATTATACGGCCATTCCGACATTGACTTTCAAAGTAAGTAGAGCAGTCTCATCAGGTTTAAGAGATCTGTTAAATTGTGTATGACGTTTTTATTGTCATATCTGGTTTACTTAAACTCATCAGTAAGTTTTTGGGGATGGGGGAAAACCAGAAAACCTAACAAAAAATGGAGACTGTTCAGAGACGTTGCCCCTGGTGGCATTTGAATTTGGGATACCAATATCACAGTATATTTCATGGGGAGTGAGAGCAGCTGCAGAACTCCTTTTACTGATTTTCTTTTTCATGTCAGTTGGGTGGGCCTCTTGGTCACAAAAATATACAGTTTCCTTAAAAGAAACGTCTTTTTGGAAAATTACCTATTCTTTAAATCAGGGTTTGGTGTTAACCTTTTTTAATGTTTTGCAATTGTTTTTTCTTTCCATATCACCATCTGTATTAAAAGTAAAAATGAGAAATCTTGCAGTTTTCACACCGTTCACTGGGGCTATTATAGACTCATACTTCCTGAAAATCCATATGTACATTAACCAAAAATGCCAGATCCTGACCCTGATTTTTGTACTAAATCATCTAATGAGTGTGTGTAGAAGTCATTGTACAGGAGGGGGAGGAGGTGAGCTGTGACATTGCCTATTGAGAATGGGGGATCCTGTGTTACTGTATATAGAACTGCTATCAATCATTGTACAGGAGGAGGAAGGGAGCTGTGAAATCACCTATTGTGAATGGGGGATCATGTGTTATCTACTGTATACAGAGGTTTTATCAGTCATTGTACAGGAGGGGGAGGAGGTGAGCTGAGACATCACCTATTGTGAATGGTGAATCCTGTTTCATCTACTGTATATAGAAATGTTACCTGTCTGTGATGATAATGAGCCTTCTGAAAACTTTCCCCAAAAGGACAGAAAATACAAGTCTAATAAATCCAAAGGGTGAAAATTGCAAGATTGATCATTTTTATTTTTTCTTATTTTTTTTTTATACAGAGAGTGATATAAAAAAAAACAAAGGCCAAACTGAAAAAATAGATATATAACACAAAAACTGTTTTAAACAGTAGATCATTTTTCTGATGACTCTTTCCCTTTAAAACTCCTGGAAAGCATGGGGTGAATGAGGACATGTTCTGGTGGGAAGGTCATGTTTTGATATGCAGCCCATCAACTTGGAGGTAAGTCTGAAAATAAGGGAATGTGGCGCTGAGCGGACGGCGGATCTACAGCGCATTGTCTAACAGGTTAATACATTTGTACTGTTAGGGTTTTGTAAAACAGTAAGGATCTGCCGTGCGCCCTGTGATAGGCAGCGCTCACATTTACTACTTCACATCTCTACCTACAAGGAAATCCACACAACCCCTGCCGTCCCGGTAGGGCTGCCGCCCTCAGGCTTTATTCCGGGGTCTTCAAGAATAAAAGATTCATCTTGAAGTTACTGCTTTGAGCAGCCGGAGAGAAAGAAGACATTTCTCTGAATGAATATTGTATTTTGCTTAGAGATTTAAGTTACGATTCGGTAACTGGTCAGGTTTACGAGATATTTGTGGATATTTTTGAGTAAATTTCTATTATAAGTTTAAGAATATTTTTTCCCCATAAATTAGTAATACGTGTGAAAATATAAAAAAAAAATTGTAATATATCTTGTTAGAGAGATTGGCTTCTTTCTCCTCCTGGACTGATCTTTCATTCTCAAACTTCACATAAAAATCTGTGTTCAGTGAATACAGACTTTCTCATGACTGAGATAGGAGATGACAGTTTGCGTTCATAACATTTTATGGAGAAATGTAACTGTTGTTTCAGGATAACTTGCAGCAGAATGTCTGGATTTAGCTCCTCCCCTCTCCATAGAACTTTACAAGCACTAACCGCCATCTCCTACCTCAGTCATGGGAAAATCACTGAATACAGATTTCACCCATGAAATGAGAGGGAAAGGTCAATCCAAGGGTAGACACAAGCAGATTTCTTTGATAAGATACACTGACAGGGAAAAGGGTAACAATGTTTTGAACTTTTGACTTTCAGGCTCCGTATCTCACCATCCACTAGTGTTTTGAATATGAACCTACCATCATTTTATGCACAATCATCTGGGCTATCTCCTACATTAATTTGACTTGCAACTATTTAGCATATGATTAGTTGTGCAGATTCTTGTCATGTCACTGCTTTGTTACTGCTTTGCTCTTGGTGGTGGCAAATTAATGTTCCCTAATAGCTCAGTGTGTTATTAGGTTAATTCCCAAGTGAAAGGTCACTGGTTCGAGTCAAGGAGCAGTCATGAAGAAGATTTCCCAAGAAAAGAGGAACATCATTATCATTAAAATTGCCAAAATGCATCATGTGAGAGTTAGAAGAATACCGTACGGAATGAAGTCCGTCCATCCATTCAAAAGCCAAGAGGTGGATGCCCAGTAAAATATCGGAGTCAACAAGTCGGCTCACCCCAAGGAAAGAGAAACATCATCATCCAGCTCATCGATAGTGGTCTCTTGGCAAAGAAAATTGCATCATGTGAGAGTTAGAAGAATACATAATGAAGTCCATCCATCCATTCAAAATCCAAGAGGTGGACATCCATCAAAAAGTCAAGAAGTCGGCTCATCACAAGGTCTATCAGTTCTGGTGCAACAACCAGGAGCCTCGTAGGCTTCATAATAGTGAGATCACAGACATCCATGGAAGAACCATGCGACACAAGTTTGGAATGATGGCTGGAAAAAGGTGAAGAAGCCTCGACTTCACTATTATCATAAGAGATTGCAAAAAGAAATTGAAATAACTGTCAGGTTCGGTTTAGGAAGCCTGATGATATGGGGTTGTTTCACAGCCAAAGGCGTTGGATACTTGACCAGGATCAATGGTGGTCTCAATGCTGAGCTATATGTATCTTACAAGACAAGTTACTTCATACACTCGAGTAGTACGGGTATGAAAAGAACGACATTTTGATCAACTAGGACAATTGCCCAAAGCATATGTCAAGATTGGCGAAGAAATGGTTCAATGACAATGAAATAGAGGGGCTGGAATGGCCCCAACAGTCCAAAGACCTCAACCCGATCCAACACTTGTGGGTAGAGTTGAAGTAAAAGCTGGATATATACCCAAGGGAGGCGACCAGTATGCACCAACTTTGGGAACGTGTAGAAAAGACCTGGGATCAGATTTCTGGCAGTTCCTTCTGGCCACATTATCGGTACTGTATGTCATTTTGGCAAGTGCCCACCCTAAGGTTATGTGTGCTCTTGTTGCTTTTTTCTTGCATGTTTTCTGCACAGATTTGGCACGGAAAGTAAATAGCGCTTTACAGTACCAGTAAAATGAAGAAGATCCCGGACGTCTCATGCACACGTTGCTTATTTTTTCTATGCAGATTCCGATCTGCAGCATGTCAAGTCTTGCAGCGTATTTGCAGCAGATTTAATCCGTACTAAGGAGTGAGGAAAAATACGCAACAAAAAGGCAGGTAAAAAAAGGAGGCAAAACGCGGGAATTTTACACAATTTTCTGCTGCAAATCCTGAACGTGTGCACATATTCTAAGAGATTAAATCCCTTGTAACCAATAATCCAGTATGAATCACTTATTAATCATAGGATAATTTGTTCGTCCATAGTCTGTTTGCTATTTTTTTGTAATCAATTTTCCTTCAGTATAAAAGAACATTTCATTTTCTTGGGCTTAAACATGCCTGTTGCTAATTATTCCTATATATGTGTGCACTTACATTGCCATCATCAGAGACGTAATTGGAAGCTTAGGGGGCAGAGATCCTGATTCCAATGATGTATCACTTACTGGGCTGCTTGATGCCGTTTTCATAAAATCCCTGTTTTCTCTGCTGTAGATGTAGCAGTGCTATATCCCCTCCCACATCTCTGATTGGCAGCTTCCTGTATCCCCTGTTGGCAAGCTGCCAATCGGTGATGGGGGCGGGGTTATACAGATTAGCTGGACTGTTTGGCACAAGACACTTAGTCCTGCAGTGATAATCTCCTGCTGATAAAACACTGATTGTATTGAATCTTCCGCAAGCTGCTGAACAAATCACACGTATCTGGAAACAGGGTCTCTGTCCTTACATTATGCTGCTCTCAGATTACATAGCTAAAACTTGCTGACATATTCCCTTTAACATTTTTTTCAGTGCAGGGAATTTGGAGGTCTGGGCCTGAACATTAAGGGCTAAACGTCTCGGTACTTATTTCTGCGCCTAAAAATGATATGGTGTTAAAAGATGTTTAATTTAGGCTTCCAACATGTTATGGGGAGGGGAAAATAATTTGTTGACATGTGCATCCATCAAAGCTGCTCCATGGACCCATTTCATACACAGAAGGTAATGTAGATAATATAAGAAGACCTGTGGTCTCGCATAAAGCTTATTAAATGGTCATTACAGTTGGGAAGTGCTTAATAAATGACCATTGTGCCAATGTGGCTCTTATGTAATGACCGGTGCACTTGTGCAGCCCTTAGTAAATGACCCTGCAATGCTTTTCTGAGCACCAAAGGTCAAAAGATCTCAATACAACAAGGGGGATAATTATTATTATGGCTTTATTTTAAGTCCCTACATGCGATGGATGGTGGGTATACATGAAAGTGACTTACAAGTAGAACTGACAGGAAGCGTATGATGCCTGACGGAACACGGCTCCAATCATTCCAGGACCGCTTGCAATCCTGGAGTCAATAGTGCTAGACGGCATGCTGGTTTGTCATGCACTTGCTGTGCCTCAGGGACTTCTGTGCTCCGGTTCGTGACCTGCTTCAGTGGCTAGGGATTTTAATTTTTTTTTCCTGTCTGTATTGCAAAATATTGATCTTCATTTTAGATGGTGCAGAAAGCTACTAGGAGTGATGCCTTCTAGTGTATCAATGGACTGTTTTTAATATAATTAATTATCAAAAAGTATACATTGAATAAAAAAATAACATAATTATAAAATAAATAAGATCAAATAAAATAAATATTTAATAGACAAATACAAAATAAAACTATAAAATAAATAATATTAAACAAGTATACAATAAATTACGTAAAAAATAATATAAATATAAAATAAATAATGTCAAATAAAATAAATATGCAATAAATAATAAAAAAAGAAATATAAAATAAATAATATTAAAAAAATACCTAAAATACATATAAAATATATATATCTAACTAGCTGAAGAGCCCGGCGCTGCCCGGGCATAGTAACTAACTGTGGTTAGTTATAACAAATTATAATTATCCTCCATCCCATATACCCATCATACATATCCTCCATCCCATAGTCCAGTGCCCATATACCCATCACACATCCTCCATCTCATAGTCAACCATTGTGACATCATAATGAGCGGCGGGGCTTGCAACCAGTGATGACGTCAGCGTCGCCATGGCAACCATTGTGACATCATAATGAGGGGCGGGGCTTGATACGCACACACTGTTTCCCCAGTATGTAGATAGGGGCATTATGACATCATAATGAGGGGCGGGGCTTGACGCGCACACACTTTTTCCCCAGTATGTAGATAGGGGCAAAATTGTTTGGTGAATTGGAATGCGCGGGGTTAAAATTTCGCCTCACAACATAGCTTAGGACGCTCTCAGGGTCCAGACGTCTAACTGTGCCAAATTTTGTGGCTGTAGCTGCGACGGTGCGGATGCCTATCCCGGACATACACACACACACATACATACATACATACATACACACTTTGAGCTTTATATATTAGATATATAAAGCTCAATGTTTGTGTGGGTATATATGTGTGTGTGTGTATGTCCGGGATTGGCATCTGCACCGTCACAGCTACAGCAACAAAATTTTGCACAGTCACACGTCAGGACTCTGAGAGCGTCATAGGCTATGTTGTGAGGTGAAATTTTTACCCCGCGTGTTCCAATTCAACAAACAATTTGGCCTATTATTCTTATCATTTCTATGGTGTTATCGTCCTTCTGTAAAGCTGGAAATAACACCATTTATTACCGTGCCAACACAGACCACCCTCTGACACAGACTGCAGGCGGAGCCCAGTATCACACAGGATAGGATTAGATACACAGCTCAGCAGTCAGTATCACACAGGATAGGATTAGACACATGGCTCAGCAGTCAGTATCACACAGGATAGGATTAGATACACAGCTCAGCAGTCAGTATCACACAGGATAGGAATAGATACACGACTCAGCAGACAGTATCACACAGGATAGGATTAGATGCACAGCGCAGCAAACAGTATCACACAGAATAGTATTAGATACACGGCTGAGCAGACAGTATCACACAGGATAGGTTTAGATACATGGCTGAGCAGTCAGTATCACACAGGATAGTATTAGATACACTGCTCAGCAGTCAGTATCACACAGGATAGGATTAGATACACAGCTCAGCAGTCAGTATAACACAGGATAGGATTAGATACACGGCTCAGCAGTCAGCATCACACAGGAGAGGATTAGACACATGGCTCAGCAGTCAGTATCACACAGGATAGGATTAGATACACAGCTCAGCAGTCAGTATCACACAGGATAGGATTAGATACATGGCTCAGCAGTCAGTATCACACAGGATAGGATTAGATACACAGCTCAGCAGTCAGTATCATACAGGATAGGATTAGATACATGGCTCAGCAGTCAGTATCACACAGGATAGGAATAGATACACAGCTCAGCAGACAGTATCACTCAGGATAGTATTAGAAACACAGCTCAGCAGACAGTATCACACAGAATAGGATTCGATACACGGCTAAGCAGTCAGTATCACACAGGATAGGATTAGATACACGGCTCAGCAGTCAGTATCACACAGGATAGGATTAGATACACGGCTGAGCAGTCAGTATCACACAGGATTAGATACACAGCTCAGCAGTCAGTATCACACAGGATAGGATTTGATCCACGGCTCAGCAGTCAGTATTGTGAAGGGTTAATACTAAAATCAGAGTTGAAGTTTCATTTTATCCATTCTCTGAAGGTTTCGTTTCTCCGTTTTTGTTGCTGTAAGATAAATTTGTATAATTTGCATGGGCTGTCATGAAACCAGACTGTTCTCATCAGGTACAAAGATAAGGGAGGCGGGAGTGTAAAACTCTGAAGAATATGCCATTATACTACTTTCTACGCTATCTAGGTACGGACATATATGTAGTTTCCGGTTTTCTTGCAATATTATTGGCTTACAAAGTGAGGCATTACCATGATGTTATTGGTACTTGAGAACCTTGCATAATTAAGCAAAAGATTATAAAAGATGTGACTAAAATAAAGGGGCTTAGTGATCTGCCTCGATCCTCCCGTACAGAGACCCCAGTCTCCGTGTGGTCATTTAAGTTGCTAGCAACACTGGAATAATTTGGAAATCACTGGCTCAACCGTGAAGGGTTAATTTAGCCCTCCCTAAATAGCTACCTTGACAGTGGCGCGAAACGTGGGGCCCCCGAACAGGGACGTCTCTGCCCCCGGAGGACAACAAGACAAAGGACCCTCGGAGCGGCCACAGGTGCTGGAAAATTGGGACTGATCACCCCCCACGACAACCACGGTAAGTTGGCAGTTATACTGTTCAGACTGACAGTTGGTGTGGTTTTCCTGTGCTTTGTTGCTGCAAAGAGGATCTGAAGTTTGTCCCCGTGGTGGGGTGATTCATGGGTGGAATCATATAGAGGTGCAGTCCTGTTGGGGGCCCAGTGCTCGAACCGTACCTCATAAGGGACGGACACCCCGGATTGACCAGTGATTGTGACTCTCTTTATAGTCAAAATATCCTGAAATTCCCAATCATTATTAGTAATTGGGCGTAGTGAGTGATCGAAGACTGGGTAGGATACGTAACTCAGGTATATATAGATATATATAACCAGAGGTGTGCGGAGGGATAGTCTGAGACGCCCTCCTCCTTTCACTGAGTACCGCAAATTTTGGGCAATCCCAGAGGGGGATTATTGACCCGGTGGAACAGAGACTGAAATGGCCGCCAGATCTGTGCACAATTTGTCAGGATATTTAGCTCTAAAGGAGAGAATTATGTTTCTGTGGAAGAAAAAGAAAAGTTTGGAATTGTGTGAAGGATCAGATACTGTTAGTCTTATGATTCAAAGACGAGGAAAGAAATGTGTCAGGAATGCAGGAAAAATATTTTCGATTCTGGGATTTCCTAAGGGCGGAAGGTTGCAGCCTACGCTATGGGACGAAGGAGTTAAAAGGTTGACTGATGATGGATTACTTAAAGGCGCTGAGGAATTCCGTGGCTTGGCACATGAATTGTATAATGAAGGTTATGTGGAAATTGAACAGCAAATGAATTCTGATTGTTTCTGTTACTGCTATGTTGAAAAAGGAAAATTGTCTAACACTGTGAAAAAGACTGAAAGTGTTGTGGTACAGGAAAGAATTGAGAATGTGATTGGTTAAGAAGGAACTAAGATTGATATTAATGTGTCAGGGAAATAGTTAAAAGTGATGATTTGAAACAAGAGGTCTCCCTGCTAGATGACAATTGTACAAGGAGACCGAGAGTCGCAGCCCCCACCTTTGCTGACGGCACCTATTATCATCCGCAGCCAGCCTCAATCCCCGTTCACCCGATCCAGAGGAAAAAAAAAAAGTTTTCAGAAGACTTTAACCCGCTCTGTTCAGGAGAGAGAGAGAGAAAAAAAAAAAAGCAAACTAGCAAGCTAGCAGCTGCTTCAGTACCCAGTCCTATCTTAGCCCACACCATATCCCCCTTCGCCCCCACCGCAGCTGCGAGCACACAGCCAGTCTCTTATCAGTATCATTGAGTATCATTGGAGCACACAGCAAACTCTCGCCCCCCCTCAGACTTCAGCTAGTGGGAACCCTGCTCCTCAGCCCCTCCCTGCTAATTCTCGTTACTGCTCAGTTCGTGATCTCTCTCACATGTCCAGTAAATTTACTAGGGGCAGATTTATTATCACAGTTCCGCTCCAGAATACAATTCCAAGATGATGGTCAGATGTTTTTTTTTGTTATATAATCCCTATGTAGATGAAGACAGTGAGGAAATCTGTATTTTGCATGCCCTTCTCACGGTTATGATGGCCCTGATAGGCTCAGATCCACCCCCAATATTGCATGAGGATCAACGATTCACCCCATACCTCTCAGAGATACCATCTAAACTCTGGTCAAAAGGGCCAAATGATATAGGGAAAATGCCTGTAGAACCAGTAAAAGTGTTTCTCAAACCTGGTGCCTAATCCTCATACTTAAACTAGAACAACATGGGAAGGGAAGCAAAAGACCAGAAAAAGCCATACACCTGACAAATGCTATTGAGAACTCTGCTATTAGAAGTGGAAAGGAAGAACAAAGACGAAAGAATCTAATTAATAAAAATATTGGAGAAAGAGAAACCAATCACAAACTAAAATGTTTCTATACTAATGCACAAAGCATGGGCAACAAACAAGGAGAATTGGAGCTACTAACACAGGAAAAGAAATATGATGTCATTGGAATCACTGAAACTTGGTGGGACAATACACATGATTGGAATACAAGACTAGAAGGATACAACTTATTTGCAAGAAACAGACTTGATAAACGAGGAGGAGGTGTCGCATTGTATGTTAGAAACGTGTATATCTGCACAGAGATTGAAGCTTCAGAGACTGGGAGCTCTGTGGAAACTGTTTGGGTAAGAATACAAGGACAGAACAATGGAAAGGACACCATTGTAGGCATTTACTACAGGCCGCCTGTGCAAGCTGAAGATTTGGATGAACTCTTTATGCATCAAATGGCCAAGTTCTCCAAAAAATATGACATAGTTGTCATGGGAGATTTCAACTATCCAGACATTTGTTGGGATTCTCTCTCAGGCAAAACTAACAGGTCAAGGAAATTCTTATCCTCTCTTGCTGACAACTTTATCTTCCAAAAGGTAAGGGAGAAAACAAGGGGAACTGCTACCTTGGATCTAATCCTTATAAACAGGGAGGAAATGGTTGAGGAGGTAATAGTGGCTGGGACCCTAGGAGGTAGCGACCATGCTATTTTAGAATTTTGGATAACTAGAGGCGGAAGACCTGTGAAGACTCAGACGTCAAGGTTAGATTTCAGAAAGGCAGATTTTAAGGGATTCAGAAAGAGAATTGGAGGGATCCAATGGCTGGATATCCTTAAAGACAAAAATGTCCAGGAAGGATGGGAAATCTTGAAAAATGAAATTCTCAAAGCACAGTTGTTAACAATTCCGAAAAGAGGGAAGAATAGGAAGCATTTAAGGAAACCAGGATGGATGAACACAGAACTTCAGCACATGCTAAAAAGGAAGAAAAAAATGTTTATAAAATGGAAAGAGGGAGGCATATCTAAAGAAGAATATAATGCTGTCTGCAGAACCTGCAGGGCACAAATCAGATTATCTAAAGCTGACAATGAATTGAGGCTTGCAAAAGATGTCAAAAGCAATAATAAAGGATTTTGGGGATATGTCAAAAGTAAAAGAAAAGTCAAAGATGCTATAGGACTTTTACAGGATGAAAATGATGAAATGGTAAGACAGGATGTTGAGAAGGCTGAACTTTTAAATTCCTATTTTGCATCTATTTTCTCTCAGAAAGGAAATGTAACACCAACTGTTATTCACTGTCCTATTAAGGGAATAGAAGAATCCAGGATATCTATAAACAGAAAGATAGCGAGGAAACACTTAGCTAACCTAAATGAATTCAAGTCTCCAGGTCCAGATGAATTACACCCCAGAGTACTGAAGGAGATAGCAGAAGAAATTTTTGAACCCCTCTCCATAATCTTTGAAAATTCTTGGAGAACAGGAGAAATGCCAGAAGACTGGAGAAGAGCAAATGTTGTTCCTATCTTCAAAAAGGGGAAGAAGGTGGACACAGGCAACTATAGGCCGGTGAGTCTGACTTCTATACCACGAAAGATCTTTGAACAAATTATTAAACAACATGTATGTCAATACCTGGATAAGAATGAAGTGATTAAACAGAGTCAGCATGGGTTTGTAACTAATAAGTCATGTCAGACTAACTTAATTTCCTTCTATGACGGTATCACTGATTGGGTGGATCAAGGAAATGCTGTAGATATAGTATATCTTGACTTCAGCAAAGCATTTGACAAAGTCTCTCATACAATCCTTATTGAAAAAATGACTAAGTATGGAATGGACAAGGCAACTGTTAGGTGGATTCATAGCTGGCTTAGTGATCGGACCCAAAGAGTGGTCGTAAATGGCTGCACATCCAGTTGGAAGAATGTCTCAAGTGGGGTACCACAGGGCTCTGTCCTGGGCCCTGTATTGTTCAACATCTTTATCAATGATTTAGATGAAGGAATTGAGGGTAAACTGATTAAATTGCTGATGACACAAAGCTAGGAGGGATAGCTAATACTAGAGAAGAGAGAGGATTCAAAAAGATTTCAATAAACTGGAGAAGTGGGCAGCAACTAACAGAATGGTTTTTAACAGGGAGAAATGCAAAGTACTACATCTGGGCAATAAAAATGAAAAAAGCATATATAGAATGGGAGGAATAGGGCTAAGTGACAGCACATGTGAAAAAGACTTGGGTATACTAATAGATCACAGACTGAATATGAGTCAACAGTGTGATGCAGCAGCGAAAAAGGCAAATGCAATTCTAGGATGTATTAACAGAAGCATACAGTCTAGATCACGTGAAGTCATTATTTCCCTCTACTCCTCTTTGGTCAGACCTCATCTGGAATATTGTGTCCAGTTTTGGGCACCACATTTTAAAAAAGACATCAACAAACTGGAACAAGTTCAGAAAAGAGCGACCAGAATGGTTACCGGTCTGCAAACCCTGTCTTATGAGGAAAGGTTGCAGGATTTGGGAATGTTTAGTTTGCAAAAGAGAAGACTGAGAGGAGACTTAATAGCTGTCTACAAATATCTAAAGGGCTGTCACATTGTAGAAGGATCAACTTTATTCTCATTTGCACAAGGAAAGACTAGAAGCAATGGGATGAAAGTGAATGGGAGGAGACACAGATTAGATATTAGAAAAAACTTTTTGACAGTTAGAGTGATCAATGAGTGGAACAGGCTGCCACGAGAAGTGGTGAGTTCTCCTTCAATGGAAGTCTTCAAACAGAGGCTGGGCAGACATCTGACTGGGATGATTTAGCGAATCCTGCTTTGAGCAGGGGGTTGGACCAGATGGCCCAGGAGGTCCCTTCCAACTCTATGATTCTATGATTCTATGATTCTACTTTTTTGTCCCAAATACCCCAGGATGCTGCTTGGTTTACAGTTATTGATCTTACCAATGCCTTCTTTAGCATTCCGTTACACCCAGACTGCCAGTTTCTATTTGCATTCACTTATCAGGAACGACAGTTAACATGGACAGTTATGCCACAAGGGGCCCAAAACAGTCCCAAGTCCCAACCAGTTTTAAAAAAAAAATATGAGCAGGTGTCTTTTGCCATTGTTGTCATTGTTAGCCTCCTTAAGTATCTGGCAGAACTGAACTGTCGGGTTTCGGCCGCGGGACTTCAGTTCTGCCTTGGTCAAGTGATGTTCTTGGGTCATTGTCTCCTTCAGGGTGCCAGACACCTCGCAGAAGAAAGAAAAATAGCTGTCAGCTCCCTTCCTTTCCCCAAAGATGAAACTGAACTCCAGCGTTTTCTTATGTACTTATTGTTGTCAGTGGATACCGGATGCATCCCACATAACGCAACCCCTTTACAACGCCTTGAAAGACGGTATAATGAACTATGAGGAAAGATGGCAGTGATGAGGATTACCTCCAATATTATTGTTCCCAACTTCTGACTGAAGAAACAGCTACTCCACCAAATGCCAGTGAGAATCCACTCCCAAATCCTGATCTGGTGTTATACACGGATGGTTCAGGATATGCTGATGAGTTTGGTAGATTCCACACGGGATACGCTGTTACCACAGAGGACACTGTAGTGCACGCAGCTGCACTCCCGCCCTCACTGTCAGCACAAGAAGCGGAACTCCAGGCTCTGTCTACTGCATGTACTTTGGCCAAGAACAGACGGGCTAATATATACACGGACTCACAGTATGCATTTGGTATTGCTCACGATTTTGGGGCTCTATGGGCCAATCGAGGGTTTATTACTACTGCCGGAACCCCAGTGAAAAATGCTGAAGCTGTTAAAACCCTCATGGACTCGATCAAATTACCTACTCAGGTGGCCATTATCAAAGTTAAGGCACACGTCCTAGGAACAGCCCACAGACTGTTGGCAACGCATTTGCGGATATGCAAGCAAAAGCCGCCGCTCTCTTACCCGTTTAACCAACCATACCAACTATGGTGACCACATGCTCTCAGCGTAAACAGTTACAAGAAGCACTGACCCTACAAGAACCTGATGATCTACAACAGACTGAAGTTTTCTGTCGGGCCCCGCGAGACCGCTTAATGACAACGCAGAGAATGTCTCCAAAGGAAGAGATGAAGCAATGGAAAACTGATGGGGCACGAATGGATAATGGTCTCTGGAAAAAGGACCAACTTGTGTGTCTCCCTAAGCGGATGTACCCTGCTATTGCCACATGGGCACATGGACCTATACATCGAGGAAAGAATCAGGCCCTCGCACTAGTGCAAAAATTCTACTAGGCCCCGGTTCTCCAGTTGGCTGGAAGCATTCCCTGTTACCAACATGACTGCAAAGACCACAGCGAAGAAACTGGTGATGGAAGTTATATGCAGATATGGGGTTCCAGAAGTTGTTGAAAGTGACCAAGAACTGGCCTTTTCTTCTCATGTGTACCAAGAAGTTCTGACAATGCTTGGATCCACTGTAGCCCTCCATACTCCGTACCACCCACAATCCAGTAGGGAAGTTGAGAGGCTGAACGGCAGACTGAAGGGACAACTGACCAAAAGAATGCAAGAGACTACGGCTCCATGACCAGAGCTCCTACCCATTGTACTATACCACATTCGTACTACCGCTATTGCAAAGCATAGCCTGTTCCCATATGAGATATTGCTTGGTGCTAGGCCCCCAGTTGCAAATTTCCAACCCCAGCAGTTATCAGAAGAAACTGACCGTGCTGTTCAATATGTTATTCAGCTTAGTAAAAATCTTGCTAACACCTATGTTCTAGTTTTCTTTTCTTTTCCAGATTCAGCAGAAACCAACACCTGTCATAACCTGAAGCCTGGTGATTTGGTAGTTGTGAAGAGGCATGTCAGGAAACATGGACTAGAACCCTTGTATGACGGTCCCTATGAAGTCCTCCTCATCACCCAACAAGTCAATAGCAAATAAAGGGGACATAATGTTTTGGTTTTTCGCATTTTCCATATTAGTATTGGTAGAAGTTAAAGTTAGAAGATATTCAATGACTCAGAGATCAATACGATAAAGATAATGATCGTACTAAGGACAGTTGGTGGTCAGACACCTTCTCCTTTCTCAATCCAGCCAATTGGTTTAAGGGAATTGGGGGCTGGGTAGCTGGGATCTTACAAAGCTTGTTACACATTGCTGCCTGCATCCTTGTTGTATATGTGATACTAAACCTTGTTCTTTGGTGTATTTTTGTATGTATTAGGAAATTCTACACTAAGCCAGCTAATGATGATACCAAAGGTGTCGTTGCCCCTGCCTTTCTCTCCACCGATCTCAAAAGGCTACTTGATGAAGATGTCGAAGCCAAGCACATGCCTACCTACAAAAGTTCCCCACCACCGTCATCAAAAATTGTTATTCATGAACTGCAGTATACAGGGGGGACGGGTGCGCCGCAACAGCCATGGCTGATAATACGGCATCAGTCATGTGAAGACCAGTACCCCTCAAGATGTTAGCTTGGAATAGCACCTCTGATGCTGCATATGTGTTAAAAATTTTTATCTAGGGGGGAATGAGAAGGGTTAAAACTAAAATCAGAGTTGAAGTTTCGTTTTATCCATTCTCTGAAGGTTTCGTTTCTCCGTTTTTGTTGCTGTAAGATAAATTTTTATAATTGGCATGGGCTGTCATGACACCAGACTGTTCTCATCAGGTACAAAGATAAGGGAGGCGGGAGTGTAAAACTCTGAAGAATATGCCATTATACTACTTTCTACGCTATCTAGGTACGGACATATATGTAGTTTCCGGTTTTCTTGCAATATTATTGGCTTACAAAGTGAAGCATTACCATGATGTTATTGGTACTTGAGAACCTTGCATAATTAAGCAAAAGATTATAAAAGATGTGACTAAAATAAAGCGGCTTAGTGATCTGCCTCGATCCTCCCGTACAGAAACCCCAGTCTCCGTGTGGTCATTTGAGTTGCTAGCAACACTGGAATAATTTGGAAATCACTGGCTCAACCGTGAAGGGTTAATTTAGCCCTCCCTAAATAGCTACCTCGACAGTATCACACAGAATAGATTTAGATACACGGCTCAGCAGTCAGTATCACACAGGATAGGATTAGATACACCGCTCAGCAGTCAGTATCACACAGGATAGGATTAGATACACAGCTCAGCACACAATATCACACAGAATAGTATTAGATAAACGGCTCAGCAGTCAGTATCACACAGGATAGGATTAGATACACGGCTGAGCAGTCAGTAACACACATGATATGATTAGGTACAAGGCTCAGCAGTCAGTATCACACAGGATAGGATTAGATACACTGCTCAGCAGTCACTATCACACAGGATACGATTAGATACATGGCTGAGCAGTCAGTATCACACAGGAGAGGATTAGATACACGGCTCAGCAGTCAATATCACACAGGATAGGATTAGATACACAGCTCAGCAGTCAGTATCACACAGGATAGGAATAGACACATGGCTCAGCAGACAGTATCACACAGGATAGGATTAGATACACAGCTCAGCACACAGTATCACACAGAATAGTATTAGATACACGGCTCAGCAGTCAGTATCACACAGGATAGGATTAGATACACGGCTGAGCAGTCAGTAACACACATGATATGATTAGGTACAAGGCTCAGCAGTCAGTATCACACAGGATAGGATTAGATACACTGCTCAGCAGTCAGTGTCACACAGGATGCGATTAGATACATGGCTGAGCAGTCAGTAACACACGATAGGACTAGATACACAGCTCAGCAGAAAGTATCACACAGGATAGGGTTAGATACACAGCTCAGAAACAGGATGTGCCAAAGGAGAGAACATTTTCATTCCAAGAATTCCACTCATTCCATCTGATTTGTTTTTTATTTTAAACGCCTCCAGTTTCCAGTTCAACTGCTATTTGCAATGTCCATTAACAATGCTCAGTGACAGTCCTTGAAAGTAGTAGGGGTCGATTTGCAATCTCCATGCTTTTCTCATGGTCAACTTTACGTGGTCTTTTCAAGAGTTGGAACTGCCAAAAATCTGTTCATCTTTGCACCGAAAGGAAAAACCAAAAATCTTGAATGAGTTGAAAATAAAATACTATCAATACTTGGGTAATTGTTTAGTTAATTTGTGTTGCAAATCTGTAGTGTTGAATATATGATGTGAAAGGTTTTTATGAGCAATATAATCGTTATAATTTGTTATAACTAACCACAGTTGGTTACTATGCCCAGGCAACGCCGGGCTCTTCAGCTACTATATATATATATATTTATTGTATATTTCTTTTAGTTGAACTTATTTATCATTTATTTTATTTTTCATTTATTTATTGTATATTTCTTTTATTTGATATTATTTATTTTATATATATATATATATATGATATATGAAAAATAAATAATATCAAATAAAATAAATATACAATAAATAAAAAAGAAATATGCAATAAATAATCTAAAATACACATATATATATACAGTATATATACAATATATATGTATATATATATACAAATAAAAGAAATATACAGTAAATATATATAAGAAATTATATATATATTATACAGAATGGACAGTATGTGTAATAGGGTAATGAAACTTTTCCTAATAAATAGATTGGCCGAAGAGGCCCACTTGATTGCCTGGCACGTTCACCAGACTTGACCCCAATGGATTTTTTCTTTTGGGGAGTACTCAAGGACAAAGCTTATAGTTGAAAACCAAAAAGTGTCAGTGAGTTGAAAAATTACATAAGAGATGCATTTCAAGAAATTAATACCCAAAGAAACTTGTGCAAAAATGTTTGTCGAAGCGTAAGAGGCAGACTTCAAAGCTGTGCAAATTGTGATGGAGAACAGTTTGAGCTCCTGCGCTGATAAAATGTAAGGGCTTTTGTATTATTGTTCAGAATAAAATTCAATTGTCAATGTTATGCTTGTGTTAGTAAATATAATTTTATATAAAAATCAAAGTAAATGTTATTATTTTCTGTCCACCTACTTTTGGACCACCCTGTATATTGTATATTTCTTTTATTTGATATTATTTATTTTATTTATCGTATAATATATATATATTACACGGTATATAAAATAATAGCAAATAAAAGAAATATACAATAAAAAGTAAAATAAATATACAATAAATAATATCACATAAAATAAATATACAATAAATATATATAAAAAATAATATATACATTATATATATATTGTATATTTCTTTTACTTCATATTATTTATTTTATATATTGCGCAATATACTGTATTTATATATATATATATACACTCACTGGCCACTTTATTAGGTACACCTGTCCAACTGTGTGTTAAGACTTAATTTCTAATCAGCCAATCACATGGCGGCAACTCAGTGCATTTAGGCATGTAGACATGGTCAAGACAATCTCCTGCAGTTCAAACCGAGCATCAGTATGGGGAAGAAAGGTGATTTGAGTGCCTTTGAACGTGGCATGATTGTTGGTGCCAGAATTGCTGGTCTGAGTATTTCAGAAACTGCTGATCTACTGGGATTTTCACGCACAACCATCTCTAGGGTTTACAGAGAATGGTCCGAAAAAGAAAAAAAATCCAGTGAGCGGCAGTTCTGTGGCCGGAAATGCCTTGTTGATGCCAGAGGTCAGAGGAGAATGGGCATACTGGTTCGAGCTGATAGAAAGGCAACAGTGACTCAAATTGCCACCCGTTACAACCAAGGTAGGCAGAAGAGCATCTCTGAACGCACAGTGCGTCGAACTTTGAGGCAGATGGGCTACAGCAGCAGAAACCACACTGGGTACCACTCCTCTCAGCTAAGAACAGGAAACTGAGGCTACAATTTGCAGAAGCTCATCGAAATTGGACAGTAGAAGATTGGAAAAACGTTGCCTGGTCTGATGAGTCTCGATTTCTGCTGCGACATTCGGATGGTAGGGTCAGAATTTGGCGTAAACAACATGAAAGCATGGATCCATCCATCGTTGTATCAACGGTTCAGGCTGGTGGTGGTGGTGTCATGGTGTGGGGAATTTTTTCTTGGCACTCTTTGGGCCCCTTGGTACCAATTGAGCATCGTTGCAACGCCACAGCCTACCTGAGTATTGTTGCTGACCATGTCCATCCCTTTATGACCACAATGTACCCAACATCTGATGGCTACTTTCAGCAGGATAATGCGCCATGTCATAAAGCTCGAATCATCTCAGATTGGTTTCTTGAACATGACAATGAGTTCACTGTACTCAAATGGCCTCCTCAGTCACCAGATCTCAATCCAATAGAGCATCTTTGGGATGTGGTGGAACGGGAGATTCGCATCAGGGATGTGCAGCCGACAAATCTGCGCCAACTGTGTGATGCCTTCATGTCAATATGGTCCAAAATCTCTGAGGAATGCTTCCAGCACCTTGTTGAATCTCTGCCACGAAGAATTGAGGCAGTTCTGAAGGCAAAAGGGGGTCCAACCCGTTACTAGCATGGTGTACCTAATAAAGTGGCCAGTGAGTGTATATATATATATATATATATATATATATATATATATAAATATATATATACAGTGGGGAAAAAAAGTATTTAGTCAGTCAGCAATAGTGCAAGTTCCACCACTTAAAAAGATGAGAGGCGTCTGTAATTTACATCATAGGTAGACCTCAACTATGGGAGACAAACTGAGAAAAAAAAATCCAGAAAATCACATTGTCTGTTTTTTTTTCATTTTATTTGCATATTATGGTGGAAAATAAGTATTTGGTCAGAAACAAGCAATCAAGATTTCTGGCTCTCACAGACCTGTAACTTCTTCTTTAAGAGTCTCCTCTTTCCTCCACTCATTACCTGTAGTAATGGCACCTGTTTAAACTTGTTATCAGTATAAAAAGACACCTGTGCACACCCTCAAACAGTCTGACTCCAAACTCCACTATGGTGAAGACCAAAGAGCTGTCAAAGGACACCAGAAACAAAATTGTAGCCCTGCACCAGGCTGGGAAGACTGAATCTGCAATAGCCAACCAGCTTGGAGTGAAGAAATCAACTGTGGGAGCAATAATTAGAAAATGGAAGACATACAAGACCACTGATAATCTCCCTCGATCTGGTGCTCCACGCAAAATCCCACCCCGTGGGGTCAGAATGATCACAAGAACGGTGAGCGAAAATCCCAGAACCACGCGGGGGGACCTAATGAATGAACTGCAGAGAGCTGGGACCAATGTAACAAGGCCTACCATAAGTAACACACTACGCCACCATGGACTCAGATCCTGCAGTGCCAGACGTGTCCCGCTGCTTAAGCCTGTACATGTCCGGGCCCGTCTGAAGTTTGCTAGAGAGCATTTGGATGATCCAGAGGAGTTTTGGGAGAATGTCCTATGGTCTGATGAAACCAAACTGGAACTGTTTGGTAGAAACACAACTTGTCGTGTTTGGAGGAAAAAGAATACTGAGTTGCATCCATCAAACACCATACCTACTGTAAAGCATGGTGGTGGAAACATCATGCTTTGGGGCTGTTTCTCTGCAAAGGGGCCAGGACGACTGATCCGGGTACATGAAAGAATGAATGGGGCCATGTATCGTGAGATTTTGAGTTCAAACCTCCTTCCATCAGCAAGGGCATTGAAGATGAAACGTGGCTGGGTCTTTCAACATGACAATGATCCAAAGCACACCGCCAGGGCAACGAAGGAGTGGCTTCGTAAGAAGCATTTCAAGGTCCTGGAGTGGCCTAGCCAGTCTCCAGATCTCAACCCTATAGAAAACCTTTGGAGGGAGTTGAAAGTCCGTGTTGCCAAGCGAAAAGCCAAAAACATCACTGCTCTAGAGGAGATCTGCATGGAGGAATGGGCCAACATACCAACAACAGTGTGTGGCAACCTTGTGAAGACTTACAGAAAACGTTTGACCTCTGTCATTGCCAACAAAGGATATATCACAAAGTATTGAGATGAAATTTTGTTTCTGACCAAATACTTATTTTCCACCATAATATGCAAATAAAATGAAAAAAAAACAGACAATGTGATTTTCTGGATTTTTTTTTCTCAGTTTGTCTCCCATAGTTGAGGTCTACCTATGATGTAAATTACAGACGCCTCTCATCTTTTTAAGTGGTGGAACTTGCACTATTGCTGACTGACTAAATACTTTTTTTCCCCACTGTATGTATATATTACACGGTATATAAAAAAAATAATATCAAATAAAAGAAATATACAATAAATAAATAATACAATCCTAAAAAATAAATATCTTATAAATATTAATATATAATAAATAAAATAATCAAAAAAGTAAATAAAATAAATATACAATAAATAAGTACAAAATAAAATAATATCAAATAAAGTAAATATACAATAAATAAGTAAATAAAAAATGGCTTTTCTTCAGTTTTTATTTTCGAGTGTTTCTATATTTACAGTTTTATTCTTAAAGACCATGGTCCAGAATGTGTGAAAAGTGTAGTAGAAGGATTGTCACTCTTTATTACATGAGAAAATTGCTAAACAAGTAACTTTGCAATTTATATTCAATTTAAAATTTGTCTCTGTTCTTCTCAAGAACGAAGGGCTTTTTAATTCTAAAGTGTGTTTTGCCAAAGTTGATGGTCACTTCAGAGGTAGCCGGTCTCCTGGGTAGGGTCCACGCACTTGCAAGCTGTTTGCTATTGAGCTTGCAAGTGCTGCGCTGAATATGGTGGGATATGCTGCATATAAAACACCCTTTGTTAGGTGCATGAGATTGTGCACACTTTGGACCAGGGAGCGATCGTGCTGCAGGTCTGACCTGCCAATCTTCAGTAGAGGAGGCGGGGAGAAGTGGTGCGCGCTGAGTCAACATGTGCCCTGTCATGCATCGTTTTCAGGCGTATATGCTTACTGAAGGCAGACACTCGGATTTCTGGCTGCAGGAGGACATGCAACAAAGCTGATCATGGGAGAGCTGGATGTCCACCCCCATGATTCTATTCTAAGAATACTCCAGTATCATCAAAGTCCTGGTCCAGCACTTTAAAGGGGTTATCCACTACTAGGGCAATCCCTTCTCATTACCCATGCTTGGCCCCAATAAAATAAAAAAGGCTATGGACATCTACAGATGAAATTTTGGACAGTCACGGGAGAACACAACATTTCAATTAATTTTCAGCGCTATCGATGTCCTCAGTGCCCTCATGCAGCACAAGTATCTGACTGTGTCAATACATTATGTCATTAGCCATTATCCCCCCAAACAGATGACATTATCCCCCATCTACAGTATATACAATGTTTGCTTTTGAATACATAGAATCATAGAATCATAGAATCATAGAATCTTAGAGTTGGAAGGGACCTCCTGGGCCACCTGGTCCAACCCCCTGCTCAAAGCAGGATTCGCTAAATCATCCCAGTCAGATGTCTGTCCAGCCTCTGTTTGAAGACTTCCATTGAAGGAGAACTCACCACTTCTCAGCCTGTTCCACTCATTGATCACTCTAACTGTCAAAAAGTTTTTTCTAATATCTAATCTGTGTCTCCTCCCATTCAGTTTCATCCCATTGCTTCTAGTCTTTCCTTGTGCAAATGAGAATAAAGTTGATCCTTCTACAATGTGACAGCCCTTTAGATATTTGTAGACAGCTATTAAGTCTCTCAGTCTTCTCTTTTGCAAACTAAACATTCCCAAATCCTGCAACCTTTCCTCATAAGACAGGGTTTGCAGATCGGTCACCATTCTGGTCGCTCTTTTCTGAACTTGCTCCAGTTTGTTGATGTCTTTTTTAAAATGTGGTGCCCAAAACTGGACACAATATTCCAGATGAGGTCTGACCAAAGAGGAGTAGAGGGAAATAATGACTTCACGTGATCTAGACTGTATGCTTCTGTTAATACATCCTAGAATTGCATTTGCCTTTTTTGCTGCTGCATCACACTGTTGACTCATATTCAGTCTGTGATCTATTAGTATACCTAAGTCTTTTTCACATGTGCTGTCACTTAGCCCTATTCCTCCCATTCTATATATGCTTTACAGGAAAGTTCTACATAAACACTGGTAATAACCACTTTGCCTCTTACGTGCCAGTGAAGGAGCACAAAGAAAAACTCATTTTAGAAGGATTAAAATGTACAAACAAGCCGGTAAGAATGTGGAATATAATATTTACCCAAGAAACAAAGTAAATGGGTGACTTTGTTTAAAAAATAATGGGTATGTGTTATGATTGAGTCACCGTAGGAGGCAGACACAAAAATAGAAGCTACGTCCAGAAAACCAGAGAAGTTAGCAACTATCAGATTGCAGACCCCTGAACCTATCAACACAACTAGCAGTAGCCGTGGGGGGTTCCTACAGTACCCTAGACCCCTCGATCACAGCCGGAGCGCTAAATAGCCTAAAGACAGAAAAGGAAATCTAAACTGCCCCGGAGCAGACCCCAAAGTAAAAGGCAGCCCCCAACATATAATGACGGTGAAGCAAGATGAAAAAACACTCACACAGATAGAAAGATAGACTGAGCAAAGACGGGGCCCAAGCTAACTAAACAGAACAGGAAAGGAAGGTTGCTGTCTGCAATCTGCCAAAACCCTATCAAAGACATAAGCCAACAAGCTGATATGAAAAAGACCCTGAAGCAGCTAGGCTTCAAAAACTAAATCAGCACTCAGGTATTTTCAGAAGACAGAGCTAAAGGAATTCAGCACACCCCAGCAGGGAATGGCAGAAATCCAGAAAAACAAAGCAAAACAAAGTCAAAGCAAGAATGCAAAAAGCCGAGCAGAAAACTTAGCTTTAGAAGAGCAGGAATTCAGACTGGTCTCCAAGGATCCCACAGAGAAATCACCCGCAGGGCAGAAGGGCGTCGGCAGCCTTATATCCAGTCAGTAACTCCACTCAGCCAGTCATCATCATCAGACTCAGGTGTTTGATAATCAGGCTCACTACCTTTCTTTACCAGAAGAGGGAGTTCCTCGGGCCTCAGTAGTGAAGGGGAAAATGAACTCACAACAGGTATGAATAGTAAAAGTAGAATTTTTGACAGTCTGTAGTTCTATAGTAAATATCTACCTGGTCTTGTTAAGTTGTAAAAAAAAGTATTACAAAACTACACTGTTAGTTGAGGACATACAGTAACGGTTTTTATGTTCTCTATGCCAGCTAGTCTAGAGTGCGGAATCGAAGGGATTACACGTTGCTTACCCTTGCATTTTCCAACAATTTACATGACTGTATGCGAATCCTTAGACAGCGGTAACAAGAAAAGCGGCCAACCGGCAACTACACTGCTCAAAAAAATAAAGGGAACACTTAAACAACAGAATATAACTCCAAGTAAATCAAACTTCTGTGAAATCAAACTGTCCACTTAGGAAGAAACACTGATTGACAATCAATTTCACATGCTGTTGTGCAAATGGAATAGACAACAGATGGAAATTATTGGCAATTATCAAGACACTCTCAATAAAGGAGTGGTTCTGCAGGTGGGGACCACAGACCACATCTCAGTACCAATGCTTTCTGGCTGATGTTTGGTCACTTTTGAATGTTTGTTGTGCTTTCACACTCGTGGTAGCATGAGACAGACTCTACAACTTACACAAGCGGCTCAGGTAGTGTAGCTCATCCAGGATGGCACATCAATGTAAGCTGTGGCAAGAAGGTTTGCTGTGTCTGTCAGCGTAGTGTCCAGAGGCTGGAGGCGCTAACAGGATACAGGCCAGTACACCAGGAGACGTGGAGGGGGCCATAGGAGGGCAATAACCAAGCAGCAGGACCGCTACCTCCGCTTTTGTGCAAGAAAGAAGAGGAGCACTGCCAGAGCCCTGCAAAATGACCTCCAGCAGGCCACAAATGTGCATGTGTCTGCACAAACGGTTAGAAACCGACTCCATGAGGATGGTCTGAGGGCTCGACATCCACTGATGGGGGTTGTGCTCACAGCCCAACACTGTGCAGGATGCTTGGCATTTACCACAGAACACCAGGATTGGTTAATTCGCCACTGGTGCCCTGTGCTCTTCACAGATGAAAGCAGGTTCACACTGAGCACATGTGACAGACGTGACAGAGTCTGGAGACGCCGTGGAGAGCGATCTGCCTGCAACATCCTGCAGCATGACCGGTTTGGCAGTGGGTCAGTAATGGTGTGGGGTGGCATTTCTTGATCACTACATTAGAGAAAAAATACATTATAGAAGGAAGATAATTCGGACTATGAGGCGGTTAGGATTAGTTTTTTTTTTCCAATGGAAAAGTTCTCCATTTTGCCACATTTTTCAAAAATTGCAGAAAAATGCTGTTGTTTTACAGCCTTTGTGGCCGAAAAATGCAATGTGTGAATGCAATGCAGTCTTAAGTCTCATTCACACGTCCCTTGTTTCCATATGAGTGCTATCCTTGATTTTCACAGATAGCACTCATACCAGTGATAGTCTATGGGGCCATTCACATGTCATGATTTTTAACGGATGTATTGGTCTTTGGAAAATTGCAGAGACATGTCCGATTTTGATCTGAAAGTTGAATCAAAATCGGCAATGCAAGTGTGTGAGTCCGTGAAAAAATAGGACAGCACTCGAATGACATCTGAGCGTGGTCCGAGTTTCACGAACTGTCAGAAGAAGGTAGACACATTTTTATTTTTTTTGGTTCCCACATCTGTGAAAAAACGATGACAAAGCTCTGATCAAACTCTGATCTAAAAAATCATTCGTATGTGGAAAATATTGACATCTGAGTGAGGAATAAGAGTGATACAAATAAACTATATAAATCAATGGGAAGTTTGACTTATCTCTCCACCGGGAAAAGCGTGTCATGGCTCCGTTCTCGAGACACATGGAGGTCCCATTGGTGGGACACTAGAGTTGAGCAAAAAGATTTGTGAAGCCTTGGTCCAGAAATATGCCATAAATGTACAAAATGAGAAAACTTTTTGAATTCATCACCAACTTTTATGATATTTAGTACAAGAAATGATTGAGAAAGAAATGTAGAAGAAAAAGCAATGGCAATAAGTAACAACTAGAAATGTCCACTCCTCCGAGATGATCCTGGCGTCCCATTCTACATGACTCTTTTTAAAAACCCTTATGCCCTTGAATCGCAAGAAAAAACCCTCCATCCACATGAAGTGAGTCTCTTTCAGACACCGGAGAGTCAATTCACTCAGCTTAGCTGCATTCAGTTCTCTACAACAATTTGTTCTGTGTCCCTGTCAAGTTATTCCGGCTGTGAAATTGTCAGCAATGATGGATGGCCCTCAGCCTTCTGCTATCTCTCAGCTTTATCCTGGGAGAATTGGGGCTGCTTCTCTCTTTTCTATACCAGACAATATTTACGCTTTCGTGTACTGTACGCCGAGCAGTGGAGGTGATTATGATGAGGCCTAAACTGCCATTGTGGGACGCTGCTGGCCACTCTGGAGTGCAATGCGCTTGACAGTAACGCAGGCAGCTGTTTTCCTTACAAGCATAATCTCAACATAATTTTAGAAGAAAATTGTCAGTAATATCCCCTGAATGTCCTGCGAGCCTCTTCAGATGTTATTGCATTACAGGGAAGGATTGTGGATGCAGTGATTTACCGCGGAAATTCCACTTCTTGCTTGAAATCGCCATCTGGCACGGTGCGTGAATTGGAAGAAAAGTCTCAATGTCATGACCCGCCTTGATGGTAGCCACTGGAAGGTCACTCGCTGGCTTGTTCAATTTCAACTATCTCCGTTTAGTGATGACCACACTAGAGACAAGCAATGACCTCCGATTGTCTAGTGTGGGGGGGGGGCAGACAATTCACGGCTTTTGCTGCTCTTTCCATAAGCCTACTGAGTACATGACCTGACATTATGGGTGATCTTTCTTAGAGTACCTTTTATTGGGGATGCGTAGACCCGTGGATGATGGGGTTCATCGAGTTCGACCAAACTTTGGTTCAAAAGTTCTCTTCGGGTACCAGAACTTGAACCCCAACCCAAACCCTACAGATGACAATGGGGATCCCAACTCTGGTGCTATAAAATAACCATATTTAGTTCTATGGGGCTGCCAAAGCTAGCAGAGTGCTCCCACAAAATAGATCTATCTCTCCATCGGACTTCCAAACACTAAAAAGGACTTCAGAGAGAAGTCCACATTCGGAATTCAGCACCGGTACGAACCCTGAGTTTTACAGTTCGGGTTCGCTCATCTCTAATCTTTAAGACTTTATTAGCCCAGTTATGTACATACCACCACTTAGTTCTTTTTGTGGAGAACAACATTGTTGTCTTCCATAATTGTAATAAACCGTTGGCTTTGTTGTAGGTATTCTTGGCTTTCCTCCTCCTCTTTGCCTCTGAGTGCTGTACTTGCCTCTGTTCCCCATTTATTAAGCTGCGTGCCTGCGATGAGTTTTTGGTCAGTTTTTGATGTTGCATATTTTCACTGCGTCAAAATCGCAGCATCTTACAGTTCCAACAAAGTGGATGGAATTGATAGAAATCTCTTGCTTTGTGCTTTCTTTTACTCCGCATAAACTGACCTGAGGTTCATGTTTCAAATCCACAACATGTCAATTTTTCTCTTGCAGGTATGCAGGTATGTGCAGATTTTCCCCATAGAATTACATTAGAAGCGGAAAATCTGCAGGTAAAAAACATGCGGGAATGCACTAAAAACTCATGTCATCTGCATATGACTACTTTCTATCAATAAAGCTTTGTCAAAGCCAAATACCAGGAAGTTCCCTGCAAAAATAGACAAAAAACTGCAGTGTCAAAAACACAATAAAAAACACATGTAAAAAATGCAAGTAACCTAGTTTACACAATAGGTGCAAAGACGTGGCAAAAATTCTGCAACATCAAACACTCACCAAATATAGTATAAGGGATCAAATGATCGCAGATTCAAGTCCCATGTGGGGACTTAAAAAGTTTTTTAAAAATGTTTTAACTTATAAAAGATTTTCTTAAGAAGTATAAAAGTTCAAATCATTCAACTTTCCCTCATTAAAAAATAAAGAAATTATTATTTTTTTAAAATACATATGGTATATTTGGCATTGCTGCCTTTATAAAAGTCTGAGCTATCAATTAAAAATATGAAATTAACTAGCTGAAGAGCCCGCCGTTGCCCGGGCATAGTACCTAACTGTGGGTCCCGCTCTCTTCCTTAACAGCCCCGCTCTGCACCCGCCATCACGCTCTCTCCTTCCACAGCCCCTCTCTCCACCCGCTGTCCCGTTCTATCCCTCCACAGCCACGCTCTACATCCGTGTCCTGCTGTCCCTCCACAGCCCCGCTCTCTCCCTCCACAGCCCCGCTCTCTCGCTCTCTCCCTCCACAGCCCCGCTCTGTTCCTCCACAGCCCTGCTCTCTCCCTCCACAGCCCCGCTCTCCATGCACCGTCCTACTGTATCTGTCTGCAGCCCCGCTCTCTATCCGCGTCCCACTCTGATGCTTCATGATTGGTTGGTGTCCCACTCTGATGCTTCGTGATTGGTTGCTTATACACACACATACATACATACATACATACATTCAATTTTATATATAGAGATTAACTCGAGTGATGAATGCTGCAACGAGAAAAAAAAATCAAAACATCAGAACTGCATTTTTAGGGTCACCACTCTTTCCTAAAAAAAATGCAATAAAACAGAAAAAAAGTTGTATCTACAGCAAATTGGCATAGATAAAATCATCAGTTCGTCTGGCAATAAAAAAGCCGTAACTCAGGAAAAAAAATATTATGAGTCTTAGAAAATGGTAAGACAAACGCAACCATTGTTTAATCAAATTTCAGATTTTTTTCTACTTAAATTAAAAATATCTATACAACTTTGGTAGTGCCATAATCGTACTGCCCTGGAGAATCATGATTCAGAGTAATTTTTGCCACAGAATGCACACCATAAAAACAAATATAAAAGGCAGAATTGCATATTTCTCAAAATCTCACCACATTTGGAATTTTTTTGGTAATTGTTCTTTCAACAAACTTTGCACAAGTCAATAGTATAAACAAGTATAAGAAACTTTGTTATATATCTTATACGATAATTTGGCTTCTTTCTTCACTCTTGAGACACTTCTTCCCCATTCTCTGCCTCTTGAACTCATCATCATCAATGCTGAAAAACAGGTCAAATTCCCCTTGATCAAAGCAAGACGGACTGGCAGATCAGTGAAATGTTCAGGTACAGCTCTTATTAAACTCAATGGGGGAAGGTGGAAGAAGAGGAGTGAAGAACATTCTGCACAGTCAGAGATCTTGTAGCAGCTAGAAAATGTATGCAACTTTTAGTGCTGGATTTACAGCTACAAAGCTCAGTATTATTGTATAATGTCCTCCATGGAGATGCTGATGTTTCTCCTTGAGTTCTACAGAGAAAGAAGAAAAATGATCTACGATACCTCTTTCTGTGCACTATCAAAGTAATCATAGAAGCTAATTTCCACAAGTCACTTTGGAAATTGTTGCTGTACCATAAGAACAAGGCATGTGGTGGTGAAATGTCCAAAAAGCGTTACTGGATCATAAAAGGGGTGTGAGCCATGTATATGACAGTGAGCTAGAGAAGAAGTGATGTGTGACAGAGATTGTCCATAACAGCCACCTGACAGCTTTTATCGATAGAGTGAGAACACAAGACAGATCGGTAAGGTTTCTCTGAGGAACCTCCTGGAGACAGACCACATGGCTGTATAGGAAGTGTCCCATTCTGTCTTATCGGGTCGCCATGGTTGGATGGTTGATTGCTGATTGATTTTAATCTCAAATTTTCTCTCCTCTACTTGAGCGCTTGTTGAGAGAAACCATCCTGTCACTGTTCTTGTCCTTAAATACCACCAATTACTGTTTAGCAACAATCAAGTATGCCATCAGAAAGAGGAACCATTGTTTGCTTCAAAACTACAGTATAAATTAGTGATTTATCCCGCCAGTCTCATATTGTGTTATCGCGGTGATCTCGGAGAAACTAGAGCCTCAGAGCAAGAACAACCCTCCCAATAGAGTGCTGGTTGTCAATTATACATTGTGTAAGCTACATTATAAGAAAAGACGATGGTCTATAGCAGACAAACTTTTTAAGAGATGAACACGTACCATTTGCGGTACATTTCTTAAAGGATTTATCCAGGACAGTATTTTTTACTATGAGCTGAAAAACTAACAGCCACTGTTCTATCTGCCGACTAACAGCGATTATTGACCACTCCTGCTGGAGATTCAGCTGCTTAACATCAACAGATTCAACAGTTCTTCTTCGTCCAGCTGCTCTGTCTATATGGCTTGACTGCTGACACCATGCTGATTGACAGCCACCTCCCCGCAGTTAGGTAGCTGGGAGTCGGCTGTCAATCAGCATGATGTCGGCAGTCATATCCCATCAACAGAACAGTGCGGGAAAGAAACCACAGTTCTGTCGATGTGATATCAATGGAAGCCGCCGAATCATCGGCAGGAGAGGTCTATGAGTGCTCTGACGCGACGGATATTGGCGCTGGGCACAACAGGATGGCATATAAGGTATAAGAACCAATTCCCAATTATCCAAGTGGCTTAGATCTATCAGGAGGATACATTGTTGTATAATATTATTATTTTGCATTGCTTATATAGTGCTATCATATTCCACAGCACTTTACATTCATTATCATCACTGTCCCCAATGGGGCTCACAATCTAAATCTGCTATCAGTATGTTTTTTTAAGTGTGGGAGAAAACCGAAGAACCCGGACGAAACCCACACAAACATGGGGAGAACATACAAACTCCATGCAGACGTTGTCCTTGGTGGGATTTGTACCCAGGACCCTGGAACTGCAAGACTTCAGTGCTAACCACTGAGCCACCATACAGTGCTAACCACTGACCCACCATGCAGCCATTATTTCACTTGGCTAAAATTCCAAATATTTTGTTTTTAGAGAAACAAAAAATGTCAACCTTTTATCCCATAATATTAAATCTTCCTGAAACTTTCCAGTGATTTATTAGTACTACTAATCTTGTCCTTGCATTGTAACAGGACATACTTTGATACGGCAGAAGAGTGGTCTGACATGAATGTAGCATGATTGGATGAGAAGAATTGAAAGGAAATTAAGAAATGTAATTGACCACTGCTGTGATTGTTGAACCACCAGATCTACCAAAGTGAGAAAGGTCAAGCACTCAAACTGTGTGCTACAGTATGAAGGCTGGGTATCAAGCAAATGCAACCCTTAATGCTGATTTCTAGTGATTTCATGGCAATTTGACAATTACGTGACTCATTCAAAGGAAAAATTGCCCAGTCGATTCTCTTATGGTTTTATAAATATAGGTCTACGTGACTCATCCTCAAAATCTATTTAAATAGTATTGGATTAGGAAGCATTATTTTATTATTTTACTGGCTTATATAGCGCCATCACATTCAAATTACAGATATCATCATCAATGTTCTCATTGGGGCTCACAATCTAAATTCCCTATCAGTATGTCTTGGAGTGTATTAGAAAACTAGAGGAAACCCACGCAAACACAGGGATAACATACATACTACTTGATGATGTTGTCCTTGGTGGGGTTCAAGCTCAGGACTCCAGCGCTGCAAGATTACACTGCTAACCACAAAAGCACTGTGCTGCCTAGAACTAAAATATATAAGCTGGTTATATAGAAAGAGCATTCTTCATACAAATGCAGTACAGGAAGGCCGCCATCAGGGCATTACTGCCACTTTCTGGCATATGGGGCCCGGTGAGCAAAAGGATGGGGCCCTGGTCTGGGCTCCACTTTTTTTTGCTTCTGCTCAACAGGCACAGGGGCAAGATTTGGCTAATTCAGTAACTTAACACATGTCCTCGGACGCACGTTTAGTTAAAATCTATTGCGATGCAGAAAGTTACCGGCAATAGTTTACCATCCGCCAGTGAATCAGAGGCCAGCAGCTGACGTTCGCGTGCATGTCGCCAGCGTGTCACGTCACTGCTATGCGCCAGTGCATCTGCTCCGCAAATGGATGAGGAAGAGGATGCCGCTGGACCGGATGGGAGATCATATGGAGCCTAGGGGCAGGGAGAAGACACATGTAGTCAAGATAGGAGATCATATAGTGAATAGGGGCAGGATGAAGACAAATGGGGCAAGGATAGGAAATCATATGGGGCCTGGGGGCAGTATGGAGACACATTGGGCCAAGATGGCAGAACATATGGGGCCAGGATGTAGACACATGGGGCCTGGATGGGAGTACATATGTGGGCAGGATGGAGACACATGGGGCTAGGATGGGAGGACATATGAGGGCAGGCTGGAGACACATGGGGCCAGAAAGGGGAGATGCATGGGGCCAGGATAGGAGGACATAAAAGGGGCAGGAGGGAACCACATGGGACCAGGATGAGAGAACATAAGGGGCCAGGATGGGAGAACACATAGGCCCAGGAATGAGACACATGAGGCCAAGAATTAGACACATTGGGCTAAGAATAAGACCCAACGGGGTCAGGAATGAAACACAGAGGAGGCCAGAAATGAGATACAAAGGGCGCCAGGAATGAGACAAAAGGGGGACAGGAATAAAACACAAGGGGGCAGGATGTGGGACATTATTATGGTAGGGATTAATTAAGGGATATTATTACTGCTGTGATGTATTTTATTTTTGAGAATACTATTTTCAGTGTGGGGGTCCTGTTAATGTGCAGGGCAACACAATGTCACTGTTTTCTTCATCTCAACACTATACACAGAGCTCCTGTGTATAATGTCACTGGTGATCACTGCATTATCTGTACACTAAACACTATATACAGAACTCTTGTATATAATGTTACTGGTGATCACTGTATTACCTGCACACTGACACTTTATACAGTGCTCCTGTGAATAATGTCACTGGTGACCCCTGTATTACCTGTACACTGAAACCATACAGAGCTCCTGTAAATAATGTCACTGGTGAGTATAATGCTTCGGTGTATGTCACTGTTGATCACTGTATTACCTGTACACTGACACTACTGTATATACAGAGCTCCTTTGTATAATGTCACTAGTGATAACTGTATTACCTGTACACTGACACTATATACAGAGCTCCTGTGTATAATGTCACTGATAATCACTGTATTACCTGTACACTTACACTATACATTGTATACTATGTACAGAGCTCCTGTGTATAATAACACTTATGGTAATATTAGCATTGTGGGGTTTTTTTTTAAATAATGATCAGTATAGCAGTATTCTGTCACTATATGGTGGAAATATGTGATCTGGTCATGGTGTGGTAGAATTTGTTCTTTGCTTGTGGTATTATTCGGTTACTATGTGGTGGTAATATGTGATCTGGTCATGGTGTGGTGGTGGTGTGTCCCGTGTATGTGGTATTATTTGGTCACTATAGAAAGATTAACCACTCTCTTCTAATTACTATGATGGAATCGGCACTAAGAAATGGAGAGGTTTGACGATGCCCATATCACAGGGCCAAATCAAGACTCTTAGGGCTCGTGTACACAACCAATTATATTGTATGAGGGCTATGCATAGTTTACATAGATAGCACTCGTCCCAATGATATCCTATGGGGCTGTGCACGTCCAATTTTTTTTTCTCGAACCAAGTGGTCCATGGAAAATATCAGTGACATGACCGATTTTTATCTGAGGGCCAGAACAAAATTAGCAATGCAAGTCTATGGGACTGTAAAAAAAAAGTCGGACTGCACTCGGTTGAAATCCTATTCTAGTCCAAACCAGGGATTGGAGAAGCAGGAAGCTCTTCTGCATATTTCTGGTGCATTCTGGGAAGAGGAGAAGAGTCGTCTTAAGCTGATCGATCGCTGGGACTTGCCGGGTCTCGCTGTTTGAGGACATCGCAAAACCAGGGATTGGAGAAGTAGGAAGCTCATCTGCATATTTCCGGTGCATTCTGGGAATAGGAGAAGAGTCGCCTTAAGCTGATCGATCGCTCGGACTTGCCGGGTCTCGCTGTTTGAGGACATCGCAAAACCAGGGATTGGAGAAGCAGGAAGCTCATCTGCATATTTCCAGTGCATTCTGGGAATAGGAGAAGAGTCCCCTTAAGCTGATCGATCGCTCGGACTTGCCGGGTCTCGCTGTTTGAGGACATCGCAAAACCACACGCCGTTATAGACTGCATCAGCAATAGCAATATGGAAGAGAAGAAAATCCACATGGTCACCTGCAACACATGCTACATGTTTACGGATCTTCCGGCCCAAAAACTCAACTTTACCTGTCAGAAGTGCAAACTTGTTGCCCTCTTAGAGGAAAAGGTGCAGGGACTGGAAGAAAGAATAGCAACATTGAAGGTAATTAAAGAACATGAGGACTTCTTGGATGAAGCAGAAGCAACCATTCAGGATACGGAAAGTGAGAAAAGCTTCAGAGCACATACAGAGGCTGAAAAGTGGAGCCAGGTGACGAAAAGAAGCAAACGGATCAAGTGGTCATCACCACCCACACTGCTTAGCAACCAATATGAAGCCCTCATGCTGGAGAACGAAAATGGCACAGCTCAGGATGATACCGTATCTACAAGAGAAGACACACTATCAACAAAAGAAGTTACTCTGTCAACAAAAGCGGAAACAAATGACACTCAAAAACACTCACGAGCAACAAACAGTGCGTCCGGAAAGAAAAGTGGTAGTTATGGGTGACTCACTACTAAGAGGCACAGAGGCAACTATCTGCAGGCCGGACATAACCGCACGAGAAGTATGCTGCCTCCCAGGAGCAAAAATCAAGGATGTGGCCAAAACAGGATACCAACTATCCTCAAATCCAAGGATGACTACCCTTTCCTACTGATACATGTAGGCACAAACGACACAGCAAGAAATGACCTACCAACTATCTGCGAAGACTTTGAAATTCTGGGGAAGAAAATAAAGGAACGGAACGTACAGGTTGTTTTCTCATCAATCCTCCCAGTCTCTGGCCATGGCATCAGAAGATGGAATAGGATACTAGAGGTGAACAACTGGCTACGACGGTGGTGCAGGCAGCAAGGATTTGGATTCTTGGACCATGGTGTGAATTACCTCTACGATGGACTTCTCGCAAGAGATGGGATACACCTCACAAAACCTGGGAAACACATTCGCCAGAAGACTTGCCACACTCATCAGGATGGCTTTAAACTAGAAGAAGAGGGGATCGGAGGAAAAACAGAAGACAAGAACATGCAGCAGAAGGACAAACTAATCAAGGATACTAGATGTGGTAAAGAGGACCCAAGACAGGGTACTCAGAAGGAAGCTAAGAAAAAGGAAGCAAAACTTCTTTCCTGCATGCTGACCAACGCAAGAAGCCTGACCAGTAAGATTGAAGATCTGGAGTTGGTAATGTATGAGGAAAAATACGACATAGTAGGAATAACTGAGACATGGTTAGACGACAGCTATGACTGGGCAGCTAACTTGCAAGAATATGATTTGTTTAGGAGGGATCGTAAAAAAGGAAAGGGGGTGGAGTCTGTCTATATATAAAGTCCACTTTAAAGCCCACAATAAGAGAAGATATACAAGAGGGAAATGAAGAGGTGGAGTCTCTATGGGTGGAGATACAAGGAGGGAAAAGTAATAAAATCCTCATAGGGGTTTGTTATAAGCCACCAAATATAACAGAAACTACTGAAAATGTATTATTGAAACAAATAGACAAAGCAGCAAATCAAAATGAGGTGATTATTATGGGGGACTTCAACTACCCCGACATAGACTGGGAAACTGAAACCTGCGTATCTCAGAAAGGAAACCAATTTCTGTCAGTGACCAAGGATAATTATCTGTCACAACTTGTGCAGGGCCCAACTAGAGGGACAGCCCTTCTGGACTTAATTTTAAGCAACAGGCCAGATAGAATAACAGAAGTACGAGTCGATGGTACCTAGGGAACAGTGACCACAATATAATACAATTCCACTTGTCCTTCAGTAAGGTGCCCTGGAAGGGGTTCACGAAAACGCTGAATTTCAGGAAAGCAAAGTTTGATCAGCTTAGAGAGGACCTTTGCCAAATTGATTGGGACAATGTCCTCAAAAATAGGAGCACAGAAAATAAATGGGAAATATTTAAATCAGGTTTACACACCCACTGGGAAAGCTTGGGCTAGGGGAAAATGTGTGTAGATGGGTAGGTAGCTGGCTTAGTGATAGAAAACAAAGAGTGGTTATTAATGGTGCATACTCAGATTGGGCCAGGGTTACTAGTGGGGTACCACAGGGTTCTGTATTGGGCCCCCTACTATTTAATATATTTATTAATGATCTAGTGGATGGCTTACACAGTAAAACATCAGTATTTGCAGATGATACAAAACTATGTAAGGTAGTTAACACAAAGGAGGACAGTTTGCAACTACAGACAGATTTGAGTAAATTGGAGAATTGGGCTGAAAAATGGCAAATGAGGTTTAACACAGATAAGTGTAAGGTTATGCACATGGGAAGGAGAAACTGATGCTACAATTACTTACTAAATGGGAAACTGCTGGGGAAATCAGACATGGAAAAAGACTTAGGCATCTTAGTCAATAAGAAGCTAAATTGGAGTGCCCAGTGTCAGGCAGCTGCCACCAAAGGAAATAGGGTCATGGGATGCATTAGAAGAGGTCTGGGGACATGAGATGAAAACATAATTCTCCCTCTGTACAAATCACTCGTCAGACCACACTTGGAGTATTGTGTGCAATTTTGGATGCCGGTGCTCAAGAAAGACATTACTGAACTTGAAAGGGTTCAAAGGCGGGCTACTAAAATGATAAATGGAGTTGGTTCACTACAATACCCAAAAAGGTTATCAAAATAAGGTCTATTTACTCTAGAAAAGAGAAGACTTAGGGGAGACCTAATATATATGTACAAGTATATCAGAGGGCAATACAGAGATCTCTCCAATGAACTGTTTGTACCAAGGACTGTGAGAAGAACAAGGGGGCATTCTCGTCGTTTGGAGGAAAGACAATTTCTGCACCAGCATAGAAGAGGGTTCTTCACGGTAAGAGCAGTGATGCTCTGGAATTCTCTTCCTGAGGAAGTGGTGATGGCCAACTCACGGAATGAATTTAAGAAAGGAATGGATGCTTTTCTTGTGAGTAACAGTATAGAAGGTTACGAATAACATAATATTATAGGTAGATGGTTGACCCAGCTTAAGGGATGGATTTTTTTTTTCCTATGGAGAAAATTGGCTTCTACTCTGTGGGTTTTTTGCCTTCCCCAGGATCAACAATGCAGAACAGCTGCACTAAAAATAGGCTGAACTAGATGGACATAAGGTCTTCCTTCAGCCTTCAAAACTATGTTATTATGTTAGTCCGATTTTCACGGGCTGACAGAATGGAGAGGGTGGAGAAGCTTTTTTTTCTCTCCACCTCAGAGAAAAACTGATGCCACTCTGAATAATCGGACTGTTTTTCTCGGATCAAGAGAAAATGGTCGTGAGATCCTATCCTTATTGGCCTTCCACTTGTAATAAACCAGAGTAAATCTCCTATGAACAGAAAAAGACAGATGATCTAAAAGAACAGCAGACCATGAAACCTGCAATGGCCACTTTAACCGTGCTGTAGGATGCGCGCGTGTTGATGAAATAGACGTTGTGCCGCCTTTGTATCCTAACATCTAGTGCATTGTTAGCAGTGTACTTCATAGATAATAACTGAAGGATGAGCAGAATGAAACATTTGAAATGCCGCATGAATGACCAACAGAAGTGCAGATGCTTTGTAGCTGCGCTTAATGTCAGGGAAGGTCACTTTTCTTTTTTTATTTAAAAAAAAATTCTATATTTTCAGTGTAAAGGAATCTTTGTTATGTTGAAATTGAGAAAATTGATAAAGCAATGATGATAATAACTAGCCGAGGAAGCTAACTAAGCGCAGTCCTCTGCTACAGCCCCATAGCTAGCAAGTGAAGGGGTAGCATGCATGTATGATCAGTGCTCTATCACGAGACTAGGACCACTAGTATTGTGATCGCTGGAGGTCCCAATGGTGGATCACTAGGTTTCTTACATTTATCGCCCATTCTGTGGAAACAAGATGAATGTTTTTCTTAGTCCAAACCTCTTTAATGAGCTCCAAGTGTCTCTACTCCCCTATTTGGTACCTTCGGAGTCTTGTCTCATGCCGGTGTGAATGGGGGGAATGGCACATACAGTACTTGTTCTGTTCTATTCACCATTTAACATTCTTTACTGTATAATGATTTGTACATTATATAAGGCAAAACGGAAAAGAGAAGAAAAAAATGCAATCTCTCACCATACTTCCCTGTTGCTTTTAGAAGTAAATAAATAATAAAAAAAAATGATGTTGAGTCCTTCCTATCTATATATATAATTGCCTTAAATTGTCCATCATCCACTTCCGTCTGGATGTCCCCGAATCCCACAATCCACCGCGCCGACCGGAAGTACGCCGACCGCTATTTTGGAACACCCAAGTGATGCCGCTCGGATCCAGGATGCCGCTGCGATCCTGAACGCCGCTGTAATCCCGACCGCCGCTGGGATCCCAGCTGCCACTCAGATCCAGGCCACCGCTGCGATCCCAACCGCCGCTGGGATCCAGGCCGCCGCTGCGATCACAAGGCTGTGAAAGGGATGTAATGAGGGGGTATAACGAGAGGGGAGTAATGAAGGGGGTATAATGAGAAGGTGTAATGAGGGGGTGTAATGAGAGGGTGTAATGAGGGGGGAGTAAAGAGAAGGATGCTGCCACCGGACCCCCGCCAGGACCCACCGCCTGACTACACGCGCCGGATCCCGCCGCTGAATGCCCACCGACCTCTGTGGAGTCACAGCCGGCAGGAAAGACCGCAGCTTGAGGCCTGTGCTGGAGATTGGGTGCGGCCACCCTCTGGTGGCGCTGCACACCATCTCCAGCACAGGTCGCAAAACGCCGTCTTTCCTGCCGGCTGTGAGAGGGGTGTAACGAGAGGGTGTAATCTCTACAGAAAAGTCCTTTATTAAAAAAAAATAAAAAATAGACACCCTTTTTCAACATTTCAGCAATTTATTTCCTAAAAAATCCCAAGCCAGACTGCTGTAGGCCAATGTATCCGCCCTAACCCACATCGATGCCCCACGACAAGCCCCATCCAAAATTTCCAGGATATGGAACCACGTTCAGACAACAGGGCTTCATAGGCTGTCACACCAGCTACACACTTCTGGATCTCGCAGTGCCCTGCGATAGCTGGCAGTGTCTGTGACTGGCGGTGAAGTCAGTAAGGTTACCATCGGTCACAGATGCTGTTTCCCACGCTGTGACACAGCGTCTGTGACCAGCGGCCACCTTCCTGATGTCACTGCTTGTCAGCCGGCTCTTACGATTTCCCCAGCATGAGAACCAGCAGCGACTGCTACAACATATCAAGCTTTGTTCTTTGAACGAGGCTTCATAAGTTGGAGAAGTTGAAGTGGTGATCATGATGCCATGGACTACATCAGACTTGCGTGGGACCTTTACTTTCTAATAAATGAGTAAATGAAATGAATTGTCAAGGAGTGTTTTTTTTTAATAAAGGACTTTTGTGTGTGTTTATATGTTTTTAGATAACTCAACTACCAGTTAAGCAGATGTAAATACTTAATGAATATTCACTACTTCCCTCGCCCTTCCCTCAGAAGGGAAAAATGAATATTCATTTTACCTTCTGATTTCAGAGGTCAGTGGGCCGAACATCGGGTCCTCGAGTCTTAGATCCGATGAAGCGATTCGGGCCGGCCAATCAAAGTAATGCCAGTAGCCAACATGGCTATGGCATTACTGTGTATGGCGGCAATCCTTGCATGTTGGCTATCTAACAGCTGCAAAATATGTGGGACAGGGACTCAATCATTCCACTCGAGCACCCCCAATGCTTGGCCAAGCTCACTCTTCACTAATCTTCTGTCCTCCTTTAATGACCAAATGGACAATTCACCCTGATCGTTTGATAATCAACAGAAAAGGCTAAAGATTTAAAATCAAAGTTAGAAAAACCTTTTTTTTTTAGAAAAAATTCACAAACTACATAATGCCAATAACACGGAAAAACATTGTAGACTGCAGCATTTTACATCACGTCGTTCAATGCGTCGTTGAAAACCTCGAAACCTCACCAGTTCAATATCCTTATCACTTGTAAAAATACAGCTAAGATTAGCAGATCTTCTCCAGCACTAAACCTGTGACTGTCAGAACCACACTGACAAAATCATTCAATGAAATGAGATTTCTGTGACTTGTAACTGCTGAGGAACTTTCACTGACACTATGCCAGTCGATATCCTATTTAGTACACCTTTTATTATATCACCGCGTATAGAAGCCCAGGCCATATTTATATTATTGATGGTGTTACATTTTCTACTGTCAGTGCATTTCATAAAAATTGAAGATATACTCTCGAATGTTACAGTGCTGCACTTGTCAAGGAAGCAAAGTTGACAGTCTCAATACAGCAGTGCTGAGTTTGACATCTATATTTGGCAAAACCCATTGCATAAAAGGTCATATAATGAAATCAATAAAACTATGGCTGAATTCCCTTTTTTTCTTTATTCCACTATTACAGAAAAAAATACAAATCAAACATTAACTCCCTTATATGTGCCCTAAAAATATTCAAAAAAATCTTGTCTTGCAAAAAACAAGTTTACTACCAGAGATGAACAGATCGATCAGCAGAGGATTGAGTTCAAGTCAAATATCTTGAAATTTGCAGTTCTATGTAAATTCAAACATTTTGAGAAACTTGTCTGGCACCATTTCCCACACTGCTGAAGCATCAGAAGCGGGCTAATGCCATTTTGTGTTTCTGTGTAGCCTCCCCAAAATGCTATCTATCAGATATCATACCTTGTACAGTGGTGGTCAGTACCGGGGCCATCACAAATCAGTGGTGCTCTGAGGCAGGGGAGCACAGTTTGTACGGAAGAGTACCATCTACAAGGACAATAGCTCAGTCTCTCTCTTCAGTAGAGTGTAAGTTCTTATGGTAAACAGAGTTCTCTATCTCTCCTGTAGAGTGTAAGTTCTTATGGTCAGCAGAGTCCTCTCTCTCCTGTAGAGTGTAAGGTCTTATGGTCAGCAGAGTCCTCTCTCTCCTGTAGAGTGTAAGTTCTTATGGTAAACAGAGTTCTCTATCTCTCCTGTAGAGTGTAAGTTCTTATGGTCAGCAGAGTCCTCTCTCTCCTGTAGAGTGTAAGTTCTTATGGTCAGCAGAGTCCTCTCTCTCCTGTAGAGTGTAAGGTCTTATGGTCAGCAGAGTCCTCTCTCTCCTGTAGAGTGTAAGTTCTTATGGTAAACAGAGTTCTCTATCTCTCCTGTAGAGTGTAAGTTCTTATGGTCAGCAGAGTCCTCTCTCTCCTGTAGAGTGTAAGTTCTTATGGTCAGCAGAGTCCTCTCTCTCCTGTAGAGTGTAAGGTCTTATGGTCAGCAGAGTTCTCTCTCTTCTGTAGAGTGTAAGCTTTTATGCTCAGCAGAGTTCTTTCTCTCTCCTGTAGAGTTTAAGCTCTTATAGTCAGCGGGGTCCTCTCTCTACTGTATGATCATGGGAGTCATCTCTCTCCTGTAGAATGTAATCTCTCACGGTCAAGGAGATCCTCTTTCTGTAGAGCTGACATGGGCAAACTGTGGCCCGCGGACCACATCCGGCCCTCTGGCTGTTCCAGTCTGGCCCGTGGACTGAGACAGCTGAAGTGCTGAAATAGTGACCCATGGGTCGCACCATGCCCTCCCCCACCTACCGCCCATCCACTACCACCACCTGCTGTCACTGCTATCTGCATCCACAGGATGCAGACAGAGGTGAATACATTGGTGGAGGATGGGGCCGTTGGCTACATCTTCCACCAATCAGCGTGTGAGACAGCAGACACAATTACATCATATCATCGCACTGCTGAGACTCAGCGCAAAGGAGACAGAAGCAGGGGAATGGTAGCGAGGAGAGTATGTGGTGTTGTTTTCATGTGTATGGGATACTTGTATGCATATATGAGGCTATGCGGGGCTCACATTGTATAGATGGAGGCTATGTGGGGCTTTTGAGTTTCAAAAGTTCCGCTCATTTCTAGTAGCTGAACATAAAAATATAAAAAAGTTATAACTGACAGAATGCTGTTTCCTTTGCTGTCAAAATTGGCTTTGTCCAATAGGTTTCAGTAGTTCTGTCCAGTCTGAATGTCAAATGGTTAAAGATTAATAGCTTTGTCCTTAAACATGACGACACCAAAGTTTTTCAGCTGAAGTCCAGAGAGATTGGAGGAGTCTAGGGAAGCAACAGAATCCATGGATAATTAATTTCAAGCTAAACAGATAGAGTCCAAGAAAGAAGAGCAACTGCTCTAAAATTTAGATGAGTTACAGACTTAAATGGGATCTTAATATTGATGACTTATCCTTAGCATATATCTGATTGATGCAAGTCCAACTCTTGGTATCCCTACTGATCAGCTGATCAAAGGTGTGGCACAGCACCATATATTGTGTAGTGGCTGGGAATGGTACTGCAAGCTCTGCTTCTTCCAAATCAATGGAATAATGCTGGTCTCCATTCTGTTCTGAAACTTGTATTACGCGTTACCGCTCAACACTGCGGCTGTTTCTCTGTTATCTTTCCCTATATGAAATGAAAGCGCTGAGGTCATTAGAAGATAGTCGATTTCATTAGGCAAACATACTCTCGGCTCACCATCTACCCATTCTCCACTGATACCTGTGTCTATTAAATTTGTTTTCCATAACAGAGCACACACATTGGACACACATAATCAGTTTAAGACTCGCTATGAAATTCTAAATTATATTGATGTGCTTCATAAACTTTGCATGATTTTATCAAATGAGATTATTAGCGGGAATTAAATGAACATTTCAGCACTACCTAAGAATTAAAGAAGTAAGCATGTGTTCACGTCCCAGGGCTCGCCAGGTAACCTGTGGCTGTCCAGCTGTAGAGGTAAATAACTGGCTGGAGAAGCCTGCGGAGCTCTGTAGTCCTCAACAACTGGAGAACCAGATGGATCTTAAGACTGATTAGCTTGGTTGACTAGTTTCGTGACCACTTCAATTTGTCGAAAACGAAGGATTGTGTTGACTCAGGGTACTCCTAGCCCCCATTCGGCCACATTCCGCTTACTTGTGCTGATGTTTAGAAATGGTCCACTAAATTTAATTTCTTCTTGTTCGGCATCAGGGATGTGTTGACACATTGCATACAACTGAATAAAGAAGGGTCAAGAAGCAGAATAATGAGGGTATCTCACGTGTGAACGCGCTGAGCTGGCAGGAGATGATGTCACAGGTCAGATCTTTATTTTTAAAAAATGTGACATCGCAAAAAATATTGATGACTGGTCAACCTAGCGTAAAGATTAAACAGAACTTGGCAAGGAGGACCGTATATGTTCCAAATAGACTATGTTTGTATTTTGCGGATATAGCAAAGTCTACTCTTATTACATTTTGACACTTACCTAGTGAAGCAGAGGTGTGCAAACTTTTACATCATCGGAGCTACATTTGATTAAAAAAATGACAAATTAATATTTTAGTTTGAAATTTGATATACTGGAATTCTATCACTTATCGAGGATGTCTGTGATATTTTCAATATAGACGTATCGTGATTAGCGCTGCTATGGCGAGACATAGAAATGAGAGTCAGGAGCCACATGTGTCATCGGAGCCAGTGATAGAGGTTCACTGTAAGGGTGTGTGCACAGGGTGCGGATTTTGCTGCGGATCCGCAGGCATTGTACAGTACAATGTTATCCAATGGCTTTTTAAAACCTCAGTGCACATGCTGCAGATTTTTCCACGTGGATTTGCTGTGGTTTTAAATCCGCAGCATGTCAATTCTTTCTGCGGATTCCGCAGCGATTTGACACCTGTTCCATTGTACAGTTGTCAAAACGCAGGGGAAAACTGCAGGCAAATCTGCAGGTCATTTTACCTGCGGATTTACCTGCAAATCCGCACGGAAAAATCTGCAGCTGAATCCGCACTGTGTGCACTCACCCTAATAGGGCAACTTCAACTATCACCATGAAACCAAGAAAAACCTTACTAAGATTTAAGGACCTGAATCTTCATTGCATTTGCACCACTTTTTTATCTAATTATTGGTGTTTTGCTTCCTGTTTTTCATATTTGTCTAATTTTTCTTTTAATTTGTGATTTTTTTTAAAGCCCATTTTATGTGTTCATGTGTTTGATATTTTTTTCACGATCACCATATTAGGCGGAGTTTGGGGTTTCCAAATGTTTTCGACTTATTCATGAACTTTTTTGAAAGTTACAAAATTTGCTGCAAAATGTATTCCAGCTGTAGTGGTTTTATTGATGCCAATTAGTTCGCGGCATTTTATAAAACCGTGACTTTTTGTTTTAGAAAATCGTAAAAACAAGCCAAAGACTAATTTAGAGAGCATTTTGGATTTTGTGCAAAATCGAAGCTGCAGACGATGAATCTGAACCTAAGTATCAACTGTATCAATGGTCGTTTGATTGGATAGTTCGGGTCTCAACGTGAGGTAGGTAAACTGCTTCCTACTTCCTGTTCCTTTAGGAAGAATTTTCAGCGCTCACATTATCATCAGAGACAGGATCACAGTAACTATTAACTAGAGGTGAGCTTCACGTATCCCCAGACCAAGTGCGAACTGGTTGTGAACAGGACCTGCATAAATTTTCTTACACTTGAGGATTCCAAGCTCAGCTTATGACTAGCTGGGCTGGTAAGACACAACCTGCAAGCCACACAAATGACGTCACACCAGGCTGGCGAATCCAACACCAAGCCAGAGAACATGGAAGCTCAGGAAATTCAAGCAGCTCCTGTCCATGGCCAGAGAGAACCTACCTGGATTGTGAAGCTGGGTTGTGTGAAGGGATCCACTCATCTTTATTGATAACACCTCAACCCACAGCTCGCAACACAAGATCCAGCAATTACAATAATAGATGTCACTGCTCCGCCTGCTCCACTCCCTTCACAATTACTTTTGCACACGCTGATTAGATGCTACAGTACAAAAGCTACGGTTACAGTCTGTTCGTTGTGGTTAATGTACATGTGCATTTACTGAACGAACAGGAAGTGTGAGTCTAAAATAGTCCCAATGGCTAGTGTGAAAATGGCAGGATAAAAAAATGAACTTATCGAAATATGAAAAGTAAACAAAAAAATTACCCAAAATTTGTAAAAAAATAAAGTTTTCTGATAAAACATTTAATATAATAGAATAAATATTTTAAGAATGACATTATCATTATTTTATTTCTTTTCTCACTTTTTCACTTTTTAACGTTTATCCTAGTGTTTCCCGCGTGCAGCAAATGTCGTCTTCAGTAGCCATAACTTTTCATATCTTTTTCCAGAGTGTTTCATTTGTCTGTCGAAGTCGTCTAATAGCACAAGACACACTCTGGATAGTTTCCCAAAGGAATAACAGATATCTCAGCACTGCGCTTTTTTAATTTTGCAAAGTGCTCGGGTCTTTATAATTTACTTAATATAGATATTTAATGTACTGCAGTTTACCGAGCAAATTACATTAAAAGTATTTTAAAGTTACAATAGGAGTTTGCCTCTGGTTACTTGCTCGTATGATTTGATTATCAAGATAAAAGCGGGCAGACAGTGAGGTCCTGATGTATGTGGCTGAAGATATTAGATATTAGACCGTAATCAGCCGCAAAGCAGACAAGACTGAGATTGCCGCTTACACATGTTGGGAGTCGTTTGACGTGATCTTGCAGAAAAATGGAAGATGACCCACAATTTTCGAGAACTTCTACAAAATTTTAACCCCTTTGCAAGAGACAGACCTCGCCGACAGAGATATGGATATGGTGACGTGGGAAATGAGCAGTAGGGTTGGGCATTGTCCAAGTACGGACTGGGGCTGAAATTCAGCCCTGGCATTTGAAATCATACAGGCACATGATGTCCCACCCTGGATGGAGTAAAGGAAGATTTACTATAAAACCAATATTTCTAATGATACCCGTAGCCTGCTTGGGTAAGTGACGGAGTCAGCTACTTTGTGCTCCATCACAACTCTTAACAGTATGGGTGTCTTGAGGACACGGATTCTGTTAACAAGGTAGCAGACAAGGCAGCTCACGACCAGACAGGCCCTTCTGGCATATGCCAGAATTGCCAGATGGCCAGTCCGGCCCTGGAATTGTCCTTACACAACAACTTGGTGAGGTTGCTTACTTTATGTCACTCATGACTATGGTATTGGCGAACTTCAACTCATTAACCCCTGATAATGACATCCCCTCATTACCTTACCCATTGATATTGCCACACCAAATATTGCTTGATAGTAGAAAAAAATGGTCATGGTCTCTTTATTAAATAATATTTAAAAAAAAGTTACTTAAAAATTTTTCAAAATGATTAAAACAATTTGCATAAATAATAGAGAGGGGTTGATCTTTTTAAAATTTGAATTTACCGACTTCGACAAGTTTCTCCCAAAAATTTGATTTGCGATGAATACATTTGTGTGAATCTCAATACTGGAAAGCTTATGATTGCGTGTAAAATATATAAGGAAGAGAGGAAAGAGAAAACCTTGCTGACCATAAGAGGCAAGATCCCCGGTCTCTCTACGCTTAGTTGTGGTGACAACTCTGTCCAGGTTACTGTAGTCCTCAATGTATTTTACAACTGTTCTGCACCCACAGGAACAAGCAATAAAAACAGTGAACACTACCGGATGTGCTGCCATACCACTGATGACCTTTAAGAGGACCTGACACCACATTAGAAGCGACCAGTTTTTGCTCTTATTCTATACCTGCCACTCCCCAGAGTATTTGTCTTTTTTGTTTTTTTAAAATCCATCCAGGTCCAAGAGATATAGAGCTTTTATTTAGTGCTAGATTTTACAGCCTTTAGCACTGGGGAGTGGCTCACAGGATTCTCTGGGGCGTGTCATTAGGCTATTTTGAATAAGTACCCTGTAAGCCACACCTTCTTAGCAAAGACCATAAAAATAGTACTTAATTATTATTATTATTATACATTTTTATAGCGCCATTTATTCCATGGCACTTTACATATGAAAAGGGGAAATATAGACAAGTACAATAAACATGTGTAAGACAAGGGACACACAAGTACAGAAGGAGAGGGTACCCTGCCCGCGAGGGCTCACAGTCTACAGGGATGGGTGAGGATACAGTAGGAGAGGGTAGAGCTGGTTGTGCGGTGGTTCAGTAGACCGAGGATCATTGCAGGCTGTAGGCTTGTCAGAACAGGTGGGTCTTCAGGTTCTTCTTGAAGGTTTCCGTTGTTGGTGAGAGTCTGATGTGTTGCGGCAGAGAGTTCCAGAGTATGGGGGAAGCACGGGAGAAGTCTTGTATACGTTTATGGGAAGAAGAGATAAGGGGGGGTGTAGAGAAGGAGATCTTGAGAGGATCGAAGGTTGCGTGTGGCTTAGTACCGGGAGACCATGTCACAGATTTATGGAGGAGACAGGTTGTGGATGGCTTTGTATGTCATGGCTAGGGTTTTGAACTGAAGCCTCTGGGCAATAGGAAGCCAGTGAAGGGCCTGGCATAGGGGGAGGCTGGGAAATAGTGGGGAGAGAGGTTGATTAGTCGGGCAGCAGAGTGTAGGATGGACTGGAGTGGTGCCAGAGTGCTAGAGGGGAGGCCAGAGAGTAGGAGGTTGCAGTTCCATGTTTCTGGAACTGTATTGTGGATTTACAAAACAAAAATTGCATACTCAGAGGACAGCGGAAATGAGAGCATAAAGTGGCCTCTTGTGACCTAGTGAAAAATGCTCTTTACAACTCCCTTTAATAATTGAATTTTATGTCTTTTAACACACAGGCTACAACAAATGTAGTAGATGATACAATAACCCATACCCTATTACTATTATTTTTTCAGAACTAGAGGGTGGGCTTTTCACGGGTACAAGAGTCTACTGTAATTGCGGCAATCACTGCTCGATTCTCTTTGAGCCTAACTCATCCCTTTTCTACCACCTATATCCTATCACTGGTTAAGTTTACCCCAGTCCTCACCCATCTTCAGTGTATACCTTACACTAATTATCCCCATGAAAACTCCTTTCAAGTCCATCAATGCCTATTTCCACGAAATGATGAGCCTGATCTGTCTCTCTTTTACTGCACATCGGCCAATGCAGGCCATGGTACAGATATGTTCTAGCACCCTAAGGTTCCTTGAACACAGCAACAATGAGCCGTTACTTTTTTAAAACATGGCAGGCAAACTCATCTCAATTTGTGTAAAAATGTTCTACAAAACAATTAATATAGCTAAGCCAAATTATATAATTGGGAAATCTGACTTTATGCTTTACCTGTCTCTTCACCAAGCTTCTTTGAAGCAGCAAAGACATTAGGGATTCCCAACTACTGGAAACATATTTAGTGGTTCCTCTGAAGTAGGTTGGGAAAAAATTAGATCCATGGGGTTGAGATGTAAAAATTTAAAAACTGCACAGGATGCACATAGGAAAACAATTTTGAGTTGAAAATGATGACATTTTTGTTCAATAACAATGGCGCAGAATATAGTCCCATGCCAAGGGTAAAATAAGTGTGCATGTGCTGAGATGGCATTAAGCTCACTTCTTGACTCAGAAGTTATGTTCTGGAGTGTAAAAATCCATTCCTGCAGCCAAGATTGTACATAGAAATCATGAAGCCAAAAGCAAAAGTTTAAAGTGGGGCTCACCCCAAAGAAAGTTATTCGGCAGACTAGGCGGTGTCACGGGGAATAGGTGCAGTCACAGAAGCGCATACCTTCCTATTTTTAAAGGCATCGAGAGTGACATGAATTGTTTGCTCACACACTTTAATACCTCTTTCAAGGCCTCCTTACAGTAAGATACCCCTCTATACAGTATGATCCTCCTACAATGAATTCCCCAACACAACTTGCCCCCACAGTACATCCCACATGTACAGTATAATAACCCCACAATACGATGCCTCCACAGTACTTTCATCACAGTGCGATGTCCCATAGTGCCCCATCACAGTATGATGCCCCCACAGCACATCCAACACATTATGATGTCCTCCCAAGTGCTCCTAATATAGTATGATGCCCCCAAAGCACCCCCAACACAGTATGATGCCCGCTCAGTGCTCCCTATATAGCATGATGTCCCCAAAGGACCTCCAACACAGTATGATGCCCCCACAACAAACCCAACACAGTATAATGTCCCGCTCAGTGCTCCCATTATAGTATCATGCCCCCAACACAGTTCTTTCACAGCACACCCACCACAGTATGATGCCCCCTTCAGTTCTCCTAAAATATTATGATGCCCCTGAAGCACCCCAACACAGTATGATCCCCCACATCACCCCCAACACAGTATGATTCTCCCACAGCTCCCTCAACACAGTATGATGCCCCCACAGCATACCAACTACAGTATGATGTCCCCCTCAGTTCTCCTAATATATTATGATGCCCCTAAAGCACCCGCAAAACAGTATGATCCCCCACATCACACCCAACACAGTATGATGCCCCCACAGAACACCCAATACAGAATGATGCCCCCCTCAGCTCTCCTAATATAGTATGATGCCCCTAAACACCCAAACACAGTATGATGTCCCCCACATCACACCCAACACAGTATGATTCCCCCACAGCTCCCTCAAAACAGAATGATGCCTTCACAGTGGCTCACCTAAAGTTCCTTTACACACATTATGAATCTCCACAGTGTCCCCCAACATTGTACTGACTTACAAAAGAAAAAAAAAAGATATTCACCCAGCCCTATTCCCCCAATGTGCTGTTCCAGTCTGTGATGTGTGTTTGCACTGAGTCTGAAGATGTAGATTCAATAGAAAATGAGAAGCCAGTAATGGGGTAATGATGGAGTGCATTGCCATTTGTCACCAGGTCTCCCCAGCTCATGAGCCCCATAGCGGAACATGGTCTGATGCCATTGGCGTTATGCCACTGCTTATAGCCTGCAGATTTCTTATCTGTCTCTTATGGTACCACAGGACTAAGTCCTCATAGAGCATGCCCACAACTCACTCCCATAGAAGTCAATAGGTAATTTTATCTGCCATAATCATGTAACGCCATAATTTAGAAACTATCTCCGAGTGTCTGACCTATACTTGTGGCCTCCACAGTTCTTACCAGTTTCTTACAATCTCACTGGATTCTCATTCTACGGATTAGCAGAAAAGTGGGATTTTGCATGTATTTGCTTATTAAAAAAAGGTCCTACATTTCCAGTTAAATACTTTGCTTGCGTCAAAGCTCCAGGATGAGAAACATGATGTAACAGATGTATATCAGACTGGTTGAAGGTGACCCTCCCATTTATTTATTTGCTTTTCTTTTAAAGTAATGAAGGATACACAAGCTCACTTTATATTATTCCATTTTTTAAGAAAATTTTAACGAAACAGTTGTTGGCCGCCTGACGCGGTTTAGTCAAGTCGATCGTTTCTATACATTTCATGCTTGTCTTTCTGGAAGGAACGTTCTTATCTGAGAACTATTGGACCACATATGTGTTTTTGGTTTCTTTTTTTTTTAATTGCATCCTATAAAAGAGAATCTCGTAGCTTGGCATCTCCAGACTTGGTAATTAGCTGCGAGATGTCGGCTCTATAGCCCGTTGTTTTATTGTATTGCCTCTTTTCAGTTTGATACTCTGGGGCATTTGCAGTCAGCTCCCTCATAAAATGTATGTTGAGATTTGGAAGTGACATGTTTAGTAGTCATGGCAACACAGATTCACTTCAATCAGGATTTCCTAGTTGCTCATTTTCACGCTTTTATTGTAAAAAAAAAAAATAAATCAACCATCATTCCCAGAAATGTCTTCTTTTTTTTTTTTCTTTCTTTTGTACTTACCGTCGAGTCATTTTTATTTAGGAAGTGGTTCTCAGGATTTCGATCTCTTGTTCGTTTTCCAAAAATTTACAAAGTGTATTACTCTTTTCTTGTTTCTACAAAATGAGGAACACATTTTACAAATTTTGGAAAACAAGAGATCAAAATACCAAGTACAAATTAAAAAAAAAATCTGGGAACGATGGTTGTATATCTGAAGACGCAAACTTCTCCTCTGTCGGTCTTCATTTTTGATCCTCTTTTCATCCGTTCCGTTTGGCATGGTCATTTATAAATGGCCTACAACCATCAGCCTTCTACTCTCAGGTATGAGATCACAAGTTGGACATCTGTATTTCTTGTCTTTGCTATATATAAAAAAGAAAAATCTAAAAGAGCAATACATGGATATCGCCTACACCGAGGAACCTGACCATGATATTAACTTGGCTTATCAGACCTTTCATGTTGAAGACCTAAATAACCAGTTCTAGTTAGGAGGAGTAAGGGGTATGCAACATCAGCTAGCCTTCTATAATCATCCAATCGCTGATAACTATTCTATAAACGTAAAATAATTCAAGATTTTATAGGGTTTTTCTAGTGTTATGATGAACCCCCGGATAGGTGTTATTCACTTGTCCTGGCTCCAGCACGAGATTCTCCATCCTCAAACTCTGGTGCTGGCTCCCTCTGCTCCTGTGCGATTCGGGTCACCTCCAATGTCACAGTCCTACACCGTTTTAGGTCAGCCTGCTCCCAAAGTATTCAGGTAGTTGGTGTCCACGCCGGCCTACTTCACTTGGCTCTGCTTCGCCCAACAAACCCAACTCTGCCATTACGTTGAGACTTTGCTGCTTCTAGCTCACAGTGTGTCTTCTAAACAAACCTAGCGCTGGCATACTATTGTGATCTACTTCGTAACTTCCAAGTTTATCTTTCACATCCAGTTCTGCATATACAGCTTTACTGTTCCATGTTGAGCCACATACCAGCCAACATATCCAGTCCTGCTGTTTCATGATGTTCCATGTGACATCCTACATATCCAGCATATCAGGTTCCGCTGCTCCTCGCTGCACCGACACCTCTGTCCGTGCTGCACATCCAGACTAACATCTTAGAGACTCTACCTCACCAGGTGAGTCATTAGATCGGAACACAACACTCCAGCCAATCAGCATTTATCAGCTCTGACATGGTCCAGATATAATCGGGGTTGGATAAATATTTAAGGCGGCTGTATGAGGGAAGGGAAGGTTGGTGGCATGGATATAGTATATGTCCTTAAGTCACAACTCCAGGCTTTCTTTAAATAAACATATCTGCAAATAAATAAGGATAAATAGACAATTTGCAAATTTATTGCATTTAAAAATTATATTGTCTTATCCCCCCAAAAAATCACTCAAAAGTGCCTGCCGCTTGTAGTCTCCTTTCTGTCTAACTTACTGTCACCTGCCTGTTGTCAAGTGTAATCAGTCTTTTTCAGCAGAGACTCCGAGATGGGTTAGGACCCCTTCACACGTAATGCAATGTTAACCACAGAAAACATTTGGATGCCATCCATGTGGTGTACGTGTTTTCATAGACCTGTAGACTTGTATTGGCCCTTTTCATCCGTCTTGGCAATAAAAAATGGACATGTCGCCATGTGTTTTGCATGGACACATGGCCTGTATTAAAACACAGACATGTGCATGACAGCATAGGTTATAATGGGTACGTGGGGGATCCGTGAAAAACACAGATACCAAAAGTACCAGAAACACGTACGTGTGAAGGAGGCCTTACCGGAAGTGGGAGTGGGTTTTTTGCTTCCCTTATTCTGCTTTCCTATATATCAAACACTATAAAGGAAGACATAACAAGGAGGTGGGTTTTGATTTCAAGTCAGGAAAACCATGGGATAATGGAAGGAACAATGAATATTGGGAAGTATTGGAGAGAAAGTTCCAGCACCTATAATACTGGCATGATTAATGGAAAGGAAGTTCCAGCACCTATAGTAATGGTAGAATGCGGATTAAGAAGAACCACTCCCATACAAAGAAGAGGTGGCTAATTACTGAGCATGAAAGTAGAGGCAAATCCAGGACAACTTAGACTGGTGTGCCCACCAAAAGCAATTTTAACGTGTTGTATGGGATAGGCGCAGCAAGAGCATTTTTTTTCCAGCATTTGTATAAAAGGACAGGTATGCTTTACTTTGTCTCCCCAATCTATGGATGAATACAAGTGTGGGGACTCATATATCCAGTATATAAAAGGTGCAGAAAAGCAGCTTTTAACCTTACATCGCTAGCGTACGTCGGGGATATACAAGCAAACAAGACAGCGTTGCAGTAACCTGTCAATCACTGATGACAATTCACGATTGACAGACTCGTCATTTATTTCCAGCTTGTCATTTCCGTGGTGTCCATGGTTTGTGTTACTTTAGAATCTCATGGAGAACAAGATTTTTTTAAATATTTTTTTTTTTTTTAGTAAAGAAGCCTCTACATAGGCATGTATGAGACAGTAATTATGACTTAAGGCTGAGCTGACATCGTCAGCGAGTTGTGCGCTATCCTACCCCTTATTAACGATGGTAGGTTGTTTGAAGTGGGTGTTTCAAACGTCTTTTCTTAATTATCAGTGTGCCACTGAAGGAAAAGCGCGTGTGGAGTGGATTTGATTTGCTTTGTTTTGATATTTTTCTCTCTTGAAAGTATGTACACAGATCAGAGAGTGAGAGGGGATACAAACCGCCTATTGCATTACCGCCGATCCTCATTTCCATTAAAATGTGTTGACTTTTTCTCGGCAGTTCTTACCCTCCCTGTTCTGTTCTCCTTATTCATTAACTCAAGTAGCTGGGGAACGCATGAGACAAGCGAAACCAAGCGCGCGTCGCTGCATCGCACACACGCCAATGTAATGATTCCTTTTAAGCCGCATACATTTCCGTTGACGCCGTCCTTTATAAAACGCTCTTCATCTCGGCCTCCGTGTGGATTTAGGAGAACAGCGACCGAGAGAGGACACATCATATTTATATTTAAGGGTGTGTTTATTTTTCATTTAACCTCTCTAGGGAATTTAACTTCCAATAATATGATTTTACTTTTGCATTTTTTTTCCTAGCAAAATAAAAATAACGAGCACGTTCAATTCAAAGAAAAAAAAAACTAATGTTAAGAATTCGGGGAGAAAAAATTATGTAGTCGAGTAGACCGGTTAATATAGAAATATAGAATACAGATTAATACAGAAAACTAGTCTGGTCCCCAGTGTATTTGGTTAGAATAACAGCAAAATTGTGTTTTACTCACTATCCCCGGGTCCACCACTGAGTCCCCTGGTGTCTGATATTGGCTGAACCGCTGCTGCGACGTCACTGCGCTCATCCAATAGGACTAAAGCAAAATACTCTTATCTTCCAGTATCGGAAAGTGCAGAACGCTGACCCCATATAGTACAAACTGTCATTACATCAGGAGTATGTCACCACCCAGGATGCCAGAACGCGAGATCCTGAGGAGCATTATTGTCATGAATAATGAAGTTGAGAATAACTCTTTAAAAAAGCCCCTGCAGCTTCCATTGTGACGCTTCTAAGTTCCCCTGATTGGTCTATCTACTTCCTGCTCCATTGGCACAGATATGTGACCACTGCAGCCAATTACTAGCTGCAGCGGTGACTTATTGATGTTGGCAGCAGTCAGTGTTTGGCTCCAGCAATCACATGTCTGCCTGTGCACAGAAGGCAGTACAGAGATCAGTGGAGATCTCGGGAAGCACCAATCATTTTTCACAACTCTGAATGTTCTGTTAAAAAAAAATAAGGATGACACACAAACCCTTTAGGCTGTGTGCACACGCTGCGGATTAGGTGCGGATTCATCCGCGCGGATTTTGTAAAATCCGCAGGTGAAACCGCAGGTCAAAAGACCTGCGGTTTTACCTGCGGATTGCTCTGCGGTTTTGCCCTGCGGTTTTTCATCTCCTCAATGGAGGAGATGGCAAACCGCAGGAGAATCCGCAGAAAGAATTGACATGTCAATTCTTTCTGCGGATTGAAAACCGCAGATAATCCGCGCGGAAAATTCCGCACCGTCTGCATTGCGGTTTTTGATTCCCATAGGGAATCATGGTACTGTACACCGCAGCAAAAACTGCTGCGGGTCCGCAGCGGCCAAAACCGCTGCGGAACCGCAGCAAAATCCGCAGCGTGTGCACACAGCCTTATAGGGATTTTATTACACGAGAAAACATGGCTGGTTTTTTTTCTACAAACAGCACCTCTCTGTGCCTGTGCATGGAATTGCGGATCAGCGATATCTATAACTTTGTATGTAACCCCCCTTCTCATGTACAGCACCATGGAATTAATGGCGCTATATAAATAAATAATAATAATAAATAAAAAAAAATCAGCCCCAATTCAACAGAAAAGAGTGATTAACTGCAATCAGTGGGACCTTTTGGATACCAGAATATTCAGCATTCAGTAGCTGTTCTTCCATCCAGTCTTTCTTTCTTCACTGAATCCTTCCCTTCTGCCTTCCTTTTTTCCTCCTCCCTACTTCTCAACCTCTCACCCATCCTTACTTCCTTCCATTGTTCCTTTTTCTCTTGGCTTCCTTCCTTCATTCCTTTCCATCTTTCCTTCTCTCTCTCTCCCTTCTTCCCCTCCTATCTCACCGCCTTCCTTCCTTTTTTGCTTCCCTCTCTTCCTCCCTCCCTCCCTCTCTTCCTCCCTCCCTTCAGTCTTTCTTTCCTTTTTCTTTCCTTCCTTTTCTCCTTCCATTTCTTTCTTCTTCCCTTCCTACTTCCTTCAGTCCTTCTTCCTTTTTCCTTCCATCCATTTTTATTTCCTTTCTTCATTCTTTCTTTCTTTTTCTTTCTTTCTTTTTTCTTTTCTTCCTGCATTCCCTTTCATCCTTCCTTCTCTCCTTCCCTCCCTCCCCTTCCTTCCCTTCCTGCCTCCTTCCTTCAGTCCTACCTCCTTTCTTTCCTTCCTTCCCTCCTTCTCTCCTTCCCTTCCATTCCTCCTTCCTTCATTCCTTTCCATCTCTTATTCTCTCCCTCCCTTCTTCCCCTCCTCCCTCCCTGCTGTCCTTCTTTCCTTCCTTCTTTGCTTCCCTCTCTTCCTCCCTTCAGTCTTCCTTTCCATCTTTTCTTCCTTCCTTCTTTTCCTTTCATCCTTCCTTCTCTCCCTCCTTCCCTTCTTCCCCTCCTCTCTCCCTGTCTTCCTTCATTGTTTTCCTCCTTTCCTGCCTCCTTCCTTCAGTCTTTCCCCTCCTTTCTTTCTTTCTTTCCTTCACTCCTTCTCTCCTTTCCTCCTTTGTTCTTTCCTTCATTCTCTCCCTCCCATCCTACTTCCTTCAGTCCTTTCTTCTTTTTTCCTTCCTTCCTTTCTTCCTTCCACCCTTCCTAACACTGAGTTTAGATAACACATTAAAAGACACATAAGAGAAACCCCATTTTCACCATGAGATTTTGGAGACATTAATTCACATTGCTTCCGCTGACTTCTTCCCTTGTTGGCGCCATCTCTTCTCCAGGTAAGTGATGGACACATATTTGGTTTTCCACATGATGCAAAAGTAAATGCGATTAAGCAGACCAGAACACTGTGTTCCTCTGCTCCACGGTCCAGTTCTGATGCTCACATGCCCTTTATAGGCACTTTTGGCAGTGAAAGGGGTCAACGTGGGCACTTTCACTGGTCTGTGACCACACAGCCTCATGCACTACAGCCTGTGATGATCTGCTCCTTATATCATAGCCAGTATTAACCCTTTGAGCACTTTGTGCCACCATAACTCTTCTGTGAGATCAGACCAGATGGGCTAGCCTTCTCTCCACAGAAGCATCAATGAGCATTGGGCACCATGGTCCTGTCGCTGGTTGACCATTTGTCCATCCATGGACCACTTTTTGTTAGTCCTAATCACAACCCACCCCATGCTCTCACCCAATCATCTGGCCATCATAATTTGAATGGTCTAAAAAGACGCTCAGATCCTTTCGCCCATTTTTCCTGCTTCCAACGCAACAACTTCAAGAATTGACTGGTCACTTTCTGTCTAGTAAATCCTACTCCCTGACAGGTGCCATTATGATGAGATATTAAATACTTTACACCTCACCCATCAGTGGTTATAATATTATGGCAGATGGGTGTATGCTTCTTTCTACCCAAGCAAAATGACTTTCAACATAGACGTCCATCGTGGTTGGGAAATGAACTTGTCATATTGGCACCTCAGGAGATTCACATATCCTGGTAACTCCGAGCAGAACAGGTGCAGCCTCCGATAATGCAGTCAATCATTATCAGTGGGGTATTTAGAAAAGAATGTTCCCCTTAAACAGATCCTTATGGAGCACGGCAGCTGTCTGCTCTGGCACCGTGCAGTCTGATTCCTCCATATTACAGAGGAATATTTTTTTAAAGGATCCCATAAGCACATATAATACATCACAGACATGTAGGTAAAAGTCAGGATTGCACCTGACACTGTATTATATGTTACTCTCTATCCTTAGGTTAATCAAACTCTATATAGATTGGTAGAATCTGGTCTTTTAGTTCAGTATTTCAATTTTTAATTCAAAGGGGTATTCCCATCTCCAAGATCCTATCCCAATATGTAGTAGGTGTAATAATAATAATATTAGCAGATAACTCTGATTAGAAATGTAGTATAGTTTTTCTGCTTTGTCATGTCTCTTTCCACATGTGCAGGCATTGCAGGACCTTAGGTATCCATGGTTATGACCACTGATATAGTGACAGTTAGGTAGCTAGTTGTTAGTGGTTGTAACCATGGACACCTAAGGTCCTGCAATGACTGCACATGACAAAAGAGACATTGCAAATCAGAAAAACTATACTAGATTTCTTATTGAAGGTATTTGCTTATATTATTATTACACCTACTACATATTATTGCACTTTTTGGGGGTTAGTGTGGTGACTGGAAAAAATTGGAATTTTGGATTTTCACATTAAGGGATAAATATTTCAATATTTTATTATTTTGTGCAAGTAAGCAACACATAGCAATGTTATTTTTTTTATTCTTTACATTTATGTTTTGGAATAAGGCGGCTGATTTAAACTTTTCAGTATAACAATGTATCATGAAACTGAAAATCTACTATGAAGCCTGGACTGCGTAAGCCCCCTTTATCGCGTAGAGCATTGAGCCGTGGCTGTCAGATCTGGCGGCTACAATATTCAAACCTTTTAATGCTGCAATCATGCTTGTCAACGGCATTCCTTTTGTTAACCTGTTGCAATCACCCATCGCAGCACTTAGGCTACTTTCACACATCAGGTTTTCGGCGTCAGGCGCGATCCGGCGTCGTGCCGGAACGCCGGATCCGGCAAATGTTTCGTAAAACCGGATGTGACGGATCCGGTTTTCTGCCGGATCCGTCTTTTTCTTGACAGACAAAACCGGATCCGTCTCATCCGGTTCATCTGTTTTTCTATCCATTTTTCGACGGATTACGCCGGATCCGGTTTTTAAAATTGACCCTTGTGGCCTTCCGAACGGGATTGGCTACTGGAAAACTATATATAGCATGTTCCTACAGCCCTTCTTTGACAGGTTGTAGAGGAGAAAGTGCAGGTTGGAGAGAAGAGCAAGTTACTGGCGAAGATGGATGTTGTCATTGGAAATATTTTGAAGAATTTGGCGGATTTTATAGCGGAGGCGAATCGTTTGAGGGTGATTGTTCTGGAGAAGGAGAGAGCGAGACAGCAGCGCATCAGGCATCGTAGACGACGTTTGTGGATCCACCCCATCACAGCCAAGAGAATGACGCGTGGGGTCTATTCTACACTATGCATGGACCTTCGACGAAACCCGGATAAATTTTTTGGATATGTTAGGATGAAAATGGAGAATTTTGATTACTTGGTGGAGCGCATTGCACACCTCATAAGAAAAGCGGACACCTATTGCCGCTTCTCTGTTTCACCCGCAGAGCGTCTGATGGTGACTTTAAGGTAAGCCACATTTATTGGATATGCTCGCATCAGAGCACACTTTCACTGCAATCTTGTTGGTGGTAGTTTGTATCTCCAAGTGTTATAGGTCAGTTTTGGTATGTAATGCTGTGATTTAAAACTAATTTATTGTTTTTTAATTCCCCACAGATTTCTTGCAACTGGAGAATCCCTTTCGTCACTGCATTTCCAGTACAGACTCGGGATTTCCACCATATCTGGAATAGTGAAGTACACATGCCGTGCACTGTGGGACTCCTTAGCTGAAGAGTTTTTTACCAGAGCCCACAACAGAGAGGTGGATTGAAATTGCTGACAAGTTTCAACAGATATGTCAGTTTCCCAAAAGCTTGGGCGCTGTGGACGGGAAACATATCCGCATTGTAAAGCCAGCTGGATCGGGATCGGAATATTTCAATTACAAGAAATATTTTTCAATTGTCCTCATGGCCATCGCTGACGTGGAATACAAATTTATTGCGGTTGATATTGGGGCCTATGGCCGCTCCAATGACTCTCAAGTTTTCAAACTGTCTGCCATGGGGCGTAAACTGTATGGAAACACCTTCCAGTTCCCACCACCTAGACCGCTGCCGCAAACATCTGGTCCACCTATGCCATTTGTCTGTGTAGGGGATGAAGCCTTCCAGCTGTCAGAACACCTTTTGAAACCGTACTCTAGCAGAGGATTGACAAGACCAAAACGCATTTTTAATTACCGCCTCACAAGAGCAAGAAGAATGGTTGAATGTACCTTTGGTATTCTGACAGCCAAATGGCGGGTCCTATTGACTGCGATCAACCTCAAGACAGAAACTGTGGACGAGGTGATCAAAGCGTGCGTGGTACTCCACAATTTTGTTATCTGCAAGGAACCCATTTCCATTAAGGACACCTCTGAAGAAACCACCTTGCAAGATTACCATGACATTACCACTAGAAGTTCTGTGACGGTTTCAGTAATGAGGGACAATTTTGCACAATACTTTATGTCACCTCAAGGCAGAGTACACTGGCAGGATGACAGAGTGTGAAAGATTTGTGCCCTAACCAAACTTGTGTACCTTCTGTACCAACAGTATATACCTTTGCCAACCAAAGTTGGCTATCTTGTCATGGTCTCTATTTTTAGCTTTAGGCCACAGGTGTGTACCTGGTTGTGTTTTATGCAAAGTATTTCACCTTTTAACAAAAGTTGTGTACATTGTTAGGAAATCACCAACAATAAACACAACTTTTTAGGTGAAATACTTTGCTTTAAACACAACCAGGAACACAACTGTGGCAAAAAGCTAAAATTTACCCACAGTTATATACCTAGTTTTGAATACCATTTCACCTTTTAAATACCCTGTATTTAACCTTTTTCGCCGCAGAAAGAAATGACAGACAACCAGTGTAAAATAATTTAACTTTTATTGAAAAATGTTTTTTTAGTAAACTTTTTTAAAATTTTAATAAACTTGTTTAATAAAGCTTTGAAACCATAAAACTGGTCATTTTTATTTAAATACACACATTATAAATCTGTGTAGTGTGTGGTGGAAATACTGCTGGAGGGGCTGCGGGACACTTCGACAATGGGAGTGTGGAGAGAGGACTGGGATCGTGGTGGGGAAGGAACAGTTAGAGGTGAAGGTGTGGAAAAAACTACAGAATGGGTGGACATGTGGGAAGCAGAAGAGGTGGTGGGTGGTGGAGTGGAGGGTTGGGCAGGGACTGTAGGAGCAGATGATGTTGATGGCAAGTTGTATGGGGAAGGAGTTTGGTACGGGGCAGGTTGCTGGAAGTGGGGAGATGTCTGGTACGGGGCAGGTTGCTGGAAGTGGGGAGATGTCTGGTACGGGGCAGGTTGCTGGAAGTGGGGAGATGTCTGGTACGGGGCAGGTTGCTGGAAGTGGGGAGATGTCTGGTACTGGGGAGGTTGCTGGTACTGGGGAGTTTGCAGGTACTGGGGAGGTTGCTGGTACTGGGGAGGTTGCTGGTACTGGGGAGGTTGCTGGTGCTGGGGAGGTTGCTGGTGCTGGGGAGGTGGATGGTGCTGGGGAGGTGGATGGTGCTGGGGAGGTGTATGGTATGTAATAGGAGGGGGAGGATGGAAAGTGGCTGGAGGGGGTGTAGATGTAATAGGAGGGGGAGGATGGAAAGTGGCTGGAGGGGGTGCAGGTGGAGGAACTACTGTGGTGGGAGGAGGAGGTTGGGAGCTAACTTGCTGGAGAGCAGCGTGGCATGAATGCATTACATGCATCTGCTGGGCAGGAGAGAGCGTTTCCATGCGCTCCACAACAGACCTGAAAAAGGTGTGGTTTGGCGAAGATCTTGCTTCTGAATGCATGGTTTGCAGAAGTGTCTTCACCTCCAGAATGCTGGAGTTGATCTGCTGATAGCCTGCGGAGATTTGCTCTGACAAGACTTTTAGACAGTTCTGGAAAGATGCATTCAGATGCAAGAACTCTGGCGCATAAGTCTTTTCCTGACCCCTCTGCCGCTGCCGCCCAGTACCCGCAGGTGTACTAGAGGTGGCAGGGGCAGAAGGGTGGGGTAAAGGGAAAGCGATCTCCTCACCAGCAGCTTCATGTAATGTAGGCGGCCACGATGCTCCTGTGCTGGTGGATGGGACAGATGGGTCGAATGTGTGGGAAGGCTGGGAAGGTGCAGATGTACCGGGGCGGTCGAAGTGTCCCTCGGTGCCGGTCTCCTCATGGATCGCCTCAGAAGGGTCCAATCGTGCAGGCTCCCGAGTGCTGCTCACCGTGCTGTGGAATAAAGAGAAAAAAAAACAATTAAAATACTGACATGGTATGGCCCTGGCTGAAAAAAAAATTTACATCTAACATTTTTTTTCACATGTGGTGTGTAATATTTACCTTCTGGTGACCATTGTTTCCCGGAGGAACGACAGGGCTTCTGCGTACTTGTACTTGCTCCTGCGTCCTCCAGATCCACTCGGGGCCCGCATCTCTTTATTGAACTCCTTCTTGAAACGATCCCTCACAGACCGCCACCGATTCACAATTCTGTTCCCTGAAACGAGAAAGGAGTGGTTAGTATACAACATCAGTGTTTCCCAAACTCCAGTCCTCATGGTCCCCAGGGGTCATGTTTTCAGGATTTCCATAGTAAATAGAAATCCTGAACACATGATCCGTGGGGACCACGAGGACTGGAGTTCGGGAAACACTGGTTTACATCAAGCAACCGGTACTGTATATACTTACGCTCTGTAATCTGGGCCCGAACATCGAGGTCCTCCCAGCGGCCCACAAGGAGCGAACAGATTTCCTCCCAGAGTCGTCGGGTAACGATAAGGTCAGCGTGGCGGCGGTCAGCCATATTCCAGAGTGGCTCCCTTTCTCTGACGAGATCGATGAGGTGGTCCACATCGAGTCCTCCATCCTCACCGTCAGAGTCGGGAGCACGCTGTGAATGCTGTTAAAGAAAAAGACAAAAATAACATAATTAGCCTCCACATAAGAAATGAAATAAAAAGTGCAAAAAAACAAAGCAAAAATATTTATACTTACACGCTGGTGACCGCCGCGTTGCTGTCGCCGACGACCCTGGGAGGCACTGCGAGGACCTCTTGGCCGAGCACCAGATTGGGAAGACTAGAGAAGAAAACAAAAAATGTTATGTCTTTGGATGTAGGCATTTGTTTGCTGTGTGTGGTCTGCAGAACATTGTTTTCTATGTGTTGTGTGTAGTGTGATGTTGTGTTTCTGCGTTTGATGCAAAAAACTTACCAATTGTGAGCCCACTCCAGGTGTCTGTCCACCCCTTCCTTCTTCTTCTGGGAGCTCCTCTTCATCTTGTGAATCCTGTTTTGAAATAAAAGGCAATGAATAGACATATATTACAGAGAAGATGGATTTTGGAAATAAAAACTTACCGTCAAACGCTGACGATGCGAGGGAGGGCTCCCAGAAGATGATGTGCTGTCTTCCTGGTGGCCACACTCCATGCCTGTGGGTGGTGTTCCAGCTGCTGCCATTGCTGCTGCTGCTGCATCTATTGGGCGGCTGTTGAATAAAGAGAAACAAAGGGCCAATGAATATCTTGATATTCAATAGCCCTAGTTTGGAGGAATGGGGGATTTGATAATTACCGTCTCTCATCTGCTGCTGGCCTCCCCTCCTCAGCATGTTCCATTTGCTGCTCCATTTGGGGTGGTGGTGGTGCTGATGGTGCTGCAGTGGTCTCCTGCCTTCTCCTGCTTCGCTTGGTTGCTTTCTTGGGTGGCATGTTGGGTGTGGCTGTGGGTCCCACTGTCTTGCTTTTATATATGTCTTGTGGGCAGAGCTACTGAGCATGCTCAGACCAAAAAACCGGATCCGGCGCATTGCGGCGCTCATAGGCTTTCATTGTGTGAAAAAGCCGGACGCGCCGGATCCGGCGTGTCCGGCTTTTTCGCCGGAGACAAAAAACGTTACAGTAGCCGTTTTTTCCAGACGCCGGATCGCGACACATTGCCGGATCCGGCGAAAACCGGATGAAACGCATGGCCATCCGGCGCGATCCGGCGCAAATGCAAGTCAATGGGGGGGAAACCGGATCCGGCATTGCATTTCGCCGGATCCGGTTTCTGTCAAAAGCGCCGGATCGCGCCTGACGGCGAAAACCTGATGTGTGAAAGAGGCCTTACTCTCAGGTGCATTAAAGAGCACGAAAGGGGTTGGATACAGTTCTAGGAGACCTCAGAATGTTACACACATCTTTGCAGGGTAATTGAAGTAGTGAATCTATTCACAGCGACTTTAATTTTTGGGAAAAGATCGTCAGATCTGGCAAATTTCAGTTTTGAAAGTTTTTTTATGTATTATGGTGTTGTACAGAGGCGCCATATGGAAGCATACAGCGTGCCGACTTCTCCATACTATGGAGGTGTAGGGAATCCATCTGTTGTCATGTTGTCTCTGAACATACTGTATAGATTTGCCCCAAAAATGTAATAGCAGCATATATCATGCTCATAATTTATCCCCAATAGATTCTCTACTTTTCTGGGTGCACTTTATATACTTTATGTCACGGTTTCACCATTGTGGCCTTGGAATGCTGTTTTTGACAGTTTACCCATACTATGGGATCTGGAGTGTGGTGAACTGTCAGTGTTGTGACAGTCCAGTCAACCTGTCATAATCCAGGACGGGGTTTCGCTTTGGCCCGTCCTGGTCAGACTGGGGGTTAATTGTTCTGCCTCTCTCTGGCAGAGGGCGGCTATTTAATGTTCACTGGACCTACGTCCGGTGTCAGTTATAATCCTGCCCTCGGCTGAGTTAGTTGACCTCTTGTATACGTGTGCCTTGTGCCTGGTAACTTGTTGCTTGTTTGGTTGTGATCCGGTTCTGTCCCTGTTACGAGTTCTGCCTGCCCCTCTTCTACCGCACCGCTCTTTCGTGTATGACTCTCTGCTTGTGACTCGACTGCTCTCTGCTTGTCCCTTTGATACCGCACCGCCCTCTTGTATATGACCTTTGGCTTTGTCTGACCTCCCATCTGTTTACCCCTCCTGTACCTCGTTTGCCCATACTGTGTATAACCTCCGTTTTGCCAGACTCTGAGTTTTCTACCTTCTCTGAAAGCAGGATGCTAAGCCCCGCCCCCTTGCAGTCACATGACCATAGGTCCTGTGCCGGCTTGCTAAACTTCATCACTCAGGTCCTGTGCACCTATACTTTCTGGCTGTTCTTGTCCCCAGGGGTCCCTACAGTGCGGGTGAGTCCCTGCTCAGCGGAGGCTGTACGCCGGCGCTGTCAGGATCCTGATACATCCAATCTGATGCTGGGATTTGCTGGGCTGTCAGCACTTTGATTAACAGCCCTGTTGCTTAATCTGGTTCAGCCTGCGGGCATTTCCCCAGGTGCCTCCTGTCCTTAGAGATTTGCTAGCTTTTTAGCTGGCTAACTGTGAGCAGGCAAGGGTCAGTTGCAGCTTAGCTTTGTTTGATGTGTGTGCGCTGCATTATGTCTGTTTCTCTGATCTTGTTGCTGAATCTGGATTTTTCTTGACTATTCATCTGGATAATCCCTTCTGCTATAGACGTTTTCTGACCTCAGGTACGTGACCCCAGACTTGACCTCTGACTATCCCTTTGTCTTACTCACTTGTCTTGATGTATCTTCCTGGCATTTGAGCCTGGACTGTTACCTTACCATATCTTTGTCTTGCCCCTCTGTAAAATGTGTCCTGGTATCTGACCTTGGATCTCCTAACTACCCTGTCTCACAGCTTGTCCATGAACAGCGACTCAGCATCACACTTTAAAACTTATAACCCAGAATGATTGCTAATTCACTAATAATTCAGTATGGTTTTCTTCAATTTAATAGAATAAAGCATACAGTGGGGGAAAAAAGTATTTAGTCAGCCACCAATTGTGCACGTTCTTCCACTTAAAAAGATGAGAGAGGCTTGTAATTGACATCATAGGTAGACCACAACTATGAGAGTGGAGTTTGGAGTGTGACCGTCTGAGGTTGTGGACAGGTGTCTTTTATACTGATAACTAGTTCAAACAGGTGCCATTACTACAGGTAATGAATGGAGGACAGAGGAGCCTCTTAAAGATGAAGTTACAGGTCTGTGAAAGCCAGAAATCTTGCATGTTTTTAGGTGACCAAATACATATTTTCCACCATAATTTGCAAAATAATTCTTGCCAAATCAGACGAGATGATTTTCTGGATTTATTTTCTCATTGTGACTCTCATAGTTGTGGTCTACCTATGATGTCAATTACAGGCCTCTCTCATGTTTTTAAGTGGGAGAACTTGCACAATTGGTGGCTGACTAAATACTTTTCTCCCCACTGTATTTCAATAAAAACATTACTATTAGGAGTATCTGCCTATTCACTAACCAAGTCATCATTAAGCAGCATCATTATTAAGGTTTATTGATTAAAATCATCGCTGCAGTCGCTACACTTCATATAATAAACTCATTAACTTCTCTTATACCTAGGCTTTATTTTTTAAGTAGTCTCTTCAACTCCTTTAAAGGATGCCATCTGTCTTCTGTCTCTGGATACTTCTGAGATACTGAGCTATAGTCGATAATTTCATTGTTCTTTAAGAGCCATTGTGACCTCCTATCTATATAGAAAATTGCTGCAACAATTGATGCAACATTCTCCTGTCTGGTGTTGACTCTTGGCCATGGCAAGTAGTGGGTCATTTAAATCATCAAAACTGGTTAATCCTTGCTGCTTTCAGTTTTTCTTTCCTTTATTTTGTTTTTTTCTTAATGTCAGTTACTTTACTAAGTTTTGAGCTTTGCTCATCCCTTTTGTCTAATTCACACAGTTGATTTTTTCAGCAACATCTGCAAATCAGACTGCACACCGATCATATTATAGAGTCACTGTCCCCATTCAATTGAAGAACTGAAAAACTGCAGAGTTGAGAATCTGATTTGTAAAAGCATGAATCAAATTTCGATTTCTGGATTAAAATTGGCATTAGAAGTCAATATTCCCGCTGCTCCCCTGAGTATTGCAATTTTTGTTTTATTAAAACCCACTATACGGTTCCAGAGATGTGGGTGTTTTCTTATTTAGTGTTAATTTCTTTTATCTCTAATTGCGTGACTAACATGGCAATTATGCACAGCAGTCTAAAGACACGCCCCCGAGGATCCTGTCAGCCACACCCCTTAGTAAAGACCATAAAAATAGAACTAAATAAAAAGGATCATATAGCAGATGAAAAAAAAAGTTTCATACTCAGAGGAACAGCAGGGATAAAATAAGAGCAAAAACTGGCCACTTTTCACCTGGCGACAGAACTTTTTTAAATAGCACTTTTATGTAGAGCTTTTTCACCTACTTGTTCTTTTGCCCTTGTGGCCCTAAAGGCGGCCCTTTGTCCCATATGCAGGAATCACAATCACTATAAAATATGGGCGACTGCTGAGGAGCTTAAAGCTAATTTTTAATCAAAACCGAAAAGCTTCAAGTTCCACCTCTGATGATGTCTAAATGGCAATTACCAGGCGAAAAAAGTCCTGTTTAAGAAAATAGAGGTGATTCATCATGTTCATCAGGAAAATATTGGAAGTCAGTTTTTCTCTTGGCCGCATTGCTGCTATTTGTGCCCAAGTGTCTCACAATGTTTGATAAATTGGGCACATCGTCAGATGTAACATTTCTGATATAAAACAATTCTCACTTTTTTACTCCACCCCGTACTTAGGTGAGAATTGCAACTTTTTGCAATTTTTTTTTAAATGGCGCTGTTCAGATTTCAACCAGGCTTAAACCAATTTGCCTAAAAAGAGGAAAAAGCAGCCTACACAATATTTGCAAAAAGGCTCATATTTTGCCCAAAGAATGATGAGTGACCCCATTTTTGTCTATGTCCCAAAAGTGGATGAATTAGCCTTATGTGTTGTGAGTTAATTTTCCCCTTCACTACTGAGGCCCGAGGAACTCCCTCTTCTGGTAAAGAAAGGTAGTGAGCCTGATTATCAAACACCTGAGCCTAATGATGATGACTGCTGAGTGGAGTTACTTACTGGATATAAGGCTGCCAACGCCCTTCTGCCCTGCGGGTGATTTCTCTGTGGGATCCTTGGAGACCAGTCCGAATTCCTGCTCTTCTAAAGCTAAGTTTTCTGCTCGGCTTTTTGCATTTGTGCTTTGACTTTGTTTTGCTTTGTTTTTCTGGATTTCTGCCATTCCCTGCTGGGGTGAGCTGAATTCCTTTAGCTCTGTCTTCTGAAAATACCTGAGTGCTGATTTAGTTTTTGAAGTCTAGCTGCTTCAGGGTCTTTTTCCATATCAGCTTGTTGGCTTATGTCTTTGATAGGGTTTTGGCAGATTTCAGACAGCAACCTTCCTTTCCTGTTCTGTTTAGTTAGCTTGTGCCCCATCGTTTGCTCAGCCTATCTTTCTATCTGTGTGAGTGTTTTATCATCTTGCTTCACCGTCATTATATGTTGGGGGCTGCCTTTTACTTTTGGGTCTGCTCTGGGGCAGTTTAGATTTCCTTTTCTGTCTTTAGGCTATTTAGCTCTCCGACTGTGATCGAGGGGTCTAGGGCACCGTAGGAACCTCCCACGGCTACTGCTAGTTGTGTTGATAGGTTCAGGGGTCTGCAATCTGATAGTTGCCAACTTCTCTGGTTTTCTGGACGTAGCTTCTATTTTTGTGTCTGCCTCCTACGGTGACTCAATCATAACAGAATCACCCGCCATACCGCAGATCCTAGGGTACTCAATAGCAGGAAAGAATTGTAAAAAAAAAAAAAAAAGTGTGTATATTTTTTCCTCTATATCTCTGAGGCCGTAGGGGGAATTTGTTTTTCTCTCAATGGAGATAAAGCAATTGTCTGATCGTGTGGAGCAGCTGGCTGCGGAAGTGCGGGGAATTTTCGCCTACCTTGCTCATTCACATGCTGCTGAGCCAAAGATTCCTACACCTGATGTATTTTTTGGGGATCGGTCTAAATTTTTGAATTTCAAAAATAATTGTAAATTATTTTTTGCCTTGAAGCCTAACTCGTCAGGGAGCTCCGCGCAGCAGGTTAAAATTGTCATCTCTTTGCTGCGTGGCGATCCCCAGGATTGGGCGTTTTCTTTGAAACCAGATAATCCTATTCTGACTAATGTGAACGCATTTTTTCAGGCCTTGGGGTTGTTGTATGACGAACCTACCAGTACTTACTACCTGGAATGATAATGCCTTGGCTGCTCTCTTTCAGAAGGGGTTGTCAGAAGCCGTAAAAGATACTATGGTGGGATTTCCTGTTCCCTCTGGTCTTGACGATTATATGTCATTAGCCATTCAGGTTGATCGGCGTTTGCGCGAACGCAAAGCTGCACGAGAGGTGTTGCCACCTGTTGAACAAATGTCTGAACCTATGCAATGTGATAGAGTTTTGTCCAGAGAGCAGCGTCAGGAGTTCAGAAGGCGTAATAAGTTGTGTTTTTTCTGTGGAGATGCCTCGCATATTATTTCTGTCTGTCCTAAACGAGAGAAACGCTTTGCACACACGTTTTCTGTTGGTGGTGTTCAACCTAAGTTTCTTCTGGCTATTACGCTGATCTGCTCCCTGTCCACATTTTCCGCCAAGGCTTTTGTGGATTCGGGAGCAGCCCTAAACCTAATGGACTTGGATTTTGCTAAACGTTGTGGATTTCCGATGACACCTCTGCAGACGCCTATCCCTTTGAGGGGGATTGATGCCACTCCTTTGGCTAAAAATAAACCTCAGTTTTGGACCCAGGTGGTAATGCGGGTCGCCCCAGACCATCAAGAAAATTGCAGATTTTTTGTGCTGCATAATCTGCATGATACTATTGTTCTGGGGTTTCCCTGGTTACAAATTCATAATCCAGTTTTGGATTGGAAATCTGTGTCTGTGGTGAGTTGGGGTTGTCGGTGTGCCTTTAGTGAGGCTCCGGTGTTTTCCACCTCTCCTCAGTCGCATGATGTTCCTGATTATTTGGCGGACTTTTATGATGTATTTAGTGAGAATGAGTCTGCGTCTCTGCCTCCTCATAGGAGTTATGACTGTGCAATTGAACTGAGCCCGGGGTGTAAATTTCCCAAGGGTCGGCTCTTCAATTTATCTGTACCTGAGCACGAGGCTATGCGATCCTATATTAAGGAGGCGTTGGAGAAGGGTCATATTAGACCATCCTCGTCACCCTTAGGTGCCGGGGTTTTTTTTGTAGCCAAAAAGGATGGATCATTAAGACCTTGTATTGATTATCGTGCCTTCAACAAAATTACTGTTAAATATCAGTATCCGTTACCCCTGATTTCTGATCTATTCTCCAGAAAAGGTGCTTTCTGGTTTACCAAGCTTGACCTCAGGGGGGCGTATAATCTTATTCGCAATAAGCATGGGGATGAATGGAAGACAGTGTTTAATACTCCGGAGGGACATTTTGAGTACCTGGTGATGCCTTTTGGGCTCACTAATGCCCCTTCTGTCTTCCAGTGCTTCATGAACGATATTTTCCGAGATTTTGTCGATGAATTTTTGATTATCTATCTGGATGATATTTTGATCTTCTCCAAGGATTGGGATTCTCATGTGGAACATATTCGGACTGTGTTCCGGATCTTGAGGGAGAATTCCCTGTATGTCAAAGGATCTAAATGCCTTTTTGGAGTACAGAGGATTTCTTTTTTGGGATTTATTTTGTCCCCGTCAACTATTGAAATGGACCCGGCCAAGGTACAGGCCATTTACGATTGGGTTCAGCCCACTTCTTTGAAGGCCCTCCTGAAGTTTTTGGGTTTTGCTAATTTTTATCGGAAATTTATAGCAAAATTTTCTAGTATTGCCAAGCCATTGACTGATTTGACTAAGAAGGGTGCTGATGTGTTAAATTGGTCTCCGGAGGCTGTTTCTTCCTTTCAGGAGCTGAAGCGAAGATTCACCTCCGCCCCGGTTTTGCGGCAACCTGATGTCTCATGTCCGTTCCAGGTAGAGGTGGATGCTTCTGAGATTGGTGCAGGAGTTGTTTTGTCCCAAAAGGATCCTGTAGCATCTAAAATGAATCCCTGTGCTTTCTTTTCCCGAAAGTTCTCTCCATCTGAACGTAACTATGATGTGGGGAATCGGGAACTGTTGGCCATGAAATGGGCATTTGAGGAGTGGAGACATTGGTTGGAGGGAGCTAAGCATCAAGTTGTGGTCCTCACTGACCACAAGAATTTGATTTACCTAGAGTCGGCTAAGCGCTTGAACCCTAGACAGGCTAGGTGGGCCTTGTTTTTTACACGTTTTGATTTTGTGGTTTCTTTTCTTCCTGGAACTAAGAATGTTAAGGCAGACGCCCTCTCTAGGAGCTTCTTTGCTGATTCTCCTGTGGTGACCAAGCCTGCTACCATCTTAGGCGAAGGGGTAGTTCTTTCTGCCATCTCACCCGATTTGAGACGTGCTCTGGAAGAGTTCCAGGAGGACAAACCTGAGCGTTGTCCCAGTGGAAAGTTGTATGTTCCTGACCAGTGGAAGAAGAGAGTGATGTCTGAAGTTCATTGCTCTGCTTTGGCTGGTCATCCAGGTATTTTTGGTACTAGAGATCTGGTGAGTCGGTCTTTTTGGTGGCCCTCCTTGTCTCGTGATGTCAGGAATTTTGTGCAGTCCCGTGGGACGTGCTCCCGGTGTAAATCGTGTTCTCACTCTAGTGGCTTGTTGATGCCTTTGCCTGTCCCCAAGAGGCCATGGACCCATATTTCAATGGATTTCATCTCTGATATGCCTGTCTCTCAAAGGATGACTGTTATTTGGGTGATTTGTGATAGGTTCTCTAAGATGGTTCATCTTGTACCACTCCCTAAGTTGCCGTCTTCCTCTGAGTTGGTGCCCCTGTTTTTGCAACAGGTGGTTCGCTTGCACGGGATTCCTGAGAACATTGTATCTGACAGAGGAGTTCAGTTTGTGTCTAGATTTTGGAGAACTTTCTGTTCCAAGCTGGGAATTCAGTTGTCCTTCTCCTCTGCTTTTCACCTTCAGACCAATGGGCAGACAGAGAGAACAAACCAGACCTTGGAGTCGTATTTGAGATGTTTTATTTCCGCTGATCAGGATGATTGGGTTTCATTTTTGCCCTTGGCCGAATTTGCTTTAAATAATAGAGCTAGTTCTGCCACTTTGATGTCACCTTTTTTTTGTAACTTTGGGTTTCATCCTCGATTTTCTTCAGGGCAGGTGGAGCCTTCTGCCTGCCCAGGTGTTGACACTGTGGTGGAGAGAATGCACCAGATCTGGGACCAAGTGGTGGATAAGTTATCTCTCTCCCAGGAAAAGGCCCAGCGGTTTTACAACTGACATAGGACCATTGGTCCCGAGTTTAAGGTTAGTGATATGGTGTGGTTATCATCAAAAAATATTGCTATGAAGGTGGCTTCTCCTAAGTTTAAGCCTAGATTTATTGGACCTTACAAGATTTTGGAGATTATTAATCCGGTCTCTTTTCGTTTGGCTCTTCCTGTCACATTTAAAATCCATAATGTGTTCCATAAATCTTTGTTGAAAAGGTTTGTTGAACCTGTTATTCCGGGGGTGGCACCTCCAGACCCTGTATTGGTTGAAGGTAACATGGAATATGAGGTAGAGAAAGTACTGGATTCCCGTCTGGCTAGACGGAGACTCCAATATTTGGTTAAGTGGAAGGGTTATGGTCAGGAGGATAATTCCTGGGTCTCTGCCTCTGATATTCATGCCAAAAGATTGGTGCGTGCCTTTCATCGGGCTCACCCTGATCGCCCTGGTGGCGTGGTTGAGGGTTCGGTGACCCCTCCTCAAGGGGGGAGGTACTGTTGTGAGTTCATTTTCCCCTTCACTACTGAGGCCCAAGGAACTCCCTCTTCTGGTAAAGAAAGGTAGTGAGCCTGATTATCAAACACCTGAGCCTAATGATGATGACTGGCTGAGTGGAGTTACTGACTGGATATAAGGCTGCCAACGCCCTTCTGCCCTGCGGGTGATTTCTCTGTGGGATCCTTGGAGACCAGTCTGAATTCCTGCTCTTCTAAAGCTAGGTTTTCTGCTCGGCTTTTTGCATTTGTGCTTAGACTTTGTTTTGCTTTGTTTTTCTGGATTTCTGCCATTCCCTGCTGGGGTGAGCTGAATTCCTTTAGCTCTGTCTTCTGAAAATACCTGAGTGCTGATTTAGTTTTTGAAGCCTAGCTGCTTCAGGGTCTTTTTCCATATCAGCTTGTTGGCTTATGTCTTTGATAGGGTTTTGGCAGATTGCAGACAGCAACCTTCCTTTCCTGTTCTGTTTAGTTAGCTTGTGCCCCATCGTTTGCTCAGCCTATCTTTCTATCTGTGTGAGTGTTTTTTCATTTTGCTTCACCGTCATTATATGTTGGGGGCTGCCTTTTACTTTGGGGTCTGCTCTGGGGCAGTTTAGATTTCCTTTTCTGTCTTTAGGCTATTTAGCTCTCCGGCTGTGGTCGAGGGGTCTAGGGCACCGTAGGAACCTCCCACGGCTACTGCTAGTTGTGTTGATAGGTTCAGGGGTCTGCAATCTGATAGTTGCCAACTTCTCTGGTTTTCTGGACGTAGCTTCTATTTTTGTGTCTGCCTCCTACGGTGACTCAATCATAACACTTATGTTTTTAAGCAAATAACACTGTAAAGGGGTTTTTCAATTCCACGGCAAATTTTTGGCAAGCGCCGTAGCATGCTGAATCCTAACTGTTGTGTCCCACAAATGGGAACAACCTGTAATGTATATTCTCGGTGTTGAGTTTTTTCCTCCAATCAGCAAAATTCCCTGTTGTTGCTAGGTAGAATTAGACTGTGTGAAGATTGTCCCCATGTCCCTCCCGTAGTTTATCTCTGCATTAGGTTGCTCCTCCCTTCTTCTTTAGTTTAGCCTACAGCAGCGATTCCTCAAGATGCATGTGTACTCCCCTGTACAGATTACTCCTTTTACCTACTGTGCATTGTAAACTAATACAAGATTTTGGAAGAAAACAGCATCGTTTCTCCTGGTCTTTCTAGAATTACATTGCGGGTGGAGTTAAACTATCTGCGGATGCCTGGTGTTGTGAGTACGAGTTATACAATTATTTAAGAAGCTGATAATTAGAATGATTGGGATTTGCAGCCATTAGGAAGAGGCATAATACTAACAATGTGTAATATACACACAGTCAAGTCTTGGTTCTGCTTGCCAATTCGAGAAGTTATCATGCGACCACAAGTCTATGATTTTCCTGGAAAACTGCTTTAAATAATAATATAAAAACTTTACAGTGTGATGTTGTATGAGAAACCCAAACATTCAGCAGACAACTTTTTAATTTTCAAGGCAAATTTTGGTAGAAGACATTTCACCAATATATTTAGATAAGTATGAACAGGATTCAATGACCTGCAGGGGATGCAAACTTGGACCAAGCAATCTTTAGCTGCTTGTAAAAGCCTCTATCAGCTGTGCCATGCAGCAAAGAGTGGCCAGGTTTCTCCACTCTCTGTGTTGAGTCTTCCTTACACTCTGTATAAAGAAATCATTTATCTTCCATAATTAGGCCAAAACTGCTCGGAGCTTTAAGAAAATAACTTAGGTGAAAATAAAGGGACATAAAACACCAATTTACTATACCTCTGGAGCAAGTCATTTTATTTGACCTAATCCAACAAAGTGTAACGTATCTGCATAGTTTCAAGAGCTGGCTAGAGAAAAATGATCTGGAAACAGCTGACATAGCCAGAAAAATAATGGACGGGAAATAGCTGTTAGGTCGCTAAGCATGATAGAGATTTTCTAATTAGCTTATTCAATATAAGGTCCTCCCTCCCAAATCCTCATCTCTTCCAAACATGGGGATGTAGTCAGTCTCGTAAACCTTTTTCTCTCCCCTCCCCAGAATATAAGGCTCAAAAACTCCGAACTGCATCTATTTAAAACACGACAACAAAGCCTATATGTCAAACTCTGGCCCGTTTGCGAAATCTGACCCTCAGGGTGAGTATATTTGGCCCGCATCACTAGGCGCATTAAACACTAAAAAAAGGTTTTAAAAAATATGAAAAAAAAACAAAAATATAAATCTTCAAATCACTTTCTTTTTCCCCATTGAGAATTAAGAAATTAAAAAAGACATATATTTGGTATTGCTGCGTTTGTAAAGGTCCTATGAAAATACAAAATAAATTAAACTGATCGGTAAACGGTGAAATGAAAAAAAAAATCAAAACGCCAGAATTTCATTTTATTCGTCAGCTGCAACGATACAAATAAATGTAATACGAAGTGATCAAAACATCATGTCTAACCCAAAATGATATCAATAAATACATTGGCTCTGTGAGTAAAAAACAAACCCTCACACAGCCCCCATACCCCAAAATTTGAAAACATTACAGCTCTCGGAAGATGGCGTCACAAGCAAATTTTTGGTACAAATTTCAAAATGTGTTTTCACCACTTAAATAAAACAAAAACTTTATATATTTGGTATCTCTGTAATCGTACTGACCAGAATCATATTTCCAGGCAATTTTTACCATAAAATGAACACTGTAAATAAACAAAACAAAAAAGGGCGCTTTTTATGCTATTTCGCCATACTTGGAATTTTTTTCCCAGCTTTCCAGTACATCACATGTTATGAATGGCGCCATTCAAAAGTACAACTCGTCCCGCCAGGAACAAGCCCTCATACGATTATGTTGAAGGAAAAACAAAAACGTTATGGCTCTTGGAATAAGGGGAGGTAAAAACAAAAATTGGCCGGTCCTTAAAGGGAATCTGTCACCTCATTTTTGGCCTATGAGATGTGGCCACCGCCATCAGGGGCTTGTCTACAGCATTCTGTAATGCTGTAGATAAGCCCCCGATGTAACCTGAAAGATAAGAAAAACGAGTTATATTATACTCACCCGGGGGTCCGGTCCGATGCAGTAGGTGTCGCGGTCCGGCGCCTCCCATGTTCTAGCAATGACGTCCTCCTTCTTACTTTTGCCGCAGCTCCTGCGCAGGCGTACTTTATCTGCCCTGCTGAGGGCAGAGTAAAGTACTGCAGTGCGCAGGCGCCGGACCTCTCTGACCTTTCCCGGCGCCTGCGTATTGCAGTACTCTGCTCTGCCCTCAATAGGGCAGATATAGTATGCCTGCAGAGGAGCTGCGGCAGAAGTAAGAAGGAGGACGTCATCGCTAGAAGATGGGGGGGCGCCGGATTGGACCGCGACACCCATCGGACCCCCGGGTGAGTATAATCTAACTCGTTTTTCTTATCTTTCAGGTTACATCGGGGGCTTAGCTACAGCATTACAGAATGCTGTAGATAAACCCCTGATGGCGGTGGCCACAGATCATAGGCCAAAAATAAGGTGACAGATTCCCTTTAAAGGGTTCATTAGAAAAAAACTATACCTGCTATTTGCCAGTAAATTCCAAAATAGAGCTCTATAACTTAATTACCGCTTGTATCAAGCTGTTAACAAGTGTATACTTCAATAATATACAGAATCTGTGACATTAACTATATTATTATCACTGATACATTTAATCTTGCGGGAATCATTCTGATTTTATTAATAGCTTTTTTTTTTTTTTAAATGATATTCCATGTGCTGTGCCTCCGTTATACACTTCCAACAGGTGTAGCAAATATTAATATTATTGCACCCAGTGGGGGTGTTAAGAGGAGAAATGTTGTGATTTTCAGTTTCTCTCTGCCAAATTAATCTTGTACGACTCTGTGATTATTTTCCATAATAATAAATTATGTGGGTGTAAAATACATTCCTAAGCTGCAGTATTTCATATTTTGATATTTTGGCACCTATTTCGTGAAGATTATTAGATACATTCTGATTTGCGACCATATAAGTATGGGTGATTTGTATTCATAAAAAAAGACTTTTAGCCAAAACGGTATCACTAATGTGAAAATAGCTTTGATTTAGAAAATCACAAACAGGGTTAAAACAGTGTCACGCAATGGAGAGGACAACATAGAGAGCAGGAGAGGACGTACAGTGTATTAATAAGGAACTTGTGCACCATCGCAAGAATCTAACTAAATGAAACAGGTTAAATGGTCACTGTTGTTCTGACAAAGTTAGTATTAGATTCTGTAAACACTATTAAGGCCGGTTTCACACATACTGATATTTCCGGTACCGGAGATATTCATGTCCATGTGTGTAATACTTGCGGCACACATGTGGCAACCGTGTATTGCATCAGTACCACACACACCAGCGCCAGGGAAGCAACGGTACAGTTAGCGCTGTTCCCCGGCGCCGGGTGCTGAAGACAGCTCACATCATTCTCCCCTGCTTTACCAGTGATCAGCGCGAGCAGGGGAGAATGATGAGAGTTACATTCTACTGATAACAATGAGAGCAGGCGGTAGCTGATTGGACTATTACTACCATCAGCCTACACCTGCTGCCGCTAATAAAAATGAGAGCAGGAGCAGCTGAAGAGAGTATTCATCAGCTGCCGCCGGTGCTATAAATAAATGAATAAAAAATCTTTGTGGGGTTGATGCCACCTTTGTATTGTCTGGTGACATCAAGCCCAACTTAAAAACTATCCCCCAGACATGGATTACGGTGTGGGACAGAACATCGGACAGGTGAGGGATGTTGGCTTTTTTTGTTTTATTACAGGAGACAAGGTATTCAATGTAATGGGCATTAGATGAGTATAACTTTGTTTGTTATTTTTAAATAAAAAAGGAAAAGTGTGTTGTGTTTTAGTTTCATATAAAGGACTTTCAAATAAAGGACTTTATTCTGGCTGTGTCTTTAATTACCATGTAACTATAGGATTAGTAATGGAGAGGTGTCTCATAGACACCTCTCAATTACTAACCCGTGGGCCTTGATGTCAACAGACAATACAAAAGGTGACATCAACCCCACAAATATGAACCCCACTTGCCACCGCTACAGGACCAGTGGGAAGAGCCAGGCAAAGTGCCAGAATTGGTGCATCTGATAGATGTGCCTTTACTGGGGCCACTGTGGGCTGCTATTTTTAGGCTTGGGGGGTCAATATCCATGGCACCTTACCAGCCTGAGAATTCCGGCCCCCAACTGTCAGCTTTAGCTTGGCTAGTTGTCAAAATGGAGGGGAACCCATGCCGGACTTTTTATTTATTTATAGCAAAGGCGGTGGGTGATAAATAATCCCATCAGCCACCTTCACTGGTATTAGCGGAAGCAGGTGTAGGCTGATGGGAGTAGTAATCCCATCATCAGCCAACTGCTGTCGCTGTTATCAGTTGAAAATAAGTCTCAGCATTCTCTCCTGCTCACATTAATCACTGGGAATGATGAGTGCCATCTTCAACACCTGGCACCGGGGAACAGCGCTAACTGTATCACTGCTTCTCAGGCACCGATGTGTGTCACACGGATGACATCCTTGTTGTGCACGTGTGTAGGATATTGTGGGGCCTGTGCTGCTGGTAAAAAACTGACATGTCAGCATGTTTTGCCCACAGACACACAGTCCATGGAAACACACTAACATGTGCACAGATCCATTCGCTTGAATGGGTCTAAGTGTGTAAGTGTCTCTGGTATGTGTAACATAGTAACATAGTAACATAGTTATTAAGGTTGAAGGGAGACTTTAAGTCCATCTAGTTCAACCCATATCCTATCCTAACTTGCCCTAACATGTTGATCCAGAGGAAGGCAAAAAAAACCCATGTGGCAAACAGTAAGCTTCACATTGGGGAAAAAAATTCCTTCCCGACTCCACATACGGCAATCAGACTAGCTCCCTGGATCAACGCAATATTAAGGAAACTAGTGTATATACCCTGTAATATTATACTTTTCAAGAAAGGCATCCAGTCCCTTCTTAAATTTTAGTAGGGAATCACTCATTACAACATCATATGGCAGAGAGTTCCATAGTCTCGCTGCTCTTACAGTAAAGAATCCACGTCTGTGAGTATGCTTAAACCTTCTTTCCTCCAGACGTAGAGGATGCCCCCTTGTCCCCGTCACAGGTCTAAGAGTAAAAAGATCATTAGAAAGCTCTTGGTATTGTCCCCGCATATATTTATACATTGTAATAAGATCACCCCTAAGCCTTCGATTCTCCAAACTAAATAACCCCAAATGTAATAACCTGTCATGGTATTGCAGACCCCCTAGTTCCCTAATAACCTTGGTCGCTCTTCTCTGCACCCGCTCCAGTTCAGCTATGTCTTTCTTATACACCGGAGACCAGAACTGTACACAGTATTCTAAGTGTGGTCGCACTAGTGACTTATATAGAAGTAAAATTATGTTCTCCTCATGAGCATCTATGCCTCTTTTAATGCATCCCATTATTTTATTTGCCTTTGCAGCAGCTGCCTGACACTGGCCGCTAAATGTGAGTTTGTCGTCCACCCATACACCCAGGTCTTTTTCAGTGACTGTTTTGCCCAGTGTTTTACAATTAAGCACATAATTATACATCTTGTTCGTTCTACCCAAGTGCATGACCTTACATTTATCCCCATTAAAGCTCATTTGCCATTTATCAGCCCAAGCTTCTAGTTTACATAAATCCTCCTGTAATATAAAATTGTCCTCCTCTGTATTGATTACCCTGCAGAGTTTAGTGTCATCTGCAAATATTGAAATTCTACTCTCTATGCCCCCTACAAGGTCATTAATAAATATGTTAAAAAGAAGCGGGCCCAAAACTGACCCCTGTGGTACCCCACTGCTAACCGTGACCCAGATAGTAACATAGTTATTAAGGTTGAAGGGAGACTTTAAGTCCATCTAGTTCAACCCAAAAACTGTCAGCAGAAATAGGCCTAAAAGTGTAATATGTTTTAATTACTAGAAATGTTTTTTTAGTTAAAAATTGCTTTTGCGTTTCTTCCCTCATTGATATTTGCTATGCACTGCCTGTTGTCAAGACTCATCCATCTAGAGTTACATATAAGTAGAAAGGACCATAGAAAGTCCTTAGGCTATGTGCACACGGTGCGGATTCTGCTGCGGATCCGCAGCGTTTCAGGCTCTGCGGGTCCGCAGCAGATTTAGGTGCATTGTACAGTACCATTGTTTTCAATGGTAAACTGAAAAACGCTGTGCACATGCTGCGGATTTTTTCGTGCGGATTTGCTGCGGGTTCAAATCCACAGCATGTCAATTCTTTGTGCAGATTCCGCTGCGGTTTCCGCAGGTAAACCGCGGGATCAAAATCTACGTGTGCACATAGCCTACAAGTCTCCTTCCAAGTGTTTTAGCATCTCCTGTTGTACACAGCCTCCCCTATCAGTAATGTACTGCCGGGCAATCCTAACCTTCTCCACGCAAGCTTGTTCCCAGTGTCTCCTGTTCTAAAACAGCCACTGGAACCCAAATTTCCCACAGATTTGCATTCTAGTTATCATGTACTTTACACAGTGTGTATATATATATATTGTGACAAAGTCACTTGTAAAGTGCTGGAGGGCAGATAGGTCAGGCATTAGTGATATAAAACCCAGAGTTTTTCCTCCAGCACATGAAGTGCTGCTAGGGTTTAACACCTAATTTGTTTAATCCATAGAGCGGGTGGGAGGATGTCCACCTTATCTCTACCCCATGGTGTGGTCTGGGGTTTAAGTAGCTGGCCTCTAAAGGCAGGAGTGTTCAGTGTCTGGAGAAGAACACTCCAGAGAAGTTGTTGTGCTGGAACCAACCAGAACCGTGTGTGGGAAGAACCCCAATCTCAGAAGGACTGTGGTTTCTGCTACCATTTTGTTTTCTTTTCCTGCTTTGCCCATAGGGCTGTAGTTGTTTTTCTACACTTTGGTTTATGCTGTCCAAAATAAACCAAAGGAAGTTCTTAAAGCCGCAGTGTTCCTGTGTCTACCTCTGTGTACAGCCAATTGAGCCGATCTACCACAATATATCTATATATAACGCTCTGCTAATACACAGTTTCATATATATGTGTTGCATTTAAATAATGTATATACTGTACAGAAACGAACACATATGAACATGTGCAATAGCAGAGAGATAGAGATGATAGAGCAATGCATTGTGGGAGGTAAAGGAATTCAAGACTGCATGTTACTGGCACCTCAGTCAGCACAGTTCACACCCACTGCTTTTCAGAGACAAGAACCCTTCCATTAACTTTTTTCTCTAAACCTGCATTTATGTATATGTAGTGTAGTCAATGTGTAATATACTCACCGATCACCATTTTCTCTGGTATCCAGCGTCGTTCCGCTCCACTTCTGAGTGATGTCACAGCCTTCAGACTCTCCGGCTCACTCTAAGCTCTATCTGTGAGCTGGAAGTTTCTTTTACAGTGTAAGTCTATGGAACATCGTTCTCACGCTCCATAGTAAAAGTCACAGTGTGACCAGGAGAGTCTACAGAAGACGTCACTCAGAAGAGGAGTGGAACGGCACTGGATCCTGGAGAAGATGATGGTAGGTGAGTATATTACCACACATTACTCTACATGCATATATAAATAAATTTTAAAAAAAGTTCATCGGAGGGTTTCTTTAAAGGGGTTGTCCAGGCTTGGGGCTCAAGTCTGCAGTCACTCTATATGACAGCAGAATAGTGAATCCTATGACTCCGGTGATGGGAGTGGGCAGTCATGAGACCTCAAGTATGCGATTTCCATGCTTCCAGAAACATTCTGACTAAACATACCCAGCCTTGGTCAATTCACTTGTATTGATCAAGGCCATGTGCACCCAGTTGGCACATGACTGCATGTATGCAAATAATATACTAGCAGTTGTGCGCCCGCCGCTCCCAATGCTGGTGCTAGACAATCCCGACAGCACTGTGAGCATTCACAAGTATGCAGTCACACATAGTAACTGTAGACTTCAAACCTAAGGCCGGACAACCCCTTGGAGGAAGCATTTCCAGTTTGTCGGCCAACTGGAGAAGCATAAGGACACCCGGGAAGAAGTGGACAGTGGAAGAAGAGCACCAATATCAGGTGCTATATAGGATTAAGCATTTATACTAGATTTTCATCCAAATGACAGGCACATTATCATTAGCAAAACAGTGCACTGGTTACATCGCGGCATACCTTGAAAGTATTATACAATAATTAATTACATAAATACTAAAGGAAGTAGTGTAAAAAAGGAGGACAGTAGAACCAGAATGTATTCTGTAGGCAATGGAAAAAATCTCCCGGTTTTGTTTCTGTAGCTCACGTACATTTATTAGATGCCTCCTCCGTTTTTCATGTTTTGTGCTCTTAGGGCTACGCTTGGGTCTTGTTATCGACCTCTAGTTATTGACCTCAGCTTTGTTTCACTCTTTGTTTTCTTTCTTTCTAGTGTTATCTTGAAGACTACCCCTGATGACTCCTGGCTATCTCCCGGCTACTTTTTTCTACAACGTTGCCCTACCATCCAACGCTTCTCCAGAGACACCAAACTGGAAATTACCAGCAACGAAGTCCAAATTCCAGTTTAGCAGAAATACCAGGGAATTCTTTAGGTTCTGTATCACAGATTAGCCTTTGCCTATTGGATTCTGGTCTAGAGGCTCCACTTCTAGCATTAGTGTCATACATGCCCTCTGCTGCCAGCCTTTGTGACCTTTGTTTGGAAATTACAATTTTGTCTGACGTCGATTTAGTTTACCTTATTGTTCTCTTCTCTCTGCAGGCTAAGCTATATAATAACGCCATTAAAATGAATAAAAAGAATAAATTAAATAAATAGCTAAAGCCGAGTCCTGTGATTACATTATATAGAGTATGTAGGCACATTGGTCATATGAAACTTTGAAATAGTTTATGAATAATTTATTATCAATTTCTCATTTTACTACCCAAGTCAAGTAACCAGTCATTCAGCCCCCACATATGGTAATGAATGGAAATATGCGCAAAAATGGTGCTCTCTGAGAAGAATGATTTATGACCCTGAAAAAAGTCTATACTTGATTCTGTTAATAATACAAATAGTGTATTCTGTATCCACTGTTCTATTAGTCACACTGATATCCAGAACTGTGCTGATTTTTAATGTCCGGAGTATAGATAAATCTTGGTCTGCTTCCAAGGACAATGTGGATCATTTTGGAAGCAGTCATGAATATAACAATCTTACACTAGGCTCAGTAGTAAATAAGTACGGCTCTGTTCATACAGTCATTGGCGACTCTGTTTGGAGCCTCCACCAGATTTTTTCAGATATAATAACATTGTATGCCCAGCTATTTATTCCAGCAAAATGACGTGAACCATTACAGAACTCGACAGCACCATTACTGATCAAAGGGTTGTGTACACGGGCATAACTAGAGTCTGATGGACTCCGGTGATTATTTTGGACCAGGGCCTCCACCTGCATGTTGGTCAGATCTAAGGGTCTTTCTAGCATTATGGATCCTATAAAGACACGCATGTCCCCCCCCCCATATAATAGTGTCTCCCTTCATGGCCACATCATGTAATAATGTCCCAAATCCTGGCTCCTTTCAGTAACAATGTCCTCTGTACTGGGCCCTTCCAATAACAACATGCGGTGTCCTACTCTGTAGCTGGCACAGAAGCTGGCAGTGTGTACTAAAATACATGGTTACGACCACTAACAAAAAGTTAACTATCACTATATCAGTGGTTGTAACCATGGATTAGAAAGCTAGTATAGTTTTTATGGTTCACTATGTCTCTTTCCACATGTGCAGTCATTGCAGGACCTTAGGTATCCATGGTTATGACCACTGATATAGTGACAGCTAGTTGCTAGTGGTCATAACCATTGATACCTAAGGTCCTGCAATGCCTGCACATGAGTAAAGAGACATAGCGAATCAGAAAAACTACACAACATTTCTATTTGGAGGTATTTTGCTAATAATATTATTATTATTTCACCTACTACATATTGGGATAGGATCTTGGAGATGGAAATACCTCTTTAACAAAGGAAAGGGGCTTTAAAAAAAATAACTGATGAATGGAGCCTTAAATCTTTTCCCCTATATAACAAATTCAAAATGTCTCTTCAGAGAGGAAGAGGACTAGAACTCTAGTGCAATGTATTGAAAGCAGCAATCCTAAAAGTTGATACTGAATCTTTAATGAGCCTTGTCATATGACTTAAACCAAACCAGAATTTCAATTTGCAGACAGGGTGTTTTGGAGTGTTTCCCCTCATCAGGGCAAAGTATGAGATCTGATTTGGCTAGGTGCTCTGGACTGGGATCGCTGCTTACAATAGGTGGTTGTTATGAGTTCATTTTCCCCTTCACCATTGAGGTCTGATGAACTCCCTCTTCTGGTGAAGGAAGGTAGTGAGGCTGATTACCAAGCACCTGAGCTGGGAGAGGATGACTGGGCGACGGGGATCTCTGACTGGATATAAGGCAGCCGACGCCCTTCTGCCTCGCTGGTGATTTCTCTGTGGAATTCTAGGAGACCAGTCTGATTCCTGCTCTTCAAAAGCTAAGTTTTCTGCTTTGCCTTTTTGCATTTATGTTTTGGTTTTAGTTTGCCTTGCTTTTCTGGATTCTACCATTCCCTGCTGGGGTGAGCTGAATTCCTTTTTTGTCGGTTTGCTCTGTCTTCAGAAAATACCTGAGTACTGACATAGTCTTTTTGAAGCCTAGCGTCTTCAGGGCCTTTTTCCCTGTCAGTCTGTTGGCTCTTATTTTGATAGGGTTTTTCGCGGATTGCAGACAGCAGCTTTCCTATCCTGTCCTATCTAGTTAGCTTGGGCCCCATCATTTGCTCAGTCTATCTTTCTATCTGTGTTAGTGTTTTTTCTTCTTGCTTCACCGTCATTATATGTTGGGGGCTGTCTATTGCTTTGGGGTCTGCTCTGGGGCAGTTTAGATTTCCCTTTCTGTCTTTAGGCTAGGCAGTTCTCCGGCTGTGATCGAGGGGTCTAGGGCATCGTAGGAACCCCCCATGGCTACTGCTAGTTGTTGTTGATAGGTTCAGGAGTCTGCAATCCGATAGTTGCCAACTTCTCTGGTTTTCTGGACTTAGCTAGCATTTCTGTTTTTGCCTCCTACGGTGACTCATTCATAACAGGTGGTGCTACAGTTCTAGTCCCCTCTGAGGAGACAATTTGTATGTTTCATTTCCCCAGAGGCGCATGCATGGCTTATAAGTCTCCTTACTATGACATGACAGGCCTGGCTTGTCACTCTCCACAAAGAGAAAGGTTACCCCTATGTCACAGTCTTGCTTCATCCCTAGTATCTCCCACTGTTAGGTTGCATCATATGGGATGGACATGTCTCTTTATCTATCCAACACCTGGCTGCAGCTATCACTACATCTACACAAAGTACTACACTAGAAATATAAAAACTGCACAAAACAAGATTGTAAAATATATTTTTAACAATGTCTGACTTTGATATTGACTCCAGCCTGCAAGTTCCTTCATGAAATGTTTGTTAAATATATTACTACACCTTCTTCATTCCTACTCGGCAAAGCCAGGAAGACGTAGCACTGCAGTAAGTGCTATATTCCGGGAGGACCCGTGCAGATACATTATAACCATCTCACAGTATCTAATCTTTTTATGTAAAATTCCCAGAATACAATATTAATAAAAAAAAGAGCAAAATGTAATAAAATGGGCCAGGTTTTATGAAGCTTTACAATCTCGCGCTCATGTACCGCAGTCGGCAATCTTAGCACAGGCTACATATGATCGCTGAATATGGATGTGATAATGGCCATTTGAGGTTCAATTAGCACGCTGGAACAGTTCTGGAGAGATTTCTTGATTGCCTTTTCTGCTGTTCAGTGCAGGCAGCGGAGTAAGTGAGCTAAGAGGTTTTAGCTTGATTAAACGGGCATTCTGTTGGGAAGATAACTCCTTGATGTGATCTGTCACCTGCTCGAAGAGAATTTCAAATCAAGACATCTCCCCTTCCTGTCGGCCGCCTGATTTTAACAATCATTTCTCAATGTCACAAACATTCGAACCTTGTTTTTGGAATCAGAGATGAGGAAAAAAAAAGATGAGAGAAGAATCCTTGCAAATAAATGTTATGTTTACTCAAAATGGTTGCATCATAAAGAAAATGTAATTTGGGTTCTATTCGGGCAAAATGGCATCATAAAAGGGTGTGTACATCCAAAGAGAAAAATGGAGAGATGTTACTGGGGATTGTCAATTTTTTTTAATGGTTGGTATTCGAAAAGAATGGATTGCTTGGCACAAACCTGGTCCCAGACTGTGCTCTATGGTTGTGCTCAGGAGCTGAGTTTCTGGGTTCCCCGGCACGTCATTTCATTCTCTGGTCTGGTGTGACGTCTTCTGTGAAGCCGTCTCACCAACTTGGCAAATCATAAACCAACCCTGGGATCTTGGAGGTTAAGGAAATTCATACAGCACATGTCCAAGGCCAGAGATCATTGATCTGGACCATGGACCTGGGTTGTGCAAAGTGATCCATTCATCTCTAGGAGGTGGCATGTAATGTTTCTTCTCACCTGAAGAACTTTGTTGACACCAAGTTTTCTTGACTAGATCAAACCGAGACTGCTTCAGGAAACTCTCCTTCTTCGGGAGATTTAGGAGGTGTTTTTCTTTTCCTAAAGTATTACCTTGAAGCATTTTGAAAAAGATTTTTTTTCAGCCTGATTTATTTTTTTCAAAGCCATTTGATTGTATAGTACCTAGTATGAAGAAGATTCCATTAGAAATAGCTTCAAAGAAGTGGTGTCATGCATTTAGTTTTTTTCCACCAGGCGTTTTTCAAGACCTGAAGAGCAAAAAAAAAATGCTCAAAACCCTGAACATTTTACAGTAGAAACGAATAGGAATTGTCTTTCAAGTGGCGTTTCTTTACAGCGGACCCACTGCAAAAATACTCTCCAGGTGCACGTAGCCAAACAGGCATCATAGTTGATGGTCCACCACTCAAGACCCCCTATATGAGGCAGAATTGAAAGCTGCTTTAAGGAACCCAGCAGTCCATTAATTTAATAATGAGTAAAGCTGGCCGTATACATAAGAGATAACCATCTGCTGAATTCCCTTTCTAAAAATGACTATTATTGTATAGTCAATAAGCCAAGTGTTCATGTGTTGCCAATAATGAAAGAGAAGAAAGCCACCGTCAGACTGCTCTAATGGTGCCTTATCTCCCATAAAATTAAAAGGATCAGGTGTTGAAATTCCAACGTTCCATTTCTCTTCCCACTCTCCAATATCATCAGTCATGGGAAAGTCTGGATGCCCAATACACATCAGGTGGGCAGTCGGTCCTGTCGGTGGGTTAAGCCTACTTTCAAGTACTGTGTATGGGAACCTTAAGACATTTGGATGGATGGTTTGTCATGATATATCTTCTCAAAAATGGCCGTAACTAGGCAAAAAAAGTGTCATCTCCCACCACGATGACTGATTGATTAGGTTGGACGAAACAGGACTTCATTCATGATTTCGCGTGCAGAGGTATTTTCAGTTTGGAATATGGAATATGATAAAAAATTGTGATATTTGTCAATGGAAGCCATGGTATAATGCTTTACAAAAAGATGTTTACCTGGAGGAACATCTTAGAAATATGGAGATTGGAACACGAAAAAGGAAGACATTTACCATGCAAAATGTGGCAGAATTCTAAGAAAAAAACCCTTTCTTACATGTTGGGCACCACATTTATTATATGTTTTAGACCCTTTTTCAGGTGTATCCATCTGTCTTTGCATAAATGATGTGGAACCATTGAAAACAGAGTTGGCTTCATTTGGCCAAAAATGTGCCAAAATATTCTGGCACAAAGGAAGCCAACAAATGGTGAAAACTTAGACTGGATAATATAATAATGATACCAAATGTATCATCCGGTATGAGTCACTGTGATAACAATTTTGGACATTTTAAGACAGTCTAGTCAAGTTTACACTGTCTAAAAATTAGACAGTTTTAATTTTAATAAAATGGACCCAGTGGTTTGTAGATGAAAAGAAGAGCTTACAAACTCACAACATGCCCATGGCACCAAACTATGAGCCACTGAAGCCAATAGACTCTTGGGTGCGCTGTTATTTTATTTTTAGAGAGAATGGCAACACCCTTATACACAGGAGAAGCACAAATCCAGGGATGTAACGTTTTGGAGTGCCGTTGTAGAAGTAGTTACTCCTTGGCATTTGTGCCGAATGGCCTCCTTGATGCATATGACGGATGGTCGGTGATAGACACAGACCGACTACTTGGGTCAACTGTCTACGGATAAGTAAAACCTCTGTATATGTCACACAAACAACATTTGTCCTAGTTTTACTGGTACGGATAGCGCCTAAAAAAAAAATATATATATATATATATTTATATATATTCTTTTTAGGAGAAGTGGGGGTTAGCCATCCTTAAAGCTTTACGTTAAAAGTTTTCCACATCACAATGATAACTTGTCAACAGAAAGTGTATTTAGGGCACACAATCTGTTGGTTAAGTAGAGCAAACTATGAACGCTTTGTTGGTATCTTAAAAATGAGGATCAGCACAGACTCAAAGCGAAAAAAAAAACAAGTAATCTCAGCAGAAAATCAATTTAAACAGAAAACTTTTGTCGAGATTACTGCGCGCTGAAAGTCTTTGGCTCCGCTTCATGTCCTTACAGTTAGACAGTTTCTTAAAATGTGAGGGTGTCTGACAGCTTCAGTAGACTTTAAATTGCTCTAAACCCATTAAAAAGCATAAACAAACAGCCCGAAGCGCTGTAAATCAAGACCAGCGCCTTCACCCTGGTAATATAAAACTCTCTTATTGTATTAGAAACCTAACCTACACCGGCTTCAATTCCGCACAACTAGCATCATTCTTTAACCTTTTAAAAGGTTCCGGAGAATAATACATGACCTGGAATTTACTGAAATGTTTTTATTAATGGTTTTGTTTTCTTGCACTCGGCCTTTTTTAGACATTATCAGTTTTTAAAACAATACAGAAAAATAACAAAACAAGGCCAATTAAGAGCGACGAAAAAGGAAAGTACAAGACTTGTCTGATACCTTTACTGATGGAGGGATAAGAGCTGGCGGTACAACTGAGTAAGGGGATGCAAATTTAGATTTTGTAATCTATTCTATTATTTCTAAACACTGTTTTTCGGTGATTACTTTGTATCTCCATTCATACTGCACCCTCACTCACAAATGATACACCATTTGAAAGGTAAACTTGCCCCTTTCTGCAAGAAAATAGCCAAACAAACCACACATCCACGATTTGATCACAAAATACAGTTTAATCATTAATTTTCAAAAACCTGCAGTAAGGAAAAATCACCTGCAGGTGGCACCACAGTACCCCAAAGCACACTACCTCAAAGCTGCTTACAGACATCACAAACAAATCCAAATATTTGCCTTGGGGGCTTTCCGGCTTGCTGAACTGCTTTCCCAGCCTATTTTAGCCAAATTGGAGGATTGCACACTTCACTGCAGGTGAGGCACATATGCAAACACATTTGTATACATGCACTGCCTATTGAATTTCACACTTGCTCCGTTCATCCTGCACCCACACAAACAAATGATACACCATTTGAAAGGTCAAATGACCTGCAGGTGGCAGCACACTACCCCAAAGCACACTACCACAAAGCTGCTTACAGACATCACAATCAAATCCAAACATTTGCCTTGAGATCTTTCCAGTTTGCTCAAGTGCTTGCCCAGCCTATTTCAGGCACATTGGAGGATTGCACACTTCACTGCAGGTGAGTCACATATGCAAACACATTTGTATACATGCACTGCTTTTTCACTGATTACTTCGCCCCACACACACACACATGATACACCATTTGAAAGGTACTCTTGCTCCCTTCAGCAAGAAAACAGCCAAACAAACATTTACAATTTTATCACTAAATACAGTTTAAACATTCATTTTCATAAACCTGCAGAAAGACACAATGACCTGCGGGTGGCATCTCAACTGGAAGACATTTTTTGGCCTTTACTTATCAAACCAATTTATTATATTACCAATCTACATATATAAATACCTGTCTGTGTTCATCAGCTCATGAAATACATTTACATTTGACCAGCTTGCTTTTTCTGAAATTGCCTGCGCCAGTCAGGAAGCTGGTGGGGGACACAAGCTGCTGTAGGGAGATGCAAAAGGGGTCTGTCAGATACTTTTTCTTTTATGTTAGGACCAGTTTTATTTTCCAAAGATCCATTTCAGAAAAGTCTTTTCTCACCAATTCCAGATAAAGGACTGAGTAGGCGTTGAAACAAGTGCTGAGTGGATTGGAAAGGATGGGTATTGCTTTTTTTTATATTTACAGGCTCTATGAAATATAACTTTTATACACCAGATTCTGTTTTAAAGGATATAGACACCTTCAATGATTCTTTTTTTTAATTGTATGTATTTTAGACAAAAAAATATATTTTCAGTTATGTTTCTTTAATCATTTGGCGCTGTCTCCTCTCAGCTGATTTCTGATCACATTAAAAGTTCACTTCAACTTTCAAGTGATCTGTGGTTAAAAAATAAATACAAAGAATGTTAAAAAAAAGCAGGTAATGGATTTACAAACTCCCAGTTTGAAAGAGCTCACTGATGGATTCTTAGTTGACTCAGTCAGCAAAGTGCAAGGAAGCAAAGAATCTGTTAAAGCCAAATGGCGGCAAAATTCTAATGAAATCCAACTGGCACCATGCCATGACTTACTACTAAAAGGATTATGTGTTGTTGGAGTATCCTCCTACCAACGTCTAAAAGGAAAAAAAGGGAAGTGTGGTTCTCGGAATGCTTCTCCTTTCCATTATTACTATATGGAGGGAGCTTTAGTACATTTGTTCTTTGTGGGAGATGGGATTGCTTTGCTCTTCCTTTCTTTATGGGTCAAGTTGGATTACTCCAATGCAAAAAAGATGCAACTCTAAAAAATTTGTCTTATTTAAAATTATTCTGCTGTTTTCTGTACACAGATACAATGGCGACAGGAGTCAGACTTCAAAGAAGCGTTGTATACTGTCATGTTGGAGTCGTCACCTACTCTATTCCACCTGTTTCCACCTTCCTGCTAACATGGAGACATTAGGTGAGAGAACAGATGGAAAAGAGGAAAACATGAGTGCAGGATCAGACTACACACGGGGTTTATTTGTAGTCTGTTACCATGGAGACCCATAGGTCAGCGTAAGAGCTGTAAACAGTAAATATTAGGAGATTTTGGAGACTATTTGCATGGTTGCATCATTCTTCTTAACATTTAGTAATGAGCTGCAATAAGTGCGCACTTCAATCCCCCTGATCATATTATATCATATCCTTTAAAAAAAAGTGCGACAATGAGCGCGGGAAGCCAGACTGTAAAACAATTGAGATCTGGGCGACATGATGGGAGATATGTTCAGAATGGAAGATTTACTATTTATATTACTATCACTTGTGACTGTTTAGGTTTCGGACGCACAGAACGAGATGTTTTCAGTTTTATTTCCATCCTCTCAATCAGCCCTTGCGAGTGTTGGAGGCTTCCATTTCTGCCCGCGCAGACGATTTTATCTCACGTGTTTCTATAGCATACCCGGTTTAAATCAGACGTCAGCTCCCAGCGTTCAGCCCCAAGTCTCCCACACAGTCTATTTCTGACTTTTACAATTTTATTTGGTTTTTAAAATAGTTATACAAATCAGAAAAAAAATAAAACAATTTTAAGAAATGAAATCACGAGACGTGACTCCTTAAATTCCCTTAAAGGGAGTTGGTCAGCAAAAAATAAATGGTCAAAGCACAGTTACTCAGTGCTCTCCTTGCGAGGCCAAACAGTTACATGCACCTTCCCGCCTGCTTGTATGGCATCTGACTCCAAACTCTGCCCACCTAGCCTCAATGACAGCTCCTCAGTGACCATCCTCCCTGCTGCTGAAGATTATCCACCCACCTTACCTGATTGGCAGTTCCTCAATATCCCTCTTGCCTACTACTGAATCTCCTCCTGAATAGCTTGACTGACAGCTTCTCACTGTCCCTCTTCTGTAAATGCGGAATCTCAGCCAACCTAGCCTGTTTGGCAGCTCCCCCAATGTCATTCTTACCTGCTGCTAAATCTCCTACTGCCTAGCCTTACTAACAGCTCATTTGTGTCCCTCTTCCTTGCCAATGCTGTGTCTTTGCCCACCTACCGTGATGGACAGCTCTTCAGTGTCCGCTTCCCTGCTGATGTGGAGCATCTGCCGACCTTGCATGATTGGTAACTCCTCAGTGTCTCCCCTCCCTCCTGCTATTGAGATCTCTCACTACTCAGTACAAGCTGCATCTGTTAGTCAAGCTGGGTGGTCATAGACTGAATGCACATCGACTTTTGATATATTTCATTTCATTGTCCTCTTCCATGGTAATGCTGAGTCTTTGCCCACCTAGCATGATTGGCAGCTCCTTGGTGTCCCCCTTCCCTGCTGCTATTGGGATCTCTCACTACTCAGTGCAAGCTGCATTTGTTAGTCAAGCTGGGCGGTCATAAACTGAATGCACACAGACTTTTGATATATTTAATTTCAATGTCCCTCTTCATGGTAATGCCGAGTCTTTGCCCACCTATATTGATAGGCAGCTGCTCAATGTCTCTCTTTCGGGCTGCTGGATTTTCTCCCCACTAGATTGATTTACAGCACCTCCATATCTCCCTGCTGATGTGGAGCATCCACCCACCTAACATGATTGGTAGCCCCTCATTGTGACTCCTCCCTACTGCTGTTGAATCTCTACCCACCTAGCCTGATTGACAGCTCCTCAGTGTCCCCCCTCCCTGCTGCTATTGAGATCTCTCACTACTCAGTACAAGCTGCAGCTGTTAGTCAAGCTGGGTGATCACAGACTGAATGGACATGGCCTTTTGATACATTTCATTCTCAAGCTGGACTAATAAAAAGCCATTCTGACATGGAATTTTCAAAGTAAGTTCACGAGCCTCATCAGGTCTAAAAGATCAATTTAATAATGTATGCAGTTTGTGTTGTGAAATCTAATGACAGGTACAATTTATGTCAATTCATGCTTTGGATTTTTGTGTTAATTTACCCTTTTATGTCATAAATGGCCAAATCTGCAGCAAATGCATGGATTATGCACTATCAGTCCAATAGGCAACCCTTCAAATGTCTGCATATGAAGCTTATTATTACTAATACTGATAAAGTGTGATATTGCCAAACATAGCAAATCTTCCAGTTCCAACCCAGAGAAGTATTGTCAGGACAGGATCTGCTATCAGACGTCTCAAAGAGAGAGAAAGGCACCGGAGATTTTCATCAATATCATTATCAGCCCAAACAAGCCTACTGAACCATTAACGATGCACGCCAAAGCAACATGTCAGCGCTTTTGCCTGCCATGCTGCGTCTCCCGCTTTATTGGGTCATGCTTGTCCAATCTACTGTGTGTGTTCAGGTGTCAGAGGCCGGCTGAGCAACAAAGATTTTATAATTACCCTTCTTGCAGCTTCATGGGCCCTTTGACCTGGAAAGAGCTAATGGTAGCCTGAATGTACAAGGTAGTATAGTTTGCAGGTGAGCAAAAAAAGAAAATAAAAAAAAAAAAAATGACTTTCTGTCCAAGACAGGCGTCTCTTTCATGTCGTAGATGAGGTCACCGTGGACCTGAGGTGCAGCGGGAAGCTTGTTACATCTCCAGCCAGCACCTGCGATTCTAGATAAAGACAGGACATTGATATCCCACTGTGACACTTCGGCAGATTTCACGAGTACAATAGGTTTATTCCATTTTGCATTATATGAAAGCAATGTAGTGTACGATGTCCGACTGGTAATAATGAAAAAAAATATGATTAAAGAGAAAACATTTGTAGAAAATAGACGCAGGGAATGGAGGCATCCTCTCACGCTGTGCTCGTGGGAAATGAAACCCTTTCAAAGTATCGCCTATTCTTTTTGTGGCATTCAGCATTTAACATCTTCTCGAGACACGTTGTCAGGATTCCATCATGTCTCGTCGCTGCTCTTAATGGTAAACGACGGCCAATAGACCCATAGAAAACCTCAAGGTGATTCCATTTCTGAAGAGCATGCTTACATTACGTCATTAGGGTTGGTAGGGATGTTTAAGTCCTGCCCCAGTGACCCCCTAGAACCCCATCAATCAATTTGGCCTGGGAATGTCTCATTTAACCAGAAGCACCTCCTTTTATTTTTTGGGGTCTTGCTTATGCCCGGGGTAGCTGCAAACTTACCCTGTATTGTGACGGAAAAATTAGAACAACCCAGGCAAAATGTTGGCAAGTATGGAAATTCTATTTCAGCGTTGGGATGCAGATGTGTCCTCTTTTACCTTTCTTTTTGGCTAAATGACTTGCTTTAGAAAAAAAAACATTCTGATCTTCTGTTGGGAGTTGTTTATGCTATATGTTTCTATATGTGACCACCCAGTGGTTATGAAATCGATTGCAGCCTGTCGAGGGTGTTGCTAGAACATGGGGTTTTTCCAACTTGCATGGTTATCTCTGGCCTGCCTCTACGCAACCATGAATGGTGGACATCTCCAATGGCATAACTTGAAGTTCATGATCATCAATGGAGCCCTCAACTATCACAGGTTTTTAATAATATTGTTCTTCTCATATGAACTAAAGGAACACGAGAACTTACTATAGTTGCAGCCTAGCAGTTCTCCTTGGTTGACAGTTCATGCACAAATCCTCAAATGCCATAGAAACTAGTTACTGTATAGCAGTATCATCAGCACGGGACACTTTCATGATTAGTAGATGTGGTCAGCAGTGCTCTAGAACAGCTCCCCAAAGCAGTTCAACAGACCTCTATAGCAAAGCAGATAGATGGTAACGAAAAAGCCACCGTGCATGCAAGCTTCTGCAACACTAGCCATCTTCAGTAGAGTTGGCACATGTGCCACCACTGAATGTTGTCCCGTTAAAAAGAATCTGTCACCTCCTTTATGTCAGGAACACCACACTGCACTTGCTCACTGAGCTAGTGCACGTGTCCTGAGTACAAAAACTGTGCTCAAAGATACCTATGGAGCGAGGCAGCAGTGGTGAAGATGCGTGCTTCAGACTAACAGGACCTGAAGCACGTGACTGCTGGGGGCGTGGCCTAAGCTCCATAGAGCTAGGAGCTGAGGAAAACTCCTAGAAAGGTAACTACGGGACAAGTTACCAGGGGGCATAGACAGGGAAGTAAACCAGATCAAGCCTGGGTCAAAGCACGAGATAGCATGACAGTACCAAAGGGTTAGACAGAGCGAATAGTCAGGATGTAGCAATAGATCAGAGAACCAAAACGGGCAATAGATGGTACAATAGGGGCAAACAGTAACGGAGTAACGATAGCCAAGCTAGGAGTTCAGAACCGGAGAAGACAATAGTACCAAAACGTGAGACAGAGAACAGAGTGAGTGGACAGACCGGGTCATACACCGGAATCAAACAAGCAATGCAGTATACAAGCACACCAGGGGTCAGACACACAGCCAGAATAACAGTATAGCTGACAGGGAATCCTAGTCTGGAGTGAGTATAAATACCCCTCCCAGATCCAAAGGGAGGCCAGCAAAATTAACCCTGAGAAAGCAGGACATTAACCATGTCCTAACCATGACACCTTATATATGTAATTTTTTTCCTGGTGTAAATACCACTTTTTCCTGAATCTGGTGATGTTTTTCATTTGCTCCTGCTCCTCTCCATTCCTTTCCAGTATGTAAATCTGCAGGTTTTTTTTAGCCAAGTGGGCATGGTTCTCACGCCTTCTCCGTGGGCATGTTCTTGAGGAATACATCCACTTGGCTAAAAAAATCCCTTGATTTATATGCAGGGAAGAGAGGGCCATATCTTAGGAACAAAGAGGAGCAGCAACAAAAGAGAAACGACGGCCGATTCAGGAGAACAGCGACAATTTACACAAGGTAAAAAAAAATGACATCTTTATAACAAGTGACCAGGTCCTCTTTAAGTGAAATCCAGCTGAATCTACATTTTTGCAAACAATTACCGTAAATATGGAATGGCGGAGGAAGAAAATATTTTCCTCTGTAGTCAGCGTTAGGGACTCGGTGGCCATGTTTCACAGATAACAAGCTACCTTAATTAAGGTTTGTAATTAAGCGATACTGCCATTCCCAACAGTCATATTGTGGTGACTTTCCTGATAAATAAAGGGGTAAAGTAAAGCACACATGCAATTAGTTCAGCAGCGGAAGAACATGTACATCGACCAAAGATCATTAATGATAACTTATATTTTGGATGATAACCTTTACTGAAAGATCGGAGCCGCGGTTAATAAAGCCGAGCACGATTCATATGCTGATGCAAAGCCCTGTGACCACTGCCATCTGCATAGGAGGCGCCTGCATGGCTCACAGTAACCTTGAAATGCAGAGCAGAAGAAGGCAATGTCACAAGTGATAGGACCCACTATTAGTATTTCATTCTGACAGGCTGGAAATAGGCCTGTCAGCATCCGGCGTTACCACCTGAACTGTGGCCTTCATCATGGTCAGAGTGGTTGCATTTTCTCATACTAAAGCGATTTCCATCAAGAAGAAAAGTGCTTAAATAGTAGACGGTCGCAGGAAGCAGGTGAGTTATCACTTCTCTCTGATAGAGCATAGGAAGTGGACGGAGGACGGGTGGAATTTGTTGCGCAGTCTTTACGGAATTAACAGCTTCATAGCCACGGGATGTGCATGCTATGCCGTCTGTTATAAATGATTCGGGTGTCACATGGGGGTCCAATATCTTGAGAAATATGGGTCAGGAGTCATTATCCATAGGATATATGCGGTAACATTCTTAGGGTCTGATTCATCATTTGCGTCACTTTTTTTCTTTCTTGTGGTTTGGTTGCCATTTTTTCTGTCTTTAACTATTTTTGCAACGTAGTTGAAAAACTGTGTAAAAAGTTCTAGCGCACTGAAGATCACAACGAAGCGGTTGGGGGAAAATGGAGGAAATTAGAGACAAATTTTTAAACTTTTTAAAAAGTCGAAATAAAAAACCAAACATGCGAACACATATATAATAGACGTTAAAAGAGAGGCAAATGGTACTATTGAAATAAGGCAAAAAAAAAAAAAAAACTCAACAAAAAAAATTGTTTCTGGAGAAAAAAAAAATCTCTTTAAAAAAAAATAATGGCCAACCTTTTTAAAGGTTCATACAATGTTTTGTCTCACTTGGTGTATTAGATCCTCTAAGTCCTCCAAGCAGTTGTAATGCAGGACAGACATGTGACGATGCAGCAGGGAGATGAAGATGAAACAATGGAAGTTGCAATGGCAGAAAAGTAAAAGAAGAACAAACAGAAGTCAGGGATCCAGTAGTGAAAGATTAACACCACAGCAGCAAGTGCAACAGAACCTCAACCTGTAGAGGAAACCCGGGAATGTCAAACCAGTGGAGTTGCATTGATATGACTCAGAAATATAGGAGAGCTGAGTTTGTCACAGAGTTCATTGCAGAGGTAGCAGTAGTAGTATGGAAGAGTTGACTCAGTGATAAAAGAGCTCAGTTTGTCACAGAGTCCTATGCAAAGCTGGCAAAGGTACAGCAGAGTTGACTCAGTGATGGCAAAGCTTAATTTGTCACAGAGTCCTATGCAAAGCTGACAAACTTATCACAGAGTTGACTCAGTGATAGCAAAGCTCAGTTTGTCACATGCCAAGCTGGAAAAGGCATAGCAGAAGTGACTCAATGAAAGAAAAATTTAGTTTGCAACAAAGTCCTATGCAAAGCTGACAAAAGTATCACAAAGTTGACTCAGCAGTACAAATGCCCACTATCCAAATACTCAGATGGTGCCGGCCTTCAAGGGTCGAACAGAAAAACATCCTAGGGGAACGTTGTCTTGCGATGGCATCCACACCATATCAACATAGGTTTATCTCATTCAATTAAGTGAATCCAAAAGTTCAGCTTCACAGTTTTACAAAAGCAAAATTAGTAGATATTACAGCACCACATTTAATGAGTATATTGCCATGTCTTAATTGCAGTGCTGGGTTGAATCTTTAAAACGCGATCTCCTATCTAGAACACATAATTTAGGCATGTCACTAAGAGCAAACTAATTAAAAAGTAAAAAGGACAAGACTGCAAAGGTTGGCGACCTGGTGAACTTGACAGATCGTACTTGACATTCTACCACATAAGCCAGTCGAAGAGAGATAGACATGTGCGGCCATCACTAATGATACATGGTCGAGTGACTAATATATTGATCAGTGGGAAATCCATGCAGCCAAATAATTTTTCTACCTTGGGTTAATGAACATGTCAAATAGTGAAAATGAGTTGTTTGAAAGTAAATTGCTACGATCTATAGTTAGAAAATGTTGTTTTGTCCTCTGGGGCCTCTGGTGTCTTTTACATCTCCTGTTTGAATGTAACTTACAAGAGAGTTCTATCCTCTTGACGTTTTGTTATCATTGACAGAAAACAAACACAACATGAAGAGAGCAAATCACTCAATCCTCCCAATCAAAACCAAAGTCCACCTTCCCGATGAAAACCAATGTCCAACCCTCCTGATCAAAATCAAAGTCCACCCTCTTGATCAAAATCAATTTCCACCCTCCCAATCAAAACTAAAGGCCACCTTCCTGATGAAAACCAATGTCCACCATCCTGATCAAAATCAATGTCCACCCTCCTGATCAAAACCAATGTCCACCCTCCTGATCAAAACCAATGTCCACCCTCCTGATCAAAACCAATGTCCACCCTCCTGATCAAAACCAATGTCCACCCTCCTGATCCAAACCAAAGTCCACCTTCCTGATGAAAACCAATGTCCACCCTCCTGATCAAAATCAATTTCCACCCTCCCAATCAAAACCAAAGTCCACCTTCCTGATGAAAATCAATGTCCACCCTCCTGATCAAAATCAATGTCCACCCTCCTGATCAAAACCAAAGTCCACTTACCCAATGAAAACCAATTTCCACCCTCCTGATCAAATCCAATGTCCACCCTCCTTATCAAAACCAATGTCCACCCTCCCAATCAAAACCAAAGTCCACCTTCCCAATGAAAACCCATTTCTCCCCTCCTGATCAAAACCAATGTCCACCCTCCCAATCAAAACCACAGCCCACCTTCCCAATGAATACCAATTTCCATCCTCCTAATCAAAACCAATGTCCACCCTCCTTATCAAAACCAATGTCCACCCTCCAAATCAAAACCAAAGTCCACCTTCCCAATGAAAACCAATTTCCATCCTCCTGATCAAAATCAATGTCCACCCTCCTTATTAAAACCAATGTCCACCCTCCTTATCAAAACCAATGTTCACCCTCCTAATCAAAACCAATGTCCATCCTCCTGATCAAAACCAAAATCCACCTTCCTGATGAAAACCAATGTCCACCCTCCTGATCAAAATCAATTTCCACCCTCCCAATCAAAACCAAAGTCCACCTTCCTGATGAAAACCAGTGTCCACCCTCCTGATCAAAATCAATGTCCACCTTCCCGATGAAAACCAATTTCCACCCTCCTGATCAAAACCAATGTCCACCCTCCTTATCAAAACCAATGTCCACCCTCCCAATCAAAACCAAAGTCCACCTTCCCAATGAAAACCAATTTCCACCCTCCTTATCAAAACCAATGTCCACCCTCCCAATCAAAACAAAAGTCCACCTTCCCAATGAAAACCAATTTCCACCCTCCTGATCTAAACCAATGTCCACCCTCCTTTATAAAGTCAATGTCCACCCTCACAATCAAAACCAAAGTCCACCTTCCCAATGAAAACCAATTTCCACCCTCCTGATCAAAATCTATGTCCATCCTCCTGATCAAAACCAATGTCCACCCTCCTTATTAAAACCAATGTCCACCCTCCTTATCAAAACCAATGTTGACCCCCCCCAATCAAAACCAAAGTCCACCTTCCCAATGAAAACCAATTTCCACCCTCCTGATCAAAACCTATGTCCATCCTCCTGATCAAAACCAATGTCCACCCTCCTTATTAAAACCAATGTCCACCCTCCTTATCAAAAACAATGTTCACCCTCCTGATCAAAACCAATGTCCATCCTCCAGATCAAAACCAGTGTCCACCTTCCTTATGAAAACCAATGCCACTCTCCTGATTAAAACCAATGTCCACCCTTCCGATGAAAACCAATGTGGCTCTGATTTTTTGAAAAGTAAGAAGAGGACGTTTCTGGCTAACCTCACAGATGTTCCATGCTGTAGATGTACTTGTACTTTTTATTTTACACATTTAGAGTTCATACCGAACCCTTTCTCAAAAAATAAAGTACATGTAGAGGTGAGGATTATGGCATTTGATAGATTGGTCTGCAAGATGCACTTAGTGATGGCATTTAGTGCATGCGTTTTACGTGCCTCGTCTTATTTTTTCAGTTTTTACATTTGGATATAATCTGTAGAGAGTGGGGTAAAAATATGTAGAACTGCTTTTCACACACAGGTACTGTGCACCGATGGATACTGGAGATGTTATAGACCCTTAATAGTAATAATAATAATAGACCATTTGGGTTGCTCTGAATTTTGCTTTGAGCAAAGAGACTAAAAGAATGAGTTTTTCATCAAAAAGGTTGTCCACTTGTAAGCGGGTGTGACATGAAAGATTAAATTTTTTGCAGCTGTGCAGCATTTGTGATTGGAGACTGCCATCTATTGTCCAACCAGGACCCTGTGGTACCAATAAGGGGGGGGGTGCGGGGTGTTTAGAGAAGGACGAGTCTAGATGGAGCACCAAGTTAGGTGACATTCATGACGCAGTTCACCAATATAAAAGGACAGTGACAAGGTGGGAAGAAATTTGGCGCCAACAATAGAGTAGCAGGACGTGCACTCAGGAGGGATATGTCTTGGCTGAGATACCGGAACGCACTCTGGCGACCAGACCAGTAGGCTGTTGTGCTCCCGCAAGTGAGATGCAAACTGCACCAGGCAAGATACGTGGACCTGAGAGCCCAGCCCTATGCCAGTCAAGATCTAGAGACCAGACTATGCCAAGCAAGGGCCAAGACCCTGCCCTTGTCCATTTGGACCCTACAGACACCTGTCGCAGGTAAAGCCCCGAAGATCCAGCAAGGATCCTAATCCAGAAGTGAACGTCCAACATTGCTGTACAGTACAGGGAACAGTTTAGAGTGGTGAAACACATGGGGTGAGGACCTACGAGAGTGCTGGAGGCGCAAAGAGCATTGATTGACTTTGTCAAAAGGATTTGTGGCCTAGTCGGAAGAACCAGAGACCTTCGCTAGGGCCCGGAAGATAAAGGGGATCGTTATAGCGACACCCTTGTTACCATGAACATTGTTCTCATTAGAAACCAGATATATGTAAATCAGTGAAATCGCACTGCAAGAGTTACAGTTACCAACCCTGCTATTACTATATATTGAATATTGTACTCTGTAATTACCCTGTTACTCACTAATTAGTTTTGTTCCAACCACCCCCTTCCTGTATTTGCACCAGGAGAATAGTTATGGTAAGTCGGTTACTTACGCTTTGTCCTTGTCTGCGTTTTGCATCCAGTGACCAGCTTACATACCATTGGGGAACATTTTCTTTACTTACTTAAATGCAAGTAATTGAGACTAAAAATAATATTTGCAATTGGGGTTTCATCAAACATGTTGTACCATTTGGCTCCTATAGCCTCTGTGTTGCACAGTCTATTGCTAGCTGCAGAATGAGTTAGCCGGCAATGGCTTGATGATCTGACTTAGGGTTTGTTATTCTTATATCTGTCTGAAAGCTGATTTATGACCATGGACAACATCAAAATTTAATGTACAAGGAAACAAAGAGCCTGAAAAAACTAAACGGGGCACATATTTTTAAAGAAACCCAATTGAAAAAATAATTTTTATCTCCAATACAGGAATTTCATTACAAAATAAGTCCTGAGGAGTTTGGTTTTTAGCATGGGGAATCCCAAGGTTGCTAGCACCAGGATAGTCTTAATTACCAAAGGCTGGTGCATAGTTGGACATAAAACAAGAATTTACAGCACCAAATCAACGGGTAAGGATCTTAATTAGACGCAGCATGAGTCGATACAAAGTATTACAGTAAACGGTACATAGTCAAGAGGACAGGATGAGCACTAAAGAAATAAAAGCAAACCAGGGATAACACGCCTTCACACACTGCAGAAACCAAAAAATATAATAGTTCAAGAGTCCTTAAAAAGTCGTATAGCTATGTAGTTTGTTGGTTAAAAAAAGATATTTGTACATCAAGCTCAACTGAGATCTTGGGCATCTTCCAGTGAAGAAGTTGGTTAATGTGGTTATCTGACCCTTTGATACTATACAAACAGGTCCAGTATGTATGCTCTTAAAAAAACCTCTTGTTCCTATTTTCTTTCTTTCTTCCTTTTCTTTGCTCCATCCATTCCTTATTTTCTTTCATTCTCTTTCTTCCTTTTCTCTTTCCCTCACTCCTGACTTCTTTCCTTTCTTTCTTACTTCCTACCCTGTTTCCTTCTTTCTTTCACACTTCCCCTACTCCTCCCTTGCTTCTTTCATTTCTTTTCTTTCTTTCTTTCTTTCTTTCTCTTTTCTTTTCACTTTTTCTTTCTTCCTTCCCTCACCCCTCCACTGCCTTCCCTCTCTTCCTTCCTACCCCCGTTTCCTTCCTTCCCCCACTCCCTCCACTGCTTCACCTCACTTCCTTCCTTCCCTCACTCCCTACACTGCTTTCAGTCTCTTTCTTCCTTTCTTCCTTCCCTCACTCCCTCCACTGCTTTCCTTCTCTTCCTTCCCTCACTCCCTCCACTGCTTTTCCTCTCTTCCTTCCCTCACTCCCTCCACTGCTTCACCTCACTTCCTTCCTTCCCTCACTCCCTACACTGCTTTCAGTCTCTTCCTTCCCTCACTCCCTCCACTGCTTTCCCTCTCTTCCTTCCTTCCTTCCTTCCCTCACTCCCTCCACTGCTTTTCCTCTCTTCCTTCCTTCCTTCACTCCCTCCACTGCTTCACCTCTCTTCCTTCCTTCTTTCCCTCACTTCTTTCCCTTCTTTCCCTCACTCCCTCTTCCTTCCTTCCTTCCCTCACTCCCTCCGCTACTTTCCCTCCTTTCCTTCCCTCCCTCACTCACTCCACTGCCTTCCCTCTCTTCCTTCCTTCCTCCGCTTCCTTTCTTCCCTCCTTCCTTCACTCACTCTCTCCACTGCCTTCCCTCTCTTCCTTCCTTCCTCAATCCGTTTCCTTCCTTCTCTCATTCCCTACACTGCTTTCAGTCTCTTCCTTCCCTCACTCCCTCCACTGCTTTCCCTCTCTTCCTTCCTTTCTTCCTTCCCTCACTCCCTCCACTGCTTTCCCTCTCTTCCTTCCTTCCTTCCCTCACTCTCTCCACTGCTTTCCCTCTCTTCCTTCCTTTCCTCACTCCCTCCACTGCTTCACCTCTCTTCCTTCCTTCTTTCCCTCACTCACTTTCCCTCACTTCTTTCCCTTCTTTCCCTCACTCCCTCTTCCTTCCTTCCCTCACTCCCTCCGCGCTTTCCCTCCTTTCCTTCCTTCCCTCACTCACTCCACAGCCTTCCCTCTCTTCCTTCCTCCCTCCGCTTCCTTTCTTCCCTCCTTCCTTCCCTCACTCACTCCACTGCCTTCCCTCTCTTCCTTCCTCCCTCCGCTTCCTTTCTTCCCTCCTTCCTTTCCTCACTCACTCCACTACCTTCCCTTTCTTCCTTCCTCCCTCCGCTTCCTTTCTTCCCTCCTTCCTTCCCTCACTCACTCCACTGCCTTCCCTCTCTTCCTTCCTTCTCTCACTCTCTCCACTGCTTTCAGTCTCTTCCTTCCTTCTTTCCTTCCTTTCTTCTCTTCCTTCCTTCCTCAGACATATAGCAGAAGAGTAGAGAACATTTCTAATTATACGTAACTACATTCATGTTTCTATCCCTTATTATTTTTGGAAATTTTCATCACATTCAACTCCAGGTTCCCAGTGAATTTACCGCTGATTTTGGCCAAGTTTGTAAGCTGTTATTTTGTAACAATGTGTGATAATCCCAATGTTGCAATCTCTGATATTGCATTAAGTATCGAGTAACAAAGAGACATGGGGAGAAGAAAATTGTACGCTGGGGTATTTAGGCGGTGATGAAAATGGGAGATAAGAATACCCCTCTATACCATCACAATGCTTTAGAATGTTTTAACCAGTCTAACAAAAAACCCTTGGTTACTAGTACCTGATTCACATCTCTGAAGCTGAAGGGCTGCAAACCTACCGAGAAGAACCCCTGGGACAAGAGCGAACACTCACACCTATAATCTGTGTGTCTATGGTAACAAAGCAATCATTTCTTAGTGATGGGAATATGGTCCATCAGCAGGAAAACATAACATGGACATGTCAGAGTGAGCACCGATTAGAAACTCAACACGTATATGGGAAAATGCTTTCTATCCCAGTGCTATGAGGGTTAATTTTAATGGGAACTTTCATCTGTTCCAGTTAACAAATAACCTTGGTGTACTGTATATACAATTTTTAGGTTCTGTTCACATCGGAGCTGGTTATTTCTGTTGTTCTGCGCCATCACAGATTAGATATGTGCCAGATCCCCGACATGACATACACCAAAGTTAGACCTCATACACACATCACAGTTTGTCCTCAGTGTGGCACAACACACTGTACTCCATCCAGCTATTCACTTGTCATGTTTTGTTTTTTTGCTTAGACATCATTTTGTTGCTGATAATTAACCATAACCGACCAAACTCGCGAAAAAAAAGTAATAAAATAAAATGGATGGCACAAGGACGCCATCCGTGTTGCATCCAAGGTTGGTTAGCGGTTTGGTTTTGCAAGTTCTTCTCCTGTACTTGTTAAAGCCGCCTTTCTCACAGACTACACAGCTCTCCTGTCCACAAAGTGAACACTGATGGAGGAGCATGTGATCACACCTCCTCCAATCACTGCACATGGAAAGCTGTTTTCCTATTGGAGGAGGCTGATGGGCCGGTCTAGTCACATGCTCCTCCATCAGTGTTCACTTTGTGGACAGGAGAGCTGTGCAGTCTGTGAGGAAGGCTACACTAACGAGTAAAGGAGGAAAACTTGCAATATTAACTAGATGTGTATTTCCTGAAGGAAGTACAGATAGTGGTTTGAAATGGTGACCGGGCTGCCCCTTTAAGAGAGACTTGCCTGCTGCCCCTGCAAGACTTTCAACTCAGGATCCATTTTAACTGTGAGTGCCTCTCAGAGGCCACTTTGGCCTCAGGGTCTGATTTGGTGGGTGGCGCCCCTCAGGATCCGATTCCTTGGCCTGGGCGCCTCAGGGCTTGAATTGTTGGCGGGGATCTCTCAGGCTCCGATTTTGTGGGTGTGGCCCCTCAGGGTCCGATTTTGTGCGTGGGGCCCCTCAGGTTCCGATTTTGTGAGTGGGGCCCCTCAGGGTCCGATTTTGTGGCCAGGGCCCCTCAGGGTCTGATTTTGTGGCCGGATCCCCTCAGGGTCCGATTTTCTGGCCGTGGCCCCTCGGGGTCCGATTATGTGGGTTGGGCCCCTCAGGGTCCGATTTTGTGGCCGGGGCCCCTCAGGGTTCGATTTTGTGGCCGGGGCCCCACAGGGTCCGATTTTGTGGCCAGGGCCCCTCAGGGTCTGATTTTGTGGTTGGGACCAATCAGTGTCCGATTTTGTGGTTGGGGCCCCTCAGGGTCAGATTTTGTGGGTTGGGCCCCTTAGGGTCTGATTTTGTGGGCGGAGACCCTCTGGGTCCGATTTGGTGGGCGGGGCCACTATGGGTCCGATTTGGTTGGCGGGACCACTCTGGGTCCGATTTAGTGGGCGGGGCCCCTCAGGGTCCGGTTTGGTGGGCAGGGCCTCTCTGGGTCCGGTTTGGTTGGCGGGGCCACTCGGTAAGATTTTGTGGGCGGGGCCACTCTGGGTAAGATTTGGAGGCCGGGGTGGCTCAGCCTCCGATTTGGAGGCCGGGGTGGCTCAGCCTCCGATTTGGAGGCCGGGGTGGCTCAGCCTCCGATTTGGAGGCCGGAGTGGCTCAGCCTCCGATTTGGAGGCCGGGGTCGATCAGCCTCCGATTTGGAGGCCGGGGTGGCTCAGCCTCCGATTTGGAGGCCGGGGTGGCTCAGCCTCCGATTTGGAGGCCGGGGTGGCTCAGCCTCTGATTCGGAGGCCGGGGTGGCTCAGCCTCTGATTCGGAGGCCGGGGTGGCTCAGCCTCTGATTCGGAGGCCGGGGTGGCTCAGCCTTCAATTTGGAGGCCGGGGTCGATCAGCCTCCGATTTGGAGGCCGGGGTGGCTCAGCCTCTGATTCGGAGGCCGGGTTGGCTCAGCCTCCGATTTGGAGGCCGGGGTGGCTCAGCCTCTGATTCGGAGGCCGGGGTGGCTCAGCCTCTGATTCGGAGGCCGGGGTGGCTCAGCCTCTGATTCGGAGGCCGGGGTGGCTCAGCCTTCAATTTGTAGGCCGGGGTCGATCAGCCTCCGATTTGGAGGCCAGGGTCGATCAGCCTCCGATTTGGAGGCCGGGGTCGATCAACCTCCGATTTGGAGGCCGGGGTCGATCAGCCTCCGATTTGGAGGCCGGGTGGCTCAGCCTCCAATTTGGAGGCCGGGGTGGCTCAGCCTCCAATTTGGAGGCCGGGGTGGCTCAGCCTCCAATTTGGAGGCCGGCGTCTCTCAGGCTCAAATCTGGAGGCCGGGGTGGCTCAACCTCCGATTTGGAGGCCGGGGTTGATCAGCCTCCGATTTGGAGGCCGGGGTGGCTCAGCCTCCGATTTGGAGGCCGGGGTGGCTCAGCCTCCGATTTGGAGGCCGGGGTGGCTCAGCCTCCGATTTGGAGGCCGGGGTGGCTCAGCCTCCGATTTGGAGGCCGGGGTGGCTCAGCCTCCGATTTGGAGGCCGGGGTCAATCAGCCTCCGATTTGAAGGCCGGGGTCAATCAGCCTCCGATTTGGAGGCCGGGGTGGCTCAGCCTCCGATTTGGAGGCCGGGGTGGCTCAGCCTCCGATTTGGAGGCCGGGGTCGATCAGCCTTCGATTTGGAGGCCGGGGTCGATCAGCCTCCGATTTGGAGGCAGGAGTGGCTCAGCCTCCGATTTGGAGGCCGGGGTCGATCAGCCTCCGATTTGGAGGCCGGGGTCGATCAGCCTCCGATTTGGAGGCCGGGGTCGATCAGCCTCCCGTTTGGAGGCCGGGGTCGATCAGCCTCCCATTTGGAGGCCGGGGTCGATCAGCCTCCGATTTGGAGGCCGGGGTGGCTCAGCCTCCAATTTGGAGGCCGGGGTGGCTCAGCCTCCGATTTGGAGGCCGGGGTGGCTCAGCCTCCGATTTGGAGGCCGGGGTCTCTCAGGCTCAGATCTGGAGGCCGGGGTGGCTCAGCCTCCGATTTGGAGGCCGGGGTGGCTCAGCCTCCGATCTGGAGGCCGGGGTGGCTCAGCCTCCGATTTGGAGGCCGGGGTGGCTCAACCTCCAATTTGGAGGCCGGGGTCTTTCAGGCTCAGATCTGGAGGCCGGGGTGGCTCAGCCTCCGATTTGGAGGCCGGGGTGGCTCAGCCTCCGATTTGGAGGCCGGGGGGTCGATCAGCCTCCCATTTGGAGCCTGTGGTCACTCAGCTTTCGATTTGGCATGTTGGCCCTTTAAGACTCATTTCGGTGCGCCGGCCCTTTAACAATCACTTTTGCACTTCGGCCCTTTAAGAGCCAGTTTGGCTCACTGGGCTTCTAAATACACTTTGGCGCACATTCTCTCTCAGGGGCATGTGTCATGTGATGAAGCTAGATTTGCATTTGTGCTGTGGGTTTAGCTTTAAGAGCTGATATTATGTGGCAGAAGCCCTGTTCTGGAGATGTCATGTGACGTTCGTAGGCGTTGGCATAGTAACTGGGTCTGCCTGCGCATATCAATGAGCTCAACTGCCATTTCAATCGCCTCAGGGCACGTTTTGCCATTTCCCCATTCAAATGCATTGGAGACAGTGCATTCCAATGACGGGAAAAAAAATTTTCTAACGCAAATTGCGCAAAAACTACAAATCTGATCGACACGAAAAATACTTAGCACACCTCTCATGGGCGCTGGCTTCGAAACGACACCTGAACGGAGTCTGTGCGTGTAGCGGTTCGGGCTGTATTAATTGCGGAAATCAACTTAATAATAATAATAAGAAGAAGAAGAAGAATAAGTTAGCAGCGTTCGGATTACAATATAGTGGTTTTTTCAAACCACTATAATTATATATGTAATACTTATATGTCAGTAATTGCCACAAAATCATGTCCTCAACACATCTGTTATATTAAAGATAAAGTGGACAAGCCCTTTAATCTTTCTGAACACTGTACAGAAGCAAATTTCTGTTATGCTGTGAAACATTTAAAGACAAAATTACCAATCAGTGTATATTTGTTTCTTGAGAAACTTATATGCAAATTAGGCTTTGCAAAGAGGAAGAAAGTTTACACTCTGTCAATTACTGGAGGCAGCCATTCTCTACTCTACTAAGCGCTAACAGGAGAAAATTCCAAAATATCTGATCCCTTTCTACTGGAGGAGACTCTTATTTGGCAGGAGATCCTAAGTCATGTGGCAAGACTCGTTAAAGTGTCAACATTGACTTTTAGGTTGGCTATCCCTAGTAGGAAGGATTAAAAAGACAGATTTTTTTCCTTAAAAACATTTTCTTTGTTATTTGATTGGATTTTGTTAACTTGTTAAAAGTGCTGTATGACCTTTTATAGAGTAGGAGGATTGGAGAAGATTTGTAGGAAAAATTTATTTTTTTCAGCAGTAATTTCCTGCTGAGGCTAGGAGTCCAGTGGGTGGGCCTACTCAGTAATAGCTATCTTTCTATGCACTATCTGCTTTCACTCAGTGGTAAGACCCCTGGACTTCAAAGCCCCAAATACATGCATTACAGGTTCCACATAGTCTTTTCCCACAATATCAATCAGCTCCTCCAGCTCTAGACCATTCTGTATACAGGTTGGACTGAATGTACAATGTAAAGACTTCTCCAGAAGGGAGAAAGAGCTGACACTTCCAACTACTATTGAAGTAGAACCTCACATTGAACATACGGGGAAAGAAACTAATGATAACAAGGGAAATGAGGAAATTAGAAACATAGGAAAAATTTCAATATCCTTTTGAAGTAGAGACCTCCTGCAGTTTCCAGGTGATTAAAACAGTATATCTGATGGGGAAAAGTAAGCTTTGAGATCTGTTACATACAGGAGAAGTGCAGATGCTGCCTATGTTGAAGGTAAGAAACATCCCGGGTTCAAAGACTGGTCCAAGCTTGTGTCTCCATTGTCCAAATATGAATATTGGGGATTTGCATAGATGCAATATCTATGGGATATAGATTATTGGTGTTGTAGCAAAGGGACAAACAGAACGTATTCACTCACATCACTGTAGGGTCATTAGAACACCTCTGATACATGATGTGAACCAGGCCATGTTTGTTCTCTGTGTAACAGTAAATCATAAGAAGTATGACGTAAATATCTACCACCTGGAACCTTCATCGGTGAAGATAACCTGTAAGTTGGGGATCTCATAAAATTCTAATAGACCCAACGCATCCCACAATCCGCCCCCAGATGAGCTGATCGAGGGGTGGTGTGGGCATAACTTTGAGCTAATAAAAAGCAGTATTTGTGTCTGGGTCATTTGTGAGTCCTGGGAAAACAGTTCGCTGTGGTTCTGTCCATTTTCCCAATCGGAGTGCTTCCCTCCGCTAAGTTCTGAGCCATTTTCGTGACCAGGTTTAGTGATTCTCTTTTGTTATTCGCTTTTATTTTATGTAATTGTATATATTGTATTGTTTGTTTCCAATTTGCATCATCTTGTTTATTTTTTATAAACACTGCCTATCGTTCTGGATTAAATATATAAAATGTAATAGATCTGTTCCTCTTGCTCTGTAAACCGCACCCCTCAAGCCATACGCTACCTGTAACAAGTGTTCAATATGAATGCATAAACAATTGGTGGTGGTAACCAGTAGAGTTTTTGTTATTGCAGAGCTGGCAGTGACCATACAGGGGGGTATATACATACACGGTGAATATAAAAGATTCATCAGGTTTTGCATTCATGTTAGTTCAAAGATATAAATTTTGCCCCTTTGTAATAATAGTGTATCGAAAAGTCACATCTCAGAGTTTGTGACTCGCGTGTACAGACTTGCTGGTAACTCACCAGGTGGCAGGTCGGCATTAGATCCCAAAATGTTTTGTGTTTTAGAGTATGAGAAATGTAAATTAATTATTATTGTGCAGTGAGTGTTCCCAACACCATATGAAAGTGACCCACCTGGTCACTAGAGCATTCACCGGTGGTATCGGCAATTTCAGGACACAGGATGCTTGTGTAAATATAAGAGCCCCGGATGACCGAGTGTTACAGGCTCTAATGACCATCAATGAGGACATGCTGAGGTGTTTGGGTCGAAGTGGATTACAGTATAGATGTGTGTCGTGTGACAAAAGGATGACACATTTGTAAACATTATGTGCTAGACTTGGAGAGTTTCTGTTCCTTATCATGTGCCATTTACTATTGTGCATGTAATAGATTTTTAAATATATTTTGTAGCCAAATGAATCTTTTAGAATCACCCCATATATTCAATGTGTTGGAATCGGAGGTGTATATACCATACGCTCACTGAGAGTTCCCCAATAACCGATCTAGTAGTCTAGTAGTGGAAGCAGCTGCGGCCCCGACCATCACTCGTCAGCCAGTTGTGTAATTGTCCTGATGATTGGAGACAGCGGAGTTGCGTTACTTTGACAACTGGTGGCAATGGTGGGATCTGTGTGATCTCTCCGGTGTCATCTGTGACAAAATGATGACAGTGGTGGGTTCTGCGTGACACCCCCCAGCTGTGTATCTGTGACAGGAATACTTACCAATAAACCTAAAACTCTGTGTTAGGCCAACTGTAGCACCTGGTCAGTCATATATGAGCTCCATGCTCTGCTTCCTCAAGGCTAGCACTAAAACTGACCCAGAATTATTTTAAAGGGCTCTTAGAGCGATATTCTCATGCTAATAACTTGCTTTGAACAGCAAGAAAATTACCTAGTTTGCAATTTACTTGCTTTTTTCTATCTGCCTTTATTCTCTTGCTGTGAGAGCTTTTATCATTCATAATGTACAGTTGGATTCCATGGTTACAACAGCCTGCCAAGTAGGTACATTCCAGGAGATAAGTTAACTCCTTATACTTATACCCCAGTCAACTCTCTCCAGCCCATTGATGTTTTATGCAGCAGTTTTTGGCTCACCTTCCTCCCCCTTTCTTTCAGCTCCTGACAGTGCTCTTATCAGGCCTGTAAAATTCCAGGCCCCATTCTCCTAATCACAGGTCTCATTTTTCTGAGCTGTGTTCTTGTTCAAAGTCTCTGTTATCTCTGTATAGTGATAACAGTGTAGACTTAGAAAAAACACTGACAGACCATTAATGTTTTGTAGAAGAATGAAGAGAAGAATGAAGCTTCTCACCAAAACTGTTACTTAAAGAGGAACATTCACCCCCCATGAAGTTAGGAAACTGAATATCACCAAGCTGCTTGAGAAGAACACTTTAAAGTTTTAATTAAGAATATGGACATCACAGAGAGGAGTTCATTACTCCATGAGCCAGAGCGAAGAGTTGCTCTCTAAAATGACTAGGTCCCCATAGACAGTCGTCAGACGGCCATCTCTCCTCACTCCTCCATACACTGGAGCATTTCTGTGTTCTCTATGAGAGTCGTTGTCAGATACCTCTCGGCGCCAAACAAAATTATAAGCTGCTGAAATTTCACAGGCCAGATTTTTCTTTCCCCTGACACTATCTGTCAGTGAAGAATCGGGAGACCCTATACACATAAGACTGGTGGACAATCTCGCCAAGATTAATCTAAAATGATTGGGGGGTCTTTAGTCTCCGCAAAGGCTCGGACTGGCCCATAGGGTAACAGGGGAATCCATCGGTGGGCCCCTTTGCAGATCTGAGCTCCCAACCGCACTGAATGGGCAGTACTTGGCATAATTCATATGATTCACTCTGTACAGAAAAAAGCAGCATGTCATCGTTCATAAACAAAGTGCACAGTTTATTAATATACATAGATATAGGTAAATTTGTGAATGAGGGTAGTGTAATATTTGAGTGCCCACCCCCCCGTGTCAATGTCACTTGTAGGCCCTTGGCATCCCAGTCCGACACTGTCTCCAACATTGAAAATATCTGACCTAAGGGTGGTAACAGCTGATTGCTGGGATGACCTCCATTTAAAAGGGATTTTGTTTATGAGAAAATCCCTTTAAGCTCAGCCCCTACTAACAAAATAAGAACATATATTCAATCAATGATAATGTGGAAGAAAACAGTGTGTCGCTACTTAAACAGAAATCGGATCATACTTAATTTTATTTTGCGCCTCTTTCATTTGAACGGTACTTGGCTCATCACCAGCGTTTCCCGCGACAAAGCCCTCTAATTTATTACCGGCCCGCCGGCTGAGTAGGGTTTTAATAAGCTGTTTTCTCGGCCAGACAGCCAGTCATTCCATTCCAACAGACTTCGTTATAATGTCTGCTACTCCAGGAATGTATGAGCGTTAACAGAATTACTCCGGCTGTGATAACCATTATAAAAGCACACTTTCTGTTCCTTATAAAAATATCTCCCGGTTTCTTATATTTACTGTAATAATGTCTCGGCTTGTTTGTACATGACACATTTTTGTCACAATTCAAGTTTCCAAATAATGGTGGGATATAAGGTAAGGGGTCAGCTTGTCAGCCCGGCTGTCATTATTCCAAATGGCTGCTTCCGTACAGGTTGCTGTTTTTATTTAGGAGAATAATTTGATTTCTCAATGTCTGCCCACATTTCACTAGCAGGCAACGATGGAAACTGCAAACAATGTCTCCTCTGCTTAATATGCAAGGAGAATGCTTAATAGAATCATTTGCAGGATAATTAAAAGCCTGCTGATATATCGTATGAGCGTGTGCAAGGGATATATGAAATGAAACAGCCGGCAATGGCTTATTTTTCCAGATTAAATATCGAGTCGTAGAGGTCAAAGTTAGTGGCTGGTGGTGAAAACAATTAATGATATTTTCCCGCTCTATATGCACTTGTTTTTTTTTCCAATAGATATTTCACCCTGATTTATGGTAAACATTTATACAGCAGAGTCTAATGGGAAATCTAATACACCATTGAAATGCCGCTGCTAATTCCATAGCTTCTTATAGAGCTTAGAGATATGTAAATGCTCTACTGAATTGACTAAGAACCGGAATGCAATTAACTTGTTTTAATTCAAGCACGTCTACAGAACCAACCCAAAGGTCTGTGACCATCATGGTAAATTGTGATTACAGCTAAACACAAACAAATGGGTTGACTTATCCAAATAACTCATGCCCATATGCCCTATTAGTCGTAGATGAGGCCCCACAACTGGAATTAGCCAAAACAGAGTCAGCTGTTTGCCAGGGTATCAGGTGATCGCAACTACAGCTTTCAATGGTGAAGAATAGAGTTGAGCGAAACGGGTCGAAAAAATTAAAAAGTCGACGACTTTTGGCAAAGTCGGGTTTCATGAAACGAAACCCGACCCTAGGATGAGGTCGGCCACGAGGTCGGCGACTTACGCACCAAAGTCGCGTTTCAAAAGTTTGTTTTGCGCTCTTTTTCAGCCAATCAGGATCCACGGACACTGTGGGCAACGTGATGACATAGGCACGGGTCACCACCATCTTTCAGAAGGGCATGCAAGTGATTGGCTTGCTTTGGTGGGCGTCACAGGGGGTATAAAAGGGCGTGCACGCCAACCGCCATCTTACTTCTGCCGATCTTAGTATAGGGAGAGGTTGCTGCTGATTCTGTAGGGAGAGCGTTAGGCAGGGAAGAAGACAAAAAAACTGCTTCTGCTGCTAGCGATTTGGCCTGCACAACACACCAGTCACTGTGTGTGCAGTGCAAGGGGAGGCTATATAGTGGTGTATCAGTGGTGTTGGTTGTTGGGCTGCCTTCTAAGGCTTCCTGACATTCTTGCATTGCTGTTTACCCACTGCTCCGCAAACTGCTTTTTTAAAAGCAATCCCAATTTTTTTTTTTTTGTCCTGCTGAGAAGAAAAAAAAACTGCTTCTGCTGCTAGCAATTTGGCCTGCACAACACACCAGTCACTGTGTGTGCAGTGCAAGGGGAGGCTATATAGTGGTGTATCAGTGGTGTTGGTTGTTGGGCTGCCTTCTAAGGCTTCCTGACATTCCTGCATTGCTGTTTACCCACTGCTCCGCAAACTGCTTTTTTAAAAGCAATCCAATCTCCCTTATCCTCTAGTCACTTTTGTCACAGCTGTGCCATCGAGCCTGTCACATAGCGCTCAGATATTCATTGGGCCTCACACAATCCAAAAGTGTCCAGTGTCCAAAAGTGTGTGCAGAGATTCAAAATCTCCCTTATCCTCTAGCCACTTTGGTCACAGCTGTGCCATCGAGCCTGTCACATAGCGCTCAGATATCAGTGGGCCTCACACAATCCAAAAGTGTCCATCCAGTGTCCAAAAGTGTGTGCAGAGATTCAAAATCTCCCTTATCCTCTAGTCACTTTGGTCACAGCTGTGCCATCGAGCCTGTCACATAGCGCTCAGATATCAGTGGGCCTCACACAATCCAAAAGTGTCCAGTGTCCAAAAGTGTGTGCAGAGATTCAAAATCTCCCTTATCCTCTAGTCACTTTGGTCACAGCTGTGCCATCGAGCCTGTCACATAGCGCTCAGATATCAGTGGGCCTCACACAATCCAAAAGTGTCCATCCAGTGTCCAAAAGTGTGTGCAGAGATTCAAAATCTCCCTTATCCTCTAGTCACTTTGGTCACAGCTGTGCCATCGAGCCTGTCACATAGCGCTCAGATATCAGTGGGCCTCACACAATCCAAAAGTGTCCATCCAGTGTCCAAAAGTGTGTGCAGAGATTCAAAATCTCACTTATCCTCTAGTCACTTTGGTCACAGCTGTGCCATCGAGCCTGTCACATAGCGCTCAGATATCAGTGGGCCTCACACAATCCAAAAGTGTCCAGTGTCCAAAAGTGTGTGCAGAGATTCAAAATCTCCCTTATCCTCTAGTCACTTTGGTCACAGCTGTGCCATCGAGCCTGTCACATAGCGCTCAGATATCAGTGGGCCTCACACAATCCAAAAGTGTCCAGTGTCCACAAGTGTCTGCAGAAATTCAAAATCTCCCCTGTCCTATAGACACCTTGTACCTTGTTTTACATTACTATATAGTTTGTTGGATTTTGTCTACATTTCTACCAAAAATGAGGAAGGCTGGTGGAAGAGGCCGTGGAATTGGGCGGGGGTTGGCAGCTGGTAATGATGGTGTTGGTAGTGGATCTGATGGTAGTGGCAAGAGCAAAATAGGACCGAATGCAGGAGGTGCTGACCCTGCGTCATCGTCTGGCTACATAAGGCCTCGAACGCTTAGTTTTCTAGGAGTTGGCAAACCGCTTTTAAAGCCAGAGCATCAGGAAAAAGTTTTGTCTTACATTGCTGACTCAGCCTCCAGCTCTATCGCCTCCTCTTCTTCAGTTGTAAAAAGTAAAAGCACTGAGTCGTCATTGGAGGCTCATGTTCATGAACCACACCTTTCCTTGTGTCCTTCACCCCAACCAAGATTGAAGGATGACGCAGGCCATACTACTGATTACTCCATGGAGCTGTTTTCACATACCATGCCTGGATTATCAAGTCAAATGGTGAATTACCCAGGCCAAGATGAATCTGACATGGAGTGCACTGATGCACAGCCGCTGATGGATGATTCTGCTGGTACATTCACTCAGAGCACTACATTGTCCTCGCAGTGTACAGAGCCAGATTCTGACCCTGATGAGACTCAGGTGCCCCTTCCCGCACACTATACCACCATACACGGTGACACAGAGGAAGGTGCACATGACATAGAAGAGGAGGTGATGGATGACCCAGTTGTTGACCCAGATTGGCATCCATTGGGGGAAGAGGGTGCTGCTTCCAATAGCTCAGATGAGGAGCATCCACAGCAGACATCGACATCGCAACAGCTGTTATCTGGCAGTCCCGGAGCACTCCAAAGACAGGTTCCAAACATCAAAAGAGTTGCTGGACAGCTTGTCCAGAGGGTCAAAAGATCACAGCGTGCTAGGCCGCAAAATGTCTGCCAAAGTAGGAAGAGTGCAGTGTGGCACTTTTTTGACCAAAATCCTCATGATCAGGCCAAGGTTATCTGTAAGAAGTGCGCAAAGACCTTTAGCCGAGGGAAAAATCTGAAAAATTTGAATACCAGTTGCATGCTTAGACATTTAACCAGCATGCACTTGCAAGCGTGGACACAACACCAAACCTCAAGTGCCACATGTGCAACTGATCACAACGAAGATAGTCAGCAACGCTACATTGTTTCCCCCACTGTAAGCCCACCGGTTAGCACAGCAGCAAATGTTGAGGTGTCGTTGCAAGACCACAGCAGTCAGGGAATCCCACTGTTATATCAACGAAAGACTGATTCTAGGCCATCAGAAAGAACACCAACTCCATCACCATCATCAACCCTCTCTCAGTCCGCCCTGTCCACCGCTACTTCCACCATATGCAGCTCTCAAGTCCAGCTCACCCTCCCAGACACTATGAGTAGGTCAAGAAAGTACTCAGTCTCTCATCCGCGTACACTGGGTTTGAACGCCCACATTGCCAAACTAATCTCGTTTGAGATGATGCCCTTTCGGTTGGTGGAAAGCACAGCTTTCCGCGAACTCATGGCCTATGCAGTACCACGCTATGACCTACCCAGTCGCCACTTCTTCTCTCGCAAAGCCATCCCAGCCCTCCACCATCATGTGAAAGACCGCATTGTCCATGCACTCAAGCAGTCAGTGAGCGGAAAGGTGCACCTCACAACTGATGCATGGTCCAGTCGGCATGGCCAGGGCCGTTACGTGTCCATCACTGCGCACTGGGTTAATGTGGTGGATGCAGGGTCCACAGGGGACAGCGGTGGTGGGACATTGCTGCCTAGCCCACGGTATAGGAAACAGTTGGCTGTAGGCGATCGACCCTCCTCCTCCTCCTCCAGAAGCGAAAGCTCGTCCACAGAGCGCAGTCGTACGAGCACTCCATCTGCAGCTGCCACTGTTGCACACGATGTGTCCCCCTATCGAGCAGCTAGTGGAAAGCGTCAGCAGGCTGTGTTGCAGATGATGTGTTTGGGCGACAGACACACCGCCGAGGTGCTGGCCGAGTACTTGAAGCGACAAACTGAGTCATGGCTGGGCAGTGTACATCTTGAGGCAGGCAAGGTAGTTAGTGATAACGGCCGTAATTTTGTGGCAGCCATAGCCCTTTCAAAACTCAGCCACATACCTTGCTTGGCTCACACCTTGAACCTGATGGTGCAGTGCTTCCTCAAAAATTATCCGGAGTTAACAGCCCTGCTCCAGAAGGTGCGAAGACTGTGCGCGCACATCCGCCGGTCGCCTGTACACTCCGTTCGTATGCAGAAGCTGCAGCGATTGCTCCACCTTCCCAACCACCGCCTCATTATCGACATTGCAACAAGGTGGAACTCCACCCTGCACATGGTGGAGCGGCTGTGCGAGCAGAGGCAGGCCATAATGCATTTGTGGGAGGATACACGGCCAGGCACTTTGAGAGCAGACATGGAGTTGACAGGTGTGCAGTGGTCGAAGCTGAAAGACCTTTGTAAAGTCCTTCAGTGTTTTGAGGAATGCACACGGCTGGTAAGCGCAGACGACGCCATCCTAAGCATGAGCATCCCACTTATGCGTCTGCTCATGTAAACTTTGACGCACCTTAAGGAGCAGGCGTCTGCAGCCAATGTTGATGAGGAGGAAGAGGAGGAGGGAATCCTTGATGACATTCAGCCATTGTCTGCTCAGGGACCTCTCCTGGACGAGGTGGAGGAAGAAGAGGAGGAGGATGATGATGATGGGGATGATTACTTAGGGGAGGAGGATGCATCTCGTGGGGCAAGTGAAAATGTTGGCGTGGCAAGGTCTGGTACAGGGTTTGTGCGTGACTGGAGGGATGTGGATTTGCCAGAAAGTGCTCTTCCACCCAGCACTCGCAGTGCATCATTGACACCGGGAACATTGGCCCACATGTCAGATTATGCCTTGCGGATCCTAAAAAGGGACCCCCGCATTGCCAAAATGATGAACGATGACGACTACTGGTTGGCCAGCATCCTGGATCCACGCTATAAAGGCAAATTACAAAACATCATGCCACAGGAGAACCTTGACCTAATATTGGCTAATAAACAAGCAACTCTGGTAAATCGGTTGCTTGAGGCATTCCCAGCACACAGCAGCGGTGATGGTTCTCACACGAGCCGTACGGGCCGGGGGCAGCTTGGCAGAGGTGTTCGTGGTGCACACAGCAGAAGTGGCGTTGGAGACAGGGGTTTCATGACAATGTTGTGGACTGATTTTTCAAATACCGCTCACACAACTGGTAATACTGCATCGATGGAAAGTGACAGGAGACAGCAGTTGTCAACTATGGTTACAAACTACTTTTCCTCCCATATCGATGTTCTCCCACACAGGTCATTCCCCTTTGACTATTGGGCCGCTAAACTGGACACCTGGCCTGAATTGGCCCAATATGCCTTACAGGAGCTCGCTTGCCCAGCTGCAAGTGTGCTATCGGAAAGAGTCTTCAGTGCAGTTGGATCAATCCTGACAGAAAAAAGGACCCGTCTGTCAACCCAAAATGTGGATGATCTAACCTTCATTAAAATGAACCACGCATGGGTTTCCAAGGATTTTGTCCCACCTTCCCCTGATGACACATAGGGTGACAGAAAAATGGCTTGCTTTGGTCCACCTCTTCCTGGTACTTCACCTATTTCGCCTTTTGCATCAGCTGAATGTCCAACATCAACATATGCCACTTTCTAAAACTCCCTAACTGTGCTGCCTCCCCCCCATGGCCGGGGTCACCACCTAGCGCACGACACCGTGCGAGTGCCGTTGCCCTCGACAGGTGGGTAGGCCGACTCTTGGGCGCGGGCACTGGCACAGGGTCCCTCATAGTGCAATCAAGTGTCTCTGACGGTGGTGGTGCACACCCGCCGTCAGACACACCGCTGTACTATGAGAGGCCCAGTGCCAGTACCGACGCCCACGAGTGGGCCCCCCTTGCTTGGGCAGGTTCCCAGCATTTGCAATCTTTACCTCTCCCTGCTCCTCCGCTGTGTAATCTGGGCCGTCAAATCCATACTGTGCCTGACACCGTCTGAGCCTGCCTCCTGATGTATAGACATATATTTTGAATGTGTACGCTATCCATACATGTTATCCGGGGATACGGTACCCTTTCTAACCTTTGTGCAATCACGTGCAATCCATACTGGGCCTAACACCGTCTGAGCCTGCCTCCTGAGACATATATTTTGAATGTGTACGCTATCCATACATGTTATCTGGGGATACGGTACCCTTTCTAACCTTTGTGCAATCACGTGCAATCCATACTGGGCCTAACACCGTCTGAGCCTGCCTCCTGAGACATATATTTTGAATGTGTACGCTATCCATACATGTTATCCGGGGATGCGGTACCCTTTCTAACCTTTGTGCAATCACGTGCAATCCATACTGGGCCTAACACCATCTGAGCCTGCCTCCTGAGACAAATATTTTGAATGTGTACGCTATCCATACATGTTATCTGGGGATACGGTACCCTTTCTAACCTTTGTGCAATCACGTGCAATCCATACTGGGCCTAACACCATCTGAGCCTGCCTCCTGAGACATATATTTTGAATGTGTACGCTATCCATACATGTTATCCGGGGATACGGTACCCTTTCTAACCTTTGTGCAATCACGTGCAATCCATACTGGGCCTAACACCGTCTGAGCCTGCCTCCTGAGACATATATTTTGAATGTGTACGCTATCCATACATGTTATCCGGGGATACGGTACCCTTTCTAACCTTTGTGCAATCACGTGCAATCCATACTGGGCCTAACACCGTCTGAGCCTGCCTCCTGAGACATATATTTTGAATGTGTACGCTATCCATACATGTTATCCGGGGATACGGTACCCTTTTTAACCTTTGTGCAATCACGTGCAATCCATACTGGGCCTAACACCGTCTGAGCCTGCCTCCTGAGACATATATTTTGAATGTGTACGCTATCCATACATGTTATCCGGGGATACGGTACCCTTTCTAACCTTTGTGCAATCACGTGCAATCCATACTGGGCCTAACACCGTCTGAGCCTGCCTCCTGAGACATATATTTTGAATGTGTACGCTATCCATACATGTTATCTGGGGATACGGTACCCTTTCTAACCTTTGTGCAATCACGTGCAATCCATACGGGGCCTAACACCGTCTGAGCCTGCCTCCTGAGACATATATTTTGAATGTGTACGCTATCCATACATGTTATCTGGGGATACGGTACCCTTTCTAACCTTTGTGCAATCACGTGCAATCCATACTGGGCCTAACACCGTCTGAGCCTGCCTCCTGATGTATAGACATATATTTTGAATGTGTACACTATCCATACATGTTATCTGGGGATACGGTACCCTTTCTCACCTTTGTGCAATCACGTGCAATCCATACTGGGCCTAACACCATCTGAGAATGATAGATGGGGCCCACCATACACTGGAACATTCCAAAGGTGGACATCAGACACTGGAGCAGCATTTACAGGGCCCATTATACACTAGAGCATTAGAAATGGGGCCCATTATGTTTGGAGCATTATTTGGGCCCATAAGACAGTAGAGCTTCATCCATGGGGACCAACATATACTGTAGCATTATGTGGAGCTCATCATATACTGTTTCAAACATTATATGGGACCAATGATTCTGTATGGAGAAATAGATGGGCCTCGTCATGAGATGTAAAAAGTGAGGTATTTTTCATTGTACTATACCGCTATTTCTCTGCCGTATCGGAGCATGATGAGTTGTGGTATGTGTTAAAGGGGCGCTCTTTCGCCGAGGGCACATGAAAACCTGGAGCCAGCCCTCCCCCCCCCACAGTCTGTAGCCAAATAACCCCCATTTTTCAGTGCGTAACTTGTATTATGAAGTTAATTAAGGTTGACAAGCTTAAGTAAGAAGAATTGATGCTTTTGGCATTAAAATGGGCACTGTTGGTGTGTTTCCTGTCCTCCTCTCACTGCCGACTTTTATTCCACATTGACTTACATTGGGTTTCGTGTTTCGGGACGACCCCGACTTTTCCCTATAATCGGACGATCTTGCTCGACCCGACTTTTGGAAAAGTCGGGTTTCACGAAACGAAACGCGACCCTAAAAAACCAAAAGTCGCTCAACTCTAGTGAAGAACACTGTAATTAAAATGGAACTTTGAAGCAGTAAGTCCGAAACCCAATACTAGAGTTGAGCGGGTCATTCAATTGAAGGATTGAGGTCGAGTCGAATTTCCTGAAATTGGCAGTTTACACAATTTGACCATTTTGTGATTCAATCGGTAGCTCGCAAAAAAAAGTTTTCCCAGTACTATTTCCAACAATGCTGAAGCATCAAAGAGTACGCTAACCTTATTTTGAGTTGTCACGTCAGTCTCCCCATAATGCCCTGCAGCTTTGACATCTAGTAGAACACTATACCTTGTAAAGGGGGTCAGTATCAAGGCCATCACAAATCTTCAATTCTCAGTGGAGCACAGTTGGTATAGCAGAGTCATATTCCATCTCCAGTGTCACTGGGTAAATCTCTCTCTCCTGGAAAGTGTAAGCTCTTATGGTTAGCGGAGTTCTCTATCTCCTGAAGAGTGTAAGCTATTATGGTCAGCGGGGTTCTCTCTCTTTCCTGTAGAGTGTAAGCTCTTCTGGTCAGTGAGGTTCTCTCTCTTTCCTGCAGAGTGTAAGCTCTTATGGTCAGCAGGGTCCTCTCTCTCCTGTAGAGTGTAAGCTCTTATGGTAAGCGGAGTTCACTCTCTCCTGTAGAGTATAAGCTCTTATGGTCTTCAGGGTCCTATCAGGCTATGTATCTGTAGGGTCGGTGGGCCGAGCTGGGGGGTGGTCTCTCTCTTACCGCGCAGAGATGTAACAGAGACACGATGGAGGCAAATGTCGGGTACAACAGGTCCAAGTTTTATTCTCTCTTGCCGCCCACTTGACGGCCTCCGCAGTACACCGCACTTCAATGCACTTCTTCACTTTACTTATCGGCCCTCCGTTCCCAGAGCCGCTTCCCGCACACCGTACTTTACACTGGGGACGTGTATGTATACACCGTTCGCTCTTCACTCTTCGACGCTCCTGTCAGATCCGTCACTGTGGCCGCATTTGGCCCGTAAACCAACAGTACTTCTACTGAACAGTCGTCTCTCTCAATACGGTATGCTTTGCCTCAGTGCCTCGTCTTTTCTGTGGTACTTTCCTGTCAGGACCACCCCCCTGACGTTCTCTCTCCTCAGTCCCCCCTGCTTTGGTTTTCCTCAGAGTGCACAGACTGTCGCAGTCCTCCTGTCACTTGAGCTCCCCCTGGGGACTGGAACTTTCTGGAACCCTCCCTCAGTATTTATATCATTCCCGGCTCCCTGTAACTCCGCCCCCCATGACCAACGGTTTCCTAAGCCCTAAGCTGATGTCAAGTCCTTTGCTCACACTCCTCCCTGCCCTCTAATGGTCAACCCAAGTACTGCACATCCACTACACTTTCCTAGTTTCCCCACTGTAGTAACTGACAACTATCTGAACTGTGCAAACCTTTCCTTCTCTATACTGACAGGTCCGTCCGTCCGTCAGGTCACCTTCCCTACACTCCCCTTCCTTTGTCCATTGTCATCCTCGACAATCGTCATCCCTGCCTTCGTCGTTCTTTAGCTTCACCTACACTCTGTTGTCGGACCAGCTGTTGGGCCAAACCCACTACCTGCGGGGGCCGAACCATACTGGGAGCACCATGCTCTGAGCAGCCTACTGCTACTCACCAGTGCGCATGCCACATGACAACGTCTTTCACACTGGGCTAGGTACACCCATATTCTCTCTATGGCGTGTACCTTCCCCTACTCTCCCCTTCTGTTACCTTCCCCAGTCTGGTACGCCATGATCGAGGTCTCACACCTACCAGATCATTGCCGGCGTCCGTCTCTCTCCTTCAGGGGCGTCCGTGGTGTCGGGACCTGACCTAGGATGGCTGTCTTTTCACATCTTTCACCTCTTGTACCCTTCTTTCAATTACATGTCATGGTCGGCGTCTCGGTCTCCCAGTCCCTCTTCACACATAGACCCCTCTTCAGATCTCACACTTCCCGTTGGTCCCTCAGACCTTCCCTTACCCGGACCTGTTGCATTTTACTTTGGCATATTATACATTAAACAACTTTATAATTGCACAAGTACCCATTTTTATATATTTTTTTTCATTTTCTTTTGCTTCTAAAACCAACATATAACAATACAACATCACATGTTCTCCTTCCCCCCTTCCTTTGACATTGACACTTCCCCTTTTTTCCGCATCCCTGCCATGTCAGGCAAACTAACTGCAACTTTAAAAAAAACATTTTCTGTAACCTGGATGGAAAACTGTCCTCGTGGTCTGCACAATGGTGCAGTGAAATCCTGACAGTTCAGACCATCTCCTGATGGCTGGTAGCAAGGAGCCCCACCGCCGTGGAGCTCCTGGGATGCAGGGAGTGTCCACAACAGTCCTCTTTACGGGGGTTCGCATTCTTCGGGCTCCGCCAGTACTGCCACCGCATAATATCCGCGGGGGCAGTATTCTTTATAATAAGAAACTAAGTCCCCTTCCTTCAGAGCCCGGCCATGCCATATGGAGGCCACATTCACATACACCTTCTGGCCAGTCTTATCACAGATGAAACCGTACCCCCTGTCGACATTGGTGTATACCAGCCATCCCCGTGATCTCTTCACCGCCATGCCAGCCTCCCCCTTTGAGTGGTGCAGGCTCCATACCTCCTGCTCCCGGACCTTCTTCTGCTTGATCACCTCCGCGACCCAAACGGAGGGTGCCGCGCCAGTCCCAGAGTCCAGTGGGCGAGACTTTGCCGAAAAAGCGCTTGGGGCAGAGGCGGCCGATGGTATCTGCGACCCAGCAGCCGCTGGGGCCGGGTGGTGGACGGGAGCAGCCGTGTTTCCGGAGGACTGAGTCGCAGGGCCTGTCAAGCAGGCCGCAGCCAGTTCTAGCGCCGGCATAGCCACGGCCGCGGGGTAGGCCGCATCCAAAACCTCCAACAGAGCCGGGGTGGCAGCCGGTTCTGGTAATGAAGCTGTTACCAGTCGGGGGAGCACAGCCGCGTCTTCTGTAACCGAGCTCCGCGCTGATGACTCCGGGCGGGATGACTCAGGGATGGGGGCAAGGGCCTCGCTCAACTCCGCGTACACCATAGGGCCCTCCGCGGCCAGACCTTCCGATACGCTGGAGGCTGCATAGAATCATAGAATTGTAGAGTTGGAAGGGACCTCCTGGGCCATCTGGTCCAACCCCCTGCTCAAAGCAGGATTCGCTAAATCATCCCAGTCAGATGTCTGTCCAGCCTCTGTTTAAAGACTTCCATTGAAGGAGAACTCACCACTTCTCGTGGCAGCCTGTTCAACTCATTGATCACTCTAACTGTCAAAAAGTTTCTTCTAATATCTAATCTGTGTCTCCTCCCATTCAGTTTCATCCCATTGCTTCTAGTTTTCCTTGTGCAAATGAGAATAAAGTTGATCCTTCTACAATGTGACAGCCCTTGAGATATTTGTAGACAGCTTTTAAGTCTCCTCTCAGTCTTCTCTTTTGCATACTAAACATTCCGAAATCCTGCAACCTTTCCTCATAAGACAGGGTTTGCAGACCGGTCATCATTCTGGTCGCTCTTTTCTGAACTTGCACCAGTTTGTTGATGTCCGCGGCAGAATGGTGGGGGCCGCTTGTGAAGCCGCCGGCAGGGCCGGGGGAACTCTCACCTTCCCCGGCGCTGTGGCCTCCGTCATGTCACCACGCGGCTCTTCCCGCAGTCTCCGCTCCTCAACTCATTGTCCCGCGGGCCTAGCCTCCAGGCTCAGGGACTCCGTGGGGAAGTTCTCCGCCAGTATCAATGGCTTCCTCTTCTTCTGGCTCCGCACAGGCTCCGCTTCCTGCCCGTGGATCTGAAGATGACGTCTTCTGGCACAGCTCAGTCTCCCGCCGCCACTGCCACTCCAGGCAGCCGATGCCCCGACACCCGCAGCGTCTTACCGTCCGGTGGGCAGCAATCGAATGGCGCCAAGCTTTTCTTCGGTGTCACTCCCTCTGTGGGGTGGGGCGTCGGCAGGCCTCTCCACCCACCTGTCAGGGTCCAATATATGGAAGCGTTGGTCTCCGGGCACATACCGCTTCCCTTTGGGGTACGTTGGAGGGGGTCCCAGTCCATTCTCAACTGAGAACACCCGGACTTCTCCTCTACGCTGAAGCAATACCGCCATACTGCACAGTACCTGGTACCACCCCGGATCCTCTGCTGGACACACAGATCCGTCACAGCGCTCCCCATTTGTATTCCACAGGTAGGTAATTTGTAATCCACAGGTGATTGTAATTCAAGCAGAGTAGTCCAAGTCTTTTTCCATTCTTTGAGGCAGGTCTGCCGCAGAAGATGACGTATTAGCGGCGTTGATCCTGCCGACTACGCCAAGTGTAGGGTCGGTGTGCCGAGCTGGGGGGTGGTCCCTCTCTTACCGCGCAGAGATGTAACAGAGACACGATGGAGGCAAATGTCGGGTACAGCAGGTCCAAGTTTTATTCTCTCTTGCCACTCACTTGACGGCCTCCGCAGTACACCGCACTTCAATGCACTTCTTCACTTTACTTATCGGCCCTCCGTTCCCAGAGCCGCTTCCCGCACACCGTACTTTACACTGGGGACGTGTATGTATACACCATCCCCTCTTCACTCTTCGACGCTCCTGTCAGATCCGTCACTGTGGCCGCCTTAGGCCCGTAAACCATCAGTACTCCTACTGAACAGTCGTCTCTCTCAATACAGTATGCTTTACCTCAGTGCCTCATCTTTTCTGCGGTACTTTCCTGTCAGGACCACCCCCCTGACGTTCTCTCTCCTCAGTCCCCCCTGCTTTGGTTTTCCTCAGAGTGCACAGACTGTCGCAGTCCTCCTGTCACTTGAGCTCCCCCTGGGGACTGGAACTTTCTGGAACCCTCCCTCAGTATTTATATCATTCCCGATTCCCTGTAACTCTGCCCCTATGACCAATGGTTTCCTAAGCCCTAAGCTGATGTCAAGTCCTTTGCTCACTCCTCCCTGCCCTCTAATGGTCAACCCAGGTACTGCACGTCCACTACACTTTCCTAGTTGTTTCCCCACTGTAGTAACTGACAACTATCTGAACTGTGCAAACCTTTCCTTCTCTATACTGACAGGTCCGTCCATCTGTCAGGTCACCTTCCCTACATATCATCACATGTTCTCCGAAGGGACAAGAAAAGGGAAAATATTCATCATTCAGTTGTGGATTTTACCATCTTTAGAGAAGCCAAGATTTGGTGTTTGGCCTTCCTTCCGGGGCCTCGATGGTAAAATGCCAATATGTATACTCCTTAATATGATATTTTTACTGAAACAATCCTCCAACTTTTATCCTATATAATAAAAATATTGGTATTGATATATACTTCTCTACATATACACATGATTAGATTGGAGGAGTAACGGTCATAAACGATTCTCGGGAGTGGGAAACAGAACCATTGCCAAGTGCATGGGGTTGCAGCCTGTGATTGTCTGCAGCTATCAAGTGACTTAAGAAAGGCATCATTGAATGTTTCTCTGATGACACACTGCTCAAAATTACTTAACCCCTGCAGCCAATCATAGGCCAAAGCAGTCCTGGTGGTGGTTGAACAGTAACTTCTCCTTTTCTTGTGCCGCTACAGACGACGAAGGAAGTGTACCCAAATACTTGGCACTCAAAAGGTTTGCTGTGAATGAAAAGATTTGTTTATTTGGTAATTTTTTCAATTAACATTTCGGTCCTTTACTTGGACCTTCATCAGAACTGATTACCACTGGAGAAAAGGAAGAAGGTACTGTCTCTGTAGTGCTAATGTACTGTATATCATGCACGTCGCTCAGGAATGGCACCATTGTAATTGTAAAGATTACCAAATTAACAAATCTTTTAGTTCACTGCAACCCTTTTGAGTGCCAAATATTTGTCTACACTATCTACGGGTTGCAACCCTATGTGAGCACCACTGTACAGAATAGGAGTGCCGTATACTTCTCCATATATAGATGATGGAGGGGAATGCGCTAGACCCAGTTGTGTCCCGGTAGGTGAGTATTAATGAGTTTGTTATTTACAAGCTTTTATTTTGCCTGGTCAAGCCCTTTAAGCACAACTTATTTATTGGGCACTATGTGATAGTATTATGTGGGCTGAAATTTTGAGAAAATAAAACTTCTCAAAATTACATTTCGGGGGTCTACTTTGCTTGCAGCTTAATGCCCCGTTTTCTTAAACTGGACTTGGTAATAAGCCAATAATGATGTAGACTAGTCTCATTTCGAGTGCGTAAACTCCTCAGCATTGACAGCTGCAACCATATACATTTTTTTTAATTGACATCGACATAGAAAATATTTTTTACCCAGTATTTCCAAGAATCAAAGTTACAGCTCTCATATTATCATGCCGATGGACGAACCAAAACACACCGACATAAGTCAGTGAGAACTGTAAATAAACACACACCAATCTAGGTACATCAAAGGTTACATTACTGTAGACTGCTCTTGGAAATAATGCATTTTGCTTTAGGTCATTAAATCAGTAGCATGTTTCAGGCTCAGCAAAGAACAGATGCCCTTTTCTTTCCCCATAATGACGTAGCCAAACAATGTCTGGTTCTTTATGGTTTAAAATCTGTTTGCTTATTACAGAAAACGACAGCAGTTCAATCCATTGACCTATTCCGGCAAATTACAAGCATAGCACAAAATGCCGGGGCTTGGAGACACTAAATAAAATAACAGTAGCTGCACATATTTCACACACATTAGCATAGTATTTATAGGTAATTGCACCTCTCTTCCATTAGGATTTAATTATACTGTAGGCAAAAGTTGGATAAATTGCAAATTTAAGATTACATCCTTGTTCCGATGCTGCAAACATCTATGAATGCATCGGCACAATAAGTGGATTGTCTATCGGTAATGCTAATTAAAAATATTATATAAAACGAGGGTATCTAATGCTTCTAATTTATGTAGTCATTCGACCCTTTTCTATGAAGGGATTAATGTATAACTTGAGCCTGATTTTCTTTCGTGTTTTGTGTGTTTAATACTAAAAGAAGCGATGGTAGGTGACATTCATGTAACGAGAGGCCAGAATATGGTCCACCTACTCCCATACTATGGTCATCACTCACCAGTCTTCTCCATTATCTTCACTAATTCAATAAAAACAATGACTACTTCAAGCAGTTGACGACAAAAGGAGATTACGTTGATGAGAAGGGCCCCTCTTTGAATTCAATGCACTAAAAAGTATTTTTTTTCTATTTCTAAGCCATCCTTTTTTATTTGCTAAGTGTAATGTTGCTCTGTTCATAGTGGCCTGGCAACTCTTTATATGGTCCCAGGAGAACCTTGTCCTTCACCCTTTAAAGAAGCATCCCTCCTCCTCCCATCAAAATGTTTAAGCTCTTAATATATTGCAATCATATTATATACCACTATGTACTTACAATTGCTCATTTTGCCTTTCTACACAGCTAATTCTTCTCTTTCCATTAGGTCTATGACATAGTGTGATCAAAAACAGACTAGCTGAAACCTTATAAGCTCTATGTAGAAAAAGGAGATCAATTTTCCCTGCATGAGTCATAAGGCATTGCAAAAGTCCCTATCAGGGGGGAGGAGCAGAGCAACTGGGTCAGGAGGGGAATGATAAATGCAGGGACAGAGACTTCCTGTTTCTACATAGAGCAGAGAAAAGAGAAGAATTATCTGGCTAGAAAGGCAAAATGAGCAATTGTAAGTACACAGTGCTGTGTTGTGAGTTCATTTTCCCCTTCGTCACTGTAGTCTGGTGAACTCCCTATTCTGGTAAAGGAAGGTAATGAGCCTGATTATCAGGCACCTGAGACTAATGAGGATGACTTGCTGAGTGGAGTCACTGACTGGATATAAGGCTGCCGCCGCCCTTCTGCCCTGCGGGTGATTTCTCTGTGGACCTATAGGACACCAGTCTGATTCCTGCTTCCCTAAAGCTAAGTTTTCTGCTTTGCCTGTTTGCATTTATGTTTTGTTTTTGTTTTCCTTGCTTTTCTGGATTCTGCCATTCCCTGCTGGGGTGAGCTGAATCTCCTTTTGCCTGTTGCTCTGTCTTCAGAATATTCCTGAGTACTGACATAGCTTTTTTGAAGCCTAGCGGCTTCAGGGCCTTTTTCACTGTCAGTCTGTTGGCTCTTATTTTCATAGGGTTTTTCACGGATTGCAGACAGCAGCCTTCCTGTCCTTTCCTATCTAGGTAGTTTGGGCCCCGTCTGCTCAGTCTATCTTTCTGTCTGTGTTAGTGTTTTCATCTTGCTTCACCGTCATTATATGTTGGGGGCTGCCTATTGCTTTGGGGTCTGCTCTGGGGCAGTTTTGATTTCCCCTTTCTTTCTGTAGGCCTATTTAATTCTCCGGCTGTGATCGAGGGGTCTAGGGCATCGTAGGAACCCCCCACAGCTACTGTTAGTTGTTGTGATAGGATCAGGGGTCTGCAATCCGATAGCTGCCAACTGCTCTGGTTTTCTGGACTTAGCTAGCATTTCTGTTTTTGCCTCCTACGGTGACTGAATCATAACAGAATCACCCGCCATACCGCAGATCCTAGGGTACTCAATAGCAGGAAAGAATTGTGTTAGAAAAAAAAAAAAAAAGTGTGTGTATATTCTTTCCTCTATATCTCTGAGGCCGTAGGGGGAATTTTTTTTTTTCTCTCAATGGAGATAAAGCAATTGTCTGATCGTGTGGAGCAGCTCGCTGCGGAAGTGCGGGGAATTTCCGTCTACCTTGCTCGTTCGCATGCTGTTGAACCAAAGATCCCTACACCTGATGTATTTTTTGGGGATCAATCTAAATTTTTGAATTTCAAAAATAATTGTAAATTATTTTTTGCCTTGAAGCCTAACTCGTCAGGGAGCTCCGCGCAGCAGGTTAAAATTGTCATCTCTTTGCTGCGTGGCGATCCCCAGGATTGGGCGTTTTCTTTGAAACCAGATGATCCTATTCTGACTAATGTGAACGCATTCTTTCAAGCTTTGGGGTTGTTGTATGACGAACCTAATGCTATTGATCAGGCTGAAAAGACCCTGTTGGCATTAAACCAGGGTCGAGATTCTGGAGAGTTGTACTGTCAAAAGTTCCGAAAGTGGGCGGTCCTTACTACCTGAAATGATAATGCCTTGGCTGCTCTCTTTCGGAAGGGTTTGTCAGAAGCCGTAAAAGATACTATGGTGGGATTTCCTGTTCCCTCTGGTCTGGACGATTCTATGTCATTAGCCATTCAGGTTAATCGGCGTTTACGTGAACGCAGGATTGCACGAGAGGTGTTGCCACTGCCACCGGTTGAACAGACGTCTGAACCTATGCAATGTGATAGAGTTTTGTCTAAGGCGCAACGTCAGGAGTTCAGAAGGCGTAATAAGCTATGTTTTTTCTGTGGAGATGCCTCGCATATTATTTCTGTTTGTCCTAAACGAGAGAAACGCTTTGCACACACGTTTTCTGTTGGTGGTGTTCAACCTAAGTTTCTTCTGGCAATTACTCTGATCTGCTCCCTGTCCACATTTTCCGCCAAGGCTTTTGTGGATTCGGGAGCAGCGCTAAACCTAATGGACTTGGATTTTGCTAAACGTTGTGGATTTCCGATGACACCTCTGCAGACGCCTATCCCTTTGAGGGGGATTGATGCTACTCCTTTGGCTAAAAATAAACCTCAGTTTTGGACCCAGGTGGTCATGCGGGTCGCCCCAGACCATCAAGAAAATTGCAGATTTTTGGTGTTGCATGGTCTGCATGATGCCTTTGTTCTGGGGTTTCCCTGGTTGCAAATTCATAATCCAGTTTTGGATTGGAAGTCTGTGTCTGTGGTGAGTTGGGGTTGTCGGTGTGCCTTTAGTGAGGCTCCGGTTTTTTCCACCTCTCCTCAGTCGCATGATGTTCCTGACTATTTGGCGGACTTTTATGATGTATTTAGTGAGAATGAGTCTGCGTCCTTGCCTCCTCATAGGAGTTATGACTGTGCAATTGAACTAAGCCCGGGGTGTAAATTTCCCAAGGGTCGGCTCTTCAATTTATCTGTACCCGAGCACGAGGCTATGCGGTCCTATATTAAGGAGGCGTTGGAGAAGGGTCATATTAGACCATCCTCTTCACCCTTAGGTGCCGGGTTTTTTTTTGTGGCCAAAAAGGATGGTTCTTTAAGGCCTTGTATTGATTATCGTGCCCTCAATAAAATTACTGTTAAATATCAGTATCCGTTACCCCTGATTTCGGATCTATTCTCTAGAGTTAGAGGTGCTTGCTGGTTTACCAAGCTTGACCTCAGGGGGCGTATAATCTTATCCGCATTAAGCAGGGGGATGAATGGAAGACGGCGTTTAATACTCCGGAGGGACATTTTGAGTACCTGGTGATGCCTTTTGGGCTCACTAATGCCCCTTCTGTCTTCCAGTGCTTCATGAACGATATTTTCCGAGACTTTGTCGATACATTTTTGATTATCTATCTGGATGATATTTTGATCTTCTCCAAGGATTGGGATTCTCATGTGGAACATATTCGGACTGTGTTCCGGATCTTGAGGGAGAATTCCCTGTATGTCAAAGGATCGAAATGCCTTTTTGGAGTACAGAGGATTTCTTTTTTGGGATTTATTTTGTCTCCGTCAACTATTGAAATGGACCCGGCCAAGGTACAGGCCATTTATGATTGGGTTCAGCCCACTTCTTTGAAGGCCCTCCAGAAGTTTTTGGGTTTTGCTAATTTTTATCGGAAATTTATAGCAAAATTTTCTAGTATTGCCAAGCCATTGACTGATCTGACTAAGAAGGGTGCTGATGTGTTGAATTGGTCTCCAGAGGCTGTTGCTTCCTTTCAGGAGCTGAAGCGAAGATTTACCTCAGCCCCGGTTTTGCGGCAACCTGATGTCTCACTCCCGTTCCAGGTAGAGGTGGATGCTTCTGAGATTGGTGCAGGAGCTGTTTTGTCCCAAAAGGATCCTGTAACATCTAAAATGAATCCCTGTACTTTCTTTTCCCGAAAGTTCTCTCCATCTGAACGTAACTATGATGTGGGAAATCGGGAACTGTTGGCCATGAAATGGGCATTTGAGGAGTGGAGACATTGGTTGGAGGGAGCTAAACATCAAGTGGTGGTCCTCACTGACCACAAGAATTTGATTTACCTAGAGTCGGCTAAACGCTTGAACCCTAGACAGGCTAGGTGGGCCTTGTTTTTTACATGTTTTGATTTTGTGGTCTATTTTCTTCCTGGAACTAAGAATGTCAAGGCAGACGCCCTCTCTAGGAGTTTCTTTGCTGATTCTCCTGTGGTGACCAAGCCTGCTACCATCTTAGGCGAAGGGGTAGTTCTTTCTGCCATCTCGCCCGATTTGAGACTTGCTCTGCAAGAGTTCCAGGAGGACAAACCTGAGCGTTGTCCCAGTGGAAAGTTGTATGTTCCTGACCAGTGGAAGAAGAGAGTAATGTCTGAAGTTCATTGCTCTGCATTGGCTGGTCATCCAGGTATTTTTGGTACTAGAGATCTGGTGAGTCGCTCTTTTTGGTGGCCCACCTTGTCTCATGATGTCAGGAATTTTGTGCAGTCCTGTGGGACTTGCTCCCGGTCTAAATCTTGTTCTCGCTCTAGTGGGTTGTTGATGCCTTTGCCGGTCCCCAGGAGGCCATGGACCCATATTTCAATGGATTTCATCTCTGATATGCCGGTCTCTCAAAGAATGACTGTTATTTGGGTGATTTGTGATAGGTTCTCTAAGATGGTTCATCTTGTACCACTCCCTAAGTTGCCATCTTCCTCTGAGTTGGTGCCCCTGTTTTTGCAACAGGTGGTTCGCTTGCACGGGATTCCTGAGAACATTGTATCTGACAGAGGAGTTCAGTTTGTGTCTAGATTTTGGAGGACTTTCTGTTCCAAGCTGGGAATTCAGTTGTCCTCCTCTGCTTTTCACCCTCAGACCAATGGGCAGACAGAGAGAACAAACCAAATATATAAGCCGCGGAGACACCATCACATGTTTCTCAACGCAGGCAGTGACTAGCCAGGTCTTTCACCGGGAAGGAACAACCACGGGAAGGGCAGTCTCCAGTGAAGGAAACCACCTATGACAAAACATGGTATCCATCCACAGACAGCTGTTTCGGGGTATTGCCCCTCATCAGTGTGGAGTAGGAAACTGGCTAGTGGGAGCAATGCCTAGTAACAGACCATGAAAAGAGGAGGATGAATGACCTCATGGAGATCAACATCCGACACTGCGGAGACACCATCACGTGTTTCTCAACGCAGTGATTCTAGAGCACTGCTCCCATCCCTTATGGGAAATATGTAAAACATGCAAATATATAAGCCGCGGAGACACCATCACATGTTTCTCAACGCAGGCAGTGACTAGCCAGGTCTTTCACCGGGAAGGAACAACCACGGGAAGGGCAGTCTCCAGTGAAGGAAACCACCTATGCCAAAACATGGTATCCATCCACAGACAGCTGTTTCGGGGTATTGCCCCTCATCAGTGTGGAGTAGGAAACTGGCTAGTGGGAGCAATGCCTAGTAACAGACCATGAAAAGAGGAGGATGAATGACCTCATGGAGATCAACATCCGACACTGCGGAGACACCATCACGTGTTTCTCAACGCAGTGATTCTAGAGCACTGCTCCCATCCCTTATGGGAAATATGTAAAACATGCAAATATATATATTTCCTACTCCACACTGATGAGGGGCAATACCCCGAAATAGCTGTCTGTGGATGGATACCATGTTTTGGCATAGGTGGTTTCCTTCACTGGAGACTGCCCTTCCCGTGGTTGTTCCTTCACGGTGAAAGACCTGGCTAGTCACTGCCTGCGTTGAGAAACATGTGATGGTGTCTCCGCGGCTTATATATTTGCATGTTTTACATATTTCCCATAAGGGATGGGAGCAGTGCTCTAGAATCACTGCGTTGAGAAACACGTGATGGTGTCTCCGCAGTGTCGGATGTTGATCTCCATGAGGTCATTCATCCTCCTCTTTTCATGGTCTGTTACTAGGCATTGCTCCCACTAGCCAGTTTCCTACTCCACACTGATGAGGGGCAATACCCCGAAACAGCTGTCTGTGGATGGATACCATGTTTTGGCATAGGTGGTTTCCTTCACTGGAGACTGCCCTTCCCGTGGTTGTTCCTTCCCGGTGAAAGACCTGGCTAGTCACTGCCTGCGTTGAGAAACATGTGATGGTGTCTCCGCAGCTTATATATTTGCATGTTTTACATATTTCCCATAAGGGATGGGAGCAGTGCTCTAGAATCACTGCGTTGAGAAACACGTGATGGTGTCTCCACAGTGTCGGATGTTGATCTCCATGAGGTCATTCATCCTCCTCTTTTCAGAGAGAACAAACCAGACCTTGGAGTCGTATTTGAGATGTTTTATTTCCGCTGATCAGGATGATTGGGTTTCATTTTTGCCCTTGGCCGAATTTGCTTTAAATAATAGAGCTAGTTCTGCCACTTTGATGTCACCTTTTTTTTGTAACTTTGGGTTTCATCCTCGATTTTCTTCAGGGCAGGTGGAGCCTTCTGCCTGCCCAGGTGTTGACACTGTGGTGGAGAGAATGCACCAGATCTGGGACCAAGTGGTGGATAAGTTATCTCTCTCCCAGGAAAAGGCCCAGCGGTTTTCCAATCGACATAGGACCATTGGTCCCCAGTTTAAGATTGGTGATATGGTGTGGTTATCATCAAAAAATATTGCTATGAAGGTGGCTTCTCCTAAGTTTAAGCCTAGATTTATTGGACCTTACAAGATTTTGGAGATTATTAATCCGGTCTCTTTTCGTTTGGCTCTTCCTGTCACATTTAAAATCCATAATGTGTTCCATAAGTCCTTGTTGAAGAAGTTTGTTGAACCAGTTGTTCCTGGGGTGGCACCTCCAGACCCTGTATTGGTTGAAGGTAACATGGAATATGAGGTAGAGAAAGTACTGGATTCCCGTCTGGCTAGACGGAGACTCCAGTATTTGGTTAAGTGGAAGGGTTATGGTCAGGAGGATAATTCCTGGGTCTCTGCCTCTGATATTCATGCCAAAAGATTGGTGCGTGCCTTTCATCGGGCTCACCCTGATCGCCCTGGTGGCGCGGTTGAGGGTTCGGTGACCCCTCCTCAAGGGGGAGGTACTGTTGTGAGTTCATTTTCCCCTTCGTCACTGTGGTCTGGTGAACTCCCTATTCTGGTAAAGGAAGGTAATGAGCCTGATTATCAGGCACCTGAGACTAATGAGGATGACTGGCTGAGTGGAGTCACTGACAGGATATAAGGCTGCCGCCGCCCTTCTGCCCTGCGGGTGATTTCTCTGTGGACTTCTAGAACACCAGTCTGATTCCTGCTTCCCTAAAGCTAAGTTTTCTGCTTTGCCTGTTTGCATTTAGGTTTTGTTTTTGTTTTCCTTGCTTTTCTGGATTCTGCCATTCCCTGCTGGGGTGAGCTGAATCTCCTTTTGCCTGTTGCTCTGTCTTCAGAATATTCCTGAGTACTGACATAGCTTTTTTGAAGCCTAGCGGCTTCAGGGCCTTTTTCACTGTCAGTCTGTTGGCTCTTATTTTCATAGGGTTTTTCACAGATTGCAGACAGCAGCCTTCCTGTCCTTTCCTATCTAGGTAGTTTGGGCCCCGTCTTTGCTCAGTCTATATTTCTGTCTGTGTTAGTGTTTTCATCTTGCTTCACCGTCATTATATGTTGGGGGCTGCCTATTGCTTTGGGGTCTGCTCTGGGGCAGTTTAGATTTCCCCTTTCTTTCTGTAGGCCTATTTAATTCTCCGGCTGTGATCGAGGGGTCTAGGGCATCGTAGGAACCCCCCACGGCTACTGTTAGTTGTTGTGATAGGATCAGGGGTCTGCAATCCGATAGCTGCCAACTGCTCTGGTTTTCTGGACTTAGCTAGCATTTCTGTTTTTGCCTCCTACGGTGACTCAATCATAACAGTGCTGTATAATATGATGACTGCAATATATTAGAAGGATAAAAACTTTGATGGGAGAAGTGCTGCTTTAGCACCAATACAGGTATCTAGACTTACGCAGGAACTCCTGGGGTTTGTCCATGGAGCAGCTACTGGCTTGGGAAGTGAGCTGGCAGAGAGAAGTGTCATCAAGCCAGGTTGTTACCAGCAGATCAAAGACAGGAGTTAAACACCAGGATTTTCAGGATACAAGTGCAAGATAGAGCAACAGACCAGGGTAGTAATGAATTTTAATTAGCTGGTAAAAGTAGCTGCCGGAGGTTTAAATAAGGAGTGGTGCTGCACTAAGCTCACAGCAGGAGAGCTGATTACAATAGACCACCAGCCCCCTGTAGAAAGATATTGACTCCCTGTCTGAGAAGGACCAGAAGACCTGTCAGACTAATTTAAAACAGGACTGTACCTGCATCCCTAAATGCAGTTTGCAGTGCAAGTGCGGCACCACCTACCAGTAGAGGTCGTAGAAGAGGATTCAGAAACAGACGTAACATCAAGGCAGGTAGAAGTGTTCCCTCTCCAATGCCTACCTTAGCAGAATAGCTATACCTTTATATCAACTTGTCAGCTGTTTCAATTTTGGGGAAACTAATACTCATTTACATCCACCTGACACCACATAGTCCTCCAGTATTATAAAGAGTACAATATATGGTATATATAGCCTCTATTACAGATTCTGCATTGGGGTGCAAGAACTTCAAATTTTCCCTTGGTTTAAAGCAGCGCATAATGCCATTTATAATGGATGTGCTAACGATAGGTGTTTTCTTCTTAAGTGACACCACAGGAGAACATTGGCTTTATTACCCATTCATAATGAAATAAAAAAATGGTATTTATATAGTTGGAACAATATCCAGAGGAAAAATAACATGATCATTGAATCCATCACAGTTCTATATAATTTTTCTAGCTTGTTACATGCACAATAGATCATCATGAAGTGTTTCCCTATTATTAAGCAAACGAACACAGAAAAACAGTGCTCCGGGTCAGGAGAGGACATGCCACGTTCTTGGCCTTCTGTAACTGCATGCAACAGAGTACAAAAATGGTGATCTGTAAACTAGTGAAAACTAAATATATCTTATTCTTTTATAGTAAGTTAAGGCCAAATTTCACAAGATAACAGTGTCAAACAGGATGGCATTACAGCAGGATGGGTATTCCATCTGTAAGTGACCCAAGGAAAAAGGTGGCCTATACTCGCCTGTTGGCTACTAGTACTACCAACCTGCTACCCACTGGTCACTGTGGGCAGGGGTGTTACAATAATAGGCATTGATGGGTACCGCCTAGTTCCCAATAATGTGCCCCTTATTATACATACAGCGTATCTGCCTAGATGCCCATTCCGAGAAGAAGTAGGCATGATATAAGAAAAAACGAACATCTGGCACTCCATATTGACTTAACCGGACCCCCTTTCCATCTCCAAGCTTCCCCTTCCGGCGTGGACAGGCAAGTGTCTGCTGTTGGATCATGGTTATCTCTCTGCCAGAAAAATAAGCTCAGCGACCAGAAGAGAGACCAGGCAACACTACAGAGGATCAGTAGGGGATCCGTAGTTGAATATACTTTTTTTATTCTACACATTGTGCTACGTCCCCTGAACAACATTTGCGTAGGATAAGTTTTACAGTGGGAAACCATTGCACTAAATATGTATAGCCAGTGGAGGTTAATGGAAACATTATGAAGTGCCCATGCAGGGCCCAGATATTTCTTATGTTGGGCTTGGTCCAAATATGGTAAACTCATTAATTAATTGGTAGTTCACTGGTTGTACGGCGCTCCCTTCAGATATTACTGTGATATCATGGAAACAGAGAATATTCGTACAGAAGCATTACATGTCTCCAGCAACAAAACATATAACTGATGACCGTCATTACCTCCTGTCGGAAATGATCTTTCGTTTTATCAGCACTGGACAATTATGGTTACAGATGCTCATTATCCAACACTTTGTACCAATTATGAGCCCGAGTAAATGGGTGCGTCTCCATAATGGTATGTGTTATGACATATTACATTTCATTTTTAATTGCACAGATGTAATTTTGACCAATATCGATAAAAATAAACTCAAAGTGAAAATATTTCTTGGAATTATAGGGTCCTGTTAGAAGATATTGATGGTCCTTTCTCAGGGTAGGTCCTCAATATCAAATCTATTGGGATCTGACACCACGAGAACTTATAACAGCTTATCAGTGGAGGTGACGGATGTTGGATCCCCCTGACCTGATATTAATGACCCATCCCGATGACCGGTCATTAATCTCTTCCAACTGGATTATAATCAACTATAAACTTAATATTAAACTTTTGAGAAAAGTTATGACCATGGAATATTTAACTGAATGTTAGAAACCCTCTGATTTCACAGATGTTTCATTGATGATGATTGGAAAATAATTAGAACAATCCTGGAAATGAAAAGCCACGGCTTCATATTTTCAGCAGACCTCATTCAGCTCTGTATCCCAATTCTAATTTACAAAGAGCGACGTTTATCACTGGGCAATAGAGCCATTGCAACTCAATACATGGGTGTAACCGAGAAGACAACATTTGGAACACCAGCCAAGTATTTTTGTAATTGACCCAATTTGCCAGACTAGGTATTTAATATGACCATGATAATGTCCAGAAAATTTTATCAAGGTCATCAAGTAAGTGCTCAATATAGAAAATATCAATGAACTGCTGATATAGTAGGCACAATGAACGTACATGTGAATAGTGAGACTGCTCATTCTAGACTTGTTCCATTAAAGGTGCACAAGCACAATATGTCACCGTGTCTCTACACTGAAATTCTCTTACACTGCATTGAGCATTTGACCGGTCTCCTCCAAGGGTTAGGTTGAAATTTCATCCACTATAACTCTTGCAATGCAATTACTCAATAGGAGCAGCTTTAGTGGCTTTAAAGGGAACCTGTCACCTTGCTTTTCCCCTATGAGATGCGGCCACTGCCTTTCGGGCTTATCTACAGCATCCTATAATGCTGTAGATAAGCCCCCGATCTAACCTGAAAGATAAGAAAAATAAATTTTATTATACTCACCTGGGGGCGGTCCAATATGGTCCGGTGGGGGCGGTCCGATGGGTGTCGCAGGTCCAGGTCCAGGTCCGGTGCCTCCCATCTTCATGCGATGTCGTCATCCTTCTTGCTTCGTGTCGTGCTTCTGCGCAGGCGTACTTCTCTGCTCTGTTGAGGGCAGAGTAGAGTACTGCAGCAATACTTTGCTCTGTCCTCAACGGGGCAGAGAAGTACGCCTGCGCATAAGAGCACCATGAAGCAAGAAGGATGATAACATCGCTTGAAGATGGGAGGTACCGGACCCGGACCTGCATCACCCATCGGACCGGACCGCCCCCCGGGTGAATATAATAAAACTTGTTTTTCTTGTCTTTCAGGTTAGATCGGGGGCTTATCTACAGCATTACAGAATGCTGTAGATATGCCCTGAAAGGTGGTGGCGGCAGCTCATAGGGGAAAAACGAGGTGACAGGTTCCCTTTAAAGGGGTTGTCTCATATTGGCTTTTCAGTAGCATACACCGCTCTCCTGCTTCTGGTTTCCTTTTCGCTGAGGACGGTGCGCTGCTGATTGATTGACATTTTGGACCAGTTGCATCATCACGTCTCTGGATCAAAGTGCACGCTTTCTGATGCTACAGGAACGCAGTGGCACTAGAGTTGATTGAATACAGTGATTAGAGTAGCCCTTATAAGTTTTACCACCAAGATCTTATAAGCAGTGCACTTCTTTCCTAGGCGGCTGGCCACTGTTGATAGATAGTAAACCCAGGCGATGTACAGTACACAACTGAATTAAAAATACCTTCGTTCTTGAAAACGAAGATGATTTTAAAAAAGAATTAAAATGCAAAGTTGCTTATTTTAAAAAAATAACTTGGCAATTTTACCCATTAAAGAACTTAACCATAATCATTCAAGCCTGAGTTACAGATATATCTTTTTCACAACATATGAAGCGTCAGATAATTTTTTTTTAAAAGCTGAATTTTCCAATACTCTGTCGGGAGATGTTTCTGCTGTATGTGTCTATATTTAGTCTCCTAGTGGCTGTGATGTGAACTGCAGCTTGTCAAGAATTTCAGCTTCATGTCTTGAAAATATATTGAATTTGTACTGCAAGAACTTGTAGCGTTTAAAGGGGTTGTCTGGAACTTTAACACTGATGGCCTATACTTAGGATAAATCATCAGTGTCAGATCGGTAGGGGTGGAACACCCAGCACTCCCGACAATCAGCTGTTCTCAGTGTCGGCGACGGCTGGAACTGCTCATTTACAGAGCCGCACAGCTCTGTTAACAGAATAATGGCCAGGTACTGCATATCCACTCCCTATTGATTGTAATAGGTGGGGATCAAACATTGGTGACCTTTCCTAAGGATATGATATCAATGATAAAGTCCTGGAGAACCTTTAACAAAATTAGTGATAAGAGTGACACATAGCTATAAGTGATGAGTGAATGTGCCCGGATAAGGTGTTATCTGAGCATGCTCGGGTGCTAACTGAGTGTCTTCGGCGTGTTCGAAAAATATGTTCGAGTCTTCACGCCTGCATGTTCGTCAGCCACAACACACGCCGGGATTGTCTAACAAACAGGTAATCCCTGCATGTGAGGTAGCTGTCGAACAGCCACGAGACATGCAGGCGCGGAGACTTGAAATCACTCGGTTAGCACCTGAGCATGCTCGGATAACGCAGACTTAGCGGACTGTGCACGGAGAGAGCATTGAGAAGAAGAGGGATAGCTTCTTCTTCGCCTCCCTGCTCTCCTAGCACACTCCGGGATGTCAGTTACATTGCTGAGGGCATGATCTCCTCACGCAGTGGCATTTATTGAGAGCGGTGACAGCACTGGCAGACACAGACAGACCTCCTGGGCCCCTGTGCGGCCGCACAGGTTGCACCAATGATATGTCTGCCCCTGGGTCACAGACTAGTATGTTGACTGCAGGTATAGATAGCAGGAACAATAAAACTTAGGGCCTCAAGTGTCTAAGAGGAAAATTGGCTTTGTTGCCCATAGCAACCAATCACAGTGCAGCTTTCATTTCATAAACTGTTCTGGTGAAATGAAAGCTGTGCTGTGATTGGTTGTTATGGATAATAAAGACAGTTTTTCTATTAGACACATTTGACAAAATATGTACATTTAGCGTTTAGGGCTAATACAGGCATCATTAAAGAGGTTATCAGAGGATCGATAAAGTGCTTCTAAAATTTTATAAGGTTGAATCCTGATGACTAGAGTTGAGCGACTTTGGTCGGATCGGGTTTCATGAAACAAAATTCGTTTCAGATGAAACTGGTCCGACTAGGGCAAAAAAAGTCAGAGTTTCGTCCGAAACCCGACCTCAATGTAAGTCAATGGGGAATAAAAGTCGGCATTAAGCAGATGACATTCATCCACTCAATGCCGGCTTTTTAATCCCCATTGACTTGCATTGGGGTCGGGTTTCCGACTTTTTTTGCCCTAGTCGGACCAGTTTCACCTGAAACGAATTTTGTTTCATGAAACCCGATCCGACCAAAGTCGCTCATCTCTACTGATGACTGATTCCCTTTCACATTTTAAAATTAGATTACAGTTGTGAAATTTCTACAGCAGTTCTGTGTCCAGACTGTGAATTAAGCTGCTCTCTCTTCCCCTCTCCCAGCAGAAAATCCCAGCACAATCTCCAGGAACACTGAATTACAACCACCATTCCTTGCATGTATCACTATCATTTTTCTTCATGCATTTCAAGTCATGGAAACTTTCTCAATGCGGGTTAATAGGGTTTAGGAAAACGATTGGCAGGACCCTGGTCCGGCGGTCACATCCATATTCTTTTTCAGCTGGACCAGAGCCCTGCAAACATCCCATTACTGCCAGCATTCCAGACACCACTTGTGATTAGTAAGTCCTACAACGTTCAGCATGGGATGGTCGAAGTTCTCTGGTCGCACGTGTTTTCGGTGTAGACGTTGGGTCAGAATCCTGCCGTTTGTTTTGCTCAGCTCCACTGCTTACTCCTCCTCACGTACAACAACCTGTTTGTAGTCAGTTTATGCTTCAATCTCCGGTAGACTAACGGCCTATCGAATTGTTTTCTCTTTGTGATGCAATTAGAAAAGAATACAGATGCAAATCTACATTTTAGAATTGGATGCAAGCATTAACACATCCAATAAAAAAATAAATGCACAAGAAAATAAGATATTACACCATTCCAGGATCACGGTATCAGTAACTATGTCTGCCAATACTTGGAGCACGCTGAAGTTTCATGATGCATTTTAAGGATTCATAAAACGTTTCCTTTATTAGATGTGGCAAAAAAAAGCCTCTTCTGTCATGAATAAGGTGTGCCAGAGATCATTATCACGGCATCATTAGATAAAGGTCATCTCCAGGGTAACACTCCTCGGCAGTGGTGCAGCCATCACTCCGCAACTGCCAAGAAGACAAGGAAGTGGCTCCTGATAAACACTCGCTAGCATTTATTAGGGAAAATATTTTGATTGTATTTGGCGTCTGAGTCGTTGGATTATTTCATGTCCGTTATTTTACGGCATTAAATTGGATTTGCTATTATGACACTAAACAGAACAGTGAATATCACGTAATGACCTTGCTTTGCTTATTGCCTATTATAAGACTGTATCATCAATTTGGAGCCCAAGATCACCTTCATTTACCTGTTCTCTGTAGATAGATGGGCATAAACTGTTTTTCCTACATCAAGCGCATTTACTCAAAGGACAGCTTCACAGGGAACCAATAACTAAGCTGATTTATAATATACAACGAAGGCGGAAGCAAGAATACCTGGAAGAAACCAGTGTCGGACAAGGTTGCCATGAACGCATTTGAGGAAATGACTCCGCGGGTCAATCCTCAATCTATACAGAACATCTCTAAACTGACATTTAATTGCATTATAAATTTTATTTTGATATGTAAGGATGAGCGAACCTGAACGGTCCGGTAGAGTTCGTTAATGAACCAAGAACATGGACATTTTACTGTACTTCCAGTCTAATAAAGCTTGTTGAAAGGCTGCATCGCAGTCAATCAACAAGTTTTTAGACTGTGGGCACTTCCGGAACTATCACAGCTATGACTTTAAGCTGCGTGTGTACTCTGCATCCTCCGCCTGTGGGAGTACTTTGCCTTTAAGTCGCTGTGTGTACTCTGACACCCAAACCTGTAAGAGTACTGTGTCTTTAAGCACAGTCTAGGAATAAATAATTGGCATCAGATGTCTCTTTGCCATTTCTAGGGCAAAGAAATAATTTTTCTAGACTGCTGTGTGTTATCTAGTAGTCTGGGAAATTAAAAATTGACATCAGCAGTCTCTTTGCCATTTCTAGGCCACATAAATATTTTTTCTGGGCTGGTATGTGTTTTCTAGCAGTCTGGAAAATACATAATTGGCATCAGCCATCCCATTGCCATTAACAGGACAAAGAAATAAGTTTTCTGGTCTGGTGTGTGTTATCTAGTAATCAGGGAAATAAATAATTGGTATCAGCCATCTCGTTGCCATTTGTAGGCCAGAAAAATAGTTTTTCTGTACTGTTGTGCATTATCTAATAGTCTGGGAAAAAAACAATTAGCATCAGCCATCTCATTGCCATTTTTTGCCAAATAAATCATTTTTTTGGACCATTGTGTGCTATCTAGTGGTCTGGAAAAGAAATAATTTGCACTTTTGAAAATAAACAATTGGCGTCAGCTGTCGCATTGCCATTTCTATGCCAAAGAAATACTGTCATGACACAGCAGTCGGGTGACCCGGGATCAGGGGCTCCTTCCCTGTTCCTAACACTAGGGGGCATCCTAGCTCACCCTGCTCCTCAGGATACTTCAGATGGCGAAGATGCTGAGGCCTCCGCTGTTTGCCTTATCTCCTGAGTTAGCCCTCTGTCTGTTCTCTTCCCTAAAGGAAGAGGAGGCGCTACTGTGCACCATAGTGCATCAACCTGACAAACAAGGCAACACAGACGAGGGTTAACAGAAAACTCCAGGCATACAGAATATTCACTCACATAAAACAGAGGAATGCACCGGGTTGTGAAGGTAGGGGAATAAACCAAAATAGAGAAGGATAAAGAATTTCCAAACATACAAACCAAGCAACAGTCACAGATAACTCCTCCAAATCTCCTTCACATATGAATACCTCTCCCTCCATTAGCCATGCAGCAAATGCTAGCTCTGACAAGGAATTGTAAAAGAGCCCAGATTAGAAAGGGGAAAGGAGTGGCTAACTAAGCCCAGCAGTGAACACAGGGATTTCCAACATGGCAGATTAACCCCTGTTCTGCCAGAAGAAATAAACACATTTAAAATGAAGAAGTGCTTCTTTTCAGCGCCAGAGTAGGAGCAATCACATGGCTGCGGTCTTCTGGCTCCACACTGTCACGGTAACCCCGTGACAAATACATTTCTGGACCAGTGTGTGTTTTTTAGAAGTCTAGGAAATAAATTATTGGCATCAGCTGTCTCATTGCCCTTAGAAGGCCAGAGAAATACATTTTCTGGATGATTTTTTTTTCTATTATTGTTCCAAATAAATAATTGACATTAGTCATCTCGTGCCATTTGTAGGCCAAATAAATATTTTTTTTGGACCACTCTGTGTTTTTTAGGAGAAATAATTGGTATCAGCTATCTCGCTGCCATTTGCAGACCAAAGAAATATTTTTTCTGGACCGCTGTGTGTTTTCTAATAGTCTGGGAAATAAATAATTGGCATATGCCATCTCATTGCCATTTTTATGTCAAAAAATTATTTTTTCTGGACCGCTGTGTGTTTTCTAGTACTGTTCCAAATAAATAAATCTACTGTGCTGCCATCTCTTTGGGAGTGTTATGCAGAAAAACCACTTCCAAAAATTAGAAGAGCAACAAACAGGGGACATGGACATGGGTGTAGTGGTGCTAGTGTAGCTGCTGATGGTGGTGGTGGTGTAGCTGCTGCAGGGAGAGAATGTGGTCGTTCTGTACCTGATACGTGCCCAAATATAACACTTTCATCTGGTGTATGCAGTTGACAGGATGTATGTGTCCTTTTGTAGGCCCGTATATACTGGTCTGTGAAATGCTGCCATTCTGGCTGGTATAAATGGACAGTTTTAAAAAACTGATGGCAGTGGCTGTCCCACAGTACATTGTTCCCAGCCGCCACTATTTTACCAGGCGGGTCATCTCTGCAATGCACAAACATCCTGCGGACCAAATCAGGTGTGTACTGCGCAACAATATCAGTGGCTAGGTTCAAATAACCACCGAGATGTGGACCACTAAGCACCTCCTTCATCTCCTCATCCGGTCACAGGAAGACCTGCACCACCAACTTCAGCCCAGCAAGGAGGAAATGACAAGAGGCTGTTCTGAAACTTCTCTGTTTGGGGGACAAATCCCTCAACGCGCAGGAGCTGTGGACTGGGATCAAACAGCAGACAGATGAGTGGTTGGGGTCATTAAACCTCAAGACCGATCTGGTGGTGTGCGATAATAGGGAAAATCTCAGAGGAGCTCTGGGCCTAGCAGATTTGATGCTCATCCCTTGCCTGGCGCATGTGCTGAACTTGGTGATGCAGAGCTTCCTGAAACACTACCCACACTTCGAAGCTGCTGCTTAAAGTGCGGGCAGTGTGTGCGCACTGTCATCGTTCACACCCTGCTGATTGCCTGTCTGCACTGTAGTGTCATTTCTGCCTGCAGATACTGTAAGAGCAGCAACAGGTAATACTGGAGTTTCAGCTGCAGCACACACAGCTGAATCGCTGTGCAGAACAGCACCACTTTGCCACCAACATGTGTGTCCTGTTGCGCTGCTTTGAATATTCCACCAATATGGCCAGCGCTGATGACGCCATCATCAGCATTACTATACCACTCACTTACATGCCTACTGGAAAAAAAAAACAATTCAGGCCATGATGGATGAGATGGTGGCACCGAAGGAACAGGAGCAGGGGCAGCAGGGCCAATTCAGACCGTTATTAGGCCTGTTGTCCACACATGGCTAAGAGGATGGGTTACTGCCCCAACTGCAGCCAGGTACTCAACTGTACAGGAAGGGGACAGTTTGCGAAGATGATGATGATGATGAGTAGAAGGAAGAACAACCATGATCAAAGCATGGTGGCACTCAGATCAGCTCTTGGGCATTACTGGAGTGTGGGTGTGGGGATACAAAGTAGACCTCCCACTGAGGACAGCCTATCGTTGCCTCTGGGCAGCCTGGTACACATGAACCAATACATGCTACAGTTCCTGCGCAACAACCGCAGAGTTGCCCGTATTGTTAACAGTGCATATTACTGGGTGGCCACCCTGCTGAATCCCTGCTACAAGGACAACGTACCATCCTTACTTCTGTCACAGGAGATGGATCACAAAATGCGTGAATGCAAGCACACGCTAGCAGAGAAACTACTAAGGCTACTTTCACACATCAGGTTTTTGCTGTCAGGCAGGGTCCGGATATTTTTACAAAAACTGGATCCGGCGTAAATTTTGGAGAACTGAAGAAACTAATCCGTTTTTCTGCTGGATCCATCTAGCAGGTTATATCTGTTTCCTGGGGGCTGGTCAATTGGATCTGAGCATGCGCAGACTTAATTAAAACGTATCCGGTGGCCGGATCCGTCTTTTTCCGGATCCGGCGCATTCCGGCGCCCATAGACTTTCATTGTAGCAAAAAGCCGGAAGCGTCGGATTCGTCGCTGTCCGGTTTTTCGCCGCAGACAAAAAACGTTACTCGAGACGTTTTTTCCAAATGCTGGAATCAAAATTTTTGCCGGATCCGGCAAAAACAGAAGAAACGGAAGGCCATGCAGCGCGATCCGGCGCTAATACAATTCAATGAGAGAAAAACTGATCCGGCACCTGATTTCACTGGATCCGGTTTTTCTAAAAATAGCTGGATCCTGCCTGACGGCAAAAAACTGATGTGTGAAAGTAGCCTCATGGATTTCCCACCTGACAGCGAGAGTTCAGGAGAACAAGGCAGAGGCGGAGGAGGAAGTTGCCAATGTAGCTGGGGCACCGCCAGCACCTCGGAAGGCATGGTTAGCATGGCTGAAATGTGGCAAAACTTTATCAGGATGCTACAACATCCGGCACCATCATCTAATATTGTCCGTATTAGCAGGAGCCAGCGTTACAACAACATGGTGGAAGAGTATCTGTCCACACGTGACAGACAGCAGAAGTTTACATGCATGTCAAAAAGGAATAGAAAAGGCAGAGATCTGCGGGAGATTCGGGAAGTTTTAGAAAGGAAGTATTCGACACCAGCTGCATCCAAGCTGTGTGGATCACCTTAACGGGGTTGTCTCATGAGGTCTTTTCAGGAACACACCACTCCCCTGCCTCATGGCTTACCGCTTGCTGAGGAGCGGTGCGCTATGACATGATTGGCAGTTCAGGCCATGGCATTGTCTTGCAGTGACCCCGAACTGTGTGGTGTTTGAAGCTGATTTTTAAGGCACATTTGGGGTTTGCAGCATCAGAGCTGAATGGCAGTGAAGGTAGCCATAATGGGGATATAACAGTGCATTCCAGCTGCAGAGCAGCGCACGTTCGTCCCTTCATCTAAACTGAAGGTAGCCAGAAGCCCAGGCCATGAAACATTAATAATACAATTTTAGAAAATCATTCCATTCTTGAGAGCGGAGAGGATGTTTTAATAACAGATACATTGCAAAGTTGTTGTTTTTTTTAATAATTTTATCTATAAAAAAAAAATGGGAGCAACCTTTGAGCAATGAAAGACGCTCAAGAAAAACCTGTGGAATATCTCTCCACTACATGCATAAATCTGCATAGATTTTGTTCTGCAAAGTGGCAACGAGAAGCTGAAAAATCCCATTTTACTTAAATCGTGGGGAACGTCCACACATAAATAATCTCGTCCCTTTCACATTTCATGTGTAACCGCTGCCTAAGGCTCATCTGTGACAGTACAATATCTCAGACTTCACCAATGTCACCTTCACATATGTATTATTAGGCCCGGATTTTCCCATTGAATATGACAACATAATACCAATAGGTGAGAGCAATATTCATGATAATATGCCGTCTTTCCTCATACCGCAATAAATTCTATATTTCCTGGCACAAGCACACGCACACACACACACACAGACTCCAGGGCCAACTTTACTGGAAGCCAATTAACCTGCCAGTGTGTATAGGAAGGGTAGCAAGAAACCAATATGTCCAGAGGAAGCCTCATGCAAAATGTCAAAGAAATAAAGAAAATTGAGGATCTTTCTAAAAAAAAAATGGTTACAAAGAGGTTTTTTTTTTATTCATAGTGCTGCTGTCTGGATGTATAAATATAACAGATGATAAAAAATATGTGCAAGGTTCAGCAGCCACGTGAATCGTCCATGACCGCTAGACCAGAGCTCTTCGAATCTCCTCCTACTTGTTGAAATGCCCGGCGCCTTTTCTGATTGGTAGACCGAACCCCCAATGCCATTTTTGTGGCGCAAAACACAATTGACCTCTCACGGAATCTTCTAATCAAAAGAATTGCTGGGATACCATCAGCTCGGAAGAGGTTGCAGGGCTCTGGTTTAGCAGACACGGACTACTGACGTGGTTCTGCAAATCTTTTTAATCATCTCTAATTTTTTTTTTTTTTTTTAAAGTAAATACAGTTCAGCATACTTACGTTACCATTCTGTGCTATTTATTAGCTGTAGGGAAGTCACAATGGCCGGAAGGGACTTTTCAAAACCTAAAATAATCATAACCTGTCTTTATCAAAGGTCTTCAATCTATTAATATCAGATCGGCATGAATCTGACACCCGGAACCTCCTCCGATCAGATGGTTGCTGCTCCCAATATGGCTGGATATAAGCAGTGTACAGAACCATGTAGTGGCCAAACTGGGGTACTACAGCTAAGCTCCTATTGGATTGCATGTTTGTTGGGCAATCCCTGCATGTGTTGCTGCTGTCGAACAGCCACGAGACATGCAGCCACGGGGACTCAAACATATTTTTCGAGCATGTCGAAGACACTCGGTTAGCACCCAAGCATGCTCCGACAACACCTTATCCCAGCACGTTTCCTCATCACTATTCAGAACCCCATAAGAAAACTCATGAAAAATAAAAATCCCACATTTAGTCATGTTTTGGGGAAACACCAGTGACCCAAAAAATACAAACCAAATTGTCACAACCAGCACCGTTTTTTTTCATCCCAATGGTAGCATGCCGTAGGTACAGTGTCTTATTCTCGAATTTTCCCATGGGTTTTCATGAAAATCAAGAAACAGATGCAGCGAAAAATTCTACAAAAAAAAAGTCTGAAATTCATGATGTCTTGTACAAGATGATAAAAAAAAGAAAACTCTGCAATAATAGTGTAAAAGAAAGCCAAAACCTTGTGACTCGCAACATATGCTCATTGTACGGTATGCTAATATTGCGCCATGTATTAATACCAGCGGGCAGAATATTCTCTTTGCGATCAGTTTTCAGTCCTTATTTTGGAATGTTTTCTAAGTGACCATGGCTCTTTGGCTCCTGAGATCATGCGGCGTGTGATTTCAGCAAAGCTCATTGTGGTCATATGGCGGTTATAGTCCCTAATAACCAGTCTGGAGCTTTCTTCATGTAGTCTAGGCTACATGGAAAATTGTGGTCAATTGGAAGTAAACAGATGGTTATTATAAAGTTCATCATCCCCCGAGGACTGGGGAATTAGAGCAACACAACAACTGAAAAGACAAAATTAACATTTGATGAAGGGAGGCAGAGACTTGGGAGGTAAGGGATCTGGCGGATGTCAATCAAGAGAAGGCTTCGGGGAGGTGAAATGATTTTCGGAGCAGGACCTTTGGCAGAAGCATTATTGATAAACAATACATTGCCATTAAAACACAATATATCACATTCAGAAGAACATGACTTCATATCAGGGGCTGCTAAATAATGCCCTGAAGACAAAAACGTCTGTCTAGACGTGGTCATAATGTAACATTGGGACGCTAAATCTTACATATCTCTAATGTCTATCTGGACTATACAGTATATACACATAATAACCAACAGACCGGCATGAAGATGTGGAGCAGCTTCAATATTAGATTTATAATCTTCTAAATTCTTATATTTCAGACATGGAAAATAAGCATCGGATAAATAACCATGTAAAACCACTGAGCGATCAGATTTAGACCATATTGTCAAAGTTGGATAATGATTTTTGCAGCACCAAAGGAATATAGTTAAAATTTAGCCTCTAATCATATAGGATTAAAAAAAATTGGAGAATGTGCATATATTAAAAAAGAAAACTCATAATTCGTATACGTTTCGGGTATAAAAACCTTTAATCATAACCGTAGGCAGATAATAATGAGGGCAATCTGGGCAACAGCGCCGGGGCTCAAGGCTCCGTGGGGGTGGGAAACCATGGCCAGATTGCCTTCATTATAATGTTTTGCGTCACCATCAGCAGAGCACATCTCAGGGCAGGGAGCTTTCCTGGAGTTCCACTGCCGGCAAAACAGAATGGCAGCGCAGCTCCAGGGGAGCGCCTGTCGCCTTTTCTATGATGTGCCTGTGTGATGCCGCTATCAGCCGGCACCAGCATGTATGCACCAGCCCAAGCAAGAAGAGTATGTGCAGATTTTTTGTTGTTTTTTTGAAGTATGTGTATGAAATGTGTGTATGTATATAGGGGACAATTTGGGGGCTTATACTGTATATAGAAGGATACGTGAGAACTCACACTGTATGGAGGTTCTAAATGAGTACTGAAACTGTATATAGGAGGCTATGTGAGGGGTTCAAACTATATAGGAGGCTATGTGAGGGCTCAGACTGTATATAAAAGGCTATGTATATAGGGATCTCATAATGTATACAAGATAAGTGGGGGCTAATACTGTACAGTGCTGTGCAAATTAATTGGGACAAAGCATTTTTTTAAGTAAAATCTTAAGTTAGGTACCAGTCAGTGATTCAATCCAGTTTTAACTGCTTTGAACAGGCACTCACACCTGTTCAAAGCAGTTAAAACTGGTTTGAATCATTGACTGGTAACCAACTTATGAGTTTACTTAAAAAATGCTTTGTCCCAATTAATTTGCACAGCACTGTATATAGGAGGATATGTTGGGGGTTCATACTATACAAAGAGAGCTATGTGGGGTCTCACACTGTATATAGGACGCTATGCGAGGGCTCAAACTGTATATAAAGGGCATGTGGGGCTCCTACTGCATATAGGGATCTCATACTGTATATAAGAAGCTAAGTGGGGCTCATACTGTATATAGGAAGATATGTGGGACTTCATACTATACAAAGAGAGCTATGTGGGGTCTCACACTGTATATAGGAGGCTATATAGCAGTTTTTACTGTATATAGGGAGCTATATGGGGGCTCATACTGTATATAGGGAGCTATGTGAGGGCTCATACTGTCTATAACGAGGCTATGTGGCTTCCTATACTGTATATAGGAAGCTAAGTAGGAGTTCATACTGGATATAGGGAGCTATGTTAAGGCTCATACTTTATCTACGGAGCTATGTGGGTGCTCATGCTGCATACAGGGGGGCTATGTGGAGGCTCATACTGTATATAAAGAGGCTATGTTGCCAGATCCGTAGATATGATCTTCCATACAGCTGGGGTCTGGTATTCTCAGGCTGGTAAGGTGCCATGGATTTTGCCCTCCCAGCCTAAAAACAGCAGCCTATAGCTACTCCAGGGGTTCATACTGTATATAGGAAACTATGTAGTGGTTCATACTGTATCTACGGAGCTATGTGGGGCTCATGCTGTATATAAGGGACTGTGTATGGGCTCATATATTATATAGGAAGATGTCTTCATACCGGTACTTTATTCTTCTCAATATTAAGTGATTTCGTTAATATTAATATAATTAATTATTATTCTATATAGTTCTATGTTATGTATAGCGCTGTACATAAGGGAAAAAATTGTGCTCAGTGCACAAAGCACGCCACTATCTCTCTTGTTTTGCATCTACAGATGCGAACCAGAGCACCATTGTGTCAATCACGTGACTTATCACATGATCTATTGAAGGGGATCCTGTGATGTCACACAATACATTGGGGGATAGAGGGTAGGGGGTCCATGCCTTCTAAACTGCTCGGGGACCTGACTACTTTTAATCCGCCCCTGATCATAACTATAACTAAGGGTTTTTCTGATTGAAACGCGTACGCTTTATGGGTTTTCTTTTTCAAAATGTGCATATTCTCCCAATTTTTTTATCCTATATGATTAAAAGTTTTTCTTCCTAAAAAGCATTTGCATTGTTTTTTTTCTTTTTTAATGTGTACATTCTCTCAATTTTTTTATCCTATACGATTAAAGACTAAGTTTTAACTACAGGGTGATTCACTCGCTACTTTACCTGGAATTGCTGAACCCTCTAAAAGAGACGGTCTATTGTACTGAAACATGGACTGTATCTACCTTGGTTCGTAACAAACTGACATTTTAAAGCAGATGTTGAAAATGTCCACCGTTCGCATCCAAGCATGCCACGCCGTTCCATATAGCCTGAATTTCTCGCTGTATGTTCTCTCGGAACCTGTAATGCTCATGGCTTGTTGCTGTACACCCGACCATTCAAATGGCCCCAAAGGAAAAAGTACAAATTTCTGTACGATCGATCGTCTATTTTAGAAGTTACAGCAATTTTTCTGGGTAAAGTAGTAGTGAATCACCCTGGAATTTCCTTTGCTGATGTTTGAAAACATTCTCTTTTGGACCACCGAGAACTATTTAACCTCAAAGTCATACCAGTGCATACTCCATGCACCGCACCCAGACTACAGACCGTCTAACCTGGAAGTCTCCTGGGATACTTATGTCTAATACATAAGTGGTGAGTAGGGATGAGTAGACCCGTGGATGTTCGGGTTCATCGGGTTTGATCGAACATTAGTCCAAAGTTTGGTTTGGGTACCAGACATCTACCTAAACTTGATCCTGAACCCCAATGGGGACCAGAAATCTTTCTCTCTCTCTCTCTTCTTCCGAACTTCGAACACTAAAAACCATACTTCCAGGAGAAGCCTGTGCTCGGAATTCAGAACCGGACACTAGGCGCCAGGTAATAACCCCAAACTTTACAGTTCGGGGTCGCTCATCTCTATTAGTGAGCAGTATTGACACTTTTTCTATTTTCTGTAATCCTTTTTCCAGCCACAGAAGATATCAGAATTAATCATTGTCTCTCTATGGGAAGTGGAGGGGGGTCTTTGTCTTTCTACAGAAAGTATAGGCGGGTCTTTGTCTCTTTACAGGAATGCAGGCAGGTCTTTGTCTCTCTGCTCCTGTTCCCCTTTCTATGATACTAGGCATAACAGAGAGGAAGCTTTCAGTTTGGGGTATGCGAGTGGTGAAATAATTGCAGGAGTAATGCATACTAAGAGGTGGGGGAAAGGAAGTTCCAGCAAGTTTTGTGCTCACAGGATGCTGATGAAGAGGAACTTAGGCAACTGATATGAGAATAGCCTTGCCCTTTAAGCCACTCCCAGTAAAGAAGAGAGTGGGAGTGATTTCTGCCATTGGGCTGCATGCCTCTTTATAAATTTGCATGTTTGGGACTTAAGCCCCCGCTGCTGAGTCACAAGTTTTGTGACGCAACAGCGATCTCACCAGCGAGATCACTGTGTGTGACATCTATCAGCGACCGCCCCCCTACCGGGTATCACTGATCGTTCTTGAAAGCTCTGGACATTTTTTTGGTCGCTGGTCTCCCGCTCGCTAGCATGCATCGCTGCGTGTGGCAGGCGGGAGACCAGCGATCAGCGAGCAGGAGCTTGTAACTAAGGTAAACAGCGGGTTTCTAAGCACCGCACTGCGCTTAGAAACCCTCTGTGTACCTTAGTTACCAGCGCGCTGATGCAGGGAGCTGGTAACCAAGGTAAACAGCGGGTTTCTAAGTGCTGTGCGGCACTTAGAAACCCGCTGTTTACCTTGGTTACCAGCTCCCTGCGTCAGTGCGCTGGTAACTAAAGTACACAGCGACCCGAGCGCTCCTCATCGCTGGTGCTGATCGCTGGTGAAGCTGTCTGTTTGGCAGCTCACCAGCGATCATGTAACGGCACAACAGTGATCCTTACATGTTGATATCGTTGTCGGGATCGCTGGTGAGTCGCTATGTGTGACGGGGCCCTAACAGTCAGAAAATCAAAACCTTTACACCATTTTTATCTTTTTACTATTGCTAGCATTTCTTCCAAAACCATGGCCAGTATTTGTATCAATTTCAAAGTTTGGAAAGTGTTGAAAAAGTCTCAGGGCCCGATTCATTTTTGATATTGAGCTTGTTTTTCTTTGTCTAGTTTTTAATGAGATTTTTGAGCAAATGTTAGAACAGCATGTGAACAGTTTAAGGCTATGCTCACACTTTGCGTTTTTGCAGTTTTTTTTGCTGCTTTTTTATGCAAATTAAAAGTTGCTTTTTACAGAACCAGCAAAAGCTATTTTTCAGATTTCAGAAATCTCATGCACATGATTGCTTTTCTTTTCCTGACTGAATTGGAACAGTACTTCAGTTTTAAAATCTGCAGCATGTCAATTCTTTCAGCGCCTTTGCTGCATTTTTGCAGTGGGTTTTTTTTACCATAGAAAACAATGAGAGAGTACAAAAACGCTTAAAAAAATGCAACCATGTGTTTTTGCTGCATTTTTGCTGCGTTGTCGGTGAATAAAATTAACTTTAAGGCCAGGGTCACACTAGCGAGAAATACGGACAAGTGAGAGGCGTAAAAACCACGCATTGCACACGGACCAATGTTAATCTATGGGCCAGCTCCCATCACCCGATTTTTTTCTCGGCCGTACTCTACGTGCTGAGAAAATCGCAGCTTCCTGCGATTGTCAGTGTATTACTGGCGTAATACGCCAATGCAATTCTATGGGGGCGAGAAAACTACGGATCACACACGGACCAGACGTGTGACTTGCGAAAAATACGCACGACTTTAGCAGGTGACAGGAAATGGTCCAAGCAATTATCAGGAAGCTTAGACATGCAAATTAGCTCAAAAAGTGCTCCAGTCATCCCGGAAGAATGCCTCCAGGGAGTACAGAATCATAGCACCCTACCTTAATGTGGAGATGCTAATTGTTCTTGTGCAGGAGCGCCTGGAATTATGGGACTAACGTGATGCCCAGAAAGGAGGCATCATGGAGGCGCATATGTCGCCAAATGTCGTCCGATTTTGGTGATCGGCCATGTGAGGAGCAGCAGCAAATGAGTAAGTGCAAAAAAATTATGTGTAGAAAATTAACTCCCATCAAAAAATTGTTTTTCAAGTAGGCCCCCCATCCTGTGCTTGTGATTTTGGCCTCTTGTGGCCTGTAGATTCTTTTTGGACCCACTGTTTGACCCAGACAGAATTGGTCCTTGTCCACAAGCTCCTCATAATGCCTAGGCGAACCAGTTTAAGAGTTGGTACTTGCCCCCTGAGCTAGTTTGACCCTGTGCATCTGGCCTGGTTGCACCAATGATATATGCCACCCTGGGTAGAACTAACACCATAGTAAGCCACATGACTATGATACTTTTTGTAAAGCTTGTTTGATCCAAATTTGTAATTATGATTATTTTATGTCCATTGCAGTTGAAGATGTGATGAGATGCTGGCGTAGCATCCATGACCAGTATCGCCGGGAGCGCCAGCTGCTTTCAAGAAGTAGGGATGCGGGCCACACCAAGCGCAAATATGTGTACTATAATTGCCTATCTTTCCTCACTCCAATTCTGTATCTGAGACCGTAAGTAGAATACCAACACCACATTACACATATGCTTTAGAGGGCCCAATCACAATTTTGTTTGGTCTTCATTTTTTTTTATCATCACAGAACTCAGTCTAACCTCACTGAAAGGGAGACTGGCTCTGATTCAGAGGCCATCATAGATCCTGTGGGTGGAGGGGTTGAGGTGGCTGGCCCATCTTGTGACTCTCCAAGAAGCATGGCCAAAGTGTCTTCTCCTGCTCGACCTGAGCCAGCCCTTGGACCTGCACCAGAAACACCACCACCAGGACCACAGCCACAAGCAGGACCGTCAGCTGCAGCACCATTTGCCATCCAGGATGAACAGGATCACAGCAGCAGCCCAATTGTCCGCCTAGAGGGCTCCCCCCAGCCTGCTGGCCCATCCTGGCGAGGTGGAAGATGGCGCCATATCCCTGCAACAGATACCTGGACAAATGTGGACACAGGGGTCCTAAACTATCTGGCTCGAGTTAACAATGAAGATGGGGAGGAGGCGTACTCACGCAGCCTGGCCCGTTATCTTTGTTCCCTTCTCCGTGAGGTGAGGCTATGTGTGCGAGGATCCATTCAGATCCTGATTGATGCAAGCACACTCCCCAATACCGCATTTGAGGTATTTGGGTTTCTTGAGAGGTGGCAGCTGTCACCAAGGAATCTTATGCGCCTTAACCCACAACCACAACTTCTTGCTCAATCAGACTCTGAGGATCCTCCTACACGTGGGCTTACACCTCACCCGCTTCCTCCCCCTACCCAACCTTGGCAACATCAGCCACATATGTCAGGGTATAACCGACCTCACCAATATGGCCACTTGTTCCCACCCAGTGTTGGAGGCTGGTCCCAACCTGGTTGGGGACGACATGGTCATTTTGGGGGTTATGAGCCACGGGCCTACCAGCCCCAACAGGACCCTCCTCTCCAATATCATACTGCCCAGTACCCACCACAATCCCATGAGGCGGTCCACTACCAACATCATGGGCAAGAGTATGCCCCCACACAGGCTGAGGGACAAGTTGGGAAAAGAAGCCAGCAGCCAACACAGGCTGGGCTGCTGCCTTCTCCACCCCCTACATACCACCATTTATAATTTTTTATTAATGTTTTTTTAGTTTTATTATTGAATTTTTTTGTTGGTATTGCAAAGATGTTACCTTTAAACTTTGCTTTTTGTAAAAAGGCCACTTTGAGCCATTTACCCAAAAACCATATGCCAAAAATATGGTTTAAGAAAGGAAAAAAAAAGATTTGGCAAGATAAAAAATTTACAAAATCAATTTTACGTCTCTTTCTCAATGATGCACTTGCATCACGACATGCTGACGTATTCTTACCAATGGAATTACAAACTGATATAAACATAAGGGGTGTAAATACATTATTTTCACAGAAAGACAAACATAAAAAAATTACGACATAGACATAGCATGCTGTTGCCAAGAAGTTTCCCCCTCAGGTGACATAAAATAATTTGAAAAAATATCACGCACTTTGAGACCAGAGAGTGGTATACGCTGAGGGTTGACATGTGGTCTCGCCCTACGCACATTGTCCATCACACGCACCACACCAGCAGAGGATGAACAATCTTGAATCCTGGTGAAGTTACGTAGGACCACACAAACTTTTAAAACCTCATTTACATTTTGTTCACTCAGCTGAATAGCTTACTGGAGGACCCGCCATTTGGCACAAAGGATGCCAAAGGCACACTCCACCAGTCGCCGAGCACGTGATAGGCGCAAGTTAAATATTCTCCGCCGATGATCCAGGTTGCGCCGGAGATATGGCCTCTTTACATGGCGCATTAATTGAAATGCCTCATCAGCCACAAGGACATAAGGGACAGATTCTTGATTAGAGCCTGGTAGCTGGTATGGTGGGGGTAGATCCAACTGGTTAGTGCGCAGCCGCCGACCCATAATGGAAGTATTGAAGACTCTAGAGTCTCCTGTCCTTCCATATTCCCCAATGTCTACAATTATAAACTTGTATTGACTGTCGGCCAGAGCCAACAAAACAACAGAAAAGTATTGTTTATAATTGAAGAATTGGGAGCCTGAGTTCGGCGGTTTACGCACATGGATATGATTCCCATCCAGGGCCCCAATACAATTTGGAAACTAGCATTGCTCCTCAAAGTCCCTTGAGATCCTCAACCAGTCTTCCATCCTGGGCTCAGGCATGACGAGTTGATGTACAGTAGTCTCGACCAGATTTCACTACATGTAGACCTGACCATGCCAGAAAAGGTAAATCTTCCAATGAGAAACTCATGGTGGAGTGCGGCATACGACAGGCCAGTGGACAGGAAGCTGGAGAACAAAACAAATGTAAAATGTTTTGTTAAAAAAGGAGTTCAAGAACAGCTACATCCATACAATACAGTATCATTTTACATATCTACAAAACTTTTTTAAAGCATAATGCCTACGTGATACACAGTTCATAATACACCTAAAATTCTGGTATTTAAGTTAAAATATATCTCGGCTAAGATGAGGCCAACAAATGGTAAACAAATAATAAACAAAACATACTTTGGCCAATACATCATGAGCATAGAGAATGTGGTTGAGGAATACATACCGTAATGTGAGAAGAAGTCGCTCCTCTGCAGATATAGATTTGCGCATCCTGTTGTCCTGAAAGGTGATCCCAGGGCGCACTGTCTCTAACAGTAGATCAAAGGTGGCAAGGCTCATTCGACAATATTGAAAGAATTTTTCCGGATGATCTCACAGAGTAGAGACGGTGGAAATGACCTTTTGTGAGGCGTTGCCTCAAAAGCGGATGGACCCACACTCGTCTCCTCCTTCGCAGATCTACAATCACTGGGTATGGATGCCCAAAGCGGCGTGACAAAACCCAGGTGAAGAGAACCTGCTCAGTTGGGTTGAAACGAAAGGCCCCTTTACATTTAGCGATGCACCAGCGATCCCGAACGCGATATGACCCGGTCAGGATCGCTGGTGCATCGCTAAATGGTCGCTAGTGAGCTGCCAAACAGGCAGATTTCACTAGCGATGCAGCAGCGGTCGTTACTTACCTTTCAGATGCGGCGACCATGACATCCTCCACCCGAGTCCACGCGTCGCTCGTCGGCACCAGCAGGAGGCGCCCGATGAGAAATGGATCAGGCCGATCTCGCGCGATTATTATTATTATTATTATTATTTATTTGTTCCATGGCGCTTTACATGTGAGGAGGGGTATACATAAAAACAAGTACAATAATCTTAAACAATACAAGTCATAACTGGTACAGGAGGAGAGAGGACCCTGCCCGCGAGGGCTCACAATCTTCAAGGGATGGGTGATAATACAGTAGGCGAGGGTAGAGCTGGTCGTGCAGCGGTTTGGTCGATCGGTGGGTTACTGCAGGTTATAGGCTTGTCGGAAGAGGTGGGTCTTCAGGCTCTTTTTGAAGGTTTCGATGGTAGGCGAGAGTCTGATATGTTGTGGTAGAGAGTTCCAGAGTAGGGGTGATGCGCGAGAGAAATCTTGTATGCGATTGTGGGAAGAGGAGATAAGAGGGGAGTAAAGAAGGAGATCTTGTGAGGATCGGAGGTTGCGTGCAGGAAAGTACCGGGAGACGAGGTCACAGATGTATGGAGGAGACAGGTTGTGGATTGCTTTGTATGTCATGGTTAGGGTTTTGTAATGGAGTCTCTGGGCAATTGGGAGCCAGTGAAGGGATTGACAGAGGGGAGAAGCTGGGGAATAGCGGGGGGACAGGTGGATTAGTCGGGCAGCAGAGTTTAGAATAGATTGGAGGGGTGCGAGAGTGTTTGAGGGGAGGCCACAGAGCATGAGGTTGCAGTAGTCAAGGCGAGAGATGATGAGGGCATGGACTAGGGTTTTTGCAGATTCTTGGGTGAGGAATGAACAGATGCGTGAAATATTTTTGAGTTGAAGTCGGCAGGAAGTGGAAAGGGTTTGGATATGTGGTTTGAAGGAGAGATCAGCGTCAAGGATTACTCCAAGGCAGCGAGCTTGTGGGACTGGGGAGAGTGGGCAGTCATTTACTGTAATTGATAGGTTCGTAGGGGGGGTCACGTGAGATGGGGGAAAGATGATGAATTCTGTTTTGTCCATGTTGAGTTTCAGATATCTAGTGGAGAAGAAGGATGAAATAGTGGACAGACATTGAGGGATTCTGGTTAGTAGGGAGGTGATATCTGGTCCAGAGATGTAGATCTGTGTGTCATCAGCATAAAGATGATACTGAAAGCCATGAGATTCTATGAGCTGTCCCAGGCCAAAGGTGTAAATAGAGAACAGCAGGGGCCCAAGGACTGAACCTTGTGGGACTCCGACAGATAGGGGGCGAGGTGAGGAGGTGGTGTGTGAGTGGGAGACGCTGAATGTCCGGTCTGTTAGGTATGATGAGATCCAGGAGAGGGCCAAGTCTGTGATGCCGAGGGATGAGAGGGTCTGTAATAATAGGGAATGGTCCACTGTGTCAAAGGCAGCCGACAGGTCCAGGAGGAGGAGGACAGAGTAGTGTCGCTTGCTCTTGGCAGTTAAGAGGTCATTGGTGACCTTAGTAAGGGCAGTTTCAGTGGAGTGAAAGCGACAGACAGCGGGGGCGCTGGTTGGAGGTAAGTATCACACATAGCAATATCGCTAGCAATATCGCTGCTGCATCACAAAATCGGTGACGCTTTAGCGATATTGCTAGCGATATCGCTATGTGTTAAACCCCCTTTAGTCTGTCTGTCATGTTGAACAAACAACACCAACACACCAAGACAAGCCAAGGTCAAAAATGGACAGATTGGAGGCAGCCACCTGTAGGCTGATTATTTAAATACTGGGCAGGCCTCAAACCCATTAAATGTCCATTTTGCAAGGTTGTGAGAAAATCTTGCCATACGGATGACATACAGATTACATACGGATGCTTTTATGCGCAAAAAACGCAGCCCCACCTTGCTTACGTATGGATCACTATTTAGGGACCATTTCTCCGTATTACGGCTGTAAAATACGGACCGTATTTCTCGTCAGTTAGTGTGACCCCGGCCTAATAATTATGTACTGGCACGAATGGTATGTGTAATCCACACCAAAAAATGTAGCAAAAAAAACCACATCAAAATCTGCCTTTTGTAAGCAGCTTCTTTACTGCCAATAGAGCAGGTTCTGCCTGCAGAAAGAAAAGTTGCAAAAACGCAGCGTGTGAACATAGCTTTCTGGAGCATGAGACTTTTTTCTCTAAAAAGGTGAAAAAAAAAGATAAAGACAAAAGCAATAAGATTTTTTGTTTTTGCACAAAATTCACTAACCCTTTGCACCACTTTGAAGAAATAGGTCAAAAAATGTCAATGAATGGCACAAGGCAAAAAAATGAAAAATGACTTTAAAAAAATGCTGAATCGGGCCCCTATTTTGCAGAACAAATTGCAGCACGTTACTATTTGCAGTAGTTTGCCATAAACTGCTAAGTAAACATGGGCCACTGACTTCGCAGAACAGGAGAGCAAAGTTTGTGGCGCAACAGCAGAAGCGAATGTACAGATATAATGATCATTTTGTATTATTTCCTTTTCCGTATTCTTAATGTTTATAAATAGTTCTGCGAAGAAGCTTTTCCTTTTGTAGAACTCGGGGATGAGTCTGTGCGCGCCGAGCGTGCGGAGCCGGTTGTAATTATGAAGAAGATGCCCTTTATTCTTTATTCTGAGTTCTGTACAGAAAACCGTGCATCTACTTTCGCATGATGAGCGCTCATTGTGCTCACCTGATTGGGAAAATGCATTAACCTCTCAAGTGCCAGTTATGTGTTATGCACTGCTAATTAGATGTAAGCGAATAGGACATCCAGAGTTTTTTATGTTAATGTTTTGGTTTTTTTTTCCTTATTGAATATACAATACTTAGAGTCATCCTGTTAAACACCATAACTCTAAAAGTAGAATCAAAAGGTTATAAGGGCATTTCCGTCTTTGGTAATTAGGACAATATAAGGACATCTAATAAATGTCTAGTAGAAGTGGGTCTCACCTCTGGGATCTGCGCCCATGGCTAAAATGAGTCATTTCTTTTAAAAAAAAATTGATAATTTTTTGTCTAAAAATTATTTTCTCTGTGTCAATTCCTACGAAGCATGCATAGACGTCTGATCTACTTTCCAGCTTGGAATAAATTTGTTATTTTCTAGTCTGCTCAGATTCTATTTTTTGGATATTTTCGTTTAGGGTTAACACACATAATTTACACTTGGTCTGCTATCCAGCTTTTCACTAATGGAGATTTTCCTTTGGGAATTCGTACTGCAGTACAGTGGACAGAAGAAATCCTACGGCTTTACTAACACGCCTCTGAAATAGATGTATGAAAAGTAACAGAAATAAATTGAGTCTATATATATTTCAGTCACATTTATATGATGGTAAAATAATTCCTCTGTACAGTGTTGACAGCTTTAGAGCCCATATTATGTGTTCTGCAAAATGATTATAAGTAAAATGTGCATACACCCGAAAAACATAATAAATATGAGTACAACGTGTTACGGCGACCTGTCCGGGAATAAACAGAAATATTAATATTTCACGCCTTTCAGTTTTTGAATTTATAAAATGTTTGCAAATATATTTCTGTAGCTTAAATTACTGAGAGACCTCAATGAGAACCTAAAAGGTGTTAAAGGGCTTCTCCGAGACATAAACAGAGATGTCCTCTCCTTACGATAGGCCATCAATGTTCTCTTGGACATAAACAGAGATGACCTCTCCTTACGATAGGCCATCAATGGTATACCAGTGCATGGTGGATTGGAGCAATCCATCTCTAGCAGCAGAGATGCCAAGACAGAAAACACGGAAGTGTGGACTTTGCTCCTGATCTCCTGTCTACTAAAATGCTCCCAGGCATAAAAGATGGGCTTCCAGTTCAGGGCAGGCAAATCATTGGACAATAGCAGGAGAAATTCCTGTTTAGAAGTGAAGGAAAAATAATTTCTTGCTCCTATAGTGCTGGAAGAATACTGATGAAAAAGCACTTACTCATCATGCAAAGAATAATGCGTAATTTCCGAAACACGTATGCTAGATTTGCACACTTTTTCTGCCTATGTCCACTGGTGCGACTTTTTAATTCTTCAATAAAGACATCTGAATGTTATCCAAAACGCTGGATATTTTTCTATTTCTACAAAATATATTCATCTACGGTTTACAACAATGTGTGTCAGTAAAAGGCAAAGAAGGCCAAAATTTATGTCTGGCCTGTCCTCCTAGTCCCGGCTTTGCTCTCAGTCCAGTGGTGAAGATCTGAGTAATCGGAGATAGGCTGGATACTAAGGAACTGTTGTGATTAGACAAGAATGGATCATCTGAAGTCCAAATTTACTGGCTTCACCAAATTTTCCCCGCAAAGGCGATTTCTGGCAAATAAATTAATGTGGATCACAATACAGGAAAGGGAGGCAGGGGAGACAGACAAGAATAACATATTTTATTTCAATATGACCTGTCTAATCCTCATACTCTCTGAATCTGGATATGGAATACAGCTCTGTCGTACATATCACCTTAGTTCCACCCCATTTTGCTCCACTGGGAGCTGCTGATCTCCGTTAACCGAGTGACAGGGGAGTAACTACAATAGGTGCAGGAGTTGCAATCGATTCCAAGCCCTGGAGCCTAAGAGGCCACAAAAGACTCTTTGGCCTATATGAAAATACAAAGACTTGCAATAATTGGGGGCCCCATTGGAGCTTTTGCATTGGGGCCAAAGGCTTCTAGTTACAACAGTGCCCAGTGGTGTATTCACCATGACTGTCACAGGTATGATGATCCTCTTGATAAACTAGGACGTGATGTCATAATTGCAGGAAAGTCCTCTTGGCAGCACAAAATGGGATTTGCCCGGTCTTCGTTGTTTCACCTATGTTGGAAATGGTGTCTGTCAAATTTTTAGTTTTGCAAATTAGGAATCGACTCTCAAAGTGTTCGAACTCATGTGAAACTACAAATTTCAGGAAATTAAATTCGAACTCGATCCTCCGGATTGATTTGGTCATCTGCAGTTGAATTCCTAGAAAACATTAAATGGTCTTCTCATCTCATAAAGTGGTGGCACCGCTTTATATTTAGTGGGGTATGACCTTCGGAACCCACAGCGATCCTGAAAATAAGGGAGGTGTTTGTACTGTGCCCTCTTCCCTGTCGTTCCCTACACAGCAGTGCGTCGAGCTGCCCAACTATGCGTGAAACTGCGGCATGGTGAACGAGGCAGTTGGGACCGCAACAATTGGAGTCCAAGTGGTCCTCAGAACCCATCGCTCATAAAGTGATGATATTCTAATAATATGAGAAGTCTCCTCTGATGATTTTTGGGAGCTTTTTAGCCAATACAATCGCCCTTTTACATGCACAGCAACAACATCACTTGTTTTCCACTTCTCTCTTCGAAACGCCCTTGAAGAAACTTTCTGCTAACCACAATACATTTCCTGAGAACATCATCACTACGGTAACTCTATCCCAGCAATTCTATTTTACTTACCTCCACCATAATACAAAGAAAAATAATGACATAGAAACTGATACCCATGATTATCCGATTTAAGTATCCTCCGCGGTTTACATTTCTCCCTTGATATCTCGTTTGTCATCTTCGCAAATGACAATCTTTAACCCCCTCCCTCCTGAAACACGGAGATAAGGACAAGAAAGCACGTGATCGGCTCATATAAAAGTGAAGCACTTGATTGCATTACGTTGACCTCGGAAAATGGAAATTTTATATTGTAAAAGCAGTTTGAGTAGATTACATAGTAGTACTAAGTGCTGCAGAGAGGTAATTCAATAAGAAATCAATACTGCAGCTACATGATTATCCTTCTTTTACCATCTGTGGCACAATCCATGCTTGCTCTACTTTGAAAATTTTATGAAGCCATATAATGAGCAGATGAGTTCTGGGAAAGCACATTGTGCCCATAAAAAGAGACACTAAAACAAAGTATTGTAACGGCTGTACAGGTTATGTCTCCCAATCTCTTTTCTCTTACCTGTCCGAAAGGTAATAAAGAAGAACTGCCTGTCCCTGATAAGGAGCAAGAACTGAGCTTCAATTCTAGGGCTAAAAGACGAATTTTATCGAGACTACACCCATAAAATCCAATCATATTGTTCACTGATAAAGGAAATTTAGGCTCGAAATATTTAAAGGGTTAGTCTGATCTAGAATAGCTGTGGGTAAATCAACTATGAAGTCACTGGACAGGTCTTCAAATTGAAGAGCATTTCATTGGCAACGAAGACAAGGTTCATACATAGTTTTGGTCTTCTCTATGGTAACATATGGATGCAATATCTGGGCGATAAAGAAACAAGACAGAAAAAGAATCAACGTCTTTGAAATGTGGTGCTGGAGAAGGATTTTACCAACACCATGGATGGCAAGAAAAACAAATAAATCACTTTTAGAACAAATCAAGCCAGACATGTAACTGGAAGCAAGGATCACCAAGCTACGACTTGCCTACTTTGGACTCATCATAGGAAGAGAGCGATCACTGACGAAGGACATCATGGTTGGAAGAATAAGAGGAACAAAGCGAAGAGGAAGACCGGCAACCCAATGGCTTGATACTATCAAGACAATGGTGGAGAAAACCCTGGTGGACCTATCTAGGCTTGCACAAGATCGATCTTCCTAAAGAGCATTCAACCATCAAGTCACGATGGGTTGCAAACAACCTGAAGGCCATTAAAACAAAGATCTGATCTGAGACATTTACAGCATATTCATATCACATGGCATAAATGCTGGTATTTCTCAAGAATGGACCATGGTTGCAACCCATTAGGAATGGAGAAGCGGCCATACATGCTCACCCCTCTCCATTCACTTGTATTGAAGTTTTAGAAGATTTCCATCCATAAATGTCCCAGATGGGAGTAAAACTTTGCTTTAGCCATGATCTAGGAATCTCATATTTTCAAGACGCTAAATGCTCTTAGGAGCCAAGAAACGACCACAGATCCAGTATAAAAATAGAATATCTTTATTAGACAGGTATGCAGAACAAGACAAAAACAATGTGATAATACACATAGATTAACCACGTAGCATGGAAAACGTAGCAGACCCCACCCAAGGACTCATAAATTAATATTACAAATCAGATGAAATATAAATATTTGCATGTACAGCACTTATCTAGGCACCAAAATAGCTCATACTAATAATAAACCGCATTAATGGCCGGTCTGGTGGGCCCTGCAGGTATATCATGGCATCCCAGTGAGTAAATAAATCGCTATATTTTTAAAGATCAAATAACTGCCATCCAATGGAGACTATAGCGAAAATATATAAATGCCACTATCATCCTTCTCATACCACAATCGGCAGAAAGTGAACACTGGCTAATGTACCAGTAAAAAATATGTTGCATCACCATATAACTAATGCGATGTATATAACCATGTTCACCTAAACCGGGCAGCATAACGCCAGGGGTCGATGAGGTGGCATCTTACCAAAGTATGGCGGTGGTGTACAGGGGTCCTGGGGGGTCTGCGCGCATTAGTTATATGGTGATGCAACATATTTTTTACTGGTACATTAGCCAGTGTTCACTTTCTGCCGATTGTGGTATGAGAAGGATGATAGTGGCATTTATATATTTTCGCTATAGTCTCCATTGGATGGCAGTTATTTGATCTTTAAAAATATAGCGATTTATTTACTCACTGGGATGCCATGATATACCTGCAGGGCCCACCAGACCGGCCATTAATGCGGTTTATTATTAGTATGAGCTATTTTGGTGCCTAGATAAGTGCTGTACATGCAAATATTTATATTTCATCTGATTTGTAATATTAATTTATGAGTCCTTGGGTGGGGTCTGCTACGTTTTCCATGCTACGTGGTTAATCTATGTGTATTATCACATTGTTTTTGTCTTGTTCTGCATACCTGTCTAATAAAGATATTCTATTTTTATACTGGATCTGTGGTCGTATATTGGTGGATCTTTTTCCACCCCCTCTTTTTCATAGTACTTTTACGATGGATCTTTACTGGGGTCCTTTTCAATTGATGGTTACATACAGGTTGAGCACTTAGTATGCATATAATGTGTTATTTCAGCCTGTTTGTGTTTATGAGTATTTCTTTTGATCTTAGGAGCCAAGGCAGTGTTCTCGTACATTTTGAGTCGTCTGTCCAAAAGTTATACTTTTACAGTTGTGGCCAAAAGTATTGACACCCCTGCAATTCTGTCATATAATACTCAGTTTCTTCCTGAAAATGATTGCAAACACAAATTCTTTGGGATTATTATCTTCATTTAATTTGTCTTAAATGAAAAAACACAAAAAGAATTGTCCTAAAGCCAAATTGGATATAATTCCACACCAAACATAAAAAAGAGGGTGGACAAAAGTATTGGCACTGTTCGAAAAATCATGTGATGCTTCTCTAATTTGTGTAATTAATAGCACCTGTAACTTACCTGTGGCACCTAACAGGTGTTGGCAATAACGAAATCACACTTGCAGCCAGTTGACATGGATTAAAGTTGACTCAACCTCTCTCCTGTGTCCTTGTGTGTACCACATTGAGCATGGAGAAAAGAAAGAAGACCAAAGAACTGTCTGAGGACTTGAGAAACCAAATTGTGAGGAAGCATGAGCAATCTCAAGGCTACAAGTCCATCTCCAAAGACCTGAATGTTCCTGTGTCTACCATGCGCAGTGTCAAGAAGTTTAAAGCCCATGGCACTGTGGCTAACCTCCCTAGATGTGGACGGAAAAGAAAAATTGACAAGAGATCTCAACGCAAGATTGTGCGGATGTTGGATAAAGAACCTCAACTAACATCCAAACAAGGTCAAGCTGCCCTGCAGTCCGAGGGTACAACAGTGTCAACCCGTACTATCCGTCGGCGTCTGAATGAAAAGGGACTGAATGGTAGGAGACCCAGGAAGACCCCACTTCTTACCCCGAGACATAAAAAAGCCAGGCTGGAGTTTGCCAAAACTTACCTGAAAAAGCCTAAAACGTTTTGGAATGGTCAGAAAAGTAGAGCTTTTTGGGCAAAGGCATCAACATAGAGTTTACAGGAGAAAAAAAGAGGCATTCAAAGAAAAGAACATGGTCCCTACAGTCTAACATGGCGGAGGTTCCCTGATGTTTTGGGGTTGCTTTGCTGCCTCTGGCACTGGACTGCTTGACCGTGTACATGGCATTATGAAGTCTGAAGACTACCAACAAATTTTGCAGCATAATGTAGGGCCCAGTGTGAGAAAGCTGGGTCTCCTTCAGAGGTCATGGGTCATGGGTCAGCAGGACAATGACCCAAAACACACTTCAAAAAGCACTAGAAAATGGTTTGAGAGAAAGCACTGGAGACTTCTAAGGTGGCCAGCAATGAGTCCAGACCTGAATCCCATAGAACACCTGTGGAGAGATCTAAAAATGGCAGTTTGGAGAAGGCACCCTTCAAATATCAGGGACCTGGAGCAGTTTGAAGAATGGTCTAAAATTCCAGCAGAGCATTGTAAGAAACTCATTGATGGTTACCGGAAGCGGTTGGTCGCAGTTATTTTGGCTAAAGGTTGTGCAACCAAGTATTAGGCTGAGGGTGCCAATACTTTTGTCTGGCCCTTTTTTGGAGTTTTGTCTGAAATGATCAATGTTTTGCTTTTTGCTTCATTCTCTTTTGTGTTTTTTCATTTAAGACAAATTAAATGAAGATAATAATACCAAAGAATTTGTGTTTGCAATCATTTTCAGGAAGAAACTGAGTATTATCTGACAGGATTGCAGGAGTGTCAATACTTTTGGCCACAACTGTAACTGGTCGTAAATCAACGTAGATTTCAAGAGAAGTTAGTTTTCAGAACCTGGAAAAATAATGAGCTCACTGATGGATTTACTTTTAACTCATTCTGCAGTACAGTGATATATAGAGGCTGCAGAAGTGAAATGATCCAAAGCACGTAATGAAATCTTGTAGCAATTAGCATTTTTATTCACAAACTCAAGCATTTAAGCAAAAGAAAATAAAAGCTCTGAAAGGACATATCCTTTAGGGAATCTCTGTCTTCCCACAACCCTTATCAACCTTTAGAGCAGGTACAGATAACCATATTTTTGGACCAATGTTAGTCTATGGTGCCATGGAGAATTTTGATTTTTTTTTTCTTGGACAGATTCTGTCCAAGATAAAAAATCACTGCATACCCGAGTTTAATCCGGCCATGCAAGTCAATGAGTCTATGGAAACCTTTGGACTGCATTTGGATAACATCTGAGTGCAGTCGGATTTCCATGGACTGACAGACGGAAGAAGATGGAGTATCGGATCAGAGTATGCTCACAGTCTGATCAGAGTTTGATCAGAGTATCATTTGCATAATCGACTCCATTCTCTCGAATGATAGACCCTACGGTCGTCTCCTCCTGAACTTAGGGTGGAATCAAACGTGGTTATTGATAAGGTTTTTTAGGACCAAACTCAGAAGTCAGATCTAAGATGAAGAGGAAGGAGAAGGCTTTCATTAACATTTACCATTCCTTTTGAATCCTTCTTAGCTCTTTTGCAAAAAAAAACTGTATGTGTGAATATAAACTCAAAAGGGATACATGAGGTTAGGAAGGGTCACTTTTTAGTTCATTCTGGAGACAGAAAGACCCTTGTCCACGGGTTTTGTCTTGTTTTGGAGCAGATAATGAAGCAAATATCGGATACAACTTTTGGATGAGTTTTCATCTATTGCTTTTCTCTCAACTTTCTGTTGAGATGTTTCAAATATACAGTAAATTAATATCACTAGTTTCACGTTTTATGTAAGTTTTCTGTGTTGAAATTAACTAATATCTGCTGTGGAAAGAGAAATGATTTGTTGAAAATTTTCTTCAGTGATTCCTTAGGGGAAGTGTTAATCTACTATTAAATCCTTGCTGCGGATTACCTGCAGATTTGCTACAAAATGTAAAGGTTTATAAGAAAGTCTAAAAACCACCATAAGAGTATAGGCACAGGACGTTTTTTAGGCCCTGGTACAGCCACCGAGTTTTTCACAAGCGAAACTTTTGGAAAATATTGGGGGCTTCCGCTGCCGTCATCTTTCACTCTATACTCTCAATATCAAGAATGAACATGTTACTTTTTTTTAACTGCTTCAGGGTTTCCAAACCCTAAAGCGTTTAACAGAAGTGACAAAAGACGTAACATCTGCACAGCAGGGTCATTTTGACATTGCTGTGCACCGTGTTCCTTTTACTGGGTGCTTTTGACAGCGCTTTTTCGGATGGATTCTAGGCAAGAAACATTGTGCACATAGCCAAAGGGTATACACACGGGGTCAATTTGCTGAGTTTTTCAAGCAGAAAATGGCTATGTGCGCAAAGCTGATATAGGAAAAAGCTTGCACTTGTTTTTTGCCACTATCTTTTATTGTACAGAGCAGGCGGTTTCCAAATGAAGCTGCACAAATAATGAACATGTTACTTGTTTTAACCATGCTAGGGTTTCCAAGGTTAAAAGAAGTAACACAATACTGATGTGCACAATGATGTACTGTAGATTTGACATCGCTGTACATCATTGTAAATTTTTTGCAGCACTTTTTCAAACTGAAAAGGACGTCACATGCACAAAGCCATTGAGCAGAAAATCACTGTTTTTAAGGCGTTTTAAGATTTGGAACATGATTTGGAGAGTTTCTGCTCAGTTGCTGCTCAAAAAACTCCTTATAAAAACTCTGTGAGCACATACCTCTATTACCACTATTACAGTCTTTGCTTATTCCCAAGGCTTCCCTGGTTGCCTGTCCAGTCTCAGCTCTGCTCCCAAGGCTTCACTGTTGCCTGGCCAATCTCAGCTCTACTCCCAAGGCTTCCCTGGTTGCCTGGCCAATCTTGTCTCTACTCCCAAGGCTTCCCTGGTTGCCTGGCTAGTTTCGTCTCTACTCCCAAGACTTCCCTAGTTGCCTGTCCAGTCTCAGCTCTACTTCCAAGGCTTCCCTGGTTGCTTAGCTAGTCTCAGCTCTACTTCCAAGATTTCCCTGGTTACCCTTCCAGTCTCAGCTTTACTCCCAAGGCTTCCTTGGTTGCCTGGCTAATCTTGTCTCTACTCCCAAGGCTTCCCTGGTTGCCTGGCCAGTCTCATCTCTACTCCCAAGGCTTCCCTAGTTGCCTGTCCAGTCTCAGCTCTACTCCCAAGGCTTCCCTAGTTGCCTAGCTAGTCTCAGCTCTACTTCCAAGATTTCCCTGGTTACCCTTCCAGTCTCAGCTCTACTCCCAAGGCTTCCCTGGTTGTCTGGCCAGTCTCAGCTCTACTCCCAAGGCTTCCCTGACTGCCTGGTCAGTCTCAGCTCTACTCCCAAGTCTTCCCTGACTGCCTGGTCAGTCTCAGCTCTACTCCCAAGGCTTCCCTGGTTGTCTGGCCAGTCTCAGCTCTACTCCCAAGTCTTCCCTGACTGCCTGGTCAGTCTCAGCTCTACTCCCAAGGCTTCACAGGTGCCTGTCCAGTCTCAGCTCTACTACCAAGGCTTCCCTGGTTGCCTGGCCAGTCTCAGCTCTACTCCCAAGGCTTCTCTGGTTGTCTGGCCAGTCTCAGCTCTACTCCCAAGGCTTCTCTGGTTGTCTGGCTAGTCTCAGCTTCCTGACTCCTTCCAGTAACATGTCCTGTTGGTATGTGAAGCAATCAAAGACTTCAATAATCACATGTGTTGATACATTATGGCAGGCGTCAAAAGTACAAAGACCATCTATGAGACCAGGAAAGACATAACAAGAGAGCAGTTGAAGGTGAGAATATGGATTTTTTATTTTTATTTTCAAAATTAGCTCCTGGAATCTACTTTATGAATTTCGCATAGAGATTTGTTGCAGATTTATGAGCAACAAATCCAACCTGTGTGATCTTAGTCTTACACTATTCCTGACCCCTGCTCTGGAGCAGCCACTGTATGTATAGATCTGTAGTCATGATGCTCTGCATATACAAATGGCCTCATAAGATCATGGAAGCATGGACTATTTCAGATATTTCTTCAAATTATGCTTTATTGCTCTGGATTCAAACTCAAACAGCTTGAAAAATGCAAAATAATGATCTCTCAGGCTCCTGTGAATAGGTACCAGAAGCTAGCTGGCAAAAAGACTCACCGCTTCCTTTATTAATCCATCTGTAGTATTGTGAAAAGTGTGGACCGCAGCCCATCAATCCAGACTGGGGAATCTGATAAATAGAATTATTCCTCCACGCTCAGACTGACGACTTTTCCTTTGCCAGCTAATTTAGTAACTGCTATTTAAAGAAAAGGGAAAAAAACAGGCAAAATGCTAATTTTAAACCATTTGCATCTTTTTTTCTCTCACATGATGTGCCATGGTAAGTCCACAACGGCAAAAGCAAAGTCTGTGATTATTCATCACAGATAATGAGATCATGGCACCATGATGGAGCCCTCCGAGAATCAGTTCTAAAGAGAAAGTGGTTTCATGACAACTCAAGAAGTGCTGCTACAGACATGTCATAACACACGAAAAAAGCTCCAATATCATCTAGAAAAAAAAAAAAAAACTTGTTTGATGTCCCCCTTTGTTAGTTCCTTAAAGAGGGCATGTCACTTGCACCAAAAAATTAGTTAAATACTTTGTAAAAATTCCTGAGCTCCCCTGAGTCTGTCGCTCTCTTCAGTTTTGTGCTGAGTCTCTCCATTTCATATATAATCACATTTGTTACTTCTGGAGCGCAGTATGGGAAATCTCCGCTAGTAATGCAACTGGGCGTTTCTTCAGAGTTTTCTCTAGAGGCATGTTCTTTCACTCCTCGCTCCCAGATGCTGCCAATCACAGCTTGTTAGCACCTGAGACTGCTAGATCAGCTAGCGAGCTGTGATTGGAAGAATCCAGGAGGGAGGGGTGAAAGCACACACCTCTAGAGAAAACTCTGAAGAAACGTCCAGTTGAAAAATAATATCCAGTAACTCATAGGTGATCTCTCTTTCCTATTCATGTCTACTCTAGATGACTTCTATATAAGATATATAAGAAAAAATAGTGAACAAAAAGTCCAATACAAAAATTTACAAAAATGCAAAAGTAGTTTTATTGAAAAAGATCGAAGGTACAGGACACAGTAAGATCAGAGTCAATAATGACCATAAAAAGTACATGGGCAAAAAATAGGGCACACCAAAGGTCTATGGACACCGGGATATATAATTATAACAATACATTACAAATTTTCAAAGTCCTACATATATCCTATAGAACAGCCAGTCATGGTATATACATAAGGTGTATAGGTATCGCTACCCCTAATAATGGACCCTTGAGAAAGGCCATCTGGCCGAAACGTGCGTTGGGGAGGGTACACCCGGGCAGACCCCTATTACTGACCAGTCAGAGAGGTAATATTATGCAGCAATTCATTTTGTGTTTTTTGTAATATATCTTGCACATATTGTGTGTAGTGGTGGGGTCCACTATTAGGGGTAGCGATACCTACACACCTTATGTATATACCATGACTGGCTGTTCTATAGGATATATGTAGGACTTTGAAAATTTGTAATGTATTGTTATAATTACAGTATATATCCCGGTGTCCATAGACCTTTGGTGTGCCCTATTTTTTCCCCATGTACTTTTTATGGTCATTATTGACTCTGATCTTACTGTGTCCTGTACCTTTGATCTTTCTCAATAAAACTACTTTTGCATTTTTGTAAATTTTTGTATTGGACTTTTTGTTCGCTATTTTTTCTTATATATCTTATATTTAAGTATTGCGATAGTCCTATTATGTCCACTTACACACCCATTTTTTTAGTACTATATAGTTACATATTTACTATACTGGTATAAATGGGGTTTTCATCTATGAAACTATTATGTTCTAGATGACTTCTAGCAATGAATGCCAAGTTTTCTGCCCAGACCTCTTCGGCCCCTCACTTCTACGGTCCATTTTCAATTGTATACATCTTATTTCCATTTAGGACATACAGATTTGCTCCTTTTACCTTTCCACTTGGCTCAACACATGCTGAGATGAATGGTTCTTCCAACTTTGAAAAAAGGCTTGATCTAGTGATACTCTGTTGGGAGATGTATATGACATATACTGTATATGTGTGCCCCTCCAGAAATTGTGGCATGCATTGTGGCCTGTTGCGGGATTTTCTAGCTTGTTGTAATAACAAATTAACACATTTTACAAAAAGGTAAAGGTGTCATAGAGGTGATTCTCCTATTGCGTACAGCAGAGTCCTCTTCCGCTCTGCTCTGCTGACATGGTGTGACTGCTAACGTCATGTTGATTGACACCCAGTCTCCCACAGTTAAGGGGGTTTTACACATAGCGATATCGCTAGCAATATTGCTAAAGCATCACCGATTTGGTGACACAGCAGCGATATCACTATGTGTGATACTTACCTCCGACCGGCTCCCCCGATGTCTGTTGTTGATCGCGCGAGATCGCGCAGCTCCATTTCTCGTTGGGCGCTTCCTGCTGGTGCTGACGAGCGACGCGTAGACGCGGGCGGGAGGACGTCAGGATCGCCGCGTTTGAAAGGTAAGTTAAGACCGTTGTATCGCTGATGCATCGCTGTGAGATCTGCCTGTTTGGCAGCTCACTAGCGACCATTTAGCGATGCACCAGTGATCCTGACCGGGTCGCATCGTTGTCGGGATCGCTGGTGCATCGCTAAATGTAAAGGGGCCTTTAGGCAGTGAGGAGCCGGCTGTCAATCAGCATGACTACGGTACTTGCACTCTGAAGAGAGCAGAGCAGAAGAGAAACCGCTGCTCTGTCGATGTGACACTTGTGGAAGCCGCAGAATCGCCAGCAGGGGCTCTGTGCTAGTGAAGATAGGCGCTGGGCACAGCAGGCAGGTAGGTGAAAACTACCTGCCTACTGCTACTTATGCCCATAGTAAGAAAAAATAAATGATCCCAGATAACCCCTTTCTCCCAGAATGTATGGCCAGATGAGACTTTCCACAATGTTAAAGGGATTCTGTCACACGATACTTGCCGTCCAAACCATGATCTGCATGAATTAGAGTCTGCAGCCAGGTATAGTTTTATAATATAGTTGGCAAATCTCCTGTTGAGGGAGACCAGTCAATCACCTGCACTGGGAGAAGCTGGCCTGGAGTCAGCACCTAATTATTCTCACCTCTCACTATGATCCCATGGTCATATCTTCTAAAGCCATGTGCACACGGCATCTTTTATATGCCCGCGTAGCCTCTGAGTTTTCCCAGACAATAAATCACTGACACTAAAAGGATTTTTTTTTTTTTAAATCCTCCAAAAATATTAAGAAATCGCTGAAAAAATGGCAGCGATGCTTACCTGCCTATGGCTCAAAACAATTGCACTATCAGGGTGCAGTGGACCCAACTAATTATGGCAGCAACGCAGGTGCAGCAATACCAATATAACAATCACTCTCAACCTACCAACCCATGGAGGAGGTGATTGTACCGTATACTAGTGCACACAAAAAGGATTCCAATCTGTATGCGGCATAATTCACAAAGGTGATGCAGAGCATCCAGCTTACAGCCTATTACAAACGCCCACACTTGTAGATCAGGCAGGCCGCCCAGTGCCTCACAAATGCATCCTGTGTGAACAGAGGCCACAGTTACAGAGCCATATGGGCCCAACTGCACCCTGAAAAATAGATAAAATGCACAAAAACATACCAATACGTTTTTGGTGTGCACTAGTATAGTGAACAATCACCCCCTCCATGGGTTGGTAGGTTGAGAGTGATTGTTATATTGGTATTGCTGCACCTGTGTTGCTGCCATAATTAGTTGGGTCCATTGCACCCTGGATAGTGCAATTGTTTTGAGCCATAGGCAGGTAAGCATCTCTGCCTTTTTTCAGTGATTTTTCCCAAAAATGTCAGCTATCATTTTCTAGATGTGGGTTTGCCATCATTCTTGCGGTAGCTCTGCTGCTAGTATCTTTTACTCTATTCTGTCATGGTGGAAGCTGCTTGAAGAATCAACACGTCCCTTCTTATTCATCGGCAAAGTGTCAAGTAGGAATAAGTAGGTTATCTGCGCTGCTGTTTAGGATTCAAAGGAATATGGCAGGAGACAGGATTGGTAGCAATGAGGTTTATTATCAACGCATTTCAAAGTTATCCAACTTCATCAACAGGAAAAAATCAGGTTTCTTCCTGATGAAGAAGTCAAATTACTTCAAAACCCTATTTTCATGAAGACCGCCACCAGCGAGAGCACCGCCCACAGCTAAGCCGGCACCAGCCCAAAATTTAAATGAATGCAACAGAGGCAGCAGAGGGGCTGTCGCTCAGCCTTCTGAGCCAGAGACCCTACCCACAGTCCCGCCCTGAAGCATTGAGAAAACTGAAACTTATCATGATGATTTAACGAAAACCAGGCTGCACATTTTTACACTAAAGGTATTTATTAAATCAGTATGACAGCGCCATTCTGCCCATACCTTTGGTTTAACACGGATGATCCTGATGACAGGTTCTCTTTAAAAGACAGTTTTCTAATGATGGCTTTTCATCAAAGAAACTAAAAAAAAAAACATGGCTGCTTTCTTCCAGAAACATCGCCACACCTGTCCTGGAATTGTAGCTCTGCACCACTGAAGAGAAAAGAGTTGAGCTGCAATACCCCCAAACAACCTGCAGCCAGGTGTGGCACTGTATTTAAAAGAACAAAGCCTTGTTTTCTGTTCCTCTACCTTGTGGGACACATTTTCTTGACTTGGGATGTAGTGTTTCTCTAAACACACCTTGGGTATTAAAGATAATGGAGGGGGATGAGTTTGAGCTTCTTACGCCATCATTATGGATTTACGGTTTGGTTTAAAAACTAGATTTGAAAGAAGCTTTCTTATGAATTGTCAGGTTAAAAAAGCGGAGGCTTTGGGATGTAATTGATATTAAGCAGCTCTTCTACTTAAGAGGTATTTTAGCAGATGAGATGGCTTAGCGCCACTACACTTCTCCGATTGTCCTACGCAAATCAAGTAGAAGCTTTCCTTTCCCGAGATCTGCAGATCACATCGGGACAAGTCATAAACAATCATCCCCCTTTTAGTCCGGAGCCTGCCAAGCGGCACCTGGCAGACACTTCTCGCACTAAAGAAGTTAATTTTGTTTGTTAGGAAATACTGGCTAATTTGAAGCTTTGTATTGGGCTGGTTACGGATCTGCAGTCCTTGCCCATCTATAGAACCGAGTATTATTATGCAAAGCAGAGACACTAGCTGTGTGATTAGCCTATAGCACAACCACCATCCTTCACTCCATCACCGAAGTCCGAGCTGCCCCGACAATGGTGACACTTCAAAAATGTTTTCATTTAAATAACTGTCGTCAGAATCGTGATGTGAATTCCTTATGGAAAGCTCCTACAGATTGTATACGTCCTGCTGAGAAAATGAGTTCTGCCACAAGAAACCGATTAAAAAGTCTAACAAATTATCCCCAGGAGATTGTTAAGAAGGTTCCGTTACTTTACCGTGGCTCTAAAAATATCTCCTGATCTCATGAGAAAAAAAACAAACAAAAGGTTTATATCAAAATGCAACAGGAAATATTCAATTTAATGACTGCTTTTCGTTACTTAATATGCATTCGGCAATGTTTTCCGCACGGCTATAATTCCTGTGTAATAACGAAATCATAGAGAGACGCTTTCATTAATATATCAGGATAATTATATCTATTTGTGTGTTACAGTAAATAGTAATCTAGAACAGCTCCAATTGTGATAGAAAATAGTAATCTAGAATAGCTCCAATTGTGATAGAAAATAGTAATCTAGAATAGCTCCAATTGTGATAGAAAATAGTAATCTAGAACAGCTCCAATTGTGATAGAAAATAGTAATCTAGAATAGCTCAAATTGTGATAGAAAATAGTAATCTAGAATAGCTCCAATTGTGATAGAAAATAGTAATCTAGAACAGCTCCAATTGTGATAGAAAATAGTAATCTAGAATAGCTCAAATTGTGATAGAAAATAGTAATCTAGAATAGCTCCAATTGTGATAGAAAATTGTAATCTAGAATAGCTCCAATTGTGATAGAAAATAGTAATCTAGAACAGCTCCAATTGTGATAGAAAATAGTAATCTAGAACAGCTCCAATTGTGATAGAAAATAGTAATCTAGAATAGCTCAAATTGTGATAGAAAATAGTAATCTAGAATAGCTCCAATTGTGATAGAAAATAGTAGTCTATAACAGCTCCAATTGTGATGGAAAATAGTAATCTGGAATACTAAAATCTAGAACAGTTTCCTTTTTTATCATATTAAATAGTAATCTAGAAAAATTCCATATGTGGTAGGGAATAGCAATCTAGAACAGGTCTGTTTGTGATAATAAATACCGATCTAGAACATTTCTGTCTCCAACAATAAATTCTAAAATCTAAAACAGTAAATACTAATGTAGAACTGTTCCTTTTGTGATAATAACTGCTAATCTAGAACTGTTCTGTTTGTGAAACTAAATACTAATCTACCAAAGTTCCTTAAAACAGTTTTTTGATTTGTGATAGGAAATACTAATCTAGAACAGTTCCCATTATGATAGTAACTATAACTAGAGATCAGTTCTACAATGGAAAAAAAGAAAACTTTAAAGAGATAATTTTTAAGATCAATTTTTGTGATTTTAATGATCAACAGTTTAAAAAAGACTTAGATCCCTAATCATTCTAGAATTTTCAACTGGTTTTTGTCTAGTTTTTCATGATTTCACCTGTTTTGAATTGGCGCCCAGTCCACTTCTTTTAATTTGCACCTTTTTAAAACCTAGTAGTGACTTTAAATACACCTGATATTTTTTGGTGAAATTTTTACGCCATTTTACAAAACATGTGACTGAAAAGTTAAAAAAAGAGGTCTAAGTCAAGAATAAAGACCATTTTTACTTTGATTAAAATAAACACTGCGCCATTTTGAAGAATTTGGCATAAAAAAACAGCAATGAATACCACAAGACAAAATGAAAAGTGAGTTTAAAAAATTCAAATTGCATTTTTTTAGAACATAACCTAAATACGTGTGTACATGTGCAAAGCTCTTGTTCAGAATGTTAATCCACTAGGTGCAATGGCAACTGACCATGTTATTTTTTTAATGGTCAAAAAATAGAAAGATGAGTGCAACCCTAAGAACACCGTGCCAACCATGAAGCATACTTTGGGGGTGCTTTTCTGCAAAGGGGAAGTATGACTGCACCATAATGAGGTTGGATGGGGTCATGTAATACAAGATTTTGGCCAACAACATCCTTCGCTCAGTAAGAGCATTAAAGATGGGGCTTGGCTGGGTCTTCCAGCATGACAATGACCCGAAACACACAGCCTCCATTGGCTACAGGCTTTCCTCTTCTGGAACCTTGGCAGCAATCAAACCAGGGGACACATGATTCGTAAAAACAGTCAAATTTTTACTTGACAACTGGCAATCTTTACAAACAGGCATATAGAATAAGATCCAGCGGGCTGTCGTCTTTCCCGAAGGTACAGGGCACAACTTCAGCCCTGGTTCTCGGTATGGGTAGAGCATCCCTCTTGCTAACTTCTCTAGTACTAAGAATTCTTCTCCACCATTAGCAATGCACCCAGATTGCATCACCTCCCGCCCCTTAGAGTTTGAGTCCATCTTTCCCAGTAGCTTCACAGGCTGAGTGTGCCCAAGGGCCCCAACATCCATATCGAGGTTCCCATGCCGCCAGACAGATTCACACTAAGGGGTTCTTTAGGCACTCCACTGCTCCGAGTATTAGGCCCACATTGTCCCTAGCAGGCTATTGCTTGCGACTGCTGCTGTCACTTCTAACTACTTCTCCCAACTACCACTGACACTTCCTGAACTTGCCACTAAAGCCCCCATCACACATATCGATCTCGCTAGCGAGATCGCTGCTGAGTCACAAGTTTTGTGGCGCAACAGCGATCTCACCAGCGAGATCGCTGTGTGTGACACTTACCAGCGACCAGCCCCCCTGCCGGGTATCGCTGATCGTCCTGGAATGGCCAGGACATTTTTTTTATCGCTGGTCTCCCGCTGGCCAGCACGCATCGCTGCATGTGGCAGGCGGGAGACCAGCGATCAGCGAGCTGGTGCTGGTAACTAAGGTACACATCGGGTTTCTAAGCGCAGCGCTTAGAAACCCGATGTGTACCTTAGTTACCAGCGCGCTGGTGCAGAGAGCTGGTAACCAAGGTACACATTGGGTTTCTAAGTGCCGCGCGCCGCTTAAAAACCCGATGTGTACCTTGGTTACCAGCTCCCTGCACCAGCGCGCTGGTAACTAAGGTACACAGTGGGTAACTAAGCGACGTGCGTTGCTTGTTACCCGCGTGTCGCTGGTGCTGATTGCTGGTGAAGCTGCCTGTTTGGCAGCTCACCAGCAATCATGTAGCGACACACCAGCGATCCTGACATGTTCATATCGTTGTCGGGATCGCTGGTGCATCGCTATGTGTGATGGGGCCCTAACTCTAGTTCCCCCATCCCTAATCTGGGTTGGCCAATACAGTTAACCCTGTCTAGGCTAGACTGCAGCCCCAGGGGGTTTTACTCTTAGTTAACCTAAATCAATATAAAATACATTTAACCATTTGGAGTGTCAAGGAGTGGAACATCATCTCCACCACTCCTACACTATCTATCTATCTATCTATCTATCTATCTATCTATCTATCTATCTATCTATCTATCTCATATCTATCTATTAGCTATCATCTACTTATTAATCGCTCTATTAAAATATCTATTATCTATCTATTATCTATCCATCTATTTATTAATCTATCTATTAAAATATCTATCTATTATCTATCTATTTATCTATCTACAGACAAAAAACGAAGGCAGCACACCAGTTCAGGGTGAAAAATATGGCTATTTAATTACCTAAAATGGTGAGCCTTTCTCAAACCTGAGCCGAAACATTGCCATTTTGGGCAATTAAATAGCCACATTTTTTCACCCTGAACTGGTGTGCTGCTTTCCTTTGTCTGTATATGGAGGTTTGGTCATTGCCTTGGAGGCACAGCATCCTGGAACGCTATCTGCTTATGCTGCTTTTCGTTTTCTCTATCTATCTATCTATCTATCTATCTATCTATCTATCTATGTATAATCTATCTATATGTCTATAATCTATTAATCTATCTATCCATCTATCTCTCTGACATCATGTTATTTAAAAGAGTTGAATCTGCCAGGTTTCACAATCTGCAGTGTCTGGAAGTCTCAACCCATAATGGGAAGCTTGCAGGACATAAGCGCACTCAGCAGCAGATGGCCGATCAAGACATTATTGACTGTGGTCTCACAATGTGCTGGATGTCTGACAGACCTCTCATTACCGCTGCTTGAGTGCAGAGATACATAACAAGTACGAAGGCCGTGTCTATAGGGGAAATACTATTTAGACACAAACATTGAATTTATTTTACTTTCTTGCGCCTCAAACCCCAAGAATGGAGACAGAAGTCATGAACTTGTCGATTCTTCTAAACACCAGCGGTCTCCTACAGTGTGCAATATACACCTCTAAATAAAATAATTGGAGAACAGAAGCACAGGGAAGTGACATAAGCGCAAACTACATAACACATATTGCCACCGAAAGGAAGGAAGACTTTAGATGCTGGAAGTTGAGAACAAGGGCTTTTCTTGGAACTTGATCCGACTAACATTCAATGTTGCTAGTAGAGGAACAATGAAGTGGGCTAACAACAAAAATGCCCGAAAAATATACTTTTATTAGAAATGCTTAAAATTCCAGAATAAACCCGACACAACAAATTTTTGGAACTTCGTAAGACTTAGGAGTAGAGATGGCAAAAATTATTCAAGCCCGCTCAGAGATGTTTCAGGTAGGAATCTTATTTGTGACAACAACTTTCAGGAGTTCACCCTTGCTTTTAAGATTAGGGATTGATGTTGTAGACAATTCCTTAAAAATGCTTCTCCTGAAATCTTATTTCCATTTTAAAGCACCCATTCAGAACACTTTAAATCAGCCATTTTACCAATATATTTTATTTACATGGTGGTCTCATCACAGACAACTGTCAGTCTGGATCCCAAGATCTACGGCAATCAACTGATCTTGCCAAAAGCGATGCAGTCATGGATGGTAGGAGTCCACTGTTGGTTATTGGCTCTCCACTCTGGTTCATAGAGGAAACTTCATCAAAGTATAACAAATATACTTCATATGGGTGGCTTTTATACGGATAGTCCAAAGACTTTTTTAAATGACCATAAAGCCAGAAATGTCATAAAACATTTATTTATACTCAGCTGCCACTCCAGTGTCAAACCAGTGTCACTGCTTTGGTGCTGACCACACAAGTGCTCACTACTTGTGCGCATGAGTCCTCTAGCATGTTATAGGATTCATCAGTCATGCACCACCCGAGCCACCATCCCAACTGAAGCAAGTAATTGGCTGCAGCAGTCAAGTGCAAGTGGTTGGTACATCATCGCTGCAGGGAAATCAACAGAGACTGGCACTTACCACTGGAGCGACGGCACTAAAATGGCTTGAAATTTGTCAGATGAGTATAAGTCCTTTTAGTATTTTAAGGCATTATCTACTTTATGGACTTTTTTTGGCTTGACAAGTCCTTTTTTTCCAAATTTTCCTTTTAGGACATACAGTACATCATACATGGGGGTACCGCTCCATGAACCAAAATGGAGAGGCACTCAAAAGGAGAAGCCTTTTATGCTGGTGGACATGTACTATCCATATGGTTGAACAATGGCAAAACAGCAGGCAAAATAGTTATGGCAGGAGTGACATTCTCAAGTTGAACTCAGCTAACAGATATATCTACCGTGAAGGACCACATACACATTAGACTAATGTCAATTGAACCCGCTGATATCCAAGAGTTCGGCCGATACTCTATAGGGGCACCGGACAACTTATAGTTGGGAAAGATGTCAATTGTACGTGTCTTATTTCGAAATGCTGATCGCATTGTTCTACCTGAGATAAGCCGCTGGTAAACATATCAGTTGGCAGTTTTCTCATAGAAAACACAAGACCGCTCAGCCAGGCAAGCGTTTCTCTGAATGGGAGAGACGGCTGAGATGACTGTCGGCCGGGTGAGCACTCCCATGTATGAGAGAGTTGGATGAAATTGTTGTCAGCCAAGAAAGCCCTACTGTGTATAGGAGCGTTTTCTGAGATATCTGTCGACTTGGCGAGCACTCCCGTGTATTAGAGTTGGATGAAATTGCTGTCAGCCAAGCTAGCCCAACTGTGCATGAGAGCGTTGGCTGAGATGTATATCGACCGGGCGAGCACTCCCGTGTATGAGAGAATTGGATGAAATTGCTGTCAGCCAAGCAAGCCCTACTGTTTATGAGAGCGTTGGCTGAGATGTCTGTCGACCGGGCGAGCACTCCCATGTATGAGAGATTCGTATGAAATTGCTATCAGCCAAGCAAGCCCTACTGTGTATGGGAGCGTTGGCTGAGATGTTTATCGACAGGGCGAGCACTCCCGTGAATGAGAGAATCGAACAAAATTGCTGTCAGCCAAGTGAGCCCTACTGTGTATGGGAGCATTGGCTGACATATCTGTCGACCAGGCAAGCACTCCCATGTATGAGAGTCGGACAAAATTGATGACAGCCAAGCGAGTTCTACTGTGTATGGGAGTGTTGGCTGAGATGTCTGTCGAAAAAACCCTTGACCTAAGAATCATTTGGCTGACAGCCATAGAATATGTATGGCCGACTTTAGAATTTTTTAGAAATTGGATAAGGACACAAATTTCTCATGAAACTTGATACTCTTTTGATATTCTATGGAAACCCTTAACAGATTGCTTTGCACATCACAACCACAGGTGAACTTCGATAGCCACATATACTACTAATATCTCACAAAATCATGTTTATTTCTCCATTTTTTTAAAATCTCATAATCTTGTGCACACAGCTAAGGCATATATTGATTCAAAAGAAAATTTATAGAAGAAAACATCGGTATTAAACCAAAAAGGGTTGCCTTGGAAAGACCATTATGAAACACCATCATAAACATTCAGCTACTGGAAGGTATTCAGAATTGATCTTTTCTAAAAAGAATCATATCAAACTAGAAAATGAAAATGATATAAGGAAGATTATTGAATTGAAACAAAAATACTCTCTATATAGAGCACTGTGCATGTTCCAAAGTTACTTGTACAAGATAGAAGAACCTCAACCTCAAAGGATATAATGGGCTTCATAAATATTGTAACTTGTGATCAATTGTTCCACTTGCCTTTGTAAGCAGCTCACTGTTTGATCATATCCTTTTTGTTCTCTTTGTATAGACTTTGAAAACCCCTCTTAAAACATCAGTTGACTTTTTATTTATTTGAGTTTTTTCTTTTTTTTACCTATGATTGCTTGAGGTTACTAAAACTACTGATGCCTTAAGAAGTGGTATGATAGGATATATTATCTATCTGATCAAAGAACAGTAAAAAACATAGCGAGTATAATTTCCAATCACATCACAAGCAAATCCTCTTTCAACACACTTGCGCATGTCAAGGCGGCACATGTCATGACGGCATGTGACTGCATGTTTGCAAATCGCATTGGACAATCCTGACAGTGCGCACTGTGAGGATTTACAAGCCTGTATAGAGTGACTGCAGACTTGAGCCCCAAGTCTGGACACCCCTTTAATATGATTCCCATTTTGGACATTTTTTGGCATATCCCCAGGATATGTCATAAATGTCCGATAGAAGTGGGTCTAATTGTTGGGACCCAAATCTCTGTTGAGAATGAGGCTCAATAGTGCTTCATTAGAACTGGAAAGAGATGTGTATACTAAAAAATTTCCAAAGACCCTGTGTTCGAGTTACAAGTGGGTCCCACATATATCTAGATCCAACATTGAATATTCTGATATCTCTTCTTTTTTTAGGACAGAACAGAATCATATTGATGAAATGACTTCCAGCCTAATAATTGTCTTACCCCCAGTAGATGGACATTCTCATTCCTGGAGGACCATCTGTCTTCTAAGCAATAAATATTTCGGTTCCTTAGAAATTGACCTTCCTGCCTGAGTAACTATTAAGAAAGAGTGTCCGCTCTCTAGTGGTTGGAAGTTTCTATGCTATAATCTAAACCTTCTTCCAAATAATAGACAGATATCTTGAAGGTCCTTCCTTCCTCTAGTAGATTGACCATTATTCTCCTAATGCATTTCTTTGTGGCAGTACCATATCCTCTATAACTTTCAGCAGCTACGGGTTATTGTAATCGAATTCTTTCATTGAAGCCCTCTTAGGCTGTATCTCTCCTCTGGAATACTTCTGGGCAGTTAAAAGCTCAATTCAACTGTATTTAGTCATAAAAATTTCCAAGTCTCCTGTCCTCTTACTTTCCGAATTTATCCGCGTTCATCTTTTAATGCTTGCTTATGGATAACCTTCCCTTCTAGTAATAGAGCAGATGGCATCACAAGAGCAATTGTTTTCCGCTATTTCGGAACAAAACGCGGCTTTCACAAATACAACATTGAAGTTGTTTTTTTTTTCTTTTTTCCCTTCCACCTGACTCTCGAAGACACACACACCAGGAGTTGAAAATTATTAAGTAAAAGCATTAGTCCCAGTGCAAGGCTGTAATGCAGTGGCTCGCTTTGTCCTTCCAAATAAATGGGAAACCAGAAATTACCAGTAATTTAACTGGGGCGAGCGGGGGAGAGTAATTGTCTGTGTGAATCACAGACAGTGCTCTGAATAATGAGAGAGCACAACTGAGTGAGGCTGTAAATTAAGGGCACTTATCTTAATTGAACATCTGAAATAATGTTTTATTTATACAAAGAAGAGGTACAAGAAAAAAAAAAGAAAAAACTGATCCAAAGCCTTCACAATGGCACGCTTCTTTATCGGCCGTGGTCATTGTCGCGAGCGTTGTCTTTCTTTGTCAGTGCAGAAGAGATGATAAAGAAGAACACACTTATTGTTCAAGCGCATTTAGACATTATATGGACCGGCGGTGGGAATGGCACTCACATGTTGTTTGTGTCTGGGCAATGGACGCTTCCAATCACCTGGTTACATTTTGATTCTAAGCGTTGTTGTACTGAACGTCAAATCTTCTTCGTCCCAAAGCTTCTAAACTGCATGAAATAGCTTGTGCATATAACTAGAGAGGAGCAAATCGATTCCAGTTGAATTGACTTTACCTCGAATTTCACCCAAAATTTCAATATGGCAGGATCTGATTTCTTTTCTTTTTGCCAATCGATTCATGCAAATACACCAAAATGGTATCTGGTAGGCCACAATTTAGTTTTTTTTTTCCAAGGGACAGGATGAATTAAAAAAACAATTACCTCTTCCTGGCCCTCACCTACTACTTGCAGCTCCTATCTAACCCTCACAGTTCTGGTTCATTCTTCTCTTCACAAGTCTTCACTCTCACTATGTCGGGAAACAACATGACATTTCCAAACCTTTTCCAGGCTCTCACCTACTATTCGGAGCTCCTATGTAAGACTCACAGTTCCAGGCAGGTTCTTCTTTTTACAAGTCTTCAGTCTCACTAGGTCAGGAAACATCATGACATCATGGGCAATAGATATCATGATGATTCCTGACCTAGTGAGACTGAAGACTTGTAAAGAGAAGATCTGAGCCCAGTCATTGACCGAGGTGCCGAGAACAGGACCACAAATGTGAAAATGAAGACTCAAGACCTGTGTCACATCTGAAAATAGGACTGCTACTGCAATATCATTTTTTGGCATCAGGAACTTCCATTTTAATTCTGTGGGTGGCGCTTATGATGGAGAAGGCGTCGGGACCAAAATCTATGGATGACTCTGTCCAGCCAGAGATGCTAGTATGGCTGGGACCTCTAGTATCACCCATTCTGGTAGTATGGGTCTGTGTGCTGTCCAGAAGGAGTAATCAACTTCCTGCTGTGGCCAGTGTGACAGCACCTCATCTTACTAAAACTCCCAGGAAAATGCTGGCAGTTGCCAGTTATAATTTACACTTCTTTGGTCTACTCCTGCTTCCCAGCTTTTGCTCATCTTATTTATATCCATCCTTGACCTCCTCCTGTGTTTTCATTTTTTTTTTTACTGTCTTAGGATTTTGTAGGATCATGACTTCTTCATAGCAAACTCGAATTCTGACTATCCTCTGCCAGCCTGCTCCATTGGCCAGCAGCCAATCTGAGGCTGAGCCAACCCTCCATGAGTCCAGATACCTGTATAAGGGGTGGAGGCCAGGGTTACTCTGAAACCTCCTAGATAAGGTGGCTTGCCCAAAGCCTGTCCGTGGAAGTGCTTTTAAGAGCTGACCTCTTTGACTAGTCATTGGAGACTCAATCTCTGGGCGGCTTTTCAATGTATGGTTTTTTTTAAAAAAAAGCCAAGTTTCAGGGTAAAACATGCATGACTAAAAATTATATAGACAGTGTCTCATTCTCAATCTCCTATCAGGTTCCATTTAAGAACAGCTCCCACTCTTATAGACTCAAACCATCCATTATTAACTGAGTAGTCGCAATGTAATACTACATTTTCCCTGCAGAGGTCGCTGCAGAGATAATGTCTATCTGGCAGTAGCTTCCCCTGACAAAATCTGCTATCTACTAGCACTGGACCAGCTCCAATCAGAAGGAAATTGTTCTGATACTTAAGCAAAAAAAAATAAATATTTTAATTTCTGCTCCCTTAGATGTCATACACAACAGATTAATATTTCCTGCAGAATTTAATGATCACGTTGTTATCAGGTGATTGCAAAGTTAATTTGAAAAGCAGCACCTAATATTCACGAGCCAATAAATGAAATCGTGCAGAGAAAAATGAGATACAAAAGCTGCCAAAAATTAAAATGTCTTCCTTTCTTAGATCTCATAAAAAAAAACACAGTCCAAATGGCTTGGAATGTTGTGAGTCAATAATGAAATGTGTTCGATCACACAGAAATGAGAAGTAAAACAGCACAGCCAAGAATTCCCCAATTAAAGAGCACATCTATCAGAGCTGGCATGTTTTTTAAACAGCGAATCCTCTGTCCAAAATACTTCAAGCAGAAACATATTTGGTTTACCAAACAGCCTGGCCGGGATGGTGCGATTGCAGCAGGACTGTGCACTTGTCATTTTTTTCACAGATGAAGAACTGCATACACTTCCATCCATTGTGATTACAGCTGCAAAGTGACACAGTATCATCGGCCAAAAACCCAGATCCAATGACCTGGCCAATGCTAGAGCAAGGCACAGCCAAGAGCTCCCTATAGAATTTCTGGATTGTGCAAAAGTAATAAATGACTTAGGCAATTGATCTGAGATAGTATGAAAAAAAATAATGGAAAACAGACATGCTCTATGAGGTTTTTTTTACTGTTTTAATTAGAGGAACAATATAAATTGTGCTCCTCAGAGGCGGGACTCACTGGTGAGCTGTCAGTGTTTACACTGTTTTCTGGATGTTTAAAACTGATAGAATATTTTTAGAACAGTCCTTCAATACTAGATCAGAGGCTCAGACCCTCAGCAATCCTGACGATCGGTTTTTTGAAGGGGTTGTAATACCCCACTGAATGCTACGTCCCCTTCATTGCTTACACTGCTGTGAAGCACAGCTCCTTACTTTTATTTATATTAATCATTTATATAGCGCCATTAATTCCACAGCGCTTTACAGACATTATTGGCACTGTCCCCGATGGGGCCCAATTCCCTATCAGTATGTCTTTGGAGTGTGGGAGGAAACCGGAGAACCTGGAGGAAACCCACGCAAACACGAGGAGAACATACAAACTCTTTGCAGAGGTTGTCCTTGTTGGGATTTGAACTCAGGACCCCATTTTAGTGCCGGCTTCGGTTAGTATTGCAGCTCAGTCCCATTCAGGAAAAAAAACAGGAAAAAAAAGAAGCACGGTATATGTCCAAATCAATGGGAGATTTTAAAAGCAAGTACAATTTATTTAGCATTTTAATCCATATTTAGTTGATTTAAATAAAAAAATAAGGATTTGGAAAACCCCTTTAGCTGCAGTTCTAGATATAATTAAAACATGGGAGGATAAATTATTGAATATTTATTGAAAATGTGCATTATGTAGGTGTTAATATTAACTACAAAATTAAATCACTCCTAGGCTAGTTTCACACTAGCGTTTATTTCCTGCAGCGCACCGCGCCGCTAAGCCCCGCCCCCTCCCGGCTCCCTGCCCGCCCCATCCGGTCATCGCCGCTTACTAGCGCACATGGGCGCTTGCGATCTGCGCACCCTATCTTTAGCATAGGGTGCACAGATCGTGCGCTGGCCATGCGCTAGCAGGATTTTGCCGTGCGCTGCGCACTTTTGAAGGTGTGCCGTGCGCGCCGAAATGCAACATGCTGCGTTCGGCGCACACGGGTGCACCTTCAAAAGTGCGCAGCGCACGGCAAAATCCTGCTAGCGCACGGCCAGCGCACGATCTGCGCACCCTATGCTAAAGATAGGGTGCGCAGATCGCAAGCGCCCATGTGCGCTAGTAGGCGGCGATGACCAGATGGGGCGGGCAGGGAACCTGGAGGGGGCGGGGCTTAGCGGCGCCGTGCGCTGCAGGAAATAAACGCTAGTGTGAAACTAGCCTTAGCTGATCTAAGGCAACTCCAGAATGTTAGAATTGTGACCAATGAACCATTTTTTCCTTAGTGCATTTGTAGTCACCTCTGTGCCACCTGTCTATCTCAGGGAAGATTATAAGTTTGTGTTGCTTTCTCCAGTACAACAGGAGGAAGATTACTATAAGGTGCAAATTATTTCTCACTCTTGCTAACTTTTATTTTCTCAGGAACTGCTACATTTTAAATACCATCTGCTAATGTTGTCAATACACTAAGAAACTATTGCTTGCTCTTTAAATATTACTTTCTCAAACTTCTACTTTCTCTCTATTACTTTGTCAGCACAAAGTACTCTCTGAGTTACTACTAACCTCTCAGTAACTGATACTTTCTCATTAACTACTACTCTCTATTATTCTCTTGGGAACTACTACCATCTTACTTACATTGTTAACCAATTAGTAACTACAATTTTCTCAATAGATATTACTTTTTCTGTAACTACTACCTACTTTTGCTTCTCTCTATTACTCTTTTAGGAATAAGTTTTACTTATAAGTACATTAGTAATAACTATTCTTTTCATTGAATTATTTTCATGATAACTACTGCTCTCTGATACTAGTACCCTCTCAGTAACTACGACTCTCTCAGTAACTACCCTCTCAGAAACTAATGTCCTCTAAGTAGCTTCTACTCTCTCAGAAACTATTATCCTCTCTGTAACTATTAATCTATCCTTAACTTGTACCATCTCTGTAACTACTACTCTCTCAGTAAACACCCTATTAATAATTAATACCCTATCAGTAACTAGTACCATCTTAGTAACTAATACCCTATCATTGGCTAGTACCCTTTCAGTAACTACAACCCTATAAGTAACTACTTTCACAGTTACTAGTACTCTGTAAGTAACTACTACCCTACCACAACTACTACCCTATTGGTAGATAGTTTCACCTCAGTAACTATTACCCTCTCAGTAACTACTACTATCTCAGGAACTACTGCTCTCTAAGTAACAAGGACCCTCTGTTTTACTACTACTCTATAAGTAATTAGTACCATATCAATAACTAGTACCCTCTCAGTAACTATTACCCTGTCTGTAATTACTACCTTCTCAGTAACTACTACTTTTCAATTACTACCTTCTCAGTAACTACTACCCTTTCAATAACTACCACCCCTCTGTAACTCCTATCAGTAACTAGCACCTTTTCATTAATTACAAGCCTATTGGTAACTACTACCTTCTCAGTAATTACTACACTCTTAAGTAACTATTACCAGATCAGCAACTACTACTCTATCAATAGATAGTACCCTCTAAGTACCTAATACACCCTCAGTAACTAGTAATCTCTAGTATCTAAAACATGCATAGTAACTATTACCATTTCAGTAACTACTAGTATCTTAGCGACTACTACACTCTCAGTAACAGGGACCCTCTGTTTTACTACTACTCTATCAATCATCAGTAATTAGTACCCTCTCAGTAACTACTACGCTTTCTGCAACTACTACCCTTTCAGTAAGTACTACGATCTCAGTCACTACCACCTCATCTGTAAGTCCTATCAATAATTAGTACCCTTTCAGTAAGTACAATCTTATTAGTAACTACCTTCACAGTAACTACTACTCTCTAAGTAACTCCTACCCAATCAGTAACTATTATCTTCTCAGTAAATAGTATCTTCTCAGTAACTAGCACATTCTAAGTAACTAATACGCTATCAGTAACTCTTACCCTATTAGTAATTCCTACCCTATTAGTAACTACTACTCTATTAGTCCCACTACCTTATCAGTAACTATTATCCTATTAGCAAATACTACCCTCTCAATAACTAGGACCCTCTCAGTAACTACTACCCTACTATCTGAAACTCATACCTTATTAGTAACTAATGCCTTATCAGGAACTATTGTTCTCTCAGTAACTTGGACCTTCTCAATAACTAGGACTCTCAGTAACTTGGACCTTCTCAGTAACTTGGACCCTCTCAGTAACTTGGACCCTCTCAGTAACTACTACCCTATCTGAAACTCATACCCTATTAGTAACTAATGCCTTATCAGGAACTATTCTCTCAGTAACTTGGACCTTCTCAGTAACTTGGACCCTCTCAGTAACTTGGACCCTCTCAGTAACTTGGACCCTCTCAGTAACTACTACCCTATCTGAAACTCATACCCTATAAGTAACTAATGCCTTATCAGGAACTATTCTCTCAGTAACTTGGACCTTCTCAGTAACTAGGACTCTCAGTAACTTGGACCTTCTCATTAACTTGGACCCTCTCAGTAACTTGGACCTTCTCAGAAACTACTACCCTATCTGAAACTCATACCCTATTAGTAACTAATGACTTATCAGGAACTATTGTCTTCTCAGTAACTTGGACCTTCTCAGTAACTTGGACCTCTCAGTAACTACTACCTCATCTGAAACTCATACCCTATTAGTGACTAATGCCTTATCAGGAACTATTACACTCTCAGTAACTACTCCCCTCTCAGTAACTAGCACCCTATCAGTAACTACTACTCTCTCAATAACTCTTACTCTCATAGTAGTTACTACTAGAGTTGAGCGACTTTTGGTTTTTTAGGGTCGCGTTTCGTTTCGTGAAACCCGACTTTTCCAAAAGTCGGGTCGAGCAAGATCGTCCGATTATAGGGAAAAGTCGGGGTCGTCCCGAAACACGAAACCCAATGTAAGTCAATGGGGAATAAAAGTCGGCAGTGAGAGGAGGACAGGAAACACACCAACAGTGCCCATTTGAATGCCAAAAGCATCAATTCTTCTTACTTAAGCTTGTCAACCTTAATTAACTTCATAATACAAGTTACGCACTGAAAAATGGGGGTTATTTGGCTACAGACTGTGGGGGGGAGGGCTGGCTCCAGGTTTTCATGTGCCCTGGGCGAAAGAGCGCCCCTTTAACACATACCACAATTCATCATGCTCCGATACGGCAGATAAATAGCGGTATAGTACAATGAAAAATACCTCACTTTTTACATCTCATGACGAGGCCAATCTATTTCTCCATACAGAATCATTGGTCCCATATAATGTTTGAAACAGTATATGATGAGCTCCACATAATGCTACAGTATATGTTGGTCCCCATGGATGAAGCTCCACTGTCTTATGGGCCCAAATAATGCTCCAAACATAATGGGCCCCATTTCTAATGCTCTAGTGTATAATGGGCCCTGTAAATGCTGCTCCAGTGTCTGATGTCCACCTTTGGAATGTTCCAGTGTATGGTGGGCCCCATCTATCATTCTCCAGAGTATAGTGCTCCCCAAAAATTGCTGTCCCAACATTGAAAACAATCAAATAAGTCTCCTCGCTAGGGAATCCCTGTACTTGTCTGGACTCCTCGTCGTCCCCATCTTCCATCTCACTGCAAAGTATTTCAACTTTGCAAGTGCTGTGATCCTGGGCAAGCAGGGGGGGCCCACTCGTTGGCAACGGCACTGGCACAGGGCCCCTGATAGTACGGTGGTGTGTCTGATGGCGGGTGGGCCGAACCTGCACTTTCATCTGCAGCTTCCTCTTTGTCACCGTGTAAGATGGAACTGTATATGGGAAGGGTAACCTGAGTTTCATCAGGGTCAGATTCAGGTCGTGTAGCGTGCGAGGGGAATGTAGTGGTCTGGGTCAATGTACCAGCAGATTCATCGAGCAGTGGCTGGGCATCAGTGCACTTGTGTCGCCCCCAGGAGTACGGTCGCCACAGTGGCATTACCTTCTTCCTAGGGAGTGTGATGTCATGCTTGGGAGCAACGAAGGATCTCTCTAGCAGGTTAACTGATTGGGCGGCGTTATTCCCACGAGTCATGACCCTCCAAACAGCGTTCATGAAGGCAAAGTGTTTGTTTTACGTGGGCAGTATGGTTGCAAAGCTGAACCTTAAAGGAATGTCCAGAAGGGCACCACCAGGAGTGGAGCCTACGGTTAAATTCGACTCCACCTGGGAAACCTCAACCATGCCAGCTACAGAACAGATGCACACATTGCAAGCTTAATTCCGTTAACGAACGAGACTCCGTCATGCCCCGCGGTCCGAGTCCGGCTTACTAGAGGGACACGTGAGGCTCTGGCACATGAGATTGGCCAATAACTGGTGTGTCATGCCCTTACATGTCCGTGGCTGCATGTGCGCTACACTGAAAAGGCCAGCGTTTGTCGCTTACAGGTGCAGATAACCCGCTGAACAACGTTAGTGATGGGGATCACTGATTACAATTATTACCCGCGAACAATGATTTCCCAGTAAGTGCAGGTCAACCGCAGTTCCGGAATTAGGCCTAACCGTCATTCCTGAAAAAATGAAAAACTTACGTGTGCAAACCACAGGTGCTGTAGCTTGCTTAACAGCTAGCCAGCCGTTCTCACGCCCAGTATGGATTACACGTGATTGCACAAAGGTTAGAAAGGGTACCGTATCCCCGGATAACATGTATGGATAGCGTACACATTCAAAATATATGTCTCAGGAGGCAGGCTCAGACGGTGTTAGGCCCAGTATGGATTGCACGTGATTGCACAAAGGTTAGAAAGGGTACCGTATCCCCAGATAACATGTATGGATAGCGTACACATTCAAAATATATGTCTCAGGAGGCAGGCTCAGACGATGTTAGGCCCAGTATGGATTGCACGTGATTGCACAAAGGTTAGAAAGGGTACCGTATCCCCAGATAACATGTATGGATAGCGTACACATTCAAAATATATGTCTCAGGAGGCAGGCTCAGACGGTATTAGGCCCAGTATGGATTGCACGTGATTGCACAAAGGTTAGAAAGGGTACCGTATCCCCAGATAACATATATGGATAGCGTACACATTCAAAATATATGTCTCAGGAGGCAGGCTCAGACGGTGTTAGGCCCAGTATGGATTGCACGTGATTGCACAAAGGTTAGAAAGGGTACCGTATCACCAGATAACATGTATGGATAGCGTACACATTCAAAATATATGTCTCAGGAGGCAGGCTCAGACGGTGTTAGGCCCAGTATGGATTGCATGTGATTGCACAAAGGTTAGAAAGGGTACCGTATCCCCAAATAACATGTATGGATAGCGTACACATTCAAAATATATGTCTCAGGAGGCAGGCTCAGACGGTGTTAGGCCCAGTATGGATTGCACGTGATTGCACAAAGGTTAGAAGGGTACCGTATCCCCAGATAACATGTATGGATAGCGTACACATTCAAAATATATGTCTCAGGAGGAAGGCTCAGACGGTGTTAGGCCCAGTATGGATTGCACGTGATTGCACAAAGGTTAGAAAGGGTACCGTATCCCCGGATAACATGTATGGATAGCGTACACATTCAAAATATATGTCTCAGGAGGCAGGCTCAGACGGTGTTAGGCCCAGTATGGATTGCACGTGATTGCACAAAGGTTAGAAAGGGTACCGTATCCCCGGATAACATGTATGGATAGCGTACACATTCAAAATATATGTCTCAGGAGGCAGGCTCAGACGGTGTTAGGCCCAGTATGGATTGCACGTGATTGCACAAAGGTTAGAAAGGGTACCGTATCCCCGGATAACATGTATGGATAGCGTACACATTCAAAATATATGTCTCAGGAGGCAGGCTCAGACGGTGTTAGGCCCAGTATGGATTGCACGTGATTGCACAAAGGTTAGAAAGGGTACCGTATCCCCAGATAACATGTATGGATAGCGTACACATTCAAAATATATGTCTCAGGAGGCAGGCTCAGACGGTGTTAGGCCCAGTATGGATTGCACGTGATTGCACAAAGGTTAGAAAGGGTACCGTTTCCACGGATAACATGTATGGATAGCGTACACATTCAAAATATATGTCTATACATCAGGAGGCAGGCTCAGACGGTGTCAGGCACAGTATGGATTTGACGGCCCAGATTACACAGCGGAGGAGCAGGGAGGTAAAGATTGCAAATGCTGGGGCCCTGCCCAAGCAAGGGGGGCCCACTCGTGGGCATCGGTACTGGCACTGGGCCCCTCATAGTACAGCGGTGTGTCTGACTGCGGGTGTGCACCACCACCGTCAGAGACACTTGATTGCACTATGAGGGACCCTGTGCCAGTGCCCGCTCCCAAGAGTCGGCCTACCCACCTGTCCAGGGCAATGGCACTCGCACGGTGTCGTGCGCTAGGTGGTGACCCCGGCCATGGGGGGGGGCAGCACAGTTAGGGAGTTTTAGAAAGTGGCATATGTTGATGTTGGACATTCAGCTGATGCAAAAGGCGAAATAGGTGAAGTACCAGGAAGAGGTGGACCAAAGCAAGCCATTTTTCTGTCACCCTATGTGTCATCAGGGGAAGGTGGGACAAAATCCTTGGAAACCCATGCGTGGTTCATTTTAATGAAGGTTAGATCATCCACATTTTGGGTTGACAGACGGGTCCTTTTTTCTGTCAGGATTGATCCAGCTGCACTGAAGATTCTTTCCGATAACACACTTGCAGCTGGGCAAGCGAGCTCCTGTAAGGCATATTGGGCCAATTCAGGCCAGGTGTCCAGTTTAGCGGCCCAATAGTCAAAGGGGAATGACCTGTGTGGGAGAACATCGATATGGGAGGAAAAGTAGTTTGTAACCATAGTTGACAACTGCTGTCTCCTGTCACTTTCCATCGATGCAGTATTACCAGTTGTGTGAGCGGTATTTGAAAAATCAGTCCACAACATTGTCATGAAACCCCTGTCTCCAACGCCACTTCTGCTGTGTGCACCACGAACACCTCTGCCAAGCTGCCCCCGGCCCGTACGGCTTGTGTGAGAACCATCACCGCTGCTGTGTGCTGGGAATGCCTCAAGCAACCGATTTACCAGAGTTGCTTGTTTATTAGCCAATATTAGGTCAAGGTTCTCCTGTGGCATGATGTTTTGTAATTTGCCTTTATAGCGTGGATCCAGGATGCTGGCCAATCAGTAGTCGTCATCGTTCATCATTTTGGCAATGCGGGGGTCCCTTTTTAGGATCCGCAAGGCATAATCTGACATGTGGGCCAATGTTCCCGGTGTCAATGATGCACTGCGAGTGCTGGGTGGAGGAGCACTTTCTGGCAAATCCACATCCCTCCAGTCACGCACAAACCCTGTACCAGACCTTGCCACGCCAACATTTTCACTTGCCCCACGAGATGCATCCTCCTCCCCTAAGTAATCATCCCCATCATCATCCTCCTCCTCCTCTTCTTCCTCCACCTCGTCCAGGAGAGGTCCCTGAGCAGACAATGGCTGAATGTCATCAAGGATTCCCTCCTCCTCTTCCTCCTCATCAACTTTGGCTGCAGACGCCTGCTCCTTAAGGTGCGTCAAAGTTTGCATGAGCAGACGCATAAGTGGGATGCTCATGCTTAGGATGGCGTCGTCTGCGCTTACCAGCCGTGTGCATTCCTCAAAACACTGAAGGACTTTACAAAGGTCTTTCAGCTTCGACCACTGCACACCTGTCAACTCCATGTCTGCTCTCAAAGTGCCTGGCCGTGTATCCTCCCACAAATGCATTATGGCCTGCCTCTGCTCGCACAGCCGCTCCACCATGTGCAGGGTGGAGTTCCACCTTGTTGCAATGTCGATAATGAGGCGGTGGTTGGGAAGGTGGAGCAATCGCTGCAGCTTCTGCATACGAACGGAGTGTACAGGCGACCGGCGGATGTGCGCGCACAGTCTTCGCACCTTCTGGAGCAGGGCTGTTAACTCCGGATAATTTTTTAGGAAGCACTGCACCACCAGGTTCAAGGTGTGAGCCAAGCAAGGTATGTGGCTGAGTTTTGAAAGGGCTATGGCTGCCACAAAATTACGGCCGTTATCACTAACTACCTTGCCTGCCTCAAGATGTACACTGCCCAGCCATGACTCAGTTTGTCGCTTCAAGTACTCGGCCAGCACCTCGGCGGTGTGTCTGTCGCCCAAACACATCATCTGCAACACAGCCTGCTGACACTTTCCACTAGCTGCTCGATAGGGGGACACATCGTGTGCAACAGTGGCAGCTGCAGATGGAGTGCTCGTACGACTGCGCTCTGTGGACGAGCTTTCGCTTCTGGAGGAGGAGGAGGAGGGTCGAACGCCTACAGCCAACTGTTTCCTATACCGTGGGCTAGGCAGCACTGTCACACCACCGCTGTCCCCTGTGGACCCTGCATCCACCACATTAACCCAGTGCGCAGTGATGGACACGTAACGGCCCTGGCCATGCCGACTGGACCATGCATCAGTTGTGAGGTGCACCTTTCCGCTCACTGACTGCTTGAGTGCATGGACAATGCGGTCTTTCACATGATGGTGGAGGGCTGGGATGGCTTTGCGAGAGAAGAAGTGGTGACTGGGTAGGTCATAGCGTGGTACTGCATAGGCCATGAGTTCGCGGAAAGCTGTGCTTTCCACCAACCGAAAGGGCATCATCTCAAACGAGATTAGTTTGGCAATGTGGGCGTTCAAACCCAGTGTACGCGGATGAGAGACTGAGTACTTTCTTGACCTACTCATAGTGTCTGGGAGGGTGAGCTGGACTTGAGAGCTGCATATGGTGGAAGTAGCGGTGGACAGGGCGGACTGAGAGAGGGTTGATGATGGTGATGGAGTTGGTGTTCTTTCTGATGGCCTAGAATCAGTCTTTCGTTGATATAACAGTGGGATTCCCTGACTGCTGTGGTCTTGCAACGACACCTCGACATTTGCTGCTGTGCTAACCGGTGGGCTTACAGTGGGGGAAACAATGTAGCGTTGCTGACTACCTTCGTTGTGATCAGTTGCACATGTGGCACTTGAGGTTTGGTGTTGTGTCCACGCTTGCAAGTGCATGCTGGTTAAATGTCTAAGCATGCAACTGGTATTCAAATTTTTCAGATTTTTCCCTCGGCTAAAGGTCTTTGCGCACTTCTTACAGATAACCTTGGCCTGATCATGAGGATTTTGTTCAAAAAAGTGCCACACTGCACTCTTCCTACTTTGGCAGACATTTTGCGGCCTAGCACGCTGTGATCTTTTGACCCTCTGGACAAGCTGTCCAGCAACTCTTTTGATGTTTGGAACCTGTCTTTGGAGTGCTCCGGGCCTGCCAGATAACAGCTGTTGCGATGTCGATGTCTGCTGTGGATGCTCCTCATCTGAGCTATTGGAAGCAGCACCCTCTTCCCCCAATGGATGCCAATCTGGGTCAACAACTGGGTCATCCATCACCTCCTCTTCTATGTCATGTGCATCTTCCTCTGTGTCACCGTGTATGGTGGTATAGTGTGCGGGAAGGGGCACCTGAGTCTCATCAGGGTCAGAATCTGGCTCTGTACACTGCGAGGACAATGTAGTGCTCTGAGTGAATGTACCAGCAGAATCATCCATCAGCGGCTGTGCATCAGTGCACTCCATGTCAGATTCATCTTGGCCTGGGTAATTCACCATTTCACTTGATAATCCAGGCATGGTATGTGAAAACAGCTCCATGGAGTAATCAGTAGTATGGCCTGCGTCATCCTTCAATCTTGGTTGGGGTGAAGGACATAAGGAAAGGTGTGGTTCATGAACATGAGCCTCCAATGACGACTCAGTGCTTTTACTTTTTACAACTGAAGAAGAGGAGGCGATAGAGCTGGAGGCTGAGTCAGAAATGTAAGACAAAACTTTTTCCTGATGCTCTGGCTTTAAAAGCGGTTTGCCAACTCCTAGAAAACTAAGCGTTCAAGGCCTTATGTAGCCAGACGATGACGCAAGGTCAGCACCTCCTGCATTCGGTCCTATTTTGCTCTTGCCACTACCATCAGATCCACCACCAACACCATCATTACCAGCTGCCAACCCCCGCCCAATTCCACGGCCTCTTCCACCAGCCTTCCTCATTTTTGGTAGAAATGTAGACAAAATCCAACAAACTATATAGTAATGTAAAACAAGGTACAAGGTGTCTATAGGACAGGGGAGATTTTGAATTTCTGCAGACACTTGTGGACACTGGACACTTTTGGATTGTGTGAGGCCCACTGATATCTGAGCGCTATGTGACAGGCTCGATGGCACAGCTGTGACCAAAGTGACTAGAGGATAAGGGAGATTTTGAATCTCTGCACACACTTTTGGACACTGGACACTTTTGGATTGTGTGAGGCCCACTGATATCTGAGCGCTATGTGACAGGCTCGATGGCACAGCTGTGACCAAAGTGACTAGAGGATAAGGGAGATTTTGAATCTCTGCACACACTTTTGGACACTGGACACTTTTGGATTGTGTGAGGCCCACTGATATCTGAGCGCTATGTGACAGGCTCGATGGCACAGCTGTGACCAAAGTGACTAGAGGATAAGGGAGATTTTGAATCTCTGCACACACTTTTGGACACTGGATGGACACTTTTGGACTGTGTGAGGCCCACTGATATCTGAGCGCTATGTGACAGGCTCGATGGCACAGCTGTGACCAAAGTGACTAGAGGATAAGGGAGATTTTGAATCTCTGCACACACTTTTGGACACTGGATGGACACTTTTGGATTGTGTGAGGCCCACTGATATCTGAGCGCTATGTGACAGGCTCGATGGCACAGCTGTGACCAAAGTGACTAGAGGATAAGGGAGATTTTGAATCTCTGCACACACTTTTGGACACTGGACACTTTTGGATTGTGTGAGGCCCACTGATATCTGAGCGCTATGTGACAGGCTCGATGGCACAGCTGTGACCAAAGTGACTAGAGGATAAGGGAGATTTTGAATCTCTGCACACATTTTTGGACACTGGATGGACACTTTTGGATTGTGTGAGGCCCACTGATATCTGAGCGCTATGTGACAGGCTCGATGGCACAGCTGTGACCAAAGTGACTAGAGGATAAGGGAGATTTTGAATCTCTGCACACACTTTTGGACACTGGATGGACACTTTTGGATTGTGTGAGGCCCACTGATATCTGAGCGCTATGTGACAGGCTCGATGGCACAGCTGTGACCAAAGTGACTAGAGGATAAGGGAGATTTTGAATCTCTGCACACACTTTTGGACACTGGATGGACCCTTCTGGATTGTGTGAGGCCCACTGATATCTGAGCGCTATGTGACAGGCTCGATGGCACAGCTGTGACCAAAGTGACTAGAGGATAAGGGAGATTTTGAATCTCTGCACACACTTTTGGACACTGGACACTTTTGGATTGTGTGAGGCCCACTAATATCTGAGCGCTATGTGACAGGCTCGATGGCACAGCTGTGACCAAAGTGACTAGAGGATAAGGGAGATTTTGAATCTCTGCACACACTTTTGGACACTGGATGGACACTTTTGGATTGTGTGAGGCCCACTGATATCTGAGCGCTATGTGACAGGCTCGATGGCACAGCTGTGACCAAAGTGACTAGAGGATAAGGGAGATTTTGAATCTCTGCACACACTTTTGGACACTGGATGGACCCTTCTGGATTTTGTGAGGCCCACTGATATCTGAGCGCTATGTGACAGGCTCGATGGCACAGCTGTGACCAAAGTGACTAGAGGATAAGGGAGATTTTTAATCTCTGCACACACTTTTGGACACTGGACACTTTTGGATTGTGTGAGGCCCACTGATATCTGAGCGCTATGTGACAGGCTCGATGGCACAGCTGTGACCAAAGTGACTAGAGGATAAGGGAGATTTTGAATCTCTGCACACACTTTTGGACACTGGATGGACACTTTTGGATTGTGTGAGGCCCACTGATATCTGAGCGCTATGTGACAGGCTCGATGGCACAGCTGTGACCAAAGTGACTAGAGGATAAGGGAGATTTTGAATCTCTGCACACACTTTTGGACACTGGACACTTTTGGATTGTGTGAGGCCCACTGATATCTGAGCGCTATGTGACAGGCTCGATGGCACAGCTGTGACCAAAGTGACTAGAGGATAAGGGAGATTTTGAATCTCTGCACAAACTTTTGGACACTGGACACTTTTGGATTGTGTGAGGCCCACTGATATCTGAGCGCTATGTGACAGGCTCGATGGCACAGCTGTGACCAAAGTGACTAGAGGATAAGGGAGATTTTGAATCTCTGCACACACTTTTGGACACTGGATGGACACTTTTGGATTGTGTGAGGCCCACTGATATCTGAGCGCTATGTGACAGGCTCGATGGCACAGCTGTGACCAAAGTGACTAGAGGATAAGGGAGATTTTGAATCTCTGCACACACTTTTGGACACTGGACACTTTTGGATTGTGTGAGGCCCACTGATATCTGAGCACTATGTGACAGGCTCGATGGCACAGCTGTGACCAAAGTGACTAGAGGATAAGGGAGATTTTGAATCTCTGCACACACTTTTGGACACTGGACACTTTTGGATTGTGTGAGGCCCAATGAATATCTGAGCGCTATGTGACAGGCTCGATGGCACAGCTGTGACAAAAGTGACTAGAGGATAAGGGAGATTGGATTGCTTTTAAAAAAGCAGTTTGCGGAGCAGTGGGTAAACAGCAATGCAGGAATGTCAGGAAGCCTTAGAAGGCAGCCCAACAACCAACACCACTGATACACCACTATATAGCCTCCCCTTGCACTGCACACACAGTGACTGGTGTGTTGTGCAGGCCAAATCGCTAGCAGCAGAAGCAGTTTTTTTGTCTTCTTCCCTGCCTAACGCTCTCCCTACAGAATCAGCAGCAACCTCTCCCTATACTAAGATCGGCAGAAGTAAGATGGCGGTCGGCGTGCACGCCCTTTTATACCCCCTGTGACGCCCACCAAAGCAAGCCAATCACTTGCATGCCCTTCTGAAAGATGGTTGTGACCCGTGCCTATGTCATCACGTTGCCCACAGTGTCCGTGGATCCTGATTGGCTGAAAAAGAGCGCAAAACAAACTTTTGAAACGCGACTTTTGCGCGTAAGTCGCCGACCTCGTGGCCGACCTCATCCTAGGGTCGCGTTTCGTTTCGTGAAACCCGACTTTTCCAAAAGTCGGGTCGAGCAAGATCGTCCGATTATAGGGAAAAGTCGGGGTCGTCCCGAAACACGAAACCCAATGTAAGTCAATGGGGAATAAAAGTCGGCAGTGAGAGGAGGACAGGAAACACACCAACAGTGCCCATTTGAATGCCAAAAGCATCAATTCTTCTTACTTAAGCTTGTCAACCTTAATTAACTTCATAATACAAGTTACGCACTGAAAAATGGGGGTTATTTGGCTACAGACTGTGGGGGGGAGGGCTGGCTCCAGGTTTTCATGTGCCCTGGGCGAAAGAGCGCCCCTTTAACACATACCACAATTCATCATGCTCCGATACGGCAGATAAATAGCGGTATAGTACAATGAAAAATACCTCACTTTTTACATCTCATGACGAGGCCAATCTATTTCTCCATACAGAATCATTGGTCCCATATAATGTTTGAAACAGTATATGATGAGCTCCACATAATGCTACAGTATATGTTGGTCCCCATGGATGAAGCTCCACTGTCTTATGGGCCCAAATAATGCTCCAAACATAATGGGCCCCATTTCTAATGCTCTAGTGTATAATGGGCCCTGTAAATGCTGCTCCAGTGTCTGATGTCCACCTTTGGAATGTTCCAGTGTATGGTGGGCCCCATCTATCATTCTCCAGAGTATAGTGCTCCCCAAAAATTGCTGTCCCAACATTGAAAACAATCAAATAAGTCTCCTCGCTAGGGAATCCCTGTACTTGTCTGGACTCCTCGTCGTCCCCATCTTCCATCTCACTGCAAAGTATTTCAACTTTGCAAGTGCTGTGATCCTGGGCAAGCAGGGGGGGCCCACTCGTTGGCGACGGCACTGGCACAGGGCCCCTGATAGTACGGTGGTGTGTCTGATGGCGGGTGGGCCGAACCTGCACTTTCATCTGCAGCTTCCTCTTTGTCACCGTGTAAGATGGAACTGTATATGGGAAGGGTAACCTGAGTTTCATCAGGGTCAGATTCAGGTCGTGTAGCGTGCGAGGGGAATGTAGTGGTCTGGGTCAATGTACCAGCAGATTCATCGAGCAGTGGCTGGGCATCAGTGCACTTGTGTCGCCCCCAGGAGTACGGTCGCCACAGTGGCATTACCTTCTTCCTAGGGAGTGTGATGTCATGCTTGGGAGCAACGAAGGATCTCTCTAGCAGGTTAACTGATTGGGCGGCGTTATTCCCACGAGTCATGACCCTCCAAACAGCGTTCATGAAGGCAAAGTGTTTGTTTTACGTGGGCAGTATGGTTGCAAAGCTGAACCTTAAAGGAATGTCCAGAAGGGCACCACCAGGAGTGGAGCCTACGGTTAAATTCGACTCCACCTGGGAAACCTCAACCATGCCAGCTACAGAACAGATGCACACATTGCAAGCTTAATTCCGTTAACGAACGAGACTCCGTCATGCCCCGCGGTCCGAGTCCGGCTTACTAGAGGGACACGTGAGGCTCTGGCACATGAGATTGGCCAATAACTGGTGTGTCATGCCCTTACATGTCCGTGGCTGCATGTGCGCTACACTGAAAAGGCCAGCGTTTGTCGCTTACAGGTGCAGATAACCCGCTGAACAACGTTAGTGATGGGGATCACTGATTACAATTATTACCCGCGAACAATGATTTCCCAGTAAGTGCAGGTCAACCGCAGTTCCGGAATTAGGCCTAACCGTCATTCCTGAAAAAATGAAAAACTTACGTGTGCAAACCACAGGTGCTGTAGCTTGCTTAACAGCTAGCCAGCCGTTCTCACGCCCAGTATGGATTACACGTGATTGCACAAAGGTTAGAAAGGGTACCGTATCCCCGGATAACATGTATGGATAGCGTACACATTCAAAATATATGTCTCAGGAGGCAGGCTCAGACGGTGTTAGGCCCAGTATGGATTGCACGTGATTGCACAAAGGTTAGAAAGGGTACCGTATCCCCAGATAACATGTATGGATAGCGTACACATTCAAAATATATGTCTCAGGAGGCAGGCTCAGACGATGTTAGGCCCAGTATGGATTGCACGTGATTGCACAAAGGTTAGAAAGGGTACCGTATCCCCAGATAACATGTATGGATAGCGTACACATTCAAAATATATGTCTCAGGAGGCAGGCTCAGACGGTATTAGGCCCAGTATGGATTGCACGTGATTGCACAAAGGTTAGAAAGGGTACCGTATCCCCAGATAACATATATGGATAGCGTACACATTCAAAATATATGTCTCAGGAGGCAGGCTCAGACGGTGTTAGGCCCAGTATGGATTGCACGTGATTGCACAAAGGTTAGAAAGGGTACCGTATCACCAGATAACATGTATGGATAGCGTACACATTCAAAATATATGTCTCAGGAGGCAGGCTCAGACGGTGTTAGGCCCAGTATGGATTGCATGTGATTGCACAAAGGTTAGAAAGGGTACCGTATCCCCAAATAACATGTATGGATAGCGTACACATTCAAAATATATGTCTCAGGAGGCAGGCTCAGACGGTGTTAGGCCCAGTATGGATTGCACGTGATTGCACAAAGGTTAGAAGGGTACCGTATCCCCAGATAACATGTATGGATAGCGTACACATTCAAAATATATGTCTCAGGAGGAAGGCTCAGACGGTGTTAGGCCCAGTATGGATTGCACGTGATTGCACAAAGGTTAGAAAGGGTACCGTATCCCCGGATAACATGTATGGATAGCGTACACATTCAAAATATATGTCTCAGGAGGCAGGCTCAGACGGTGTTAGGCCCAGTATGGATTGCACGTGATTGCACAAAGGTTAGAAAGGGTACCGTATCCCCGGATAACATGTATGGATAGCGTACACATTCAAAATATATGTCTCAGGAGGCAGGCTCAGACGGTGTTAGGCCCAGTATGGATTGCACGTGATTGCACAAAGGTTAGAAAGGGTACCGTATCCCCGGATAACATGTATGGATAGCGTACACATTCAAAATATATGTCTCAGGAGGCAGGCTCAGACGGTGTTAGGCCCAGTATGGATTGCACGTGATTGCACAAAGGTTAGAAAGGGTACCGTATCCCCAGATAACATGTATGGATAGCGTACACATTCAAAATATATGTCTCAGGAGGCAGGCTCAGACGGTGTTAGGCCCAGTATGGATTGCACGTGATTGCACAAAGGTTAGAAAGGGTACCGTTTCCACGGATAACATGTATGGATAGCGTACACATTCAAAATATATGTCTATACATCAGGAGGCAGGCTCAGACGGTGTCAGGCACAGTATGGATTTGACGGCCCAGATTACACAGCGGAGGAGCAGGGAGGTAAAGATTGCAAATGCTGGGGCCCTGCCCAAGCAAGGGGGGCCCACTCGTGGGCATCGGTACTGGCACTGGGCCCCTCATAGTACAGCGGTGTGTCTGACTGCGGGTGTGCACCACCACCGTCAGAGACACTTGATTGCACTATGAGGGACCCTGTGCCAGTGCCCGCTCCCAAGAGTCGGCCTACCCACCTGTCCAGGGCAATGGCACTCGCACGGTGTCGTGCGCTAGGTGGTGACCCCGGCCATGGGGGGGGGCAGCACAGTTAGGGAGTTTTAGAAAGTGGCATATGTTGATGTTGGACATTCAGCTGATGCAAAAGGCGAAATAGGTGAAGTACCAGGAAGAGGTGGACCAAAGCAAGCCATTTTTCTGTCACCCTATGTGTCATCAGGGGAAGGTGGGACAAAATCCTTGGAAACCCATGCGTGGTTCATTTTAATGAAGGTTAGATCATCCACATTTTGGGTTGACAGACGGGTCCTTTTTTCTGTCAGGATTGATCCAGCTGCACTGAAGATTCTTTCCGATAACACACTTGCAGCTGGGCAAGCGAGCTCCTGTAAGGCATATTGGGCCAATTCAGGCCAGGTGTCCAGTTTAGCGGCCCAATAGTCAAAGGGGAATGACCTGTGTGGGAGAACATCGATATGGGAGGAAAAGTAGTTTGTAACCATAGTTGACAACTGCTGTCTCCTGTCACTTTCCATCGATGCAGTATTACCAGTTGTGTGAGCGGTATTTGAAAAATCAGTCCACAACATTGTCATGAAACCCCTGTCTCCAACGCCACTTCTGCTGTGTGCACCACGAACACCTCTGCCAAGCTGCCCCCGGCCCGTACGGCTTGTGTGAGAACCATCACCGCTGCTGTGTGCTGGGAATGCCTCAAGCAACCGATTTACCAGAGTTGCTTGTTTATTAGCCAATATTAGGTCAAGGTTCTCCTGTGGCATGATGTTTTGTAATTTGCCTTTATAGCGTGGATCCAGGATGCTGGCCAATCAGTAGTCGTCATCGTTCATCATTTTGGCAATGCGGGGGTCCCTTTTTAGGATCCGCAAGGCATAATCTGACATGTGGGCCAATGTTCCCGGTGTCAATGATGCACTGCGAGTGCTGGGTGGAGGAGCACTTTCTGGCAAATCCACATCCCTCCAGTCACGCACAAACCCTGTACCAGACCTTGCCACGCCAACATTTTCACTTGCCCCACGAGATGCATCCTCCTCCCCTAAGTAATCATCCCCATCATCATCCTCCTCCTCCTCTTCTTCCTCCACCTCGTCCAGGAGAGGTCCCTGAGCAGACAATGGCTGAATGTCATCAAGGATTCCCTCCTCCTCTTCCTCCTCATCAACTTTGGCTGCAGACGCCTGCTCCTTAAGGTGCGTCAAAGTTTGCATGAGCAGACGCATAAGTGGGATGCTCATGCTTAGGATGGCGTCGTCTGCGCTTACCAGCCGTGTGCATTCCTCAAAACACTGAAGGACTTTACAAAGGTCTTTCAGCTTCGACCACTGCACACCTGTCAACTCCATGTCTGCTCTCAAAGTGCCTGGCCGTGTATCCTCCCACAAATGCATTATGGCCTGCCTCTGCTCGCACAGCCGCTCCACCATGTGCAGGGTGGAGTTCCACCTTGTTGCAATGTCGATAATGAGGCGGTGGTTGGGAAGGTGGAGCAATCGCTGCAGCTTCTGCATACGAACGGAGTGTACAGGCGACCGGCGGATGTGCGCGCACAGTCTTCGCACCTTCTGGAGCAGGGCTGTTAACTCCGGATAATTTTTTAGGAAGCACTGCACCACCAGGTTCAAGGTGTGAGCCAAGCAAGGTATGTGGCTGAGTTTTGAAAGGGCTATGGCTGCCACAAAATTACGGCCGTTATCACTAACTACCTTGCCTGCCTCAAGATGTACACTGCCCAGCCATGACTCAGTTTGTCGCTTCAAGTACTCGGCCAGCACCTCGGCGGTGTGTCTGTCGCCCAAACACATCATCTGCAACACAGCCTGCTGACACTTTCCACTAGCTGCTCGATAGGGGGACACATCGTGTGCAACAGTGGCAGCTGCAGATGGAGTGCTCGTACGACTGCGCTCTGTGGACGAGCTTTCGCTTCTGGAGGAGGAGGAGGAGGGTCGAACGCCTACAGCCAACTGTTTCCTATACCGTGGGCTAGGCAGCACTGTCACACCACCGCTGTCCCCTGTGGACCCTGCATCCACCACATTAACCCAGTGCGCAGTGATGGACACGTAACGGCCCTGGCCATGCCGACTGGACCATGCATCAGTTGTGAGGTGCACCTTTCCGCTCACTGACTGCTTGAGTGCATGGACAATGCGGTCTTTCACATGATGGTGGAGGGCTGGGATGGCTTTGCGAGAGAAGAAGTGGTGACTGGGTAGGTCATAGCGTGGTACTGCATAGGCCATGAGTTCGCGGAAAGCTGTGCTTTCCACCAACCGAAAGGGCATCATCTCAAACGAGATTAGTTTGGCAATGTGGGCGTTCAAACCCAGTGTACGCGGATGAGAGACTGAGTACTTTCTTGACCTACTCATAGTGTCTGGGAGGGTGAGCTGGACTTGAGAGCTGCATATGGTGGAAGTAGCGGTGGACAGGGCGGACTGAGAGAGGGTTGATGATGGTGATGGAGTTGGTGTTCTTTCTGATGGCCTAGAATCAGTCTTTCGTTGATATAACAGTGGGATTCCCTGACTGCTGTGGTCTTGCAACGACACCTCGACATTTGCTGCTGTGCTAACCGGTGGGCTTACAGTGGGGGAAACAATGTAGCGTTGCTGACTACCTTCGTTGTGATCAGTTGCACATGTGGCACTTGAGGTTTGGTGTTGTGTCCACGCTTGCAAGTGCATGCTGGTTAAATGTCTAAGCATGCAACTGGTATTCAAATTTTTCAGATTTTTCCCTCGGCTAAAGGTCTTTGCGCACTTCTTACAGATAACCTTGGCCTGATCATGAGGATTTTGTTCAAAAAAGTGCCACACTGCACTCTTCCTACTTTGGCAGACATTTTGCGGCCTAGCACGCTGTGATCTTTTGACCCTCTGGACAAGCTGTCCAGCAACTCTTTTGATGTTTGGAACCTGTCTTTGGAGTGCTCCGGGCCTGCCAGATAACAGCTGTTGCGATGTCGATGTCTGCTGTGGATGCTCCTCATCTGAGCTATTGGAAGCAGCACCCTCTTCCCCCAATGGATGCCAATCTGGGTCAACAACTGGGTCATCCATCACCTCCTCTTCTATGTCATGTGCATCTTCCTCTGTGTCACCGTGTATGGTGGTATAGTGTGCGGGAAGGGGCACCTGAGTCTCATCAGGGTCAGAATCTGGCTCTGTACACTGCGAGGACAATGTAGTGCTCTGAGTGAATGTACCAGCAGAATCATCCATCAGCGGCTGTGCATCAGTGCACTCCATGTCAGATTCATCTTGGCCTGGGTAATTCACCATTTCACTTGATAATCCAGGCATGGTATGTGAAAACAGCTCCATGGAGTAATCAGTAGTATGGCCTGCGTCATCCTTCAATCTTGGTTGGGGTGAAGGACATAAGGAAAGGTGTGGTTCATGAACATGAGCCTCCAATGACGACTCAGTGCTTTTACTTTTTACAACTGAAGAAGAGGAGGCGATAGAGCTGGAGGCTGAGTCAGAAATGTAAGACAAAACTTTTTCCTGATGCTCTGGCTTTAAAAGCGGTTTGCCAACTCCTAGAAAACTAAGCGTTCAAGGCCTTATGTAGCCAGACGATGACGCAAGGTCAGCACCTCCTGCATTCGGTCCTATTTTGCTCTTGCCACTACCATCAGATCCACCACCAACACCATCATTACCAGCTGCCAACCCCCGCCCAATTCCACGGCCTCTTCCACCAGCCTTCCTCATTTTTGGTAGAAATGTAGACAAAATCCAACAAACTATATAGTAATGTAAAACAAGGTACAAGGTGTCTATAGGACAGGGGAGATTTTGAATTTCTGCAGACACTTGTGGACACTGGACACTTTTGGATTGTGTGAGGCCCACTGATATCTGAGCGCTATGTGACAGGCTCGATGGCACAGCTGTGACCAAAGTGACTAGAGGATAAGGGAGATTTTGAATCTCTGCACACACTTTTGGACACTGGACACTTTTGGATTGTGTGAGGCCCACTGATATCTGAGCGCTATGTGACAGGCTCGATGGCACAGCTGTGACCAAAGTGACTAGAGGATAAGGGAGATTTTGAATCTCTGCACACACTTTTGGACACTGGACACTTTTGGATTGTGTGAGGCCCACTGATATCTGAGCGCTATGTGACAGGCTCGATGGCACAGCTGTGACCAAAGTGACTAGAGGATAAGGGAGATTTTGAATCTCTGCACACACTTTTGGACACTGGATGGACACTTTTGGACTGTGTGAGGCCCACTGATATCTGAGCGCTATGTGACAGGCTCGATGGCACAGCTGTGACCAAAGTGACTAGAGGATAAGGGAGATTTTGAATCTCTGCACACACTTTTGGACACTGGATGGACACTTTTGGATTGTGTGAGGCCCACTGATATCTGAGCGCTATGTGACAGGCTCGATGGCACAGCTGTGACCAAAGTGACTAGAGGATAAGGGAGATTTTGAATCTCTGCACACACTTTTGGACACTGGACACTTTTGGATTGTGTGAGGCCCACTGATATCTGAGCGCTATGTGACAGGCTCGATGGCACAGCTGTGACCAAAGTGACTAGAGGATAAGGGAGATTTTGAATCTCTGCACACATTTTTGGACACTGGATGGACACTTTTGGATTGTGTGAGGCCCACTGATATCTGAGCGCTATGTGACAGGCTCGATGGCACAGCTGTGACCAAAGTGACTAGAGGATAAGGGAGATTTTGAATCTCTGCACACACTTTTGGACACTGGATGGACACTTTTGGATTGTGTGAGGCCCACTGATATCTGAGCGCTATGTGACAGGCTCGATGGCACAGCTGTGACCAAAGTGACTAGAGGATAAGGGAGATTTTGAATCTCTGCACACACTTTTGGACACTGGATGGACCCTTCTGGATTGTGTGAGGCCCACTGATATCTGAGCGCTATGTGACAGGCTCGATGGCACAGCTGTGACCAAAGTGACTAGAGGATAAGGGAGATTTTGAATCTCTGCACACACTTTTGGACACTGGACACTTTTGGATTGTGTGAGGCCCACTAATATCTGAGCGCTATGTGACAGGCTCGATGGCACAGCTGTGACCAAAGTGACTAGAGGATAAGGGAGATTTTGAATCTCTGCACACACTTTTGGACACTGGATGGACACTTTTGGATTGTGTGAGGCCCACTGATATCTGAGCGCTATGTGACAGGCTCGATGGCACAGCTGTGACCAAAGTGACTAGAGGATAAGGGAGATTTTGAATCTCTGCACACACTTTTGGACACTGGATGGACCCTTCTGGATTTTGTGAGGCCCACTGATATCTGAGCGCTATGTGACAGGCTCGATGGCACAGCTGTGACCAAAGTGACTAGAGGATAAGGGAGATTTTTAATCTCTGCACACACTTTTGGACACTGGACACTTTTGGATTGTGTGAGGCCCACTGATATCTGAGCGCTATGTGACAGGCTCGATGGCACAGCTGTGACCAAAGTGACTAGAGGATAAGGGAGATTTTGAATCTCTGCACACACTTTTGGACACTGGATGGACACTTTTGGATTGTGTGAGGCCCACTGATATCTGAGCGCTATGTGACAGGCTCGATGGCACAGCTGTGACCAAAGTGACTAGAGGATAAGGGAGATTTTGAATCTCTGCACACACTTTTGGACACTGGACACTTTTGGATTGTGTGAGGCCCACTGATATCTGAGCGCTATGTGACAGGCTCGATGGCACAGCTGTGACCAAAGTGACTAGAGGATAAGGGAGATTTTGAATCTCTGCACAAACTTTTGGACACTGGACACTTTTGGATTGTGTGAGGCCCACTGATATCTGAGCGCTATGTGACAGGCTCGATGGCACAGCTGTGACCAAAGTGACTAGAGGATAAGGGAGATTTTGAATCTCTGCACACACTTTTGGACACTGGATGGACACTTTTGGATTGTGTGAGGCCCACTGATATCTGAGCGCTATGTGACAGGCTCGATGGCACAGCTGTGACCAAAGTGACTAGAGGATAAGGGAGATTTTGAATCTCTGCACACACTTTTGGACACTGGACACTTTTGGATTGTGTGAGGCCCACTGATATCTGAGCACTATGTGACAGGCTCGATGGCACAGCTGTGACCAAAGTGACTAGAGGATAAGGGAGATTTTGAATCTCTGCACACACTTTTGGACACTGGACACTTTTGGATTGTGTGAGGCCCAATGAATATCTGAGCGCTATGTGACAGGCTCGATGGCACAGCTGTGACAAAAGTGACTAGAGGATAAGGGAGATTGGATTGCTTTTAAAAAAGCAGTTTGCGGAGCAGTGGGTAAACAGCAATGCAGGAATGTCAGGAAGCCTTAGAAGGCAGCCCAACAACCAACACCACTGATACACCACTATATAGCCTCCCCTTGCACTGCACACACAGTGACTGGTGTGTTGTGCAGGCCAAATCGCTAGCAGCAGAAGCAGTTTTTTTGTCTTCTTCCCTGCCTAACGCTCTCCCTACAGAATCAGCAGCAACCTCTCCCTATACTAAGATCGGCAGAAGTAAGATGGCGGTCGGCGTGCACGCCCTTTTATACCCCCTGTGACGCCCACCAAAGCAAGCCAATCACTTGCATGCCCTTCTGAAAGATGGTTGTGACCCGTGCCTATGTCATCACGTTGCCCACAGTGTCCGTGGATCCTGATTGGCTGAAAAAGAGCGCAAAACAAACTTTTGAAACGCGACTTTTGCGCGTAAGTCGCCGACCTCGTGGCCGACCTCATCCTAGGGTCGGGTTTCGTTTCATGAAACCCGACTTTGCCAAAAGTCGGCGACTTTTGAATTTTTTCGACCCGTTTCGCTCAACTCTAGTTACTACTTTTTCAGTAAATAATAATAACCTCCCTATTTTAGACTGCCCTCTTTAAGTCCATACTTTGCTTCTCTTTGACAAATGTCCACCTGCACAGTTCTCAGGATCGAGGCAAGCCTACGGTGTGTTTGACCATCACACATGCCAGTGCCATACACAGGGAATTATTAATTTGCAGCTCTCGATGCTGCTCTGTCTGCAGTCTTTTTGATAGCAGAATGAGAATGTCTGTAAGGGAGTCTGGAACCATCTCAATACGTGCTGATGGCAGGAGCTGGCTTACTCTGCATATTCTCCCATATCTAAGCCAACTCACCAGCCTCTGTTGATTCTTGGAACAAAAAGCAAGCTGCTTATGGCTTCTCTAGATCAGGTGCATTGGCTGGAAATGACTTATATTCCTATGTCACAGAGCATTAAGCAACCAGAGGAGGGAAATCACAATTGAGCCTTCAGGAATAGAAAGAATAGACCGTAGATCCACCTGCTCTCGCTTTATGCTATGCAGTACAGTGTCAATTATCAAACTTATACACGACACTGTTTAGTTTATTTCACCTCTTTTTCTTTCTTTCTCATAGGAATAAATGGCTTTTCTCTGCCTCCGTAATGCTCCAAGTGACAAACTGATAATCTGCACAGCAGATTCAATGGGCAATTTGGATTCACCAGTGTGAATCAGTAAACATATCAAGATAACAGGATGGTTGACTTTTTTTCTTATATTACTACATATAAAATGATCAATTCAACTTGAAGTCTCATGATTTACAGACCAATTCCACCGGAAAAGGAGCCACAAATTACTAATGAAAATATTTACCCACAGTCATAGTGACAATTAGTGACTTACAGAACTTTAAAATTGGAATTAAACAAATCTAGCCATAGCAATGGGGCATTGTCATCCGATCCTGCCTACTTATATGGGATCTATTGACAAGCTCATGCATGTGAGGACAACTCAGTTGCCTCCCCCTGATGTGTGCTTCTCAGGAAAATAGAGATTACAGAAGCTTTGTTTTAATCTGACAAGGTGCTGCCACGGTTCTGCCGTTAGATATGGATGTAGAATTTTTAAGTTTTCTCACATATCACTATGTAATAAAATATCTTGATGTTGAACACATTGGTTTGTAGAAGAGAAATTCAATAAACCCAAGCTCCTAAAGATGAGCGATTCAACTTCTTGGCCACCAGAAGGGAGCCTTACGAGGCTGCTTCTATCTATCTGGATCCACCGTGCCTCTTCTGATTAGTAGGTTTCGTGTTACATCATCGATGCAGCATGAAATACACATGATGTTGTGTATTTTATTTGGAAATCAAGGTCCCAGAGTCTGGAGGAAGAGTGGAGAGGCCACAATCCAAGCTGCTGGAGGTCTAGTGTGAAGTTTCCACAATCAGTGATGGTTTGAGGAGCCATATGATCTTGTCAGGATCCTAGGACTTTCCGGTCTGTTTTGAATGAACTTTTGCCCTTGGTTAAGATGGAGTTTTCGGTCCTGTCGCATCACTTCCTCTTAGCTGCCCTTAGTTAAGATGGAGTTTTCGTTTACATCACTTCCTCCCCAGCTGCATAAAAACCCGCCCCTAAGCACAAGCAAATCGCTTGAGTATATTGATTCCTGGTGTGCTCCTGCCCTGCCACTCTCCCAGATCTTGTGACTCTGGAACAACTCTGCTTCCTGCTTGAAACTTCACCTCTCTGGAGCTCTGGATACCGCTGGACTTCTGGCTACCGTACCCGGTTAGTGTTTGTGCCCACTGAAGGTCCCCTTACTGGATCTCCACCGGACTCATCATACCAGAGGCTCGCTACAACTGGACTTCTGTTTGCTATACTGGTTAGTAGCTGTTACCCGGTGCCCGCTGAACATTATCCTGCTGGACATTTGTTATACTCTGGACTTTGCCTGCAATACCCAGTTATATTCCGTACTCAGTGACTCTTAATAACTTACCATCCTTGCTGAACCTTTTGCTATGTGCTGCTGTATGTCTGTGCTCTGAACCCGTTACGTATTTCCACGTTTATTGTGCACAATTATATATAAATCACTTGCTTCACTAAGCGTGTCTCTGCCGTCATTTCCCTACGCCATTGAAGTCCTTATACCATACATAAGTATTATAGATCTGCTGGTGTAGGTCCACTGTGTTTTATCAAGACCAAAGACGGTGCAGCTGTCTACCAGGAAATTTTAGAGCACTTCATGCTTCCCTCAGCAGTGCCACATGCTGATCACCTCCATACCACACCGCATTGAAGCAGTAATTGATGCAAAGGGATCCCCGGCCAAGTATTGAGTGCATTCACTGAACATACAATTCAGTAAGCCAACATTTCAAGTTTTAAAATAATTTTTCAAGCTGGTGTTATAAATAGTGTTGAGCATTCCGATACCGCAAGTATCGGGTATCGGCCGATACTTGCTGTATCGGAATTCCGATACCGACTTCCGATATTTTTTCAATATCGGAATTCGGCATCGGAATCGGAAGTTCAGTTGATTGACGGCCTGACGTCATCATGATGCGCGGTGTGTGCGCATCATGATGCGCCGTCATTTCGGGCCTTCCGGGGGTCTCTGCCGGCCTGCCGGGGGGTCTCTGCCGGCCTGCCGGGGGGGCTGTGCCGGCCTGCCGGGGGGCTGTGTGGACTGCCCGGGGTCTGTACCGGCCTGCCGGGGGGCTGTGCCGGCCTGCCGGTGGTCTGTGCACCCTGTGGGGGTCTGTACCGGCCTGCCGGGGGGCTGTGCCGGCCTGCCGGGGGGCTGTGCTGATGTCCGGGGGTCTGTGCAAGCATCGTCCGATGGGACTACAAGTCCCATCGGGCGATGCCTGCTACCATGACAGTGATTGACACATTAGCCAATGATGGGACAGTAGTAGTCCCATCATCCGGCTAATGTGTTAAATGTAAAAAAAAAATAAAAAAAAAAAAAAAATTACATGCTACATACATACAACATGCATACTACATACATGCTACATTCATACTACATACATGCTACATTCATACTACATAAATACTACATGCAACATACATACTACATATATACTACATGCATGCTACATACATACTGCATGCTACATACATACCACATATATACTACATACATACTACATGCATGCTACATGCTACATACATAACACATATATACTACATGCATGCTACATACATACTACATACTACATGCATGCTACATACATACTGCATGCTACATGCATGCTACATACATACTACATACATACTACATATATACTACATGCATGCTACATACATACTGCATGCTACATGCATGCTACATACATACTACATACATACTACATATATACTACATGCATGCTACATACATACTACATGCTACATACATACTACATATATACTACATGCATGCTACATACATACTACATGCTACATACATACTACATATATACTACATGCATGCTACATACTACATGCTACATACATACTACATATATACTACATGCATGCTACATACATACTACATGCATGCTACATACATACTACATGCTACATACATACCACATATATACTACATACATACAATACATTCATACAATACATACATAGACATACAGTACATATAACATAGAGTAACATACTTACCAATACTTGTCACATTGTTCCCCGAAGCCATTGTCTTTTCCGGGATAAATATTAACATAACAAACCACAAAAATACTCACCCACGATCCGAAGCAGTCCACGAGTGTGTCCCACGACGATCTTGGGTAGAGAACTGCAGCATCAGATGATGCTGCCGTTCTCTACGGGCTGCAGGAATCCAATGACGGAAGGTAGGTATCCTTCCGCACTGTATTCCTCCGCCACTTAAAAAAAAAAAGTCCCTAGTCTCACTTTATGCCATTGCTGTGTGGGAATTTCCCACACAGCAATGGCATAAAGTGAGACTAGGGACTTTTTTTTTTTTTAAGTGGCGGAGGAATACAGTGCGGAAGGATACCTACCTTCCGTCATTGGATTCCTGCAGCCCGTAGAGAACGGCAGCATCATCTGATGCTGCAGTTCTCTACCCAAGATCGTCGTGGGACACACTCGTGGACTGCTTCGGATCGTGGGTGAGTATTTTTGTGGTTTGTTATGTTAATATTTATCCCGGAAAAGACAATGGCTTCGGGGAACAATGTGACAAGTATTGGTAAGTATGTTACTCTATGTTATATGTACTGTATGTCTATGTATGTATTGTATGAATGTATTGTATGTATGTAGTATATATGTGGTATGTATGTAGCATGCATGTAGCATGCAGTATGTATGTAGCATGCATGTAGTATGTAGTATGTATGTAGCATGCATGTAGTATATATGTGTTATGTATGTAGCATGTAGCATGCATGTAGTATGTATGTAGTATATATGTGGTATGTATGTAGCATGCAGTATGTATGTAGCATGCATGTAGTATATATGTAGTATGTATGTTGCATGTAGTATTTATGTAGTATGAATGTAGCATGTATGTAGTATGAATGTAGCATGTATGTAGTATGCATGTAGTATATATGTAGTATGTATGTAGCATGTAGTATGTATGTAGCATGCATGTAGTATATATGTAGTATGTATGTAGCATGTAGTATGTATGTAGCATGCATGTAGTATATATGTAGTATGTATGTAGCATGTAGTATGTATGTAGCATGCATGTAGTATATATGTAGTATGTATGTAGCATGCATGTAGCATGCAGTATGTATGTAGCATGCATGTAGTATGTAGTATGTATGTAGCATGCATGTAGTATATATGTGTTATGTATGTAGCATGTAGCATGCATGTAGTATGTATGTAGTATATATGTGGTATGTATGTAGCATGCAGTATGTATGTAGCATGCATGTAGTATATATGTAGTATGTATGTTGCATGTAGTATTTATGTAGTATGAATGTAGCATGTATGTAGTATGTAGTATGAATGTAGCATGTATGTAGTATGCATGTTGTATGTATGTAGCATGTAATTTTTTTTTTTTTTTTTTTTTACATTTAACACATTAGCCGGATGATGGGACTACTACTGTCCCATCATTGGCTAATGTGTCAATCACTGTCATGGTAGCAGGCATCGCCCGATGGGACTTGTAGTCCCATCGGACGATGCCTGCACAGACCCCCGGAGCCTGCACAGCCCCCCGGCAGGCCGGCACAGCCCCCCGGCAGGCCGGCACAGCCCCCCGGCAGGCCGGCACAGCCCCCCGGAGCCTGCACAGCCCCCCGGCAGGCCGGCACAGCCCCCCGGCAGGCCGGCACAGCCCCCCGGAGCCTGCACAGACCACCGGCAGGCCGGCACAGACCACCGGAGCCTGCACAGACCCCCTGGCAGGCCGGCACAGCCCCCCGAAAGGCCCGTACAGACCCCAGAGAGGCTGTACAAGGGCAGGAAAGGGTTTTTCTTATTCCGATACCGGAAGTCCCATAGACTTGAATGGGACTTCCGGTATCGGAATCGGCGATACCGATACTTTTTTTAAAGATCGGCCGATACCATCCGATACGATACTTTGAAGTATCGGACGGTATCGCTCAACTCTAGTTATAAACTATTTGTGAAGAAACCAGAGTATATCTTAATTACCCAGATGACTATGTTTTTGCAAACCAAGAAGAATTCACGCTTAATCTATATATTAGCTTGTGGATTTAAGTGTTTATTTCTGGTGGGTCAAGAAGACAGTCTTGCAAACTGATATACTATTCAACATATTCAACATAATATGTAAGTCTGTAATAGTGATTTGTACATAGTGTGTGTTTATCTTTGTCTATTGATGTGTGTTGATATGCTAATTGTTCATTGTATTCTGGAAGCTGTTTGTTGACTCTGAAAGTAGATAATGAAAGGTTGTGATGCTGGACTGAAGTACACTGGGTAATTCTAAAAATAGCTTACCTGACTCAGGTATAAAAAGGCTCAGAGAGCAGATCTCATCACACAGAGCTACCAGTCAGACATTCTGCAAAACACTCAATGGAATAGAGGACTGCAGCCAATTCATCATGGCACCATCACGAGGGACACGGATCTATGATTCTATAGGAATCAAACTAGGGGTTTTCGGCTCTGGTTAAAAGGACACAGATATCATCAAGTGACCATCTCTCCACCATGGATATGTTTGGAGAAAGCCAGGTTTTGGGACTCGCCAGTCGCTTGGTTCCATGGAGATGGTCAGATAAGCCAGGTGGTGACTCTCGTGTCAACTGGCTTTGGACCTTTTATGGACTCTATGGACTGTTCTCAGTCATCTCGCTACACTTGTCAATATCTCTTTGTGTGTATATTACAGGTGGAATAGCGACCCTGGGAGCTCTGATGTATCATCTACCATTATCCCGGTGAGACAGCGGAAGGGTGAGACCCTGTAATGTGCACTATCTTGGGGTAATTGATGGGATTGTTCTGTTTGCTATTGGGTATTTTTATTCAATAAAGTATTGCCACGCTGTTTTACCCTAACCCTGTGTTGTCTGTGTAGTGTATTGCCCACCGGGAGATAGAGCGGGCGATCAGTGGTATGAGCCCTGGTTCATGCAGTCTTGCTAAAGGCAGCAGGGCCAGCGGACAAGAGCACCCACTGACCCCATTTCTCCACAGTATTCTAATTTACTGACATAATGACTTTTGGGTTTTCATTAGCTGTAAGCCATAATCATCAACATTAACAGAAATAAACACTTGAAATAGATCACTCTGTGTGTAATGACTCTATCTAATATATGAGTTTCACTTTTTGCATTAAAGAACTGAAATAAATTAACTTTTTGATGGTATTCTAATTTTGTGAGAAGCACCTGTGCCAATCGACTTGTTAATTATTTACAAAATGACATTTATTCATATATATTTATTCATATTCATTATATTTTGATGTACCGTATATACTCGAATATAAGCCAAGATTTTCAGCCCATTTTATTGGGCTGAAAGTCCCCCTCTCGGCTTATATTCGAGTCATATACACCAGGGAGGGGGAGGGGGCGGGGGTGTCAGGTCATACTTACTTGTCCTGGCGCGGTCTCTGCAGCCCCCAGCTTCTCCGCGATCTCCCTTCCTTCCTTCAGCAGTCACATGGTACCGCTCATTAAACTCATGAATATGCGCATATTCATGAGTCTAATGAGCGCTACCATGTGACCGCTGAAGGCAGGAAGGGAGACCGTGGGAGATCGGGGCTGCAGAGACCGCGCCAGGACGGGTAAGTATAGCGATATTCACCTGTCCGGGGTCCATCGCTGCTTGCTGCTGTCTGGCACGTCATCTGTCAGTGACGTTCAGACAGCAGAGGGCACGGTGATGTGGTTAGTGCGCGCCATGCCCCCTGCAGTCTGAAAGTCACTGACAGATGACGTGCCAGACAGCAGCAAGCAGCGATGGACCCCGGACAGGTGAATATCTCAGGTGCCAGTAGTGACACTGGCACCTGGCCCCAGCGACAGAGAGGTGAGCATGTCATTTTCTTTTATTTTTAAATGCAGCAGCAGTGGCAGCAGCACATGGGGGCATAATCTATGGAGCATCTTATGGGGGCATAATCTATGGAGCACCTTATTGGGGCAGCATATGGGGGCATAATCTATGGAGCATCTTATTGGGGCAGCATATGGGGGCATAATCTATGGAACATCTTATGGGGGCAGCATATGGGGACATACTCTATGGAGCATCTTATGGGGGCAGCATATGGGGGCATAATCTATGGAGCAACTTTTGGGGTAGCATATGTGGGCATAAGCTATGGAGCATCTTATAGGGCAGCATATGGGGGCATAATCTATGGAGCATCTTATGGGGGCAGCATATGGGGGCATAATCTATGGAACATCTTATGGGGCCATAACCTTTATGGAGCCGCATATGGGGCATATTATTCTATGGAGCATCTTATGGAGCCATTATTAACCTTTGTGCAGCATTATATGGGGTGTATTTTGTATGGAGCATCTTATGGGGCTATCATGAACTGTATGGAGCATTATGTGGGGCTCCGGATTCAATATGAATATTCAAAAACATTTAACCTACTGATGTCTCAATTAATTTTACTTTTATTGGTATCTATTTTTAGTTTTTAAATTCAGCAGTAGCTGCTGCATTTTCCACCCTAGACTTATACTCGAGTCAATAAGTTTTCCCAGTTTTTTTGTGGCAAAATTATGGGGGGGTCGGCTTATACTCGGGTCAGCTTATACTCGAGTATATACGGTAGTTTATAATTAATTCACAATATATGACATTTATTCCAGATTGCTGGGTGGTTTTGTTTGAGTACTATGGCCTTGTAGTACTAACTGACATGTCAATTCTTTCTCTGGATTCCGCTGCGGTTTGACACCTATTCCATTGTCCAGGTGTCAAACTGCAGGGGAAAACCGCTGGCCAATCCATAGGAAAACCGCAGGTCACTTTACCTGCGGTTTTACCTGCGGATCCGCACGGAAAAATCCGCTGGTGAATCCGCAACGTGTGCACATACCCTAAGTTATCTCTTATCCTGTGGATAGGTGATCATTTGTTGCATGGATAAATCCTTAAATTTTGATCAGGGCAACATATAAAGAGACTTTTTCAGATATTCCCATACTTGAATGACTACTCCAGTTTTCTTCCATACCCCATATGGATGCTAAGATAATTTTTCGCCCTATAAATGTGACCTAGGATATTAATAGGAAATTTACTTGGAATAGGGACTACTAAGAGCGCAGTTGGATGAGGTATTTTTATATAAAATTACATATAAACCCAAACTCAACTTTGAATCCAATGATACTGGTAATCGACTGATCATCATGGGTCCACGTTCTTAACTTCAGGAAGTCAACTGGCATCACCAGAAAAAACTAAGCATTACCTTGTGTACCAAATGGATTGGAAAAGATCACTTGATTGTGGTGGTCTTGAGGGGGGTCCTGAGATAAGGACTCTCCTTATGATGTTCAGATTTCTTTAGAGAGGAAATGGATTCTGCAGAACCTTCTTTAATACATGATAAAATAACAAAATTGTATCTGTGGTCGCAAAGTTGTTTAGAGCAGATCCATTGATGGTAAGGGGTCCGATTTTACTTAATTCCGAAATTAGAAAAATAAGAACACATTTTAATATATCGGATATTTTGAAAAACACATTTCATTCGTGTGATTTACAGCTGGAACCAAATACACCTGAAAAACAAATGAATAATGAATGAGGGTTACGCTACTTATAACGTACCATGCGAGGAGAGATCACTGATAACAAGAATAGAAGAGGCAGCTCGCTCCACATCTCCGTACAAGGTTGAATGTCATGTGTTCAATCAAGTATTGATATTAAATTACTGGAAATTAGATTTTATATTCTTACAGGAAGCAAATAACATTTACTAGCAAACCCAGAAATAGAATACCAAGAAACAAGGCGGCCATCACAAAAGGAGGACAGCAGTGTGCCCGGATCAGATTTTGCACTAACACAATTTTGATGGTAATTATCGGCATGTTCTTCCTGTTACACCAAGATGGGTCTGATAAAAAAATAAGACAAAAGCTTATTGGTATAAATTTAAAAGGAAAAAAAATAATAACCGCAATTGTCCTGTGGTTTACTAAAAGTCTCAAAGAAGCAACAAAACAAAAATCACTTTCTTCTTCGCAGCATTGACCTTTACTTTTACAGTCTCTACAGGAATTCAGCAATAAATAGCTCCAGTTCCCCCTGAAATCACAGGGATTGAGTGCTCTCACTTTTTAAGTTTTGGCCATGTTACAGGAATTAAATTCACTTTATAATTTTTGTATAAAAAAAATATTTACCTTCCTCTCCCGCTTACTCGTCCTGGTCATATGTCTACATTTCTTCCATGATTCATGGTACAACAACCCGGAATGCCAGACACGTGAACTTGTAACATGGCAGCTTCGATCAAGTGACCTGGAACTGTTTTCTACTACTATTGTATTATTCTTAAAAACCATGTTACATAAAGGTCACGTGGCCACCGTGGCCGCAGGCCCTTATGCAGCAATGGGGTGCCTAACACAAAAGGACCCAAAATATCCAACAGTAGATACAAATACAAATGTGTCCTTTCTTAGTTGACTCAACATATCCTGAGATGGGTGGCACGAAATGACCGGATTTAAAAAATAAAAACATGACTTTGTGATAGTCTTTTGGGAGATTTTTATGATATAAGTTTCAATATGTGGCCAATCGCTAGTTGTGAAGTATGTCGTGGCCAGTTAAAGATTTTTCTAGAAAGAAAAAACACCTATATGAAAGTAGACGCACAGGAGAGCCTCAAAGGTGCCATATTAGGGCTCCATACAAGACATTTATGGGGCTCTAATGTCTATATGAAAATTTTAAAAAATTAAATACGGTAATAGCTTAGAGAAATAAAATATAAATACTTATTTTTTTCTGAATATAAATATCTTCATCTAAAAAATATATATATTTTTTTAGATCTGCCTATATAGTTATGGATAATAAGAGAATGTCAACAGTCAATCCATTCAGTCTTGAGAAACTCGTTCAGTCCTTACTTAAAACTTTGCGTCAAATAAACATGTGAATTGGGTCAAGATGTCAGAAACACGAGTCTCATTTATTCAAATGTGATTCCTCTTTCCTCCGCTACAGCTGCGGAATATGACAGGAGACACCCTGGATGACAACTTGATTGGGTTTCCAAGGAAGAATAACCATTTAGCTGCCTGAAATTTTTTTAAAAAAATTCATACATCATCCTCACTTTGGATCAAGTTTATGGTTGTTGACCAGTTAAATTCCGCTTTACATTTTGCAGAAGAGGAGGAGAAATATCGCACTTCATGTCGTTATTCATGAAGTGTTGAAGGATATCATAAATGTCATCTTAGGGACAGGTAAAAGTTCTGTTGCAGATGGCTGCACAGTAAGACATTAAAGAACACAAGACATGGAGAAACTTGTCACACCGCGATGCACAGCTGAAATTCAAATCGCATCAAATGGCTTCCAAAATTGCTCATAAAGTTGGAAAAGAGACCGGGAGTGCAGGAAGTATCATCTCCATACCTGACTTCTCCAAGGTTGACGTTTACGTCATGAATAACGAGTACTTTTATTTCTCAAGCAATGAGAAGTTTTAAGAATCACAAAGAATAAAATGAAATATTGTACAATTATTTGCTTTGTTATGTCGGATGTCATCATTTCTTCGCACATTTAGATATTAACTTTTGGAGTTGATTTATGGATCCAGTAATAACCCTATATTCCTGTGCTGCTACAGTCAAGGCGGCATCACAATCTGTTGATACACCGGAGCACAATGTGTGGCTCGACCTCCTTAAGATTTGCTTTGAAAGAAGTGAAAATTGTGCATTAGTAAAATCTAAAATCACCATGTGATAAAGTTTAGCAAAATTATTTCCCAGTCCCTGGTCCAGTGGCCACCAGACCGGATCGCTGTAAACCCCCCTCATACTCGCTGGCATCCTAAGCTCCTCTTTTGATTAGGTGGTCCAGCGCGATGTCATGTCTGTCTCATGCAATGTTGCAGCATCGGACCTACTAATCAGAAGAGGCATCGGACATGCTGGTAAGTAGCTGGAGGTTCACAAGGTTCTGGTCTGACGATCATACTAATGTCATGGTCGCTGGACCAGGGTCCTGTCAGTCATTTAATGGGGTTGTCCGGTACAAATAGATAGGTCAGCAGTCGCTCTGTGCGACTGCAGACTTATGAATCCCCCCCAGCGCACGCGCTGTGTGTTCTGGGGATTTGCCGATTAACGACCCGGGACTGGAGACTATATGGCTATATATGATTTATATACAGTATACCAGTATATATACGGTGGCCCCGCCCACTGGCCGGGAGTTTGTATAACTCACACATACCCTCCGGTCCCGAGTCATAAACTGCTGAATCGCCGCATCACACATACCAAAATAGCACAAGAAAGTTGTACCCAGTGGTTGGCTCCACATTACCACTGGAACCCTGTAGGGAACCCGGTCAACAAAGACTATAAAAGCAGCGCAGGTGCAACGGTTGGCAAATTAATACAATGTTAATCATTTTAAACTGGTTAGACATTTGGAGTGCTAAAACATATAAGTGAAAAACACCTGGAAAGTAAAATGTGACCACATTATTTTTTTACATAAAAAATGCTAAAAAAATTGCTTATATAAAATTAACAAAAAGTTGCAGTAAGAATCTATGAGTGATATAATCTCTAGGCTTACCCATAAGAGTTGAAACACCAAGAAAAAGATGGAGTACATAAACCACCAAAAGGGTTAATAAAATGAAAACAAAATTATTGAAGCAAAATTACATACACATAATATGAGCCATATATATTGGCACCAAAGAAGGGAATAGGTGCGGAGACATGCTGGTGCAGCAGAAGAGAGAACAGGGACAAAGAGGTAACCAGGGGTAAGTCAGATCATAACTCACATGAGAAAATAATATGAAAATAAATAGAATAAAGGGTACAGAAAAAAAAACAGTGATAAATCAAAGGTACAAAATATATGACCCACCAAACTCATATGCACCCTGCCATTACTCCTGCTCACCCATTATAGCTGGCAATGTCCACGTGTCTCCCTGCTGGGGCCAGCAGTGGGATGCATATGAGTTTGGTGGTTGATATATTTTGCAGGGTGGGCAGGTGAGTCATGGGTAATTTTATGTTTGCATCCCTTAGGTACTATTAATTCTTTTGCCATTACATATGCCCGGATGGTTACCTTTGAATTGATTGTATATTCTGATCATCTACATATCTATAATTTTACAATTACCTGCGACCTACCGGCTCCATGGGCATTTTTTAAATGTTGTGGTATTACCAATTTTTTTACCAGCTGATTCAGCCCCATTTTAGCCTTGTCCTTTGTTCACCTGATTTAATTAATTAATAAAGATTGTAATTTCACTTTTCTAATGGGCTTCATGACTGGGTTCTTTTTGTTCCGTATTCTATTGAGTGAGGCAGTGCACGTCTAGTCGGCATGTGGCCGAATATATGCAAATCCAATACTTGCGGTCACAAAAATGCTTGCTCCCAGCATCGGCACCAGAGAATCGTGACAGCGCGCACACTGCAGCTTTGAGGATCCTAAAGTCTGCAGTCACATAGAGTGACTGAAGACTTTCACCCTATGCCTGGACAACTCCATTAAAAGCTTGAATAAACGTTTGATTGTTTTTAAGGTAGGGGTGTTCTTTGATGCAGTACACAACAAAATAAAAGTGACCGGTACTGATTGTGACAGCACAAGTCACAACACTTCTTCAGTGGGCAAAAAGGAGCTTCTAACACAGGAGATGGTCAACTTCACAATTGTACTTAACAATCACTAGTTTCGCATTCTCCTATGCGTCTTCTGGCCACCTAGAAGCACAGGAATATGCAAAACGGTAGTCACCTCAAGTGGCAGCATCCACCTAACCAATAAAGTTTGTAATATCGGAAATAAAAGTCTCCAAAAATATGTTAACAATACAAAAGTTTTGATCACAGAAGGGTATAATAACCAAGAAGCTGGTTTGAAAGGTTAAAGTGTTTCATTTTAATATCAAATAATTCTTAATAGCTTATTGGAATGAACCACTTGCCAAAACAAGAAAAAAAAAGTAGATTCTTGGCTAGAATCCCACTTCAAATTCATCCGGCAAAATGGATTGAAGAAAATTATAGATGCACCACAAAAGTATTTCACTGGCCTTCCTTCCACACAAATCAATAGAGCTGAAACATGAAAGGCTTTGTTCCTGCAATTAAAGCAGTTCATATAATTTAATGGCGCTGAACGTCAAGCAAATTTACCTTGTCTTATACAAGTCAATAATGCAAAAAGCATGCGTATTGTTCTACCTAAGATTTTAATTTCCAGGCTGAATGCCAGTCCATTCGAATGTCCTGTTATGACCAACCCATTTGTAAGCAGTTTGTGCGGTGAGCACAATATACAACGGATACGATGAAACAGCTAAAATTGTTAACAAAAATAATTTTTCTTTGTAAAAGGTGTTATCATGGCAAATAAACCAACAAGATTGATTCGAGTCGTAGAGTTGTGTCCCCACCAGCGTATTTAGAATTCCACTGTATCTAGTAGAAAAGAGATGGCGATTGCATATGAAAAGATAACAATGGGTTAGTAAACCACTTTCGGTAAAATTGTATGTCCAACCAGGAAACTAGAACATGACCGGAGAGCCAAGATCCTAACACCATAATGACTCCCTACTAGAACTAAGCCAAAAAAGTTCCGCCAATGACAACCCCAATTGAAAGTGACTTTGGAACTAATCACTTGGCGCTGGGGTATGTTTCTCTCTCTATTTCTTATAGGATGATTCTCAAATAACCTATTAGAACTTATTGATGATATGTTCTGTAGGAGGAATGAAAACAATAGGAATAGATCGCTAAGAAACCTAAAGGCTTCAACAGAAGAGAGGACATTTAGAGAAATACTTTTCGAACCATTCCAATGAGTCAAAATGATTGAGATGTTACACTTTTATTATTGCTCTTGACATTTTCTAAAATTATTATTATATACTTTGTGTAAGGCAACGTTCACACTTTCAGTATTTGGTTAATATTTCACACCAGTATTTATAAGCCAAAGTCAGCAGTGGAACAATTAGAGGAAAAGTGTAATACAAACACGTCACCACTTCTGTATTTATCACCCACTCCTGCTTTTGGCTTAAAAATTCTGATGTAAAATACTGACCAAATACTGAACGTGTGAACATGGCCTCAAAGTGATTTTCCCATCAGCACAAATTATTTCCATCTGTCTTTTGTAGAATATCAAAGACTATAGCCTAATAGTTTGTATTACATGTTCAACAGCTGACTACAAAAATAGTCTCCTCCTTTAACAGCAGTCTGGATGTGTAGTCTGGAGCCCCCCATAACAGCAGTCTGGATGTGTAGCCTGGAGCCCCCCTATCACAGCAGTCTGGATGTATACTCTGGAGCCCCCCTATCACAGCAGTCTGGATGTGTAGCCTGGAGCCCCCATAACAGCAGTTTGGATGTGTAGTCTGGAGTCCCTCATAACAGCAGTCTGGATGGGTAGCCTGGAGCCCCTCTATCACAGCAGTCTGGATGTATAGTCTGGAGCCCCCCTAGCACAGCAGTCTGGATGTGTAGTCTGGTGCCCCCATAACAGCAGTCTGGATATGTAGTCTGTAGCCCCCATAACAGCAGTCTGGATATGTAGTCTGGAGCCCCCCATAATAGCAGTCTGGATGTGTAGCCTGGAGCCCCCTATCACAGAAGTCTGGATGTGTAGTCTGGAGCCCCCATAACAGCAGTCTGGATGAGTAGTCTGGAGCCCCCTATCACAGCAGTCTGGATGTATAGTCTGGAGCCCCCCTATCACAGCTGTCTGGATGTAAAGTCTGGAGCCCCCCTATCACAGCAGTCTGGATGTGGAGTCTGGAGCCCCCATAACAGCCATCTGGATATGTAGTCTGGAGCCCCCCAAAACAGCAGTATGGATGTCTTGTCTGGAGCCCCCATAACAGCAGTCTGGATGTGTAGTCTGGAGTCCCTCTATCACAGCAGTCAGGATGTATAGTCTGGAGCCCCCCTATCACAGCAGTCTGGATGTGGAGTCTGGAGCCCCCATAACAGCCATCTGGATATGTAGTCTGGAGCCCCCAAAAACAGCAGTATGGATGTGTAGTCTGGAGCCACCATAACAGCAGTCTGGATGCATTATCTGGAGCTCCCCTATCACAGCAGTCTGGATGTGTAGTCTGGAGCACCCTATAACAGCAGTCTGGAAGTGTAGTCTGAAGCCCCTATAACTGCAGTCTGGATGTGTAGTCTGGAACCCCTATAACAGCAGTCTGGATGTGTAGTCTGGAGCCCCCTATAACAGCAGTCTGGATGTGTAGTCTAGACCTCCCCCTATAAAAGCAGTCTAGATATGTAATCGAGAATCCCCTATATCAGCAGTCTGGATGTGTAATCTAGAGCCTAATATAACAGAAGGCTGGATGTGTAGTCTGGAGCTCCCTATAACAGCAGTCTGTATGTGTAGTCTTGACCTCCCCCTACAACAGCAGTCTGGATGTGTAATCTAGAGCCCAATATAACAACAGTCTGGATGTGTAGTCTGGAGCCCCCTATAACAGCAGTGTAGATGTGTAGTCTGGAGCGCTCAATAGCAGCAGTCTGAATGAGTAGTCTGGACCTCCCCCTACAACAGCAGGCTGGATGTGTAGTCTGGACCTCCCCCTACAACAGCAGACTGGATATACACCTGAACTAGTTTGGAGCACCTTCTGCACTTTGTAGAGCCCCTGTAACATCAGCCTATCACTATTGTTTGCATAACCTTCAATAACAGTTTTGGATATGTATACATATATAGTTTAATTACATGCAAGCAAGCTCATTTGTAAAACTATCCATAGAGGGGATTCATGGTTTTCTAGCCACACAATTGGGGTCATTATAACATCACAGCTCATTACACAAAGGCCACAAGAAGGTGGATATGTGGACAATAAACTGACATCACACTGCAGGTCTAGAACATGCTACTCACAAAATCATACAGCCCAAATAGATAGTCTACAAAACTATGCAAGTACGTAGAATCAGCAATCATTGCCTGCACTTCCACTTCCCACGGCACAGAGTATTCATTGTTTAATGCTCTTGTACACATGTGATACATATTTTATTGAATCCTCTCTCACAAAATTAAGAATCAGTCTGCTACGTGTTTTGATTTCTGTTTTATGCTGTTACTGTTTAAGTGCTACAAAACTATTTTAATTGCATGAACGCGACTTTGTCACATCGCAACATCACATCCAGTTCTAGCCCACAGGTAACACATTTATTATAGCCTCCGGGAGAATGCAGGATGTGTTGCCTGGCTGATATTACAGGCAGACAACCTGAAGAAAGCTTGTGGCAAATCATATCATTATTTGCATCCACCGTGCCAACAATGGATACTGCGACCGTCAGCAATAACTGAGCTGGTCACGTGGCTCTTCGCTAGAGATGAGCAAATCTCACCGGAATTCATTTCAGTCAGAATCGGCAGGAAGATTTGATTCGATGGCAATAAAATTTGACCCGAATCGAAACTGCATCGAAAAGACTTTCTAAAGTCTCTCCAGACTCCAAAAGCAAAATAAATTTAAATGGAGGAGCTCAAAAATGAAAAAAAAAATTATACTCACCTGTCCGGAAGTCACAGCTTCCCCACCCGTTCACTTCAGATGGGTCTACGAATTGGTCTTCAGTTCAGTCTTTGGTTCAGATCTTCTAGCCCTAACTAGGACTTACGTGGTAGCTTGGGGAGCGAGGCATGTTATTGGCTTCAAAGATATGAGTAGGGCCCCTTATGACTGCGTGATTCCTAGTCAGCGGCTGAAAATCCGGGCAAGTAGTCCACTGGGGAGTTACGGAACGGGAGAGGGGCAAGCCTAGGACAGGTGACTATAATCTGTTTTTGTTTTGCAACCTACTCTAGAAAATACAGAAAAATGGTGGTTGGCTCATTTTACTGAACTTGTGAAAATCAACTCCCTAAAATTCTGATTGTGGCTAATTTTATAGAAAATTGTTACAAATCGATTTGCTCATCTCTGCTTTGCACCCTTTAGGATGACGACTGGCATGCAATTGCTGTCCAATGGGCCACTTAGTATACAGTGATGGCCATCAAGTATGTGATAACCATCAAATAAGAAATAAAAACCTTTTCTAGGCCTTAGGTGTGTATCTGATCCTTAAAGGGACCCTTTCAGGCCTACCATGTCCTCTAACTCAGCAGCATTCACCTATGTATGATTAAACTCCCTGCCTAACCCGCTCTGTATAATGTAATTCAGTTAAATAAATGCTTTACAAAGCATTTATAATGTCCCGGTTCCTATTCTAATGAGGGCTTTGACTTGTCGAATGCTTTGACCCAGATATCAAAGCATTTTACAAGGCACCATATAGCAGCATACAAACTGCCTACTGGTCAGAAATTTAGTGTATTGGACCATTAGGGCCATAACTGTGTGTGCTATACTATTCCAAGTACAGGAGTATTATTATATGGTTCCAACTAAATTATGTGCTGCTATCATACAACAGTATCAATCAATCTGTTCAGCTCCTCTTGCTCTATAACATATCTCCAGATAAGCAGGCAATTTTATCATTAAATGCTCCCTTTAAAGAGTAATTTAACTTTTGTTTTAATTATTAATCAGTCTTTGGAAAGTTATGAATCTTTGTAATGTACTCCATGATCTTATATTGCTTCCTTTTCTCTTGAACGCCATTCTGAAAGTGCTGTTTTATCTCCCTTATTCATTCATTTAGGGTAGATCCGGTGTGACCTTATCCGCTACCCTGACGTATGCTCAGACACACAGTTTGTAAAGAATATCTGCATAAAGAGAAGGGGGGAAACACTGGAGTACGGATATTTGCTAGATCTTCAGTTCAACCAACTACGCTAAGTGCATGAACAAGGCAAATAAAACAGCACTTTCAGCATGAAGGTTTAGAGAGTAAAAGGAAGCAAGATAATGTAACAAAGATTCAAAACTTTACATAGACTGTTCAATTGTTAAATAAAAAATATGTTTTTTTATTCTTTATGTTTTTCCTCCTATACATAATTTTGCTAATTTTCCTGCAATTTTTTTTTGGGAGAGGGGGTCATCAGAATATTTTTCGCATACGTTTTCTCAATGGGACGGCATTCACTAAAAGTCATTAAAGAGAATATATTTTTACTTTGTGAAAGGCGATATAGAGGGAGGATGCTTCATCATTATTCTTAGTGCAGTTTCTTTTTATTCTTAACGGGGATGAACCATGAACAATAAGTTTTTGTTCTTTCGACAATTGGTGTTTTGTGTTTAGAATTTCGAGTTGCAAAATTGTAAACAGATCACTGAAAAAAAATGAAGGAATGTTTATTAAGAAATATATTAAAATAGTCTGATATAGATGGTCAATAAACCTAGAAGTTGATACTAGTGATGAGCGAGTATACTCGTTGCTCGGGTTTTCCCGAGCATGCTCGGATTTCGTCTGAGTATTTTGGCGTGCTCCGAGATTTAGTTTTCCTCCTCTCAGCTGCATGATTTGCAACTTGTAGACAGGCTGAATACATGTAGGAATTCCCTAACAAATAGGCATTCCACACATGTATTCAAGCTGTCCAGCAGTCGCAAATCATGCAGCTGAGACTACGAAAACTAAATCTCCGAGCACGCCAAAATACTCAGAAGACACCCGAGCATGCTCGGGAAAACTGGAGCAACGAGTATACGCAAGTTGATACCAATTAACTGTGAAATTATATAACATTTAAACAAATAATTCAAATTCTAGTTTCATTAAGCAAAAAAAAAAACCCAATAAGATGTAGAAGGGAAGTATGTGGCACTCCGGGAAACACATAATTTTCTTTTTTTCTCAGCTCATTTGTTAGAGCCAACAAAACATTTTTACCCATAAAATTCATGACGTAAATGTTTTGCAAAATCACAGAAATGTATAAAAAAAAAGGACCATGACGAGTGAAATTTCCATTTGCATTAGAAGCTCAGCAAATTATTTATATCTCTATCCTACTGCTCATGCCCTAGCTAGGTTATCCTACCTAGGCAGAATAACAACAAAATATCTAAGACACATGATATCTAAAAGCTTCAATTATCAGGTGGAGGACAAAAGAATGTGTCTTTGGCTTCCATCTGGATGGAATAGGTCAGTATATTGAAAAGAAAAGTATAAAATAGTGTAGTAGACTATATTAATCTATACAATATCTCCTGTAAACAAAATAGTACACTTTAAACATACACTTTTTCAATGGAAATATAATAATTAATATTATTATCATCATATTGTTATTTAATTGCCAATATATTCCTCAAAATCTACATAGCAGAGGGTATATGTATACTGTGTGCCAAATTATTATGGCCAGTGAGTATTCTGAACAAATCATCATTTTTAGGAAGATTTTCCAACTCCAATGCTGCATAAACCTGAATGCTTATTGGAGGAAGCAGATCAGGTGATGTATATTTGTGTTATGAGGGAGGGTGCCTAGGGATACAATACCCTTTATGAGGGTGGGCAAAATTATTAGGCAGTTGGTTTTCCTCAGGCAAAATGAGACAAAAAATTGATTTATAGAGAAGGATAAGTTGGCACTTCGCATGTAGTGGTGCTTGTGGAGGTCCTCGGAAAAAAGAGCTTTAACTGACTTGGAAAAGTCAAAAATTGTTACAAGTCTGACAAGAGGGAGCAGCACTCTTGAAATAGCTAAGATATTGGGGCAGAACCATCAAAAGTATTGTTGCAAATAGTCAACCAGGTCACAAAAACGTGTTGAGAAAAAAAAATGCTAAAGATTTGAGAAGAATCGAATGTGAAGTGATCAGGAAGACATTACCCACCGGGCCTGTTTTATTCCAGAACTGTAAACTCCCTGGAGGGCCCTGAAGTACAAGGTGTTCATTGCTTGGAGACATGGCCAAGGTAAGGACGAGTGAAACCTGACCATCAATGAACAAGACACAGAAGTGTAATGTGTTCGGTGATCAGAGACACAGCCGAGGTGAGGAGGATGAAAGCTGAAATCACTGAGCAAGACAAAGAAGAGGAAATGTCAAGACTGAGCCAAGAGATATCTGAAGACCATTTTTCAAAGGTTGTATGGACCGATGAGATGAAATTGGCTCTTGACCGACCAGATGGATGGGTCCATGGCTGGATCAGTAATGGGCACAGACCTCTACTTCCACTCATAGGCCAGCAAGGTGTAGGTGGGGTACTGCTATGGGCTGGTAATATTGGAGATGAGGTAGTTAGACCTTTTTGGATTGAAGGTGGGCTCAAAATCAAACCCGAAAACCTACTGCCAGTTTTTATAAGACACTTTCTTCCATCAGTGGTGCAGAGAAAAGACCGCATCTTTCAAGAAAACTGTGATTTTCCTGCAGGTCAAGGCTCCATCTCAGCATCTAGATCTCCACTGCTCGGGTGCCAAAAAATGTCTCATAGATGAAAGAATAATGAAACAGACCCTTACTCGCCTGACCTAAACCGTAATGAGAACTTGTGGGTCCTTCTTAAGGGAGATTTATGGTGAAAGAGAGCAGTCAACTTTCTTTTGGTATGGCCCAAAAAGTTTATCATCAACAGATTAAGAAACTAACAGCTGGACCATTAATTCTCCAAACAAAGATATTCTCCAAAGAAAGACAAAACTTCTCTTTCTTAAATATTGAGGTTTATTATATTTTTGGATTGACCAACAGCACTCTAGTTGTTCAATAATAAAATTAATCATCAAAAATACAAATTTCCTAATAATTGTACACACAGTGTACCAGAAGAGTGAGGATACATTCTATGAGTAAATACAATGAGTGTGTGGAGTTTAGTGGACATTGTTGAAAGAAGGAACCAGGATTTAAAAATTGTTGAAAGAAGGAACCAGGATTTAAAAATAAGCTTAAGGCCCCTTTACACGTCCATGTTTTGTGTCCATATGTGGTCTGTTATTTAAGGACCACAAATATGGACACACGCACACCGTTGTATTCAATGGTGGTGCACACATGTCAGATTTTTTGTCAGCTTTGTATTGGCAGCTGACATCAAGTCCAGGGGTTAGTAACAGGGAGGCATCTATAAGACACCCTCATTACTAACCCCAAAGTAAGTTTGGAAATAAACACACAGCAAAAATAAAATCCTTTATTTGAAATACAACTCAACACCCTGTTTTACACATTTATTTAAAAAGCAACGTTATACTCACTTTTATGTCTAAAATCCATTGAAGCCCATGTCTCCTGTAAAAAAACAAAAATAATAACCAACCATAGCCTTCATTTGTCTGACGTGAAGATAATCCTCCGATGTCATCGTGCCAGCATTCAGCCTGGCATGTAAATGTTGCAGAGCTACACTCGTCAAGGGACAAATGGATTATCTTAACGTCGGACAGGTGAGGGATATGGTTGTTTTTTCTTTTTTTACAGGGGACAAGGGTTTGAATGGATTTCAGAAATAAAGGTGAACATAACGTTTTTTATATTTAAATAAATGTGTAAAAAAGGGTGTTGCTTTTTATTTCAAATAAAGGATTTTACTCTTGCTCTGTTTTTATTTCCAAACTTGCTTTAGGGTTAGTAATGCGGGGTGTCTTATTGACATCTCTCCATTACTAACCCCTGGGTTTGATGTCAGCTGCCAATACAAAGCTGACATCAACTCCAACCCTATTACCTCACTTTCCACAGACATAAGGCAAGTGAGAAAAGCGAGGCTAAGCACCAGATTTGGTGCATCTTATGGATTTGTTATTTCTGGGGAGGCTGAGGGCTAAGGTTGGTAGCCTTGGGGGGAAATATCTCTGGCCCCTTCCCAGGCTATTAATATGAAGCCACAGCAGTCTGTTTAGTCTTTGCTGGTTTAAATTTATAGGCGGCCCCTACATCATATTTTTCTGGGGTCCCCCATAAATTCACCAGCAAAAGCTAAGCAGTCTGTATTAGTAGAATAAGGCTCTAACCTTTCTAAAAGTGAAATATAAAATAACTTTGGACCTTTGAATGAAATCATAATAAATTAACTTAAATCTAGAGAACTGGATAAGGAGTTAATGTAAGCACTAGTAATAGAAATAGGACCTAGCATTCGGCACATATAGTGGCTTGCACAAGTTTTCACTTATTTCGCTACATTACAACCTGTGTTTAAATATTTTTATAATCCAATTTGTGGGCGATGAATCAGCAATAAATAGTAGCGTAGAAAACTGATGAGCAAACACAAGCGCAATAGGGTCTTAACTGGTAAAAACAGTGAGAAACAAATGGAGCGCTAACTCACCTGATTAGGGTGGCAAAATAGCAACATGGACAACAACTTAAATCAGCTGCAGCAGAACACATGTCCAAGGGTTTTGTTTACCATGTTTGTTAAATTTTATAATTATTTAAATTATTTAAATTTTATAACTGACCTGCCATTATGATTCTCCAGGTCTATACAAGTTCACAGACACCAAACATGTATAGGTTATTTTTTATTTAAGTGGTGAAAAAAAAATCCAAAGTTTGCACAAACAAAAAAAATAACACGCCATTTTCCGAGACTTGTAGTGTCTTCAGGTTTCAGGATCTGGGACAGGGTGAGAGCTAATTTTTTGCATGCCAAGCTGATGTTTTTATTGATACCATTTTGGTGTAGATACGATGGTTTGATTGCCTGTTAATGCATTTTATTGCAATGTTGCATCGACCAAAAAGCAGTAATTCTGGCGTTTTGAATTTTTCTCGTTATGCCGTTGACCGATTGGATTAATTCTTTTGATATTGTGATACATCGGGTGTTTCTGACCGTAGCAATACCAAATATGTGTATTTTTTTGTATTGTTTTATTTTGAATGGGGCGAATTGGGGGTGATTTAAACTTTAATTTTCTAAAATATTTTTAAAAACATTTTTTTTTACTTTTAAGTTGCTTCAATAGTCTCCATGGGAGACTAGAACCTGTGATCATCTGATCGACCTGTATTACACATAGCAGAGTTTCAGCCCTGCTATAGGTAGCTAAAATGATCATCTGCTAGGAGCGTCGCAGACAGGGCCGCACTCATAACGTTATGGCAATAACAACCACAAGGGTCTCCTGCAGATCCCGGGATGTTATGCCAACTCATTGGCGACCCACAGTCATGAGACATGGGTGCCAATGGGTGGGGTTTGTGATGCACTTCCTGCCCGATCATGTTAAATTCCGCTGTCAGAAATTGACAGCGGACAGCGGTGTTTAACATGTCAACAGCTGCGGCTGGATCGCGATTCCACCCGTGGCTGTTAGAGGCACTTGTCAGCTGAGGAAATCAGCTCACATGTGCCGCAAAACATGTGGGGACACAACCTTTGATGTATATATACACGTCAAAGGTCGTTAAGGGGTTAAAGGTTCAGCCACGATAACGAATTAGTCTGATGTGGCTTCTCCCCACCTGGCTCCAGGCGATTGACATGTGTTGCTCTATGTAAACACCAGGAATGAGTTGTCAATCACCTGGAGAGGGGAGAAGCCTGTGTTTTTTGGGCACCATCAATCAAGTAACAGATTCCCTTAAGCAGCCTCATTGGTCGAAAGTAACAATTAAAATAACCTAGACTCTTGAATGCAAGCACAAAAGTAAAAACATCTAAATAAAAAAGACAGCAGTTCTTCATGGTTTTAGAATAACTATATAAATGGAGTAATAGTCCCGAGAGTCACAAAAAAACCCCTAATGTCTACCTAGTAAAACAAATCTATTTACAATTTTAGGAAAGCGTTCTTTCGCCCATAAAATTTAACAACGCAGATGTCCTGTGATTTGCATTTGCCAGAAGTGGCCATTAAAACAGGTAATTCTAATCAGGAAAAAAAAACGGGAACATTTCCATATTTACCTTTTGTTATCCGAAGAATGAGCGGCGCGTCGGCGATGCGCTAGTCATCAATTTGCACACTGTAGCATTTAGCGAGTATAAATGAGTTGAACATTCCGTAATAACTCTACCTATTTCCACAAAATACCAGTTAACATAATGTCACAACGCTTTTTAATTCTGCATTTTAAATATTGTTTGCGGGTTTTATTTTTGCCTAAAAAAAAAAGTAAACAAAAAAAAAAGTTAAGTAAAAAATGAAGAGAAAGAATTGAACCACGGTGTAATTAAAATGCTAAACGGCATGTGGATGCTTGATAAATATTTGCTCTAATTCCTGCAATGTGTTTTTTATAGACTGGCTCTGCTGTCGGGTTTAGAGAAACCTCTGAGCCGAATATTAGAAGCGATCGTCGTGTTGTCATTTATAAGGACTAATAGCTTTGGCTTTGTAAGAGCTTCATTATAAATAGGATATTGTAATATATTTCTAGATTAACCTTGCAGTTATTATAAGTAAAACAATAAACCGGAATGTTACTGATTCGCTCGCGGTAAGTGCAATGAGAATACAATACCAACTTGTCGTTGCGGTGTGTAAAATATTAGATTGCTCCAGAAGACACAGTTACAGACTTTTTATCTACAGGAGATTTTTTTTATACCTTTGGTTAACAGCCATGTAAAAAGAGTTGTTCTATCAGGTCTCTTTTGCTTAGGATCCTTTTTATGACGCAGAGTGGAGACTCCACAGGGTCCATGTGTATTACAAGGACGGGTTTCATTTGATTGACCTCCGATATCATATTTCTCTATGACAGCTAATCATAAGAGGATCTGTTTGCAGATGAAAAGTCACCAGTTTCCGCTCTACACTTTTTCCTTGAGCTCCACTGAGTGTTTCATTTTTTGTTTTTTGAAAATCCACCATACTGATCCAGAGGTACTGGGCTTTTTTGATCTTTACAAAAAGGGTGGTGCTTATTGAGCAGAGCAGCCTAAAGACACGCCCCAGAGGATCCTCTGTGAGTCAATCCCCTTGTACAACCATAGACAATATCACTAAATAAAAAAAGCCTAGATTTCTGGAACCATACAGTAGATTTAAAAAAAAAAAACTAAACAGAACTCTCAGAATAGCAGTGGAAATAAGAGTAAAAACAGGCTACTTTTGACCTAGTAGCAGTTCATCATTAAAAGTATATTACGATATTATACCATGATCACCTATCAACTGCCACTGGCATTGTGAACTGTCATGCAGTTCTGGTCATGTACATGAGACCACAGCAACCAATCAATGACATAACTGGTAGAAAATAGGGCAGTTAGGGCTTATTCACACGTCAGTATTTGGTCTGTATTTCGCATCAGTGTTCGTCTGCTATAACAAGGAGTGGAACTTACACAGAAAAACTGTAATTGGATGATTGATACCTGTACTGTGTTTTGGAGACACTCCTTATTTTGGCATAGACATACTGATGTGTGAATAAAGCCTTGGCAGTTGAATGTTGAATACAGTGATTGTTTGCAGCGATGGTGCATGTGCGGTCAGGGAGTCATCACTGCAAGACACTTTATACAAATTGGTGGGACTTCTTGAGAGTTCTCAATTCACCCTGGCCCATTAAATTTTCTTGTGCTCCACATCAGGCTTTGCAAGAGCCCAACATGCTCCCAGGTGACCATTTTCCTACAATCATGGCAAAAAGCATTGGCACCCTTCAAGTTGTTCTAGAAAATGAAGTATTTCTCAACGGTGCCAACAATTTTGTCCAGACCACTTTTTGGGCTGTGTGTGAAATTATATACAATTTGCCTTTTTTCCACTGTTTTCGGGGTTGTTCCAATACACACAAATGAAATAAACAAGTGCATAACAAAACCTGTAGAATTTCAATAATTTTCTGGGAAAAATACATCATTTTCTGGGACAACTTTCAAGGGTGCCAACACTTTCAGTCATGACAGTAGCTCTATATAAGCCAACCAAGACATACACCTGTATTAAGTGTTTTAGTTTGTTGGTGCACGACGACCTGTTCTCGGTCTTCCATGCCTTCTGTTACTTGTCTGTGGCTTCCTAGATGTCTCTGGAATGCCTGCAGCTTCCAGTACCTCTGTGAACTGTAAGCGGTTTCCAGTACCTCTGAAGCCTGTCTGCGGTCTCCTGAACATCTCCGGTCTGCCTCCAGCTTCCAGTACCTCTGCAACCTGTTTCACTCATGCTTCATCTGACTGCTGCATCAACACCCATTGTCCTTGTGCTCATCTGGACCTTGAGGATTCATCTCACCTAGTGAGTCTGACATTTACATACTCTTCTCCCATGGAGCATTTACCAGCAAGCCTTCATACTCAACTGATCTCATGAAAACTAGTACATCCCCCTGGAACTTTTGACTGATACATATTTAATGACCCTGTGCTGTGTTTTTTCAGTGCCGTCATAATTGCTTTGAAAAATCCCTTTAAAGCAGATATGTCAGATCTCCCATTTGAGGGCAGCGTAGGCTAAAGGGGATAACGTGGAGCTTAGGGATATATTGTTTTATATTATTTCATTAAGTATTTTTATATAGAATTTTGTTTGCCGCTACAGTCAGAACTCACTGAGAAAGTCAGTGAGTAATGCCAACCCCACAATTCCTAGACTAATTTCCAATATGAATTTTTATATATGAGAAACTGTTAATTATTGTGTGTCAGCAGAGGAAAGAAGACTCATAGGGTGTTCTCTATGACTTTGCAGGAGAAGAAAGCTTTCTTTATTTGGGGGTGGGTGAAGCAGGATTAGCAGTTTTTCTCCATGTGTGGGTGAAGCAAACAGGACTCACAGGCTTTCTCCACGAGTTGACAGGGAAAGAAGAACTCACAGACTTTCTTACTGAAGTGGCAGGAAAAAAAGGATTTAAAACTTTCTCTGCGAGTTAGCAGGGGAATAAGGATCTGCAGGCTTCTTTAATGTGTAGGCAGGACAAGCTGGACTCACAGGCTTTCTATATTATTCCTGGCAGCATTTAATGTCATTTTTTTTATAATTTGGTCCACCGTGGAAAGTTATGGAACTTTGCAAATCACTTTATTAAGGAACTTGTAAGCAAGTAAGTGGCTTCCAAACCCTTTATTTTCCCCAGTCTATTTACCTACTTTAAGCTGCACTGATATCAGAACATCCTCACTTGGAGTACAGATGATGGCAGTGATGGGTCAGCACTTGTTTCTTCCTTTCAATATTGTGCATATCAGAACAATCAGCTACATTAATATCAAAATGTTCTCATTTGGAGTACTGATGTTGACAGTGAAGGGTCAGCACCTGTATCTCACTAACTCTGGAAATAAGCTGCTGGAAGAGATTGTTCTGATATGCACAATGCACAGGGAAGGAGACAGGTGCTGACCTATCCCTGCCATCATCTGTACTCCAAACGAGTATGTTCTGATATCAGTGCACCAAAAGGCACGAAGGTAGACTAGGGGAGAAGCTGAGGTTTGGAAGCAGCTTAAATGTAATTTGGTGTACGTGGAGGAAGAGGAGGGAGTCAACATTTTTTTTTAAACAAATTACTTAAAATAACAGAAAAAAAATAAACCAAAAATTAATAACAATAAAAAAAAATAGTACCATGAGGCAGTGGTTCAAGAGGAGGAGGGGGTGGAGGTGGACTTGGTGGTGTACGTGAAAGATGGGGAAAGGACCAAACTGTTTTACATTTTTGGGGGGTTTGTTTAAATTTTGGAATACAGCAAAATTAATCAAATGCAAAATACAGTATGACCCTGGCTGGGTGTGGCTGGTATAATTGTCTAGTCAGCCAAAGGTACAGTCATGTCCTTTGTGATTCACCCCTTGCTCATTTTTAGGAATGTTATCTTCCCCACTTTGTCTGTGGACGAACGGATGCGCCTGTCTGTGATGGTACCACCTGCAGTGCTAAAGAAATGCATTGACATCACACGAGGCAAGACAGACCAACACCTCCAAGGCATACAGGGCAAGCTCTGGCCAAGTGTCCAATCGTGACACCCAATAGTTAAATGGGGCAAATCCATCAGTTTGTATATAGGTATGTGTGGACATGTACTCTTCCGCCATGTTCTGTAAACGCTGTATCCTGCTGATACGAGCAGTATCACTTTGTGGTTTTGTATGTTGTGGCGTGCTCACAAAATTTTTCCACATTGTGGCCATGCTAACCCTGCCTTTCGAGTTGGTGGCAGTGCCAGAGCTGTGTGAGCGACTTCCTCCTCCGCCTTGCTGTTCCATTGATCCGCCGCTGTCAGGTGGGAAAGCCATCAGTAGTTTCTGTACAAGCTTCTGCTTGTATTGCCACATTTTTAGATCCCACTCCACTGATGGAAGCAATGATGGGACGTTGTCCTTGTAACGAGGATCCAGCAGGGTGATCACCAAGTAATCTGCACCGATAAAAATCGAAAATACAGGCAACTCAGCTGTCGTTGCGCAGGCACTAAAGCATGTATTGGCTTATGTGTTTTAGGTGGCACAGTGGCAACAACAGGCTGTCTTTTGAGGGAGGTGTATAGTGTGTGTCCTCATTATTCCCCTATCCTCGCTACAGTGGGCTACACTGAGAGCCATCCTGCTGTGAACATGGCTGTTGTTACTCCTCCTCGTCCTCATCATTCTCCAATGCTGTCCCCTGGTTGTACGCTTGTGTTGATGACAGGCCTGATAACGCATTGCCTGTAGTGTTTTTTTCCAGCAGACAGACAATTGGTATTGTAACGCTGATGATGGCATCATCAATGTTTGCCATATTGCTGGAATATTTAAAGCAGTGCGACACGGCACACACATCCCATGTGGAGGCCCAGTCATTAGTGGGAGTGTGGTTGTTCTGCAGAGCGATTCACCCGTGCGCGCTACCACTGAAAGTCTACAATTGCCTGAAGGTGCTCTCACAGTCTCTCTAGCACATGCAGGGTAGAGTTCCACCTTGTTTGTACATTGCATATGAGGCAGTAAGCAGGAAGAGAGAAGTGACGCTGCAACAAAGACAAGTGAGCAGCAGAAGGGTGAGAACACCAAAATTGTGCACACAGTTCCAGCACTTTCACCAGCAGATCGGACATATCTGGGTAATTTTTTAGTAAACTCTGCAAGAATAAATTAAAGGCATCCACCAGACAAGGGATGTGCGTCAACCCATCTAGGCCCAGAGGTGCTACCAGATTTCGCCCGTTATCGCACATCACCAGGTCTGTCTTGATGTGCAGTGGGAACAACCACTCATCTGTCTGTCTTTGATCACAGTCCACAGATCTTGTGCGGTGTGGGGTCTGTCACCCAAAAAGATCAGTTTCAGAATCGCCTGCTGTAATTTCCCCTTGACTGAGTTAAAGTTGGTGGTACAGGTGTTACTGAGAGTGGATAATGAGGTGGTGGAGGAAGCGGCAACCTGGCCAAAGGAAGGTCCAGCAATCATCAGTGGTGGTAGGACATCCACTAGAATGCTTTCTGCCTCTGGCCTAGTCACCACTACATTTATCCAGTGGGTAGTTAGGGAGATGTGACATCCCTGGCCATGCTTACTGGTCCACGTATCAGTCGTTATGTGGACTTTGCCACTGATGGCGATGCACACCTGATTTTGTCCACCACATGTGTGTGCAAGGCAGAGATGGCCCACCTGGAGAAATAGTAGCGGCTGAGGACAACATACTGTTGGACAGACACCACCACCAAATTTTTGAAACTGTTCGTCTCCACCAGCCGGAATGGAAGCATTTCAAAGGAGAGTAATTTTGAAATGCTGTAATTGAAGAGAAAGGCTCGTGGGTGGTTAGGGGCAAATTTAGTCTTTCCCTCCAGGGTTTGGTGGATGGAAAACTGAACAGGTCAATAGGATGGTGTGAAGATGCTCGGTGATACTAGTGATCATGGTAGTGTTACATCCTCTCTTTGCGGGACGCAGGTGGCCCTGTTGATCGTAAGCGGGGGAAGAGGCCAAGACTGCAGCAGGAGAGGGAGCAGGACAAGGCTCTGATCTGTTGTGCTGTTGAATATGTTTGCTCCACTGCAGCTTGTGCTTAGATTTAAGATGCCGGATCATGTAGCTGATGCTCAGGTTCAGCAGATTTATGTCACGCTTCAGGCTCTGACGGCACAGCAGGCAAACCACACGTGTCTTGTCAGTACATTGTCTGAAGAAATACCACCCCAGGGAGCTCCTTTGAGCTGGCTTGGGTGTGCTCATTTTCTTGGCACGGTGTGCAGTAGCAGCCAACATCCTGGCTACGGGTTGACGGCTCTGATTTTCCACCCTGCTCCATCTTGGTCTGTGATGTTGGGGCAGCGAGACGACCTCCTCTTCCTCTGAACTGACCACATCCCTATGATGGCCTTCGCTCCACGTGGGGTTTAGGACCTCATCATCCCCGGCCTTATCTTCAAACCACTCTGCACCCCTGTCCTCCTTGCCGGTTGCCACACTGCAAAAAGACGCACAAATTGGTACCTGTGAAGGAAATATATAATTGTAAGGGAAACTATAATGTCAGTAGAATAACTAGTAAAGCTGTAACCACATGACTGTCTCTAAGACAAAGGACATAACATCTGCCCACTCTTATTGCAGGAACTCAGAAGCACTGTGGGGGTCTCCAGGGAGAATACTGATAGATGTCAAACATGAGAGCTTCAAAAGGAGCTAGAAAATGGTTTGTTCCTGGGCGGAATATTTCCTATTGACTGTATAGAGAGAAGGAAGGAGTCACAGGATATTTGAAATGCCATCATTCATTCACAAACATAGGCCAATCTAGTTCATCCTGGAAATATGAGCCTATGATCAGGACTATAAAAAGCTGGGTTGCACAATAGAAGTTTTCACATGTGAGGGCTATATATGCTGATATGATCCATAATTCATTTCTACTTTCCTTAAGAAGGCTTGTTTTTTTTTCAGCTTGTGATCCTCCCATCATGTATTTACATTCATCATGATTATTTTTCATCTGAGCCTCGTAATGAACCGAATAGATGGAAAAACGCGTCGAGGCAGTTTCTACAAACTCTGATAAGTGTTTACATTTATCTACATATTTTCATATGTCTACAAATATCTATGTATTAGATTAGGCTGCCACTCATCTCCACTTGTTTGGTTAACTCTATCGGGGCATAATAGGGAGAGTGAGAGAGAGCCGCTGAGAAGCGGAGTGCCAATCCGTGCCTAGCAGGGGGTCAACCTTCGCGATGGGCAGTATCACCTCAGGCGAAAAAACAGGGATTATCAAGCTTATGAATGGTATAACCAGAAGTTTATAATTATTATCAGTGAGAAAATTTATGTTCGACATTATGATGGTCGACATGGATTTTTGTCCATTTCACACCACATCGAATATGGTGTTTTTTTTAAATAAGATATGTAATAAAGTTGAATGCTTTTAGAGGGTAAATATGTTCACAACACTCCTTCCCTTAAAGAAACAGAAGATAACTGTAGACCGAAACGTTTAGATATTTCTGTTATTTCTCCCTTTTTATTTTATAACTGTTTTGCATATTTGTGTGTCGTTTTATTTTTTTCTTTTTATATCTTTCATTGTAAGCACTGAATATTTTTATGTTAAAGCTTAAAATCTTTAATGCTAAAGAATCCATAGCCTTTCAAAAAGTGTGTGACCTTTTGATTGTCTGACAGTAACATATTTTGGGGACTCATCACCTTGTAAGTTTGATGAGTAGTGGCAAGTTAAAAAATGGGGTGTACGGAGGTTGTAGGGGTGTGATTTATGCTCACTTTATAGCCTAGAATAGAGGTTACATGTTGGATTGAGTGAGAATAAATTAACCTTTGCAGGTGCACCCCATGTTACATGATGAGAAGTGGGTATGTCACAGTACCTGTGCATCCTCATCGTCTAAGATGTCCTGCAGTGGTCCACTGACCGTGTGCACTGGCCCTCCCACGTACTCATAACAAGTTGTTGGGGATCAGTGCACTCAGCCTCTTCCACTTGTGGGGCAGGGCAAGGTGGCTGGGCCACGGAACCACAGCCAGTGGTGTCCTCAAACAGAAGAAACAGTAACACAGACTTCCTAGAGAAGCCCTTGTTCGGACCTCGAACTTTACTGTTCAGGTTCGCCCGTCACTAAAAACAAATCCCCTAATCAAGTGATTTGCAAATTTTCATAACTTTCCATGTTGGTCAAAATTATATATCCAGGAGATCATCGTCTCCCCCTGTATCATACAGAGAACTTAGATAAAAAACTGGATTAAAAACACGTGACATGCACACATATGAACAAGTCGGTAAGTCACTGTTAACACCACCCACTGACTCAAACACAAACAGAGAGCACAGAATGACAATTGTGTAGAAGTATCCTGCAGTAAAACATGTAACAGTAGTCAGCAAGTGCTGGTAAAGAGATGATAACAAATACAGGGTATTTAGTCGATACTTTTTTTGCAAAAAAATATATACCAAGCAGCTCCACTGCGTCAAGGTAACCCCTATTGAAGCAGTCCCTATCTAATGTATTTAAAACCTGAACATGTGAACAGTGTCTAAATGAATAGGATGTTCATTTAGACACTGTTCACATGTTCAGGTTTTAAATACATTAGATAGGGACTGCTTCAATAGGGGTTACCTTGACGCGGTGGAGCAGCTTGGTATATATTTTTTTGCAAAAAAAGTATCGACTAAATACCCTGTATTTGTTATCATCTCTTTACCAGCACTTGCTGACTACTGTTACATGTTTTACTGCAGGATACTTCTGCACAATTTTCATTCTGTGCTCTCTGTTTGTGTTAGAGAACTTAGATAGTATTTCTGAAAAAGCTAATTTAATAATAATAATAATAATAATTTTATTTCATATTCCGCAGCACTTTACATTATAGAGGGGATTGTACAGACAATAGACATTACAGCATAACAATAATCACATAGATCATAACAGATACCAAGAGGAATCTAATTTAAGTAATAGTTACGACAATTTTTATCAGCATGATGGAAGAGTCAGAGGGCCATATAATTCGGATGAGGATCACAACAGATTGTTCGGACTGGCCGGCGGCTTTCCTGACCCGAGTGTGCCAGCTGCATAGAAATATATGATCTCACGCTTGGGTCAGGAATGCCGATGGCCAGTCCAATCATCACATTGCACTCGTCCTCTGAGTTATACGGCCGTCTGACTCTTCCATAAACCTCAATATCGTGGACATTCTAACAATCTCAGAAGCTGTAAAAGCATAATGGGAAGTGCAGTTTTTTGACCGCTGGAGAGCTACAGGATGGACTCCAATGTTTTAAACTTTGTTAAAAAATGGATGCAAAAGTAATGAAATGACTAAGGCTCTGCTATGCCATCGTCATCTTCTGGTAACACTCGGGAGAGTGTACTCAGCTTGGTTTTGGTGACTTTGCGCTGTGCGTCCGTCCGTTTGGAGTAATGGGAGCTGAAACCCTGATTGCACGGATAAATAATTATCCAGGGACATCTGCAGAACAGCGCCACCATGTGGCCAAATAAATTGACGTAGCTACGACTGACACAGCGAAAAGATACAACACAGTTGCTAAAAGGCATTTGTGCTTTTTTTCTTTACGAGACCGACTGGTGAATAGGATGGAGCAAAATAGAAAAAAAAAGAAAATTGATAAAGAAGGATAGAAGTCAAAAGAATTAACCTGTAAAACGCTGGGAGAACACCCCGAGTCCGGAATTTCCTGCTTACGTTTCTATGGTAGTAGTGATTTTGAAGGCTGAATAGCATCCTTATGATCAAACAATAACATAATGGCTTTTGTCTTGTGTCAGATTGCGTTAGCCGACATGAGAAGGGAAAATAAGCAGAGACTTGTGTTAGTGCCTCGGTTTTAAAAGGCCCTTCCATCTGGTAGGAAGCAGAAACCATCAGCATTGTAATTAAAATGCAATTACTGTCCCCCACCGCATTCCCAAGACAGCCATTCCATCTGTGTGATATTCGGTGGAAAAAGCACCATTTTTTGCACTTTTCTGGCCCCATTAAGTTTGCTCCCTTTCTATTAATTAATCTAACGGCACAGAGGGGTTCTCATTCCGCAAAACCTCCGTGTCACAAACTGTGCAAACACAAAAGATAAATTTGCATGTGTTTCTATAAAACTCTGCCCCGTCCCCATGACAGGGAGCCTTAATTACATCTGACTGAATCTGTAATTAAAATATATCACCGGCGCTGATTTACCTGCGCGTGTGGGTGTTAGTGTGCACGCTTCTGTGACCGTCACAAATAAATCTCCCCGAGATGCTCGGATACAAAGATTAGGACGCGGCACAAAAGGATGCGGAGTGCGGGAGGAAAATGGGGGGGGGGGGACAGAGAACGGTATGAAAACAAAGACAGGTGCGACTTCAAGGGACTGAGCGCAACTCTTCGCCAACAATTAGAGAGGCTCCGGATTACAGTCTTCTCCCCGATGTGCTATGTTTGCACCAATGGAGGAGCTGACTTTGTAGTTCATTTGTGAAGGTCGTGAAACCGCTCCATGCAATAGACAATATATGGAGAAGTGGACAAAAATATTCCAACACAGAACATATTATTATTGCCAGATCGGCGTATGTCGCTGCTACATCACACCATAAAGTGAATGCTTTCATGGCTGAAGATACCTGGTAATCTCAGCCTAAGGCCGGGATCACACACAGCGTACTACGGCCGAGTCTCGCAGGTTAAAACCAAGCTCTGGCGCCGGCACTCCGGAGCGGAGCGTGCATCCGCACAGCAATACGTGGAGCTGCACGCTCCGCTCCGGATTCCTGGTGCCAGAGCTTGGTTTTAACCTGCGAGACTCGGCCGTATCTCACTGTGTGTGATCCTGGCCTAAGGCCTCAATCGTACATCAGTTTTTCTCGCAAGTGTTATCCGTGTTTTTCATGGATAGCACTCATACCTATGATAGTCTGATTTTTCCCTTGGACCAAGTGGCCTGTGCAAAATCACGACAACATAGAATGTTAACGTCAGAAGGGACCTCCAGGATCATAGTGTCCAACCCCCTGCTCAGTGCAGGATTCACTAAACCATCTCAGACAGATGTCTGTCCAGCCTCTGTTTGAAGACTTCCATTGAAGGAGAACTCACCACCTTTCGTGGCAGCCTGTCCCACTCATTGATCACCTTCACTGTCAAAAAGATTTTTATAATATCTAATTTGTATCTTCAATCTTTTGTTTCATTCCATTGCTTCTCGTGTTTCCATGTACAGAAGAGAATAATGATGATCCCTCTACACTGTGATAGCCCTTCAGATATTTGTAGACAGCTATTAAGGCTCTTTTTAGTTTTCTTTTTTTGCAAGCTAAACATTCACAGATCCTTTATCCGTTCCTCGTAGGACTTACTTTACACTCTGCTCACCATCCTGGCGGCTCTTCTCTGAACTTGCTCCAGTTTTTCAATGTCTTTTTAAAATGTAGAATTTTGATCCACGTGTTGGATCAGAATCGGTAACACAAGTCTAATGGTTCAGTGAAAAAATGAGACAGCGCTCGGATGTCATCCAAGTGCAGTCTGAGTGTTACAGACTCTTAGGGCTCATTCACAAGTCAGTTTTTCTCGTATGAGGGCTTTTCCCTTTTTTATGGATAAACGGATTACACTATGACATACGTCCAATTTTTTTCCTCGGACCGAAATGGACGATAAAAAATCATGATGACATGCCCGATACTGATCTGAGTTTTGGATCAAAGCCAGCAATGGGTTCGTGAAAAGATCAGACAGCACTCGGACTGCATTTTTCAGTTACTGATAAGAGAAAGTGGAGAAAATTTTTTTTTTCTCATCAACTGATGACACTGAACAAACTTTGATAAAAATCTAATGACACTGATAGAAGTAGCTGATGAAACTCGGTCCGTTTTTCTCAAATGTAAAATAACCTGATGTCTGAATGAGCCCTTAGAATACAAAAGGTGGAAAAACTTTTTTTTTAGTGCAAGAAAAACTGATGACATCGAATCCAAACTCGGATGAAAATCACTGATTAAAGTTGCACCCATGTTTGGCAACTTTCGGACCTCCCATACAAAGCAAATGACGAGGGCCTCATAGACGAGGACGAACCTCGCACTGGATCTGATTGAGCATTGCTATAGGACACAGAAGTTGATGAAATTGATGGGATCCCCTTCATTGACATACAGAACTGTGGGCTCATTAATGAGCGCCCCATGATCAAAAATAGCCTATTACTTTACACTTATTTGGGAGAGTCTTGCACATTAAAGCTTTGTGAATATGGAGTCTTTTTTCTGAATTCTGGGAGCAGAAGCCATCTACTGTATGTGCCCTCAGAGTTTTTCAATGAGTTTTTAGAGCAGAAACCAAGAAGAAACTCGTCAAATTTGCCTGAAAAATGTAAAACTCTTCGAAAACTCTCAGGTTCTGCTCAGTTTCCTCTAAAAACAAAAAAACTCAGCAAAATTTCTGCATGTGCACATAGCCACTTGATCAGAAACTCAAGTTTTTGAAGAGTTTTGACACTTTGAGGAGCATATGAAGAGTTGCCACTCATTGGCACAGACAAAAAATTTTTTGGAGTAGAAACTTCTGCTCAAAAACTCAAAATTCATCGAAAACTTTGAGTCCCTGCTCCAAAACCTCCTAAACAATACACTGAGTATCTAATGCAGTTTTTTTGTCACAGGCAGAAGTAGATGATTTTAATATGTAACTATAACTTTTTTTTTATCCCTATAGCTCCAGAGGTTCTGATCCTGAGACTACCCAATGATGGGGAGCCTGATTCCAGGGATATGTCACTTGCTGGGCTGTGTGCTGTATTTTCAATACAATCAGTGTTTTATCAGCAGGAGATTATTTGTGTAACCCCACCCCCACCACTGATTGGCAGTTTGCTGACAATGTACAGTGAACGCAAGAAGCAGCCAATCAGGGTTGTGGGTGGAGATATTTACAGCAGAGAAAACAGGGATGCTATCAAAACTACACCAAGGAGCCAAGTAAGTGACACATTGCTGGAATCAGGCTTTCTGCCCCTACATCATGATGCTCTCAGATTACATACCAAAACCTGCCTAGCAGATTCCCTTTAACAAGAATAAATCATGTGGGCACTTAGTCTTGCATAAAGCTATGTGGTACAGTAAAGGGTGTTTTATTGGATGGGAGATACATTTCTCCAAGCAGATTAATGTTTGGCCGGGTTTTTCCCTAAAGACAGGACCTGCGATGATGTCATGGTCACGTGATCAGCCCATGTGATGTCTACCTGACCGGTGGGAGTGGTTATGGGCTATGTAATGGAGGTTGGTATTTGGCACGTGGTGAGTGTGTGTGAAAGATACAGGAACTTGGCTGGAGTTATCCTGAATCTGTTTACTGGACTGCACGTGCTGCAGAGCTATAGCAGCAAGAATCCAAACAACCCTGGGAATGGCACCTGGCAGATGCCGCAGGACCTGGTAGTCGCTTAGTTAAGCCCGTCCCGTGCAAGGAGTGAGTCTGGGACCAGTGGTTCTCCAAGCTGGAGTACATTTATGTTTTTCCCTTATTTTCTGTTAACCTGCTGTTTGCAATGTGACATTAAACCACTGAAATTGGACTTTAAGGCTGTGTGTTGCCTCGTTACTGCAGCCCTGCCATTACCTACCAGAGCAAATCCCTACAATTGGTGGACTGAATGCAGGCAAACGCAGTGAGGCCAGGCTGTTTTTGCTTATTTTTTATCTGTACCCCAGCCTATGTCCTGGGTGAAACAAGTGGCACAGACCCAGGAGGGGAACTTTCCAGAAATGGAGGCCACGGTCAAAACGCTCATAGAGGCCATGCGACAGCAGCAGCAGGCTACACAGCAGCAGCAGGAGGCCATGCGACAGCAGGCTATGCAGCAGCAGCAGGAAACCAATCAGCTGTTGATACAGCATATCACGACAGCACAGACAAAAGGAACCGGAGAATCCATGATGTCCGAAAAGCGGTTCGTACAACGGTTCCCAAAATGGAGAAATCGGACGATGTGGAGGCGTAAGGTGTTACAGCCTGAGGTGTTGTCCCCCACGGCCATGCTGGACCGCATAGTGACTGATAAGTTTTGGAGGGCTTTGCCCCACTCCCTCCAGACATGGGTCAGATAGGCATCCCCTACTAATGCCATGCAAATGATAGACCTCATAGAAAGGTATGGGGCTACCAAAGAGCTACAGGGAGGGACTCCCCGGAAGGTACCAGGAAGGTTCCCTAAGTCTCCACCCCTGATTCGGTGAGCAGAGCCCAGGAAGGCCGCTCAGGACTTATCTGGGGAAGTAAGGAGCCCCAAAATCTGCTGGCAGTGCCAGGAACCAGGGCATATGAGAGCTGATTGCCCCCTCCTGGCTGAGCCCATGGACACCAACTTTGGGTACCACCAGTCTCACTATGCCGAACCGATGTGTGCAATGGGCACCCCGAAAGGTCCCAATATGGAACATTTGTGTCAGGTTGAAGTGGAGGGCACCCTGGTTGTGGCCCTATTGGACTCAGGGAGTCCTGTAACCCTGGTACAAGCCAGCTGGATACAAACCAGCGAGTATACGGGTCGGAAACTTGGGGTGTTGTGTATCCATGGGGACTTAAAAGACTATCCCACCGCACATGTGGTGATCAGCACGCCAGCGGGGAAGCGGTCCCACGAGGTGGGGGTTGTGACTAATTTGTATTATGAGGTGATAATTGGAAGAGACTTTCGTTTATTTTCTATGCTGTGGCCATCTGTTGTCTCACCCATGGAGCAACTGCCGGCACCAGAGGCAACCAGGCTACATTCTCCAGAAGTAGGGCATGAACCTGGTGGCCCAGAGGAAGAAGTGCTGGCGGTAGGAGTAACCTTCCCTTCAGTGGACGAGGGGAAGAGTTCTCCCATAGAAGTATTGGCTGGAGAAGTGGAAGACTTGCCGCCGGGACTTGAATGTGTCAGGTGACAATTTTGGTACGGAGCAACTCAGAGACCCTACTTTGGCCCGGGCCAGAGAAAATGTACTGTTTGTCAATGGGGAACCCCAACAACCTGGGGTAGCTACAGTGCTGCCACACTTTGAGCTACACCAAGATTTGTTGTACCGAGTGGAGAAAATAGTGGGGAACTGGTAGAACAGTTACTAGTGCCTCAGACATATCGTAGGCTAGTAATGGACTTAGCGCATGCGCATGTACTTGGTGGGCATTTGGGCCAAAAGAAAACCCTAGACCGAATTCTGCAGCGGTTCTACTGGCTAGGGATCCATGAAGAAGTTAAACAGTACTGTAGTTCCTGTCCAGGGTGCCTGGTAAACAGTCCCCAGCCTCACTTTCGGAGTCCTTTGGTGCCTTTGCCAATTATAGAGGTACCCTTCGAGAGAGTGGCAATGGATCTGGTGGGGCCTCTCAATAAGTCAGCAAGGGGACACCAACACATCTTGGTGGTTCTAGATTATGCTACCCGATATCCTGAGGCCATTCCTCTGCGCCACACATCAGCTAAGCTTATAGCAAATAAACTCATGGGTATGTTTTCGCGGGTGGGAATTCCTCAAGAGATTTTAACAAACCAGGGAACCCCCTTTATGTCAAAATTAAGAAGGAACTCTGCCATTTACTAAATGTTAAGCAGTTGCGCACATCGGTCTATCATCCCCAAACAGATGGTCAGGTAGAAAGGTTCAATAAGACGCTGAAAAGCATGTTAAAAAAGGCAGTTTCCAAAGATGGGAAGGACTGGGATCTCTTATTGCCATATTTGTTGTTTGCAGTGCGGGAGGTGCCTCAGGCATCTACAGGGTTATCGCCCTTTCAACTATTGTATGGAAGACATCCACAGGGATTACTCGATATAGCCAAAGAGGCCTGGGAGAACCAACCTACTCCCCACAAAAGTGTGATAGAACATGTTGCAAAAATGCAAGAAAGAATGGAGACAGTCCTACCCTTAGTCCGGGAACATATGGAGGCAACACAACAGTCACAGAGTCGGCTCTATAACCGAGGCTCTGGTAAGAACCTTTAGCCCTGGGGATCGGGTGTTGGTACTTGTGCCTACTGTAGACAGCAAATTCCTTGCAAGGTGGCAGGGACCCTGCGATATCATGGAAAAGGTGGGGCCAGTAGACTACAAGGTACACCAGCCAGGATGGAGAAAGTCAGAGCAGGTTTACTATGTTAATTTGCTTAAACCATGGAAAGATAGAGAAAACCTTGGTGGGGATGGTCCGCTGCCTGTGTTTCAGATGGAGAAGGTTCCATTACCTCGGGGCGAGGCAGGAGAAGCCCAACCCGCAGTCAAAATTGCAGATACTTGGTCTCCTAGACAGATTCAGGGGGTCCGGGAGTTCATTAGCCAAAATACAGATGTTTTTTCGGAGCTCCCCGGACGCACCTCCCTAATCCAACATGACATTGTCACGGAGCCACAGGCGAAAGTCCACCTGAAGCCATATCGGGTGCCTGAGGCCCGGCAACAAGCCATCTGGGAAGAGGTGAAAACTACGCTACAGTTAGGGGTCATAGAAGAGTCCCAAAGTGAGTGGGCCAGCCCAATAGTTCTAATACCCAAGCCTGATGGGTCTCTAAGATTCTGTAATGATTTTAGAATGCTTAATGACATTTCAAAGCTGACGCCTACCCCATGCCCCGGGTTGACGAGTTGATAGAGTGATTTGGGCAGGCACGGTATTTTACAACTCTGGACCTCACAAAAGGTTATTGGCAGGTACCCCAACAGAGGCGGCAAAGGAAAAGACGGCTTTTGTAATGCCCGAGGGGCTGTTCCAGTATAAGGTGTTACCCTTTGGGTTGCATGGCGCATTAGCAACATTCCAGCGATTAATGGATATTGTTCTCCGTCCCCATCACCGCTATGCCTCAGCCTATCTAGACGATATTATTGTGTACAGCACCAACTGGGAAAGTCACTTAGCAAAAGTACAGGCAGTGATAGACTCTCTGCGACAAGCAGGGCTAACTGCCAACCCAAAGAAGTGTTCCATAGGGTTGGAGGAAGCTCGGTACTTGGGTTACGTCATTGGGAGAGGAGTTCTCAAACATCAAGTAAACAAAGTGGAGGCAATTCAGAACTGGCCCCGTCTTCTCACAACAAAACAGGTAAAAGCCTTTTTAGGTTTGGTGGGATATTATAGGCGGTTCATTCCCAACTTTACAACCCTGTCTGTGCCTTTAACAGACTGCTTAAAAGGAAGGAAATTTGTCATGGTCCACTGGAATGATCAGTTAGAGGGGGCCTTTACAAAGTTAAAAGAGGTACTGTGTGGTACACCAGTTCTGATCACTCCAAATTTCAAAAGAGAGTTTGTTGTGTAGACTGATGCCTCTGAGATAGGGCTCGGTGCCGTGCTGTCTCAGGAGGTTAACGGAAGCTTACCCCAGCTGAAACCAGGTACAGTATTGTGGAGAGAGAGTGCCTGGCCTTCTAGTGGGCACTGGAGTCATTGCGCTACTATTTGCTGGGGAGAACATTTCGGTTGGTGACAGATCATTCCCCTCTTACGTGGATGAGTCAAGCTAAGGAGAGGAATGCCCGAGTCACCAGGTGGTTCCTGTCACTGCAAAATTTTAAATTTTCAGTAGAACATCAGGCGGGCAGACTACAGGGGATTGCAGATGCCCTGTCCAGAGTTCACTGTATGTCATGTGTCCATCCCTCTAGGGTTGAACATAGGAGGGATGTATGTGGTACAGTAAAGGGTGTTTTACTGGATGGGAGATACATTTCTCCCAGCAGATTAACGTTTGGCCGGGTTTTTCCCTAAAGACAGGACCTGCGATGATGTCATGGTCACGTGATCAGCCCATGTGATGTCTACCTCACCGGCAGGAGGGGTTATGGGCTATGTAATGGAGGTTGGTATTTGGCACGTGGTGAGTGTGTGTGGAAGATACAGGAACTTGGCTGGAGTTAGCCTGAATCTGTTTACTGGACTGCACGTGCTGCAGAGCTATAGCAGCAAGACTCCAAACAACCCTGGGAATGGCACCTGGCAGATGCCACAGGACCTGGCAGCTGCTTAGTTAAGCCCGTCTCGTGCAAGGGGTGAGTCTGGGACCAGTGGTTCTCCAAGCTGGAGTACATTTATGTTTTTCCCTTATTTTCTGTTAACCTGCTGTTTGCAAAGTGACATTAAACCACTGAAATTGGACTTTAAGCCTGTGTGTTGCCTCGTTACTGCAGCCCTAACATTACCTACCAGAGCGAATCCCTACAGCTAAAAGGAAGTATACCTTGTGAATTTATATTCCTTGGGATGTATAATTTTAACCAGACTTTATAAAGTAGTTTTAAATAAAAAAATATCAGAGATGTAGATGAGCAAATTTATTTGAGTGGAATTGAATTTTACGGGATTTTTTCAAAAATCCATATTCTCCAGAATGCAGATTTTTTTTTGCAAATTCAGCAAGATGACTCACCTGACCACATCTCACCGCTAAAATGCTAATTTTCTCACACACTCATTGCTATATGTTTTTGCCCTCAAACACATATAGAAACCTTGGGTCTCTTCACATTAGGTCTGGGACTTCTGATGGATGTCAAAGTGTGCACCAGGGCTGTGGAGTCGGTAAGCCAAACCTTTGGCTACGACTCCTCAATTTCCCTGACTCCAACTCTACAGCACTTGTTACTACTGAGCATGTACATAAAGTGCAGCACAGATTCATCTCAACTAAAACCATAGATCCTTAGGTCCGGAACAGAACAGACATTTATAGGACACTAGCTAAAGAGCCCGGTGCTGCCCGGGCATAGTAACTAACTACGGTTAGTTACTGTATAACAAATTATAATGATTATATCTATACATTATATATATAAAGCCGAGTGTATAGCTCCACCCACTCCGCATAGCCACATTCACTATAATATCCCACATCATCTCGTCAGCTAGAGCTACCGGACTACTATCCCCAATATCCCACATCATCCCGTCAAAGCCACCGGACTACTTCCCCTAATATCCCACATCATCCCATCAGCCAGAGCCACCGGACTACTACCACTAATATCCCACATCATCCCGTCAGAGCTACCAGACTACTACTCCTAATATCCCACATCATCCCGTCAGCCAGAGCCATCTGACTACTGCCACTAATATCCCACATCATCCCTTCAGCCAGAGCCACCAGACTACTATCCCTAATATCCCACATCATGCCATCAGCCTGGGGTCAGAACCAGAGCGCTGAGTGGAATGGTCCTAACTTCCATACCGGGGATCCCTTTAAGAGAGGCCTGGGGCCAGTACCAAAGCGCAGAGTGGATTTGCCCTCACTTCCATACCGGGGATCCCTTTAAGAGGGGCCTTGGGTCAGAACCAGAGCACTGAGTGGATTTGCCCTAACTTCCATACCGGGGATCCCTTTAAGAGAGCCTGGGATCAAAACCATAGCACTGAGTGGATTTGCCCTGACTTGCATACCAATTATCCCTTTAATAGAACCCTGCAGTCAGAATCAGAGCACTGAGGGATTTGCCCTAACTTCCATACAGGAGATCCCTTTTAGAGAGCCTGGGTTCAGTACCAGAGCATTTGAAGGCAATTGCCCTGACTTCCATACCGGGGATCTCTTTAAGAGGGCCTGGGGTCAGAACCAAAGCGCTGGATGGATTTGCCCTGACTTCCATACCGGAGATCCTTTAAGAAATGCCTGAGGTCAGTACCAAAGCACAGAGTGGATTTGCCCTAACTTCCATACCAATTATCCCTTTAAGAGACCCAGGGGGCAGAACCACAGAGCTGAGTGGAACGGTCCGAACTTCCATACCGGAGATCCCTTTAAGAGAGGCCTGGGGTCAAAACTAAAGCCCTGAATGGATTTGCCCTAACTTCCATACCAATGATCCCTTTAAGAGAAGCCTGGGGTCAGTATCAGAGCGATGAGGGATTTGCCCTAACTTCCATACCAGAGATCCCTTTACGAGGGAAGATGTGCCTATTGGGTGGAGGATGTGTGATGGGGATATGGGCACGGGAGGGGGGATTCATTTCTGTCATGTGCTCTCTGCTCCTTTTTGGGGGGCAGACAATGGCTGGGAGCTTATGTTTCCGGGGATGCTAGATTTCTCCCACCCTATTGGTCTCTGCTGAGGTGTTGTCAAGTTGGAAAACTTGCTCATAGCAACCAATCATAGCTCAGCTTCTTTTAACCAGCTCTGGTGAATTGAGAGATACTTAGTGATTGGTTGAAAGGAAAACTGTTGCTCGTAGCAACCAATCACAGCTCAGCTTCTTATGAACTGCTCTGGTGAAATGAAAGATGCTTCGTGATTGGTTGGTGATACACACACACACACACACATTCATTTTTATATACAGTATAGAGATTTCGTAACTTTCCCAAATTCTTATGAAAAAATGTACAGCATATCAGGAATTGTACTACTGTACCCAATTCATTATATATTTTAGGGGTTGGTCCATTTTATCCTGACTCCAACTCTGACTCCACCAAACTGGACACCGACTGTATGACTACGACTCCAAAGCCCTGCGTGGAACGCACCCTTACTGCAGGAGCTCTAAGTCTGCACTTTTTGCCATTACTAGACCTAGACGTTCTTGCGCATGCTTAGCATGAACATTTTTTGGCAGGGTAAGAGGAGGCGCTGAAGACAGTACTGGAGACCGTAAACAGCAGTGATGTATTGTTTTTTTTTCCCCTACAGCTTATGTTTATTATGCTCTCCAGACCCCAATATAATAAAGGACATTCAATTTGTAGATAATAAATCTGCTGCAAATTGGATTTCTCATTAAAATCCGGCATATTTGGTAAATTCAAATCTCGTTAGATTTGCTCATCTGTGTTTGTAGATAGTCCTAGAAAGATAAAATAATTTTTAAAGGAGATGATTGCTTCTTCCACAGTCCATCTAATAAGGGCATGTGGCCGTTCCTTCCGGGGGATAAATCAGTAAGCAGCTTTCTTCTAATCAATGTGGTCAAGTACGACCAATAAGTTCTTTCAGAAGTTCTGTGGAAGATGTTCTGGAATGGTACTAACAGTACTTAGTGGGTCGCTCTCCCAGGGCTGTGGAGTACTCGGTACCGGGCCGGTGTCAGGGGGATGTGTCACAGCAGCGGTGACCCGGTCCGTGGCCCTAGGCGCCCAAATAATGGGGAAATGTAGTTAATGGAATGGAATAGTTAGTGACGCCACCTGTGGTGCTCGGCAAGGGAGATGTTAAGCTGCAGACAGATCCGCTGGGACTGATGGTATGGTGCGGCAAAGATGTAATAGCTCCCCACAGGTGAAGCTATAGCCCCAGGGCAGTGTAGATGTGGTTGGCACAGGGATGTAGCAGTGTCGGAAAGGTAGGAAGCAGACAAGACACAGCGGGGTGCAATTTCTGTACCTTTACATGATAACTGCAGTCCAGGGTCCTGATTACAGATGTTAACAGAGCAGGCTAGCCTGGAAGCAACTCATGGATTCTCTCTCAGCAGACAGGCTGTGCAGTCTTCTTCCTAGCGCTTGTTTGAATGAAGTACTCCAAGTACTAAGTTACTCTGAAGTTCCTCCTGTCAGATGTTCCCAAGAACCTTACTTGCACGGCAGACAGCTGTAGCTTCTCTCTGGGACTTTCCCAAATTCTTATGAAAAGATGTACAGCATATCAGGAATTGTACTACTGTACCCAATTCATTATATATTTTAGGGGTTGGTCCATTTTATCCTGACTCCAACTCTGACTCCTCTATCCAAGCTGCTGTTATGCCTCTAAGTCTTAGATGGGAGTATGGCATTTACAGCCTCCTACTCCTCTGGTATCTGTTGTAGGACCGTTAGTATCCGTACAACCGTGGAGACCAGGCTCCAGTTCTTGTGCTCTCAAGGTGAGGGAGCTCGCCTTCCGCAGCTCAACCTCCCAGCTTCTCTCTACACATCTGCACACTTCACCCTCCGCAGACTAACTGAATACCCCTTCTTCCTGGCCCTCAGAGAGCACTCCTCCCCTTAATCCTGGTTCAGAGTTCCCCCTGCTGGCCTGGAGTGGAACTGTGTTGCATGTATGGATTGACTGCGAGAAAGACCCATCATTGCCTCCAAGCCTGGCATTACCCTCCCCTGTAGGAAGGCAAAGCCACTGTGGCGGCCATACTCCTGGGGGTGCCACATTCCCCCCTAGTGCAAGTCAGCACTCCTGGGCTGAACAAAAGAAAACATGAATAGCATATAAACAATTAGACAATAGCAATTGTACAAGATTTAGAGAAAAAGGAAAAATGTACAAAAACCAAGTGCTTCAAATATGGTCCTATGATGGCAAGTCCAAGCATCAGTGTCCATGGTCCATTCCTGGCAAATGGTGAAAGTTTTTGACCACACACAATTCCTGTGGCACCATAAAACAAATTCCAAAGGAAACTCTTACAGGTTACCTGTACGCACAAAACTTGAAAAACAGTTACATATTTACACATACACAATTTCAACATTTACATTTTGCTATATGCGATATCTAAGGGGCGGTATACCTTGTGTAGTGCGGGTAGACCTGCGTAAGACTGGTGCAGTGGGTAATGTACTGGATACACTACTGGGGGTTCTATGTAACACAGGGATACTAGACTGACTGTGACCTCTTAGACTCACCAAGGGTACAACAGGTTCACCACTGGCAGGGCGAGGGTTCTCTGGCTCCACTGCTGGTGTGGCATCTGCTACCCTATTTTCCTGATTCCCTTGAGTCACATCTTCCTGTGCTACCACTTGGGGAAACAGCAACACTGGCACCACTATAGCATCATTCACTTTAGTCCAATTCGCAGGGAATTCTCCAAGCACTGTGCTGACCTTCTCTTCTTCCACTATGGGCTGGATGTTATCTGGTTCTTATTTCCTTTCCTTCAAATGATCAGGACACAACTTCAAATGATCTCTCGATACCGCTGCAGAGGTCTCTCCTCCATCTTTATTCACAAGGCATACCTTAGTATTATCAAAGTTCGAGGGCAGAATGGTATAAGGTTCAGCTTCCCACTGATCATCCAATTTGTGCAATCTTCTCTTTCTTTTCAAGACTTGCTCTCCTGGCGACAAAGGAACGGCAGGTGCATTTTGATTGTAAAGCTTCTCCTGCTTTTGTCTTGCCTGGGCCAAACTCTTCTCCACACATTCTTGAACTCTTCTGTACTGTTGCTGCCTCTCCGTGTCCCAATCAGCATCTGGGGATGCTACTTCAGGTGTCAGGACTCCCATGTCTAAGTCAATGGGCAGCTTACCAGGTCTGGCTCTCATTAAATAGGCTGGGGTACAATTGGAAGAGTTCACTGGAATATGGTTGTAGAGGTCTACCAGATCGGGCAACTTCTCTGGCCACAGATTCCTCTCCTCCAAGGGCAAAGTCTTCAGGAGATCCATCACTACTTGGTTCATCTTCTCGCACATGCCATTGGTCTGTGGGTGATACGGCATTGTCCGGATCTTCTTACAACCATACAGGTTACAGAATTCGTGGAACACTTCTGCCTCGAAAGCTGGACCTTGATCTGTAAGCACTTTCTTCGGGTACCCATGTGGTCTACAGAAGTGCTGTTGGAATGCTCTGGCTGCTGTCCTGGCCCTCTGATCTTTGACAGGCACAACTACCAGGAATCTTGAGTAGTGGTCCACAATGGTAAGTGCATAGATGTATCCTGACCGGCTTGGAACCAGCTTCACATGGTCCACGGCTACCAACTCAAGGGACTGCTTGGTGATGATTGGCTGTAGAGGAGCTCTCTGGCTGTCCTGATCCTTTCTGCGCAGGTTACATTGTCCACACTCCCAGCACCACCTCTCAATGACTTTCCTCATACCAGCCCGGTAGAACCTCTCTCGGAGCAATACTTCCAACTTCTTCCATCCGAAGTGTCCAGCTCCATTGTGGTATGCTTCCAGGACCATTGATGCCTCTCTCTTTGGGAATATCACCTGCCAAACCAGCTCATGAGTACGGGCATTGATACTCCTCCGACACAGCTTCCCTTCATAAATGAACAGCCGGCCTCTCTCCTTCCACAACTGCTGAGTTTCTTCAGGAGCATCCGACTCTGGACGTGAGTCAGCTCGGGTCAGCAGCTCCTTCACCAGATGGACTGCAGGGTCACTATCTTGCATTTCTGCCCAATCATGATGGGGCAATGGGTTCAGGGTGACCTCCTTCAAGCCAGACCGCCTGTTTCTCACTCCTTGAGCACGCTGGGCCGCAAGTGGCTGGTGGAAGGGAGGTAGCTCTATCTCTTCAAGAGCCTCAGGGTCTTCTCCTGCATCTGGTAGATTAGGCATCCTGGACAGCGCATCGGCATTGGCATTCTTGTGCCCTGCCCGGTACTTGATGGTAAACTCATAGTTCAACAGCCGAGCCATCCATCGCTGTTCCAGTGCACCTAGTTTTGCAGTGTTCAAATGAATGCGTCAACAGATTGTTGTCCGTGAAGATAGTGAACTTGGCAGAGGCTAGTTAATGTCTGAACATTTTGGTGACAGCCCAGACTATGGCAAGGAACTCCAGCTTGAAAGAACTGTAATTATCAGGGTGCCTTTTGGTGGGGCGCAGCTTCCTGCTGGCATAGGAGATCACTCTTTCCTTTCCATTCTGTACCTGCGATAGTACTGCTCCTAGTCCCACATTGCTGGCATCAGTGTACAGCACGAAGGGTTTGTCATAATCTGGGTAGGCCAGAACTTCATCACCGGTGAGAGCCATCTTCAGCCGAGTGAAGGATCTCTCCAACTCTTCAGTCCATTCAAAGGTGGAATTTTTCTGTTTGGTCTTCTTGGACTGCCCCACCACGAGATTTTGCATAGGGGTGGCTATTTCAATAAAGCCCTTGATGAATCTTCGGTATTAGCCTATCAGTCCAAGGAATTGGCGTACTTCATGAAGGTTGCTGGGCTTCGGCCAGTCCCGGATGACTGTGACCTTGTCAGGATCTGGTGTCACACCTTCTGCACTGACCACATGACCGAGGTACTGCACCTTGGGCTTCAGGAGGTGGCACTTGGAGGGCTTCACCTTCAGGCCAAAATTGGACAAAGCTTCAAACACTTCAGCCAGGTGCTCCAGATGATCTTCATAGGTTTTGGAGAAAACAATGACATCATCCAGGTACAACAGGACCGTCTCAAAGTTCATGTGTCCCAGGCAGCACTCCATCAGCCATTGAAATGTTCCTGGAGCAGTGCAGAGCCCTAATGGCATATAAGTGAACTCACAGAAACCCATTGGAGTGGTTTCTCCTTATCTGCCTCTGCCACGGGAACCTGCCAATACACACTGGTGAGATCCAAGGTGGAAAAGTAATTAGCAGTTTTAAGTGCAGCTAATGATTCCTCAATTCTAGGTAATGGGTAGGCATCTTTATGTGTAATGCTGTTAATTTTCCTGTAATCAACACAAATTCTCATGGTACCATCCTTTTTCTTTACAAACACTATTGGAGCTGCCCAGGGGCTACAACTGTCTCTGATGACCCCTGCCTCCTTCATCTCTCTCAACATACTCTTAGCACACTGGTATTGTGTTGGGGGTATAGGTCTGTACCTCTCCTTTATAGGTGGATGGTCTCCCGTGGGGATATGATGTTGAACCCCTTTTGCCTGCCCAAAATCTAGTGGGTGTTTGCTGAATACCCGCTCATACTCTTGTGTCACTCTGTAAACCCCATTTTTCTGGTATGAAGGTGTAGAGTCAGTTCCCACCTGCAGTTGCTGACACCACTCCTCTGGCTGCTTCACAGAGCCATTGTCCTCCACCTGATCGGATGAGACCAAGGGTTCTGCTGCCTGCAAAGAGTTGTTATTAACGGTGAGCAGCTTAGCAACTGTGGCGTACCGAGGTATTGTGGCTTCCTCTTCCCCACAATTCAAAAGACGTACAGGTACTCTCCCTTTTCATACATCAATCACACTTCTGGCTGTCAGGACAGTGGGCCTGCTCTCGGAGTATACTGGTTCTACCAACGCCTGGTAATCTCTACCTCTAAGACCTATAGCTGACCGACACCATATCAACATTTCACATCTGGGAGTATTGCAATGGGAAAAGCATCACTCACGCTGCCAATCTCTCCGCCAGAGAGTTCTACCTGTTGCCTTTGCATCAGGGCTCAGATCTCCTTCTGCAGGACTCGTTGTTCTCCGGAACCAGCAGTCTCAGCCACCTGTTGCAACAAGACAATAACCTCGGACAGACAGTTTTCAATTACATTTGTACCAAGAGTCATCATGGGATTGCATTCACGTCGATCAATATCAACAGCTATTAGACCTTGAGACTTTAGCTCTACCCGCCCCACTTTAACTGTAATTTCTTTACATCCTATCTGCGGTAAAGACTGACCATTACTAGCAACTACTGTCAGTTCATCAGTGGGGCCATGGGTAAGTTCTGAATCAGCCCAATACCTCTTGTACAGAATGTATGGCATAGTGGTCACCTGGGAGCCAGTGTCCAGAAAAGCGTTCATGGGGATGCCGTCAATCACCACAGGAAGGATCGGTCTCCCTCCCACATACTTGGCTCTCCAGTTCCTTGGGGTGGGGATCCTACTCCTCTGCCCCAGGGGTTGCTTGTTTAAAGGACAATATCTTGCAAGATGACCTGCCTTGTAGCAGTGACGACAGATGGGACGTCCGTCCTGGTCATAGCGATCGTTGTTCCTCCCTTGAAGTGGCGGGGTTCTCCTCTTCTGGAGCCACGGGACATCCTCTGGACTGGAAGCAAGCTGGATCTTTTCTTTGGAGGACACCTGCAGGGACTGCATGGTTTTGGTAAGTGCAGCCATCCCTTTGGTGAACTCCTGGACTTGAAGACGCAGCTCCTCAGCTGGATCTTTATCCAGAGTCTGTGCATCAGCCTCCACAGGGATGGAAGGAAAAGATGTTGCTTCCTGATGGTAGGTGATCGCTGGGCGCCTAGAGGGAGCTGGAAGGCTGTCAGTGGACTCCTGCAGTACCCGAATAACCCTGTCCTTAAAATCAGCAAAGCCCAGATCAGGGTTTTGCAGGGTTATGAGACGCAACTGTCCTCTGTGGGTACTGGATAGGAGTCCTTCAATGAACTGCTCCTTTAACAGTTTATCTTCCTCCTTCACACTGTCAGGATCAACGTGCTTAACTGCTCGCAGCACCTCCTGCAGGTTGAGAGCATAGTCCCTGATACTGTCATGCGCCTTCTGTTTACAGCCAAAGAACCTCATCTTGACTTCAGCTGCAGTGCGGGTTTCAAAGGTGCTTCTCAGCTTTGCCAGGATCTTTGCAACAGTCTCTTTATCAGTGTCCTGCCAGGCTTTCACCTCTCTCTGTGCTGCACTCGTTAGCTGTCCAATCAGGATATTCACTTTCTGGCTTTCAGAGGGTATACTTTAAACAAACTGCACAGTCTCTCTTTAAATTCACTCAAGGTATGCGACTCACCCGAGTACTGCGGTAGCCAGGCCGCTCCTGGTATATAGGGCATAGACAGCGGCATTATGGAGACCGCTGTGGCAGGCACTTCTCCTGACGGTGCTGCGGGGTTGGCACCGGCACCTGCCGCTGCATCGCCGTTGGACACGGACATCTCCCCCCCCAGTTAACGTTAGCCAGGGCCAGGGGTTATGGGAGCTTACTGGCGGCCGCTTCACAGGCCCAACGCTCTGGGCTGTAGGCCTCAGCTCCTCCTTCTCTCGCGTGCTGTCCTCTCTTCCCACGCGGCACTTCGCTTCTTCGCGCTCTGTGGCAGGCTCCGCCCACGAAGGCCCGCCTCTTTCTTCCTGCACGCACCAAGCAGCGCGGCAATGGTGGCAATTGGCGCCAATTTCACACAGTCTGTTACACAAACACAGTCTATGGCACACAGGATCCGGGGATACCGGGCTCCATAATCCTGTTCGTGACGCCAAATTGGGTCGCCCTCCCAGGGCTGTGGGGTACTCGGTACCGGGCCGGTGTCAGGGGGATGTGTCACAGCAGCAGTGACCCGGTCCGTGGCCCTGGGCGCCCAAGTAATGGGGAAATGTAGTTAATGGAATGGAATAGTTCGTGATGCCACCAGTGGTGCTCGGCAAGGGAGATGTTAAGCCGACACTGCAGACAGATCCGCTGGGACTGATGGTATGGTGCGGCAAAGATGTAATAGCTCCCCACAGGTGAAGCTATAGCCCCAGGGCAGTGTAGATGTGGTTGGCACGGGGATGTAGCAGTGTCGGAAAGGTAGGAAGCAGACAAGACACAGCGGGGTGCAATTTCTGTACCTTTACTTGATAACTGCAGTCCAGGGTCCTGATTACAGATGGTAACGGAGCAGGCTAGCCTGGAAGCAACTCAGGGATTCTCTCTCAGCAGACGGGCTGTGCAGTCTCCTTCCTAACGCTTGTTTGAATGAAGTACTCCAAGTACTAAGTTACTCTGAAGTTCCTCCTGTCAGATGTTCCCAAGAACCTTACTTGCATGGCAGACAGCTGTAGCCTCTCTCGGGGACTCCTCGCTCTCTGAGTCCTGGCTCTCTATCCAAGCTGCTGTTGTGCCTCAAGTCTTAGATGGGAGTAGGGCATTTACAGCCTCCTACTCTTCTGGTATCTGTCGTAGGACCGTTAGTATCCGTACAACCGTGGAGACCAGGCTCCAGTTCTTGCGCTCTCAAGCTGAGGGAGCTCGCCTTCCGCAGCTCAACCTCCAGCTTTCCTCTACACGTCTGCACACTTCACCCTCCGCAGACTAACTGAATACCCCTTCCTCCTGGCCCTCAGAGACCACTCCTCCCCTTAATCCTGGTTCAGAGTTCCCCCTGCTGGCCTGGAGTGGAACTGTGTTGCATGCATGGATTGACTGCGAGAGAGACCCATCATTGCCTCCAAGCCTGGCATTACCCTCCCCTGGAGGAAGGCAAAGCCACTGTGGCGGCTATACTCCTGGGGGCGCCACATTTAGCAAAGGGGATGGAGCTTAAGAATCTTTATATCCTACTGCAGAGAGAGCAGAAGGGGGGAGGCTCCTGCTGTAGCCAGTTATCTTACAGCCAAACACAACGCAATATGCAAGAGAAGACTGGGACCTGGCCGAGCTTCTGGAACATAAAGAGAAGATTTCTTTATATATTTTTCAGTTTTAATAGGACTGGAGAGGAGGAATGTAAGGGAAAAAAAGCTTCTTTTGTGCGTAGTATTCCTTGAACAAATTCCAAAGTTCACCAATTATGAGTTCCTGTAAAGAAATCTGCATACATTTACCCCAACTGGTGGATATCACATATGCTAGTCTTGATAAAAAAAAATTTAAATGGCTCAATAAACTCAAAACATCTATTCTTTAATTTTTATAAAATATCATCTGATACTGCGAAAATTCAATGTTAATGAAGGTTTCAAAGTTGAAAGGTGCTACCATGATTTCCTGAATTGAAACATATGCTACTAGGTGAGACTTCACACATTTAACTTTTCCACTTTGCCAGCTGAAAGCAGTTAGTGAAACCCAATGCAATTTTAATCACTGGCTTTTTATCATCACTTATCTTTTGGCGGTGTCTCGGAGCTATCTCGTTGAATTTGTCAGTAAATAATTGCATTTATCTTAACAAGGTTATATTGAAGAACTATCCATAGCAGGAGAAACAACTGCTGCATCAGCATGAGTGGCGCAGGATGAAGGGCATTAATTACCAAGGAAATTAAAAGGACTTGCGGCAACATTTCAGCTCCTCTCACATCATGGACACGAGGCTGGAAAGCCAAATTGGCTTTGTTCGAAAGTTTCACTTTGGAAACTTATCGTATCTTTTATAATTAATCAACAGCCAACACACAACTAAAAGTCACAGTCCTTCAGGGTCACCTTCACCTTTTTTTTGTTGACAGGTAAGACAAAGATGATCTGTGGCTAGTACAACCCCGTACATATATAACATGCCAGGTGCCTTGTCCTACTTTAATGAATTTGACTTCACTAATTGTGACTATCACAGACTTGTGAATCCTCACATTGTGCCCAGTGCGCCCTGTGAGAATTATCCAATGCTGGACCCAGGAGGGGTTGGTCATGTGACCACAAATAAGTCATTTGCCTACTTCCACATTTTGACTAGACAGTATCTGGCCCCACTCAATACACTTGCAGTCGGCATGTGACTACATGTCTGTAAATCACATACTCGTGGTCACACACTCACTGTTCCAGGTGGCGGCACTATAGAATCCCCATAACGTGCAGTGCCCCTGATATAAGGAGGGTGACTGCAGACTTGTAGCTTAAGACCGGGCAATCCCTTTAAGCCCCTCAGACACATTAGATGGATGTCGGCCAAACGATATTTCAGACAAATGTTCATCCAACAGCCATTTCAACCGACTCTCCCATACACCAGAATGCGTGCTTGGCGGAGCACTTCTGTGTTCTCTCTGAGAAAGTCACCAATTGACACGTCGGCCAGCGGCTTATCTCAGGGAAAACAATGTGAGTGGCACACCAACATCTGACATACCTGATCGACTCTCTCCAGACTATCAGTGGGCCTCACCCCTATACACAATACAGTGTCAGCGTAACCCATCGATATTGGAGGGTTTGGCAGACATTAGTCTAACATGTACTGAGGCCTTTATAGTCATCATGACCAAAATCACAATCACAGAATTTCAGACATGCTAAAAATTGTAACACATTGGTGTATATAAATGCGATCGCTCAACAGTCTGGTATAACACACCCATCCTAACCAAAGGTCAACCTTTTTCTAAGTCAGCCTCCATCTGTCCATCTGTCCTCCAGCCTGCCCATTAGTCATCCCATGAGACTTGCACAATTAACTTACATTAATTAATAATAATAATCTTTATTTTTATATAGCGCTAACATATTCCGCAGCGCTTTACAGTTTGCACACATCATCATCACTGTCCCCGATGGGGCTCACAATCTAAATTCCCTATCAGTATGTCTTTGGAGTGTGGGAGGAAACCGGAGTGCCCGGAGGAAACCCACGCAAACACGGGGAGAACATACAAACTCCTTGCAGATGTTGTCCTTGGTGGGATTCGAACCCAGGACCCCAGCGCTGCAAGGCTGCAGCGCTAACCACTGAGCCACCGTGCCGCCCTTAATTGAACAAACCCTTTTTAACGGGAATCTGTCACCCCATTTTAGCCCTATCAGCTGCCAGCACCGCCATCAGGGGCTTATCTACAGCATTCTGTAATGCTGTAGATAAGCCCCTGCTGTAACCTGAAAGATGTAAAAACAAGTTATATTATACTAACCGGAGTCCGGTCCGGTCCGATGGGTGTCGTGGTCCGGTCCGGCGCCTCCCATCTTCTAGAGATGACGTCCTCCTCCTTACTTCTGCTGCGGCTCCTGTGCAGGTGTACTATATCTGCCCTGTTGAGGGCAGAGCAGAGTATTGCAGTGCGCAGGTGCCGGGAAAGGTCAGAGAGGTCAGGCACCTGCGCACTGCAGCACTTTACTATGCCCTCAACAGGGCAGATAAAGTACACCTGCGCCGAAGCCGTGGTAGAAGTAAGAAGGACAGCATCGCATGAAGATGGGAAGCACCGGACCAGACCGCGACACCCATCGGACTGGACACCAGGGTGAGTATAATCTAACTTGTTTTTCTTATCTTTCAGGTTACATTGGGGGTTTATCTACAGCATTACAGAATACTGTAGATAAGCCAATGGTGGTGGTGCCGGCAGCTGATAGGGCTAAAATGGGGTGACAGACTCCCTTTAATAAGCAATAAAGGGGCAACATGAACAAGATTTAGCCTTGTTTTGCCGTTTTCCTTAGTGACCCACCAAATATTTGGAGCCCAGATACTAAAGTGATGAATTTGCTTTGAATCACAATTATGACTTTTAGGGAGTAGAATGAACCATATTTGTTTCGATAACTTTGTGATTTAGCAACACTTCAATTTCATGATAATGGGGAGGATGCAGCTTACGGGAGGGCCCATGACAATAAAGACCATTGTGATTATGACTCGTCATCACAGTTTTTTAGTTAAATGTGTTTTGACTACCTGGACAATCCCTTATTAAATGAAGTAGTCTACCTTGCAAATTTAACATTACATGTTATTACCTCTCACACCAGTGTCGTGCCAGTGGGTCTCCCAGGACTCGAGTGACATTGTTATGCCATGAGCCCAGATGCCAATCAGTGGCCGATATTGGGCCACTGCGCTCTCGCACTTCTTCCGCTTGTCCGAGGTTCGTCCAAGAAAAGCAAAAGCACAAAAACCCAATAGCAGCCTCAGATTGGCTGCAGAGCTGAAGTGACATAACAATGTGACACAGGCCCCAAGAGACTGGCGAAGACATGGCTGGAATGGCGGAGGTCCACAAGTTGAGTATATGTTCTTTTTATCTTACAAGGGTGACTAATTAGTTTAAAAAGGGGATGTTCAGGGATCGGACAACCCCTTTTTGGTCTTTTCTATTTCTGCTTCAAACTCTAAAGCGACGAAGAACCCTGTGGAAACCTTGACCATTCTAGATGATACACTGATATAATGAAGATAATAGATCTACAACATTTCCAGATATTTACAATCTTCTATCACTATAAATATCAAACCATAAGTGACCCACGAGTAGAGATTATAATGTGATGTGGATGTAAATATGTGTTTGTTTTTGACACGTTCATCTCGAATGTAAATCACATCAATGATGTTTGTTTATTGCCGTTGTGTGACTTTTTATTTGTATCATTCATTATGAGATTTATCGCAGGTTTGTACCGTCTACATACAAATTTACAATAGGCGTTCATCGGAATAGGTTTTTAATGATCATTATAGATTTTATACACAGCACTCAGAGTATTTATAGGGTGCGGGATTTATTACAAACATAATTCGTAGCGAATAACAGAACTGAGAAAACATATTCAATACATTATTGAACACCCAGAACCCACAGGAGGAGGTTTATGGAGATCAGTCCAAAAAAACTGCACTGTTACCTATAGTGAGTCAATTCACATCATGTGATAAATTGAAGGTGGAAAAATACTGCCTTACTTTATTATATTCCTTCACCCTAATATTAAAGAGATTCTTTGATTAGGTTAGAGGGACCAGTTTTTGCTCTTATTTTATTTCAGCTGCCCCCTAAACAGTCATTTTTTCTTTGTTTGTTTGTTTTCACGGCCATCCAGTTTCAAAGATATGGGATTTTTTCATGTAGTAGTAGCTTTTTTGGTCTTTACTGAGGGGGCGTGGCTCACAGGATCCTCTTGGGCGTGTATTTAGGCTGCTCTGCATAATTATCCTGTAAGCAATGCTTCCTTGGTAAAGACCCAAAAAAATGAGCACTAAATAAAAAAGTCCATATACAGTGCCTTCTCTGTCTACCCTTCATCATAGCCATGCTTGAGGGGCAAATACTTCCCACAGGCACATAAGAGACCAGCAGAGCTAAATGGGGTCATAGTAGAAATGCAACAATGGAATCAGGATTTGATAAATGAAAAATATTATCACTGATCACTGCAAATCCTATTGTCATGCTGGCCCGAGGTCAGCCCAAAGGCTTCAGCCTGAAAAGCAGTCAGTTTTCATTCATTTCCAGACATAAGCAAAATTGCCCGCAATTCATGTTTTGCCCAATTCTGAAATGGCTCACAATTTGGTGATCAGAAAATATAATATTAGAAATGATTTATACACATCAGATTAATGTCTCAACCTGCCGATATTGGTGTGATAGTCAGAGAGTAATATGTATATGGTAGCCTCCCGACTCCTTCCCAACAGATGATGTTGGGGTACAGAAGCATCCGGCCCATTGAATTTCAACTGATGACCTTCCTATTTGTCCTGTGCATAAGCTGCTGCCAGGGGAGTTTGGCAGCGACTTTTTCATAACGAACTCAGAAGTGCTCTGCGGAGAGGTACTCTCTTATGTATGGGCAAGTTGGGAGAGATAGCTATCAACCCTTTATTCAATAAAACTAAAGTTGAAAACTGATAAATTGCTCAATAAATCAGCAAATTATCAACCACTTGAAAAATTAAAACAGCCAAAAATATCTTTCATTTTTACTCCTCCACCTTATGTCCATTGGAAGATCAACTTCGTTTCAAATCATATCTCAAGAATATTTGGGTGGGCTGCTATAACCTACAAAAAAAAATGCAAATAATTAATATGAAAACTAAAATGGAAATAGAGTCTAACCATAACTGTGCGCCAAGAACAATGTAAGCTGCAAAGTATAAAATTGAGTATCTGCACCCCAATCAGTGACAACAAGTACCCAAATAATTAATAATTAATGGAATAACAAAGTTTAAGGAGGATTTGAACTTGGTATATAATATCAACTTTATATCAGTTTGGGTCGGTTCGTTAATTCAAGTAATGAGGCACTGCAGAATCTCATGTCTATGAGACTGGCAGATTACCAAGCACTGAACTTGGGTACTTTTTTTTATCTCCAATAGTCATAAAGAATGAGTAGAGCCATATCAAAACCATTCAGAGATCTACAAAGTCCTGTTCTTGGGATTATTGAGGGTCAAAACAGCCAGATCACCAGCGATCAGTAAATTATCTTCTAACCTATAAAGAGGGGATCATTTACAATCCTGGTACAGACCTTTAAAATGTCATTAAATCACTATACCAGAAGATAAATCAGATACAAAGCGCATCACTGAAACTCCTTCCAAAAGTTAGTTTACAAATTAGTAAAATTACAAGTTAGAAAAAGAAAAGTAGTATCTGATGAGGTTGAATACATCTTGAAAAACCATCATCCAAGATTGAGCTTTCGATGGTGGCTCAGTGAGTCCTTTCTCCATTTTTCCTCTTTGACATTTACCAGATTTTACAGTGGGTACGGAAAGTATTCAGACCCCTTTAAATTTTTCACTCTTTGTTTCATTGCATCCATTTCGTAAACTCAAAAAAGTTCATTTTTTTCTCATTAATGTACACTCTGCACCCCATCTTAAGTCACATGCTGTCCATTTTTTTGTGATCCTCCTTGAGATGGTTCTACTCCTTCACTGGAGTCCAGCTGTGTTTAATTAAACTGATAGGACTTGATGTGTAAAGGCGCACACCTGTCTATACAAGACCTCACAGCTCACAGTGCATGTCAGACCAAATGAGAATCATAAGGTCAAAGGAACTGGCCAAGGAGTTCAGAGACAGAATTGTGGCAAAGCACATATCTGGCCAAGGTTACAAAAGAATTTCTGCAGTACTCAAAGTTCCTAAGAGCACATTGGCCTCCATAATCCTTAAATGGAAGAAGTTTGGGACCACCAGAAGTCTTCCTAGACCTGGCCGTCCAGCCAAACTGAGCAATCATGGGAGAAGAGCATTGGTGAGAGAGGTAAAGAACCCCAAGATCACTGTGGCTGAGCTCCACAGATACAGTAGGGAGATGGGAGAAAGTTCTACAAAGTCAACTATCACAGCAGTCCTCCACCAGTCGGGCCTTTATGGCAGAGTAGCCTGATGGAAGCCTCTCCTTAGTGCAAGACATATGAAAGCCCGCATAGAGTTTGCTAAAAAACACATGACGGACTCCCAGACTATGAGAAATAAGATTCTCTGGTCTGATGAGACGAAGATAGAACTTTTTGGTGATAATTCTAAGAGACATGTGTGGAGAAAACCAGGCACTGCTCATCACCTGCCCAACATAATCCCAACAGTGAAACATGGTGGTAGCAGCATCATGCTATGAGGGTGTTTTTCAGCTGCAGGGACAAAACGACTGGTTGCAATTGAAGGAAACATGAATGTGGCCAAGTACAGAGATATCCTGGATGAAAACCACTTCCAGAGTGCTCTGGACCTCAGACTTGGCCGAAGGTTCACCTTCCAACAAGACAATGACCCTAAGCACACAGCTACATTAACAAAGGGGTGAAAAACTTAAAGGGGTCTGAATACTTTCCGTACCCACTGTACTATTTTGGGCATGTAACAAAAATAAGAAAATCATTCCTCGTATACAAGACAGTAATTTTGGTCACAGACGGTGTAGAATATTTGATGTGATGACAGTATACATTGCCATCCACATTTTTACATATTTTTCTGTTTAATAAAATGATGCATCTGGGTGAGATTAACCTACCACCTTTGTCTGGCAGATTTCTCTAGCACATAGAAAGTAATAAACTAATAAAGCAGAGAGCCTTGTGTGGTGTCGCTGTTGAATGGAAACAAGTAAATCACACGCAATATGCAACGTTAATATAAGCAGCTGGATATATGATGAAACTATTGGCGGCTTAAAATAAACTTGTTATTGTCCTTAAAACACAAGCCTCCGGCAGAATTAATAATGAGATTCAGATTTGCTTCTATTAAAGATATTTGTAAAAATAAAAATTGGCTTGTACCAACATGTAAATTGTCACATATAATAAAATAAAAATATAATGGTTTGGGACATAATGGGTCCAGTGTATCAACCATCAAAAGGTCAACTGACGTAGATGGAAATGTAACAATATTTTGAAAGTACATTGAAGGACACAACATTTTAGATCCAAAATTTCTCCTACTGTTTTTTATTTCATTCACTTAAATTTCCACTTCCAGACATCATCATCGCTGTCTCCACTGGGGCTCACAATCTAAATTCCCTATCAGTATGACTTTGGAGTGTGGGAGGAAACCGAAGAACCCAGAGGAAACCCACGCAAACACAGGGAGAACATACCAACTCCTTGCAGATGTCCTTGGTGGGATTTAAACCCAGGACCCCACTGTCATGGTCCAGTCCGGAGTTAATCTTCTGCTGTCTTCACTCCGGACTGGTCATGCAGGGGTTAATCTCTTCAGCCTCGTTCTAGAGTTAGCTGGGCTATTTCAATCCCTCACAGCCTGCTGACCAGTGTTAGTGATAGCTCAAGCTTGCAGTTTAGAGCCGCTGACCCTTGTACCCTGGTGATCCTCCTGCCTTTGACTGATATTCACGTGTATGACCCGGACTGATTTCTGACCCCGTCTCTTGGTATTCGTCTCTGCTGTTACGTTCCCTCTCTGGCATCTGACTCCCTGGCTTGTACCCCGACCACTTATTTCGTCTCACGTTTTGGACCCCGTGCTCATGTTCTGGCTTTCTAACTCTCGGCTTTGGTATTTTGACTACGTGTATTGCTGCTCCTTCTGGTACGTCTGCTCCTGCTAGTTTCTGACTCGGTTCATCTGACTATTCTCTCTCATTACCTGTGGCACCTGTGCTGTTGCTCAGGGTTGCTGCTCTTAGGGTGTAACCTCTCTTCCCTCACCAGCTCCCCCTGGTGGAGGTTTCACTACACCCACTAACCACTGAGTCACCATCTTTCCCCTAATTAACATAGGCCTCTTATTTTAGCACCTCCTCAAATACCTTCCCCCATGATAGGACATAATAATAAATAAAACCATCATAATATGACCAATTGAACCGGTCAAGAAAATATTGATCAAGTGGAGATTAAACAACAACTAAATCTATTGACTTCAAGCTGACATGTTATGACAGTGGTTGGTCACTTACCCTGTTTACTCCATGTAGATCATACTGATATAAAAGCTTTTTCCAAAAAAGATACACCCTTGCAATGTTTGCTGTCCAAACGTACTTGACTCCTCACTCTTACATCATTTAACCCTCATGAAAGCCATGGGTTCATCCAACATGATTGACACCATGCCCCATGACAGCCACAATGCCACTTCTGTTAGTCACAATGCCCTATATGACAAGCATAATGCCCCCCAGGACAGCCCCAACTACCTCTGATAGTCAAAATGAGCAATAAGTGGCTACAATTGAATGCACCGATGGTGGCATGGAGCTCTTGAGACCTGTCTGTGTGACTCCACTGATGGAAGGCGAATGGAGCTACAATATAAAAAGTGGACTGTAAAGCACAATAGTACCAAATTTCCATAATATTAAGTTAGGTTATGTCCACACAGTAGATTTTTCATGCTGACAAATCAGAATGAAAATCAATTTAGAAAACTGCATGGTGCCTACAGTGAAACATGGTGGTGGTAGAGCCCTTATGTGGCGCTGCATGAGTAATTCTGGTGCCGGGGAGCTACATTTTATCGATGGTATCATGAATTCTCAGATATACTGCTCATTATTAAAAAAAGATAATGCTACCATCACGCCGTGCCCTTGGTAGACGTGCACTTTTCCAACATGACAATGATCCAAAACACGCAAACGTTGTATTTCTGAAGAACAGGGTGAAAGTGATTCAGTGGCCAAGTGTCTCCTAATCTGAACCCAATCGAAACACCTATGAGGAATTCCGAAGAGACAAAATGTTATCATTCTGCAGCCATCATCCAGGTTCAAAAAGACATTGTTGGTGAAGAATGGAATAAGATAGATGTTGCAATATGTCGCCAACTCGTTCATGCGTTGCCTAGAAGACTCGCTGCTGTTCTGCAAAATTATGCCGGTCATACAAAATACTAGACATAGTAGTTTTTGATGTGGGGCGTATTCATTTTTGCATCAACTAATTTAAGAAAAACGGAAGATTTTTGTAATTTTTTTTCACGATACGGCATACAAAAATGTTCTATGAAACTAAATTCTGTCAAACTTTTGGAAATTGTTCTTGCGTTCAGTGAGATATGGATTAAAATCTTACTTTTCAAAGGGGGTGTACTCATTTATGCTGAGCACTATATATATGTAAGCCCTTTTTTTTAACCAGAGAAATTTTTTTTTTTATCATATGACTTCACAAACAAATCAATAGAAAATGGAATTCGTGCAGCTTCACATGGATTTCGGTGGTGAAAAATGCATTGGTTTTTGCCTTGACATGAAATTAGATTTAAATACCCATTAGAGGCTTTATGTATTTACTGCCAGATACTGTTTTACACTTGGGCACCTTATCGCATACGTGTATGCAGGCCGTGAGGAAAATCTGTTGAAGTTTCTCAGCTAAGATTCCAATTTGTGTTAAAAAGTTAGAAAAATTTGAGAAAGAAGTGTAAAAGGTCAGAGAAGATAAGGAACTGTTGTATTTAATTCAGTGCCGAGGCTTGGGATGTGTGTTGCTGTTTTGTCGCAGTCTGCAAATAAGGGTGTGCTATATTCCTTCTTTATTTTCTCCGCTCTAATGTAATCAGAGCATGAGTGGTGAGCGCAGATCACCTTTGCCTGCATTAGATTGACCATGATATGAGCTTCGCGGAGTGGAGAGTGAAACGTCTCTGCAATCACCGCATAGGAGTAATGAAAAAAAGAAGCCAATGTAGGCCTGCTGAAATGAGCTAGTTAAAAAAAAAAGACTCCCTGTTCTAACCTTCAGCTTGCAGGCCTGTGCAAGGCTCGAAAATAAGCTTTCTTATCAAGCTTATCAGTCATCGCACTCTTTAGGTTTACCTTAATCCATAGCATAAGGTTTATTACCTTCTTCTTATGCTATTCAAAGTTCTAGATAAAAATAAGAAAGGTCAATGAAAAATGGAGTTTAATTAGGGCCAAGGGGGTTACTAGGAAATTCTGAAAGCCCTACAATGATCATTAAAGATTTATGCTTACTATTCATTAATTTTCTGGTTTAGTACTATATATCTACTGTTTCATTATATATATATATATATATATATATATATATACAGTGGGGCAAAAAAGTATTTAGTCAGTCAGCAATAGTGCAAGTTCCACCACTTAAAAAGATGAGAGGCGTCTGTAATTTACATCATAGGTAGACCTCAACTATGGGAGACAAACTGAGAAAAAAAAATCCAGAAAATCACATTGTCTGTTTTTTTTTCATTTTATTTGCATATTATGGTGGAAAATAAGTATTTGGTCAGAAACAAAATTTCATCTCAATACTTTGTGATATATCCTTTGTTGGCAATGACAGAGGTCAAACGTTTTCTGTAAGTCTTCACAAGGTTGCCACACACTGTTGTTGGTATGTTGGCCCATTCCTCCATGCAGATCTCCTCTAGAGCAGTGATGTTTTTGGCTTTTCGCTTGGCAACACGGACTTTCAACTCCCTCCAAAGGTTTTCTATAGGGTTGAGATCTGGAGACTGGCTAGGCCACTCCAGGACCTTGAAATGCTTCTTACGAAGCCACTCCTTCGTTGCCCTGGCGGAGTGCTTTGGATCATTGTAATGTTGAAAGACCCAGCCACGTTTCATCTTCAATGCCCTTGCTGATGGAAGGAGGTTTGCACTCAAAATCTCACGATACATGGCCCCATTCATTCTTTCATGTACCCGGATCAGTCGTCCTGGCCCCTTTGCAGAGAAACAGCCCCAAAGCATGATGTTTCCACCACCATGCTTTACAGTAGGTATGGTGTTTGATGGATGCAACTCAGTATTCTTTTTCCTCCAAACACGACAAGTTGTGTTTCTACCAAACAGTTCCAGCTTGGTTTCATCAGACCATAGGACATTCTCCCAAAACTCCTCTGGATCATCCAAATGCTCTCTAGCAAACTTCAGATGGGCCCGGACATGTACAGGCTCAAGCAGTGGGACACGTCTGGCACTGCAGGATCTGAGTCCATGGTGGCGTAGTGTGTTACTTATGGTAGGCCTTGTTACATTGGTCCCAGCTCTCTGCAGTTCATTCACTAGGTCCCCCCGCGTGGTTCTGGAATTTTTGCTCACCGTTCCTGTGATCATTCTGACCCCACGGGGTGGGATTTTGCGTGGAGCACCAGATCGAGGGAGATTATCAGTGGTCTTGTATGTCTTCCATTTTCTAATTATTGCTCCCACAGTTGATTTCTTCACTCCAAGCTGGTTGGCTATTGCAGATTCAGTCTTCCCAGCCTGGTGCAGGGCTACAATTTTGTTTCTGGTGTCCTTTGACAGCTCTTTGGTCTTCACCATAGTGGAGTTTGGAGTCAGACTGTTTGAGGGTGTGCACAGGTGTCTTTTTATACTGATAACAAGTTTAAACAGGTGCCATTACTACAGGTAATGAGTGGAGGAAAGAGGAGACTCTTAAAGAAGAAGTTAGAGGTCTGTGAGAGCCAGAAATCTTGATTGCTTATTTCTGACCAAATACTTATTTTCCACCATAATATGCAAATAAAATGAAAAAAAAAACAGACAATGTGATTTTCTGGATTTTTTTTTCACAGTTTGTCTCCCATAGTTGAGGTCTACCTATGATGTAAATTACAGACGCCTCTCATCTTTTTAAGTGGTGGAACTTGCACTATTGCTGACTGACTAAATACTTTTTTGCCCCACTGTATATATATATATATATATATAGTGGGGCAATGACAGAGGTCAAACGTCAAACGACATATATATATATATATATATATATATATATGTTCCTAGATGTCAGGCATGTGTTATTGATATGGTTTTATTTTGACTGGATTTTGGTTCCAGGATTTAGGAGCGACCAAAAGAGCCTGGGTGGGAAAGGTCGTTCCCATACTACAGTCTGTTTCTTACTGGTCTAATAAAATGCACCTAGTCTAGCTCAGGTTGGGAGTACTGTGTTGAAGCTGGAGGATGACAGTGCTGGTGGATAGTTTGTACTGCAGATTGTGAGGTTCTTTTTATTACCAAGTTGGTGAGATTGTTTGATTTACTTTGCCTTACCAAGAGAGAGGACTGTTTTGTTATTTATTGGTGCTGAAGAAAGGACTGTTTTGGTTATTTATTTGTGCTGAAGAAAAGTGGTTTTCATTTTGGAGCTGTAAAGTTTGTGAAGGACAATAAACTTTAATCTGTTTTGATAAAAAAAACTTTATGCCTGCAAATATCCAAGTGGCTACCAGAGAGCTGAAACCCCTACAATATATATGTATGCGTCCAAAAATTCTGTGCCAAAAATTTATTTTTTATATACTGGAGCTCTTTTATAGAGTTCCATTTCTCTTGCCTCTCTTCACCATCTTATTGAATACATATCAAATCTACCATTAAGCCTAATACTTAAAGTGGGTTGTTCATATTGACAGTAAAATGACCCAAAGCCTTGATAATATCTACTTACCTACTGTTGCTCCAGTGCCAATTCTCAGATGTTCCCCTACAATCTTGGAGAATATGCAACAGGTGAGATCCAGGCTACAGGAAGTGACTGCTGCAGCTAATCACTTGAGTCAACAGTCATACAACACGCAGTGGATGGGACTAGACTGCTGAGCCCGGTGATTTATACGCCCCTAAATCAGGGGTACACAATCTTGTTTATTATTATTATTATTATTATTTATTGTTATAGCGCCATTTATTCCATGGCGCTTTACATGTGAGGGGGGTATACATAAAAACAAGTACAATAATCTTAAACAATACAAGTCATAACTGGTACAGGAGGAGAGAGGACCCTGCCCGCGAGGGCTCACAATCTTCAAGGGATGGGTGATAATACAGTAGGCGAGGGTAGAGCTGGTCGTGCAGCGGTTTGGTCGATCGGTGGTTACTGCAGGTTATAGGCTTGTCGGAAGAGGTGGGTCTTCAGGCTCTTTTTGAAGGTTTCGATGGTAGGTGAGAGTCTGATATGTTGTGGTAGAGAGTTCCAGAGTAGGGGTGATGCGCGAGAGAAATCTTGTATGCGATTGTGGGAAGAGGAGATAAGAGGGGAGTAGAGAAGGAGATCTTGTGAGGATCGGAGGTTGCGTGCAGGAAAGTACCGGGAGACGAGGTCACAGATGTATGGAGGAGACAAGTTGTGGATGGCTTTGTATGTCATGGTTAGGGTTTTGTAATGGAGTCTCTGGGCAATTGGGAGCCAGTGAAGGGATTGACAGAGGGGAGAAGCTGGGGAATAGCGGGGGGACAGGTGGATTAGTCGGGCAGCAGAGTTTAGAATAGATTGGAGGGGTGCGAGAGTGTTTGAGGGGAGGCCGCAGAGCATGAGGTTGCAGTAGTCAAGGCGAGAGATGATGAGGGCATGGACTAGGGTTTTTGCAGATTCTTGGGTGAGGAATGAACGGATGCGTGAAATATTTTTGAGTTGAAGTCGGCAGGAAGTGGAAAGGGTTTGGATATGTGGTTTGAAGGAGAGATCAGCATCAAGGATTACTCCGAGGCAGCGAGCTTGTGGGACTGGGGAGAGTGGGCAGTCATTTACTGTAATTGATAGGTTCGTAGGGGGGGTCACGTGAGATGGGGGAAAGATGATGAATTCTGTTTTGTCCATGTTGAGTTTCAGATATCTAGTGGAGAAGAAGGATGAAATAGTGGACAGACATTGAGGGATTCTGGTTAGTAGGGAGGTGATATCTGGTCCAGAGATGTAGATCTGTGTGTCATCAGCATAAAGATGATACTGAAAGCCATGAGATTCTATGAGCTGTCCCAGGCCAAAGGTGTAAATAGAGAACAGCAGGGGCACTAGGACTGAACCTTGTGGGACTCCGACAGATAGGGGGCGAGGTGAGGAGGTGGTGTGTGAGTGGGAGACGCTGAATGTCCGGTCTGTTAGGTATGATGAGATCCAGGAGAGGGCCAAGTCTGTGATGCCGAGGGATGAGAGGGTCTGTAATAATAGGGAATGGTCCACTGTGTCAAAGGCAGCCGACAGGTCCAGGAGGAGGAGGACAGAGTAGTGTCGCTTGCTCTTGGCAGTTAAGAGGTCATTGGTGACCTTAGTAAGGGCAGTTTCAGTGGAGTGGTGTGACCGGAAGCCAGATTGTAAGCGGTCGAAGAGGGAGCAAGAAGAGAGATGGGAGGACAGTTCAAGGTAGACGTGTTGTTCCAGTAGCTTGGAGGCGTATGGGAGAAGTGATATAGGGCGATAGCTAGATACAGAGGATGGGTCAAGAGAGGGCTTTTTGAGGATAGGTGTGATGGAGGCATGTTTAAAGCTTGAGGGGAAAACACCAGTTGTTAGTGATAGGTTGAAGAGATGGGTTAGGGTTGGGATGAAGACTGTGGTGAGGTTTGGGATGAAGTGGGATGGGATCGGGTCGAGTGCACAGGTGGTGAGATGTGATCTTGAGAGTAGAGTGGAGAGTCGATCTTCTGTAATGGTGGAGAAGTTGGTTTTGAAGGTGGAGGGCTGGGAAGTCGGGAGGAAGGGCTCTTGGGGTTGTTGACCAAAACTGTCCCTGATGTTATCAATTTTCTGCTTGAAAAATGAGGCAAAGTCTTCAGCTGAGATGAGTGGGGAGGGAGGAGGTGCTGGGGGGCGGAGGAGAGAATTGAAGGTGTTGAATAACTGTTTAGGGTTGTGAGACAGGGAGGATATGAGAGATGAGAAGTAGGTTTGTTTAGCTGTGGCGAGTGTGGTCTTGAAAGTAGTGAGGGACTGTTTGAATGCGATGAAATGCTCGTTGGAGTGGGATCTTTTCCATCTGCGCTCAGCAGCCCTGGAAGCTCGCCTCAGCTCTTTGGTCAGGCTGGTGTGCCAGGGCTGTCTGTTGATTTTGCGAGTTTTGGTATGTGTAAGTGGGGCAGCGGATTCCAAAGCTACAGCTATTGTGGTGTTATATAGAGCGGCAGCGTCATCCGCATTGTGTAAGGAACTTATATCTGTAAGAGGGAGGAGGGATTCGGAGAATGAGTGTAGGTCAAGGTGTTTAAGATTCCTGCGAGGGTGTGAAAGTTTGTGGGGTGGGGATTGTAGACATGGAGTGAAGAGGGAAGAGAATGTGAGCAGGTTGTGGTCAGAGAGAGGAAGAGGTGAGTTAGAGAGGTTAGATAGGGAGCAGAGGCGGGTGAAGATGAGGTCCAGTGTGTGGCCATCTTTGTGGGTGGCTGTAGAAGACCATTGAGTGAGGCCGAAGGAGGAAGTGAGAGATAGAAGTTTAGTGGCAGCTGAGAGGGAAGTGTCAATGGGGATGTTGAAGTCGCCCATGATGATAGTAGGGATGTCCGCGGAAAGGAAATGAAGTAACCAGGTGGTGAAGTGGTCAAAGAAGGTGGTGGCTGGCCCTGGGGGGCGGTAGATGACAGCCAGTTGGAGGTTGGAGGGGAGTAGATGCGCACAGAGTGCACCTCAAAGGAAGGGAGGGTAACAGAGGGTGGCAGTGGGATTGGGGTGAAGGAGCAGGTATCTGACAGGAGAAAACCAACTCCTCCACCATGTTTGCTGCTGGGGCGGGGGGTGTGAGAAAGGTGGAAGCCGCCATACGAAAGTGCAGCAGGAGAGGCTGTGTCAGAAGGGGTGAGCCAGGTTTCGGTGATGGCGAGGAAGGAGAGTTTGGTAGTAACAAAAAGATCATGGATGTAGGAGAGCTTGTTGCAGACAGAGCGAGCGTTCCACAGAGCTCCTGTTAGTTGGACTGGGGAAGCGGGGGCTGGGTGAATGGGTATAAGGTTGGAGAGGTTACGGAAGGTTGTGATAGAGCGTGGATGGGAGGTAGAAATGACTGTGGGAATGTGGTGAGGAGGACCAGGATTTGGAGAGATATCACCAGCAGTGAGAAGGAGCAGAGAAAGTGTTACCAGGTGGGAGCAGGAGAGGGCATGAGGGGGCTGTCTGTGTTTGGAGATAGAGGATTGTATGTTAAGGAACAGTTTTGAGGCGGAGGTGAGGTGGATGGGGAGGATTGAAGAAGAGATGAACAGTTCCTTACTAGGAGTAGGGATTAGGGGAATTAGCAGAAAGTGAAGGATTATTGGGGTGAAAGTGAAAACAAACAGAAACATTGTTTACAGTGACTGTGTACAGTTACCTTCAGTTCCCTTCTGGTTCAATTCTGGTTTTAATTCTTAAATTAATCTTCACACTTCTAGCACACACTTATAGCAATCACAATGCAGACTGAAGTCTATGCAGACTTGTACTCTGCAATATATGTACAACTAAGTGCAGTCAGGTGTGAAGCAGAGAGGAGTGGTCTCTGCTCATCTTGGCCAGACAATTAAGAGTGGACCAGATGTATATGATCAAGCCAGAGTAAACAAGGTCATAAATAACACTGGGGTAAGCTGGGGTTAGCTGAAAGGCATACCATGTGAATGCTAGGTGCAGAGGCAAGTCTATGTGCAAAGCTGGGTGACGCACTGTGTGTCCTTCATAGACAGACAGCAGGAGAGCAGGAGAGCTGGGTGGATGGACATACCATGTGAATGCTAGGTGCATTGTTTGATCCAAGTGTCACATTATCAGATGGATTCAACACCCAAGGGGACACAATTTTACTCTAGTATCACCTTCTGAGACATTTATTGCATATTGAAATGATGTGCCATAAATATCTAATAGGTGCGGGCTCCATTTTTAGGGCTCCTACCTAAAATCAAGATAGAGGTACCATCTCATGGGTTTGCACTCCAGAATGGAGACCATGCATTTAGCTTTCTCCATTGTTAAAAAAAATGTCTGTCCCTATGCTTCTACGCACCACTGGTCTCCATGTGATGGAAAATACATATGACCAGACACTATGTGGCCACAGTGATGCACGTTGTGCACCCCTGCCCTATATAATATCAAAGGCATATTTAGGCATCGTTGGAATATTTCCTTCTTTAGAGTTGGCAGAAAAAAAAGTTGTCAATATTAGCTCTTACCTGCCTTTAAACCAGAAAAGAACTTGAATAAACAAATTAAAAAGTCAAAGACACATGCAAAGAATCCAGTACTGATGTACAGTATACCAAACCTTCATTATTTTTCCATTTGACTCCACAAATCCAGGATTAAGAGAAGCTTTTAATAAAAAAAACAAACCATGATTTTGGTATACTTTGTCAGGAGATGTTTATGCTATATGTATCTACATCTGGTTAACAGTTTGCAAGGTGAACTGCAGCCTTTTGAGGGTTTTTCTAGCATGACGCGATTATGTCGTGAATAATTTGGAATTCTCAATAAAATTCACGAAAACTTAGAGTGGAGACACATCCTGTACGTTGAGGTGAGAGATCAAGATCTGAAACTACAATGGACAACATTAATGAAGTGCTCAGACAGTTAACTTTCCTTTCATGGTTGGATGACTCTACCTTTCTTTTTTGGCTTCTCACTTCCATTATACTTTTGTCAACTACATAGCAATATTGTTTATGACAACACGCCCGCCTCTGGGCTCTCCTCCCTGAAATAGTCTCAGTTTCTAATACAAACACTCAATGTTCGATTTATATGTAGATTAGATAACATTTTTGCCTGTGAGCAAAGCAAATTTCATTCCTAAAACCTGATGTGACTATTGGGTCTAATTTGAGGGTTGAGTTCTCTTGAGCTAAATTATTATTACGTCTTGTCCTTGGTTTGTTAGAATATAGAAACTGACTTTTCACTGTAACATTGTTCCGTATTTAAGACTTCCAATCAACGTAAACTCATGTGGACAGCTCAAAGCTAACGCCAAATGTTGCAGCCACTTATCTTGACTGCATGTCTCCGTGTTGTCTTTGGTTGTAGACACTATTTTTTGATGGGTTGAACAAGGGGATATTTAAATAATTAAAGCTCTGTGATCCTTAGATAAATTGAGCTGCTTCAAACCGGACGTGAAATGACTGTAGATTGGTAAGTTAAGCATAAAGTTAAAATCTTGAGAAGAACGCACATGATTGCATAATGACCTCTAAACTCAGTGGTTGCAAATTATATATCAACCCATTCATTGTGTTTCTAGATATACCATATGACGTAGAGTAAAGGGGTGAACAGGATTAGAAAAATATGGTTGACTTTTTTCCAGAAATAGGGCCACATATAACGGATACTAAAGATGGTTAGCACTCGACTGAATGATGTAGATATACGGTGCTAGTGAGAAGGGAACTGATAGTCCCGTAAGCACAAATTTAATATAGAGTCACTGCACAGGCACGGCGGTGCCTGCACCTCCCACTGCCACCAATGATTGTAGTTTTTTGGCACACTTGCATAACTCTGGATTCTCAGGAATCAGGACCACTGGCCATAGAGGACGAACTACTGACTGTAGAAAATTTGCCTAGCAGTGAAACTATTTACCCGGTGACTTCAACCTCTCTTCTATAAAGGGCGACTATATGATAAAGGCCGTTGTGAGGCCGAAACGTCAGCTGTCGCTTCTTCACCGTCTAATATAAATAAAATTATTCCACTTGAGCCAAATTCACATGTGCAGTGACTCTATATTAAATTAGGGCCACATATATTCATGGCTTGCGAATAGAACTAAGCAAAAACAATTTGTAGCACCCTGGTCCAATGGCCACATTGGTGATCTGTTGCAGCGGGACCAGATTACGGTCAACTTCCTACTATCCTGGGCACTTCTTGATTTGTAGACTCCCATGACATCATGACTACACCATGACGTGCTTCGAGATGCAACATCAAGTTGTCACAGGCCTAGTATTCAGAAGAGATGTCCGGGATGCTGACAGGTAGCAAGAAGATCACAATGTTTGGCTGCCATTCAAAACCAGTGTGGTCGCTGTGCCAGTGAATAGCTTTACTGAACTCTAGTTGTGACATATTGCAGCTCAGCTCCATGTAATGTCACATAAAACCGATGTGAAACTATTTTGGGAAAGAAAGCAGCTATGTTTTTCTGATTCTAACCCCTAACAACTATAATTGGCAGAATCCTTACTTGCGCCACCACTTACTGGCATTGGTAAACAGAATTTCCGCTCCCTCACTCTTCAGAATGCAGTGCACTTGCCATTGCTCAGTGACTTGCCTGCCCTGAATCGAAAGTCCACCTCTCTGTTACACCATAATGCATAAAGCCTCTTTCACACATCAGTTTTTGCCATGAGTCACAATCCGTCTGTTGTGAGTTCATTTTCCCCTTCACTACTGAGGCCCGAGGAACTCCCTCTTCTGGTAAAGAAAGGTAGTGAGCCTGATTATCAAACACCTGAGTCTGATGATGATGACTGGCTGAGTGGAGTTACTGACTGGATATAAGGCTGCCGACGCCCTTCTGCCCTGCGGGTGATTTCTCTGTGGGATCCTTGGAGACCAGTCTGTATTCCTGCTCCTCTAAAGCTAAGTTTTCTGCTCGGCTTTTTGCATTTGTGCTTAGACTTTGTTTTGCTTTGTTTTTCTGATTTCTGCCATACCCTGCTGGGGTGTGCTGAATTCCTTTAGCTCTGTCTTCTGAAAATACCTGAGTGCTGATTTCGTTTTTGAAGCCTAGCTGCTTCAGGGTCTTTTTCATATCATCTTGTTGGCTTATGTCTTTGATAGGGTTTTGGCAGATTGCAGACACCAACCTTCCTTTCCTGTTCTGTTTAGCTAGCTTGGGCCCCATCGTTTGCTCAGCCTATCTTTCTATCTGTGTGAGTGTTTTTTCATCTTGCTTCACCGTCATTATATGTTGGGGGCTGCCTTTTACTTTGGGGTCTGCTCTGGGGCAGTTTAGATTTCCTTTTCTGTCTTTAGGCTATTTAGCGCTCTGGCTGTGATTGAGGGGTCTAGGGCAGTGTAGGAACCCCCCACGGCTACTGCTAGTTGTGTTGATAGGTTCAGGGGTCTGCAATCTGATAGTTGCCAACTTCTCTGGTTTTCTGGACGTAGCTTCTATTTTTGTGTCTGCCTCCTACGGTGACTCAATCATAACACCATCGTTTTGTGAAAAAAACAGATCCAGCAAATGATGCTGCTGGATCCGTTTTTTCTCATAGACTTGTATTAGCGACGGATTGTGACAGATGGCCACACGCTTCAGCCGTCTTTTGACGGATCCGTCGGAAATTCTGTGTCCGTCTGCTCGATACAACAGACATAGTAAGGTTTGCTGTGTAGGTCGAAAAGTCAGACAGCGATGGATCCAGCGCCATCCGTCTTTGGCTATAATGGAAGCCTATGGGCGCAGGATCCGTCGCTGTCCATCAAAAGACGGATCCGTCACCGGATTCCGTTTTTTGCAACTGAGGATGCCTGGAATCATTTCTATTCCTTTAATTTAACCCCAAAAGCCATTCTGACACATAAAAAATTCTCTCTCTCTCTTATTCTGTGCCTTTAAAATTCCTACGGCTGCTGTGACGGATCCGTCAAAAAAAAATGGATCCAGTGCATCAGTTTTTTACAATCTACACAGAATCCGTTTTTTTAACAAAACGACGGATTGTGACTGATGGCAAAAAACTGATGTGTGAAAGAGGCCTAAGAGTCTGACAAAAAGAGATCAGAGATTGGGTGTGGTCTTAGAAGAGAGACAAAGACTTTCCCCCACTTCTTGCAATCCGTCTGAGTCTCTGCTGATAGAGCTGGACTACATTTGATATTAGGACAAGTTAGCCAGAAGTTTGGACATTTAGGGGCCGGATTCATCAAAGTTATTATGACAGAAAACTGTCATAAAATGTTTAGAAAAGATGTTTGTGCAATACGGAGTTACAAAAAATGTTTACGAGTTTTGGAGTTTTTCACAATAGCTTCAATCACCCCCACCAAAATGAGCAGAGCTTGGGAGTAGCTGAGGCAGGATGGGGCATGGCTATGAACGTTTTTCACATTCACTAAAAGTGCTGGTCTTTCTAACAAGATACTGTTGTAGCACTTCTGGTGAGGCGCACTGACATCCATGTTACAGGGAAGATGTGCCAAATTCATTAAGTGACCAGTCTTAATGAATCAGCCTCTTTAAGTCTAAACCATTGCTGGATTTCAGCCTCTTTTTGTCTAGTTTTTGCTGTTTTTTACCTGTTTTCATTTGTGCCAAACATTCTTTTAATTTTCGCCTTTTTTAAAGTCTTTTTTTAAAGTTGATCACCACGCGGGTAAGATTTGGGGTTTCCAGATATTTTGACCTGATTCATCAATTCATTTCTTTTTAGCATATATAGTCAATTCCCAACCTTTTAATGTATATCTGAATTTATTTTTGCACAAATTTTGCCACATTTTAGTGCAACATGCAACTTTTTGTGTAATATATTATTGCAAAAAAAATGTTAAAGACTAAAATGAGGAACATTATTTATTTAGCGTAAAGCTTGTAAACCACGTGCACCGTTTGGAAGAACTTGGCGTAAAAAATGTCACCGAATACCACAAGATGAAAAAAGAAAATGGACTTAAATAAAAAAAAAAATGTAAATGATGAATCAGGCCCTAAGTGTTCAAAACTTTGGAGTGCTTTTTGGGGATGGTAATCCAATATCACTTTCAAATAAAGTGATTTGCCGATTTACCAGTTGTGATTTATAATCCCACGACAGAGCTCACAAATTACCGTAGTCTTACTTCTTAATAGTTAAAGTCAATACCGAAGTCCATATTGGCAATAAATGTTTATGATGAAACAAAGACCCGAATACACTAACATTAATATTTCTCTTCTAAATTGTTTCCTATTAGGAAGTCAATTTAATGCATTAACGCATTACTATGTAAAGACTGAGCATGCAGAAACCAGGTCAAGCACGAGGCTCTGATGGTTCGCTAGAGACATGTTAGTGTGATACCTTTTGCTCGGCACTAAGTGGAATTTGTACGAAAGAAATAGCAATCATGAAAACCCCAAAAATATTTTTTAGAAATTACAGAATCTGACCAGAAGGATCTGTTCCAAGAGAGTAAGTGCACTTTCCCTTCAAAGAAATAATCTTCTCTAAGTGGAATACACAACATCAATTGTTTCGCTGAACAATTACAGAAACACAAAGTTCATTTCGGTACAGATCCCTTTCAATACAACAGTTATCTTGAACTAAATAACATTTCTGAGGATAGAGGACCTTTCATCACATCTAGAAAATGGATGTGAAGTTCTAGTTCTAAATGTTATGAGAAAAAAGTTTTCTCTCCAGTCATCTCTACATTACGCTTAAAGGGGCTATACAGTTTCTATATACAGAGCTCATAATTAAACAGGTTGTCTGGGACATTAACAATGATTGCCTATCCTTAGGACAGGTCATCAATGTTTGATCTGTGGGTTTGTGAAATTCAGCATCCTTACCGTTCAGCTGTTCCCGGTGCCTACGGCGGCCTGAACTGCTCAGTTACCTAACTGGACAGCAAAGCTCCGTTGACTGCATAGTGGCCACGGACTGGTACTGTAGATTCGCCCCCTGTTCAAGTCAATAATTACGCCACCAAGATTCCGATGACAGAGATGTGCTGTCCAGCTTTGTAACTAAGCTGTACCGGCCACCACCGACACAGGGAACAGCTGATCCGTGGAGATGCTCGGTGTCACACCTTCACCAACCAGACATTGATGACCTATTCTAAGGATACGTTATCGATATTAAAATTACTGACAATCCCTTTAATCATTAAATGTGCTACAACTTTATGATATTGTATATTTCCATATTCTGTCCCCACAAGTACCTCTTGAAAGGTATTGATTCTCCTTGTGGAGAGCCACATGGTATAGGGAGACTTACATATAGTTTCTAGAAGGAAAAAAAAACTCTGTCAGTGTCTGACACCTTTGAAAAAACTTGAAGCACATAAATAGTATAGTCCCCCATATGTTGAGGTTGGTCAACTGTTAGGGGAGATGTCGATCGGGCATGTTCAATTTTGGGCTCCCCGGTTCTCTGTTTTTGTTGCGATAAGCCAACGAGCAGAGAAGTCTGTATGTGCAAAAGTGCCTTATACTGAAGCTTAGCCAATGGTCTTGGTGATCAGACCCCTTTGATACTAACATATACAACATTTTTATGTTTTAATCCCACAATACTTATTTGAAAGTGAGTCTGTCAGCGCAAAATGACTGTTCAAGCCAAGCACAGGTACACAGTGCATCCTTTCAGTAGCCAAGCTGTCCAATGCACTTTCCCATTCACTTGTTTTTCATCTGTCTCCGCCCTCTTCTTCCTTGATTGAAAGCTGTCACGGTTCCTCCACCCCTCAGTGTGTCTGTGATGCAGTTACTGACAGCTCAACCATCCTATCTGATACAGGGGTGTGCGTGCTGAGCTGTCTGTGTGTTGATTGACAGTTCAACTATCCAATCTGAGACTGAGAGGCGTCGACCGTCTCCATGTGTTTATTTTTGCAGGTGATTACCATGCTACTTAACTGAGCTGTTTGTCCCAGACCTTTGCCAGACGTACATTCAGCTTGTGATGTTTGTTCTCCTGTGCGTTGAGCTCTGTATGCCTGATTTTTTGTTGCCTGACCTTGGACTTCATTCTGACCATCCGTCTGTTTAACTCTTCTTCTCTGATCTGTTATCCTCCTGGTATTCTGACCTCGGAACGTTACCTGACCACGCTTTTGTCTCTTCCTTCTGTTTATGACGTACCCTCCTGGCTTCCAACCTTGGACTCCTTGACTTTTCTGGCCGTGAGAAGTGAGTAAAGCACGGGTATTACTTTAGCCAGAAGTGGGTGGAGATTGCCAGAAAATAAGTAGATAGGTAGGTGCACTACTGAACAGTGGTCCATAGTGCGCCTGTGCTTGGTTTGAACAATCATTTTTTGTCGACAGACTTAGTCTCAAGGAGAGTCACTCAATTTATTCTACCTTCACATAAAAAAATATTAATTCAAGTTAAAAACAGAAAAAAAAAACAGTGAAGTTTCTTCAGACAGGTGCTTAATTCGCTCCATAGGATCTATTGGAAATTGTGATACCTTTTTGCAACACAGCATGAAAGTTATTAAAAAGCGGTATAGTTAGTATATATTATTGGTACATCCTAGGACTGCAGATGTTCTGCTTTCTTTATTATTCAGCTGCCTCATTTCACTATTATCTCCTGAAATGATAAGCGCGCGTCGTGGCGTCGTGAGATTGTGGATTGGAAAGCTTGCCTGACAAACTACTTTCCATGGAGATATTATTTTGCGACTATGAACCAAACAGGAAGTTTTAAGTTTAGCGAAATAAGGAGCTTGCCACTAATTGAGCAGTGTCCTAATACTGTACACTGACTCCTGATCGCTCCTTTTAGGCTTTCACAGTAAGCATCTCCTGGAGTCACTGATGAAAACAGCATGGAAGTCAATGGGAAACCACCAGAAATGGATGGAGCTGTTTTATTGTCTCAGCAGTTAATGTGCGTTTAAATGTTTTTCAGGCGGTTAATGCAGTAATTCCTGCATTACACTATGCTATCTGGCGGGCTAATGACTGCCGAGGCATACTGTATGTTTTTAGATTTACTTTTATGTTTTGTTCGGCTAACTTAAACGCTTTACAATTACAGAAGAAATCATAATTTCTCCGACTCCTAAAAGCAAGCCTTTCTTAAATGAGCAGAAATAAGTTTGGATGAGGATAATAATGAACTGGAAGGTGTGATTTGAATTCACCTGTGGAGACGTCTTTAATCTGAAGCAGCAGAATGCTCTTTAATGAGCGTCACATTATCTTTCCAGTCTCTATCCATATGACTAAGACAATACACAGTAAATATCATACGCTCATTAGGGATGTAAATGGTTGACTGTCTAGGATTCAGTTCTAAGGTTGGAATACAAATAGCAGTGAAAAATACTCTCTAAAGCCTTATTCACACATCAGTATTTTTGATCAGTATTTATTTGCCAAAGCCAGGAGCGTCTCCAAAACACAGAACAGGTGTCAATCCCTCAATTATAGTTTTTTTTTCTTTAAGCTCCACACCTGATTTTAGGAATATGGTGGTACAGAATCCGTGCTGCCGAAAGTCCAAAAGTACGGTCTCACACCAAACGGATGAAGCATGAATGCGGTTTATTTCGTCAACATATTTTAAAGTTTTCAAACCTCTTCATCACGACGAAACCACCATGATCATGTACTGATGAAGAGGTTTGAAAACCTTGAAACGCATTCATGCTGCATCCTTCTGTGCGATTGTACTTTTGGAGCTTCAGCAGCGCTGATTCTGAACCACCGTATTCCTCATCTATTGCACTGCATCTCAATGGTGGTCCTGCATCAGCCTTTATATGCTTCTATTAGGAGTTGTGACAGTAGCAACCCTACCAGGTGAGCGCACCTTTAATCTTCTATACCACTTGGTTAACGGATAAGACCCTATTTTGCATTTTTTGTCTCTACAGGTATTCTCCCTGATTCTACCTGGTTTTGACAAACACGGATGAAAAGTACTGACCAAACAATGACGTGTGAATAAGCCCTAAGGCCTCATTCCAGGTCAATATTTAAACACGTATATGAAAAAATGGACCCAGGATAATCAGTGTTTTGGATTCGAGTTTCATCAGCGTTTGGTCTGTGTGTCCATTTTTAACATCAGTTTTTCATCAGTGTTTTTCACAGATGGAAAAATAAATCAATGGAAAATTTTCTCCTATAGTTTGCAATCTTTTATGTATATAACAACGAGTGTATGTGTATGTGATGATGTCATAATGGGTATATGGGCACGGAACTATTGGAAGGAGGATATGTATGATGGGAATATGGGCACAGGACTATGGGATGGAGGATAAGTATGATGGGAATATGGGCATGGGACTATGGGATGGAGGATGTGTGATGAGTATATGGGCATGGGACTATGGGATGGAGGATATGTATGATGGGTATATGGGCACGGGACTATGGGATGGAGGATGTGTGATGGGTATATGGGCACGGGACTATGGGATGGAGGATATGTATGATGGGTATATGGGCACGGGACTATGGGATGGAGGATAATCACTATATTTTGTAATAACTAAGCACAGTTAGTGGTTAGTGGCAACGCTGGGCTCCTCAGCTAGTGTTAAATAAGCAAATGCAAAATTGAGTTCGAGCTTCATACCACACCGTTAGCGCGTTAGCGCCCATGCCGTTTCTCATTTCTTGGAAAATCTTCATGGCCGCTCATCGATTCAAACCACTGACCTTTCACTTGGGAATCAACCTAATAACACAATGAGCTATTAGAGAATGTGAGAACAGGATGCATCTATATATATATAATCGTCATATTCTGTCTGTAACCGAAATCCCGTGTCACTGATTGGTCTCGGCTGCCAGGCCTCGACCAATCAGCGACAGGCGCAGTGCGCACAGGCGCAGTCCAGAATTCGAAGGACGCACGCCATCACTACCATCGGGAGATCATCAGCCTAGACGCTGATCTCCCGACGGATGCCGCGGGTCATCTCCGGCCACACGCACGTCAGCGGCGACGCAGCCGGGAGATGACCGTCGCTAACCGGTACCCAGGGTCCGGAGGAGAGGAGACTCCTCCGGACCCTGGGTACCATCAACCTGTAAAAAATAGAATTAAAATAAAAAAGAGTGATAAACTCACCTTCCGACGGCCTCCGGACTCTTTCTCTCCTCTCCACGCTTCCGGCATCTTCCGTTCCCAGTAATGCTTTGCGCCAAAGACCGCTGATGATGTCACGCTCTCGCGAGTGATGTCAGCAGCGGTCTTTGGCGCAAAGCATTACTGGGAACGGAAGATGCCGGGAGCGTGGAGAGGAGGGACAGAGTCCGGGGGCTGTCAGAAGATGAGAATATGTAAAAAATAAAATTAAAATAAAAAATCGTGATATAATCACCATCTGACGGCCTCCGGACCCTTTCTCTCCTCTCCACGCTTCCGGCATCTTCCGTTCCCAGTAATGCTTTGCGCCAAAGACCGCTGATGATGTCATGCTCTCGCGAGTGACGTCAGCAGCGGTCTTTGGCACAAAGCATTACTGGGAACGGAAGATGCCGGGAGCGTGGAGAGGAGGGACAGAGTCCGGGGGCTGTCGGAAGATGAGAATATGTAAAAAATAGAATTAAAATAAAAAATTGTGATATAATCACCATCTGACGGCCTCCGGACTCTTTCTCTCCTCTCGACGCTTCTGGCATCTTCCGTTCCCAGTAATGCTTTGCACCAAAGACCGCTGATGACGTCACGCTCTCGCGAGTGATGTCAGCAGCGGTCTTTGTTTCAAAGCATTACTGGGAACGGAAGATGCCGGGAGCGTGGAGAGGAGGGACAGAGTCCGGGGGCTGTCGGAAGGTGAGAATATGTAAAAAATTGAATTCAAATAAAAAATCGTGATATAATCACCATCCAACGGCCCCCGGACTCTTTCCCTCTTCTCACCGCGCGCCCGGCACCTTCCGGTCCAAGTAATGCTTTGCGCGAAACACCGCTGATGATGTCACGCTCTCGCGAGAGTGACGTCATCTCCGGTCCTTCACGCTAAGCATTACAGGGACAGGAAGATGCCGGGAGCGTGGTGAGAGGAGGGAAAGAGTCCGGGGGCCGTCGGATGGTAATTATACAGTATCATGATTTTTTATTTGAATTCTATTTTTTACATATTCGGAAGGTGAGTGTATCACTTTTTTTTATTTTAATCTCCCGCTGGCCATATTCTAGAGTACCCGATGCTTTAGAATCGGGCCACCATCTAGTTTTGTAATATTCAGGAAGAAAACATTTTTCCACCATCAGGGGCAAAACAGTAACAATGCAGTGACATGACAAGAATCTGCAGAACTAATCATATGCTAAATAGTTGCAAGTCACATTTCTATAGGAGATAGCCCAGATGATTGTCTATAAAATGATGCCAGTCTCACGTTCGAAGCAGTGAATGGTGAGATATGGAGCCTGAAAGTGAAAAGTTCAAAGCATTGTTACCCTCTTGCGCCTCACTGTATTTATAATATATGCACTTTGAGTTGTGAAATAGGCTGACAGATCCATTTTATAAATTAAAGGTATAACATATTTTTCCAGGTAGACATAGTCGTAGATCCTCATTAAGAAAACATTGCGTTACTTTTTTAGAGGCCTCTGGTTTTCTGATCCGGAAACAGCATATCACTTCCAACACAATACCTGATTCTGACGAGACCTATTTATGGGTAGTTTGTATTTTAATGCAGGGTTTTTGTGCAGACATTATGTTTCAGTGTTATATATGACGAGTACATTCTATTTATTCCCTTGCCTTTGGAAACCTGTTGGGTTCAGTAGATGCATTAATCCAGTCATATTATATTCTACCTGCTCTCCTGCTAATGAGCTCACTGGGGACTTCATCATCATTTGTACACACGCTACAGACAAAGACCAACAAGAATGAGAGTTAATCTTCATCATAATGACCCTTACCCTGAACTTGGATTTTATTTCTACCAGTAATTAAAATCCACTGTTCGGTTTGAGCAGACATACTACATTTGCATTCTTAGATTTTTATTCAAACCTTTGTATAAAAAGACTAAAACTTCCTCCTGCTATGCATTATGTAGGAAAGTCTATGCCGGATCCTTTCTTTACAAAGGTGCATTGTTATACTTCATCTTCCCAACAGTACTGTGCCAATTTTCATCTCCTATCTCCGCAGATTTTTTTTTTTGTATTATTTATTTTTGAAAAGGAACCACAGTTTTTCACCCCAAAAACTTTATGCTAATCGATCTGATTCACTAACCATAAAGAAACATTAGCGATACACCGGTTTTGCGATGTACAATTGGCAAATTGTAGATAAAGAAAATGAACTGTTAAATTCTTTGGTGTACTCCATGGATCAGTGAAATGATGAGGCAGGAACAATGTTTCACTAATTCCTGAGTGGGAGGGGGAGTCCCCGCTGTGTGGCCGGGCCGTAACCGGGGGGACTGTCGCCAGGGTTTCTAGAGAGACTGTTTCCGGGGGACATAATTAGAGGACGGACCGGGGAGAGTTCTAAAAGGAGTGGGGGCAGAGTCAATATAAAAGGAGATGAGGACGCCAGCAGGGGGGACTTGAGAGAGTGGGAGAGGAGCAGGAACACTGGAGGGTGCCAGAGAGCCAGAGCCAGAAGTAGATAGCGCCGGCTAGAGGGACTAGAGAGAGACTCACCACAGACAGGAAGGAGACGGGATCAAGCCGACCAGCAGAGGGACCCTGACTGCATGACCGCGCTTCCCGCAGCCATCACTGCCCAAATCCAGCCCGCAACTGCGGCCTGCCCGCTGTCACCCACGGCCGCCGCTGTCCAGATCCAGCCCGCGGCTGCGGCCTACCCGCGGCCGCCGCTGCCCAAATCCAGACCACGGTTGCAGCCTGCCCATTGCCAGCCACAGCCGCCAGCCCGCAGTTGCGGTCTGCCTGCTGCCGCCCACGGCCGCCCGTGCCCGACCCCGGTCCGCGGCTGCAGCCTGTCCGCTCCTACCTGTGGCCACCGCTGTCTCGCCCCAGCCCGCGGTGGCGGCCCACACGGCTCGGGCCCCGACTGTGCCATCCTGCCTTACCTGGTTCATACTAGTGCAGCTCAACTTGATTCTCATCCCTGACCTTGGCCAGATTCTGCCTGATTAATACTCGTCCCTGACCTTGACTTGTAATTGACTATTCGACTGGTTCTTCATTTTGTCCCTAACCTTAGCCTTCTGGATATGACTTGGCTGGACGACTCTTCTCTCTGCCATCTTGCTCTACCAGCCAGTAATCACTCTGTGGATGTAGCCCTGTGTAGGGATTAAAGGTTGAAGGCCACGGTTCTCCTAGGACTTACTAGATGGAGTATCTTGTGCAAGGCCTGTCTGTGGAAGCCCTACTATGCTACAATTATAGTGTCTTAGCACAGGAATGCTCCCAAAAACCTCACAATCTACACTGTGATATATCAGCACAGTGAGAAAAACACATGTATAATGATGGCACATGCAGGCGAAGTGATGTACAAAAGCAGGGATAATGGAACAAAGTCATAAGAGAGGATTAAAGCAAAAAAGTATTGCTACATAGAAGGGATGATGCACACTGCAGATGTAATAGTGGTGCTCCATAGTAAAACATAGGAGAATCCCTTAGTTTTTGTGCCTTATAGTAGCCACTATGCCTGGGGCCCTGGTCGTTACTCCAATGGAGAGGATTTGTGTTTGATGCTGCATGGTTAAAGAGTTATTCCCATCTCCAATATCATATCCCAATATGTAGTAGGTGTAATAATAATAATAATTAGAGTTGAGCGAAACGAGTCGAAAAAATTCAAAAGTCGCCGACTTTTGGCAAAGTCGGGTTTCATGAAACGAAACCCGACCCTAGGATGAGGTCGGCCACGAGGTCGGCGACTTACGCGCCAAAGTCGCGTTTCAAAAGTTTGTTTTGCGCTCTTTTTCAGCCAATCAGGATCCACGGACACTGTGGGCAACGTGATGACATAGGCACGGGTCACCACCATCTTTCAGAAGGGCATGCAAGTGATTGGCTTGCTTTGGTGGGCGTCACAGGGGGTATAAAAGGGCGTGCACGCCGACCGCCATCTTACTTCTGCCGATCTTAGTATAGGGAGAGGTTGCTGCTGATTCTGTAGGGAGAGCGTTAGGCAGCGAAGAAGACAAAAAAACTGCTTCTGCTGCTAGCGATTTGGCCTGCACAACACACCAGTCACTGTGTGTGCAGTGCAAGGGGAGGCTATATAGTGGTGTATCAGTGGTGTTGGTTGTTGGGCTGCCTTTTAAGGCTTCCTGACAGGCTGGCATTGCTGTTTACCCACTGCTCCGCAAACTGCTTTTTTAAAAGCAATCCCAATTTTTTTTTTTTTGTCCTGCTGAGAAGAAAAAAAAACTGCTTCTGCTGCTAGCAATTTGGCCTGCACAACACACCAGTCACTGTGTGTGCAGTGCAAGGGGAGGCTATATAGTGGTGTATCAGTGGTGTTGATTGTTGGGCTGCCTTCTAAGGCTTCCTGACAGGCTGGCATTGCTGTTTACCCACTGCTCCGCAAACTGCTTTTTTAAAAGCAATCCAATCTCCCTTATCCTCTAGTCACTTTTGTCACAGCTGTGCCATCGAGCCTGTCACATAGCGCTCAGATATTCATTGGGCCTCACACAATCCAAAAGTGTCCAGTGTCCAAAAGTGTGTGCAGAGATTCAAAATCTCCCTTATCCTCTAGTCACTTTGGTCACAGCTGTGCCATCGAGCCTGTCACATAGCGCTCAGATATCAGTGGGCCTCACACAATCCAAAAGTGTCCACTGTCCACAAGTGTGTGCAGAAATTCAAAATCTCCCTTATCCTCTAGTCACTTTTGTCACAGCAGTGCCATCGAGCCTGTCACATAGCGCTCAGATATCAGTGGGCCTCACACAATCCAAAAGTGTCCACTGTCCACAAGTGTGTGCAGAAATTCAAAATCTCCCTTATCCTCTAGTCACTTTTGTCACAGCTGTGCCATCGAGCCTGTCACATAGCGCTCAGATATCAGTGGGCCTCACACAATCCAAAAGTGTCCACTGTCCACAAGTGTGTGCAGAAATTCAAAATCTCCCTTATCCTCTAGTCACTTTTGTCACAGCTGTGCCATCGAGCCTGTCACATAGCGCTCAGATATCAGTGGGCCTCACACAATCCAAAAGTGTCCACTGTCCACAAGTGTGTGCAGAAATTCAAAATCTCCCTTATCCTCTAGTCACTTTTGTCACAGCAGTGCCATCGAGCCTGTCACATAGCGCTCAGATATCAGTGGGCCTCACACAATCCAAAAGTGTCCACTGTCCACAAGTGTGTGCAGAAATTCAAAATCTCCCTTATCCTCTAGTCACTTTTGTCACAGCAGTGCCATCGAGCCTGTCACATAGCGCTCAGATATCAGTGGGCCTCACACAATCCAAAAGTGTCCACTGTCCAAAAGTGTGTGCAGATATTCAAAATCTCCCTTATCCTCTAGTCACTTTTGTCACAGCAGTGCCATCGAGCCTGTCACATAGTGCTCAGATATCAGTGGGCCTCACACAATCCAAAAGTGTCCACTGTCCACAAGTGTGTGCAGAAATTCAAAATCTCCCTTATCCTCTAGTCACTTTTGTCACAGCAGTGCCATCGAGCCTGTAACATAGCGCTCAGATATCAGTGGGCCTCACACAATCCAAAAGTGTCCACTGTCCACAAGTGTGTGCAGAAATTCAAAATCTCCCTTATCCTCTAGTCACTTTTGTCACAGCTGTGCCATCGAGCCTGTCACATAGCGCTCAGATATCAGTGGGCCTCACACAATCCAAAAGTGTCCACTGTCCACAAGTGTGTGCAGAAATTCAAAATCTCCCCTGTCCTATAGACACCTTGTACCTTGTTTTACATTACTATATAGTTTGTTGGATTTTGTCTACATTTCTACCAAAAATGAGGAAGGCTGGTGGAAGAGGCCGTGGAATTGGGCGGGGGTTGGCAGCTGGTAATGATGGTGTTGGTGGTGGATCTGATGGTAGTGGCAAGAGCAAAATAGGACCGAATGCAGGAGGTGCTGACCCTGCGTCATCGTCTGGCTACATAAGGCCTCGAACGCTTAGTTTTCTAGGAGTTGGCAAACCACTTTTAAAGCCAGAGCATCAGGAAAAAGTTTTGTCTTACATTGCTGACTCAGCCTCCAGCTCTATCGCCTCCTCTTCTTCAGTTGTAAAAAGTAAAAGCACTGAGTCGTCATTGGAGGCTCATGTTCATGAACCACACCTTTCCTTGTGTCCTTCACCCCAACCAAGATTGAAGGATGACGCAGGCCATACTACTGATTACTCCATGGAGCTGTTTTCACATACCATGCCTGGATTATCAAGTCAAATGGTGAATTACCCAGGCCAAGATGAATCTGACATGGAGTGCACTGATGCACAGCTGCTGATGGATGATTCTGCTGGTACATTCACTCAGAGCACTACATTGTCCTCGCAGTGTACAGAGCCAGATTCTGACCCTGATGAGACTCAGGTGCCCCTTCCCGCACACTATACCACCATACACGGTGACACAGAGGAAGGTGCACATGACATAGAAGAGGAGGTGATGGATGACCCAGTTGTTGACCCAGATTGGCATCCATTGGGGGAAGAGGGTGCTGCTTCCAATAGCTCAGATGAGGAGCATCCACAGCAGACATCGACATCGCAACAGCTGTTATCTGGCAGGCCCGGAGCACTCCAAAGACAGGTTCCAAACATCAAAAGAGTTGCTGGACAGCTTGTCCAGAGGGTCAAAAGATCACAGCGTGCTAGGCCGCAAAATGTCTGCCAAAGTAGGAAGAGTGCAGTGTGGCACTTTTTTGAACAAAATCCTCATGATCAGGCCAAGGTTATCTGTAAGAAGTGCGCAAAGACCTTTAGCCGAGGGAAAAATCTGAAAAATTTGAATACCAGTTGCATGCTTAGACATTTAACCAGCATGCACTTGCAAGCGTGGACACAACACCAAACCTCAAGTGCCACATGTGCAACTGATCACAACGAAGGTAGTCAGCAACGCTACATTGTTTCCCCCACTGTAAGCCCACCGGTTAGCACAGCAGCAAATGTTGAGGTGTCGTTGCAAGACCACAGCAGTCAGGGAATCCCACTGTTATATCAATGAAATACTGATTCTAGGCCATCAGAAAGAACACCAACTCCATCACCATCATCAACCCTCTCTCAGTCCGCCCTGTCCACCGCTACTTCCACCATATGCAGCTCTCAAGTCCAGCTCACCCTCCCAGACACTATGAGTAGGTCAAGAAAGTACTCAGTCTCTCATCCGCGTACACTGGGTTTGAACGCCCACATTGCCAAACTAATCTCGTTTGAGATGATGCCCTTTCGGTTGGTGGAAAGCACAGCTTTCCGCGAACTCATGGCCTATGCAGTACCACGCTATGACCTACCCAGTCGCCACTTCTTCTCTCGCAAAGCCATCCCAGCCCTCCACCATCATGTGAAAGACCGCATTGTCCATGCACTCAAGCAGTCAGTGAGCGGAAAGGTGCACCTCACAACTGATGCATGGTCCAGTCGGCATGGCCAGGGCCGTTACGTGTCCATCACTGCGCACTGGGTTAATGTGGTGGATGCAGGGTCCACAGGGGACAGCGGTGGTGGGACAGTGCTGCCTAGCCCACGGTATAGGAAACAGTTGGCTGTAGGCGTTCGACCATCCTCCTCCTCCACCTCCTCCAGAAGCGAAAGCTCGTCCACAGAGCGCAGTCGTACGAGCACTCCATCTGCAGCTGCCACTGTTGCACACGATGTGTCCCCCTATCGAGCAGCTAGTGGAAAGCGTCAGCAGGCTGTGTTGCAGATGATGTGTTTGGGCGACAGACACACCACCGAGGTGCTGGCCGAGTACTTGAAGCGACAAACTGAGTCATGGCTGGGCAGTGTACATCTTGAGGCAGGCAAGGTAGTTAGTGATAACGGCCGTAATTTTGTGGCAGCCATAGCCCTTTCAAAACTCAGCCACATACCTTGCTTGGCTCACACCTTGAACCTGGTGGTGCAGTGCTTCCTCAAAAATTATCCTGAGTTAACAGCCCTGCTCCAGAAGGTGCGAAGACTGTGCGCGCACATCCGCCGGTCGCCTGTACACTCCGTTCGTATGCAGAAGCTGCAGCGATTGCTCCACCTTCCCAACCACCGCCTCATTATCGGCATTGCAACAAGGTGGAACTCCACCCTGCACATGGTGGAGCGGCTGTGCGAGCAGAGGCAGGCCATAATGCATTTGTGGGAGGATACACGGCCAGGCACTTTGAGAGCAGACATGGAGTTGACAGGTGTGCAGTGGTCGAAGCTGAAAGACCTTTGTAAAGTCCTTCAGTGTTTTGAGGAATGCACACGGCTGGTAAGCGCAGACGATGCCATCCTAAGCATGAGCATCCCACTTATGCGTCTGCTCATGCAAACTTTGACGCACCTTAAGGAGCAGGCGTCTGCAGCCAATGTTGATGAGGAGGAAGAGGTGGAGGGAATCCTTGATGACATTCAGCCATTGTCTGCTCAGGGACCTCTCCTGGACGAGGTGGAGGAAGAAGAGGAGGAGGAGGAGGATGATGGGGATGATTACTTAGGGGAGGAGGATGCATCTCGTGGGGCAAGTGAAAATGTTGGCGTGGCAAGGTCTGGTACAGGATTTGTGCGTGACTGGAGGGATGTGGATTTGCCAGAAAGTGCTCCTCCACCCAGCACACGCAGTGCATCATTGACACCGGGAACATTGGCCCACATGTCAGATTATGCCTTGCGGATCCTAAAAAGGGACCCCCGCATTGCCAAAATGATGAACGATGACGACTACTGGTTGGCCAGCATCCTGGATCCACGCTATAAAGGCAAATTACAAAACATCATGCCACAGGAGAACCTTGACCTAATATTGGCTAATAAACAAGCAACTCTGGTAAATCGGTTGCTTGAGGCATTCCCAGCACACAGCAGCGGTGATGGTTCTCACACGAGCCGTACGGGCCGGGGGCAGCTTGGCAGAGGTGTTCGTGGTGCACACAGCAGAAGTGGCGTTGGAGACAGGGGTTTCATGACAATGTTGTGGACTGATTTTTCAAATACCGCTCACACAACTGGTAATACTGCATCGATGGAAAGTGACAGGAGACAGCAGTTGTCAACTATGGTAACAAACTACTTTTCCTCCCATATCGATGTTCTCCCACACAGGTCATTCCCCTTTGACTATTGGGCCGCTAAACTGGACACCTGGCCTGAATTGGCCCAATATGCCTTACAGGAGCTCGCTTGCCCAGCTGCAAGTGTGCTATCGGAAAGAGTCTTCAGTGCAGCTGGATCAATCCTGACAGAAAAAAGGACCCGTCTGTCAACCCAAAATGTGGATGATCTAACCTTCATTAAAATGAACCACGCATGGGTTTCCAAGGATTTTGTCCCACCTTCCCCTGATGACACATAGGGTGAAAGAAAAATGGCTTGCTTTGGTCCACCTCTTCCTGGTACTTCACCTATTTCGCCTTTTTCATCAGCTGAATGTCCAACATCAACATATGCCCCCCCATGGCCGGGGTCACCACCTACCGCACGACACCGTGCGAGTGCCGTTGCCCTGGACAGGTGGGTAGGCGGACTCTTGGGCGCGGGCACTGGCACAGGGTCCCTCATAGTGCAATCAAGTGTCTCTGACGGTGGTGGTGCACACCCGCCGTCAGACACACCGCTGTACTATGAGGGGCCCAGTGCCAGTACCGACGCCCACGAGTGGGCCCCCCTTGCTTGGGCAGGGCCCCAGCATTTGCAATCTTTACCTCTCCCTGCTCCTCCGCTGTGTAATCTGGGCCGTCAAATCCATACTGTGCCTGACACCGTCTGAGCCTGCCTCCTGAGACATATATTTTGAATGTGTACGCTATCCATACATGTTATCCGGGGATACGGTACCCTTTCTAACCTTTGTGCAATCACGTGCAATCCATACTGGGCCTAACACCGTCTGAGCCTGCCTCCTGAGACATATATTTTGAATATGTACGCTATCCATACATGTTATCCAGGGATACGGTACCCTTTCTAACCTTTGTGCAATCACGTGCAATCCATACTGGGCCTAACACCGTCTGAGCCTGCCTCATGCTGTATAGACATATATTTTGAATGTGTACGCTATCCATACATGTTATCCAGGGATACGGTACCCTTTCTAACCTTTGTGCAATCACGTGCAATCCATACTGGGCCTAACACCGTCTGAGCCTGTCTCATGCTGTATAGACATATATTTTGAATGTGTACGCTATCCATACATGTTATCCGGGGATACGGTACCCTTTCTAACCTTTGTGCAATCACGTGCAATCCATACTGGGCCTAACACCGTCTGAGCCTGCCTCCTGAGACATATATTTTGAATGTGTACGCTATCCATACATGTTATCTGGGGATACGGTACCCTTTCTCACCTTTGTGCAATCACGTGTAATCCATACTGGGCGTGAGAGCGGCTGGCGAGCTGTTAAGCAAGCTACAGCACCTGTCCAGACAAGTACAGGGATTCCCTAGCGAGGAGACTTATTTGATTGTTTTCAATGTTGGGACAGCAATTTTTGGGGAGCACTATACTCTGGAGAATGATAGATGGGGCCCACCATACACTGGAACATTCCAAAGGTGGACATCAGACACTGGAGCAGCATTTACAGGGCCCATTATACACTAGAGCATTAGAAATGGGGCCCATTATGTTTGGAGCATTATTTGGGCCCATAAGACAGTGGAGCTTCATCCATGGGGACCAACATATACTGTAGCATTATGTGGAGCTCATCATATACTGTTTCAAACATTATATGGGACCAATGATTCTGTATGGAGAAATAGATGGGCCTCGTCATGAGATGTAAAAAGTGAGGTATTTTTCATTGTACTATACCGCTATTTCTCTGCCGTATCGGAGCATGATGAGTTATGGTATGTGTTAAAGGGGCGCTCTTTCGCCCAGGGCACATGAAAACCTGGAGCCAGCCCTCCCCCCCCACAGTTTGTAGCCAAATAACCCACATTTTTCAGTGCGTAACTTGTATTATGAAGTTAATTAAGGTTGACAAGCTTAAGAAAGAAGAATTGATGCTTTTGGCATTCAAATGGGCACTGTAGGTGTGTTTCCTGTCCTCCTCTCACTGCCGACTTTTATTCCCCATTGACTTACATTGGGTTTCGTGTTTCGGGACGACCCCGACTTTTCCCTATAATCGGACGATCTTGCTCGACCCGACTTTTGGAAAAGTCGGGTTTCACGAAACGAAACGCGACCCTAAAAAACCAAAAGTCGCTCAACTATAATAATAATAATAATAATAATATTAGCAAATACCTCCAATTAGAAATGTAGTATAGTTCTGTTTAGCTATGTCTCCATGTGCAGGCATTGCAGTAGCTTAGGTATCCATGGTCACGACCACTAGCAGCTAACTGTCACTATATGAGTGGTCATTACCATGGATAACTAAGCTACTGTAATGCCCTGCACATGGAGACATAGCTAAACAGGAGAACTATACTACATTTCTAATTGGAGGTATTTGCGAACATTATTATTTTTACATATACTACATATTGGGATAGGATCTTGGAGCTAGGAATAACCTTTTAATGTTTATTGTGTATACTTCCGGCAGCCAACGAAGCTTTTAACAGCTGATTGGTGGTAATTCTGGGTATTAGACCCCATCAATCTGATACTGATGACTTATCCAAGGGATAATTCATTAATACTACAATCCTTGGCAACCGCTTTAAATGGGAGTTTTGAGTATCTGACCATATATGTAACATCTGTGCCGGTTCCTGTCCCTTTTGTTTCTGCTTCGGCCGTTAGGAAGCTTTTGTTGCGGGGGGGTGCATGACCGAATCAGTCCTGTTTTATTCCTGGGACATTTGGTGCTGATAGCTCAGGGAGCTATGAGGTTTAATGTCTGGTTTTTGATAACTCCTTTCCTCCCTTGGGCAGGCCTGCCTGCTATTTAAACCCCTGAGTCTCTGACTTCCACTGCCAGTTAATTTATTTCTACTACTTGGCTTGTGCCATACATGTCCTTGCTTGTGTTGTTTTGGTGATTCCTCCTGTTTTCTGACTTCTGTGTGTTTTTTGACTATCTTGTTTTACAATTCTGTTCCTGACATAGACTGTTGGCTCAGACCCTGCTTTGGTGGCGATTCCTGCCTTTGGTTCGCTACTCCAGATGGCAGCCCATCCTTGGAAGCAATCCAGAGGACCCCGTTGTAAGACCATATTCCTGTACAGGAGTTAAAGGATAAAGGCCAGGGGTTACTCCTGAATCTGCCTGTCGGAGAGGCTTGTATCAAGTCTGTCTGAGGTAGCCTTTTTGAGCCTGTGGCCTCCAACAGACAAGACAGCATCCGTCTTTGGCTAACCAGATTAACGCCATGATGACGGCCAACATAAATGAAACATTTATGACAGTTGGGTATCAAACACCTTTTAACGTGTCCTATGATGATTCATGTGTTAATAGATGTATACGTGGTGAATCACATAGTAGAAAAGTGGTCATTTGCATCTGAAACAAGAATTGTATCTAGACCCCATGAATAAACCATTCTACATAAAGACGCATTACTCTGTTGTTTATAGCTAATGTATTGATTTCATTCCGTCAGTCGGTTGGGTTAGAGGTTAACCCGTTGATAATTAAGATATGCAGAAAAACACTTTGAACAGTTCTAGCCTTTTCCAACTCAAGAAATAACTTTAGCAATGATGAACTGTCCAGAAATGAGGTCACTTTACAAATGCGTGGATCCCGTATGTTTAATATAGCGCTGCGTATTCATGAACTAAGGTAATAAATACAATCTCCACCATTATCTATCACATTTGTCAGAATTTTTAAGGCACATTTATTATTGATTTGATCCAAAAAAAATGTTCATGGCTAACTAGACCAGGGAGAGGTGGCAACCCCAAATATGCACCAGATCTAATATCGGAGAGCACCAATTTTTAGGTATCTAACTTCTAATAGGATGCACTAAACCTATGACATAGCGTGTACCACTTTGAATAATTTGGCGGATCTTCAGGCCGCCTAGCTAAATTTACACTATCACCATTATTAATGGGGTGGTCCAAAACATTAATTTTTATCCTAAGTGCCTATCTATTTAATGCCATAATCTAATTTATTTTCTTAAATACTTGCATTAGAAATTCCCTGCCATTCCCTCACTACACTACATACGGTGCTTTATTTTTTTTCTTACTTCTTCCTCTTTGATGACTCTTCGCATGAGAATCCCAGGGCATGCCAGAATACTCAAACAAATCATCATCAGGGAGTAGAGGCTGCAGTCACTGCGACAACCTCTGCCCCTTCCCTGAAATTTAGCATCATCATTGACCTCCGCTTCAGGTGCTGGGCTAGTCCCCGTTCTACTGTGCATGGATCGGTTGTAAATTCCAATGGATGCTCAGAAGATTCTTGTCACAGTTCAATATGCACAGCAACAGTGCACTCTCTTGTCAGCTCTCACCTGAAGTAATGACACGACAGGAGAGCGCACTGTCAGTGCTCGTTTTTAAGTATTCTCGATGTGCAAGAACCAGCGCCACACCTGCAAGTGGCGTCACTTGTGGGGGTGGTGATGTTCTCTGCACTCCGGATATTCTTCTTACAACATGCACTGAGTTCACTTTCCTGCTGGTTTGTTACTTCTCATCAGAACTGATGATAGAGCGCACTGTCACTGTGCATATTACAAAGTGACAAGAATTTACTGAGCATCCATCGGAATGGACAGCGCATGCTCAGAAAAGCAGGAACTAGCACAGCCCCTGAAATGGAGGTAACTGATGATACTTTGTTTCAGGGAGGGGGCTAAGAAGCATCATAAAACTAAATAGTAAAAAAAAATAAAGCAGTTAGATAATGTAGTGAGGGAATGGTAGGGACTTTTCAATTAACGTAAATTAGAGAATAAATTGGATCATGGAATTAAATAGATAGGGATTTAGAATGAAAATTAATTTGTATTTTGTAACCTTTTAACCTGTTAATGAAGCTGTCAATTTTCATTTTAGCTCTTTTGCTTTTTTTTCCCCCTTCCCCAAGAGCTACAGCTGTTTTATTTAACATCATAGCTGCATAGTGGCATGTGTTTTTACGGCATAAGTTATAGTTTTGAATGACATCATTCATTTTAACATAAAATATACTAAAACAGGACAAAAAAAACCCCAAGTAGGATGAAATGGTGAGTGAAAAAAAAATAATTTTGCTTTATTCTTTTGGGTTTTGTTTTAATGGTGTTCATCGTACAGTAAAAATTACCAGGTAAAATGATTTTTAAAGTGATTATGATTAAGGAGGCTCTAAATTAAATTTTTTATTGTATTTTAGTGGCTTAAAAAGTTCTGAACTATGTAATATATATATATATATATATATATATGTGTGTGTGTGTGTGTATTGGTCTGTGTCACCTTTTAACAAGATCCATAACACTTTTATTTTAATGATAATAGTGTTGTATAAGAGCACAGTAGGATAGGAAGTGCAGAGATAGCTGTGGCCCCATGGGCCTGCTATATGAAAAGGGCCCAATGGTACAAGAAGACACAAATATTATCAGTGGCACAAGATGGGGTGTGGGGCTGTTACATATTTTGCATTGAATTTCTGCTAATATATCACTTTTAGTGCTCGTGAAGACGAGCGTATTTGCTGTCTGAGTGGTTTCCAACAAAACATCGGAAAGCACTCGGAGCAATGTTCGTCTACGGGGCCGTGCACACGTCCAAGGAAAAAATCTCTGCATACATGAGTTTGATCAAATATTTGGATCTCACTCAGCCATGCTATTCAATGAGTGCACGGAAACATCGGACTGCACTGTGATGATGTGAGTGCAGTACGATTTCTGCACACTCACAGAATGAAGATGGTGAATTGTTTTTCTTCATCTTCTCCTCATCCGAGAGTATTAGATCACAGTATGCTGACTCTCTGATCAGAGTTTGATCTGTGTCGTTTGCATAATTGGCTTGATTCTCTCGCGGCTGTCTGCACCTGCCCTTAGACTCAATGATACCTTTCATGGGTTTTTTAGGCAAAGAATTAAATTAAGGTAACTATATAGGCTTGTAAGATGGGAAATAAAATCAGTGACTTAAGAAGAATAATATATAGGAGTTTAGTGCATACTCACACAGGGCACATAGGGAAATCAGTCATTGATTAGGACCACCCACTGGACTTCTAAGCCAAAAATGAGCAAAGAGTTAACTGAACAGAATACATTTGATACTGAACCTTTTGTCACAAAACTACATCTCAATCTGCTCAGCTCCTCTAGATCTGTACCTGTGACATCCATATCAGTACTTACCTCTTCTGTTTCTGTTTCTGTCTCAGAGCGATGTCGCTCATTTACTGCAGGTAATGTGGGGCAACAACACGGTGGTCCTGTGTACATTTCTGGGAATTATGGTGCCGTCCAGGCTGAGAGCTTTGGGATCAACTTTTGGTTTGTGTTGCTCCAGGAGGGGCTACTGGCTATTTAAGCTCCTGAGTTTCTTTTCCCCACTGTCAGTTATAATTTTAACTTGACCTGGTTAGTGCATTATTCTGCCTCTGCCCTGATAAGTAGATTCTGAGAGATTGACCTCTGCCGGTATTTCGACCATACCTTTGTCTGACATTTCTGCTTGAGTTCCAGACCTCCTGGTTTGGATGCATCTTCATGACCATCCTGTTCCAAACCATTAAGCTACTACACCAAGTTCTCACCCGACAATACCATGGTGTCAGAAGATTTTATAGTATTTTTACCAGGACAGGTACCCTTAAAATATAAAAAAGTCAGCCTATAACCACAATCTATAGTGTTGTCCTGAAATAATCTTTACAAAGGGACAAGAATGATTAAACATAACTATGTCTAGGACCAATAGAGCTATAATAGTTCTCTGCATAGCGGTGGAAATGAAGGTCTCAGTGGGTTTGATAACTGGCTTGGCCTATGGATTTGGAATACACTAGAACAGAGAATGACTGTAAAATTCCAATTGCCAGCTCTACACTTCAGCTTGTAGACTGCAATAAATCACATCATCATACCAGTAACTGGGTAACCGGTGTCTCCTCTTCTTCACACGTACTGCATTAAGCGCTGAATGAACCTGACACCAAGAGCAACATCGACACAAAACAAACGAGGCTTCAGAAATGCCTGTCTGTGCCACCGAAAGCAATAGTGCCTGCATTGTAATAAAGGAAGCCCACAATAAGAGCAACAACCTTGCATTCCAGTTATCATAGAAATTCAGAAAATGATCCCGACCCTTCAGCGATGCTCACATCATTGTGTTCTGTGACGCACCGTCACAACATTTTGTCGAACTAATTTCCTTTTTAGTGTTCCGTGGCTTAAACGGGTTTTGTATCATAAAAATTATAATAACCGCGTAGATTCTAATACACTGGGCTATATTTCAACAAATTCAATTTTCGTCAGAACGACTCGGGTGGTTATTTATCGCGGGGTATGTACATATAATCTTGATGTTTTGAAGGTGACTTGGGCTGACTGAGTAAGTAAGCCTGGGAATGCCAGCAAAAGCATTTACTCAGCAACTAAGGTACCTATTACAAGCTCAACTCTGCATGAAGGACAATTTGGAGCTTGGAGCAGCAGTAAGCTAAATCAAGGACAATGGAAGCATTAAACGGCACAGTGCATAGACCAAAGCACAATTAAAGCCGAGGTGAAAGAGCCAATAATCTAAGGAGTATGTAGAAAAGGGAGTTGTGAGAAAGCATTGAAGGGGGAGTTCTTTCATGAACATATGAAAACACCTAAACAAAGCTGAGGATAGACAGCTAATACGGATTGAATAATGGCAGGTGTATGCAAACACTCAATAGGAAAAGCAGGCTAAGCAGCATGTGCCGCATCGAAATTCAGCAGCAGATCTAATACTCTTATATCAGCGAGATCAGGGCAAATTATAATTTTGTAAAAATAGGAAAAGGATGGACAAGTCCTGGAAGAGTTTTGTTGAAAGTGTTCATCTCAGGCCATGCCCCTTTTACAGACCAAACCTCCTCTGCATCCACTCTTTACCCACCCCATGCTCATTTTCTGTCCCCTAAATGGCTTGATTCCTACTTCCCCAAGAAGTTTATGTTATTTTCATACTCTTTCCTTTTTTTGTCAATATCAGAGAATATCGGTGGGAAAACTAAGAAAATACATGTATGTTTTTCCAATTTTTTTTCATTATGACCATAAAGGACCATGAAAATAGATTTTCACATTTGTTCTGATTTCTGTAACAATTATTTTTATATATCAGATAAAGGTTTTTTTGACTTGAAGAGCTAGTAACAGCGATTTAGATTGGCAGTGGCTGCTTTTTATTTTTTTACCTACTGTTTATTTATTAATTTTTCATTTATTTTATATATTGTGCCTCACATAAGGTCATAAAAGACCTTTGGAGGACAGTTCAATATTTAAATACTTTTTTTTTTACCTGATTTCCCCTGTAACTGGAGCTGGTATATCAGCCCCAGTTACAGTGGAAATACAACCTCCTTGCTGCATAGCAAAGCTGACTGGATCTTGCTCTCTCCTCTACACCCAATGGCCAAATGACCTGTGGGTCCAGAGGAGGAAGGGCATTTTATTACTGTATATATAGCGCTAGTTTTGTGCTACATATATAGCCATCGAGAAGGCAGAGACAATAATAAACCATCTGTGCCTTTTCTTTGGGGAATTTAGATGAGCCTTATAGCCAGATCCCCACACCTGCAGCTGCTCAATAGCATTACTATTATAAGAAAACTCCAAGATCACATATTTCTTTTTTAATAAATACATTTAACACAAAAACCTTATTTAACAATAGATATTTTCTAATGATAGCTTCCCTAAAATAGCATGAGTTGTACTCCAACAACCTTCATTTTAAAACTGGGATATGAAACACCAGTGCCAATGAATCTCATTCAGAATGTTCAACTTGATATTTACTTACTTGCCTAGTGCAACAGTAATCTTGATATGTAAGACTAGGAAATAAGCAATAGGGTTATATACTAGGAATCAGGTAGAGATTACAATTCTAAGTATATCACTCACCTCTTTTTTCAATGTGCAAAACTCAAAAAAATTGCATATCAGTTTATCTAGAAGGTCTGGCTTCTGCTCTTTCTTTGTTGGGGAAGTCAATGGTCAACTAGAAAAAGAATGCACATAAGGATGGGGGGAACACTAAGGATTTTCGATCACTGTTATATAGAAAAGGCAGTTCATGCACTGAAGTTCTTCCATCAAGCCATTAACTGTATAAGTGCTATGCTTTTTGTGGATGATGGTCATGAAGGATGAAAGAAAGAAAAAGAAAGAAAGAAAGAGTCACGGTACTGTTGCAGGATATTATCCTGGGTTTAGGGGCTCCTTCCCTATCCCTAAAGCTAGGGGCGTCTTAGATATCCCTGCTCCCCAGATTACTTCTGATGGGGAAGACACCAGGGCCATGTGCCTTTCTGAGTTCCTAAATCAGACCTGATCTGTCTCCTCCCACACCCAGGGGAGTTGTAGTGCATATGAATACACAACCCACACTAACAAAGGAAGACATACAGGGATAAAATGCCAATCATATAAATATGCATTCACAAACAACACAGTCGAACAATGAGAAGTAGAGGAAGGAAAAAACAAATAGGGCAGGATGAGGATATGCACACAGGCACATCACCAAGCAACAGTCTACTGAACAACACTCCAAATGCTTCCTCAAACAACCAACACCTCCAACTCCAGAACCAGAGAGTATGAAACTAACACTGGGAATCCCTGATTGCCAAAGGTGAATATATATAGAAGAAGGAAGTGGCCAGCACTGAACAGCTGAGAACATCTAAGCACAAAAGCTCCAGGAGCGCTCAACTGAACAGATTAAACCCTGCACTGCTAGCAGAAACCTGCACTGTTTAATATGATGGTGAACTGCCAATTAGTGCAGGAGTCTGTCTCTGTCGCGCTAAACCCAAGAAACAAAGAAAGAAAAGTGCACATTATTCAGCTATAACCTCTTTTTTTCTAGTTTAAGCCAAAATATCCTTGGGATTTATAGACTATGTCAACGCAAGTTTTTGTATCCAGGTTTCAGAGAGTGGCAAAAAGTTGAAACCGACTTGTCACTAAATTTTACCAAAAAAAATGGAATCTCCTGAATCAAATTTCTTTTCTGAGCTACTTTGTGCATATTCAGCATAATAGAGAAATCCTGATTTTGTTGATTTTTACAGAGCCGGAAAACAGGTGAAACAAAAAAATAACACTGATTCTCACCTTGTTGCACAGCTATCTCAACACTAGGTCCAGTCCTAAGCAGAGATCCCTCTTTCCCCTCTTTACTCTCCTCCAAATGAGACATTCTCTTCCTCCATCTTACTTCTTTACCGGGGCTTCTGGAATTGAGTAGGTTTCTTATGTTATAACATATGTCGTGGCATCATGACATTATGATGTGCCCACGGTGCTGTCTATTATTTGGTAGACGCTAGTCATCATGATGTGCATCGTGACATCAGAGGCCAACTTGTTGGCTAAGATGAAGGAGGACATCGGTTGCTGTGGACAGTAATGAAGAGGCCAAAGGGAGCTGTTGTGATGGGACAGAGGACCATTCTGGCTATTTTTTCACACTACATTTATTATGTTCTGGGATTCTGAGAGATCCTAGAGTGTAATAAGGAACATTCAATTCGCACTGAATAACTTACATGTGAATTGAATTTCCAGGCCAAATTTGTGGAACCGCTAAATTCTAATACTGGCAAACTCGCTAATCACTCAGGTCTACCGAACAGCCCAAGAATTAAGGCAAAACGAATGATAATGAATCACATCATGGCAGTCATTTCATTCAGATAGTCCGCCTTTTCATTCTTCTTCCTGTGTATGGCATCTGCTTTACCAACTTACTGTATGTAAAGACCATGCGCCATCTTGCTACTACAAGGGCTTGTCCACTGAGTCTATAGATGTAACCAGTGGTCACAATTAGTATTATAATATCTATTATACAATTATATATGCCCCCTAGTTGTCCGCTGTTGCAAACAGTTGAATTTCAGTGGAAAAACTCATCAGAAGGCTACACGCTATCATCGTTAGATTAAAGGGGTTTGCAAATGGAGTTTGACTTTAACAAACATCTTTTTGTCATTTATTTTTTACTGCATAATTTAGGACTACGTTCATTACCATTTCACAATACACGTTCATAAATCACTACAATAAGAGTATATGGCTTCCAGCAAAGTATACAAAGCATCTCATTTAAATCGAAAATTTGTTTCACATCAGAAATGTAATTTTCAAAGCATGTGTTGTTTGTCACAGTATATCCCCAGTGTTCAATAACACATAAGCCTCTGATGAATTAATATAAGGCTAATCAAGCTCTTTTGTTATCAGACGAGTTCTAACTAATGGTAAACAGGACATTGCTATCCTATATCAGTGCATACCGATTATTGGCTCAAATATCACAAGCAGAAAGAGGAAGGCCTCTACAGCTACAACTAATTGTCCAAGGTACTTCATAATCAAATCTGGGTGGACTTACAAATTAGAAGATGTTTTATTATTAAGCTTTTTTCTGCCTTACTTTTTTGGTAGATTTCAGTTCAATATTTCTCGAGACTCAAACCATTTTTTAGCATGGGAAGAATAACTAAAGAGGATATCCCGTTCTTTGACTCTAACTTATCAGAACTTCTCAATAAGTTTCCGAGACTCAAAAGAGCCAAACATATTCCAAGTTATATTATCATTCAGTAGGTAGATGGATGTGATCTCAGCTGATCACTTTGACTGGTGAAAAAGGGTCCCTGACTTATCGCGCATTTATAGCACTTCGTGTAAATGTTATTGTTTAGCCAGGTTCCATGGTTAAAGGGAATCTGTCACCCTTTTTTTGCACTATGAGCTGCCGGCACCGACGTCAGGGGCTTATCTACAGCATTCTGTAATTCTGTAGATAAGCCCCGATGTAACCTGAAAAATAAGAAAAACACGTTAGATTATACTCACCAGAGGGGGCGGTCTGGTCCGATGGGTGTCGCGGTCTGGTCCGACGCCTACCATCTTCATATGATGCCGTCCTCTTCTTCCCTTCCTGTAGTGGCTCCGGCGCAGGCGCACTGCTCTGCCCTGCCCAGAATGCTGTAGATAAGCCCCTGATGTCAATGCCGGTAGCTGATAGTCGAAAAAAGGGGTGACAGATTCCCTTTAAAGGGTTTGTGCCAAGTTTGGACATTATCCCCTATCTGTAGAATGAAGGATAACTTCATGATTGATTTGGGGCCAAACAATGGGATTCCTACTGATCTTGAGAATGTTTCTTTACAGAGGCCGATCTGAATTAAGTAAAGGTCAGATGCTCTCATTGGCTCCTTTCATTCTTTGTTCTGGGCTATCACAATCAGTAACATAGTGATGTGCATGCTCAATCTCCATCGGTGGGAGTCTGATAAGATACCATTACAAAGCAGCAAACAGGTATTAGAAGCTGCTGAAGATTCTGGAATCCTGCAAAGATCAAGGTGTAGGATTCTCCAGAGGCTTGCTTTGGTGCATAAACCTACTATTCGGTCTCCACTAAACAGAGCTCACAAGCAGAAATGGTTGCAGCTGGCCCATAAATACATGAAGACATTTTAAGACAGTCTTGTTTTCTGATGAGTGCTGTGCAACCCTGGATGGTCCAGATGGATGGAGTAGTGGATGGCCACCAGGTCCCAAAACGGTTGTGATAGCAGCAAGAAAGTGTCATGTTTTGGTCCGTAAAGGTGTGAAAATGACCCCAGCATAGTATATAGCGTTTCCGACTTACCACTTTCTTCCATGGTACAAAAAGTAGTAAAATCATCTTCAAGAATGACAATGCACCATCTCATGCTGCAAAGATACCTCTGAGTCATTGGGTACTAAGGGAATAAAAGGAGATAAACTCATGGTGTGGCCACCATCTTCCCCTGACCACAACCCTATGGAGAACCTTTGGAATATCCTCAAGCCAAAGATCTATGAGGGTAGGAGGCTGATTACATCAAAACACCAGCTCTGGGAAGCTTTTTTGACACCCTGCAAAGAAATTCAAACTAAACTAAGAAACTAAAGAAACTAAAAACTCATAAGTTCAGTGAATGCATGAAGGTGATATCAAAGATGGGGTCCCATGTTAACATGTAACTTTGCCTGATAAGATATGTTTGATTGAAAAAGCTTTTGGTTTCAGTAAATGTGACCTCGTAATGCTGAAACTTCAGCAAATGACCATTTTCATTTCATTACAACCTATAAAATGTTGGAAACTCTGTTGTATGGAATAATTTTGAACAACGGAGTTTGAGCTTTTTTAGATATGAAAAAAATTATTTTATCAATGGGAGGTTTCCCAATAAAATGTGATTTATGCTCTAACAGTTGATGACTGGAACATTATACAGACTCATTTGCATCGACCATTTAGGAAAATAAGAGAAAAATAGCATTTACATAATAATTTGGAATAGTTTGGAATAGTTGCCAGGTTAGAGTAGCAAAGGCTAGTAAATGATAGCCGTGTTTTGACTCTTCTACCTGTCGGTAGCTATCACGATGGACCACGCAAATAATGATATTGATGGAAGGTTATCCATTATTTGCTTCCAAGATTGCTGCATTGCAGACATTTTTCTGTGTCGTTGGGGCCCATAGATCTGATATTTCTGATCTTTAGTAGTACTGAAAGTTTAGCCGCTTAATATTCCAAGCAAACCACACGGTATAAATGAAAAATGTTAAAAAAAAAACACAGCTGAAAAGAGAGCGCGCTAGATATGTGAGTGTTTAGCTGCGGCAGTCACAGCCCACTTCCCCATCAAAGAGGCTTTGTCAATTTAAGTGCCATAAGAGATATGTAAATGTATTGTCAAAATGGATTTTTGGGGCCTTAAGTAATGATAACAGGTTTTTTTTTCTGGTCTAAACATGTCATTTTCCATATCAGTATTTGGAATACATTAACAAGCATTAGCATAACTTTGTAAAATTAAAAAGCAGAACAGTATGGAATTGGATTCTGAGCCAGCGAGAACAATGGGGATGTATCTTTTGTTAATATATCCAATGTGCCATTTACGGAATATCAACATCACGCTTGTTAAGGTTCCATTATGCGCGATAAATCAAACCACTGAGCACCAATCCTGCACTACGGAAATACTCGGCCACTTTCATTATGTATCTGGGAAAATTCGTCTTTAAAACAATCAAGAGTTCCTGTTTCTGGGCTTTTACAGAATGTAAATGATTTCTTCGTCTGATCTACGAGCATCAATAGATGTGGTGAAGAAGAAAAAGTGACTTCTTGGATTAAACAGTTGGAGGCAGGACTAATTGTTATTGATGGTTCCAAAAGTTCTGTGTATGGTGGACTCATCATCTGCAAACTAATAGGAAATAAAATTCTTAACTTTTACTCATGCACACAACCGATTGTATCGGATGAGTGCTATCCATGGTTTCATGCCTATTTCGTAGATATGGGGCTGTGCAGATGTCCGACTTTTTCCTCGGACCTGACCGAAAAAAAATTGGTGACATGTCCGATTTTGATCTGAGTGTTGGATCAAAACTGGCAATACAAGTCTATGGGCCCATGGAAAACATCAGACAGTACTTGAATGACATCGGAGTGGAGTCCACTTTTCATGATCTAACATAATGGAGAAGGTGGACAAACCTTTTATTTTTTTCTCTCCACCTCACAGAAAAACTAATCACACTCTGATCAAACACTGGTCTAACTCAGATCAGAGTCTGATCAGCATAACAGCACAGTTTTTCTCGTATAGCGAGAAAATGGTCGTATGCACCTAGCCCTAAAGGGGTTGTTACATAAAAACCTCTAACACCAAAAGAGAAAACAAGGAAGGAGCAAAAAGATCGATAAAATACTAGATTTATTTCAATATATTAAAAAACACATCATAGGAGCACTATGTAATACATAATGAGATATAGAGCACATATAGGGAGGAAAATACCTCACCTGAATAATCAAAAGAACATAGTTGTGAATAAGATGAATTGTACAGGGTCACAACAGCCAGGTCATAAGCAGCAGTGGCTCACACCACATAAGTACTCACTGTGCACCATATGAGAGGGGATGAATACCCAATATAATATGAATAGGTATTAAAGTGCAAGCACAGAGAGAGTCACCATAAATATACCTGTAGTCATGCTGCCACCTGGTAGTGTGGACCCGTGACGCACCCCGACGCGCGTTTCACCGCCTCTGTAGTTTCATCAGGAGATATGTAAATGTTATATCTGACCCCTTAAATAGCCCCCGCATGTGTCTCTGATTACCTGCAGCTGTATGCGGCGCATCACCGCCATGTTGTGACGCGGCAAGGAAGATGGCGCTCACGGTGCGTGTCACAGAGTCACATGATCCGGTCACATGATCGGGCATGTAACCAAGCAACACGACGCCCGCTAGAACACCGTCCCCCTCACCGCAACACGGCGCATGCGCGGTGTGCGCTCAAGTCTGCGGTCCCAGAGAATGTAACAGTTCAACCTAAAATAGGTAACATTACAAAGGCTAACTAGAACTGTCCCTCATAGATATTTTTCTATTGCTATTGTTAGTGAGGAATTTAACAACAGGGTACATGATATCATATATATACTCACTGCCCTATCTCGAATAGTACTTGCACAATGCATTAATCAAGAAATCCATAAGGGACAATAGCCTAAATAAAAACAACCCCTGTCCATATGTCCTTTTAGACTACTTACAAACTTTTCAAAACTTTCTTGTAAGAGATGGGGTATTGCGTATTGCAATACCCCATCTCTTACAAGAAAGTTTTGAAAAGTCTCCTGGCAAATTTTTATTAGCCTAACCACATCTCTTTATGGCAAGTCAAGAACCATACACATCCCAGCCTGCCTTGTGAATGTGTTTTGGACGTCGAGGTTTAGTGTCATGGCAATAAAAAATCATTGGTCAAGTTCTGCTTTTCAGGAGGCTTCTTGAAGTCTGGTGATCTCCCCATTTTTCACCTCCAGGGTCTTCTGACAGAGTTGCTATTTTTTTCTTTTGGGGAAAGCAGACATAATAGTGAGGGTTGCTCACAAAGGACCCCATTTTATGAGCCATAACTAACTGTTGTTATTTTTGAGCGGTGCCTGCTCTGATAAGTCCGGTCAGTCTATCCATTCAATGGATGGTCATTCTTTGCATAGCTGACAAGAAATGCTAAATTCTACCCGCATAGTCAGATGTGGCCCACCTGACAACTACAGCTGACTTCTATCTAAAAATATGCTTCTTCTTAAGCCAGAAGGAGCGTAGATTACGCGAAACATCTGTAGCTTACTTAACTCCTTATGTCTCTTCTCCTCATGTGACAACGACAAAACATCACATCTCACTCGAACCAATGTTATCCTATGGTGACGCGCACATGTATCGTATCGCACTTCGACAAGAAAGTTAATTAGTCCATGGAAAACATCGGACTGCACTTAGATGACATATCAGTGCACTCTGACTGACAGAAAGGAGACAATAGGGAATTTTGTTTCTCCATCTTTTCTTCATCCAAGAAAATCGATCACACTCTGATCAAGAGTGTGATCAGAGAGTGGCTTCCATGATCGACCCGATTCTCTTGGATGATAGAAAATACGGTCGTCTGTACCCAGCCTTAGATAGATTGCCAACAATTAGTGGTATGACAAATATCATTGCATTTCTGACAATTTTTTTTGTTGCGAATACAAGTCAACAAGCAACTTTTTGACTTGCAACAAATTCATCCAAAAATTTGCGCTTTTTTTCCAAGTCTTTTCGGGTTTAGTTTTCTGATTTTTACATTATTGTGGCTTTTCCAGGCGATTTAGATAAATTCATGAAATAAGACTTTTAAAAAAAAAAAAAAAAAGTTACAAAATTTGTCTCAACTCTACTCACTCCTGTGTCCTTTCTGGAGCGATGTTTTGTACGCTAGTTAAAAAGTCGCATTTGTTGAGACACTTTACAAAATCTGCAACTTTCTGAGTTTAAAAAAGCCGCAAAAACAAAGGGGGAAAAGGGACAATTTTGGACTTTGCGCAAATGTAATAATTGCGTGCATCCTTCTATTGAATTTGGTGCAAAAAAACAGCATAAACAACAACTGAAAAAAGTAACTTAAAAAATGCAAAAGATCAATCAGTCCCATAGTATATAAAAAAATGCATGTTTTACCAATGACATTGCTTCAAATATCTGAATAAAACTACAACACAGACTTTATTGTAATGTACGGTAATTTTTTGAGTTTCACTGAAACATATTATAATTGGAGCTAACCATGCACATAGTGGCTCCATACGCTGCCAGTAGGTGAGGGTGACCATTACTCTGCCATTGTCATTTCCTATATTGTACTAACAAACAAGTAGGTGTAAACTGAAGAGTATGTAGGAAGAGTGGCTGTCCCCCTGAAGTAGGAACTCAGAATAAAAGTGTTTCTGTCATTTTACACAAAACCTGTAATAAAGAATGATCTTAAATAGTAGAAAGCAAAATGTATCCAGCAGTCGCATCCTGTTTTAAAATCCCTTTTTTATTGGAAAATATTAAAAATACACAGTTACCAAAAGAGCAAACGCGTTTCCAACTAAGTCCTTAGTTATTGCAAGATTAAAGATTTAGTCTGAAACGCGTTTGCACTCTTTAACTGGTGATGCACAACTGTGAATTTTAACATTTTTGAATAAAAAGTCATTATAAAAGAGGATTTGACTACATAATGATGAGCGAGTATACTCGTTGCTCGGGTTTTCCCGAACATGCTCAGGTGATCTCCGAGTATTTTGGCGTGCTCGGAGATTTAGTTTTTGTCAAAGTAGCTGCATGATCTACGGCTGCTAGACAACCTGAATACATGTGGGAATTCCCTAACAAACAGGCATTCCTCACATGTATTCAGCCTGTCCAAAAGCCGCAAATCATGCAGCTGAGACGATGAAAACTAAATCTTCGAGCACGCCAAAATACTCGAAGGACACCTGGGCATGCTCGGGAAAACCCATGTAATGAGTATACTTGCTCATCAGTAGATTTGACAGCTGTATACATTCTGCATTCAACTATGGGATTTGACAGGGCATCATTGCACCTGGCTCCCCACAGTGAGGCAGTGGGGAGCCGGCTGTTAATTAGCATGACATCGGCGGACATGAACTGTGAGCAGAGCATTAGAGAAGGCACTGAGCTGTAGACGTGACGTCATCAAAAGCCACAGTATCACCGGCAGGAGCGGTCCATGAACTCTCTGAGCCGGTAGAGATGTGTACTGGGCAGATTTAATTTTTAGCCCTATACAGAAAAAAAATAAAAGTCCAGGATAACCCCTTTAAGAGTGACTGATTTTGCAATAAGTAACAAAATGTCATGCTGTGTTTTTCCAACAGTTACACCACAGCCACTCATTCAATTTGGTCAGTATTTTACATTAGTATTTGTAAGCGAAAACCAGGAGTGGGTGAAAAATGCAAACGTTTTGCACGTGGTTCTGTAATCCTTTTCCTCTGATTTCTCCACTCCTGATTTTGGGTTAAAAATACTGGTGCAAAATACTGACCAAATACGGAACGTATGAACAGAGCCTTATTGTTGATGATCAAGAATTGATGGAAAACTGTTGACAAAATATTTTCATATTGTTGACTTGAGCCCAAACGCAAAGGACTTCTCGATCCTTGCTCTCCTTTGCCAAAAACTCTTTTCATCGCAACGATGAAGGTTACTTTCAAAATACTCGAATGTTTCTTTTTACTAAGCAATAAAACTAGGACATTCAACCCATTCAAATTGCAGAATTTGTTACAGTTTCATAAACCTCCTCTGAACTATCTAACATATTATTTCAAACCTGGCATCTCATCTTCAGATCCCGAGCCTGAAAAATTGCTAAGGAACAGATACAAACAAGAACTCATTCTATACAGTATATCCAAACCATGCAATCAATTTGATGCTAAACCACTGTGACATAAGGTGAAATGTACATTGTTTAAACGCCAAGACAGAATCAAACAGCATTTGAATACAGATGCCGTACTTTATATGGAGAAAATGGACAGTCTGGAAGAAGCTCGAAGAATCAAAATCGAGAATGTCTATATTATTCCTATATACAAATAGATTTTTTTTATAGGAATGTAGTGCGATCTGCGCCGATAAATCGTATTCATTACATAGAACTATTCTCTATAATGGAATGTATATTACTTTGTACTACAATCCTGTGGATTTGTGACTGTCAAGTCTCTTCGAAAATGACAGAAATTCGAGGATGGAGCCTGTCCTACTTAAGCATTATCCACTATTCCATATTTCCTTTAGACTGACATTAATTGCACTCCATAAATCTTTCAAAAGCCCAAATTGATCCACCTCTAGTAGGCAGTAACATGACAGATCAATTGCTTAAAAGCTGTAAATAGGGGAAGAAAGTCATTGTTTTGTTGGCCCCAAAACACTGAGATCATGTCTACTTGTTTACATCACAATTTTAATGTCTCTTCCATAATGTAAGTGTGTATTTAACCCACAGAATTTTAAGTGGTTGAGATCTTTCACAAAAGTAACTGATATAGTAATTTCCATGCAAATCTTATGTTAACAGTTAGAGTAAAGAGTAAAGAATTAATGTTGTCTTACCGCTGTCTCTAACATCATGTCATCCGTCTATCTGAAACTGATCCTGTCAAAAACTGAACTCCTCCTGTTTCCTCCCTCTACTAACCTACCTATGCCCGACATTGCCATTTCCTTGTGTGGTTCCACCATTACTCCCCAGCAACATGCCCGATGTCTTGGGGTCATACTCGATTCAGACCTTTCATTCACTCCCCACATCCGATCATTGGCTCGCTCTTGTTATCTGCACCTCAAAAACATTTCTAGAATTCGACCCTTTCTTACTTTCGACTCTGCAAAAACTCTTACTGTTACTCTTATTCATTCTCATCTGGACTATTGTAACTCTCTACTAACCAGCCTCCCTCTTACCAAACTCTCCCCTCTCCAATCTGTCTTGAATGCTGCAGCTACGAACATATCCTCACCAATTGTTATACCAATGCCTCTACCTTGTGCCAGTCCTTACACTGGCTACCCATCCACTCCAGAATTCAGTGTAAACTTATTACCCTCAGCCGCAAAGCTCTCCATGGCTCAGCACCACCCTACATCTCCTCCCTCATCTCAATCTACCACCCTACCCGTGCCCTCCGTTCTGCTAATGACCTGAGGTTAATATCCTCATTAATCAGAACCTCCCACTCCCGTCTCCAAGACTTTTCAATTGACGCACCAATTCTTTGGAATGCACTACCAAGGCTTGTACGATTAATCCCCAATCCCCTCATTTTTAAGCATGCCTTAAAAACGCATTTGTTCAGACTGGCCTATCACCTCAATGCATTAACCTAAATATCCCTGTGTGGCTCATTTCTAAATTTTTTAGCATAACCAGGTTCCCCGCATCATGTTCTCACATGCTTTATACATTTAATAGCCCTCTGTGTCTGTACTGTTACATATTTAGACTGTTAACTGGTTCATGCAGCAACAGGAACACCCGATTCTTACACTAGGGATGGTCCAAACAATAAAAGCAATTGTTACCATCCACCTTTCATGTCTCCCCTTTTCCCTTGTAGATTGTAAGCTTGCGAGCAGGGCCCTCACTCCTCTTGGTATCTGTTTTGATCTATGTGTTTATTGCTATGCTATGCTGTAATGTCTTTTGTCTGTAGAAGTCCCCTCTATAATGTAAAGTGCTGCGGAATATGTTGGCGCTATAGAAATAAAATAATTATTATTATTATTATTAAAGTTCTGCATGGCATGTTAGTAAATAGGAATGTTAACGGGGTATCAACATTGTTTTATTTTTTAAGGTAATAACCAGTGAAGATCATGGAAGTTGATCCCCCCATTGATCTGTTATTGGAAAGGTTATTTATATTAATGTCCTTGAAAACTCAATCCATCAGAAAAACAGATTCATCACAAAAGTTATTTCCCTTACACGAGAATGGACAGAAACCATCGGAATGTCATTAACAAGTCTAAAAAATATGTATTCTGAAACAATACACTTGAAGTTTAACGCATCCCTGCGTTAAACATGCCCTCCCATACTTGTCTCCATCATTTTGAAGATGTCATAAAAGATTCTATAGATTGTAATCAGTAAACAGGAATAGTATCAAGTTAAAGTGAAAATAAAGAATTAGGATGTCGCCTGATACTTTGGGGATGTTCCACTGGCATCAATGTAATGAAGATAAAAGATGCTGCCAGAGACTTGCGTTATTCAGAGCAAATCTTAGCTAAGAAATCAAAGTAAACCCAGGAGAAGCCAGATGTTGAGAAATAGATACGCAGCCTTCAAGTCTCTTGTCATATGTCTGGGATCAACAGCAGAACAATGACTATGTCCATAATATCATTAACCTCGCTTTGGTGAATATGGAGTGTAGACTGCAAATGTTTCTGTATCAACAAGACGAAATAAAGAGCAAGAGAATGAAAGACCAAGAAAACTGGAGTTTGATGATGAGGAAAGTAGAGAGCTATATACCATAAATGGTAGATGATAATATGAAGGACTTGGATAGACTGAATTGGTTTGTTTGTACATGGCATGCAATAGATGCTCATGAACAAACCTGGATTGTCCTAATGCCATTGTCTTCTATTTTACTGTGCCCAATCAAAGAATCATAGAATGTTAAGAATTGGAAGGGACCTCAAGGGTCATCGTGTCCACGCCCTGCTCAATGCAGGATTCACTAAATCATCCCAGACAGATGTCTGTTCAGCCTCTATTTGAAGACTTCCATTGCATGAGAACTCACCACCTCTTGTGGCAGCCTGTTCAACTCATTGATCACCCTCACTGTCAAAAAGTTTTTTCTAATATCTAATCTGTATTTTCTCCCTTTCAGTTTCATTCCATTGCTTCTCGTGTTTCCATGTGCAAATGAGAAAAAGAATGATCTCTCTACACTGTGACAGCCCTTCAGATATTTGTAGACAGCTATTAAGTCTCCTCTTAGTCTTCTTTTTTGCAACTAAACATTCCCAGATCCTTTAACCGTTCCATAGTAGGACATACTTTACAGCTATTAAACATTATGCAACTTTTCAAAGCTTTCCTTGCCTAGAATACTGGCGTAAAATATTTAATTAATTGACCCGTCGGTGTCTATTTTCTGTTTAAGGGCCCCGTCACACATAGCGACTCACCAGCGATCCCGACAACGATATGAACTTGTCAGGCATCTTGCCCTTTAGTGCCCTGAGCAGCACACTCCTATTTTCTGGTTTTTACTATGACGCTTTCATGTCTGCTTCATAGTTTGCAGACCTGGCTTCATGCTGCTTTCATCGTGCCTACCCAATGTATCTATGCAGTGCGCGCGCGCATATCAGTGTTACATGTCAGGACTCTGACATGCGCAGTTTGGAAATTTTTTTTTTTTTCTTACTGCCTTCTTCTTCCTGAATGGCTCACACGTCACTCAACCACAGCACTTCCTTCTCCTCATCACCGCCCACCACCTGAAACTGCCTATACGCCCGTGCTAATCCTAACTGGTACGTTACTCATGGCGCTCATGTTTTTACACACCTTGCCCTCCTTTTCTCTTGATTGACCACTACTTAAAGACTGAATGACTGGTATTTGTCTGACTTCCCCTGACGAAGCTGCACTCAGCAACGATACGCATGGGGCTCCCCACACCGTCTTGTCTCGGGACCTTCCTTCCCTGATGACCTGACCCCTGATGCTCCATGCTGGACTGCACTCTAGGGTGATTTTATTATCACATCACTCTCTTTATCTGTATACTTTGGCACACATATATTCTTTGCCTATTGCACCATCCTTCAGTCCAGCCTCCCTTTTTATAAGTGGTCTGATTCTTTGCTCCCTCTCTCATAGGGCTACTTACAGTGCCCTTTGGCCTTTATGAGGCCTTTTGGAGTAAGTGTCTGTGTGGTACTCTCCCTATCCTTATAGTGGATGGTCACTTTGCTCCCTCCCTTACAGGGCTACTTACAGTGCCCCCTGGCTTTTCTTAAGGCTGTTTGTAGTGAGTGTCTGTGTGTCATCGTCTTTCTGGGGACGCCCAGGTTTGCGGTCGGTGGGTCATGCCTTATGTAATGTCATATACATTTAGGCTAGCATGTGGCATATTTAACCATGTGGTTTCTATCCATTAGCATATATTGTTAGATCCATTTGGGACAATTGGGGGGGTGTTTTGCCTTTTAAATGTTTTTATTGTGTGAATTTTTTCTTTCTTTTCAATAAAATTTATATATGTTTACTTACATATCTTTATTGTCCTGGGTGTGCGCCTCATATGCTGGGTTCTCTTTTCTCCTTTTTTGATCATTATACTTCAGACAGGTACATGGAATATTAATTAATGTCAGCTCATCTATCCAGAGGGCCAGTGCACAAAAAATTCACTGACCTGTGAATCCAAGGATTTTTCTTGCCGATCCATTAGAAATAAATGACAGCGGATGCCACATTAACGGCCTTAATAGCCTTAGGGAACTACGTTTATCTTGAGAATGCCCATTGTCTCAAGGACAAAGTTTGTAGCATATCTAGAGCAAAAGTCATAAATATCTGATGGATGTGAATCTGATGTGAAAATCTCCCCCGATATTGAGAATTGAGTCCGCAGTCAATTGTCTCAGTCTCTATCTATAGGAGTTTGAAAAGTGGTCCCTAAAACAATATTTATTTAGAGCTGCACAACCAGTTGGATAAAATTTTAATGCCGGACATTCCTTTTTACCAAATTATTTTTTTTACTCTAATTAAAATAATTTGACTTTTTAACCTTATCTATTTATATAATTGCCTTGTAATGTTTTAATTTCCTGCTCTGTACAGATTTCACCGTATCCCAGAATTCCAAGTGGTGGAAGTTCACCGACCGCCATATTGAGACACCCAAGTGATGGGTGTCTCAATATGGAAACTGCTGCTGGTACCAACCTTTTGCGTGGTACCACTAGCGGAACACCGTCGCACCACACACACTCACACACACTCTATACGCCGTACGCACCACACACACTCTCACGCAGTCTCTTGCGCGGTACCACCAGAGGAACACCGTTGCACCACACACACTCTATACGCCATACGCACCACACACTCACACTTACTCACGCAGCCTCTTGCGCGGTACCACCAGCGGAACACTGTCGCACTGCGCCTGCGTGAACGCCGCGCAGGCGCAGTGGATCATTCAGCTGATCCCAGCAGCAGATGCGTGACGTGTCTACAGGCAGAGGAAGCTGGTCACATTAAAATTCATTTTAAAAATTGTCTGTGTCTGACCGTGTACGGAGCATACCACATCTCCTGGGCAGGGAAAGAAGCAAAAGACAATACTGACATTACAGCAGGGGATCACAGAGGATTCATTTTGTGAGGTAAAATATTTCACTGACTGTTATTAAACAATATTTTACCTCACAAAATGTATCCTCTGTGATCTCCTGCTGTAATGTCAGTATTGTCTTTTGCTTCCTCCCCTGCCCAGGAGCTGTGGTATGTTCTGTACACAGTCAGACACAGGGGTGAGAGAGACAGAGCACAGGGGAGAGACAGCTCAAACGGGACAGCACATGAGGGGAGAACACAGCACAGGAAGGAGAGAGACAGCAGACAAGGGGGATAGCACATGGGGTAGACAGGTCAAAGAACAGAGCACAGACGGGAGAAGTCAGCACATGGGGAAAGAGAGAGTGGATAGGTGGGTGAGCACACGGGGGGAGAGATTCTCAACGCTGCAAAGCCTGCCCCCATCGTGACATTACCGCCCTCCCGACGCGATAGCATCGGGCCTCCATCTAGTTGTTCCATAAATATTTTGGCATTAATCTGATTCTTAATATTGTACACTGCCATTAAGTTAATCGTGCATGTCTTATTGATATGTCATTAGCCATGTTGTACCGTGCACAAATTAGCTGAAAAGCTCAGTCTTTGTTTTCGACTATTTATGACGACTCCCAAGACATTTATATCCAATCTACCAAGCGAAAAGCTCAATTTTAGTTGAAGAATACAAATCAGACATTTACAGGGCAATTTCAGCTCAGTTTTACATCCGTGAGTTGCTCTGTCTTGGTGATCTTCAAACAATTGCTCTTAAGAGAAAATAAGTATTCTCTGTACCATTGTGTAATGTGGATAATTACCTTGCGGTTTAGAGGGAAGGTGCAGGGAAAGATTGCCATGTCATGGCTCAACAATCATTTTTGAGTTGCAACATTTTTTTTTCAATTAAGAAATGCAAATGCTTTTAATGATATGCTCCACTGTGTTTAGAAAAGGTCACAGCAAACTTTTATAGCTGTTTACAGGAAAGGCATTTTTGTACTCGCTGTCATTTCCATAACGGTCTCTCGAGGTACATTCCCACAATTTGATCCGTGTGTCCTTTCACTGATGCTTTTCCATAACGGAAAACGTTCTTCTGTTTTTCATTTTTTTTTTACTTTTAATGGTTTTGGACTCGTAGGCTCTTCTCTCGAAAGCTTTTAGTGATCTCAAGTGATCCCAATGTTTGATGCTGTTCTTGTACTATGCATAATACTGTATTAATGCATTTGTGCCCAAATGTACAGATTAATGTATCAATTCTCCCTATTAGTCACCTACTGGTTACAATTTTTGCTGTTCAATATTTTTGACACTACAAGTGTCGGAATTTGGCTTCTAGAAATGGAGGGGGCGATCCATCAAAGCTTTTACCCCTGACATCTGGCATAAAACGCTTTGAAAAGTTGAAAAATCTTTACACAAAAATTTTGTAACTTTTTTGGCATTTTTATGCAAATTTGAAGCAATTCTGCCAAAATGTGCATCAAATTCAGCAAAAGCGCCAATGTTTTTCCCACCACAAAGGCAACTCCAGTCTTCGAGGGGGACAGTGTTTCGGGTGAGACGCATGCCACTTATAAGATTTGCCACATTTATTAAGTGGAGTGCGCCTTTTAATGAATTTGGCACATTATACTTCAGTAAGTCCTTCACTAAGACTGGTATACACAACAATTGGAGATTGAAGGAGCATACATGTGTACATAGGGAGGAGGTAAGAGCAGTTGCACAAAAAGTTGCAACTTTAGGCGGTTTCACTCCAGCTTAAAGCAGCTCTGATGAAATGGGTGGAGCTGGAAAGAGCCATGGTAGAACAGGGGCATAGTTCCGCCTGCCTGTCAAATTAAAAAGTGATGGCATTTTGCATGCTAGAAATGCTACTCCAGTCCCTAAGTGGTGAAGCAGTTCTGGTGTAGTGCACAGAGGCGCACGTCAGTCAGAAGAGGTGCCAAATTCATTAAGTGGCATTCACCTCCTAATGAATTTGGTGCCTTATACACCAGGAAAACTGGTGTAGTGTGAGAGTGCGCCACACCAGTCTTGATGAGTCGGTCCCTTCTTTTTTTTCTTGTTCGGCTATGCCCAATTTAATTTCATGTATATGGAACACTATTATTACTTGTGTGCATTATTTTACATCTATCTACATTAAAATTCAGTTGCCATGTTTTTGCTCATGTTGCCAGTTTATCTAGGTATTTCTGAAATATTTTAGAGACATAAAGAGGATGTGCTTAATGTTCAGTTGGACTATTAGTGCTCTGACCTTCTTGATCTAAATGCTTGGCCCTGATAAAATAAAAGAGCCTATACTCTTCTCCCGCGGTTCCAGCGGTGTCGGCACTGGTGGTCCCAGGGCTGTCGTGTGGTTGTGACATGTGAACCCAGCCCAATCAGCGCTGGCGTCACTGTCCTTGCCTTTTGTTGAAATTTAACTTGAAGAGGAAGTCCGGAATGTGGCTGATCCTTGACTTCCTCTTCATGTTCAATTCGACAGAAGGTGGAGACATTGACGGCGGTGCTGATTGGGTGCTGAGGTCACGTGTCCCAACAACTACATGAGAACATCGGGGAGAGCGAGTGCCGACACTGCAGGAATGGCGCTAGCACAGGAGGTGAGTATAAGCATTTTTATTTTATCAGGGCCAAGCTTGGGGTATGACAATGAGTTATGCAAGTAGTGGACAACTTCTTTAACTATTAGAAGGTCCGCTGATTTACCTTTGCACATTGATGGTACAACAGACACTGACACATCACCACTTTTGCATATACAAATTATATATACAATATTCCATGGTCGCCGGAAGGAAGCCCTGTGAACCACCTAATATTTGACGGTATCCTCTGATTCTCCTTTGATTAACCTGGGTAGCACAATGTCGTTTATGCATCATGCTGCAACGACGACGTTGTGCCAGTTCAGCTAATTAAAAGAGGTTCTGGGGATGCTTGAAGATAGGTGATGGTTCACAGGGGTCTCATCTGGCAGCCACAGAATATTGACTTGACTATATGACCAGGGTCCTGAGAATGTATTCGCTTGTCTCTAGTTATATGCGACACATGGAATTTCTCTCATCTTAAGGCAACCTGTAGTCTCCTTTTTCACTGACTTCAGACTTTCTGTTAATGTTCAAAATCCTCAAAACAATCCATCTGCAGCAATCTTGTAAATAGCAGAATGGGAGGAGGGGGATGTAGCTGCAGCTTTTTTCTTTCTTTGTCTATGAGAGTACATGCTGTGAGAGGGGAGTGGGAGCTGAAGCTGAGACATCTGATTTTCTTACCAATCTGCACTACTTTTACAATAGCCTAAGGAATGATTATGATTTTCTTTCTCATAGTGATAGGTAACCTATACTTTTCAATCTCTTTCTGTCCCGGTGTTTTCAATATTTTTTGCTTACTTTGTTCCAAGTTTTCACATAAGAAATAACTGTTCGGCATGTGAGCTTCAAACTCGTAGCCATGAAATTATATCATTTTCATTCTAATAATCACCACTTTGACATTTGGGAACATCTAGAAGAAATATCAGATAAAGAGTAGCTAAAGATAACTAATATTTTCCAACAGGCATATTTGACATTTTTTCATACTCCTGCTTCAATCATTCTTTTTAAAGATACTTAAAAATAACATTTATGAGTAACTCGGTTATATCATTTAATAAGATCAGGGGAAGTTTATGAAAAGACCAAGGAGATTGTTTCAATATCTTGGGAGAACCACCTACAATGCATGAATGCAGGAACACAATTGTAATTTATCTGACAAATAGACAAATTATTGTAAACTCTCGGCAAGTGCAATCAAGGCCGGGCTACAAAGTTTGGGGCTGAGACTACTGGAACGGTGGTCATACGGTATGGGAAGGCGTCTGTCTTTGCAAACAGCCAATTCCATTAAAGTAATTTTTTTTTTAAATATTGTTTATTTATATTATTAATTTTTATATTATTAAAACATAATAAAAATGGTGCCCTCCAATCCAATGTTATAACATTTTGACTAGAGATGAGTGAATTTTTCAAAATTTGGTTCCGATTGCGATCGGCGGCGAATATTGCTTTTGCAATATTCACCAAACACAGCCAAATGTCATTGGAATCCAAGGAAGTAGAAATGAATGAATATGTTCGGAACCGATCATCAAACATCAATTCGGCATGAATAGGGTGACAATATGGCACAAATATGGCAAATTCAGATTCAGCGGCCGATTCCAAATATATTCGCTCAACTCTAGTGCTGACCCTGGGAAATCACCCACCCCACCTAACCTTTGTCTGAGCTCTTACTGCTCAATTTATTTGCCATAATAACATCAACTAAGAAAAGGACATAAGGACAACTGAACGGGCACAGCTTGGCGAACATTTTCTAGGATGGTGCATACGGATTCCCTCCCGCAGCAATTAACAATAGTGGGAATAGAGATTACAACTTGACCCCTATGGACAGATGGATCAAAGTTAGTGAATAGAAATCAGAATCTGTCTGAAGTGCTGAAAAAAAACATTTAAAAGCTCTGCTTAATCATCGCGACAACCACTTTTTAAATGCAGATCTGCCGGAAGTTATGGCATGTATGTGATTTTCATACTTTCGCTCACATTCCGACTAGACATGATTGTCCTTTCTCAATGTGTTTCTATCGAGATGAGAATGTCAAGTCGACACGTGACCACAGGTATGCAAATCACACACTTGACCGCCCGCTCACATAAGTGATACTGGGGAATCCCACGCTGTCAGTATTCAGAAATCTGTAGTCACATAGTGACATCCCAAGTCTCGACAACCCTTTAAATGGAGTAGTCAAGCATGAATGGGGTTATTTCATTCATAGCCTATAGAACAATGGCAAGGTAGATGCTTGACTGCAGCTGTGCAATGATAAGGAATGAGGGGCTCAGGATCCCTTATCTATTGATCCCAGTAATAAAAAGGTAATATATCTCAATTGTGTTAAAATCCTATAAAAGTGGTCCTGTATTGCCAATAAAAGGATCTGAACATTTATAGGAAGCTAATTAAACTTTTAATATGTGCTTAAGGCTAGGTTCACATTAGTGTTTTGAGTCCGCAGCGTATCATCCGCATGCGCAAACACAGGCAAAAACGCATGCAAAACGCATGTTTATGCAGCGTTTTTTATGCGCATCTTACACATGCTATGGCAGTAATGCAGCTCTAATATTCTTAAGCAATCATGCTTAGAAATTCAGGGTGCAGCTTTATCCTTTCCTATAGTTAAGTTTTTAGTTGGCACCTGTACACACTAGTCTGGATGTGGTGGTCATTTTTTTCTATCCATTGTAAAAAAGCATCATTAAAGCACATTTATTTATTTTACTCACTTATATAGCGCCATTTATTTCACAGCACTGTAAAGACATCATCATCACTGACCCCATAGGGACTCACAATCTAAATTCTAGAGTTGAGCAACTTTTGCTTTTTTAGGGTCGAGTTTCGTTTCATGAAACCCGACTTTTCCAAAAGTCGGGTCGAGCAAAATCGGCCGACTATAGGGAAAAGTCGGGGGTCCGACCGAAACACGAAACCCAATGTAAGTCAATGGGGAATTAAAGTCAGCAGTGAGAGGAGGACAGGAAACACACCTACAGTGCCCATTTGAATGCCAAAAGCATCAATTCTTCTGAGCACGGTGGCTCAGTGGTTAGCGCTGCTGGGGTCCTGGGTTCGAATCCCACCAAGGACAACATCTGCAAGGAGTTTGTATGTTCTCCCCGTGTTTGCGTGGGTTTCCTCCGGGCACTCCGGTTTCCTCCCACATTCTAAAGACATACTAATAGGGAATTTAGATTGTGAGCCCCATCGGGGACAGTGATGATGATGTGTGAAAAATGTAAAGCGCTGCGGAATATGTTAGCGCTTTATAAAAATAAAGATTATTATTATTACTTAAGCTTGTCAACCTTAATTAACTTCATAATACTAGTTACGCACTGAAAAATGGGGGTTATTTGGCTAAAGTTGTGGGGAGGTAGGGCTGGCTCCAGGTTTTCATGTGCCCTGGGCAAAAGAGCGCCCCTTTAACACATACCACAACTCATCATGCTCCGATACGGCAGAGAAATAGCGGTATAGTACAATGAAAAATACTTCACTTTTTACATCTCATGACGAGGCCCATCTATTTCTCCATACAGAATCATTGGTCCCATATAATGTTTGAAACAGTATATGATGAGCTCCACATAATGCTACAGTATATGTTGGTCCCCATGGATGAAGCTCCACTGTCTTATGGGCCCAAATAATGCTCCAAACATAATGGGCCCCATTTCTAATGCTCTAGTGTATAATGGGCCCTGTAAATGCTGCTCCAGTGTCTGATGTCCACCTTTGGAATGTTCCAGTGTATGGTGGGCCCCATCTATCATTCTCCAGAGTTTAGTGCTCTCCAAAAATTGCTGTCCCAACATTGAAAACAATGAAATAAGTCTCCTCACTAGGGAATCCCTGTACTAGTCTGGACTCCTCGTCATCCCCATCTTCCATCTCACTGCACAGTATTTCAACCTTGCAAGTGCTGTGATCCTGAGCAAGCAGGGGGAGCCCACTCATTGGCGACGGCACTGGCACAGGGCCCCTGATAGTACGGTGGTGTGTCTGATGGCGGGTGTGCCGAACCTGCACTTTCATCTGCAGCTTCCTCTTTGTCACCGTGTAAGATGGAACTGTATATGGGAAGGGTAACCTGAGTTTCATCAGGGTCAGATTCAGGCCGTGTAGCGTGCGAGGGGAATGCAGTGGTCTGGGTCAATGTACAAGCAGATTCATAGAGCAGTGGCTGGGCATCAGTGCACTTGTGTCGCCCCCAGGAGTACGGTCGCCACAGTGGCATTACCTTCCTCCTAGGGAGTGTGATGTCATGCTTGGGAGCAACGAAGGATCTCTCTAGCAGGTTAACTTATTGGGCGGCGTTATTCCCACGAGTCACGACCCTCCAAACAGCGTTCATGAAGGCAAAATGTTTGTTTTACGTGGGCAGTATGGTTGCAAAGCTAAACCTTAAAGGAATGTCCAGAAGGGCACCACCAGGAGTGGAGCCTACGGCGTAATTTGACTCAACATGGGCAACCTCAACCATCCAGCCACAAAAAAGATGCACACATTGCAAGCTTAATTCCGTTAACGAACGAGACTCCGTCATGCCCCGCGGTCCGAGTCCGGCTTACTAGAGGGACACGCAAGGCTCTGGCACGTGAGATTGGCCAATAACTGGTGTGTCATGCCCTTACATGTCCGTGGCTGCATGTGCGCTACACTGAAAAGGCCAGCGTTTGTCGCTTACAGGTGCAGATAACCCGCTGAACAACGTTAGTGATGGGGATCTGGGATTAAAATTATTACCTGCGAACGATGATTTCCCAGTAAGTGCAGGTCAACCGCAGTTCCGGAATTAGGCCTAACCGTCATTCCTGAAAAAATGAAAAACTTACGTGTGCAAACCACAGGTGCTGTAGCTTGCTTAACAGCTCGCCAGCCGTTCTCACGCCCAGTATGGATTACACGTGATTGCACAAAGGTGAGAAAGGGTACCGTATCCCCGGATAACATGTATGGATAGCATAGTGTACACATTCAAAATATATGTCTATAGATCAGGAGGCAGGCTCAGACGGTGTCAGGCCCAGGATGGATTACACGTGATTGCACAAAGGTGAGAAAGGGTACCGTTTCCCCGGATAACATGTATGGATAGCATAGTGTACACATTCAAAATATATGTCTATAGATCAGGAGGCAGGCTCAGACGGTGTCAGGCCCAGTATGGATTTGACGGCCCAGACTACACAGCGGAGGAGCAGGGAGAGGTAAAGATTGCAAATGCTGGGGCCCTGCTCATGCAAGTGGGGCCCACTCGTGGGCGTCGGTACTGGCACTGGGCCCCTCATAGTACGGCGGTGTGTCTGACAGCGGGTGTGCACCACCACCATCAGAGACACTTGATTGCACTATGAGGGACCCTGTGCCAGTGCTCGCGCCCAAGAGTCGGCCTACCCACCTGTCCAGGGCAACGGCACTCGCACGGTTTCATGCGCTAGGTGGTGACCCCGGCCATGGGGGGGGGCAGCACAGTTAGGGAGTTTTAGAAAGTGGCATATGTTGATGTTGGACATTCAGCTGATGCAAAATGCGAAATTGTTCAAGTCCCAGGAAGAGGAGGACCAAAGCAAGCCATTTTTCTGTCACCCTATGTGTCATCAGGGGAAGGTGGGACAAAATCCTTGGAAACCCATGCATGGTTCATTTTAATGAAGGTTAGATCATCCACATTTTGGGTTGACAGACGGGTCCTTTTTTCTGTCAGGATTGATCCAGCTGCACTGAAGACTCTTTCCGATAGCACACTTGCAGCTGGGCAAGTGAGCTCCTGTAAGGCATATTGTGCCAATTCAGGCCAGGTGTCCAGTTTAGCGGCCCAATAGTCAAAGGGGAATGACCTGTGCGGGAGAACATCGATATGGGAGGAAAAGTAGTTTGTAACCATAGTTGACAACTGCTGTCTCCTGTCACTTTCCATCGATGCAGTATTACCAGTTGTCTGAGCGGTACTTGAAAAATCAGTCCACAACATTGTCATGAAACCCGTCTCCAACGCCACTTCTGCTGTGTGCACCACGAACACCTCTGCCAAGCTGCCCCCGGCCCGTACGGCTCGTGTGAGAACCATCACCACTGCTGTGTACTGGGAATGCCTCAACCAACCGGTTTACCAGAGTTGCTTGTTTATTAGCCAATATTAGGGCAAGGTTCTCGTGTGGCACAATGTTTTGTAATTTGCCTTTATAGCGTGGATCCAGGATGCTGGCCAACCAGTAGTCGTCATCGTTCATCATTTTGGCAATGCGGGGGTCCCTTTTTAGGATCTGCAAGGCATAATCTGACATGTGGGCCAATGTTCCCAGTGTCAATGATGCACTGCGAGTGCTGGTTGGAGGAGCACTTTCTGGGAAATCCACATCCCTCCAGTCACGCACAAACCCTGTACCAGACCTTGCCACGCCAACATTTTCACTTGTCCCACGAGATGCATCCTCCTCCCCTAAGTAATCATCCCCATCATCATCCTCCTCCTCCTCTTCTTCCTCCACCTCGTCCAGGAGAGGTCCCTGAGCAGACAATGGCTGAATGTCATCAAGGATTCCCTCCTCCTCTTCCTCCTCGTCAACATTGACTGCAGACGCCTGCTCCTTAAAGTGCGTCAAAGTTTGCATGAGCAGACGCATAAGTGGGATGCTCATGCTTAGGATGGCGTCGTCTGCGCTTACCAGCAATGTGCATTCCTCAAAACACTGAAGGACTTTACAGAGGTCTTTCAGCTTCGACCACTGCACACCTGTCAACTCCATGTCTGCTCTCAAAGTGCCTGGCCGTGTATCCTCCCACAAATGCATTATGGCCTGCCTCTGTTCGCACAGCCGCTCAACCATGTGCAGGGTGGAGTTCCACCTTGTTGCAATGTCGATAATAAGGCGGTGGTTGGGAAGGTGGAGCAATCGCTGCAGCTTCTGCATACGAATGGAGTGTACAGGCGACTGCGGATGTGCGCGCACAATCTTCGCACCTTCTAGAGCAGGGCTGTTAACTCCGGATAATTGTTGAGGAAGCACTGCACCACCAGGTTCAAGGTGTGAGCCAAGCAAGGTATGTGGCTGAGTTTTGAAAGGGCTATGGCTGCCACAAAATTACGGCCGTTATCACTAACTACCTTGCCTGCCTCAAGATGTATACTGCCCAGCCATGACTCAGTTTGTCGCTGAAAGTACTCGGCCAGCACCTCCGCGGTGTGTCTGTCGCCCAAACACATCATCTGCAACACAGCCTGCTGACGCTTTCCTCTAGCTGCTCGATAGGGGGACACCTTGTGTGCAACAGTGCCAGCTGCAGATGGAGTGCTCATACGACTGCGCTCTGTGGATGAGCTTTCGCTTCTGGAGGAGGAGGAGGAGGGTCGAACGCCTACAGCCAACTGTTTCCTATACCGTGGGCTAGGCAGCACTGTCCCACCACCGCTGTCCCCTGTGGACCCTGCATCCACCACATTAACCCAGTGCGCAGTGATGGACACGTAACGGCCCTGGCCATGCCGACTGGACCATGCATATGTTGTGAGGTGCACCTTTCCACTCACTGACTGCTTGAGTGCATGGACAGTGCGGTCTTTCACATGATGGTGGAGGGCTGGGATGGCTTTGCGAGAGAAGAAGTGGCGACTGGGTAGGTCATAGCGTGGTACTGCATAGGCCATGAGTTCGTGGAAAGCTGCGCTTTCCACCAACCGATAGGGCATCATCTCTAACGAGATTAGTTTGGCAATGTGGGCGTTCAAACCCAGTGTACGCGGATGAGAGACTGAGTACTTTCTTGACCTACTCATAGTCTCTGGGAGGGTGAGCTGGACTTGAGAGCTGCATATGGTGGAACTAGCGGTGGACAGGGCGGACTGAGAGAGGGTTGATGATGGTGATGGAGTTGGTGTTCTTTCTGATGGCCTAGATTCAGTCTTTCGTTGATATAACAGTGGGATTCTGTTGTGAGTTCATTTTCCCCTCCGTCACTGAGGCCTGGTGAACTCCCTATTCTAGTGAAGGAAGGTAGTGAGCCTGATTATCAGGCACCTGGGACTAATGAAGACGATTGGCTGAGTGGAGTCACTGACTGGATTTAAGGCAGCCTACGCCCTTTCTGCCCTGCGGGTGATTTCTCTGTGGACTCTTGGACACCAGTCTGATTCCTGCTCTCCTAAAGCTAAGTTTTTCTATTTTGCCTTTTGCATTTAAGATTTGTTTTTATTTTTTCTTGCTTTTTGGATTCTGCCACTCCCTGCTGGAGTGTGCAGTGTTTCGTTAGCTCTGTCTTCTGAAAGTACCTGAGTGCTGATTTAGTTTTTGAAGCTTAGTTGCTTCAGGGCCATTTTTATATCAGCTTGTTGGCTTTTGTCTCTGATATGGTTTTGGCAGATTGCAGACAGCAGCCTTCCTATCCGTTCCTATCTAGGTAGTTTTTGGGCCCCGTCTTTGCTCAGCCTGTCTTTCTGTCTGTGTAAGTGTTTTCATCTTGCTTCACCGTCATTATATGTGGGGGGCTGCCTATTGCTTTGGGGTCTGCTCTGGGGCAGTTAGATTTCCCCTTTCCTTCTTTAGGCCTATGTATCTCTCCGGCTGTGATTGAGGGGTCTAGGTCATCGTAGGAACCCCCCACGGCTACTGCTAGTTGTGTTGATAGGTTCAGGGGTCTGCAATCTGATAGTTGCCAACTTCTCTGGTTTTCTGGACTTAGCTAGCATTTCTGTTTTTGCCTCCTACAGTGACTCAATCATAACAGAATCACCCGCCCAACCGCAGATCCTGGGGTACTCAATAGCAGGAAAGAATTGTGTTTAAAAAAAAAAAAAAAGTGTGTATATTCTTTCCTCTATATCTCTGAGGCCGTAGGGGGAATTTTTTTTTCTCTCAATGGAGATAAAGCAAGTGTCTGATCGTGTGGAGCAGCTCGCTGCTGAAGTGCGAGGAATTTCCGCCTATCTTGCTTGTTCACATGCTGTTGAACCAAAGATCCCCACACCTGATGTATTTTTTGGGGATCGATCTAAATTTTTGAGTTTCAAAAATAATTGTAGATTATTTTTTGCTTTGAAGCCTAACTCGTCAGGGAGTCCCGCGCAGCAGGTTAAAATTGTCATCTCTTTGCTGCGTGGCGATCCCCAGGATTGGGCGTTTTCTTTGAAACCAGATGACCCTATTCTGACTAATGTGAACGCATTTTTTCAAGCCTTGGGGTTGCTGTACGACAAACCTAATGCTATTGATCAGGCTGAAAAGACCCTGTTAGCATTGAACCAGGGTCGAGAATCTGCAGAGTTGTACTGTCAAAAGTTCCGAAAGTGGGCGGTCCTTACTACCTGGAATGATAGTGCCTTGGCTGCTCTCTTTCGGAAGGGTTTGTCAGAAGCCGTAAAAGATACTATGGTGGGATTTCCTGTTCCCTCTGGTCTGGACGATTCTATGTCTTTAGCCATTCAGGTTGATCGGCGTTTACGTGAACGCAGGATTACACGAGAGGTGTTGCCACCGGTTGAACAGACGTCTGAACCTATGCAATGTGATAGAGTTTTGTCAAAGGCGCAACGTCAGGAATTCAGAAGGCGCAATAAGCTGTGTTTTTTCTGTGGAGATGCCTCACATATTATTTCTGTTTATCCTAAACGTGAGAAACGCTTTGCACACACGTTTTCTGTTGGTGGGGTTCAGCCTGTTTCTTTTGGCGATTACTCTGATCTGTTCCCTGTCCACATTTTCCGCCAAGGCTTTTGTGGATTCGGGAGCAGCGCTAAACCTAATGGACTTGGATTTTGCTAAACGTTGTGGATTTCCGTTGACACCTCTGCAGACGCCTATCCCTTTGAGGGGGATTGATGCTAACCCTCTGGCTAAAAATAAACCTCAGTTTTGGACCCAGTTGGTCATGCGGGTCGCCCCAGACCACCAAGAAAATTGCAGATTTTTGGTGTTGCATGGTCTGCATGATGCCGTTGTTCTGGGGTTTCCCTGGTTGCAGATTCATAATCCAGTTTTGGATTGGAAGTCTGTGTCTGTGGTGAGTTGGGGTTGCCGGTGTACCTTTAGTGAGGCTCCGGTTTTTTCCACCTCTCCTCAGTCGCATGAGGTTCCTGACTATTTGGCGGACTTCTATGATGTATTTAGTGAGAATGAGTCTGCGTCCTTGCCTCCTCATAGGAGTTATGACAATGTGCAATTGAACTAATCCCGGGGTGTAAATTTCCTAAGGGTCGGCTCTTCAATTTATCTGTACCCGAGCACGAGGCTATGCGGTCCTATATTAAGGAGGCATTGGAGAAGGGTCATATTAGACCATCCTCGTCACCCTTAGGTGCCGGGTTTTTTTTTGTAGCCAAAAAGGATGGATCATTAAGACCTTGTATTGATTATCGTGCTCTCAACAAAATTACTGTTAAATATCAGTATCCGTTACCCCTGATTTCTGATCTTTTCTCCAGAGTTAAAGGTGCTTGCTGGTTTACCAAGCTTGACCTCAGGGGGGCGTATAATCTTATCCGCATTAAGCAGGGGGATGAATGGAAGACGGCGTTTAATACTCCGGAGGGACATTTTGAGTACCTGGTGATGCCTTTTGGGCTCACTAATGCCCCTTCTGTCTTCCAGTAGTGCTTCATGAACGATATTTTCCGAGACTTTGTTGATAAATTTTTGATTATCTATCTGGACGATATTTTGATCTTCTCCAAGGATTGGGATGCTCATGTGGAACATATTCGGACTGTGTTCCGGATCTTGAGAGAGAATTCTCTGTATGTCAAGGGATCAAAATGGCTTTTTGGAGTACAGAGGATTTCTTTTTTGGGATTTATTTTGTCTCCGTCAACTACTGAAATGGACCCGGCCAAGGTACAGGCCATTTATGATTGGGTTCAGCCCACTTCTTTGAAAGCCCTCCAGAAGTTTTTGGGTTTTGCTAATTTTTATCGGAAATTTATAGCAAAATTTTCTAGTATTGCCAAACCATTGACTGACCTGACCAGGAAGGGTGCGGATGTGTTGAATTGGTCTCCGGAGGCGGTTGCTTCCTTTCAGGAGCTGAAGCGTAGATTTACCTCCGCCCCGGTTCTGCGGCAACCTGATGTCTCACTCCCGTTTCAGGTAGAGGTGGATGCTTCTGAGATTGGTGCAGGAGCAGTGTTGTCCCAAAAGGATCCGGTAACATCTAAAATGAATCCCTGTGCTTTCTTTTCCCATAAGTTCTCTTCATCTGAACGTAACTATGATGTGGGGAATCGGGAACTGTTGGCCATGAAATGGGCATTTGAGGAGTGGAGACATTGGTTGGAGGGAGCCAAACATCAAGTTGTGGTCCTCACTGACCACAAAAATTTGATTTACCTAGAGTCAGCTAAACGCTTGAACCCTAGACAGGCTAGGTGGGCCTTGTTTTTTACACGTTTTGATTTTGTGGTCTCTTTCCTTCCTGGAACTAAGAATGTCAAGGCAGACGCCCTCTCTAGGAGTTTCTTTGCTGATTCTCCTGTGGTGACCAAGCCTGCTACCATCTTAGGCGAAGGGGTAGTTCTTTCTGCCATCTCGCCCGATTTGAGACTTGCTCTGCAAGAGTTCCAGGAGGACAAACCTGAGCATTGCCCCAGTGGAAAGTTGTATGTTCCTGACCAGTGGAAGAAGAGAGTGATGTCTGAAGTTCATTGCTCTGCATTGGCTGGTCATCCAGGTATTTTTGGTACTAGAAATCTGGTGAGTCGCTCTTTTTGGTGGCCCACCCTGTCTCATGATGTCAGGAATTTTGTGCAGTCCTGTGGGACTTGCTCCTGGTCTAAATCTTGTTCTCACTCTAGTGGGTTGTTGATGCCTTTGCCGGTCCCCAGGAGGCCATGGACCCATATTTCAATGGATTTCATCTCTGATATGCCGGTCTCTCAAAGAATGACTGTTATTTGGGTGATTTGTGATAGGTTCTCTAAGATGGTTCATCTTGTACCACTCCCTAAGTTGCCATCTTCCTCTGAATTGGTGCCCCTGTTTTTGCAACAGGTGGTTCGCTTGCACGGAATTCCTGAGAACATTGTATCTGACAGAGGAGTTCAATTTGTGTCTAAATTTTGGAGGACGTTCTGTTCCAAGTTGGGAATTCAGTTGTCCTTCTCCTCTGCTTTTCACCCTCAGACCAATGGGCAGACAGAGAGAACAAACCAGACCTTGGAGTCATATTTGAGATGTTTTATTTCCGCTGATCAGGATGATTGGGTTTCATTTTTGCCCTTGGCTGAATTTGCTTTAAATAATAGCGCTAGTTCTGCCACTTTGATGTCACCTTTTTTTTGTAACTTTGGGTTTCATCCTCGATTTTCTTCAGGGCAGGTGGAGCCCTCTGCCTGCCCAGGTGTTGACACTGTGGTGGAGAGAATGCACCAGATCTGGGACCAAGTGGTGGATAAGTTATCTCTCTCCCAGGAAAAGGCCCAGCGGTTTTCCAATCGACATAGGACCATTGGTCCCCAGTTTAAGATTGGTGATATGGTGTGGTTATCATCAAAAAATATTGCTATGAAGGTGGCTTCTCCTAAGTTTAAGCCTAGATTTATTGGACCTTACAAGATTTTGGAGATTATTAATCTGGTCTCTTTTCGTTTGGCTCTTCCTGTCACATTTAAGATCCATAATGTGTTCCATAAGTCCTTGTTGAAGAGGTTTGTTGAGCCAGTTGTGCCTGAGGTGGCACCTCCGGACCCGGTATTGGTTGAAGGTAACTTGGAATATGAGGTAGAGAAAATTCTGGATTCCCGTCTGGCTAGACGGAGACTCCAGTATTTGGTTAAGTGGAAGGGTTATGGTCAGGAGGATAATTCCTGGGTCTCTGCCTCTGATATTCATGCCGAAAGATTGGTGCGTGCCTTTCATCGGGCTCACCCTGATCGCCCTGGTAGCGTTGTTGAGGGTTCGGTGACCCCTCCTCAAGGGGGGGTACTGTTGTGAGTTAATTTTCCCCTCCGTCACTGAGGCCTGGTGAACTCCCTATTCTAGTGAAGGAAGGTAGTGAGCCTGATTATCAGGCACCTGGGACTAATGAAGACGATTGGCTGAGTGGAGTCACTGACTGGATTTAAGGCAGCCTACGCCCTTTCTGCCCTGCGGGTGATTTCTCTGTGGACTCTTGGACACCAGTCTGATTCCTGCTCTCCTAAAGCCAAGTTTTTCTGTTTTGCCTTTTGCATTTAAGATTTGTTTTTGTTTTTTCTTGCTTTTTGGATTCTGCCACTCCCTGCTGGAGTGTGCAGTGTTTCGTTAGCTCTGTCTTCTGAAAGTACCTGAGTGCTGATTTAGTTTTTGAAGCTTAGTTGCTTCAGGGCCATTTTTATATCAGCTTGTTGGCTTTTGTCTCTGATAGGATTTTGGCAGATTGCAGACAGCAGCCTTCCTATCCGTTCCTATCTAGGTAGTTTTTGGGCCCCGTCTTTGCTCAGCCTGTCTTTCTGTCTGTGTAAGTGTTTTCATCTTGCTTCACTGTCATTATATGTGGGGGGCTGCCTATTGCTTTGGGGTCTGCTCTGGGGCAGTTAGATTTCCCCTTTCCTTCTTTAGGCCTATGTATCTCTCCGGCTGTGATCGAGGGGTCTAGGTCATCGTAGGAACCCCCCACGGCTACTGCTAGTTGTGTTGATAGGTTCAGGGGTCTGCAATCTGATAGTTGCCAACTTCTCTGGTTTTCTGGACTTAGCTAGCATTTCTGTTTTTGCCTCCTACGGTGACTCAATCATAACAGGATTCCCTGACTGCTTTGGCCTTGCAACGACACCTCAACATTTGCTGCTGTGCTAACCGGTGGGCTTACAGTGGGGGAAACAATGTAGCGTTGCTGACTACCTTCTTTGTGATCAGTTGCACATGTGGTACTTGAGGTTTGGTGTTGTGTCCACGCTTGCAAGTGCATGCTGGTTAAATGTCTAAGCATGCAACTGGTATTCAAATTTTTCAGATTTTTCCCTCGGCTAAAGGTCTTTGCGCACTTCTTACAGATAACCTTGGCCTGATCATGAGGATTTTGTTCAAAAAAGTGCCACACTGCACTCTTCCTACTTTGGAAGACATTTTGCGGCCTAGCACGCTGTGCTATTTTGACCGTCTGGACAAGCTGTCCAGCAACTCTTTTGATTTTTGGAACCTGTCTTTGGAGTGCTCCAGGCCTGCCAGATAACAGCTGTTGCGATGTGGATGTCTGCTGTGGATGCTCCTCCTCCTCATCTGAGCTATTGGAAGCAGCACCCTCTTCCCCCAATGGATGCCAATCTAGGTCAACAACTGGGTCATCCATCACCTCCTCTTCAATGTCATGTGCACCTTCCTCTGTGTCACCTTGTATGGTGGTATAGTATGCGGGAAGGGGCACCTGAGTCTCATCAGGGTCAGAATCTGGCTCATTACACTGCGAGGACAATGCAGTGCTCTGACTGAATGTACCAGCAGAATCATCTATCAGCGGCTGTGCATCAGTGCACTCCATGTCAGATTCATCTTGGCCTGGGTAACTCACCATTTCATTTGATAACCCAGGCATGGTATGTGAAAACAGCTCCATGGAGTAATCAGTTGTATGGCGTGCGTCATCCTTCAATCTTGGTTGGGGTGAAGGACACAAGGAAAGGTGTGGTTCAAGAACATGACCCTCCAATGACGACTCAGTGCTTTTATTTTTTACAACTTCAGAAGAGGAGGCGATAGAGCTGGAGGCTGAGTCAGCAATGTAAGCCAAAACTTTTTCCTGATGCTCTGGCTTTAAAAGCGGTTTGCCAACTCCTAGAAAACTAAGCCTTCGAGGCCTTGTGGAGCCAGACGATGACGCAGGCTCAACACCTGCATTCGGTCCTATTTTGCTTTTGCCACTACCATCAGATCCACCACCAGCACCATCATTACCCGCTGGCAACCCCCGCCCAATTCCACGGCCTCTTCCACCAGCCTTCCTCATTTTTGGTAAAAATGTACACAAAATCCCACAAACTACATAGTAATGTAAAACAAGGTACAAGGTGTATATAGGACAGGGGAGACATCAAATTTCTGAACACACTTGTGGACACTGTTGGATTGTGTGAGGCCCAGTTAATATCACACTGCTATGTCACAGGCTCAATGTCGCAGGTGTGAAAAATGTCACTATAGGACAGGGGAGATGTAGAATTTCTGAACACACTTGTGGACACTGTTGTGTGAGGCCCAGTTAATATCACACCGCTATGTCACAGGCTCAATGTCGTGTGAAAAATGTCACTATAGGACAGGGGAGATGTAGAATTTCTGAACACACTTGTGGACACTGTTGGGTTGTGTGAGGCCCAGTTAATATCACACCGCTATGTCACAGGCTCAATGTCGCAGGTGTGAAAAATGTCACTATAGGACAGGGGAGATGTAGAATTTCTGAACACACTTGTGGACACTGTTGTGTGAGGCTCAGTTAATATCACACTGCTATGTCACAGGCTCAATGTCGCAGGTGTGAAAAATGTCACTATAGGACAGGGGAGATTTAGAATTTCTGAACACACTTGTGGACACTGTTGTGTGAGGCGCAGTTAATATCACACCGCTATGTCACAGGCTCAATGTCGTAGGTGTGAAAAATGTCACTATAGGACAGGGGAGATGTAGAATTTCTGAACACACTTGTGGACACTGTTGGATTGTGTGAGGCCCAGTTAATATCACACCGCTATGTCACAGGCTCAATGTCGCAGGTGTGAAAAATGTCACTATACTACAGGGGAGATGTAGAATTTCTGAACACACTTGTGGACACTGTTGTGTGAGGCCCAGTTAATATTGCACCGCTATGTCACAGGCTCAATGTCGCAGGTGTGAAAAATGTCACTATAGGACAGGGGAGATGTAGAATTTCTGAACACACTTGTGGACACTGTTGTGTGAGGCCCAGTTAATATCACACCGCTATGTCACAGGCTCAATGTCGTAGGTGTGAAAAATGTCACTATAGGGCAGGGGAGATGTAGAATTTCTGAACACACTTATGGACACTGTTGGATTGTGTGAGGCCCAGTTAATATCACACCGCTATGTCACAGGCAGAAATTGGCTAGTGTATGACAAACTACAAGGTGTATATAGAATTGGGCAGAATAGGAATCTCCCTAGAGTGTAGGTCTGTAAGAACGGAACATGTCCTCGACTTATCCTTACAGAGTGACACACAGATAGCTTCACTGTGGCCGTGATAATAGCTGTTATACAGTACTGAGAGAGGAGCGTGCATGTACACCGCTGTCCGGTGTCTGTAAAATTGTCAAGCTCCGTGTTTTTTAAGTATACGGACTGACACACGCTGTCTCTCTATAGTTTTGAATGTGATCAAACAGCAAATATACTTAACTGTTTGAAAAGCAGAGAAAACTAGAAGGTGTAGGTCTGTAAGAACGGAACATGTCCTCGACTTATTCTTACAGAGTGACACACAGATAGCTTCGCTGTGGCCGTGATAACAGCCGTTACACGGTACTGTGTGAGGAGCGTACACCGCTGTATGGTGTGGAAAAATGCACGCTCAGTACCTCACCAGGACAAAAAAAAAATTTGGATTGCTTTTAAAAAAGCAGTTTGCAGAGCAGTGGGAAAACAGCAATGCAGCTATCAGGAAGCCTTATAAGGCAGCCTAACAACCAACACAGCTGATCCAGCAAAATATAGCCTCCACTTGCACTGCACACAAAGTGACTGGTGTGTTGTACAGGCAAAATCGCTAGCAGCAGAAGCAGTTTTTGGTGTCTTCTTCACTGCCTAACGCTCTCCCTACAGAATCAGCAGCAGCTCTCCCTATTCTGAGATCAGCATGAGTAACATGGCGGTCGACGTGCATGCCCTTTTATACCCCCTGTGACGCCCCCTAAAGCAAGCCAATCACTTGCATGCCCTTCTCAAAGATGGTGGTGACCCCTGCCTTTGTCATCACGTTGCCCACAGTGTCCGTGGATCCTGATTGGCTGAAAAAGGGCAGAAAACAAACTTTTGAAACGCGACTTTGGCGCTAAAGTCACCGAGCTCGTGGCCGACCTCACCCTAGGGTCGAGTTTCATTTCATGAAACCCGACTTTACCAAAAGTCGGCGACTTTTGAAATTTTTCGACCCGTTTCGCTCAACTCTACTAAATTCCCTACCAGTATGTCTTTAGAGCGTGGAAGAAAACCGGAAAACCGGGAAGAAACCCATGCACACATCTTACAGATGTTGTCCTTGTTGGGATTTGGATCCAGGACCCCAGCACTGCAAAGCTATAGTGCTAACCACTGAACCACCATGCTACCCAGTGTTTATCTTGCAATTCCAAGAGGAACCGGAACATTTATATGAAGTCAATGAAAATATCAATATGGGTTTGAAGAGGATATGTCGTTGCAGCGTGATGTACACAATATGTCTCCCCAAGTTGACTAGTCAAAATAAGAGGAGCCAGGGATGCGGGTACGTTGGAGGTGGGGAATGCAGAAGAGTTTTACAAATCAATTTGCTCATTTTTACTCGTGATCTTTTTTTCAGAAAAGTGCGCAGAGGAGGTGGAAAAAGTAAAAAAAAATTGTACAAATATTGCAGCTGTGTAAGGGAATGATAAATTCCCCAATGTATCATAGAATCATAGAATCATAGAATCGTAGAGTTGGAAGGGACCTCCTGGGCCATCTGGTCCAACCCCCTGCTCAAAGCAGGATTCGCTAAATCATCCCAGTCAGATGTCTGTCCAGCCTCTGTTTGAAGACTTCCATTGAAGGAGAACTCACCACTTCTCGTGGCAGCCTGTTCCACTCATTGATCACTCTAACTGTCAAAAAGTTTTTTCTAATATCTAATCTGTGTCTCTTCCCATTCAGTTTCATACCATTGCTTCTAGTCTTTCCTTGTGCAAATGAGAATAAAGTTGATCCTTCTACAATGTGACAGCCCTTTAGATATTTGTAGACAGCTATTAAGTCTCCTCTCAGTCTTCTCTTTTGCAAACTAAACATTCCCAAATCCTGCAACCTTTCCTCATAAGACAGGGTTTGCAGACCGGTCACCATTCTGGTCGCTCTTTTCTGAACTTGCTCCAGTTTGTTGATGTCTTTTTTAAAATGTGGTGCCCAAAACTGGACACAATATTCCAGATGAGGTCTGACCAAAGAGGAGTAGAGGGAAATAATGACTTCACGTGATCTAGACTGTATGCTTCTGTTAATACATCCTAGAATTGCATTTGCCTTTTTTGCTGCTGCATCACACTGTTGACTCATATTCAGTCTGTGATCTATTAGTATACCCAAGTCTTTTTCACATGTGCTGTCACTTAGCCCTATTCCTCCCATTCTATATATGCTTTTTTCATTTTTATTGCCCAGATGTAGTACTTTGCATTTCTCCCTGTTAAAAACCATTCTGTTAGTTGCTGCCCACTTCTCCAGTTTATTTAAATCTTTTTGAATCCTCTCTCTCTCTTCTCTAGTATTAGCTATCCCTCCTAGCTTTGTGTCATCAGCAAATTTAATCAGTTTACCCTCAATTCCTTCATCTAAATCGTTGATAAAGATGTTGAACAATACAGGGCCCAGGACAGAGCCCTGTGGTACCCCACTTGAGACATTCTTCCAACTGGATGTACAGCCATTTACGACCACTCTTTGGGTCCGATCACTAAGCCAGTTATGAATCCACCTAACAGTTGCCTTGTCCATTCCATACTTAGTCATTTTTTCAATAAGGATTGTATGAGAGACTTTGTCAAATGCTTTGCTGAAGTCAAGATATACTATATCTACAGCATTTCCTTGATCCACCCAATCAGTGATACCGTCATAGAAGGAAATTAAGTTAGTCTGACATGACTTATTAGTTACAAACCCATGCTGACTCTGTTTAATCACTTCATTCTTATCCAGGTATTGACATACATGTTGTTTAATAATTTGTTCAAAGATCTTTCCTGGTATAGAAGTCAGACTCACCGGCCTATAGTTGCCTGGGTCCACCTTCTTCCCCTTTTTGAAGATAGGAACAACATTTGCTCTTCTCCAGTCTTCTGGCACTTCTCCTGTTCTCCAAGAATTTTCAAAGATTATGGAGAGGGGTTCAAAAATTTCTTCTGCTATCTCCTTCAGTACTCTGGGGTGTAATTCATCTGGACCTGGAGACTTGAATTCATTTAGGTTAGCTAAGTGTTTCCTCACTATCTTTCTGTTTATAGATATCCTGGATTCTTCTATTCCCTTAATAGGACAGTGAATAACAGTTGATGTTGCATTTCCTTTCTGAGAGAAAACAGATGCAAAATAGGAATTTAAAAGTTCAGCCTTCTCAACATCCTGTCTTACCATTTCATCATTTTCATCCTGTAAAAATCCTATAGCATCTTTGACTTTTCTTTTACTTTTGACATATCCCCAAAATCCTTTATTATTGCTTTTGACATCTCTTGCAAGCCTCAGTTCATTTTCATCTTTAGATAATCTGATTTGTGCCCTGCAGGTTCTGCAGACAGCATTATATTCTTCTTTAGATATGCCTCCCTCTTTCCATTTTATAAACATTTTTTTCTTCCTTTTTAGCATGTGCTTAAGTTCTGTGTTCATCCATCCTGGTTTCCTTAAATGCTTCCTATTCTTCCCTCTTTTCGGAATTGTTAACAACTGTGCTTTGAGAATTTCATTTTTCAAGATTTCCCATCCTTCCTGGACATTTTTGTCTTTAAGGATATCCAGCCATTGGATCCCTCCAATTCTCTTTCTGAATCCCTTAAAATCTGCCTTTCTGAAATCTAACCTTGACGTCTGAGTCTTCACAGGTCTTCCACCTCTAGTAATCCAAAATTCTAAAATAGCATGGTCGCTACCTCCTAGGGTCCCAGCCACTTTTACCTCCTCAACCATTTCCTCCCTGTTTATAAGGATTAGATCCAAGGTAGCAGTTCCCCTTGTTTTCTCCCTTACCTTTTGGAAGATAAAGTTGTCAGCAAGAGAGGATAAGAATTTCCTTGACCTGTTAGTTTTGCCTGAGAGAGATTCCCAACAAATGTCTGGATAGTTGAAATCTCCCATGACAACTATGTCATATTTTTTGGAGAACTTGGCCATCTGATGCATAAAGAGTTCATCTATATATTCGGCTTGCACAGGCGGCCTGTAGTAAATGCCTACAATGGTGTCCTTTCCATTGTTCTGTCCTTGTATTCTTACCCAAACAGTTTCCACAGAACTCCCAGTCTCTGAAGCTTCAATCTCTGTGCAGATATACGCGTTTCGAACATACAATGCGACACCCCCTCCTCGTTTATCAAGTCTGTTTCTTGCAAATAAGTTGTATCCTTCTAGTCTTGTATTCCAATCATGTGTATTGTCCCACCAAGTTTCAGTGATTCCAATTACATCATATTTCTGTTCCTGTGTTAGTAGTTCCAATTCTCCTTGTTTGTTGCCCATGCTTTGTGCATTAGTATAGAAACATTTTAGTTTGTGATTGGTTTCTCTTTCTCCAATATTTTTATTAATTAGATTCTTTCGTCTTTGTTCTTCCTTTCCACTTCTAATAGCAGAGTTCTCAATAGCATTTGTCAGGTGTATGGCTTTTTCTGGTCTTTTGCTTCCCTTCCCATGTTGTTCTAGTTTAAAGCTCTCCTTACAAGTGTAGCAAGGCGACTTCCAAATACATGCTTTCCAGTCTTCGTAAGGTGCACCCCATCTCTAGCAAGTAGTCCATCATATAAGTAGTTCACTCCGTGATCCAGAAATCCAAATCCTTGCTGACGGCACCATCGACGTAGCCAGTTGTTCACCTGCAGAATCTTATTCCACCTCCTTGTTCCATGGCCATCCACTGGGAGGATGGAAGAGAAGACCACCTGCGCTCCCAGTTCTTTCACTTTCTTGCCTAAGTCTTCAAAGTCTCTGCAGATGATTTCCAGGTCGTTTCTTGAGGTGTCATTTGTCCCCACATGTAGTAGCAGGAATGGGTAGTCATCTGTAGGTCTGAAGAGTCCTGATATCCTGTCAGACACATCTTTAATTTTTGCACCTGGAAGACAGCACATTTCTCTTGTAGTTATATCCGGTCTGCAGATAGCGGCCTCTGTTCCTCTCAGCAGGGAATCCCCCATGACCACCACTCTCCGTTTCTTCTTCACAACATTTTTCTTTCTCCATCAGTTCATTTAAGGTCTAATAAATTATAATTATGGAGAAAGAATTTTCATAATTATTGTCATCTATAGTCTTGTTTATGATATATAGACAGTATATTTCGCAATTCTTTTTTTTCGCAGGTGGATAAAGAGTACGGAGCATTGGATCTGCTGCTCCTGCCATGCTCATGATGATACTATCTAAGCCCATTTAGAAGTTTGAGTCATCCCACGAGTTGCTCATCTTTTACTAATGCACTAATATTTATGCCAACCACTCGTAAATAATCGGCACAATTATTCTTTGTCTCTCAAGGCCCCATAGTTCCAGAGAAAGTGCTTGATTGATTAAGATGACACAAGCAAATGATAAGCTTCGGAAGATAAACTAAATGAGTCATCTTCCACAAATAGTGCATTTTTCATTTTTGCCTGCAGGCAATGCTTCCATTTACCCATCTATGTGTAACCCTTGGGGAGATGCTCATGATCTCATGTAACTTTTACTAGGATGGTAATGCAGAATGAGATGAGGTAACTGCATTTTGTCCTACATTAAACTATTGAAGGAGAAATCCAAAACCCAACCGTATCAAATTAAACTCACTCAGTTATTCTGATGCCGATTCTGATTTTTTTCCTGAATCCAAATATAATGTCCATGAAACATTCATGAGTGATCGACACAACCTAAACTATGTGTAGTGGTCACAGTCGAGGCTTCAACTCTAGTTGGGATGCATTGGCAAAGTCAAGTTTCATAGAAGAGTCAGAGTTGAGGAGCTATTAGGACGCTGCAATGTTGGATGGATCCTACAAAAATCTCTTGATTTTTTAATGAGTTGGTGTCAGGGTCTCTTGGTATATTACATTATTATTTTTACAGGACAAATTGGGATTATGCATATGGAACCTTGCCTTTAGGTTATGAAACCACGTGCCAAGGTCGTTCCAAAAACTGAGCATATACTTGTGTAGGGAAGTGGACTGACCTATGGACCTGTCTGAAGAGGAACAGTAAACGTAAGATGTGCAGTAAATATACTTGACGTGAACTGGTGTATATGTATGACAGCTAGAATTAGGAAGAGATGGTGCAGGACCAGGTTTTGGCCACTAGGGGGAGACAAGGAATAGCAGGAGGAGACGGTGCAGTACTGAGGTTTGGCACTAGAGGGAGACAAAAGAAAGCAGGGAAAGGACTTAACAGCAGCTAATGCTTAAGAAACCGCATAATCATGGTGGGCGAAGTTACAGGGGCAAAAGAGGGGAATTCCCAGGCAGGGGAATAAAAAGGGAGAGAGCCCCAGGGGGCGAGTCCAGGAGGAGTTCAGCGCTGCTCAGTTCAGGAGAAGATGGAAGGATGAGCTCCGGAAGGGACTGGAAGGAGAGACAATCAGGGGGTGGCCCTGACAGGATAGCCGCAGGAGAGAGGATGCCCGGGGGTACCAGACAGACGGACTCGGTCAGGGGAAGTGCTGTGTTGTGGTGGGCCTAAGGCAGCCACAGTGAAAGAACCGCGAGGGACATCGCTTCAAGGGAAAGCAGGAGGTGAAAAGGTATCCGGGCCTGTGCGTAGAAGCTGTCATGCTGCTGTGGTCGTCGGGAGGACGGCCAATAAAGAGGACCTGTTTGAACGCACGTTGGTTTCTGTATCCAGTCTGTTTGCGGTGAAAAGGGACCACCCCCCAGTTGGCACACGTACTACAATTGCATTGAATATGTTCCTCATATCTGTGTTTTGCTTCTACAGTCCAGAACATTACAGAACATGATAGTCAGGAACACCGCACTACACTTGCTCACTGAGCCAGTGCACGTGTCCTGAGTACAGAAAGATACAGTGCTAAAAGATACCTGTGGAGCAGGGCAGCAGAGGTAACAATGCGTGCTTCAAACTATCGGTGTCAGGATCCTGTCAGCGCCGGAAAGTAAAGATGCACAGGACCTGAGGACACTGAAGTTAGCAAGCTGGCACAGGACCTATGGTCATGTGACTGCAAGGAGGAGGGGCTTAGCGTCCTGCTTTCAGAGATGACAGAACACCATACAACAACTCAGAGTCAGGCAAAACGGCGGTCACACACAGTACGGGCAAACGAGGCACAGGAGGGACAAACAGATGGGTGGTCAGACAAAGCCAAAGGTCATACACAAGAGGGCGATGTGGTACCAAGGGGACGAGCAGAGAGAAGTCGGGTCACAAGCAGAGAGTCATACACGAGAGGTAGCGCAGTACAAGAACTCGCAACAGGGACAGAACCGGAACAAAACCAAACAAGCAAGCAAGATATCAGGCACAAGGCACACGTACGCATAAGGTCAACTAACTCAGCCGAGGGCAGGAGTATAACTGACACCGGACCTAGGTCCAGTGAGCATTAAATAGCCGCCCTCTGCCAGAGAGAGGCGGAACAATTAACCCCCAGTCTGATCAGGATGGGCCAAGGCGAAACCCCGTCCTGGATCATGACAGTACCCTCCTCTCAATGGGGGGCCACCAGACCCCCAGGTCTCTCAGGGTACTTGGTGTGAAAGGCCCGGACCAACCGATCCGCATGGACCGATCGAGTCGGAACCCACGACCGTTCTTCAGGACCGTAGCCTTTCCAATGTACCAGATATTGAAGAGCACGATGGACCAACCTGGAGTCGACAATTCGTTCCACCTCGTACACCGACTGCCCGTCTACCAAAATCGGTGGTGAGGAAGCTGATGATCCCTCCCCACCGGACCTCACAGGTTTCAAAAGGCCCCTATGGAAAACATTTGGGATCCGCAGAGATGGCGGGAGACGCAACCGAAAAGCCACTGGGTTAACTGCTTCTGTAATTTCATAGGGACCTATAAACTTGGGTCCAAGCTTCGCAGAGGGGACCTTGAGCCTTATATTCTTGGTGGACAACCATACCTTATCCCCAATCTGAAACACCGGTCCGCGGATCACTTTTTGTCAGCAAAAGATTTAATTTTGTCCTGGGCCTTCGTAATGTTACTCTGGACCTCCCGCCATACCTCCCCCAACCGCTGGATCGTCTCATCCGCCCCAGGACACCCAGAATTCAAACGGGAAAATTCTCCAAAATGAGGATGAAACCCATAATTGCAGAAAAAGGGAGATGTACCCGTAGACTGGTTAATGCGGTTGTTAAATGCAAACTCGGCCAACGGTAACACAGAACACCAATCATCCTGTCGGGCTGAGGTCAAGCAACGCAGAATTTGCTCCAGAGACTGATTGGTCCGTTCGGTCTGCCCATTAGCCTCAGGATGAAGAGCGGATGAAAAGGACAGACCAATACCCAACCTCTTACAAAATCTGGAAACAAATTGCACTCCTCGATCAGACACCACATTCAAGGGTACCCCATGCAACCACACCACATGCTCAACGAACAATCTGGACAATGTTTCCGCATTAGGTAGAGCTGCCAAAGGTACAAAATGTGCCTGATTACTAAACCTGTCCACCACAACCCAAACGACGATATTACCCTTGGAGGGGGGAAGGTTGGTGATGAAATCCATGGACAAATGAGTCCATGGTCTCTCAGGAATTGGCAGTGGTACCAATTCCCCGGCCGGCCGGTTATGGGGGGGTTTTCGCATGGGCACAAACATCACAAGCAGACACATATTCCCCAATAGAGTTGAGCGACTTTTGGTTTTTTAGGGTCGCGTTTCGTTTCGTGAAACCCGACTTTTCCAAAAGTCGGGTCGAGCAAGATCGTCCGATTATAGGGAAAAGTCGGGGTCGTCCCGAAACACGAAACCCAATGTAAGTCAATGGGGAATAAAAGTCGGCAGTGAGAGGAGGACAGGAAACACACCAACAGTGCCAATTTGAATGCCAAAAGCATCAATTATTCTTACTTAAGCTTGTCAACCTTAATTAACTTCATAATACAAGTTACGCACTGAAAAATGGGGGTTATTTGGCTACAGACTGTGGGGGGGGAGGGCTGGCTCCAGGTTTTCATGTGCCCTGGCCGAAAGAGCGCCCCTTTAACACATACCACAACTCATCATGCTCCGATACGGCAGAGAAATAGCGGTATAGTACAATGAAAAATACCTCACTTTTTACATCTCATGACGAGGCCAATCTATTTCTCCATACAGAATCATTGGTCCCATATAATGTTTGAAACAGTATATGATGAGCTCCACATAATGCTACAGTATATGTTGGTCCCCATGGATGAAGCTCTACTGTCTTATGGGCCCAAATAATGCTCCAAACATAATGGGCCCCATTTCTAATGCTCTAGTGTATAATGGGCCCTGTAAATGCTGCTCCAGTGTCTGATGTCCACCTTTGGAATGTTCCAGTATATGGTGGGCCCCATCTATCATTCTCAGACGGTGTTAGGCCCAGTATGGATTGCACGTGATTGCACAAAGGTTAGAAAGGGTACAGTATCCCCAGATAACATGTATGGATAGCGTACACATTCAAAATATACACTCACTGGCCACTTTATTAGGTACACCATGCTAGTAAGGGGTTGGACCCCCTTTTGCCTTCAGAACTGCCTCAATTCTTCGTGGCAGAGATTCAACAAGGTGCTGGAAGCATTCCTCAGAGATTTTGGACCATATTGACATGATGGCATCACACAGTTGGCGCAGATTTGTCGGCTGCACATCCCTGATGCGAATCTCCCGTTCCACCACATCCCAAAGATGCTCTATTGGATTGAGATCTGGTGACTGAGGAGGCCATTTGAGTACAGTAAACTCATTGTCATGTTCAAGAAACCAATCTGAGATGATTCGAGCTTTATGACATGGCGCATTATCCTGCTGAAAGTAGCCATCAGATGTTGGGTACATTGTGGTCATAAAGGGATGGACATGGTCAGCAACAATACTCAGGTAGGCTGTGGCGTTGCAACGATGCTCAATTGGTACCAAGGGGCCCAAAGAGTGCCCAGAAAAAATTCCCCACACCATGACACCACCACCACCAGCCTGAACCGTTGATACAAGGCAGGATGGATCCATGCTTTCATGTTGTTTACGCCAAATTCTGACCCTACCATCCGAATGTCGCAGCAGAAATCGAGACTCATCAGACCAGGCAACGTTTTTCCAATCTTCTACTGTCCAATTTCGATGAGCTTGTGCAAATTGTAGCCTGTTTCCTGTTCTTAGCTGAGAGGAGTGGTACCCAGTGTGGTCTTCTGCTGCTGTAGCCCATCTGCCTCAAAGTTCGACGCACTGTGCGTTCAGAGATGCTCTTCTGCCTACCTTGGTTGTAACGGGTGGCAATTTGAGTCACTGTTGCCTTTCTATCAGCTCGAACCAGTCTGCCCATTCTCCTCTGACCTCTGGCATCAACATGGCATTTCCGGCCACAGAACTGCCGCTCACTGGATTTTTTTTCTTTTTCGGACCATTCTCTGTAAACCCTAGAGATGGTTGTGCGTGAAAATCCCAGTAGATCAGCAGTTTCTGAAATTCTCAGACCAGCCCTTCTGGCACCAACAATCATGCCACGTTCAAAGGCACTCAAATCACCTTTCTTCCCCATACTGATGCTCGGTTTGAACTGCAGGAGATTGTCTTGACCATGTCTACATGCCTAAATGCACTGAGTTGCCGCCATGTGATTGGCTGATTAGAAATTAAGTCTTAACACACAGTTGGACAGGTGTACCTAATAAAGTGGCCAGTGAGTGTATGTCTCAGGAGGCAGGCTCAGACGGTGTTAGGCCCAGTATGGATTGCACGTGATTGCACAAAGGTTAGAAATGGTACCGTATCCCCGGATAACATGTATGGATAGCGTACACATTGAAAATATATGTCTCAGGAGGCAGGCTCAGACGGTGTTAGGCCCAGTATGGATTGCACGTGATTGCACAAAGGTTAGAAAGGGTACCATATCCCCGGATAACATGTATGGATAGCGTACACATTCAAAATATATGTCTCAGGAGGCAGGCTCAGACGGTGTTAGGCCCAGTATGGATTGCACGTGATTGCACAAAGGTTAGAAAGGGTACCCTATCCCCAGATAACATGTATGGATAGCGTACACATTCAAAATATATGTCTCAGGAGGCAGGCTCAGACGGTGTCAGGCCCAGTATGGATTGCACGTGATTGCACAAAGGTTAGAAAGGGTACCGTTTCCCCAGATAACATGAATGGATAGCGTACACATTCAAAATATATGTCTCAGGAGGCAGGCTCAGACGGTGTTAGGCCCAGTATGGATTGCACGTGATTGCACAAAGGTTAGAAAGGGTACCGTATCCCCAGATAACATGTATGGATAGCGTACACATTCAAAATATATGTCTCAGGAGGCAGGCTCAGACGGTGTTAGGCCCAGTATGGATTGCACGTGATTGCACAAAGGTTAGAAAGGGTACCGTATCCCCAGATAACATGTATGGATAGCGTACACATTCAAAATATATGTCTCAGGAGGCAGGCTCAGACGGTGTCAGGCCCAGTATGGATTGCACGTGATTGCACAAAGGTTAGAAAGGGTACCGTTTCCCCAGATAACATGTATGGATAGCGTACACATTCAAAATATATGTCTCAGGAGGCAGGCTCAGACGGTGTTAGGCCCAGTATGGATTGCACGTGATTGCACAAAGGTTAGAAAGGGTACCGTTTCCCCAGATAACATGTATGGATAGCGTACACATTCAAAATATATGTCTCAGGAGGCAGGCTCAGACGGTGTTAGGCCCAGTATGGATTGCACGTGATTGCACAAAGGTTAGAAAGGGTACCGTTTCCCCAGATAACATGTATGGATAGCGTACACATTCAAAATATATGTCTCAGGAGGCAGGCTCAGACGGTGTTAGGCCCAGTATGGATTGCACATGATTGCACAAAGGTTAGAAAGGGTACCGTTTCCCCAGATAACATGTATGGATAGCGTACACATTCAAAATATATGTCTCAGGAGGCAGGCTCAGACGGTGTTAGGCCCAGTATGGATTGCACGTGATTGCACAAAGGTTAGAAAGGGTACCGTATCCCCAGATAACATGTATGGATAGCGTACACATTCAAAATATATGTCTCAGGAGGCAGGCTCAGACGGTGTCAGGCCCAGTATGGATTGCACGTGATTGCACAAAGGTTAGAAAGGGTACCGTTTCCCCAGATAACATGTATGGATAGCGTACACATTCAAAATATATGTCTCAGGAGGCAGCTCAGACGGTGTTAGGCCCAGTATGGATTGCACGTGATTGCACAAAGGTTAGAAAGGGTACCGTATCCCCAGATAACATGTATGGATAGCGTACACATTCAAAATATATGTCTCAGGAGGCAGGCTCAGACGGTGTTAGGCCCAGTATGGATTGCACGTGATTGCACAAAGGTTAGAAAGGGTACCGTTTCCCCAGATAACATGTATGGATAGCGTACACATTCAAAATATATGTCTCAGGAGGCAGGCTCAGACGGTGTCAGGCCCAGTATGGATTGCACGTGATTGCACAAAGGTTAGAAAGGGTACCGTTTCCCCAGATAACATGTATGGATAGCGTACACATTCAAAATATATGTCTCAGGAGGCAGGCTCAGACGGTGTCAGGCCCAGTATGGATTGCACGTGATTGCACAAAGGTTAGAAAGGGTACCGTTTCCCCAGATAACATGTATGGATAGCGTACACATTCAAAATATATGTCTCAGGAGGCAGGCTCAGACGGTGTTAGGCCCAGTATGGATTGCACGTGATTGCACAAAGGTTAGAAAGGGTACCGTTTCCCCAGATAACATGTATGGATAGCGTACACATTCAAAATATATGTCTCAGGAGGCAGGCTGAGACGGTGTTAGGCCCAGTATGGATTGCACGTGATTGCACAAAGGTTAGAAAGGGTACCGTTTCCCCAGATAACATGTATGGATAGCGTACACATTCAAAATATATGTCTCAGGAGGCAGGCTCAGACGGTGTTAGGCCCAGTATGGATTGCACGTGATTGCACAAAGGTTAGAAAGGGTACCGTATCCCCAGATAACATGTATGGATAGCGTACACATTCAAAATATATGTCTCAGGAGGCAGGCTCAGACGGTGTTAGGCCCAGTATGGATTGCACGTGATTGCACAAAGGTTAGAAAGGGTACCGTTTCCCCAGATAACATGTATGGATAGCGTACACATTCAAAATATATGTCTCAGGAGGCAGGCTCAGACGGTGTCAGGCCCAGTATGGATTGCATGTGATTGCACAAAGGTTAGAAAGGGTACCGTATCCCCAGATAACATGTATGGATAGCGTACACATTCAAAATATATGTCTCAGGAGGCAGGCTCAGACGGTGTCAGGCCCAGTATGGATTGCACGTGATTGCACAAAGGTTAGAAAGGGTACCGTTTCCCCAGATAACATGTATGGATTGCGTACACATTCAAAATATATGTCTCAGGAGGCAGGCTCAGACGGTGTTAGGCCCAGTATGGATTGCACGTGATTGCACAAAGGTTAGAAAGGGTACCGTTTCCCCAGATAACATGTATGGATAGCGTACACATTCAAAATATATGTCTCAGGAGGCAGGCTCAGACGGTGTTAGGCCCAGTATGGATTGCACGTGATTGCACAAAAGGTTAGAAAGGGTACCGTTTCCCCAGATAACATGTATGGATAGCGTACACATTCAAAATATATGTCTCAGGAGGCAGGCTCAGACGGTGTTAGGCCCAGTATGGATTGCACGTGATTGCACAAAGGTTAGAAAGGGTACCGTATCCCCAGATAACATGTATGGATAGCGTACACAGATATATGTCAAAATATATGTCTCAGGAGGCAGGCTCAGACGGTGTCAGGCCCAGTATGGATTGCACGTGATTGCACAAAGGTTAGAAAGGGTACCGTTTCCCCAGATAACATGTATGGATAGCGTACACATTCAAAATATATGTCTCAGGAGGCAGGTTCAGACGGTGTTAGGCCCAGTATGGATTGCACGCGATTGCACAAAGGTTAGAAAGGGTACCGTATCCCCAGATAACATGTATGGATAGCGTACACATTCAAAATATATGTCTCAGGAGGCAGGCTCAGACGGTGTTAGGCCCAGTATGGATTGCACGTGATTGCACAAAGGTTAGAAAGGGTACCGTATCCCCAGATAACATGTATGGATAGCGTACACATTCAAAATATATGTCTCAGGAGGCAGGCTCAGACGGTGTCAGGCCCAGTATGGATTGAACATGATTGCACAAAGGTTAGAAAGGGTACCGTTTCCCCAGATAACATGTATGGATAGCGTACACATTCAAAATATATGTCTCAGGAGGCAGGCTCAGACGGTGTTAGGCCCAGTATGGATTGCACGTGATTGCACAAAGGTTAGAAAGGGTACCGTATCCCCAGATAACATGTATGGATAGCGTACACATTCAAAATATATGTCTCAGGAGGCAGGCTCAGACGGTGTTAGGCCCAGTATGGATTGCACGTGATTGCACAAAGGTTAGAAAGGGTACCGTATCCCCGGATAACATGTATGGATAGCGTACACATTCAAAATATATGTCTCAGGAGGCAGGCTCAGACGGTGTTAGGCCCAGTATGGATTGCACGTGATTGCACAAAGGTTAGAAAGGGTACCGTATCCCCAGATAACATGTATGGATAGCGTACACATTCAAAATATATGTCTCAGGAGGCAGGCTCAGATGGTGTTAGGCCCAGTATGGATTGCACGTGATTGCACAAAGGTTAGAAAGGGTACCGTTTCCCCAGATAACATGTATGGATAGCGTACACATTCAAAATATATGTCTCAGGAGGCAGGCTCAGACGGTGTCAGGCACAGTATGGATTTGACGGCCCAGATTACACAGCGGAGGAGCAGGGAGAGGTAAAGATTGCAAATGCTGGGGCCCTGCCCAAGCAAGGGGGGCCCACTCGTGGGCGTCGGTACTGGCACTGGACCCCTCATAGTACAGCGGTGTGTCTGACGGCGGGTGTGCACCACCACCGTCAGAGACACTTGATTGCACTATGAGGGACCCTGTGCCAGTGCCCGCGCCCAAGAGTTGGCCTACCCACCTGTCCAGGGCAAAGGCACTCGCACGGTGTCGTGCGCTAGGTGGTGACCCCGGCCATGGGGGGGGGAGGCAGCACAGTTAGGGAGTTTTAGAAAGTGGCATATGTTGATGTTGGACATTCAGCTGTTGCAAAAGGCGAAATAGGTGAAGTCCCAGGAAGAGGTGGACCAAAGCAAGCCATTTTTCTGTCACCCTATGTGTCATCAGGGGAAGGTGGGACAAAATCCTTGGAAACCCATGCATGGTTCATTTTAATGAAGGTTAGATCATCCACATTTTGGGTTGACAGACGGGTCCTTTTTTCTGTCAGCATTGATCCAGCTGCACTGAAGACTCTTTCCGATAGCACACTTGCAGCTGGGCAAGCGAGCTCCTGTAAGGCATATTGGGCCAATTCAGGCCAGGTGTCCAGTTTAGCAGCCCAATAGTCAAAGGGGAATGACCTGTGTGGGAGAACATCGATATGGGAGGAAAAGTAGTTTGTAACCATAGTTGACAACTGCTGTCTCCTGTCACTTTCCATCGATGCAGTATTACCAGTTGTGTGAGCGGTATTTGAAAAATCAGTCCACAACATTGTCATGAAACCCCTGTCTCCAACGCCACTTCTGCTGTGTGCACCACGAACACCTCTGCCAAGCTGCCCCCGGCCCGTACGGCTCGTGTGAGAACCATCACCGCTGCTGTGTGCTGGGAATGCCTCAAGCAACCGATTTACCAGAGTTGCTTGTTTATTAGCCAATATTAGGTCAAGGTTCTCCTGTGGCATGATGTTTTGTAATTTGCCTTTATAGCGTGGATCCAGGATGCTGGCCAACCAGTAGTCGTCATCGTTCATCATTTTGGCAATGCAGGGGTCCCTTTTTAGGGTCCGCAAGGCATAATCTGACATGTGGGCCAATGTTCCCGGTGTCAATGATGCACTGCGAGTGCTGGGTGGAGGAGCACTTTCTGGCAAATCCACATCCCTCCAGTCACGCACAAACCCTGTACCAGACCTTGCCACGCCAACATTTTCACTTGCCCCACGAGATGCATCCTCCTCCCCTAAGTAATCATCCCCATCATCATCCTTCTCCTCCTCTTCTTCCTCCACCTCGTCCAGGAGAGGTCCCTGAGCAGACAATGGCTGAATGTCATCAAGGATTCCCTCCTCTTCCTCCTCATCAACATTGGCTGCAGACGCCTGCTCCTTAAGGTGCGTCAAAGTTTGCATGAGCAGACGCATAAGTGGGATGCTCATGCTTAGGATGGCGTCGTCTGCGCTTACCAGCCGTGTGCATTCCTCAAAACACTGAAGGACTTTACAGAGGTCTTTCAGCTTCGACCACTGCACACCTGTCAACTCCATGTCTGCTCTCAAAGTGCCTGGCCGTGTATCCTCCCACAAATGCATTATGGCCTGCCTCTGCTCGCACCTTCTGGAGCAGGGCTGTTAACTCCGGATAATTTTTGAGGAAGCACTGCACCACCAGATTCAAGGTGTGAGCCAAGCAAGGTATGTGGCTGAGTTTTGAAAGGGCTATGGCTGCCACAAAATTACGGCCGTTATCACTAACTACCTTGCCTGCCTCAAGATGTACACTGCCCAGCCATGACTCAGTTTGTCGCTTCAAGTACTCGGCCAGCACCTCGGCGGTGTGTCTGTCGCCCAAACACATCATCTGCAACACAGCCTGCTGACGCTTTCCACTAGCTGCTCGATAGGGGGACACATCGTGTGCAACAGTGGCAGCTGCAGATGGAGTGCTCGTACGACTGCGCTCTGTGGACGAGCTTTCGCTTCTGGAGGAGGAGGAGGAGGAGGAGGAGGGTCGAACGCCTACAGCCAACTGTTTCCTATACCGTGGGCTAGGCAGCACTGTCCCACCACCGCTGTCCCCTGTGGTCCCTGCATCCACCACATTAACCCAGTGCGCAGTGATGGACACGTAACGGCCCTGGCCATGCCGACTGGACCATGCATCAGTTGTGAGGTGCACCTTTCCGCTCACTGACTGCTTGAGTGCATGGACAATGCGGTCTTTCACATGATGGTGGAGGGCTGGGATGGCTTTGCGAGAGAAGAAGTGGCGACTGGGTAGGTCATAGTGTGGTACTGCATAGGCCATGAGTTCGCGGAAAGCTGTGCTTTCCACCAACCGAAAGGGCATCATCTCAAACGAGATTAGTTTGGCAATGTGGGCGTTCAAACCCAGTGTACGCGGATGAGAGACTGAGTACTTTCTTGACCTACTCATAGTGTCTGGGAGGGTGAGCTGGACTTGAGAGCTGCATAGGGTGGAAGTAGCGGTGGACAGGGCGGACTGAGAGAGGGTTGATGATGGTGATGGAGTTGGTGTTCTTTCTGATGGCCTAGAATCAGTCTTTCGTTGATATAACAGTGGGATTCCCTGACTGCTGTGGCCTTGCAACGACACCTCAACATTTGCTGCTGTGCTAACCGGTGGGCTTACAGTGGGGGAAACAATGTAGCGTTGCTGACTACCTTCGTTGTGATCAGTTGCACATGTGGCACTTGAGGTTTGGTGTTGTGTCCACGCTTGCAAGTGCATGCTGGTTAAATGTCTAAGCATGCAACTGGTATTCAAATTTTTCAGATTTTTCCCTCGGCTAAAGGTCTTTGCGCACTTCTTACAGATAACCTTGGCCTGATCATGAGGATTTTGTTCAAAAAAGTGCCACACTGCACTCTTCCTACTTTGGCAGACATTTTGCGGCCTAGCACGCTGTGATCTTTTGACCCTCTGGACAAGCAGTCCAGCAACTCTTTTGATGTTTGGAACCTGTCTTTGGAGTGCTCCGGGCCTGCCAGATAACAGCTGTTGCGATGTCGATGTCTGCTGTGGATGCTCCTCATCTGAGCTATTGGAAGCAGCACCCTCTTCCCCCAATGGATGCCAATCTGGGTCAACAACTGGGTCATCCATCACCTCCTCTTCTATGTCATGTGCACCTTCCTCTGTGTCACCGTGTATGGTGGTATAGTGTGCAGGAAGGGGCACCTGAGTCTCATCATGGTCAGAATCTGGCTCTGTACACTGCGAGGACAATGTAGTGCTCTGAGTGATTGTACCAGCAGAATCATCCATCAGCGGCTGTGCATCAGTGCACTCCATGTCAGATTCATCTTGGCCTGGGTAATTCACCATTTCACTTGATAATCCAGGCATGGTATGTGAAAACAGCTCCATGGAGTAATCAGTAGTATGGCCTGCGTCATCCTTCAATCTTGGTTGGGGTGAAAGACACAAGGAAAGGTGTGGTTCATGAACATGAGCCTCCAATGACAACTCAGTGCTTTTACTTTTTACAACTGAAGAAGAGGAGGCGATAGAGCTGGAGGCTGAGTCAGCAATGTAAGACAAAACTTTTTCCTGATGCTCTGGCTTTAAAAGCGGTTTGCCATCTCCTAGAAAACTAAGCGTTCGAGGCCTTATGTAGCCAGACGATGACGCAGGCTCAACACCTCCTGCATTCGGTCCTATTTTGCTCTTGCCACTACTATCAGATCCACCACCAACACCATCATTACCAGCTGCCAACCCCCGCCCAATTCCACGGCCTCTTCCACCAGCATTCCTCATTTTTGGTAGAAATGTAGACAAAATCCAACAAACTATACAGTAATGTAAAACAAGGTACAAGGTGTCTATAGGACAGGGGAGATTTTGAATTTCTGCAGACACTTGTGGACAGTTTTCGATTGTGTGAGGCCCACTGATATCTGAGCGCTATGTGACAGGCTCGATGGCACAGCTGTGACAAAAGTGACGAGAGGATAAGGGAGATTTTGAATTTCTGCAGACACTTGTGGACAGTTTTGGATTGTGTGAGGCCCACTGATATCTGAGCGCTGTGTCACAGGCTCGATGGCACAGCTGTGACAAAAGTGACGAGAGGATAAGGGAGATTTTGAATTTCTGCAGACACTTGTGGACAGTTTTGGATTGTGTGAGGCCCACTGATATCTGAGCGCTATGTGACAGGCTCGATGGCACAGCTGTGACAAAAGTGACGAGAGGATAAGGGAGATTTTGAATTTCTGCAGACACTTGTGGACAGTTTTGGATTGTGTGAGGCCCACTGATATCTGAGCGCTATGTGACAGGCTCGATGGCACAGCTGTGACAAAAGTGACGAGAGGATAAGGGAGATTTTGAATTTCTGCAGACACTTGTGGACAGTTTTGGATTGTGTGAGGCCCACTGATATCTGAGCGCTATGTGACAGGCTCGATGGCACAGCTGTGACAAAAGTGACGAGAGGATAAGGGAGATTTTGAATTTCTGCAGACACTTGTGGACAGTTTTGGATTGTGTGAGGCCCACTGATATCTGAGCGCTATGTCACAGGCTCGATGGCACAGCTGTGACAAAAGTGACGAGAGGATAAGGGAGATTTTGAATTTCTGCAGACACTTGTGGACAGTTTTGGATTGTGTGAGGCCCACTGCTATATGAGCGCTGTGTCACAGGCTCGATGGCACAGCTGTGACAAAAGTGACGAGAGGATAAGGGAGATTTTGAATTTCTGCAGACACTTGTGGACAGTTTTGGATTGTGTGAGGCCCACTGATATCTGAGCGCTATGTGACAGGCTCGATGGCACAGCTGTGACAAAAGTGACGAGAGGATAAGGCAGATTTTGAATTTTTGCAGACACTTGTGGACAGTTTTGGATTGTGTGAGGCCCACTGATATCTGAGCGCTATGTGACAGGCTCGATGGCACAGCTGTGACAAAAGTGACGAGAGGATAAGGGAGATTTTGAATTTCTGCAGACACTTGTGGACAGTTTTGGATTGTGTGAGGCCCACTGATATCTGAGGGCTATGTCACAGGCTCAATGGCACAGCTGTGACAAAAGTGACGAGAGGATAAGGGAGATTTTGAATTTCTGCAGACACTTGTGGACAGTTTTGGATTGTGTGAGGCCCACTGATATCTGAGCGCTATGTCACAGGCTCGAAGGCACAGCTGTGACAAAAGTGACGAGAGGATAAGGGAGATTTTGAATTTCTGCAGACACTTGTGGACAGTTTTGGATTGTGTGAGGCCCACTGATATCTGAGCGCTATGTCACAGGCTCGATGGCACAGCTGTGACAAAAGTGACGAGAGGATAAGGGAGATTTTGAATTTCTGCAGACACTTGTGGACAGTTTTGGATTGTGTGAGGCCCACTGATATCTGAGCGCTATGTCACAGGCTCGATGGCACAGCTGTGACAAAAGTGACGAGAGGATAAGGGAGATTTTGAATTTCTGCAGACACTTGTGGACAGTTTTGGATTGTGTGAGGCCCACTGATATCTGAGCGCTATGTCACAGGCTCGATGGCACAGCTGTGACAAAAGTGACGAGAGGATAAGGGAGATTTTGAATTTCTGCAGACACTTGTGGACAGTTTTGGATTGTGTGAGGCCCACTGATATCTGAGCGCTATGTCACAGGCTCGATGGCACAGCTGTGACAAAAGTGACGAGAGGATAAGGGAGATTTTGAATTTCTGCAGACACTTGTGGACAGTTTTGGATTGTGTGAGGCCCACAGATATCTGAGCGCTATGTGACAGGCTCGATGGCACAGCTGTGACAAAAGTGACGAGAGGATAAGGGAGATTTTGAATTTCTGCAGACACTTGTGGACAGTTTTGGATTGTGTGAGGCCCACTGATATCTGAGTGCTATGTCACAGGCTCGATGGCACAGCTGTGACAAAAGTGACGAGAGGATAAGGGAGATTTTGAATTTCTGCAGACACTTGTGGACAGTTTTGGATTGTGTGAGGCCCACTGATATCTGAGCGCTATGTCACAGGCTCGATGGCACAGCTGTGACAAAAGTGACGAGAGGATAAGGGAGATTTTGAATTTCTGCAGACACTTGTGGACAGTTTTGTATTGTGTGAGGCCCACTGATATCTGAGCGCTATGTCACAGGCTCGATGGCACAGCTGTGACAAAAGTGACGAGAGGATAAGGGAGATTTTGAATTTCTGCAGACACTTGTGGACAGTTTTGGATTGTGTGAGGCCCACTGATATCTGAGCGCTATGTCACAGGCTCGATGGCACAGCTGTGACAAAATGACGAGAGGATAAGGGAGATTTTGAATTTCTGCAGACACTTGTGGACAGTTTTGGATTGTGTGAGGCCCACTGATATCTGAGCGCTATGTCACAGGCTCGATGGCACAGCTGTGACAAAAGTGACGAGAGGATAAGGGAGATTTTGAATTTCTGCAGACACTTGTGGACAGTTTTGTATTGTGTGAGGCCCACTGATATCTGAGCGCTATGTCACAGGCTCGATGGCACAACTGTGACAAAAGTGACGAGAGGATAAGGGAGATTTTGAATTTCTGCAGACACTTGTGGACAGTTTTGGATTGTGTGAGGCCCACTGATATCTGAGCGCTATGTGACAGGCTCGATGGCACAGCTGTGACAAAAGTGACGAGAGGATAAGGGAGATTTTGAATTTCTGCAGACACTTGTGGACAGTTTTGGATTGTGTGAGGCCCACTGATATCTGAGTGCTATGTGACAGGCTCGATGGCACAGCTGTGACAAAAGTGACGAGAGGATAAGGGAGATTTTGAATTTCTGCAGACACTTGTGGACAGTTTTGGATTGTGTGAGGCCCACTGATATCTGAGCGATATGTCACAGGCTCGATGGCACAGCTGTGACAAAAGTGACGAGAGGATAAGGGAGATTTTGAATTTCTGCAGACACTTGTGGACAGTTTTGGATTGTGTGAGGCCCACTGATATCTGAGCGCTATGTCACAGGCTCGATGGCACAGCTGTGACAAAAGTGACGAGAGGATAAGGGAGATTTTGAATTTCTGCAGACACTTGTGGACAGTTTTGGATTGTGTGAGGCAAACTGATATCTGAGCGCTATGTGACAGGCTCGATGGCACAGCTGTGACAAAAGTGACGAGAGGATAAGGGAGATTTTGAATTTCTGCAGACACTTGTGGACAGTTTTGGATTGTGTGAGGCCCACTGATATCTGAGCGCTATGTCACAGGCTCGATGGCACAGCTGTGACAAAAGGGACTAGAGGATAAGGGAGATTGGATTGCTTTTAAAAAAGCAGTTTGCGGAGCAGTGGGTAAACAGCAATGCCAGCCTGTCAGGAAGCCTTAAAAGGCAGCCCAACAACAAACACCACTGATACACCACAATATAGCCTCCCCTTGCACTGCACACACAGTGACTGGTGTGTTGTGCAGGCCTAATTGCTAGCAGCAGAAGCAGTTTTTTTTTCTTCTCAGGACAAAAAAAAAAAATTGGGATTGCTTTTAAAAAAGCAGTTTGCGGAGCAGTGGGTAAACAGCAATGCAGGAATGTCAGGAAGCCTTAGAAGGCAGCCCAACAACCAACACCACTGATACACCACTATATAGCCTCCCCTTGCACTGCACACACAGTGACTGGTGTGTTGTGCAGGCCAAATCGCTAGCAGCAGAAGCAGTTTTTTTGTCTTCTTCCCTGCCTAACGCTCTCCCTACAGAATCAGCAGCAACCTCTCCCTATACTGAGATCGGCAGAAGTAAGATGGCGGTCGGCGTGCACGCCCTTTTATACCCCCTGTGACGCCCACCAAAGCAAGCCAATCACTTGCATGCCCTTCTGAAAGATGGTGGTGACCCCTGCCTATGTCATCACGTTGCCCACAGTGTCCGTGGATCCTGATTGGCTGAAAAATAGCGCAAAACAAACTTTTGAAACGCGACTTTGGCGCGTAAGTCGCCGACCTCGTGGCCGACCTCATCCTAGGGTCGGGTTTCGTTTCATGAAACCCGACTTTGCCAAAAGTCGGCGACTTTTGAAATTTTTCGACCCGTTTCGCTCAACTCTATTCCCCAACATTAGAGGCTAAAGCAGACCACCAGAATACTCTAGCAATGGCCTTCTGGGTAGCTGAGATCCCTGGATGTCCACCCAGAACTGAGTCATGGAACTCCCGGAGGACCTTGAGGCGAAAGTGAGCTGGCACGAAAAGTTTATCCACCGGCTTAGTCGGAGGTGCAAGAGACTGAGTTTCCCGAATCTCCCATTCCAACATGTTAGAAATGTCTGCCACCACCACCCCAGGCTGAAGAATGGAGGATGGAGGTTCCGGGGGACACCGAATCTAGACTGCGTGACAAGGCATCCGCTCTGACATTTTTAGATCCTGGCCGAAAAGTGATCGAGAAGTTGAATCGGTAAAAAAAAGTCACCATCTAGTCTGTCTGGGAGTCAACCTTTTGACTGACTCAATGTAAGCTAGATTTGTGGTCCGTAATTACGGTTATAGGATGGACAGCCCCCTCCAAAAAATGCCTCCATTCTTCAAAGACCAACTTTACGGCCAGAAGTTCTCGATTCCCCACATCATAGTTTCTCTCCACAGGGGAGAACTTCTTCGAGAAAAAGGAGCAAGGTCTCAAATTGGTCAAAGTGGCGGGTCCCTGGGACAATACCACCCCCACCCCCACCTCTGAGGCGTCTACCTCAACAATAAATGGTTCAGACGGGTCCGGATGAATAAGAACTGGGGCAGACATGAAACATTTTTTAAAAAACTGAAACGCCGCTACCGCTACGGTTGACCAATTCTTGATATCGGCCCCCTTTTGAGTCATGTCTGTGAGGGGTTTAACCACCTGTGAGAACCCCCTTATAAATTTACGGTAGTAATTGGCGAATCCTAGGAAACGCTGCAGAGCCTTCAAATCACAAGGTTTGAACCCACTTGACAATGGCCTGCACCTTATTAGGATCCATGCGATACCCTTCAGCAGACACAATGAACCCCAGAAAAGACAGTTCTTGTACGAAAAATAAGCATTTTTCTAATTTAGCAAAGAGACAGTTCTCCCGGAGCCTTTGGAGAACTGCCCGAACATGACCAATGTGAGCCTGTTTATCAGGAGAGTAGATCAATATGTCATCCAAATATACCACCATAAAACATCCAATGAAATCAGAGAACACATGATTAATGAAATTTTGGAAAACCGCTGGAGCATTGGTCAGGCCGAAAGGCATGACCAAATTTTCAAACAACCCTTCAGTAGTGAGAAAAGCGGTTTTCCACTCATCTCCGTCCCGGACTCGGATAAGGTTATACGCTCCCCGTAGATCTAACTTTGAAAACCACTTAACTCCGGACAACTGGTTGTATAAATCAGGAATAAGTGGAAGGGGATACGTATTCCTCACAGTTATCTTATTTAACTCACGAAAATCGAGGCATGGGCGTAAACCACCGTCTTTTTGCTTTACAAAAAAGAACCCCGCCGCCACGGGAGAAACAAAAGGACGAATATGTCCCTTACGGAGACTCTGGGAAATATATTCTTTCATCGCAGCCCATTCTGGACCTGAAAGGTTATACAAGCGGGCTTTGGGCAATTTAGCACCTGTAACCAGGTCAACGGCACAATCAAATGGGCGGTGTGGTGGTAAAACCTCTGCCTCTTTTTCGGAGAAAACATCCGTATAGTCTTTCAGGCTCTCCGGAATACCTTCTAGACCCACGGACGACACAGACACCGTAACAAGACATTTTTCAGAACAATAGGGACCCCATTTAACAATGTCCTGAGATTCCCAATTAATCACAGGATTATGCAATTGTAACCAGGGGAACCCCAACAACAGTCCCGCAGGCAGATTGTCCATCACAAAACATGAAATGTGTTCCTGGTGTAAGGAACTCACTTTAAGGAGAAACTCTTCAGAACGAAACATAACGTTATTCTTAACCAGTGGTGTTTTGTCAATGGCAACAATGTGAATAGGAGTCTCCAACCTAACTGTCCCTAACTTACACCTGGCTACCAAGTCAGAGTCAATAAAGTTCAATGATGATCCGCAATCCACGAAGCCAGAAGTGGATGTAGAGACACTCCCACAACAAAGTTCCACTTGCAACAACATTTTTGAAAAGGCAGAAAAGGGTACCTGAGAGCCTGGGTGACCTCCACGACAATCACCCGGGCTCAGTCGCTTGTTGGCCAGTGGACAGGAGGGGCAATCCTTTTTCCAATGTCCAGCATCGCCACAGTAAAAACAACATTTTCCCACGCGCCGTTGTCTCCTTTCGTTCCCTTTGAGGTTGATGGTTCCCATCTCCATGGTTTCCAATGTGGGACAGGCTCCCCTTCTTTGGGAGAATAATGGTGTCTCAATTTGCATCACTCCCCTCGCCCGTAGCCTGCAACCCATTCGGACGGCCTGTGTCATAGCCTCCTCCAAGGAATCAGGCGGAGGGTGGAGAGCCAGGGCGTCTTTCAGATGTTCAGACAGGCCTCTACGGAACGAACTCTGGAGGGCGGCATCATTCCAGCAGACCTCAGCAGCCCAGCGCCTGAACGCTGAACAAAACCACTCGGCTGAGTGCTTCCCCTGGCACACACTCATCACCATGTCCTCAGCCATACACAAATGATCAGGCTCATCATAAATATGCCCCAGGGCCTCAAAAATGCATCCACATTCATACGCTCGGGGGCCATGGTCGACAGGGAGAAAGCCCATGCTTGGGGGACTCCCCTTAACAGAGACATAATGACCCCCACTCTCTGACCTTCATCCCCAGAAGAGTGTGGTCTCAATGAAAGAAAAAGCTTACAGCCCTCCTTGAAAACGCTGAACTTCATCTCCAGAAAAGGTATCCGGTAATTTAACCGGAGACTCAGGGGAAACTAATGTAACATCCCGAGCCCCCGATGAGAATACCCCCTGCACAGTGTCAGCGATCAGCTGCTGAGACTGAGCCAGGACTCGTTGTTCTCCAAGGAGTTTCTGAGACATCTGAGTCAGCTGCTTTACCTGCTCAGAAAGAGCGTGCATAGGATCCATCACATACACAGGAGAAGGGGAGCAGAGAAAAAAAAATAAAAAAAATGGTAATGGTCAGTTATAATGTCAGGAACACCGCACTACACTTGCTCACTGAGCCAGTGCGCGTGTCCTAAGTACAGAAACAGTGCTAAAAGATATCTGTGGAGCAGGGCAGCAGAGGTGACAATGCGTGCTTCAAACTATTGGTGTCAGGATCCTGTCAGCGCCGGAAAGTAAAGATGAACAGGACCTGAGGACACTGAAGTTAGCAAGCTGGCACAGGACCTATAGTCATGTGACTGCAAGGGGGAGCGGCTTAGCGTCCTGCTTTCAAAGATGACAGGTCACCATACAACAACTCAGAGTCAGGCAAAACGGCGGTCACACACAGTACAGGCAAACAAGGCACAGGAGGGAGAAACAGACGGTTAGTCAGACAAAGCCAAAGGTCATACACAAGAGGTCGACGTGGTACCAAGGGGACGAGCAGAGAGAAGTCGGGTCACAAGTAGAGAGTCATACACGAGAGGTAGCGCAGTACAAGAGGGACAGGCAGAACTCATAACAGGGACAGAACCGGATCAAAACCAAACAAGCAAGATATCAGGCACAAGGCACACGTACGCACAAGGTCAACTAACTCAGCCGAGGGCAGGAGTATAACTGACACCAGACCTAGGTCCAGTGAGCATTAAATAGCCGCCCTCTGCCAGAGAGAGGCGGAACAATTAACCCCCAGTCTGATCAGGACGGGCCAAAGCGAAACCCCATCCTGGATCATGACAATAATACTATACTGTGTGAATAATGACCCAGCAGGGTAAATTTATCTAGAATAGTGGACATGAGAAAGAAAAGTTATTAAAGGGAATCTGTCATGTTGAAAATGGTATTTGATCTGCAGAAAGGATGATATAGAGCAGATTAGATTCATATTCACTTAGAGGCTAAATTTTCAGTAAAACTTGTATTATCATCACTGAAATCCTTGTGTGTTTATGCATATGTCCAGTGGGCGGAGCTATTCAGTGATCAACGGTCTTCCCTGTATGATTGTATATGCAGATACAGTATAGCTGTCAATCACTGAGTAGGACCGTCCACTGGACACGTACATACAAACAGAAGAGATTTCCATGAATAAACTACAAGATATACAGAATATTATCCAATAAACCCATATATCATTCTGCTCAGCTTCCCCTTCTCTACACCATGCTATAAACACTTTGGAACGCATGTAGAACGTGATAGATTCCCTTTAAGTTTTTTGGTAATCTTTAAGACAGCAGCATTTTTTGCATGTTCCTGAAAAAATCAGTCTTGTAGAAATCTTGCAGAGAAGATGGGTTTAATCTTTGGCTCCATTTTTGGTACAAGACTTTGGTTACATTTACATTGAGCACTTATAGGGAAATCTTGTCTTCCAAAAACTGGCCAGTGTAAAAGGCCGCAAATCACCTGATGTGTCATAGAGTTACCATGACAGTGTGGATCCAGAAGACCGCAGCATCTGATTGATCCTACGTAGAAGAAGCACTTCTTCATTTTAAATGTGTTTATTTCTTCTGGCAGAACTGTGGTTAATCGGCCATGTTGGAAATCCCTGTGTTCACAGCTGAGCTCAGTTAGCCACTCCTTTTCCCTTTATAATTTGGGATCTGTTACTAATTCTTGTCAGAGCTAGCATTTGCTGCATGGCTAATAGTGGGAGAGGAGTACATATGAGGAGAGTTGGAGGAGTTATTAATGACTGTTGCTTGCTTTTTATGCGTGGTAATTCCTTATCCTTCGCTGTTTTGGTTTATTCCCCTACCTTCACACCCCGGTACATTCCTCTGTTACACGCGAGTGAATATTTTGTATTCCTGGAGTTTTCTATTAAGCCTTGTTTGTGTTGCCTTATTTGTCAGGTTGGTGTACTACGGTGCATAGTAGCGCCCCTCATATCTGGGTGGGGGAAGAGAACAGACGGAGGTCTAACTCAGGACTTAAGGCAAGGGTAGAGGCCCCAGCTTCTTAAGTATCCAGGGGAGCAAGGCGAGCTAGGGCACCCCCTAGTGTTAGAGACAGGGAAGGAGCCACTGGTCCCGGGTCACCCGACAGCTGTGTCGTGATATGATGAATGAGCAAACACTCATTCATTGGATGAAGTGACTTTTAAGCTTGCCTAAAAATCACAGTTGTCAGCAGCACACTGTGCTATGTAAACAGAAAAAGTGCTGCCGAAAACTTCCCACCACAACATGGTGACCCAATCCGGATGAATCCTGATTCCTGTAGTTCACCTCACTATGAGAAGTATGATATTCAATGCACAAGGAAAGATCTATTACCGATCAATCAGTGTGCAAAGGAATCGCAGTGCCCGTGCCTAAACAGGCTATTAACCGACCGCAAATTGTCTTCTATGTAGCCGATCCGCGGTCATTTAACGCTACCTGACAGGTAGTCTAAATGCATCCTTAGCCTTAAGGACAGAGATTATTTTTTTGTTTGAGGTCTTGAAGACAGAGCAGAAAGGGAGGCTCCTGCTGCAGTTGGTTACCTTTAAGTCAGTAAGGCCTCTTTCACACTTCAGTTTTTTGCATCAGTTCAAATCCGCCAAAAAGTCAGACAAGCGGATCCGTTCTTAATTGATGTGAACGGATGGCACAGGATCCGTTTTCAGACGGATCCTAAAAATGAGGAAATTTAAAGGAAACGCTGTCCGGGAAGGAGAGAGAGAGAGAGAGAGAGAGAGATTTTGTCCAGCACCCAGAAAGAATTTCGGGTTCAATGAGTGTGTGGAGGATCCGCCAGGGAAAAAAACGTTACAAGCTCCGTTTTGAAATCTTTGAGGATGGTGACGGACAGCAACCTTTGGCGGATCCTCAAAAAAAACGGATGCAACGGACAGCAATCCATCACAATCCGCCATTAATGCAAGTCAATGGGGAAAAAAAACGGATCCTCAAAAAAAAATTGAGGATCCGTTTTTTTAAAAACCTGGCGGATTGTGACTGATTGTAAAAAACTGAAGTGTGAAAGAGGCCTAAGTCAGACGCAGGATAGAGGAGGAGAGGGGACATGACTGAACCTCGGAGATACAGAGAATATTTATTTATGTATTTCTCAAGGTTAGTTGCAATACAGAGGGCAACTGAGGAAAAAAGTGCTTTTTACTATTTGTGTATTTCCTATGTTTTAAGGAAAATATTCATAAGCGGTACCATAAATGAAGGTTTGAGTTAAAGACCTTCCATGAGACTAGCTTTTCTGACTGTATATCAAGGCAGTGCTTTTTGAGCCTGTCCAATGGCAGATTAGGATTTAGTACCAGAAAACTCTTTGGTGGACCAAGGCTCTGACACAATATTGGATTCTTAATTCAACTGGGCACCAAAGACCCAGAGGAAGCTAACTTTGGAGTTGATTTTGGAGCCAATCACTCGGCACTTTCTCCTATGGGATGATTAAAAAATAACCTGTTAAAGATTCGCCCCATGTGTACAATGATAGAAACCATAATTAAAGTAAACTAAAGCGAATATCCAGGACTATATTAGTTTTTTGACTCATAGTAAAAAAAAATTACAGGCATGTAGTTGCTAACTACCTGCCTGTTCTATCCGGCATCGACTGATTGCCCCTAATGGTGATTCATCTGCTCACTGTCAAGAGCAGTTCTTTTTCTTCAGTGCTTCCCTGTCTATGGGGCATGACTGCTAATGTAATGCTGATTGAAAGCCAGCTTCTTGCAGTTAGGCAGTGGGGAACTGGCTGTCAATCATCATGACACTGGCAGCCACACCCCGTCAACAAAGGAGAGCGGAAGAGAAGCTGCTGCTTTGTTGACATGACATCAGCGGAAGCCACAAATTCGCCAACAGAAGCTGCCTGTGACCGCTCTGTGCCAGAAGAGACCTGCATTGAGAAGAACAAACAGATAGTTAGTAACTCCCTGCCTGTTACCCTGTTTCCCCGAAAATAAGACACTGTCTTATATTAATTTTTGCTCCGAAAGTTGCACCATGTCTTATTTTCGGGGGGGGGGGGGTGTCTTATTTTCATGAGAAACATTCCAGCGCGCTCTACCCTTACATAATTAGCGTTCTGTAGCGTAAAACCAGTAGTCAGACATATAGACCGTTCAGCAGAAAAGCAGACAACAAATCAAAGTAACACACTACGGTACGGTACTGTAACTGCCTGACTCCCACACAGGGCCACAAAACATAAGGGCTCTAAAATGGCTCCCACACACTTTCTGGACACTGTACCAGTACCGTAATAATCACCCACAGCAGTTCCTTTACCGTAGCAGCCCCATCATCATTTTGCAGCCCCAAATATTCCCATCATCCCATTGCAGCCCTCATCATCCCTTTACAGTCCCCAATACAGCAACCCCATCATTCCATTACAGCCCCCAACATTCTACAGTACAGTATTGCAGCCTCCTATCATCCCATATCATCTCACTGCAGCCTCCCATCATCCCGGTATCCCACTGCAGTCTCCCATGTGTGTACCGTACACACACACACACAGACACACACCCATACACAGACACACACACACACACCCTTACACAGACATACACACCCCCATACACACACACACACACCCATACACAGACACACACACACTTTCACTTTCTTACTGGTTTCCTCCGCGGTGCTGCTTTCAGTGCTTTGGTGGTGCAGGAGCCCTGGGCCAATCAGAGCGCAGGAGCCCTGGGCCAATCACAGCCCAGGAACAATCAGAGGCTATGGATGACGTCAGCTGGCCCATGGTTCCTGCGCTGTGATTGTCAAAGGGCTCATGGGCGGAGATCGGCACACAGCTCCGAGGCTGTGATTAACTCTTGCGAACAGCGCGGCTGCATTGGCGGGCATCAGAGGGCACTGGACAGCGGGGACAGCGGGAGTGAGACACAACTGCATGCCCCATGCACAGAACAAGGTATGCCTTATTTTCAGGGGGTGCCTTATATTAGCAGGCACAGTGCTCCCCCTAGCATGCCTTACTTTCGGGGGCGCCCTATTTACCGGGAAACAGGGTAGTTCTTAGGCACAAAGTAAAAAATTAATATAGCCCTGGATAACCCTTTTAAAAATGTGCATGTTCTGTACAGAACAACTTAAACAAGTTAGTATTGGTTATCTTTATACCATTTTCTCATTTTAGACATTTTTTTTAAAAAAATCCCAGACATCACCTTTAAGATGAATACTTAAAGCATTAGTCTTAAACACTGACCATGAAAAATCTTGAGATCTTGTGGGAGGTATTCCATCAATCTTATGCTTTGTTCTCAGCTTCCGTATTTGTGAGAGTGTATAGCTTATGTTAATTACAAAATCAATCCGCTAAAATAGATAATGTATATTGGTGAGAAGCAGACAGAACATTATTCAGCGCTGCTAATGTCACTTTACAATCACTTGATACAGGAATATGTCGATGGAAACCTTCATCTACCGCCACCCTGTGCCTTGTAAGGATCCGATGATGCTGCTGGTAACACATGTGATGTCTCAAGTGTTCAGAGAGTGAAATTAATAACGTAATGGGCGGCAATCAGTGGGAAGCACAAGTGATGCTCATTGATAAGCTGACCATAATTGTCTTCACAATCAATTTGTTTTGCAGGGCTTAGTCATCGACTCGGTGGAATAAGTATCACTTTACTTGAAGTATTTACTTCGAAGTCATGAACAGAAAGTTATCATCTGATAAAATTACCACTTTGCTTGTACATCTCTAACTTTCGATGATTAAAATCTGATGACAATAGTGATGAGCGAATGTGCAGAAAGTCAAATTCTTAATTTGACTCCATTTTGGCCAGGAAATTCATTTCACAACAAATTTATTTGATGCAATTTGAATGTGTCTTATTATGCTTTGGGGGTCTCTCGAGAACTTTAGAGCATAATAAATATCGGGTGAAAATGCAATACTGAACACCTATCTTGCCAATCTGGTCCTCCATTGGGACATTGTGGACGAGGGCCAACGTCAATGACCTTCTTGGCATTGGAAGCTCCAGTGCAGCGAAAAGACGAACATAGAGGAGGTCTTGGGTAGTGAAGCAGTAATGAAGAGGCCAAAGGGAGCTGTGTGGAGGACCTTACAGAGGTCTGTACCGGTGGGACAAGTAAGCAGGTTGGCGAGTATTACTTTTTTTCACCCCTTTCTGTTGTGAGTTCATTTTCTGGTCCACCAGTTGTGAGTTCTCCTGCCAGGCTCCCTCTGGTGGTAACAGGAGGTAGTGAGGCTGATTTAATCAGTAGAGATCTGCCACCTGATAATGAGGATGATTGGACCTCAGGAATCTCAGACTGGATTTAAGACAGCCGACTCCCTATTCTGGTGCTGGTGATTCCTTCTGGCTTGTCAGGTCTTGGTTTTCAGCTCTGTTCCAGTTACCTAAAGCTAAGTTTTTCTGCTAATGTTCACACTTGATTTTGTTGGTCTATTCAGTTTTTTGTGTGGTCAGCCAGCCCCGCCTGGGGCTGTGCTGAATTTCCACTCTTATTTACCTGTATTTGCCAATTTGCTTTTTGTCTCTTATTAGATTGGCCTCTTTTTGCTCTGTCTCAGAATATTTCAGAGTGCTGATATAGTGGGAGAAGTCTAGTGACTTAAGGGTTAATTTTGCTATCAGAAGTGTTGGACATTATTTTTGTAGGTTTTTTTGCAGATTGCAGACAGTGTCTTTCCTTTCCTATCCTTTCTAGTTAGTTTGGGCCCCATCGTTTTCTCAGCCTATTTTCCTGCCTGTGTTTGTGCTTTCATCTTGTTTCACCGTCAATACATGTGTGGGGGCTGTCTATTCTTTTGGGGTCTGCTCTGGGGCAGTTAGTTTTCCCCTTTTCTTGCTTCAGGCTTATGTAGTTCTCCGGCTGTGATGAAGCGTCTGGGATCATCATACGTACGCTCCACGGCTGCTGCTAGTTGTGTGGTTAAGATCAGGGATCTGCAATCTGCATAGTTACCAACCTCTCTGGTTTTCTGTGACTTAGCTTGTTTTGTTATTTTCTCCTCGGTGACCCATTCATAACACCTTTCCTATCTTTCTATATGTCTGCAATTTATGTAACATTCTAGACAAATTCATTGAGCCTCAAACTGATTCGCTCCTCTTTGGATGTCGCCAATTTGAGAAGAACAACAGAAGGTTATAATCTACGGGTATGATAATTCATCTTGGAGCGCCATCGGTCTCATTTCAAATTATGAGCAAGGGGCTGAATAATCAAATGTTTTCACATACAAGCCATGTTTTTGTCTTGATTCTTGGTGTCCATCAATTAGACAATTTACAGAAAAAGAGCATCCCTTGAGGATCATTTGCATTAAATGAATCTCAATGAGCATGGTTTAATGCTTAATTCAACACTGCACAGTGTAAATCCCAGTAATAAAACCTCTTGTGATCAGCCTATTTTTGTGGGACTCTTCTATTAAATAGGAATTGTCGAAATCGAACAACCGATACGTCTTCTGCTTCATCCTGTGCTACAGAGCAAAGATTACGGATTCCTGGATAGTTCATGACAAGAAAAGGATAAGCTGGGAGGGTAGAACCTCAATCCAATGAAAAGTAATTTCTCGAGGTAGAGGAAAGGTCTTGCCGATTTGGCAAAACACTTAATTTAGATTTTTCTTTTTCTGCGCCAACATATTCCGCAGAGCTTTACAATTCAACAGTTCATATACAAATCATAAGAAACAACGTTAAAGATAATACAATAAATAAAGCAAAATAATGACGACCCTGCTCGTGAGAGCTTACAATCTACAATGAGGTGGGCGGAGACACAAAGTACAGGTGCGTATTAATATAAATAATATAAGAGCAGAGTGGTATTCTGTTGGTCATCATTGGAATGAGTCAACAAACTTTGGCGGGCTCTTATTTTTGTCAGGTTATTGTACAGTGATCCGTGTGTCATCCGTGGCGTGTCACACGACCGTATTTTCTCTCATCCAAGAGAATTGGGCCAATATGCTAATCTCACTCTGACCAGACTCTGATCAGAGTTTGATCACAGTATGATCTGATTTTCTCAGATAAGGAGAACATAGAATAAAAAATGTCTCCATCTTCTTCCTTCTGTCAATCCATGTAAATCAGACCGCATTCGGATGACATCTAATTGCAGTCCATTTTTTTCCACGGATTCATTGACTTGCCTGGCCAAGTGCGATCTGAATAACAGATACAAATTGTGCATCTTACTATTTCTTCCTTGGACTTCTGTGTACGGACCTAATGTTACGGCCCCATAGAATAACATTGGTCTGAGTGCGATCCGATGTTTTGTTGAATTGCACTTGGACGGAAAATACGAGACCTTACTAGGAGTTACACCTTGCTTTTCTATGACGATTTTTCCTACGACTTAATAAAGTGATTATTTAATATTTGACTTTGCACTTTGGATTGCACATGGTTTTAGAAAATGTAAAAGAAGCATTTGCTTTAAAATTTTCAATATTACAATGTCTGCAATATACAATATCGTATTAAATTAGGTGATTGCATCCGGTTACATTTGGCTATGTCTCTTTTTCTGACTGATGTGTGTTACTTGGACATTCTTATGCTTAAAGTGTTCCCCTTGGAAAAGGAAATGTTTGAACTGGCAGAATTACAATTAGCCGGTGGGCACCTGCATATTTAACTAGCCATCAATTACTCATTTATTCCAGCTAAGCTTGTCACTCCTACTACGAGCAGCCAAAAGAAAAAGTTTATTGGATGTTTATGTCTGTATGTTGTTCACGCATTGCGTTTTTTTTGCCGCACTTTTGTTTCCTGCTCCTTTTTGCCGTGTTTGACAATACCAGCAAAGTGAATGAGACTTGTAAAATCTGATGCGCAAACTGGTTATTTTTTCCTTCCATATTGAGCGCAGTTTCAAATCTGCAGCATGTCAATTTTTTTGCAGCATTTTTGTAGTGTTTTTCACCCACTCAAATGAAAGGAGAAAATACAAATGCATAAAAAACACACGCAAAAACTAAAGAAAAACATAGCTAAAAAATGCTGTAAAAACGCAGCAAAACCTGCACTCTGAAAGCAGAGTTTTTACTGCCAATGAAAAAAAAAACAGTGCATGTGAACATTGCCTAACACATCTGCTGCAAAAACTTAATGTGCACACTACTGATGAGCGAGCATGCTCTGGTGCTAGCAGAGTGTCTTCGACGTACTCAAAAAATATGTTTGAGTCCTCGTGGCTGCATGTCTCACGGCTATTAGACAGCTGCAACACATGCAGGGATTACCTATTTGTTAGACAATCCCTGATTGCATTGCTGCTGTCTAACAGCTGCAAGTCATGCAGCCGCGAGGAGTTGAACATATTTTTCGAGCACGACGAAGACACACCATTAGCACCCGAGCATGCTCCGATAACACCTTATCCCAGCAAGCTCTCTCATCAATAGTGCGCTCAGACCTGTAAGAGAAAGAAAGTTCCAGTTCCTTGACTTCTAAGTCATTTTCTTTAACAGGCGTGAAAACCAATAAGCGGGTCATGTTAGACAACTTTTAGACAACCAATCTTCATTATCATGAAACACTAAATATCTAGTACAAAGGCGGCTGTGACTCCGGCATCCAAACATTTCCAGCCCCGGCATTCCACATCTAACACATCTAAGAAAACTTTCTCAGTCTCTAATGAGTAATCAGGGATTGAAGTTTCTAGGCTACAAAAATCCTGTTGTGGTGCGGAAGGCAGCAACCTAACACCCAAATCAATACTATATTACTCTCTCTGCAGGCAAAAAGCTGCTAGGTCAGGAAAATCATGAAAAATTCATAGCGGAGGTGGTCAAGTTATCCATAAGATAGAGAAAATAATGCAATATCTAAAGATCCCTTGAGCAATCGAAGACACTTTATAGATTTCACTGTGGATAAGTGCTGGTTTGTTTCATCTCTGCACCTTAATACTGTTCCTATCTTATTTTGACAGCAAATGTGGACACTTTGATCTATATTTATAGTCTTTCCTTACTTACTTTTTTTTACTCATTTTTCAATAAGGCATTTTTGACTGGTTCTTCTATTAGATAGATTTTGGATAAGGCTCTAGGGTTATACTTATACGGGGCCAACGATTCCCGGGGAGCGATAATAAATAGGAGGAACAATAAGAAATGTGATTCTACATAGGTGCAAATGACGTTTCAATTTTCCTCTTTTTCTTTGCTCAAGTTTCTGTTGCTACTGGTAAGGGACGTTTCTGAGCCCGCTCCTTTGGGCTCATACTCACATACAAGAAACTCGGACGAGTCTCGCACGTCAATACCTGGCACTGCCGCCGGCACTCGGATCAGAGCGTTCAGCTGCATAGAAATACATGGAGCTGAGCGCTCCGATCCGAGTGCCGGCAGCAGTACTGAGACGCGAGACTCGTCCGAGTTTCTTGCATGTGGGTATGAGCCCTTTCTGCGAGACTGACAACTGCCTTATATAACTAGGTCCAATGGCAGAAATTCACAAACTTAAAAAGTATCCGTCGCTTTCATTTTCATAAATCATAAAGACCATAAGATATATAATATATCTTCAACACAAACAAACTCACAGAGACCACATGGGGGTATCACATAAAAGGGAACGTATCAACTTCACTAAACATGTGTTTTTCCCCATGTAGTTGAATATGGAAGGTATTTGTATACTCCTATACACTATGAAACAACAAAAAAATGGAGTAATAATCAAAATCTAAAATATATCAAAAAACTTTAGTAGATAATTGGAAATACATATAGAAAAACACTATTCACAAGCTAAATAGCACGAAAAGGACATATGACCCTAGTAAAAAGCATGGGTCCAAGGCATACAGAGTAATATATATGAACTCATAACCAAAAAATCATGGTAAGAGTTATGAAGGCAATTGGTCGCCAGATACATGCACACCAAAACAGTACCACAAAAAAGCAATATCAGAGTAACAAGGCAAGTGCACCTAGATGTAACTTACCACTGCCATGATGTACATAGAGCCAGAAGTCAGACCATCTACAACCTGCCCCCAAGTATCAATTCAACTGCCATAACAGAAGAGCAGGTCTGAATAAGTGAAATACTTATGTGTAAAAGTGCTTACCCATGATGTGGATATAAGTATGCCAAGGAGCCAGGCACAATCCCGACGCGCGTTTCACATTAGCTTGCCTCTGCACCTAGCATTCACATGGTATGCCTTTCAGCTAACCCCAGCTTACCCCAGTGTTATTTATGACCTTGTTTGCTCTGGCTTGATCATATGCATCTGGTCCACTCTTAATTGTCTGACCAGACCACTCCTCTCTGCTTCACACCTGACTGCACTTAGTTGTACATATATTGCAGAGCACAAGTCTGCATAAAGACTTCAGTCTGCAGTGTGATTTCTATAAGTGTGTTCTAGAAGTGTGAAGATTAATTTAAGAATTAAAACCAGAATTCAACCAGAAGGGAACTGAAGGTAACTGTACACAGTCACTGTAAACAATGTTTCTGTTTGTTTTCACCCCTATAATCCTTCACTTTCTGCTAATTCCCCTAATCCCTACTCCTAGTAAGGAACTGTTCATCTCTTCTTCAATCCTCCCCATCCACCTCACCTCTGCCTCAAAACTGTTCCTTACCATACAATCCTCTGTCTCCAAACACAGACAGCCCCCTCATTCCCTCTCCTGCTCCCACCTGCTAACACTTTCTCTGCTCCTTCTCACTGCTGGTGATATCTCCCCAAATCCTGGTCCTCCTCACCACATTCCCACAGTCATTTCTACCTCCCATCCACGCTCTATCACAACCTTCCGTAACCTCTCCAACCTTATACCCATTCACCCAGCCCCCGCTTCCCCAGTCCCACTAACAGGAGCTCTGTGGAACGCTCGCTCTGTCTGCAACAAGCTTTCCTACATCCATGATCTTTTTGCTACTACCAAACTTTCCTTCCTCGCCATCACCGAAACCTGGCTCACCCCTTCTGACACAGCCTCTCCTGCTGCACTTTCATATGGTGGCTTCCACCTTTCTCACACCCCCCGCCCCAGCAGCAAACATGGCGGAGGAGTTGGTTTTCTCCTGTCAGATACCTGCTCCTTCACCCCAATCCCACTGCCACCCTCTGTTACCCTCCCTTCCTTTGAGGTGCACTCTGTGCGCATCTACTCCCCCTCCAACCTCCACCTGGCTGTCATCTACCGCCCCCCAGGGCCAGCCACCACCTTCTTTGACCACTTCACCACCTGGTTACTTCATTTCCTTTCCGCGGACATCCCTACTATCATCATGGGCGACTTCAACATCCCCATTGACACTTCCCTCTCAGCGGCCACTAAACTGCTATCTCTCACTTCCTCCTTCGGCCTCACTCAATGGTCTTCTACAGCCACCCACAAAGATGGCCACACACTGGACCTCATCTTCACCCGCCTCTGCTCCCTATCTAACCTCTCTAACTCACCTCTTCCTCTCTCTGACCACAACCTGCTCACATTCTCTTCCCTCTTCACTCCATGTCTACAATCCCCACCCCACAAACTTTCACACCCTCGCAGAAATCTTAAACACCTTGACCTACACTCATTCTCTGAATCCCTTCTCCCTCTCACAGATATAAGTTCCTTACACAATGCGGATGACGCTGCCGCTCTATATAACACCACAATAGCTGTAGCTTTGGAATCCGCTGCCCCACTTACACATACCAAAGCTCGCAAAATCAACAGACAGGCCTGGCACACCAGACTGACCAAAGAGCTGAGGCGAGCTTCCAGGGCTGCTGAGCGCAGATGGAAAAGATCCCACTCCAACGAGCACTTCATCGCATTCAAACAGTCCCTCACAACTTTCAAGACCACACTCGCCACAGCTAAACAAACCTACTTCTCATCTCTCATATCCTCCCTGTCTCACAACCCTAAACAGTTATTCAACACCTTCAATTCTCTCCTCCGCCCCCCAGCACCTCCTCCCTCCCCACTCATCTCAGCTGAAGACTTTGCCTCATTCTTCAAGCAGAAGATTGATAACATCAGAGAAAGTTTTGGTCAACAACCCCCAGAACCCTTCCTCCCGACTTCCCAGCCCTCCACCTTCAAAACCAACTTCTCCACCATTACAGAAGATCGACTCTCCACTCTACTCTCAAGATCACATCTCACCACCTGTGCACTCGACCCGATCCCATCCCACTTCATACCAAACCTCACCACAGTCTTCATCCCAACCCTAACCCATCTCTTCAACCTATCACTAACAACTGGTGTTTTCCCCTCAAGCTTTAAACATGCCTCCATCACACCTATCCTCAAAAAGCCCTCTCTTGACCCATCCTCTGTATCTAGCTATCGCCCTATATCACTTCTCCCCTACGCCTCCAAGCTACTGGAACAACACGTCTACCTTGAACTGTCCTCCCATCTCTCTTCTTGCTCCCTCTTCGACCGCTTACAATCTGGCTTCCGGTCACACCACTCCACTGAAACTGCCCTTACTAAGGTCACCAATGACCTCTTAACTGCCAAGAGCAAGCGACACTACTCTTTCCTCCTCCTCCTGGACCTGTCGGCTGCCTTTGACACAGTGGACCATTCCCTATTATTACAGACCCTCTCATCCCTCGGCATCACAGACTTGGCCCTATCCTGGATCTCATCATACCTAACAGACCGGACATTCAGCGTCTCCCACTCACACACCACCTCCTCACCTCGCCCCCTATCTGTCGGAGTCCCACAAGGTTCAGTCCTTGGGCCCCTGCTGTTCTCTATTTACACCTTTGGCCTGGGACAGCTCATAGAATCTCATGGCTTTCAGTATCATCTCTACGCTGATGACACACAAATCTACATCTCTGGACCAGATATCACCTCCCTACTAACCAGAATCCCTCAATGTCTGTCCACTATTTCATCCTTCTCCGCTAGATTTCTGAAACTCAACATGGACAAAACAGAATTCATCATCTTTCCCCCATCTCACGTGACCCCCCCTACGAACCTATCAATTACAGTAAATGACTGCCCACTCTCCCCAGTCCCACAAGCTCGCTGCCTCGGAGTAATCCTTGACGCTAATCTCTCCTTCAAACCACATATCCAAGCCCTTTCCACTTCCTGCCGACTTCAACTCAAAAATATTTCACGAATCCGTTCATTCCTCACCCAAGAATCTGCAAAAACCCTAGTCCATGCCCTCATCATCTCTCGCCTTGACTACTGCAACCTCCTGCTCTGTGGCCTCCCCTCAAACACTCTCGCACCCCTCCAATCTATTCTAAACTCTGCTGCCCGACTAATCCACCTGTCCCCCCGCTATTCCCTAGCTTCTCCTCTCTGTCAATCCCTTCACTGGCTCCCAATTGCCCAGAGACTCCATTACAAGACCCTAACCATGACATACAAAGCCATCCACAACCTGTCTCCTCCATACTTTCCTGCAGTCAACCTCCGATCCTCACAAGATCTCCTTCTCTACTCCCCTCTTATCTCCTCTTCCCACAATCGCATACAAGATTTCTCTCGCGCATCACCCCTACTCTGGAACTCTCTACCACAACATATCAGACTCTCACCTACTATCGAAACCTTCAAAAAGAGCCTGAAGACCCACCTCTTCCGACAAGCCTACAACCTGCAGTAACCACCGATCGACCAAACCGCTGCACGACCAGCTCTACCCTCGCCTACTGTATTATCACCCATCCCTTTAGATTGTGAGCCCTCGCGGGCAGGGTCCTCTCTCCTCCTGTACCAGTTATGATTTGTATTGCTTAAGATTATTGTACTTGTTTTTATGTATACCCCTCCTTACTTGTAAAGCGCCATGGAATAAATGGTGCTATAACAATAAATAAATAATAATAATAATAATAATAATAGCTTTATCAAGAAGGGAATTTTGTGCTATTTTGCTTGTGAATAGTGTTTTTATGTATGTATTTACTATTATCTAATACAGTTTTTGGATATATTTTATATTTTGTATATTACTCCATTTTTTTGTTGTTTCACATAATATATCTTGTTAGAGAAATCCTGTTCTTTCTCCCCCCAGACTGATTTTTCAGTCACAAAATTCTCAATTGTAAAATGTGTCTTCATTGAATACAGATTTCCAATGACTGAAATGGGAGATGACAGTTGGTGCTCATAAAGTTCTAAGGAACTTGCAGTAAAATGTCTGTGTTTTGCCTCTAGCTCCTCCCTTCTCCATAGAATTTTAAAAGCACCAACAATCATCTCACATCTCAGTAATGGGAAGGTCTGTTTCCCTGAAGACAGATTTTACCAATAAATTGAGAGTGAAAGATCAGTCTAGGAGGAGAAAGAAGCAGATTTCTCTAAGATATGTTAAAAAATTGCTTATCTGTAGGTGTACTGTTGACTTATGAAAGAAAAATTAAATTGACGGTAACTCAATAACTTTTAAAGGCTAAAAAATGGCAGTCTTCACGTCACATGGCCGTTGGCCCTTAGTGCAACCTGATCATGACAGGGTGCTGATTAGTCACAATGGCAGCTGTGCTGAAAGCCCCTATGTTATTATGCATTGTTTATACAGCGCCATCATATTCCACTTTCCGTACATTATCATTGCTGTCCCTAATGGGGCTCACAATCTAAATACCCTATAAATATGTCCACCAAGCTAGAATTCCTGTGGCTTCTGAGACCTTCAGTTTCAAAATACAGCGTAATACTACAGTATTGCTGTGTATTGTATACGTGATTAAGCCATTGCAGGTTTTAGTCCCCTAAGGGGACTCATTAAAGATTTTTAAAATATAAAAAAAAGTAATCTTTTTTTTAGAAAAACAAAAATATAAAAATGTAAATCGTCCCATTTTCTCGAAATATAAATGTTAAAATGTAAAATATCTAAAAAAGAAAAATCACATATTTGATATTGACACATCTGTAATTGCCCAAGCTCATGAAATGTAAAAATATTGGCATTTTGAATGCCAAAATTAAGAAAAAAAATGAAAAGCACCAGAATTTCCATCTATTATTCCCATTTCAGCCTTTCCTTAAAAAAAGCAATAAAAAGCGTCAACGCTATTAATATAAACTACAGCTCGACAATAAAAGAACAAGTCCTCATGTATGTTCGTGGATGAAAAGATAAAATAGTTACGGGCCTTAGAATATGGTGAGACAGTTTTTCGATATGGCTGCCTTTTTTTTGCTGACTTTGCGCAAATCGAATTACAAAAAGAAAAAAAATCTGTATTCTGGGGAATACAAATTTTTGTAACATTCCATTCCAATAGTTTTAGTCTTGTTTTTAGATTTAATTGGTTGTCAAAAAAAGTAAAAAAAAAAAAAAAGTAATAAATGGTTATTTGTTTCACTTTAGCCCAAGTCATTTAGCATTGTTTTTGGGGCTGTGATACTCTTTTAAATCAATCTAAAAAAAAAAAAGTTATGACCCTAATCGAACTCGCTTTGAAGAAATAAAAATCTAAGGCGGTTTTAAAGTCCAAATCTTTTCTTTTATCTAAATGGCAAATAAAATATAAAGCACTGGACACAGCAGAGAAAAATGTAAATTATGTACGATCAGACACACAATAATAGTAATAGCGAGTAGCACTTTCACTGGGCGGAATACATCAAATCGCACTGACAGTTTTAGTAATCTTCTATTCAGCTCCTGCTCCAGCCGTACACTGAATGTTTGCTTAGCGTTCTTGTAATTGTAGATACCACATGTGTATTCTGCACAATGGAGAACCTGATAATTTACGACTCGTTTCTAAAATGCTAGAAAAAAAAGTTTGAAAATTTGAAGAATGCTTCAAATGTGTGAGACTGGAAAAAACTGTTTAAAAAAAAACAAAACAAAAAACAGCGCCCTTTTGTATATATGATGTACATGTATAAATCTGAAATCTTTAATTGTCTTAGATAGACAATCCTTGTAATTATCAAATCTATTTAAAGGGTTGTCTGGTCTTATGGTGAAAGTCTGTAGCTTACTCTGTGACTGCAGACTTCTGAATCCTAACAGCGTGCACCCCGCATGCAGTCAGGATTCTTCAGTGTGTGCGCCAAGACCAGGAGGTCACTTGACATGCGATTTGGAAGACAGGCTGACTGTGAATTTCTTTAAAATATAAATATTATTTTTCTTCCTCTGCATGGGGCCCATATGCTGATGCCTACTATGCTGAGTTGGTCATCTGGTGCTGCTGCTAGTTGGGGACTTATGAAGTCCAATCTTCTGTTCCGTTAATTTAATGCATACTCAGAACTCCTATATATCCTATTTGGCAATACTGGCACCCATATCATATCAGGCTTACAGTAATGCTACCTATGGGTTATGGTCACTGGGCATTCTCCTTGTTAGATTACCGGGCTGCAATTTCTAGTAATTTATAGCAGACAACATTAGTCATTGTGCACTTAGTATAATTTTCCATTCTGAATATAAAGAGTTAAATTTTGAGAAAAAAAATTACAAATTGGAGAAAATTTAGACACTGGCAGTCAGAATGCATGATTACTTAAGGGACTAATTATGTGAAAATGCACCTACTTGACCTTTGACCATAGTCAATGTCTTTCTTGCGAAGTATCCCCATACTAAAGGTATGCTGGAAGTTTGCAGGATATTGTCTTAGATGAGAATGGACAGGATGAAGTAGTAAGACTGTAAATATCCTGGAAACTAGTTCTGCTCACAAACCATTAAAACGTTCAAGGTAAGATTGTGATTTACCGAGCAGCAGTTATAGAAATGTTGTAAAGACCGGATTATTGTTACAAAACCGAATTTGTAGCTACAACTTTCCAACCAGTTTCTATATCATTGTCATCACATCCCACCACCTCCAGTATAATCCTGACTATCCAATGTCTATAGATGCTCTGTGCAATAAGAGAGAGGTATTTAGTCACATAACTGTCACGTGGACCCATCCTGTGTGACACGGCTCGCAGGCCGGTAAATAAAACAACAGGACGCGGCACGTGATACTGTCCTGTGTGACACGGCTTGCAGGCCGGTAACTAAAACAACAAGACAAGGAGTAGGGAAACAGTTACAATGGTGGGCCCTGCGATAGGGAAAGGGGACGTGGAGACCTCCTGCACTCCCCTGAGTCAGTGTCCCTAATGCTCCTAACGTTCCCTATGCCGGTTCCGCACCGGGCGCCGATCATGAACCTGTAGCCCTAGCACACCCTACACCTATCCCTTGCTAGGGAGCTGGGTGGCACAGGCACTAGCCCCACCGCTGCACTAATACACACTAAGGAAAAACACAAACAGGGAAACACCACTTAGCTTTACTCTGTTGCACTTGCTCCTGGCAACAGAGTCCACTACCAGCATGCAGCTCTCCTCCTGAATCGCTGCCACCAAGCTCTGTCAGAACTAAGGAAATCCCCTACGACTCCTTTCACACCAGGCTCTGTCAGAGCTGCTCTCCAGCTCCTTCCTCCACCAAGGATGGTTGAAATGAACACTATCACCAACACTGATTGCAACACCTGTGACTCTTTTATAGCAGAGCCAGCAATCACACCTGCATTATAATCATGTGCACTTAACAAAAGAAACTAGAGTGCAATGACGCTCACCACCACCGGGGGGAAAACTTAGAACAAACGACACACAGTGCAATAATCCAAATGGCCACCGGGGGCAAAAACACCTTAACCACAGCTTAGGGAAAAAAAAAGGTTACCTGTGCTTTATATCAGTCATGATCCAGCATGGATCATGACAATAACGTTCCACCTAAAAGCATGGTGTTAAAGGACAGAGTTTCATATTGAATCCGAGAGCTTGGCCAATATGGAATCAGCTTGGATAACTAACCTAAAGGGAGTTGTCCGGATTTTTAAAAAATGGTATAAGTACAGGAAACATGTTAAAATAATAAAATACCCAATACTGACTTGTATATTGGTCCCTGCCGCTATGTAGCGATGGCATGCCATAGGTCCGCCTTACTGCTGAAGTCAAATACTAACTTGAGTCTTATGCCTACTAGAGGTGACCAAATCCTGAGATCTCCACTGCATGATGTCCTCTTCCTCCATCTTCACTCTGCGCCAAGACTTTCTGTGTCAATTATGCCTTTGACGTTGAGACATGACAAAGTTCTGTCCAAAGGCAAAACAAATCAAAGACAAATCAAGTCCTATCAGTTGAATTAAACACAGCTGGACTCCAATGAAGGAGAGGAACCATCTCAAGGAGGGTCACAAGGAAATGGACAGCATGTGACTTAAAAATGAGCGTCTGAGCAAAGGGTCTGAATACTTATGACCATGTGAGATTTCAGTTTTTCGTTTTTAATAAATTTGCAAAAATTTCTACATTTCTGTTTTCTTTCAGTCAGGATGGGGCGCAGAGTGTACATTAAAGAAAAAAAATGAACTTTTTTGAATTTACCAAATGGCTGCAATGAAACAAAGAGTGAAAAATTTAAAGGGGTCTGAATACTTTCCGTCCCCACAAGACTGCATTCAGACATCCAAGTGAGTGTTACCATCATGGAAAAACCATTAGATTTTTTTGACATCTGTTTTTTTTTCTGAAGCAGGTAGTCTGTCTGAACATGATTCTATGATACAGCTTTCTCATGAGATAAAGCTTATTGCTGAGATTTGATCTTTCAAAAAACCAGGGGAAGAGTCTTGAGGAGATCATTTGCATATTCCCAATGCCTTCTGGGATAAGTGAAGAGTCTCCGCGAGCTCAACGATCACTGGGTTTTGGCCGTTGCAGCTGAAAAGAGGAAATCGGAAAAAACGGAATTTTGGCTCATCTTTCATCATTTTTAAGAAATCTCAAGATGGAAGAGGCCAGGAGCCATTTGGTGAGCTGCATTTCTTGCTACATGTTCACAGATTTACCAGTGGAAAAGCCAAACTTCACATGCCACAAATGCAAGCTTGTGTCCCTGTTGGAGGAAAAGTTGCAAAATCTCGAAGAGAGGTTAGCTACGTTGAAGATCATTAAGGAAGGTGAAGAGTTCTTGGACAGAGCAGAATTATCTCTTCATGTTACAGAAAGAGAAGAAATTCGAAGTGCACCTGAAGAAACAGAGGAATGGAGACATGTGACCCAGAGAAGCAGGAGGATCAGGAGGCAGTCAGCACCCATACTGCTCAGAAACCAGTACCAGGCTCTCACGCAGGAGAACGATGAAGAAACACATCAGGATAAGACTTTGCCAACAAACACCAACCTTGTACGCCTTCAGAGTCCTCCTGGATGGAAAAAGAAAAATGTTGTGAAGAAGAAACGGAGAGTGGTGGTCATGGGGGATTCCCTGTTGAGAGGAACAGAGGCCGCTATCTGCAGACCGGATATAACTTCAAGAGAAATGTGCTGTCTTCCAGGTGCAAAAATTAAAGATGTGTCTGACAGAATATCAGGACTCTTCAGACCTACAGATGACTACCCATTCCTGCTACTACATGTGGGGACAAATGACACCGCAAGAAACGACCTGGAAACCATCTGCAGAGACTTTGAAGACTTAGGCAAGAAAGTGAAAGAACTGGGAGCGCAGGTGGTCTTCTCTTCCATCCTCCCAGTGGATGGCCATGGAACAAGGAGGTGGAATAAGATTCTGCAGGTGAACAACTGGCTACGTCGATGGTGCCGTCAGCAACGATTTGGATTTATGGATCACGGAGTGAATTACCTTTACGATGGACTACTTGCTAGAGATGGGGTGCACCTTACGAAGACTGGAAAGCATGTATTTGGAAGTCGCCTTGCTACACTTGTAAGGAGAGCTTTACACTAGAACAACGTGGGAAGGGAAGCAAAAGACCAGAAAAAGCCATACACCAGACAAATGCTATTGAGAACTCTGCTGTTAGAAGTGGAAAGGAAGAACAAAGACGAAAGAATCTAATTAATAAAAATATTGGAGAAAGAGAAACCAATCACAAACTAAAATGTTTCTATACTAATGCACAAAGCATGGGCAACAAACAAGGAGAATTGGAACTACTAACACAGGAAAAGAAATATGATGTCATTGGAATCACTGAAACTTGGTGGGACAATACACATGATTGGAATACAAGACTAGAAGGATACAACTTATTTGCAAGAAACAGACTTGATAAACGAGGAGGGGGTGTCGCATTGTATGTTAGAAACGCGTATATCTGCACAGAGTTTGAAGCTTCAGAGACTGGGAGTTCTGAGGAAACTGTTTGGGTAAGAATACAAGGACAGAACAATGGAAAGGACACCATTGTAGGCATTTACTACAGGCCGCCTGTGCAAGCTGAAGATATGGATGAACTCTTTATGCATCAAATGGCCAAGTTCTCCAAAAAATATGACATAGTTGTCATGGGAGATTTCAACTATCCAGACATTTGTTGGGAATCTCTCTCAGGCAAAACTAACAGGTCAAGGAAATTCTTATCCTCTCTTGCTGACAACTTTATCTTCCAAAAGGTAGGGGAGAAAACAAGGGGAACTGCTACCTTGGATCTAATCCTTATAAACAGGGAGGAAATGGTTGAGGAGGTAAAAGTGGCTGGGACCCTAGGAGGTAGCGACCATGCTATTTTAGAATTTTGGATAACTAGAGGCGGAAGACCTGTGAAGACTCAGACGTCAAGGTTAGATTTCAGAAAGGCAGATGTTAAGGGATTCAGAAAGAGAATTGGAGGGATCCAATGGCTGGATATCCTTAAAGACAAAAATGTCCAGGAAGGATGGGAAATCTTGAAAAATGAAATTCTCAAAGCACAGTTGTTAACAATTCTGAAAAGAGGGAAGAATAGGAAGCATTTAAGGAAACCAGGATGGATGAACACAGAACTTAAGCACATGCTAAAAAGGAAGAAAAAAATGTTTATAAAATGGAAAGAGGGAGGCATATCTAAAGAAGAATATAATGCTGTCTGCAGAACCTGCAGGGCACAAATCAGATTAACTAAACCTGAAAATGAATTGAGGCTTGCAAGAGATGTCAAAAGCAATAATAAAGGATTTTGGGGATATGTCAAAAGTAAAAGAAAAGTCAAAGATGCTATAGGATTTTTACAGGATGAAAATGATGAAATGGTAAGACAGGATGTTGAGAAGGCTGAACTTTTAAATTCCTATTTTGCATCTGTTTTCTCTCAGAAAGGAAATGCAACATCAACTGTTATTCACTGTCCTATTAAGGGAATAGAAGAATCCAGGATATCTATAAACAGAAAGATAGTGAGGAAACACTTAGCTAACCTAAATGAATTCAAGTCTCCAGGTCCAGATGAATTACACCCCAGAGTACTGAAGGAGATAGCAGAAGAAATTTTTGAACCCCTCTCCATAATCTTTGAAAATTCTTGGAGAACAGGAAAAGTGCCAGAAGACTGGAGAAGAGCAAATGTTGTTCCTATCTTCAAAAAGGGGAAGAAGGTGGACCCAGGCAACTATAGGCCGGTGAGTCTGACTTCTATACCAGGAAAGATCTTTGAACAAATTATTAAACAACATGTATGTCAATACCTGGATAAGAATGAAGTGATTAAACAGAGTCAGCATGGGTTTGTAACTAATAAGTCATGTCAGACTAACTTAATTTCCTTCTATGACGGTATCACTGATTGGGTGGATCAAGGAAATGCTGTAGATATAGTATATCTTGACTTCAGCAAAGCATTTGACAAAGTCTCTCATGCAATCCTTATTGAAAAAATGACTAAGTATGGAATGGACAAGGCAACTGTTAGGTGGATTCATAACTGGCTTAGTGATCGGACCCAAAGAGTGGTCGTAAATGGCTGCACATCCAGTTGGAAGAATGTCTCAAGTGGGGTACCACAGGGCTCTGTCCTGGGCCCTGTATTGTTCAACATCTTTATCAACGATTTAGATGAAGGAATTGAGGGTAAACTGATTAAATTTGCTGATGACACAAAGCTAGGAGGGATAGCTAATACTAGAGAAGAGAGAGAGAGGATTCAAAAAGATTTAAAAAGACTTGGGTATACTAATAGATCACAGACTGAATGTGAGTCAACAGTGTGATGCAGCAGCAAAAAAGGCAAATGCAATTCTAGGATGTATTAACAGAAGCATACAGTCTAGATCACGTGAAGTCATTATTTCCCTCTACTCCTCTTTGGTAAGACCTCATCTGGAATATTGTGTCCAGTTTTGGGCACCACATTTTAAAAAAGACATCAACAAACTGGAGCAAGTTCAGAAAAGAGCGACCAGAATGGTGACCGGTCTGCAAACCCTGTCTTATGAGGAAAGGTTGCAGGATTTGGGAATGTTTAGTTTGCAAAAGAGAAGACTGAGAGGAGACTTAATAGCTGTCTACAAATATCTAAAGGGCTGTCACATTGTAGAAGGATCAACTTTATTCTCATTTGCACAAGGAAAGACTAGAAGCAATGGGATGAAACTGAATGGGAGGAGACACAGATTAGATATTAGAAAAAAGTTCTCCTTCAATGGAAGTCTTCAAACAGAGGCTGGACAGACATCTGACTGGGATGATTTAGCGACTCCTGCTTTGAGCAGGGGGTTGGACCAGATGGCCCAGGAGGTCCCTTCCAACTCTACGATTCTATGATTCTATTTTTAACCTCTTATTGCTAGGCTCGGCTCACACCAGTGAATCTTCTCTCATCCAAGAGAATTGTGCAGATTACACTAATCAGACTCTGATCGGAGTTTCATCAGATTTTGATCAGAGTGTGATCCGATTTTCTCGGATGCAGAGTAGATGAGAAAAAAATTCTCCTTAATCGCCGAGTGCAATCCGATAATCATATCCAACTCGTGCATGCTGAGATTTATTCTTCGGACCACAGGAAAATATCAGACCCATGCACAGTCCAATAGAATAACATTGGTCTGAGTGCGATCTGATGTTTTATCGGATTTCGCTCGGACCGAAAATGTGGTCATGAGCACGGGCCCTAACTCTTAACAATGTATCAGTGAAAAACAGATGAAACTCAGATGGAAATATGAAGTACAAAGTCTGCCTTCTGGGTGTCATATGTGTTATTCAATACCTATAGACTTTAATGGCCAAGTCTGATCCACAAAATGGATGAGAAAAGGACATGCTCTGAGACACCAATCCGTTTTTGCAACTGATGATTGTATGGATAAGTGAAACTTTTTGGGTCAGTGCACTGGCAAAGAAAAAAAAGGGACAGCATATGGATGTGTGAATACAGCCTAAGAGGCCCAATCATGTGCTGTCCGTTTCTTATCCTTGGACCGTACACAAGAGTTTCATTGATATGTACACACATTGATTTTAAAAATTGTTCCGTGAGACCTAGAACATGTCCAATTCTCAGCCATTTTGCGGATCAAACGCGACAATTAATTTCTATGGGGATCTGTATAAAACTTTGTTCTTCATTTTCCCATCTTAGTTTCATCCTTTAACTGATCCATTGCTAAGATTCCATAGATAAAAGTTTAGAGAAAAAAATTGATGCAACTAGGTTGAGAGCCGAGACACATATCGGTTCATTTCTCTGAAATGATAGCACACGGATGCGTAAATGTAGCCTCAAGGTAAGAGTGGACACATCTGTAGTTTACGTTACCCATAAATAACCATTGATCAACACTTTAAATGATGGTACATATTACCTACATCCACAATTCATAGAACCATGACAAGGTTAAAGTATCATTTCAGTATGTTGATAGCAGTATCAATAATAAGAATAGTAATCCAATTAGTGATTTAATGACGAGAGCGATGCTGGCGGGCTCAGTTTAATCTTTGCTTGCTCCTTTTAACCTTGGGTGAAGCACTTATGGAAGCTGCTTAAATAATCATGAGCGCAAACTGACTATAACATGATAGATATTGAAGATCATCAATATTCTGTTTTATATAGTTGCAGACCCGAGTACAAAGTGCATCACTTCAGAACCCTGGATAGCTCCACAAAAAGCAAGCAAGGCAGCACAATAAAGGGAACGGCTCCGGCGGATAGATCATCTGACTAGTAATGCACAGATATGAAAGAAGATTTCTAAAACCCACGTTCAAAAATCAATATCATGGAAAGCTAACAAACGCGCTAGAATATTCTAGCATTGCCAAAAGACTTGCTAGTTGTATTTATGTGTTATGTTTTCCAAGAGGTCTTCATTAGTTTAGTATGATCAGTTTGATTTATCTTCTTGTATCACGTGCCCTACACCTACAATACCTAACGCATCTTATTAAGTTAGCGATCTAGCCACTGGTAAAAAAAAAAAAAACCTATGTATTTCCCAATTTAAGAGTGGAAAATTCCTTCCGCATTACAACATTTGTCAATATCCAGTAAAGAACTAGACAACAGCAAAAGTATGTGGTCAAAAAGGTTATCTTACCCAAGGATGGAATTGGACATGACTCTTCCATCTGATTACCGGATTTCCCTACTCTGTAAAGAAGGTCAAGCAGTGACAAGTGCCCTGACTAATGCTGCAATAAAGCAACCAAATCCTATTAGTAAAACAATCATTACTGAACATCCTAATTTTATAGATTGCTATATGTACTCTGTATATCAAAGACGAGTAAATCAATTTGAGGTGAATGGAATTCGCCTTGAGTTTCAGCTCCTAAAAATTTCAGATTTGTCAGAATTTTTTTGTGATTCGATTCACGCGAATCCAATAAATTTGCGGCTGGCTAGATGTAATTTTGCTGGTTTCAAAAAAGCCGTTAAGGGGTTAAAAATGAAATCATGTACTCACCTTGCTTTGGCCGTCCCCATACATGTCCGGTTGACACCAATCATTTGATCAGCTTCTCTCTTTTAGCTTTGATCCTGCACCTCCAGCCATTTTCAGGAGGGTTTTTCATTCACTAGGTTCCATGCCATCATGTGGGGCACAATGCACACTAAACAGGTATCGAAACTCATGTGACCGCAAGTGGCGCACCATTAAACTCACTTACCGTATATACTTGTGTATAAGCCGAGATTTCCAGCCCATTTTTCAGGCTGAAAGTCCCCCTCTCAGCTTATACACGAGTCATATACCTGGGGGTCAGCGAGGGGAGGGGGAGCGGGGGTGGCAGAGATCATACTTACCCCCTCCTGGCGCAGTCTCTGCAGCCCCCTCGCTTCTTCAAGGTCTCCCTTCCTGCCTTTAGCGGTCACGTGGTACCACTCATTATACTCATGAATATGCACATATTCATGAGTAGAGTTGAGCGATACCGTCCGATACTTCAAAGTATCGGATCGGAATGGATCGGCCGATCTTAAAAAAAAGTATCGGTATCGCCGATTCCAATACCGGAAGTCCCATTCAAGTCTATGGGACTTCCGGTATCGGAATAAGAAAAACCCTGTTTTTGCCTTGTACAGCCTCTCTGGGGTCTGTACGGGCCTTTCGGGGGGCTGTGCCGGCCTGCCAGGGGGTCTGTGCAGGCTCCGGTGGTCTGTGCCGGCCTGCCGGGGGGCTGTGCCGGCCTGCCGGTGGTCTGTGCAGGCTCCGGTGGGCTGTGCCGGCCTGCCGGGGGGCTGTGCCGGCCTGCCGGTGGTCTGTGCAGGCTCCGGAGGGCTGTGCCGGCCTGCCGGGGGGCTGTGCCGGCCTGCCGGTGGTCTGTGCAGGCTTCGGGGGTCTGTGCAGGCATTGTCCGATGGGACTACAAGTCCCATCGGGCGATGCCTGCTACCATGACAGTGATTGACACATTAGCCAATGATGGGACAGTAGTAGTCCCATCATCCAGGCTAATGTGTTGAATGTAAAAAAAAAAAAAAAAATTACATGCTACATGCATGCTACATACATACAACATGCATACTACATACATGCTACATTCATACTACATACTACATACATGCTACATTCATACTACATATATACTACATGCAACATACATACTACATATATACTACATGCATGCAACATGCATACTACATATATACTACATGCTACATACATACTACATATATGCTACATACATACTACATATATACTACATGCATGCTACATACATACTGCATGCTACATACATACTACATGCTACATACATACTACATATATGCTACATACATACTACATATATACTACATGCATGCTACATACATACTGCATGCTACATACATACTACATGCTACATACATACTACATATATACTACATACATACTACATACAATACATTCATACAATACATACATAGACATACAGTACATATAACATAGAGTAACATACTTACCAATACTTGTCACATTGTTCCCCGAAGCCATTGTCTTTTACGGAATAAATATTAACATAACAAACCACAAAAATACTCACCCACGATCCGAAGCAGTCCACGAGTGTGTCCCACGACGATCTTGGGTAGAGAACTGCAGCATCAGCTGATGCTGCCGTTCTCTACGGGCTGCAGGAATCCAATGACGGAAGGTAGGTATCCTTCCGCACTGTATTCCTCCGCCACTTAAAAAAAAAAAGTCCCTAGTCTCACTTTATGCCATTGCTGTGTGGGAATTTCCCACGCAGCAATGGCATAAAGTGAGACTAGGGACTTTTTTTTAAGTGGCGGAGGAATACAGTGCTGAAGGATACCTACCTTCCGTCATTGGATTCCTGCAGCCCGTAGAGAACGGCAGCATCAGCTGATGCTGCAGTTCTCTACCCAAGATCGTCGTGGGACACACTCGTGGACTGCTTCGGATCGTGGGTGAGTATTTTTGTGGTTTGTTATGTTAATATTTATTCCGTAAAAGACAATGGCTTCGGGGAACAATGTGACAAGTATTGGTAAGTATGTTACTCTATGTTATATGTACTGTATGTCTATGTATGTATTGTATGAATGTATTGTATGTAGCATGCATGTAGTATGTATGTAGCATGTATGTAGTATGTATGTAGTATATATGTGGTATGTATGTAGCATGTAGTATGTATGTAGTATGTATGTGGTATGTATGTAGCATGTAGTATGTATGTAGCATGCATGTAGTATATATGTAGCATGCATGTAGTATGTATGTAGTATGTATGTAGTATATATGTAGTATGTATGTAGCATGTAGTATGTATGTAGCATGCATGTAGTATATATGTAGTATGTATGTAGCATGCATGTAGTATGTATGTAGTATGTATGTAGTATATATGTAGTATGTATGTAGCATGTAGTATGTATGTAGCATGCATGTAGTATATATGTGTTATGTATGTAGCATGCATGTAGTATGTATGTAGTATGTATGTAGTATGTATGTAGCATGTAGTATGTATGTAGCATGCATGTAGTATATATGTAGTATGTATGTAGCATGTAGTATGTATGTAGCATGCATGTAGTATGTATGTAGTATGTATGTAGCATGCATGTAGTATGTATGTAGTATATATGTGGTATGTATGTAGTATGTATGTAGTATGTATGTAGCATGCAGTATGTATGTAGCATGCATGTAGTATATATGTAGTATGTATGTAGCATGTAGAATGTATGTAGCATGCATGTAGTATATATGTAGTATGTATGTAGCATGTAGTATGTATGTAGCATGCATGTAGTATGTATGTAGTATGTATGTAGTATTTTTTTTTTTTTTTTTTTTAACATTTAACACATTAGCCGGATGATGGGACTACTACTGTCCCATCATTGGCTAATGTGTCAATCACTGTCATGGTAGCAGGCATCGCCAGATGGGACTTATAGTCCCATCGGACGATGCTTGCACAGACCCCCGGACATCAGCACAGCCCCCCGGCAGGCCGGCACAGCCCCCCGGCAGGCCGGTACAGACCCCCACAGGGTGCACAGACCACTGGCAGGCCGGCACAGCCCCCCGGCAGGCCGGTACAGACCCCCACTGGGTGCACAGACCACCGGCAGGCCGGCACAGCCCCCCGGCAGGCCGGTACAGACCCCGGGCAGTCCACACAGCCCCCCGGCAGGCCGGCAGAGACCCCCGGAAGGCCCGAAATGACGGCGCATCATGATGCGCACACACCGCGCATCATGATGACGTCATTTCGGCTGTCAATCAACTTTGAACTTCCGATTCCGATGCCGACTTCCGATATTGAAAAAATATCGGAAGTCGGTATCGGAATTCCGATACAGCAAGTATCGGCCGATACCCGATACTTGCGGTATCGGAATGCTCAACACTATTCATGAGTGTAATGAGCGGTACCACGTGACCACTGAAGGCAGAAAGGGAGACTGTGGAGAAGCGGGGCTGCAGAGACCGCGCCAGGCAGGAGGGGGTATGTATAGCGATATTCACCTGTCCGGGGTCCATCGTTGCTCACCGCTGTCTGCTGCATCCTGTGTCAGTGACGTTTAGGCAGCAGGGGGCGCGGTGATGTGGTTAGTGCGCGCTGCGCCCTCTGCTGGCTAAACAGTCACTGACACGGCAGACACCGGTGAGCAGCGATGGACCCCAGACAGGTGAATATCTCAGGTGCCGGGTCCTGAGTATGAGAGGTGAGTATGGCAATTTTTTTGCAGCATATGGGAGCATAATATATGGAGCATCTTATGGGGGCAGCATATGGGGGCATATTCTATGGAGCAGCATATGGGGGCATATTATATGGGGCAGCATATGGGGGCATAATCTATGGAGCATCTTATGGGGAATAATCTATGGAGCATCTTATGGGGGCATAATCTATGGAGCATCTTATGGGGGCATAATCTATGGAGCATCTTATGGGGCCTGTTATGAATGAGTCACCGAAGGAGGAAAAAACAAAAATACAAGCTAAGTCCAGAAAACCGGAGAGGTTGGTAGCTATCGGATTGCAGACCCCTGATCCTGTCCACAACAACTAACAGTAGCCGTGGGGGGTTCCTACGATGCCCTAGACCCCTCGATCACAGCCGGAGAACTAAATAGGCCTAAAGAAAGAAAGGGGAAATCCAAACTGCCCCAGAGCAGACCCCAAAGCAATAGGCAGCCCCCAACATATAATGACGGTGAAGCAAGATGAAAACACTAACACAGATAGAAAGATAGGTTGAGCAAACGATGGGGCCCAAGCTAACTAAAAAGGACAGGATAGAAAAGCTGCTGTCTGCAATCCGTAAAAAACCCTACCAAAAAATGTCCTAACCGTCTGATAGGAAAAACAGGCCCTGAAGTCGCTAAGACTTCAAAAAGACTATATCAGCACTCAGATAAATTCTGAAGACAGAGCAAAGAGACAAACTGATCAGAGACAAAAATGGAACTCAGCACACCCCCGACCGGGGATGGCTGAACTCCAAAAAACAAGGTAAACAAAACAAAACTAATAAGTTCAATAGCAGAGCAAAAACTTATCTTTGGGAAGCAGGAATCAGACTGGTCTCCAAGAATCCAGCAGAGAAATCACCAGCGACTCAGAAGGGAGTCGGCTGCCTTAAATCCAGTCAGAATTTCCTGTTACCCAGTCATCATCTACCAGATCAGGTGTTTGGTAATCAGCCTCACTACCTTCCTTCACCAGAAGAGGGAGTTCATCAGACATCGACGGTGAAGGGGAAAATGAACTCACAACAGAACCTCCCCTTGAGGAGGGGTCACCGAACCCTCATCCACGCCACCAGGGCGATCAGGATGGGCCCGATGAAAGCCCCGAACCAATCTTTCGGCATGAATATCGGATGCAGGGACCCAAGAATTATCCTCCTGGCCATAACCCTTCCATTTAACCAAATACTGGAGTCTCCGTCTAGCCAGGCAAGAATCCAGTATCTTCTCAACCTCATATTCCACATTACCTTCAACCAATACTGGGTCAGGACCTCTTTAACAGAGACTTATGAAACACGTTATGGATCTTAAATGTAACAGGAAGAGCCAATCGAAAAGAGACTGGATTAAGAATCTCCAAAATCTTGTAAGGTCCAATAAATCTAGGTTTAAACTTTGGAGAAGCCACCTTCATAGCGATATTCTTTGATGACAACCAAACCATATCACCCACCTTAAACTGGGGACCAATGGTCCTATGCCGGTTGGAAAACCGCTGGGCCTTTTCCTGGGAGAGAGACAACTTATCCACCACTTGGTCCCAGATCTGGTGCATTCTCTCCACCACAATGTCAACACCTGGGCAGGCAGAAGGCTCCACCTGCCCTGAAGAGAATCGAGGATGAAACCCAAAGTTACAAAAAAAAGGTGACATCAAAGTGGCAGAACTAGCTCTATTATTTAAAGCAAATTCGGCCAAGGGCAAAAATGAAACCCAATCATCCTGATCAGCAGAAATAAAACATCTCAAATACGACTCCAAAGTCTGGTTTGTTCTCTCCGTCTGCCCATTGGTCTGAGGGTGAAACGCAGAGGAGAAGGACAACTGAATTCACAGCTTGGAACAGAAAGTCCTCCAAAATCTAGACACAAACTGAACTCCTCTGTCAGATACAATGTTCTCAGGAATCCTGTGCAAGCGAACCACCTGTTGCAAAAACAAGAGCAACAACTCTGAGGAAGATGACAACTTAGGGAGTGGTACAAGATGGACCATCTTAGACAATCTATCACAAATCACCCAAATAACAGTCATTCTCTGAGAGACAGGCATATCAGAGATAAAATCCATTGAAATATGGGTCCATGGCCTCCTGGGCACTGGCAAAGGCATCAACAACCCACTAGAGCGAGAACAAGGTTTAGACTGAGAGCAAGTCCCACAGGACTGCACAAAATTCCTGATATCACGAGACAAGGCGGGCCACCAAAAAGACCGACTCACCAAATCTCTAGCACCAAAAATACCTGGATGACCAGCCAATGCAGAGCAATGAACTTCAGACATCACTCTCTTCCTCCACTGGTCAGGAACATAGAATTTTCCAATGGGACAACGCTCAGGTTTGTCCTCCTGAAACTCTTCCAGAGCACGTCTCAAATCGGGCGAGATGGCAGAAAGAACTACCCCCTCACCTAAGATGGTAGCAGGCTTGGTCACAACAGGAGAATCAGCAAAGAAACTCCAAGAGACGGCGTCTGCCTTGACATTCTTAGTGCCCGGAAGAAAAGAGACCACAAAATCAAAACGTGTGAAAAACAAGGCCCACCTAGCCTGTCTAGGATTGAAGCGTTTGGCCGACTCCAGGTAAATCAAATTCTTGTGGTCAGTAAGGACCACGACTTGATGTTTAACTCCCTCCAACCAATGTCTCCACTCCTCAAATGCCCATTTCATGGCTAACAGTTCCCGATTCCCAACATCATAGTTACGTTCGGATGGGGAGAACTTTCGGGAAAAGAAAGCACAGGGATTCATTTTAGATGTTACAGGATCTTTTTGGGACAAAACAGCTCCTGCACCAATCTCAGAAGCGTCCACCTCTACCTGAAACGGGAGTGAGACATCAGGTTGCCGCAAAACCGGAGCAGAAGTGAACCTTCGCTTCAGCTCCTGAAAGGAAGAAACAGCCTCCGGAGACCAATTCAGCACATCAGCACCCTTCTTAGTCAAATCATTCAATGGCTTGGCAATACCAGAAAAATTAGCTATAAATTTAAGATAAAAATTAGCAAAACCCAAAAATTTCTGGAGGGCCTTCAAAGAGGTGGGCTGAACCCAATCATAAATGGCCTGTACCTTGACCGGGTCCATTTCAATAGTTGACGGAGACAAAATAAATCCCAAAAATGAAATCCTCTGTACACCAAAAAGGCATTTCGATCCCATGACATACAGGGAATTCTCCCTCAAAATCCGGAACACAGTCCGAACATGTTCCACATGAGAGTCCCAATCCTTGGAAAAGATCAAAATATCATCCAGATACATGATCAAAAATTTATCCACCAAGTCTCGGAAAATATCATTCATGAAGCACTGGAAGACAGAAGGGGCATTAGTGAGCCCAAAAGGCATCACCAGGTACTCAAAATGTCCCTCCGGAGTATTAAACGCCGTCTTTCATTCATCCCCATGCTTAATGCGAATAAGATTATACGCCCCCATGAGGTCAAGCTTTGTAAACCAGCAAGCACCTTTAACTCTGGAGAATAGATCAGAAATCAGGGGTAACGGATACTGATATTTAACAGTAATTTTGTTGAGGGAACGATAGTCAATACAAGGCCTTAATGACCCATCTTTCTTAGACACAAAAAAAAACCCAGCACCTAAGGGTGAAGAGGATGGTCTAATATGACCCTTCTCCAACGACTCCTTAATATAGGATCGCATAGCCTCTTGTTCGGCTAGAAATAAATTGAAAAGTCGACCCTTGGGAAATTTACACCCAGGGCTCAGCTCAATTGCACAGTCATAACTCCCATGAGGAGGCAAAGACGCAGACTCATTCTCACTAAATACATCATAATAATCAGCCAAATAGTCAGGAACATCATGCAACTGGGGAGAGGTGGAGAAAATAGGAGCATCACTAAGGGCACACCGACAACCCCAACTCACCACAGACACAGATTTCCAATCAAAAACTGGATTATAGATTTGCAACCAGGGAAACCCCAGAACAATGGTATCATGCAAATTATGCAACATCAAAAACCTGCAATTCTCTTGATGGTCTGGGGCGACCCGCATTACCACGTGGGTCCAAAACTGAGGTTTATTCTTCGCCAAAGGAGTAGCATCAATACCCCTCAAAGGGATAGGCGTCCACAGAGGTGTCATGGGAAATCCACAACGTTTAGCAAAATCCAAGTCCATCAGGTTCAGAGCTGCTCCCGAATCCACAAAAGCCTTAGCGGAAAATGTGGACAGGGAACAGATCAGAGTAATTGCCAGAAGAAACTTAGGTTGAACACCACCCACAGCAAATGTGTGTGCAAAACGTTTCTCTCGTTTAGGGCAGACAGAAATAATATGCGAGGCATCACCACAGAAGAAACACAGCTTATTACGCCTTCTGAACTCCTGACGTTGCGCCCTAGACAAAACTCTATCACATTGCATAGGTTTAAGGAGAGATACAGGGTGCATCCACTGTGTGAAATCCGTATAAAACAATTAAAATTGTGGAACAGTAGGGAAGGTGCTCACCTATTGGGGTTGTGAGGAAGTCACAACACCCATGAACGCTTGAGAAGCAGCAGCAAGTCTGCACAGGGTCCTAGGACAGAATTGCAGAAATGACGTGGAAGTGCAATAAGGACTGCGCTTGCTTCTGGTAGAGTAAAGGGTTCTTTATTCAGCCAATGCGTTTCCTGAGCCTGCTGGCTCACTTCATCAGGGCAGCTGCCCTGATGAAGTGAGCCAGCAGGCTCAGGAAACGCGTTGGCTGAATAAAGAACCCTTTACTCTACCAGAAGCAAGCGCAGTCCTTATTGCACTTCCACGTCATTATTGCATAGGTTCAGACATTTGTTCAACAGGTGGCAACACCTCTCATGCGGTTTTGCGTTCACGCAAACGCCGATCAACCTGAATGGCTAATGACATAGAATCGTCAAGACCAGAGGGAACAGGAAATCCCACCATAGTATCTTTTACGGTTTCTGACAAACCCTTCCGAAAGAGAGCTGCCAAGGCACCATCATTCCAGGTAGTAAGGACCGCCCACTTTCGGAATATTTGACAGTACAACTCTGCAGAATCCCGATGGCTCAATGCCATCAGGGCCTTTTCAGCCTGATCAATAGCATTAGGTTCATCATACAACTACCCCAAGGCTTGAAAAAATGCGTTCACATTAGTAAGAATAGGATCATCAGGTTTCAAAGAAAACACCCAATCCTGGGGATCGCCGCGCAGCAAAGAGATGACAATTTTAACCTGCTGCGCGGAGCTCCCCGACGAGGTAGGCTTCAAGGCAAAAAATAATTTACAATTATTCTTAAAATTCAAAAATTTAGACCGATCCCCAAAAAACACATCAGGAGTAGGGATCTTTGGTTCAGCAGCATGTGAATGAGCAAGATAGGCGGAAATTCCCCGCACTTCAGCAGTGAGCTGCTCCACACGATCAGACAATTGCTTCATCTCCATTGAGAAAAAAATTCCCCCTACGGCCTCAGAGACATAGAGGAAAAAATATACACAAAAAAAAAAAAATTCTGACAAACTCTTTTTTTTTTTTTACAATTCTCTCCTGCTATTGAGTACCCTAGGATCTGCGGTATGGCTGGTGATTCTGTTATGAATGAGTCACCGAAGGAGGAAAAAACAAAAATACAAGCTAAGTCCAGAAAACCGGAGAGGTTGGTAGCTATCGGATTGCAGACCCCTGATCCTATCCACAACAACTAACAGTAGCCGTGGGGGGTTCCTACGATGCCCTAGACCCCTCGATCACAGCCGGAGAACTAAATAGGCCTAAAGAAAGAAAGGGGAAATCCAAACTGCCCCAGAGCAGACCCCAAAGCAATAGGCAGCCCCCAACATATAATGACGGTGAAGCAAGATGAAAACACTAACACAGATAGAAAGATAGGTTGAGCAAACGATGGGGCCAAAATTAACTAAAAAGGACAGGATAGAAAAGCTGCTGTCTGCAATCCGTAAAAAACCCTACCAAAAAATGTCCCAACCGTCTGATAGGAAAAACAGGCCCTGAAGTCGCTAGGACTTCAAAAAGACTATATCAGCACTCAGGTAAATTCTGAAGACAGAGCAAAGAGACAAACTGATCAGAGACAAAAATGGAACTCAGCACACCCCCGACCGGGGATGGCTGAACTCCAAAAAACAAGGTAAACAAAACAAAACTAATAAGTTCAATAGCAGAGCAAAAACTTATCTTTGGGAAGCAGGAATCAGACTGGTCTCCAAGAATCCAGCAGAGAAATCACCAGCGACTCAGAAGGGCGTTGGCTGCCTTATATCCAGTCAGAATTTCCTGTTACCCAGTCATCATCTACCAGATCAGGTGTTTGGTAATCAGCCTCACTACCTTCCTTCACCAGAAGAGGGAGTTCATCAGACATTGACGGTGAAGGGGAAAATGAACTCACAACAGGGGCCATAACCTTTATGGAGCATTATATGGGGCATATTATTCTATGGAGCATCTTATGGGGGCATTATTAACCTTTGTGCAGCATTATATGGGGTGTATTTTGTATGGAGCATCTTATGGGGCCCATCATGAACTGTATGGAGCATTATATGGGGCTCCTGATTCAATAATGGATATTCAAAAACATTTAACCTACTGATGTCTCAATTAATTTTACTTTTATTGGTATCTATTTTTATTTTTGAAATTTACCAGTAGCTGCTGCATTTTCCACCCTAGGCTTATATGCGAGTCAATAAGTTTTCCCAGTTTCTTGTGGCAAAATTAGGGGGTTGGCTTATACACTGGTCGGCTTATACACGAGTATATACGGTACATTTATTGCGCCCCAGAAAGTGAGAGATCATGGGGTTTAGTGAACAGAGAACCCGAATGTAATTGTGTGGAGACCCAGAAGGAAGGCTGGCAGTAGCCAGACAAGAATGGGGAGCGCTGAGGGGAGGTAAGTATAATGATTTTCTTAACCCATTCCCAACATATTGAATTCACATCAAAATTATCATTATTTGATGTGAATCATATTCCCCATGGAATTGAGTTAATCAGTCCAAATCAAATTTTGGGAGATTAGCTCAACTTTGTTATAGATATTTTCATTTTTCAGTTTCCCTAATATTCAAAGTAAATCAATAAGCTTCATATAAAGTTAGTTTTAGGACTAAAGAAAATGTGAATTGTAAAAGTAAGCTTCTTGTGATAATGCATAAGACTAAGACTGAGTTCACACGTGGCGTTTTTTTCGCGTTTCCGCGGCGGTTTTAACAGCGCGATTTTGCCGCGAAAAATAAGCATCCCATGCATTCCTATGGGATTCTGCAATGCTGTGCTAATGCTGCGGTTTTTACCGCGGCGGAATCGCTTTGCGGTAAAAACCGCAGCATGCTCATTAATTTGCGGAATCGCGGCGATCCCGCACCCATAGGAATGCATTGTTCCGCTTACTTCCTGCATGTGGCTGTGCACACCATGCGGAAAGTAAGCAGAACATTTGCGGATGGTACCCACGGTCCGGAGGAGAGAAGACTGTCCTCCGGGCTTTGGGTACCATATCCCTGTAAAAAATAGAATTTAAAAATAAAAAATATTGTTATTCTCACCCTCCGACGTCCCGCGCAGTCTTCCTGTTTCTCTTCACGCTCTCGTTCCCAGTAGTCCTTTGCGACAATGCCCGCGATGACGCTGTTCTCGCGGGATCGCGAAGTCTCGCGGTCATTCGTGCGACGTCATCGCGAATTACAGCGAGACGTCGTGATCCCGCGAGAACTGACGTCATTGCGGGCATTTTCGCAAAGGATTACTGGGAACGGATGCGCGGGACGTCGGAGGGTAAGAATAACACCTTTTTTTATTTTTTTTTTTACATTCTATCTTTTACTACTGATGCTGCATAGGCGGCCTCAGTAGTAAAAAGTTGGTCACACTTGTCAAACACTATGCTTGACGAGTGTGACCAACCTGTCAATCAGTTCTCCAAGCGATGCTACAGATCGCTTGGAGAACGCTAGCATTTTGCAAGCTAAATACGCTTGCAAAATGCTAGTTTTTCCGCGGGAAAATCACAGGAATTTAAAATGCGATTTTCCCGCGGACTGGAATTCCGGAATTCTCGCGGTAATTTCCGCGAGAGTTCCGGTACGTGTGCACTTAGCCTTAGAAGAAGGAAAAATCCTTGATCTTTAAAGGGAAACTGTCAAGTGACTAATGCTGGCCAAACAACTGGCAGCATGAATAATAGACTGGCAACATGATGACAGTCAGGTATATTACACTGTGAAATGCTACAAAGTTTCAGAGAAAATATAAACTGCTCAAAAAAATAAAGGGACCACTAAACAATACAATGTATTGTTTAGTGTTCCCTTTATTTTTTTGAGCAGTATACTTTGAAGACCATAGCCAGAGATCGGAGTAGTCTGGTCTCACCTTATGTACAAGTGAGGGAGAGACCTGTCAATCACCTACAGCAGGAAAGAACCATCCGGGGGTGGCAGAAAACTAACCGGCTACAGTCCCCAGCAAGATCTTCAAAATATACCTGGCTGCAATCGGGCAGGCAGGCTGCGGTTCTAGCTTCTTGTGTTTTGGGAAGTACGAATCGCCTGACAAATTCCCATACACAGGTTCAGTCAATCATCTGGCATTGATAAGGGTCAACACTGAAGTCAATCTATTAGTAGTAGCAGGTACAGAATATACCATGAATTTCCAGAATCAAAGATCAGGATACAACTCTGAAATCAAATGCATATGGACAAACATCGGTCACCTACCTCCGCTTATTTAATGTGTTCTAATATCTATAATAATAAATGCCCTAACCAGCTTCCGGTTGTAACAACTTCCGTCCAGTTGTAACCGGTGACGTCACCACACACACGCACATGTTAACCCTCAACACACCACACCGCCTCAACACACACTCCTCTCACCTTTCACCTCCACTCATGTCCACTCACTCTTTCACTCCACATACGTTCCTTTCTCTCACTCCGTTTCTCAAACTCACACCGTCATCGTCGCTGCCCCGACATCTTCCTCCGCCGCCGCGATCCAGGATCCAGACGTTCTCCAGGCCGCCGACATGTTCTTGCGGGACGCCATCTTGGATTTCGTGAAATCCCGCGATATTCAAGAAGGCGTCGCCGCAACAACATGTCGCTGGCGTGGACGACATCGGGATCCAAAAAGATGGCGTCGGCGAAATCTCGCGAGATTACGCCGACGCCATTTTGGATCCCGATGTCGCCCATGCCAGCGACATGTTGTTGCGGCGACGCCATCTTGAATATCGCGGGACTTCACGAAATCCAAGATGGCGTCCCGCAAGAACATGTCGCTGGCGTGGGCGACATCGGGATCCAAAATGGCATCGGCGTAATCTCGCGAGATTTCGCCGACGCCATCTTTTTGGATCCCGATGTCGTCCATGCCAGCGACATGTTGTTGCGGCGACGCCATCTTGAATATCGCGGGATTTCACGAAATCCAAGATGGTGTCCCGCAAGAACATGTCGGCGGCCTGGAGAACGTCTGGATCCTGGATCGCGGCGGCGGAGGAAGATGTCGGGGCAGCGACGATGACGGTGTGAGTATGAGAAACGGAGTGAGAGAAAGGAACGTATGTGGAGTGAAAGAGTGAGTGGACATGAGTGGAGGTGAAAGGTGAGAGGAGTGTGTGTTGAGGCGGTGTGGTGTGTTGAGGGTTAACATGGCAAGAGGTGTTAACGACGTCGGCGAATCGCCATCTTGCATTCGTGAAATTGCGTCATTTACCTCACGCCGACTTGCTGTGCGGACGCTTGGCATTGCCTGTACCACCATAACTACTGCTGCCTTGGTCCTATGCCTGTTTACTGCCGGTGTCTAATTACAGGGCCAATTTGCCTCTACCGCCATAACTATTGCTACCTTGCTACTCTGCCGGTGTCTAATTACAGGGCTAATTTGCCTCTACCGCCATAACTACTGCTGCATTGCTCCTCTGCCGGTGTCTAATTACAGGGCCAATTTGCCTATACTGCCATAACTACTGCTGCCTTTGTCCTCTGCCAGTGTCTAATTACAGGGCCAATTTGCCTCTACCGCCATAACTACTGCTGCCTTGCTCCTCTGCCGGTGTCTAATTACAGGGCTAATTTGCCTCTACCGCCATAACTACTGCTGCCTTGCTCCTCTGCCGGTGTCTAATTACAGGGCCAATTTGCCTCTACCGCCATAACTACTGCTGCCTTGCTCCTCTGCCGGTGTCTAATTACAGGGCTAATTTGCCTCTACCGCCATAACTACTGCTGCCTTGCTCCTCTGCCGGTGTCTAATTACAGGGCTAATTTGCCTCTACCGCCATAACTACTGCATTGCTCCTCTGCCGGTGTCTAATTACAGGGCCAATTTGCCTATACCGCCATAACTACTGCTGCCTTGCTCCTCTGCCGGTGTCTAATTACAGGGCTAATTTGCCTCTACCACCATAACTACTGCTGCCTTGCTCCTCTGCCGGTGTCTAATTACAGGGCCAATTTGCCTATACCGCCATAACTACTGCTGCCTTGCTCCTCTGCCGGTGTCTAATTACAGGGCTAATTTGCCTCTACCGCCATAACTACTGCTGCCTTGCTCCTCTGCCGGTGTCTAATTACAGGGCTAATTTGCCTCTACCGCCATAACTACTGCATTGCTCCTCTGCCGGTGTCTAATTACAGGGCCAATTTGCCTATACCGCCATAACTATTGCTGCCTTGCTCCTCTGCCGGTGTCTAATTACAGGGCTAATTTGCCTCTACCGCCATAACTACTGCTGCTTTGCTCCTCTGCCGGTGTCTAATTACAGGGCCAATTTGCCTCTACCGCCATAACTACTGCTGCCTTGCTCCTCTGCCGGTGTCTAATTACAGGATCAATTTGCCTCTACCGCCATAACTACTGCTGCATTGCTCCTCTGCTGGTGTCTAATTACAGGGCCAATTTGCCAATACCGCCATAACTACTGCTGCCTTGCTCCTCTGCCGGTGTCTAATTACAGGGCCAATTTGCCTCTACCGCCATAAGTACTGCTGCCTTGCTCCTCTGACTGTTCACTGCCTGTGTCTAATTACAGGGCCAATTTGCCTCTACCGCCATAACTACTGCTGCCTTGCTCCTCTGCCGGTGTCTAATTACAGGGCCAATTTGCCTCTACCGCCATAACTACTGCTGCCTTGCTCCTCTGCCGGTGTCTAATTCTGACTGTTCACTGCCTGTGTCTAATTACAGGGCCAATTTGCCTCTACCGCCATAACTACTGCTGCCTTGCTCCTCTGCCGGTGTCTAATTACAGGGCCAATTTGCCTCTACCGCCATAACTACTGCTGCCTTGCTCCTCTGCCGGTGTCTAATTACAGGGCCAATTTGCCTCTACCGCCATAACTACTGCTGCCTTGCTCCTCTGCCGGTGTCTAACTACAGGGCCAATTTGCCACTACCACTTCATAACTACTGCTGGGCAATTACAGGGTCAATTAGTATCTGTTTACTCTACAATACTCCAGGACGCCTTCTTCACTGCCAGATAACTGCCAAATAGACTCCTTTACCTGTGCCAACATGAGTCATAACAAAAAGTATGCCAATGCCAGTGAAAGGAAAGCAGCTTTAGCACTACGACAAAAACAACGCCGTGCTAATGAGACTCCTGAGGAAAAACACCATCGCCTTGAGAAGATTAAGGCTTATAAACGCCATCGCCTCACACACGAATCCCCTAACTCTAAATCCATAAGATTGGCTGAAGAAGCCTCTGCACGCCGTCACCGCCGACAACAGACGGCCTCTTCCTCATCATTATTATTAGACTCACAACAGGATGCTTCCACATCAGCATGTGGAACAATTTACTGCTACACTTCATCCCATATGCTGCTCACTGACATAACTAATCAGCATTCTGTTTCTGCCCTATCAATACTACCATTCAATACCGATGCACAGTATGCCAATGCCAGTGAAAGGAAAGCAGCTTTAGCACTACGACAAAAACAACGCTGTGCTAATGAGACTCCTGAGGAAAAACAGCATCGACTTGACAAGATTAAGGCTTATAAACGCCGTCGTCTCACACACGAATCCCCTAACTCTAAATCTATTACATTGGCTGAAGAAGCCTCTACACGCCATCACCGCCAACAACAGACGGCTTCTTCCTCATCATTATTAGTAGACTCACAACAGGATGCTTCCACATCAGCATGTGGAACAAGTTACTACCACACTTCATCCTATATGCCGTTCACTGACATAACTAATCAGCAATCCGTTTCTGCCCTATCAATACCACCATTAGTCAATACCAACACACAGTTTCTTCACATACAAGCTGCAGTTAGCCCGCAGAAAGTGCAACCAAGACAAATATACGTTGGTCTCAAAACTAGGCGCACCCCATCGGTTGGACATGCACTTCTACTACAACCTCACATTTTCACTAATGATGAAAATAGTATTACCGAACACAGCTGTGGTGACATGACCCATGTATGTGAGCATTGCGAAGCTTTGCATTTTGTAGCAGAGTACCTTCTGATAACAACTTTACGCTCTGCTGTCAGAAGGGTAAAGTCCATGTACCCATACTACAATATCCTGATGTCTTTACACATTTGCTGAAAGGGCAAAGTGAATTTAGCAAAAATTTCATGGATAATATTCGAAGTATTAACAGTTCCTTTGCTTTTGCCTCCATGGGTGCAAATATTTCACCACCTCCTGGATATGGCCCATACTGTTTCCGCATACATGGCCAGATCTATCATAGAACTGGAACACTACATCCCTCAGATGACCAGCAACGCGCATTTGCCCAACTTTACATTCTCGATACCACTACCGCAAACGAACAACGCTTACGATGTAAAGAAAATCAAAAATGTACAAAACGGAACTGTCATGCCAAACATCACTATGGCTATTAAACAAGATCGTACTCAAGACCCTCGACGCTACAATAATCCCACTGTCAGTGAAGTAGCAGTCGTGTTTCAAAATGACAATGGTGAGCCACTAATGTCCACTCGCAGGATTTCAGAATACTCAAGATGGCATGGCCGCAAGAACATGTCGCCGGCGTGGACAATGTCGGGATCCAGGATGGCGCCGGTGGAAGAAGATGTCGGGGATCGTGGAGCAGCGACGATGACGGTGTGAGTATGAGAGACGGAGTGAGAGAAAGGGTCGTATGTGGAGTGAAAGAGTGAATGGACGTGAGTGGAGATGGTGAAAGGTGAGAGGAGTGTGTGTTGAGGCGGTGTGGTGTGTTGAGGAGGTGTGTGTATTGAGGGTTAACATGGCAAGAGGTGTGTCACTATCCTCTCGATGCGATAGCATCGGGCCTTAATCTACTATAATAAATGCGCTAAGCAGCTTCCGGGTTGTAACAACTTCCGTCCAGTTGTAACTGGTGACGTCACAGCACACCTCTTGCAAAGTTAACCCTCAGCACACCACTCCTCAACACACACTCCTCTCACCTTTCACTATCTCCACTAATGTCCACTCGCAGGATTTCAGAATACTCAAGATGGCATGGCCGCAATAACATGTCGCCAGCGTGGACAACGTCGGGATCCAGGATGGCGCCGGCGGAAGAAGATGTCGGGGATCATGGAGCAGCGACGATGACAGTGTGAGTATGAGAGACGGAGTGAGAGAAAGGGTCGTATGTGGAGTGAAAGAGTGAGTGGATGTGAGTGGAGATGGTGAAAGGTGAGAGGAGTGTGTGTTGAGGAGGTGTGTGTGTATTGAGGGTTAACATGGCAAGAGGTGTGTCACTATCCTCTCCATGCGATAGCATCGGGCCTTAATCTAGTTGTCTTATATATACTGATTAATAAACACATGTATTTTTGGGACTTCAAAATTTCAAAAGATTCACTCATCTTTAATGGGTATGCTGCTATTATGGCAACAGCAGATAAAAGAAAAATCAATTAAAGATTTAATACATTATCTTAATTAAAATGGAACTGTATTTATAACAAACTGCATAAATCAATAGTAAAAGCGATTATAAGAAACTTTATAATGCATCTTATCAGAAAAATCAACTCCCTTCCCCACTCAGTAGACTTCGTACCCTCCCCGCTGTCATGATTCCAATGCAGGTTTTTGAGCTGCACGTCAGAGGTTAATGTCTGGAGCTCAGTGCATGTTTTGACTTGCACACCTGGGGTTAATGATTGTGGCCTCTTTCTGGTTCTGGGAGAGTTTCTTAAACCCCTGAGAAGCTCAATCCCTGTCAGTTATACTTTTGCCTTTGGCCGAGTGTGCTGACCTCTGTGTGCCTGTTCGTTGTTATAGCTTGTTTATATGGTTCTGACCCGGTTCTGTTCCCCATTGTGAGTTTGCTTGTTTATTCTGTACTGTGCTATCCTCTCTGTGTATGACTCATTGCCTGTGATCTGACTACTCTCTGCTTGCCCCTCTTGTACCTTGCAGCTATCTCTGTGTATGACTCATTGGCTACGTCCTGACTATCCTCCCTGTCTATGCCCCTTGGTAACTTTGTCTCGCAGTTACCCTGCTAGGAGTTCTCTTGCAGCTCCTAGCTCTCTGGAGTTTAGGCCAAGCCCCTGCAGTCTCGTGCTTCAGGTCCTGCGGCTGAAGTACGCATCTACTCGGCTGCTGCCCGCTCCACAGGTATCTTTGAGCACAGTTCGCTTTACTCAGGACACGCGCACTGGCTCAGTGAGCAAGTTCAGTGCGGTGTTTCTGACACCTGCTCCCTTTTACACTGTGAAAAAGAAGCTCAAATCCATCTAAGAGGACAAGGACTGCAGGAATTTGGTGACATGGCTCATTATCAACTAGAAGAACAAGGAAAGAGAACAGAGACAGGCAAATTAACAGCATGCAGAGCTATATAACAAGTTTATTAATTCACATCAGAGCTTGGATTCAGATCAAGACAGCTTAGCTCTGCTGTATGTTCTCCATGTTGCTGTATCTTTTGACTGCGAGCTAAAGAGTGAATGAAGAACAGGCATTTCATTCTCTGTGTTGTGCTGAGAAAACACTGCGGGCTTGTCTCCTCATCCCAGCTCAAAACGGATTGCAAATTACAGATAGAGCATTCAGAGGAGAAAACTGGTGAGAACGCAGGATGTAAGTCACATAATGGCCAGAAATTGTGCTATTCCTCATGTACACACACAGGACACTTTATTCTTAAAAATTACTTGAAAGCACAATGACACCGTAAACAATAAATCTAATTATACTGGTTATTACATAATCAAACATACCAGGTAATAGATTCTCCATTGCTCGTGCAAATTACAGATAAAGCATGCAAAGGAGAAAACTGGTGAGAACGCAAGATAAGTTACATAAATGCCAGGTATGATGTCATTCCTCATGTACACACACAGGACACTTTATTCTGAAAAGTTTCTGGAAAGCACAGTCACACGTTAAACAATAAATCTTATTACACTGGTTATTATATAGTCAAATACACCAGGTAATAGTTTCGGCAATGCTTGTGCAAATTGCAGATAGAGCATGGAGAAGTGAAAACTGATGAGAACGCAAGATATAAGTCACGTGATGGTCAGATATTTTGTTATTCCTCACACGAGACACATAATTCGAAAAAATTACTTAAAAGGAAAGTTACCCTAGAAATAATAAATCTTATTGTACCATTTACTACATAATCAAATGCACCAAGTAATAGTTTATGCATTGCCGATGCTACCATTGGAAGCCGCAGACTCATTGAACCTTTAGTTTATTCTTTGACGACAGCAAAATTCTGAAATCTTCTTTAAAAGTGAGTACTGGACGAGAACCTAAACAGGGGTATATGGAAGAAAACCTAACACAAAGTAATTAGTCCGTTCGCTGGATTTCATTCGTCATTGTCCACCCATCCGCTCCTCGGTGTGTACATTCCGAATAAAATAATATGAAAAATGATACAATTTTCATTTTATCTATTGGTTCAAAAAATATCCATCATGAAAATGTTGATTGTTTCCACTTTATGATAATTCAGTTTATTTTAATGCCGAATTGCCTGACACTCAACGAATGCCTTCGTATTATGTATTTCTCCGGGCTTGATGGTTCTTTGACTTTTTTTTTTGGGCTGACACTACGGGGTGCCAAACATTTATGACAGTTTACAATGGAAAAAAAAACAATATTGCTTTTAGTTAACAATGTTAGCTATGAATATATATTGACGGTATTTTTACTGCAGATTTGGCTGTCAACATAATACAACGCAAATAGCATTCAATATATGGAGACACTCTGGGGAGTTAAAGAGTTTCGGGAACAAATTTATGGCATTAAGTGCTGAATGCTAAATCTAATGAAAATGCAAATTTGGGAGTACTCCGAGCACACGCTTACAAGACATATAACAGCAAAGTGATAGAATTAACCTTTTCACCCCTGATAAGTTTTTTCTTCCAGTGATTATGACATTTATTCGAGGAAAAGATGACTATTCAGCCACTTTTCTACAAATGGCTTATTTAATAGCATGGTTGATATTCCTGTGATCCATTATAGAGAGAGAGTAAGTAAGACGGATTTCTTTATGGAATGGACATATTACAAGAGCTCTTAAGCCCCATGACGAAGACCGTTTTTTTTTTTTTTTTTGGACAATAGCTCGGAACGGCTGACAGGTTTTCGTGGTTGACAAGGTCATTACTGGAGATGTTTAGTCCTACGACTTGTGATAGTTTTGGTAGCTAAGGATCTGTGGCAGCCATTTAACACGCAGCTGTCAAGTTATAATGATCTAAGTATATATAATTTAGGGTCGGGAACTAGAAAAATGCCTTTTAATTGAATCACTCCAGCTCCAGAGTGGGACCAAATTAGTGTCTAGGAGGAAATGAGTTTTAGTAATTGAACCTAACAGCAGATGGGGTAAAAAATGGAAAAATGCATTCTCTCTTGACCAATGAGCAGATTTATTTATATATAATCAGATACTGCGGAAGTCACATAGGTACAATAGGGCTATTTTCTTCAATGAAAATAAATTCAATGGAAAAATCAGGTCTAAAAAAATGTTCTTAAAAATGACCTATTATTTAACCAGTGCAAGACCAGGCCATTTACCCCCCTTTCTGACCAGGTATAATCTTTTTTTTTTAGATATGTGGTTTAAAGAGCTATACATTTATATCTCATTTAGATATTCTTGTGATTCTTTTGCATTTTTTTCATGATACATTTGAGTTCATCTACTGTATATAAAAAAAACAACAAAAAACTTTGCAATTTTTACCCAATCACTAAACTAAGCCAACTTATGGTTTTACATTTTTGTGTTATCCTCCTCTTCTTAGAAGAGCCATAACTGTTACATATTTCTGTCAATATATCCATAAAGGGGCTCGAGTTGTAGTGTTGAATGATGTCATTCAGCTTACCATACAATGCCCTGGAAAATGTGGAAAATACCCGATGTAGTTGTAAGGGGAACGACGGGACAGTGGATACCTGCATGCCGGGTCCGGAACTGAAAAGGCTGCATCCCCTGTTCCCGGGGGAAAGCCAGAGTGAGCCGGACCTTCCCCTATTGCCTAGGGGAAGCGCTAGTGAGGCGGACCTTCTTGCTGTCCCAGGAAGGCGGGGAAAGAAGAGAAAGTGCGCACAGCAGGGCAGTTTGGAGCCAACGGAGTGCAGAGCGGTGAGAGGCGCGCTCTGATTCCCCTTCCCTCACCCCAGAATATCGGCGCTGCATCAGGCCACATAGAACAGAGCAGGACCGTGTACATAGAACAGAGCAGAGCCGTGCACATAAAGCAGAGCCGTGCACACAGAGCAGAGCAGAGCTGTGCACAGAGCAGAGCCGTGCACACAGAGCAGACGAGAAGGACAGGGACCGCTGCGCTGAGGGGAGTTGCTTGTCCAGAGGCAGCCAGGGAGAAGAGTGCTCTGTCCAGGGAGCGCCAGCATCGTGCAGGCCAGCGTCCGCCATTTCCCGCCACCAGCAGCGAGGACCAGAGAGGGAGAGGAACGGGCAGTGTGCCCGGTGACAAGAGAGAGAAGGTGCAGTGTGTTGTGACCATCAGAGAGAAGTTGCGCACCAGTGGTTGTCAGCACTTGAGTCGTGGCATGAACAGGCAGCGCGCAGCATGAAGAGGAAAGTGCAGCGCGCCCAGTAACGACCAGAGAACAATGTGCTGTATGCTCCATGTCCGTGAGTGCAGTACACATGCCACATAAGAGTGACCATATACGGGACTGACACTTGCGCCCTGAAGTTGCCAGCGAATATTTGCCTGGACACTTGCACCCTGACGTTGCCAGCGAATATTTGCCCGCACACTTGTGACCTGACTTCACCAGTGAATATAGTTGCAGAGCCATGTTGGTTTCTTACAGGACTGTGGCCTGTACCCCTGTTAGCCACTGCAGTATAAGGACTAGGCCCAGGGCAAGTGGACCACTGCCGCTAGAAGACGGGGCATTGATGCCCACAGGACTTTTCTGGAAAAGACAACGCACCAGCCATTCCCGGCGCCATTGGGTCCTCAGCAGGAGTTACAGTTGGCGGAACTCCTGACACAAGTGCTTCACAAGAACTGCTGCTATCTGAACCGTCGTTCTTCTACTTATAATATCCTTTGCCATCTAAACTGTTGAATCCCCTATTGAACCCTTTACCTCCCAACATTCTTTTCCATTTATACAGTTTAACCCTTTACCTCCCTGCAAGGAGTATTCCCCTGTTATTAAGCTTGTTAACCCTTGCTCTGCCTCCTGTCCGTCACTACAGCCCGTGTTCCTGCGATTTCTACATAGTCAAAGAGTGGAGAATATACAATTCTGCCATTGTTTTTGGAATTTTTTTCATATGATTTTGCATTTAGTCTCTGATAAAAATTGTGTGTCAGCATGATTATCCAGGTGAATATGATTATGGTAATATCAAACTTGTATAGGATATATATATATATATATATATATATATATATATATATATATATATATATATATAACTTGTTAAAACAAATTCCTAACTTTGTAAAGAAAAATGGCTTGTATTGCAGTTTTCTGAAGGTCGCCGCTTTTTTATTTTACTATTGTTGGATCTATGTGAACTCTTGTTTTCTTTTAGGTGTGGTGAGGTGCTGTCTTCATTGGCATCATTTTAGGGTACATATGACATTTTTTATCTCATTTTTTTATCCCATTTCTTGAGAGAGGTGCCAAATCCACAAAAAAACAAAAGCAAAACAAATCAGTTCCCCACCTTCATCTTACTGTCATCTGAGTGGAAGTCTGTGCCTGTTACTGAGTCAGCCATGGGCCCATCCATCTGGTCCGTCAAGAGTGAATCATCTCACCAGGCCATAAACCTTTGAACAAATCTGTTTTCAGATATTTCTTGGCCAAGTCTTGACATTTCCCTTTCTGTGTCTGTGTTCACTTGTGGCCGGGCTTCACCTCAGCCATGTCTACAAGCATTAAACACTTTGTACTTTTGGGCACTCTTGAGAGGCTGCAGTTCTGGAATATGACACCACTGGAGAATAATGGCTTCCTGGTTGCTTCACGTTTGATTCTTCACGAATCTTTGGCAGTTATTGTGTGTCTTTTTTTCTCAACACGTTTTTTTCCAATCCCAACTATTTGCAACATAACCTTTGATGGCTCTTTGAGTGCCTCAATATCTTAGCAATATCAAGAGTGCTGCATCCTTATGTAAAACTTGTAATAATTTTTGACTTTTCGGAGACAGTTAAATCTCTTCTCTAGGGCCATTTTGCCTTAGCAAAACAAGCTGCCTAACAATTCTGCACCCCTTGACAAAGAGTGTTGTATACTTAGGCCTCACCCTCCTCATTACACAAACACACATCACCTGGTCTACTTCATCCTATAAACATTCAAGTTTATATAACGTGGAGTTGGAAAATTTGCAGAAAAATCGTGATATGGTCAAAATGCTCACTGCCTAATAAGTCTGCGCACAGTTTTTTGTCCCCATTAAATCACTTGATGGAGTATAGCCTGATAAAAGACATTTGAAGGCTTTGATCTTTCTTCCTGATGTCAATTGCAGCTTACTCCCTTCCTCCCCGCCATTACACACATTTCATCCTGCCTCCCCGATTTCGAACAAGTAAATTGAATACCGAGCCTGGTATGACTTGAAAGCTATGATTCTAGGATTCTAGGCTTTAATATGATCTAAGCTTTAATACTCTAGCCAAGTCAAAAGGGTTTGAAGTCTTTACAAATGTCATGTGTCCCTGGCAGTGTCTTTAGCAGTCGAAGCGTTAAGGGTATTCCCGAGCATTAAGGGTATATTTGTTCTTTGGCATCACTTATATTGTCTTGGTTTGGTAACCCAAAGGAAAAAACATATGGTTGGGCAAAGAATCTGGTGCAATCTTTGCATTTAAACCCTACTGGATAGTTACAATTTTTCGAATAAGGATCCTACTCTATGTGGCAATGCAGGGTTAAAGTTTTGCATTAGACTAAATGGTGCTTCAAGGAGAGGGTTCTAAAGAGAATATAATTCAGTGTATTTGGAAATAATATAAATGGCATATTTAAACTCTGGGGGAAATAGTTTAATTCTTTTAGCTTTCAGGAACTGAAGATTTAAAACTGTGCTGTTCTGCCTGGAATTCAGATTTACAAAGCTCCTCTTCTGGAATATTCCGTCTATGTATTTCTTTGTCAGAACATTAGGGGCCCTGAGCTGCTAATGCTGAAAATGTGCAATCCAACGCTATAACATGTCTCTTTGTTATGATAATTGTCTCTTCCTCTCTGCCGAAAGAACATCTGTTGTTCCATACTAAATAAGGAACGTCCCCACCTTGATTCCTCTGCCTTTACCTGACGCTTCATTCCTCTCTGTGCCAACGTAAAGAATGCAACTAAATCTCACCAAAAAAATAAACATGACAAATACCGGGGCACGGACTTGGCACTCTTAGAAGACACCATGAGCATCCAAGTGGTAACTTTACAAGATAAAAATGCAGATTCCGAACATAGAACACTCAACACTTTGATTTCATCAAAAAAGGGCAGTCTAAACATGCTGGCATCGAAATGCCATCATAAAAATGCATATATGTAGATGTAAACTATGCCAAGGGATTTGTAAATTGTATTACGAGTACTAGACTTCAGTAGTAGCATCAACAGGGCAGGCTTTTGCATTACAGATTCCCTGGCAGCTCAACACTGTGATTAGTTCCTTGGAGGAAACTTGGTTTTCAATTAACGAAACGATTATTTTATCTAATTTTTTCTTTTTTAAAATACTACATCTTGTATTTTTATGCTTATTTAAATAGCACCATCATATTCTGCTCACAATCTGAATTCCCTATCACTATGTCTTTGAAGTGTGGGAGGAAACCCACGCGAACATGGGGAGAACGTATAAACTCCTTGGAGATGTTGGCCTTGGTGGGATTTAAACAGCAACAGTGCTGCCCATTTTACACACATTTTATAACTAAGAGTACTCCATGAACAAACAGATCCAATATTACTAGAATTAGACTAAAAATTGGGTCGTGTAGGGGAAAAATATTAAAGTGCTTTCAATGAACGGGCTGGAACATCATCTATACCTATGTCGTTAAACTTCTCAGTGTTTTAAATGGGGCAGAACCTGCTCGCAACAATTAGAGATGGAGTTTACTAGGCATGACAGCGGACACACTAGTCTACGTTTTCGAGATAAAATATGTAAAACCTTTTAAACTTCTTTTCTTCATGGAATCTTCAAAATATGCGAGTAATAACTCCAATGGAAATAAAATAAAAATGTATAATGTGGTTATGAATATATAAGTTCAATATTATAAAATCGTATCAAAAAGTAAAGCATACATAAAAGGAAGAAAAAAACATGTATAAAGGAAATGTCATGACACAGCTGTCTGGTGACCTGGGACCAGGGGCTCTATCCCTGTCCCTAACACTAAGGGGTTCCCTAGCTTGCCCTGCTCCGGGATACTTCAGATGGCGAAGATGCCGCGGCCTTCACCCTTGCCTTATCTCTTGAGTTAGCCGTACTTCTGTTCTCTTCCCCTACCCAGGGAAGAGGGGGCTACTGTGCACTCTAGTACACCAACCCTACAAACAAGACAACACAAACAAGGGTTAACAGAATACTCCAGGCATACAAGATATTCACTCACATGTACAGAGGAATGCATCGGGGAATGGAGGATGGTGAATAAACAAAAACAGAGAAAGATAAGGAATTACCACGCATACAAACCAAGAAACAGTCACTAATAACTCCTTTAACTGTCCTTCTCATATGTACTCCTCTCCCACCGTTAGCCATGCAGCAAATGCTAGCTCTGACAAGGATATGTAACAGAGCCCAGATTATAAAGGGGAAGGGAGTGGCTAACCGAGTTCAGCTGTGAGCACAGGAATTTCCAACATGGCCGATTAACCCCTGTTCTGCCAGAAGTAATAAACACATTTAAAATGAAGGAGAAGTGCTTCTTCTCAGAGCCGAAGTAGGAGCAATCAGACGCTGCGGTCTTCTGGCTCCACACTGTCATGGTAACCCTGTGACAGGAAAAGGTAGTAATATAAGCTATTCAGACTATGTTTACATTGCTTTTTTGGTCTTTATTTAACAGAAACATTGGTAAAAACTCTTGACATATACAATAAACAGAGGCTGAGATCTGTTTAATTGATACAGCATGAGCTTTTAGTACTTTTTCATGACAAATCTGTTAAACAGATTGCTACTGTAGCCTATAGGTGATGGATGCCACTGTTAAGACATCCATCATAGGCATTCATTTCCCATAGGCTATAATGGCATCCATTTAACAGATATGTCATTAAAGCCTAGTGAAAGGGAGTTGACAAATGTTTAATGGATGCCTGTGAACGATACCACATGGCTCTCATGTTTAAAAAATATGAATATAACAAAACAACTTCCAGTACATATGTTGGTTCGTTTGTCACTTTTAATCTTCGAAAGTCATGAAATGGCTAAAAGATTTTACCTGACCATTCTTCAGGCTTCTTCCGCTTGGAAGCCACCACTATTTTACATATAAAATTAAACTGCTGCAAAGATGGCCCAACAAGACAAGAACAGGCTGACACGAGAGGTGGTGAGTCCTCCTTCAATGGAAGCCTTCAAACAGAAGCTGCACAGACTTCTGTCTGAGCTGGTTTAGTGAATCCTGAATTGAGCAGGGGGTTGGAGACGATGACCCTGGAGATTTCTTCCAATTCTAAAATTCTATGATTCTATGATTCTAAAAGAAAAAGAAGGCAAAGAAAACACTCCAGGAACAATACTTCTGCTTCAAAAAATATGGAGGTACACTGGCGTCTAAAAGACCACATGTTTACATACTCTTAGAGGATGGACTGGCTTTGTTTCCTGTAACAAGTGCACATTTTGGAACTATGTTAAAAATAAAAGCTGATGTTTGATTGGTTGAAATAGCCAACAAGGTCAGTTTTTCTATTTATGTGACCAACTATTTTGAAAGTTTTTATTTGTGTTAGACTATTTTTTGTTCAGATATTGTGGATTAGATGGAATGCTATCTTCTAATTATTGATTCTTCAAAAATTTCCCTCACTTTGATATTTTTTCCTGAGTCTAATAAACTTGTGTTCAAAATTGGAAACTGAGATTTTTCTTGTAATGGTTCACATGATTCCCTTTTATGCATTTTATTCAAAAGTGCCCCTAGAGGGAATAGGATAAAATTTGCACTTTTATGTTTATTTTGAATCTGGCAGGAGTGCAAAACAAGCTAAACAAACTAACTCAGTCTATTAAAAAAAATATATATATATTCTCTATTAGATATGCATTAAAAATCAAGATCCAATAAGAGATCACTAAGAAATAAAAGACCAAAGATGAAAGGTGTTCAATATGTGTTGATTACTATAGAAATGCACAAAATAAAATTGCAAATAAAGAAATAGGCCAAATTTTAATAATTTATTTAATTAACTGCCAAGTATAGTCTTAATAAGCAAGTGGGAAAATAGTAGCCAATAAATAGTGGTCAAAACAGTTACTACCGCATTCAAAGCTACAAAATACACTTCCTAGCCACGGAGGATGGCACCACACGACATATAAATGATGTGGCACCCCAGCTCAACGTCAGGGCCCTATTATTCACCAAACTAGTAAGAAAAACTGCTACAGCAAGATCTATAAAAAATAATTTCATGTATATAAATCATAACATTCAACAATACCAATCCATTTCCATAGCATTTGCCGCAACAACACAAGATAAAGACAATGGTCTCTTAATAAAGAATAAACTTATATAAAAAATATAGTAATTTTTATTAAATACTACTACATCGTTACACATTGCCCCACATACTCTGGAGGATATGTGAAAAAGACCAGTAGCTGATCGCTGACAGAAAGCACTGTATTACCTAACCAGCTGTAAGGTGGTGTGGATATAGTGTAAGTGTGGTATGAAACATCACTGAGCACTCAGAAATCTTAGGTAACTGTTAGTATGAACTGTCCTAAAAAGTCTTTGGTGAAGAAACTAACTATGAATACCTCTAGGAAATCAGTAAATGGATTTGAAGGTTCATAACAAACAGCAAATTCCATCATATTGAATTTTTTAAGTCATAGTTTCTAAGTCATGAATATATCATATGAATAAAGAATATTTGAGCTGTATTTATGATTGCAAGTGATTCACAAGGTCCTGAAAACCATCAAACAAATTTTCACACCTGGGGTGAATTGGGTACCCATAGCAGTCCCCAAAATTTGTGTAAAACTCTGTTCTTGAACTTAGAATGAAATTATTATATTGTGACTAAGAAGACTATCCAGTAGGAAGTAAACTTAAATCTAGTAAACTGTGACACAGCCTACCCCAAACTCTCTCAACAGATCACAACTGCAATAAAATATTAAATTGACTGTGTAGTATATTCAAAATCCAATAGCTTTTCCAACACCATCACTCAACCTTTATACAGTCAAGATCACAATAATTATATTTCTTACCTTTTGCTATGAGACATTCTTTTGTATCGTGGTCATCTTCAATCTGATTTTAGTGTTGCATTTTGTTATTTTTGTTCAACAGCAGAGACATCTGCCACCAACAATAGGCAGTAATCAGAGTGCTCTCTCAAAATCAGTTTGCCAAACAGGCATGATAAAGAGAATCAGGATTAAAAAGTGAAAGGTTGAGCACTGATATTTTTTCAAAGATAAAGATGGTTATGTAAGAATAACATTTTTTCATTTCCACTTCTGACATTACTGGTAAATCAATCTGTATAGTGTGGATATGTCCATCCTTAAAATGTAACCAATTTCGTTAAAGGGGCATTCCATGAAAAGTATAAATGTAAATTTAGGTGTATTTGCAACATATATTTCTTAAAATTAGAGTGTGGTTTTGTAAATACATTATATTTGTGTCTGTACTAGCACCCCGACCTGTTTCTCATGTGGTTGAGTGGTGAACGCACATGCTCGGTAGATTCTCAGTTCTGCTCATGCAGTGAAGAGGCCAATACTATGTGCTAATTACAGACAAAAAGAAGCATGTGCAGTAGCTGTAACAAACAGGGATGAAAGAGATATAGAAGAATAGCATGAACATTTCCACCTTAGCTTTCTGTGTCTTTTTCTTCCTTTTTTCTCACTCATTTCCTCACTCCCCCTACCCCTTTCCATAGAGTATAATAAGAGGTGTAGCCTGACACCTCACTGTGCTGGAACAAGATCTTGTCTTGGGAAAAACAGAGTTGAGCTGTTTTTAGAAAGTGTATGGTCAGTCCAGGAGACAAGGGAGGGAAGAAGTGACTCATAAGGGGAGAAAAAAGGCAGAATTCTCTAATGAGAGATATTACAAAGTTTCTTATATTCACTTGTACTATTCATTTATGCAATAGTTGTTAAAAGTACAGTTCTCATTTAATTTTCATTGTGTTTCACATAGTCTTCCAGCAATAGTGGAGGAAGGAAGTAACATCTGCTCAGAAAATCTGCTATCACCGTTTTGGTTAATTCAACAAACTACTGAATACATTTACTGTAATGCTGATTTACTTCTCATGGAGAAGTCATGATTCGGGATAATCAAGGAGTTCGAGGTCAAAAGCCAGTAGGGTAAGTCATAACCAGAGGGAAGAGACAAAGGCGTAGTCAGGTCATAGTCCAGAGTCAGAATTTCAAGGTCAGAGTGCATCAAGGCAAAAGGGGTAATACAGACTGGTAGATGGTAGACAAATCCAAGGTCCAGCAACAAAAGATCAGAATGTCTGAGTTCAGAGCACAAAGCACAGAGAAAACACCATGCTGAGCTGAAAACTATGACTGGCAGCTAACTGGAACAAAGAACACCTGAATTAAGCTCAGCACCTCCCAGTCTCATAATACCAACAGCTCAGCACGTCCCCCTGCACTAGACTGGATGACTGAGCAGTCACTCACTGCTTCCAAGACACACTGAAGAGTGGAATCATGACATTTACTACATTACAACCATCTACTGTCATTCTGCTTTCCATAGAGAATAAGAACCTGGATAATGCTTCGACTTGACTACAGAACAGCATAAATAACATAGGTACTTAACTGCTCATATGGCATAAGAAAAATATAAGTTCATGCAATATTTCACAAATACACTCAGCACGGTATTAAAATATTCATGTATGTGTCACAAAAAAACTGCCGCAATCAAACTAAGACGATTCATAAAAGGAAGCCCCCAACCCCTAAGGGCTCTTCTTAATCTATATATGGATGTTGACAGACTAAAAGACACAGCAGGGAAGATTTACATCACAAGCCCCGCTGAGAGTCAGCCGTCTCACCTCCACACAATGCGAATGAGCACCTTCAGGCAAGAAAAAGGGGTTACTTTCAATTTAGTTTAGGTCACTTTTGAAAAAAATCAAAATTATATCTATAGCATAGGAAATCAGATGCCCTTGTATGTTCCTGCAGAAATCGTAAAAGAAAATCAGACATTGACATTTTCCGTAGTTCTCCGTATGACATTTTTTTTTCTTATAAGTTCCATCCAACTGCTTGGAAGGCGAGATCTCGGCAGCGGCACAGATGGGATGCTCGTAAAACAACTCTGATTGGGATGAGCTGAACTTCACCCCCTGGTTTATGACACCTAATTCTAGGAGCAAATGGTTTTGAATCCCCAACTCTTTCTGAAAGCTACTAATACAAAGCTTTTGTGGAGCATGTCAGGAATCTAGCAGTAACTGACTAATGTTTCTCTTAAATAGAAAAAAAAAAAGTCAGCCCCTGTAATAGTATCAGCAGCTGCCACAAGATAAAAATAATGAGCTACAGGGGCACTGAGCTAGTGCTAGTATGAAAATTAGAAGCTTTCATGTAGCTCCTCCATCTGTAAGGAAATTATAAGAGCCGTCAGTGCCGTTGAGTGTTACAGCAGACATTTTCAATCTAGGATTATGTGTTCAATTGTAGCTTCTTTGTGCTAAAGGCTGTTATGTGAATGTAAAGATGCTGATTTTCTGTATCGCTCACAAGAAGAAACAGTGACTCAGTTCTCTGCCTCCTGGAAATACTAAAGAAGCAAAAAAAAACCTTCGTACGCGGTCCTGTAACATGTCTTCCGACATTTTAAGCGACCCTACAGGTTTATTCCCTTAGGTACATGTTTGGCAATTACTTTTTTTCTCACTGGCAGTCTTTACTTATAATAATTCTGTCTCTACCACAACAGAAATCAGCCCTACACGCTCTGACATGGCGGCGAGCCTGTGATAGACGTGTGTTTATACGCAGCAGCCAATTAGAAGAGGCAGAGCTCCAGGGGGAGGAGGAGCACAGCAGTTTGAACCAATGGTGAGACAGGAGGTGTGTCTCAGACTACCGGAGACTCCCTTGTAGGCACTGTAGCCAATCTGTAATCACAGATTACGAATCTGCTGTAATAAATCTGATGTAACAGCAGCAGAATATATGAGAAAAATTTAGACCAGAAAAGAATCCTTTATGGGAAATTAACTTACAGATAATAGTCGCGCTCATGAATGCTAATAAGATGAAAAAGTGAAATGAGAAACTTTTACCCAATGTCAAGATTTGAAATTATTTTTTTTATAACAGGGATGGCCAACTAGTGTTGATGTGGACAAGGGACCTATAGGCGTAGCAGTTTTTGAAAGCTAAAAATTCCTGCAGTGCACCTAGTTTTGTGCAGCAGCTCCAAAAAATGGCCACACTATGTAGTTTGAGCAAGCACACCACAATATCGCTGTATGCTATGGTGGTATCATTACTGCTTGCAACGTCTGAATCTCTATGATTCACATGTATGAAAAACAGGAACAGTTCACTGGTAGATAGAAGGAAAACTTATTTTTACTTTTAAATAAATCCAAAAATTCCATTATAATGCTACATGTGAATACATTGCAAGGGCTATGTGATACTAAACCCTTGTGACGGCTACTGGGCTAAATGCTAATTTTGCAAACTTGTCTCTATTTAGAAACACAAAGAATCGTGGGATGATCTACTGATACCGGATATTCCATTGCCTCTTTGTTTTCAGAAAGTGCAAATTTCCAATTCTTAGTTTAGAGTTTGTGAAGCAGATAAGTAAATACAATTAAAAACAGGCATTCAGTATTAAAGGCCCTGAGTAAGCGCATTGTGTGCGAAACGGCCATAGGCAACCAGCTGACCACTATTGCAGTATATTTTCCGACTACTTCACCTATGTAATAAATAAATATCTTCATGGATTTTACTATTACATGGTTAATGGAATAAGATTTAATGTTATTTTCTATCTGATTGTATGAATGCCAATAAGTGAAGGTGAGTCCCTGAGTTGAGATCCTCCTCTATTTGCCCGATAAACTGTCATCTAATCTTTCACAGTCTAAAAATTAGATAGTATTGAAAAACATACCCTGATGTGAATGACAATGTTTCATTTGAGAGGTATACTGCAAAAGCAGTCAGCTCATTGCCTATGGCTGTTTCGCGCACAAAACGCTTTCTCAGGGTCTCCTATACTCAATGCCTTATACCTCCCGAGTATTTTACCTATGGAGTAAATAAATATCTTCATGGATTTTACTATTAAAAGGTGAATTAAATAATCATTCCATTAGGGATTAGGTCACTATTAAGGAAGTTGCCAACAGAAAGAACTGGAATCAAAGGCACTGCTACATATCCAACTGTCTATGGTATTGCAACTACCAAGTTAAAGAGGACCTTTCGCCAAATTTTTCTTACTGAACCGGATGCATAGCGTAATAGAGAAATAAAACGTTTTTCTTGTTTTTTTTTTTCATTTTGTCTCTCTGGTGCAGAGATATTAGCAATCAAAGCATTTGTCACCTAATGAGTTAACTTTAGTTAAGTCAAGTGGGTGTTATCAGATAGTTTTCACTGGGGGCGTGTACCTCTTCTTCCAGAATGATTTGCTATCTGATAACACCCACTTGGACTTAACAAAAGTTAACTCAGTAGGTGCCAAATATTTTTGATTACTAATATCTCTTGGAGATGCAATGTAAAAATAACAAAAAATGTTTTATTTCACTCTGAAGCCACTATTACATCCTGTGTCGAGCTCAACATCAAAAAGTTGGCGAAAGGTCCTCTAACAAAAAAAATTATTTTGGATCACAAAGTATAAGCTTATTTAATTCTCACTCTTTAGTTTATCAGCCCGGAAATAAATATAACAATTAGCAACGCCAGAGTTTTTAGAATTTCAGCATTTAGAGGCCAACTTCAGTGCCATTTTCTAACTTCACAAATGCAATATCATCATACACGTAGGGGCACGTTTTTTAATATTGGTTAATTTTTAGACCATGCGAGATTAGATGACAATGGTCATTCAAAGTGGTTCATGCTGTTTAGTAAATTTTCGTACATCTAGTCTAGGTTTAAACCATCTATTAAATGGTTTTCTTAGTACCAGAAATGTGCATCAACATTTTGGCGCATTTTTAGCACATGGTAAAGCCATCCCTCACGTTGGACAATGCACATCAGATATCTAAAAACATGATAGATGTGACAGCTGCAAGTCATGAAAAAGACAGTTTTTTGGCATAATAAATCACTCCATTATACGCTTCTTCTTATAGTATTTATTGGTATTTTGCCATTTCTAACTTAATTCGATGCTTTATCTTTTAACTATGGACAAAAGCTGGTAAAGAAGCATTTAACATGGCGAATTCCTAAAAGAAAAAAGAGAAACCGCTTCAGCAAAAATGTTAAATCATGATTAGAATATGACAAGGTAACTATTATCTCGGGACCGAAAGATACAGTAGTTTAGAATAGCAGTAAATTCTGCTTTAATACAAGAAGCCCGACCACTGGTGTGTTTACAGGTTGACTTGATGTTCTACTACTTTTCCATTTTTCTGTAGAATGTTTCCAGAAATCCATATGTGAGACTTAGAAACAGTTCCATTAAAGGCTTATTCCAAATTTAGTAAATTAATCCCTCTCCATAGGATAGTGTATAATTGACTGAACGCTGAGGGTCCGGCCACTGGGACAACAACAGACCTCTAACACCTGGGAAATGGGTAATGCTGGCCTTAAATAGGGTGGAAATGCACATGCTTGACCTCTGCTCCATTCATTGTCTATGGCAGTTATCCTCAACCTTTATTACTTCAGGAGCCACATTTAGCTCGGAGACAGGGTCGTGAGCCACATCCAGAGCTCTGAGTCCTGACCTTTTCTTCATAACTGCTTGGTAGACCTGGTGTTACTGCACCAACTGGCAGACAGCTGTGAGCAACACATCATGAGCCCGCGAGCCATATGTGGCACCAGAGCCACAGGTTGGGGATCCCTAGTCTATGGGAATACCGAAAATTGACAAGTGCTGTCCTCAGCTTTCTCCTGCAGTCCCATAGACGATTAATGAAGCAGAGGTCAAACATGTGCATCTTCGCTCCATTCAAGACTGGCCACTGCAGAGCCTGGTTTCAAGGATCACAGGGCATCCCAACTATCAGAGCACCAGTGATCAGTAAGTTATCCCCTATTTTATGGGTATTATCCTTGAAATAAACCTTTAAGGAGGTTATTCATGACTATTTAATTTTTTTTACAATGGTCCTAAAAACTAACAGGCAGGTAGTTGCTAACTACCTGCCTGTTCTGCCCGATGCTGACTCAGAGCGATCACAGACAGCTTCTGATGGTGATTCTGTTGCTTTTTGTCAAGAGAGCATCTCTTTTTACTCCGGGCTGCTCTGTTGATGGGGCGCGACTGCTGAAATCATGTTGATTGACAACTGGCTCCCCACAGTTCGTCAGCAGGGAGCCGGCTGTCAATAAGCATAATGTTGCACTCATGCCACACCAACAGAGCAGAGTGGAGGAGAAGCTGCTGCTCTGTTGATGTGACATCGGTATATAACACAAAATTGCCGGCAGGAACGTTGTGTGACTCTTCTGTGCCGAAAGACATTGGCGCTGGGCACAGCAGGAAGGTAGGATAGCAACTACCTGCCTGTTATTTCTTAGGCTCACAGTAAAAGAAAATAAAATAGACCCGGATAACCCCTGCGGCTTCTGATGTTATGATAGCCAGCTCCCTGCTTCCTAATTGAGTTGTAAATCAGCATGATGTTGCTAGTCACGCCCCATCGACCGAGCAGCCCAGAAGAAGAAGAGCTGCTCTGTTGATGTGAAGCAGCTGAATCGCTGGCAGGAGCGGTCAGTCACCACTGAGCCGGATAGAACAGGCAGGTTGTTAGCAACTCCCTTTCTGTTGTTTTTTTACTATAAGCCAAAAATTAAAATAGTCCTGGATAACCCTTTTAACAGAGGTGCCTGGCGGTATAGAGCACCAGACCAAAAATCCAGAGACCTTAATTATGGTACAGGTACCCAATGATAGCTATGTGTCTTGATTAATAAAAAAATATATAAAACTGCCTACTGGATTATCAATGTTATCATTATTTTAAATGTAGCAGTAAAGCAATGCAAACTAGTAAAAAATAGAGTATAAAAAAAAGGCCATTTGAGGTACGGTATATAATCGTACCTGCATTTTGAAAATGGAAAAATAGTACTTGCTTTATGTAAGGGACACCGCGCTCTTTGCAGCACCAATGAAAACAGCGAGCGCAGGTTGTTTATTAGTGAAGTGGAGACGGCAGATGATCATTATAATAGTATTTCCATAATAACAGGCAGAAATCTACAGCAGAGCACGATAACAACACTGCAGAAAACAAGATCACTAGACCCAACAAACACTTAAAAGTGGCAAAGTGATACATCAAGTACACAACACTCATTTACTGCAGCCACTCACGGTTATTGACTTAAGAGTAAGTTATGTTAACAGCAGGCACAAAAACAATTAGGGATTTTAAATACAGCGCTGGGTTTTGAGTTGAGATAAAAATAAATCCGTATATTTAAATCATTAACTGTAATACGGCATCATTGGAGCAGTAGCATCATATGCAAGAGCTCAAGGGGCTTTTCTCGTGACGTAAGTGTGGAATAGAGTCGGATTTTATTCCGCAGAACATTAAATAATATCACTGCTGTGTATCAGGAGTGAAAAAATACACGCTTAGCCGTCAACAGCCAAAAAACCCTCAAGGGTGGATCAGTGGGTAATAATTGCTGGTGAGCCCTACATTTTTCTGAGTCAGACTGTGGGATAATTAGGTGTGATCAGTGAAGAACATGAGAACGTCTAAAGTAAAAATATCTCATTTAGGGAATGTGCCCATAAAGTATTTTAGAAGCCGTTGTACCCGCTGAGTTTTGCTACCGGAGGACGCTTCAGGAAATCATGGGTGGTGTTTTTCCTGAAAGGTCTTTTTTGGAGTCTTTGTGCTTCATTTTTTGCAGCGTCTGTCCCGCCAGTGTCTTTTTTAAACCTGTGGATATAGAATAGCGAGTGACTTCCCTGGAGAATGGTCATGTCAATTCTTTAAACCACTTTGCGCTTTTGGAAATGTGAAGCGGTTAAGTGAAGCTCAAAGGCCTGAACAAAGCACAGCAAGTTGTTTTTACACTGAAGCAGGGGCGGCCATACCATTGGTGCAACCTGTGCAGCCGCATAGGGGCCCAAGAGGTCCTGGAGCCCATTTCTACCTCCAAAGCATGTGCAATTGTGGATTATGAGAAGCTATTGGACTGAAAAGGGCCCATATGTTGTTCTTTCTCAGAGACCCTTTTCTTTCTGTGTCCACCATGTTTTACTTAATAAACACATTACTTTTGCTAGTACAGTATGTATTATTGTAATAGAGTTTAATTACTCGGTGCAGATGGGGGGAATAAACCGAGGGGCTGTGCAAATGGGGGAATAAAATGAGGGGCTGTGAAGGGGGCATAATCTGGTAAAGTATTAATTTACTGATGGTGGTTCTCGTGACGTAGTCAAGCACTGATGGTGGGTCTGTTGATGTATTCATGTACTGATGGTGGATCTAGTGATGCATTCATGTACTAATGGTGGTTCTGGTGACATTCATGCATTGATGGTGGTTCTGGTGACGTATTCATGTACTGATGGTGGTTTTCGTGACATTCATGTACTGATGGTGGTTCTGGTGATGTATTCATGTACTGATGGTGGATCTAGTGATGCATTCATGTACTAATGGTGGTTCTGGTGACATTGATGGTGGTTCTGGTGACATTGATGGTGGTTCTGGTGACATATTCATGTACTGATGGTGGTTCTAGTGACATTCATGTACTGATGGTGGTTCTGGTGATGTATTTACTTACTGTTGATGTTTCTGATGCCATGTTCATGTACTATTGATGACTCTGGTGCTCTGATGATGGTTCTGGTGATGAATACATTACCAGTTTCATCATCACTACATAAATACAGCACCAGAACAACCATCACTACATGACTATGTCACCAGAACCAGAATACATCACCAGAACCACCATCAGTTTTCTGCAGCCTGTATTTGTCACATGACAGATGCAAAAACCATCAGATGTATCCCTTATTTATAATAAGGGTCTTTTTTATTTTCCATTATGTTATTTGCCAAATGCTGGACACTTTAATTGAAACCAAACAGCCACAATTATAGTTACGCTTTATTAGTTTCCATAACTATCCTTGGGTTCTACATTTAAAACATAGGATGTCAGGGATGAATATTGCCTTTTTTTCCCTGCATTGAGTAGAAGTGGTCATCGGAGTTTGCTACCTAACCTACTGGATGGAATGGGGAATGTGCATTAGGGGTCTTATTATCTTAGACTATGAGCCATTCCTCTGCTTTGGGTTGGGGGTACCATTGGCTTCATCTGCATAGGGCACCAAAATACTTTGTCCCGGCCCTGGTCAGCACCCTGCAGTCTTGGGCTTCTGCTGAATGTGCCTCCCTACCACAGCTCCTCTGACATCTCCTCCTTCCAGGGGAGAAAGAAATGGTAAGTGAGCGTGTACTTGGATGTGGCCAAAGAAGTAATCAAAATTTGCCGCTGAATGCTATGTGCGCAGCATGATCTGTCCCTCTTTTTGTTCTTCAAAAGTTGGGAGGTATGCATTTGTATACACATTGTATACACACACAAAGAAATAAGAAAGCTGGATCTCTGACAGCAAACACCATGAAGAAGATGGAGACCCCCTGTCACGATCACAGGAGAGAAATGGGGGAAATATTGCTATAATAGCAACCTGAGGGCACTGGGGGCAGGAGAGTGCAGCAGTGTGGTGCAAAACAGGAAAAAGTAGCTAATATAGGAGGATCCAGGACTCACTTCAGGTTTTCATCATGCTCCTCTGGAGCCTCCTCCTCCTGCTGGTGCCGGCTACAGAACTTGGTTGCCATAGCATGCAGGATAGACACAACCTCATTAGTAATTTCTCCTATTTCTGCAAAATATTCAGGATTGAGAGTCCTCAGTAGTTGATACCTTTTAATGGCTAACTGAAAAGATGGTAACACATTGCAAGCTTTCGAGACTACTACTCGAAAGCTTGCAATGTGTTACCATCTTTTCAGTTAGCCATTAAAAGGTATCAACTACTGAGGACTCTCAATCCTGAATATTTTTCTATCTACTGGCTAACACGGTACAAAGATATACATCTTCCCTATATCCTATTTCTGCAGCACTCATTGCACAGCTCTCCAGGGTGCACTTACACTGCCCAAGAATCCACAGCAGGTCCGTGCTTATGGGCAGGGCTTACTGCTGTAATCAGAGAAGTGAGTGCAGTGCAGGTGGATGGCTGTGCTGAGGAAGATAGGTGTACGCTCTGCTTTTCTCCCCTTTACTGATGGATAAGGAGGGGCAGAGATTAAATCAGACAGAGTATGTGCTGTATGCTGGAAGAAAGCGAAAGACTGTCAGTCAGGGACCCACCAGAGAATCCACCGATTTCCCTGTGGGCCAGTCCGAACCTGGCTATGTCTATAAAATAGTGGATGTGGCCGGGTACTGCACATCCATCCTCTATTGATTTACATTAAATGGCCACTATACAGCTGGCAGGGCCGTGCTGTGCAGCTCCGTAACTGAGCAGATTCAAATGCTGCCAACACCAGGGACAGCTGAGTGTGTGTTGTCGAAAAACCACTGATCAAACATTGATGACCTATAAGGATAGGCTATCAATGTTGACAACACAGACAACCTCTTTAACACCTTCTGCAGTCTCCTATGTACTGTGACACACAATGGCTGTAGAATCCGAAATGTCCTTTTTTTTGTTAAAATAACGATCACCGATCAGACATTGATGACCTATCCTAAAGATAAGCCATAAATGTTACTCCAAGACAACCCCTTCTCATCCCGCTTCTCCTAAACCAGCTTCTAGGCTGATTTATAACCAAATATGAGCTGATTTGATCATTTCAGGAAGGGATTAAGACTTTAGAATGGTTAGTCAGAGAAACTCATTAACAAATTAGACTGTTTAGAACTAAAACAGTTCAAGATATTTTATGAAACTTATTGAAAAAGTTATTTTTGCCAAAAATAGACTCATTTAAATAACAAAAATGTTCCTACATCCTTTAACTCTTCCAAGGACACCAGCTATTTGGAAGGGGTTTCAGACAAACTAGCACCATGTCAAAATAGGGTAACTCTGATAATACAGCGCCTGTATATCAAAACATTGATGATAGATATTTACAGGATAAAGGCCAAGCTCTAATATTTTTGCAAGTTAGACTTCTGTCAGCAAAAACGTGATATATTGTGTTAGGTCACGGCTTATTGAGCGTATTAGTTAATATCTGCTAGATCACTGCCAGTATGGAGAACTGAATTAGGACAATGTAGCAATATTGTGATAGGTCATTTCTGGGATAGAGTATTAAGTCATTGCCGATACGTAGCAATAAGCCTCTACTGGTAAGAAATGGTATGACGTCACTGCTGGTAAAGTATATGAGGTCAGTGCTGGTAAAGTACACTGCTCAAAAAAATAAAAGGAACACTTAAACAACAGAATATAACTCAAAGTAAATCAAACTTCTGTGAAATCAAACTGTCCACTCAGGAAGCAACACTGTTTGACAATCAGTTTCACATGCTGTTGTGCAAATGGAATAGACAACAGATGGAAATTATTGGCAATTATCAAGACACCATCAATAAAGGAGTGGTTCTGCAGGTGGGGACCACAGACCACATCTCAGTACCAATGCTTTCTGGCTGATGTTTTGGTCACTTTTGAATGTTGGCTGTGCTTTCACACTCGTGGTAGCATGAAACGGACTCTACAACCCACACAAGTGGCTCAGGTAGTGCAGCTCATCCAGGATGGCACATCAATGCGAGCTGTGGCAAGAAGGTTTGCTGTGTCTGTCAGAGTAGGGTCCAGAGGCGGGAGGCTCTACTAGGAGACAGACCAGTACACCAGGAGACGTGGAAGGGGCCACAGGAGGGCAACAACCCAGCAACAGGACCGCTACCTCAGCCTTTGTGCAAGGAGGAACAGGAGGAGCACTGCCAGAACTGTTGTGAGTTCATTTTCCACTTCACTACTGAGGCCCGAGGAACTCCCTCTTCTGGTAAAGAAAGGTAGTGAGCCTGATTATCAAACACCTGAGTCTGATGATGATGACTGGCTGAGTGGAGTTACTGACTGGATATAAGGCTGCCGACGCCCTTCTGCCCTGCGGGTGATTTCTCTGTGGGATCCTTGGAGACCAGTCTGAATTCCTGCTCCTCTAAAGCTAAGTTTTCTGCTCGGCCTTTTGCATTTGTGCTTAGACTTTGTTTTGCTTTGTTTTTCTGGATTTCTGCCATTCCCTGCTGGGGTGTGCTGAATTCCTTTAGCTCTGTCTTCTGAAAATACCTGAGTGCTGATTTAGTTTTTGAAGCCTAGCTGCTTCAGGGTCTTTTTCATATCAGCTTGTTGGCTTATGTCTTTGATAGGGTTTTGGCAGATTACAGACAGCAACCTTCCTTTCCTGTTCTGTTTAGCTAGCTTGGGCCCCATCGTTTGCTCAGCCTATCTTTCTATCTGTGTGAGTGTTTTTTCATCTTGCTTCACCATCATTATATGTTGGGGGCTGCCTTTTACTTTGGGGTCTGCTCTGGGGCAGTTTAGATTTCCTTTTCTGTCTTTAGGCTATTTAGCGCTCCGGCTGTGATCGAGGGGTCTAGGGCATCGTAGGAACCCCCCACGGCTACTGCTAGTTGTGTTGATAGGTTCAGGGGTCTGCAATCTGATAGTTGCCAACTTCTCTGGTTTTCTGGACATAGCTTCTATTTTTGTGTCTGCCTCCTACGGTGACTCAATCATAACGGAATCACCCGCCATACCGCAGATCCTAGGGTACTCAATAGCAGGAAAGAATTGTAAAAAAAAAAAAAAAAAGTGTGTATATTTTTTCCTCTATATCTCTGAGGCCGTAGGGGGAAATTTTTTTTTCTCTCAATGGAGATAAACCAATTGTCTGATCGTGTGGAGCAGCTCGCTGCGGAAGTGCGGGGAATTTCCGCCTACCTTGCTCATTCACATGCTGCTGAACCAAAGATTCCTACACCTGATGTATTTTTGGGGGATTGGTCTAAATTTTTGAATTTCAAAAATAATTGTAAATTATTTTTTGCCTTGAAGCCTAACTCGTCAGGGAGCTCCGCGCAGCAGGTTAAAATTGTCATCTCTTTGCTGCGTGGCGATCCCCAGGATTGGGTGTTTTCTTTGAAACCAGATGATCCTATTCGGACTAATGTGAACGCATTTTTTCAGGCCTTGGGGTTGTTGTATGACGAACCTAATGCCATTGATCAGGCTGAAAAGACCCTGCTGGCATTGAACCAGGGTCGTGATTCTGCAGAATTGTACTGTCAAAAATTCCGAAAGTGGGCAGTACTTACTACCTGGAATGATAATGCCTTGGCTGCTCTCTTTCGGAAGGGGTTGTCAGAAGCTGTAAAAGATACTATGGTGGGATTTCCTGTTCCCTCTGGTCTTGATGATTCTATGTCATTAGCCATTCAGGTTGATCGGCGTTTGCGCGAACGCAAAGCTGCACGAGAGGTGTTGCCACCTGTTGAACAAATGTCTGAACCTATGCAATGTGATAGAGTTTTTTCCAGAGAGCAGCGTCAGGAGTTCAGAAGGCGTAATAAGTTGTGTTTTTTCTGTGGAGATGCCTCGCATATTATTTCTGTCTGTCCTAAACGAGAGAAACGCTTTGCACACACGTTTTCTGTTGGTGGTGTTCAACCTAAGTTTCTTCTGGCTATTACTCTGATCTGCTCCCTGTCCACATTTTCCGCCAAGGCTTTTGTGGATTCGGGAGCAGCCCTAAACCTAATGGACTTGGATTTTGCTAAACGTTGTGGATTTCCGATGACACCTCTGCAGACGCCTATCCCTTTGAGGGGGATTGATGCTACTCCTTTGGCTAAAAATAAACCTCAGTTTTGGACCCAGGTGGTAATGCGGGTCGCCCCAGACCATCAAGAAAATTGCAGATTTTTGGTGTTGCATAATCTGCATGATACTATTGTTCTGGGGTTTCCCTGGTTACAAATTCATAATCCAGTTTTTGATTGGAAATCTGTCTGTGGTGAGTTGGGGTTGTCAGTGTGCCTTTAGTGAGGCTCCGGTGTTTTCCACCTCTCCTCAGTCGCATGATATTCCTGATTATTTGGCAGACTTTTATGATGTAGTTAGTGAGAATGAGTCTGCGTCTCTGCCTCCTCATAGGAGTTATGACTGTGCAATTGAACTGAGCCCGGGGTGTAAATTTCCCAAGGGTCGGCTCTTCAATCTATCTGTACCCGAGCACGAGGCTATGCGATCCTATATTAAGAAGGCGTTGGAGAAGGGTCATATTAGACCATCCTCTTCACCCTTAGGTGCCGTTTTTTTTTTTTGTAGCCAAAAAGGATGGATCATTAAGACCTTGTATTGATTATCGTGCCCTCAACAAAATTACTGTTAAATATCAGTATCCGTTACCCCTGATTTCTGATCTATTCTCCAGAGTTAAAGGTGCTTGCTGGTTTACCAAGCTTGACCTCAGGGGGGCGTATAATCTTATTCGCATTAAGCATGGGCATGAATGGAAGACGGCATTTAATACTCCGGAGGGACATTTTGAGTACCTGGTGATGCCTTTTGGGCTCACTAATGCCCCTTCTGTCTTCCAGTGCTTCATGAACGATATTTTCCGAGATTTTGTCGATACATTTTTGATTATCTATCTGGATGATATTTTGATCTTCTCCAAGGATTGGGATTCTCATGTGGAACATATTCGGACTGTGTTCCGGATCTTGAGGGAGAATTCCCTGTATGTCAAAGGATCTAAATGCTTTTTTGGAGTACAGAGGATTTCTTTTTTGGGATTTATTTTGTCCCTGTCAACTATTGAAATGGACCTGGCCAAGGTACAGGCCATTTACGATTGGGTTCAGCCCACTTCTTTGAAGGCCCTCCAGAAGTTTTGGGGTTTTGCTAATTTTTATCGGAAATTTATAGCAAAATTTTCTAGTATTGCCAAGCCATTGACTGATTTGACTAAGAAGGGTGCTGATGTGTTAAATTGGTCTCCGGAGGCTGTTTCTTCCTTTCAGGAGCTGAAGCGAAGATTCACCTCCGCCCCGGTTTTGCGGCAACCTGATGTCTCACTTCCGTTCCAGGTAGAGGTGGATGCTTCTGAGATTGGTGCAGGAGCTGTTTTGTCCCAAAAGGATCCTGTAACATCTAAAATGAATCCCTGTGCTTTCTTTTCCCGAAAGTTCTCTCCATCTGAACGTAACTATGATGTGGGGAATCGGGAACTGTTGGCCATGAAATGGGCATTTGAGGAGTGGAGACATTGGTTGGAGGGAGCTAAGCATCAAGTCGTGGTCCTCACTGACCACAAGAATTTGATTTACCTAGAGTCGGCTAAGCGCTTGAACCCTAGACAGGCTAGGTGGGCCTTGCTTTTTACATGTTTTGATTTTGTGGTTTCTTTTCTTCCTGGAACTAAGAATGTCAAGGCAGACGCCCTCTCTAGGAGCTTCTTTGCTGATTCTCCTGTGGTGACCAAGCCTGCTACCATCTTAGGCGAAGGGGTAGTTCTTTCTGCCATCTCGCCCGACTTGAGACGTGCTCTGGAAGAGTTCCAGGAGGACAAACCTGAGCGTTGTCCCAATGGAAAGTTGTATGTTCCTGACCAGTGGAAGAAGAGAGTGATGTCTGAAGTTCATTGCTCTGCTTTGGCTGGTCATCCAGGTATTTTTGGTACTAGAGATCTGGTGAGTCGGTCTTTTTGGTGGCCCTCCTTGTCTCGTGATGTCAGGAATTTTGTGCAGTCCTGTGGGACGTGCTCCAGGTCTAAATCGTGTTCTCGCTCTAGTGGGTTGTTGATGCCTTTGCCTGTCCCCAAGAGGCCATGGACTCATATTTCAATGGATTTCATCTCTGATATGCCTGTCTCTCAAAGGATGACTGTTATTTGGGTGATTTGTGATAGGTTCTCTAAGATGGTTCATCTTGTACCACTCCCTAAGTTGCCGTCTTCCTCTGAGTTGGTGCCCCTGTTTTTACAACAGGTGGTTCGCTTGCACGGGATTCCTGAGAACATTGTATCTGACAGAGGAGTCCAGTTTGTGTCTAGATTTTGGAGAACTTTCTGTTCCAAGCTGGGAATTCAGTTGTCCTTCTCCTCTGCTTTTCACCCTCAGACCAATGGGCAGACAGAGAGAACAAACCAGACCTTGGAGTCATATTTGAGATGTTTTATTTCTGCTGATCAGGATGATTGGGTTTCATTTTTGCCCTTGACCGAATTTGCTTTAAATAATAGAGCTAGTTCTGCCACTTTGATGTCACCTTTTTTTTGTAACTTTGGGTTTCATCCTCGAATATCTTCAGGGCAGGTGGAGCCCTCTGCCTGCCCAGGTGTTGACACTGTGGTGGAGAGAATGCACCAGATCTGGGACCAAGTGGTGGATAAGTTATCTCTCTCCCAGGAAAAGGCCCAGCGGTTTTCCAACCGACATAGGACCATTGGTCCCCAGTTTAAGGTTGGTGATATGGTGTGGTTATCATCAAAAAATATTGCTATGAAGGTGGCTTCTCCTAAGTTTAAGCCTAGACTTATTGGACCTTACAAGATTTTAGAGATTATTAATCCGGTCTCTTTTCTTTTCGTTTGGCTCTTCCTGTCACATTTAAGATCCATAATGTGTTCCATAAATCTTTGTTGAAGAGGTTTGTTGAACCTGTTGTTCCGGGGGTGGCACCTCCAGACCCTGTATTGGTTGATGGTAACATGGAATATGAGGTAGAGAAAGTACTGGATTCCCGTCTGGCTAGACGGAGACTCCAGTATTTGGTTAAGTGGAAGGGTTATGGTCAGGAGAATAATTCCTGGGTCTCTGCCTCAGATATTCATGCCAAAAGATTGGTGCGTGACTTTCATCGGGCTCACCCTGATCGCCCTGGTGGCGTGGTTGAGGGTTCGGTGACCCCTCCTCAAGGGGGAGGTACTGTTGTGAGTTCATTTTCCCCTTCACTACTGAGGCCCGAGGAACTCCCTCTTCTGGTAAAGAAAGGTAGTGAGCCTGATTATCAAACACCTGAGTCTGATGATGATGACTGGCTGAGTGGAGTTACTGACTGGATATAAGGCTGCCGACGCCCTTCTGCCCTGCGGGTGATTTCTCTGTGGGATCCTTGGAGACCAGTCTGAATTCCTGCTCCTCTAAAGCTAAGTTTTCTGCTTGGCCTTTTGCATTTGTGCTTAGACTTTGTTTTGCTTTGTTTTTCTGGATTTCTGCCATTCCCTGCTGGGGTGTGCTGAATTCCTATAGCTCTGTCTTCTGAAAATACCTGAGTGCTGATTTAGTTTTTGAAGCCTAGCTGCTTCAGGGTCTTTTTCATATCAGCTTGTTGGCTTATGTCTTTGATAGGGTTTTGGCAGATTGCAGACAGCAACCTTCCTTTCCTGTTCTGTTTAGCTAGCTTGGGCCCCATCGTTTGCTCAGCCTATCTTTCTATCTGTGTGAGTGTTTTTTCATCATGCTTCACCGTCATTATATGTTGGGGGCTGCCTTTTACTTTGGGGTCTGCTCTGGGGCAGATTAGATTTCCTTTTCTGTCTTTAGGCTATTTAGCGCTCCGGCTGTGATCGAGGGGTCTAGGGCATCGTAGGAACCCCCCACGGCTACTGCTAGTTGTGTTGATAGGTTCAGGGGTCTGCAATCTGATAGTTGCCAACTTCTCTGGTTTTCTGGACGCAGCTTCTATTTTTGTGTCTGCCTCCTACGGTGACGCAATCATAACACAGAACCCTGCAAAATGACCTCCTCCAGCATGCCACAAATTTGCATGTGTCTGCACAAACGGTTAGAAACCGACTCCATGAGGATAGTCTGAGTGCCCAACGTCCACAGATGGGGGTTGTGCTCACAGCGCAACACCGTGCAGGACGCTTGGCATTTGCCACAGAACACAAGGATTGGCATATTCGCCACTGGCGCCCAGTGCTCTTCACAGATGAAAGCAGGTTCACACTGAGCACATGTGACAGAGTCTGAAGATGCTGTGGAGAGCGATCTGATGCCTGCAACATCCTTCAGCATGACCAGTTTGGCAGTGGGTCAGTAATGGTGTGGGGTGGCATTTCTTTGGAGGGCCGCACAGCCCTCCATGTGCTTGTCAGAGGTAGCCTGACTGTCATTAGGTACCGAGATGAGATCCTCAGACCCTTTGTGAGACCATATGCTGGTGCGGTTGGCCCTGGGTTCCTCCTAATGCAGGACAATGCCAGACTCCATGTGGCTGGAGTGTGTCAGCAGTTCCTGCAAGATGAAGGCATTGGAGCAATGGACTGGCCCGCCCGTTACACAGACCTGAATCCGATTGAGCACATCTGGGACATCATGCCTTGCTCCATCCACCAACGTCACATTGCACCACAGACTGTCCAGGAGTTGACGGATGCTTTAGTCCAGGTCTGTGAGGAGATCCCTCAGGAGACCATCCGCCGCCTCATCAGGAGCATGCCCAGGCTTTGTAGGGAGGTCATACAGGCACGTGGAGGCCACACACAATACTGAGCATCTTTTCCTTGTCATGAGGCACTTCCAGTGAAGTTGGATCAGCCTGTAATTTGATTTTCCACTTTGATTTTGAGTATCGTTCCAAATCTAGACCTCCATGGGATATTTATTTTGATTTACATTGATAATTGTTATGTTTTATTGTTCTGAACACATTCCACTATGCAATGACTAAAAATTTGCAACTGGAATATTTCATTCAGTAATATCTAGGATGTGGTATTTTAGTGTTCCCTTTATTTTTTTGAGCAGTGTATATGAGGTCAAGCTTGAGAAAGGCTCACAAGGCTGAGCCGAAACGTCGCCATTTTGGGCAATTAAATAACCACATTTTTCACCCTGAACTGGTGTGCTGCCTTTGCTTTTTGTTTTTTTTTGTCTGTAGATAGATAGATAGATAGATAGATAGATAGAGACAGATAAATAATAGATACAGGAAAGATATATATCTTTGTACTGTGTTAGCCAGTAGATAGAAGAATATTCAGAATTGAGAGTCCTCAGTGGTTGATACCTTTTAATGGCTAACTGAAAAGATGGTAACACATTGCAGCTTTCGAGACTACGCAGGTCTCTTCATCAGGCAAAGACTAATACAACATCTGAAGAGTCACATATTTATACACAACACAGCACAGAAAAAAATGCAATAGATAAGACAAGTATATGATCATAGATAGATAGATAATAGAAAGATAGATAATAGATAGATAATAGAAAGATAGATAATAGATAGATAGATCATAGACAGATAAAAGATAGATAGATAATAGATAGATAATAGATAGACAGATAATACAGTAGATAGATATGTATAATAGACAGATAAGATAGATACATAGACAAAAATGGTACAGTATGAAACAGAATTTGCATCATGAATATTTGATAAATATATTGATATTTTATTAACAATCCTCAGCAGAACTTCTTCTTTACAATCGCGGCATATCAGAATAAGAATAGATGGAAAAACAAGATGCATTTAGCTCGGGATGGAATCATCTGAGCGCTCCGTCCTCTGTGGATACATACAATCAGTGAGCATTCCGCACCCGCTACTCCGAGTACAATGTGATATTTTGTCTTCAGCTGTTGTATATTCTAGTCCGCTGATTTCAGCTATCTCTAGGCTGCGGCTCGCAGTAGATTCTGCGCAACTGCTATAAAACTAAAGCCAGAACTTTTTCAGTGATCAGGAATCGGTGAGCCAAGCCGAATTTCCAAATCATCAGTCCAAACCACTGGTCTGTAAAATACTGAATTCAAATGTTTTAGCAAAAAATCCCATCTCATCTCTGGGAAATTGTTTTGTGTACATACTTCTACAATGATATATAGTATTTAGAAAAGTAACTGTAACAAGCGGTGTAGCTGTGAGACCACCACAAGACCACAACTGATTGGAATCCGCCAGAAGGAAACACTGAAGGTTTCTTTATGAATAGCAGCACAGAGGGATATTAAATACCATAAGGATTTGATACAGAAAGTATATGTGCATTCTTTTTTTGATTGGTCATCAACATCACATCAGAGGGGGTCTGACAAGTAGCATCCTCACCAATCAGCTGAGATCAGTCCTAGTAGTGTCCAGGCATCACCAGTGTACAGAATGGACCACCACAGCGCCACACACTGTATAGTGGCCATTTCCGGGTACTACAGATCAGCTCCTATTCCATCCAATAGGAGCTGAGCTGCAGTACCCATAAATGGCTACCAGTGTGTGGCGCTGTGGTGTTTCGCTCTGTACATTGTTTACTTCTAAAGGTGATAAAAGCCGGTGGATTATCTCACGGAGAACAATGGGATCGGCAGTTCGAAATATGACGTGCACAATCTAGATCTCTCCCTATTATCATAACATGTTGTATTTTTTGAGCTTTTTACAATAATATAAAAACCTGAACAAAAAAAAATGATCAACGAAACAACGGGAAAAAAAAACCCCCGTATGTGTGATCTGCTATATAACAGGTTTGTGCAGTATGTATTTACAGCAGCTATCAACATAACAAGATAATGTCAAAACAGATCACACAGCGACACATTTACATAAATATACGGGGAGGAAAATCTTTATTAGAGTCTCTTGGTTTGGCTATTTATATACAGGATTGAGGTAGGCAAATAAAACGTCATTTACAGGAAGTTTTATGTGTACTGAGAGATCTGGAATATAACAGGAATGCGACATAATAATAGCAACATAAACACCAGTGATACTACTACTAGTAATACCAATAATTACCAGTATTATGGGTACACATGAGAACGCTTACAGAGGGCTGACACTGACTATATCCAGTCACCCGTTAAAGGGATTCTGCCTCCAGGTGTTTGCTACCCCAGCATTATGTAGGGAAAGAGACCCTGATTCCAGTGATGTGTCACTCTCACTGGGCTTCTTGCTATAGTTTTAATAAAATCACTGGAGTTTTACCAGTTATTTGAATGCTGAGCTCTGTATAACCCCGCCCACATCACTGATTGGCAGATTTCTGGTGTACACTGGGCAAAAGCTGCCAATCAGTGGTGGGGGTGTGGTTGGACTACCCAGAAGCAGGATTACTAGTCCTCTAGTGATAATCTCCTGCTGATAAAACACTGATTTTATTAAAAGTAAAATGTGCGGCCAAGTAAGTGACACATCACTAAAATCACAGTATCTATGTTACACATCTCTCCGATTATGTGGCAAAAACCTGATAATAGATTCCTTTTATGGATTATCCCAACACTATCTATAGTAAAAGTGATAAATCTATGATTGGTGGGGGTCCGATAACTGGGACCCCATGATCTCAGTAACCCCTGTGTGAATGGAGCAGTATTTGCGACCGACGTTCTATTCTATGACAGCTCAGATATGGCGAATGTTTATACGCGTTACCAATTCATCTATATATTTCTATTGTGCATAACACAGGAACAACAAAATGCAGAATTCTAGGAACAGAGGCTCAGGTATTGTTACATTTTTTCCTTCCCTTCTTCCCAGAGCCATAACTCTTTTATTTTTCTGTACACATAGACATAGGATGAGAGCTTGCTTTTTGCAGGACGAGTTGTCGTTTTGAATGACACCATTAATTTTAACACATAGTGTACTGGGAAATTGGGGAAAAAAATTCCAATTGCGGTGGAATTGAAAAAAACAAAAAACCCAATTCTGATACTGCTTTTTGGGAATTATTTTTATGGTTTACATTTTGTGGAATGAATGACTTTAAAATATGATTCTCCTCATCAATACGATCACAGGGATATCTAACATGTCCAGGCTTAGTTACCCGATACCCAATCAGGACCAGAGAGCACACCGGTATCCAGGGTAAACAGCGGGTATCTAAGCGCCGCGGGGCGCTTAGTTACCCGCTGTTTACCGTGGATACCAGCTCCCAGCATCTGCTGTATGGCGCTGGGAGCTCGCTGATCGTTGGTCTCTCACTGTCACACGCAGTGATGTGCGTTGCCCAGCGGGAGACCAATGATAGATTTATGGCCCAGACCATTCGGCAATGATTAACGATCAGCCAACTGATCGTTGATCGTTGCTATGTGTCACACGCAATGATGTCGTTTCGACATCGTTGCAACGTCACCAAACTGGTGACATTGCAATGATATCATTCACAATATCGTTGTGTGTAACGGGGCCTAAATCCTTTTCAGGTGGTTTTTCCATAAAATGTATCTAGAAAATGACTCACTTTCTTAAGGTACTGTCACACTTAGTGATGTACCAGCGATCCTGACCAGCGATATGATGCGGTCAGGATCGCTGGTGCATCGCTAAGTGGTCGCTAGTGAGCTGCCACACAGGCAGATCTCACCAGTGACATCGCAGAGGACGGGGGTCGCTACTTACCTGTCACACTAGGCGATCCTGACGTCCTCCCGCCCGGCTCCACGCATCGCTCGTCGCTCCACAGGAAGCACCGCAGGAAGCTGACGACGAGAAACAGTCCAAGATGTTCTCGCGCTATCAGCGATAACCAGCGGGGGAGCGGGTTGTAGGTAAGTATCAGACACAGCGATGTCGCTAGCAATATCGCTATAATGTCACAAGTTATAGCGATATTGCTAGGGATATCGCTTAGTGTGGCAGTACAAGTCACATTTAAAGGTGGACATACCCTTTAACGTAGTGTTTGTTTTTTCTTTGCTATCAGTTTCTGAAGGTGACACCAAGCACATTATTATGGCTGGCATAGTTGTGACATCTTTTTTGCTTGCATCAATGTTATATTTAATTTAATGATTTTTTTTTATTATTATTTAATTGAATTTTGAGTGCAAAATTGTTCACCTTGTCAAAACGGGCAAAGCGCCCATCGGCAGCTTAGCCGTCCAAAAAAAATTGTGTGAATGGCAAAGGTTAGCAGAGATTCAGCATTTATTGTGTTTAATGCTGACATTACACTTGTATAAGAACTATTATTCATCAATGGCCATCGGCTTGGAGGGAGCGGCCAACACCATGCAGAGATGAAGACAGAGTACGAAACACACTAATAGTTTAGAACTTTCCTTCATAAACTATTACCCAGAGACAGCAAATCCCAAATCTTCTGTGAAATGTCACCATAAAAAAGTCTACTGTAGGAAACACTCCTCTTTTTCCACCACCTTTTCGTTACGTGGATCCAAGAAATGAAGTGAAGAGGTGGCACTCTGATTTCCAATAAAAAATCTTGATTATTAAAAACATCAAGAATTGTGCTGGCGGGGAGTCGGTTCTGTGGTGGATGACGGTTGTTTTGCGCGCTTCTTACGCTTAAATAGGTCTAGGTATGTTTCATTACATTCCTGTAGTTAAATGGCTTGTGCAATGAAAACAAGTTATCAGCTATCCACAGGATAGGTAACATGTTGACGGGTCGGGTATTCGACCGCAAGGACCCCCACTGATCTGAAAATGGAGCAGTAGAGTACATACTCCACCTCCGCTTCATTCATCCCCTATGAGGCTCTGAGAGCTGCAATATGATTTTTCCAGCAGCCGTAAAGAGAATTAATGGAGCGGTGGTCAGGCAACCGACCGGCCGCATTATCTTGTAACAGGTATTAAAGTTTTCCATAGGGGATAAAAGTTCCTCGAGCTCTCGATTACTGAGGGTCTGACGGTTGGACACCCACTGATCAGCATCTCGTGGATAGGTGATAACAACTAGTGATGAGCGAACGTGCTTGAATAAGGTGTTAACTGAGCATGCTCGGGTGCTAACCGAGTGTCTTCGGCGTTCTCGAATAATATGTTCGAGTCTCCGCTGCTGCATGTCTCGCGACTGATCGACAGCTGCAACACATGCAGGGATTGCCTATTTGTTAGACAATCCCTGCATGTGTTGTACCTGTCGAAGAGCCACAAGACATGCAGCCGCGGGGAATTGAACATATTATTCGAGAACACCGAACACACTCGGTTAGCACCCGAGCATGCTCAGATAACACCTTATCCCAGTACGTTCGCTCATCACTAGCAAAAACTTGTTTAAACAACTCCTTAATGTTAAAAAAAAATGTTCTACTTAAAGAGAGTGTATCATTAGAAAATGACCTCCGGAGAAGAAATCTGGGCATGAAGTGCCGGAATTGTTGTAGTGTGTACTAGGAGAAAATGGTGGAGCTTTTATAGCTATGTTTTATGCAAGGAATAAAAAGTAAAAGGTGTGGTGATAAAGCAGGTGATGGCGGCGCTTGATCACATTATTGCACTTTAAAAAAACAGCTTATGAAATTGTAATACAAAACAAGATTATGGATTATGCAGAGCGGTAGAAATGACACAAATGGCACTGGAGAGACTTATTTACCATCATTTAAGGGATGTCCTCTGTGAATTAAAATAAAGTCCTAATATAGTCTAAATCTAACAAAAAAAAATCACAACATTGATTCCATTGATGCAGTCGGTAAAAAAGAATATTAGGCTGCGTGCACACGCTGCGTATTGGGGTGCGGATTTGGCCGCGCGGATTTTGTAAGATCAGCAGGTAAATCTGCAGGTCAAAAGACCTGCGGTTTTACCTGCGGATTGCTCTGCGGTTTTGCTCTGCGGTTTTTCATCTCCACAATGGAGGAGATGGCAAACCGCAGCGGAATCCGCAGAAAGAATTGACATGTCAATTCTTTCTGCAGTTTCAAAACCGCGTGGAAAAATCCGCACCGTCTGCACTGCGGTTTTTTATTCCCATAGGGAATAATGGCACTGTACACCGCAGCAAAAACTGCTGCGGACCCGCAGCGGCCAAATCCGCTGCGGACCCGCAGCAGAATCCGCAGCGTGTTCACACAGCCTTGGAAAGGGTCATCCAGGAGTAGAAGAAAAGGGTGGGGACTTTTTTTACCAAAACAGCACAACTCTTTACTCCAAATAAGATTATCTCTATTATGTACAACTAGTGGAGAAATATATTTGCAAACTACAAAATATTGGACACTAGAGGCCACCATACACAATAGAGTAAAGGTGGGTGGACCTGCCATAATGGGTGGGACCAACAGCCCATTTTATGTGTGTGGTAGCCTCGCAAGAAGGATCAGGCATGTTGAATGTAATTTCCTGATTTGCTTCTTTTCTTTGAAGATAAGATGAGCAGCAACTTACTCTCCTCTCCTCATACAGAACACATGGATGCTCAGCTGAATTGAGCAGGCACTCAACCTAGCGGGATTGGGAAAGACAGTTGTCTGAATTAGCATTCATGCGACTGCTATCTCGTGTACGGCCAAATTAACACGCTGCAGACGTTTTCTATCACAAACTTCATAGAAAGTCTGCAAACAAATAAGGATCTTGACCCATAGTCTGATGTCAATTTTGGTGCGAAGGTTAAAATCTACTTGTGAAATTTTGCCACAGATCCAAAACTGAATTGACATGGGGCAGATTAAAATCAACATGCCTTAAATACTGTATGGACTTTACTAGGATATTTCTGCAATGTAAACAAGTATCTGTACAAACAGTTAAAGGGAAAGTTAACTTAATCATTAAAGGGTACCAATATTTAAATATACAATGTAAAATATCTCTAGTTTTCACAAGTGATGGGGCCAGACGCTGAGAAGTCTCTGACAGGCAAAGTTAGCGGTGTACATGATCTTCAGAAAAGAGTAACTCGTATCTAAATTATTTTTCTCCTTCATTTCCAGGATTAGTAGTAGTCTTGGCACCCAGACCCAATCAAAACTTAAGACATAGCAAAAGTTTTTGCATATTTTTTTTTACATATGATCTTTAAAGTGACTATAGACCTGAGATAGAGATCAGCTGTATTTCCTGACTTCTAAGTGTGCATGTGCATTCAATGGGTGGAGCAGACCCCACTGGCAGTGGCTAATTTATTAGAGAAACATTATAATTCAACGAGCTTGATCCTTCTCTCCCTGACATTATTTATTGGGGAGAGATGTGAGGCCCACACACATTAGATGGTTAGCTGGTGCCATGAAAATCAATTGGATCAGTCATCACTAAAGAGATTTTTCAAAAATGTGATCAAAATGGCCACCCTCACATATTACAAGCTGCAACCTGTTCTAGGCACACATGAGGACAGAATGCAGTCTGAAGAAATACCGCTCAAGATATCTGTCTTGACTGTAAAAGTGAAGAGCAGTAGCATGGAAAAGAATAACTGATCAGTGTCCCACTATAAAGTTCTCAGAGAGACTGATAAAAATTGGTTTACAAATGAGCAGAAAACAATACTGAAGTAGGAGAAAAAATCCCATTCTGTTCAGTCAGTCAAGAAGTTTTATTTCCTTACCTAATTTATCCCAGCTCTGTGGCTGAGTAAGCAGATCAGTTTTGCTTTTTCACGATGCTGGTCTTCAGCCTTCCAGTCTATGTGCCTAGGGCAGTTTGCAGTTTGAAATATGTGACGGCGGTCATTTTGTTCACAATCTCGAACAACCCTTTAACTGAATTTGTATATAGACCTATACCTTTTAATGCATGGTTTTAGTTTCCTTTTAACTATTTGTTAAGAAGTATTCCAGTCTACATGAATGATCAACTATGTAGTAAATAGGTGATAATTGTTAGATTGGTGCAGATCCCTGTTGTGAGTTCATTTTCTGGTCTACCAGTTGTGAGCTCTCCTTCCAGGCTCCCACTGGTGGTAACAGGAGGTAGTGAGGCTGATTTAATCAGTAGAGATCTGCCACCTGATAATGAGGATGACGATTGGACCTCAGGAATCTCAGATTGGATTTAAGACAGCCGATGCCCTACTCTGGTGCTGGTGATTCCTTCTGCTTGTCAGGTCTTGGTTCTCAGCTCTGTTCCTGTCAGCTCAAGCTAAGTTTCTCTGCTAATGTTCACACTTGATTTTGTTGCTCTATTCAGTTTTTTGTGTGGTCAGCCAGCCCCGGCTGGGGCTGTGCAGAATTTCCACTCTTATCTGTATTTGCCAATTTGCTTTTTGTCCCTTATTAGATTGGCCTCTTTTTGCTGTCTCAGAATATTTCAGAGTGCTTGTGACTTCAGGGTTAATTTTGTTATCAGAAGTGTTGGACATTATTTTGTAGGGTTTTGGGCAGATTGCAGACAGTGTCTTTCCTTTCCTCTCCTTTCTAGTTAGTTTGGGCCCCATCGTTTGCCTATTTTCCTGCCTGTGTTTGTGTTTTCATCTTGTTTCACCGTCAATACATGTGTGGGGGCTGTCTATTCTTTTGGGGTCTGCTCTGGGGCAGTTAGTTTTCCTCTTTTCTTGCTTTAGGCTTATTTAGTCCTCCGGCCGTGACGAGGCGTCTGGGTTCATCGTAGGTATGCTCCTCGGCTGCTGCTAGTTGTGTGGTTAGGATCAGGGATCTGCACTCTGCATAGTTACCAACCTCTCTGGTTTTTCTGGGCTTAGCATGTTTAGGTTTTTTCCTCCTCGGTGACCCATTCATAACAGATCCCATTGCAGGGACCCCAACCTATCACCAGAAAACTGCGAATATAATGAGGTCTCCTGGCTATGTTTTTTTGGGCAGAGAGGAACCATAATCAGTTCGGTCAACAACCAGAATACTTTTTTAATCAAATATGGCAAATATCCGAGTAAAGTATCAGATAAAGAACCGGCTCACAGATAGAGTTAGTGAGACATTCCTGGCCGCTCAGCCACCCTGACTTGGTTCAGTGAGATTTCTGAACTTTTGAAATGTTCATGTTTTCAGATCATTTACTGCAAATCACTTACTGATGATCACTTAGTTTTATTATAAAGACAAGAGGATCATTTTCTGTCTCTGAGAGATAGAAGTAATAATTATGACACATAGATTGGGAAAAACCATTGCTTCTGATTGATTTAAAATTAAGGCAAATGGGAATGAATAAGCCCAACCATTAGCAGTTAGGCTAATTTATTTCTCTTCAGATAATATAATAGGGGGAAGGAGAATGTGGTCTAACAATAAACAATTTAATTAACAAGAATAGGAAAAATTCATCATGTATTTGCTGCCAGTAATGAGCCGGCAGTGATTTTGTTTAATGAAACAGGACTCACTTTGCATTGTATAGCTACCTAGTAAATAGTGAAGCTTATCGCAAAGTCACATTGAAGCAATATACATACTCAGAGAATTGTGAGCAAAACGGTAACACACAGGAGGAAATGTATCTGCAATGTATAATTTATATACCATTTACTAAAAAAAAAAAGATAAAAAGATAAAAATTGGTGAAAAAAACCAGTGAATTAGTAAAAACTCTAAATTATATATTTTACAGATGAAAAGAAGAACAAACTTAAAAGAAAAAAATTAACTGCAATTCTACACTGCCTTTTTTTAGTATATCTGGTCTGAATCTCCTGTATATATAGAGGTAAAGGAAATATGTATTGCAGTCAGCAGTCTCCATGAGTTAATTGTATACAGATGTAGCAACCTTTAACTTTAAAGTCCATGCTCTCTTCTTTTTTTGAGTATTGCATCATGACATGTTAAGCTATTGTGTCTAACGGGTAAAGTTTCTCCATAAAGGGGTTCTTCAATAATGTAATTAACTGGCCACTGTAATTCAAACGACAGCCTGTCCTAGTCACGTGTCAAAGTGGTCTGCAGTCTGAAAAAACACAGCTTTCAAGAGCTGTGTCTCAACTGACAGAGGACCTGTATTGAACTAGGCGGTCCTATTCTTATTTGCTGAAACTACATTTCATAACATTTGCTTCTCCTCAGTGCTGCAGTCCACTCTCATGTATGATTCGGATTAGATGCACCTCTCTGAGTAATCAAGCTAATCTAAGTGTGTAATTCACCTTATGCCTCTGTGCACTGACTACTCATGAACAGTACCCTGCCTGACTGATTTTATCCTCTGCCATCTACATCAGTATAGCTGCAGTGCGGTTTTACATAATTTAGCCATCAGAACTCAACTCTCCTACAAAATGGCAGTGCAGAACTTTATCTGCTGCCTGCGACTGACAAGTCAGTTTTCACACTCTGCAAAAGCAGCTCTATGGATAGAATATAATCCTATGCAATATGTATCATTAGAGTAGTATTTCTAGTTTCACATCATTGGTTTTTTAGCAGCAGGCAGCAAAACCACCTCTACTAATCTGCAGCCCATCCTGCAGTACTAACCCCTCTATACAGAGCCCCATCCTGCAGCAAATTGCTCCTTCTAAATCCCTCTATCGGTATGTCTCTCCTCTCTATCCCCTGTACACAGTCCCATCCTGCAGTATAATCTCTCAGCTCTTCTATGAACTCAGTATATAGGCATGTACAGGGACATCATATTATATGGCTGATAAATGACAATAATTATTGCGCAGTAAAGTTCCGGCTCCTGGAGGTAAGGTCCATTTTCAACTGATTTGTGTTTCACTGATTAATTGCCTGAGTTTCGGTGATTGGTTATCCATTGTGACGCATTGGTGAATTCATTTACCATGTTTCTGATTTTCTTTTGGTGAATTTATGATAAAAATAGGTGAATCGATTCTCCCAATGTACTATCAATCAATATTATATAATATGTTGTAGTGTAACCCTATATATACAGTATATACTGCTCAAAAAATAAAGGGAACACTATTCCATTTGCAACAGGCTGTTTGTGTTCCCTTTATTTCTTTGAGCAGTATATATATATATATATATATATATATATATATACACTAGCTGAAGAGCCCGGCGTGGCCTGGGCATAGTAACCAACTGTGGTTAGCTATAACAAATTATAATGATTATATTGCACATAAAAACCGTGCATCTAATCCTATACTGTGTGATACTGACTGCTGAGCCGTGTATCTAATCCTATCCTGTGTGATACTGACTGCTGAGCCGTGTATCTAATCCTATCCTGTGTGATACTGTCTGCTGAGCTGAGTATCTAATACTATTCTGTGTGATACTGTGTGCTGAGCCGTGTATCTATTCCTATCCTGTGTGATACTGTCTGCTGAGCTGTGTATCTAATCCTATCCTGTGTGATACTGACTGCTAAGCTGTGTATCTAATCCTATCCTGTGGGATACTGACTGCTGAGCCGTGTATCTAATCCTCTCCTGTGTGATACTGACTGCTGAGCTGTGTATCTAATCCTCTACTGTGTGATACTGTCTGCTGAGCCGTGTATCTAATATTATTCTGTGTGATATTGTGTGCTGAGCTGCATATCTAATCCTATCCTGTGTGATACTGACTGCTGAGCTATGTATCTAATCCTATCCTGTGTGATACTGTCTGCTGAGCCGCGTATCTATTTCTATCCTTTGTGATACTGCCTGCTGAGCCATATGTCTAATCCTCTCCTGTGTGATACTGACTGCTGAGCCGTGTATCTAATCCTATCCTGTGTGATACTGACTGCTGAGCCGTGTATCTAATCCTATCCTGTGTGATACTGGGCTCCCCCTGCAGTCTGTGTCAGAGGGTGGTCTGTGTTGGCACGGTAATAAATTATGTTATTTCCAGCTTTACAGAAGGACGATAACACCATAGAAATGATAAGAATAATAGGCCTCAGTTACCACAACTGTCTACAAAGAAAACTGTTGCTGATAGCAACCAATCACAGCTCATTTTTCATCTTTTAAACAGCTCTGGGACAGCGTGGCGAGTTTTGAGTGGCGACTTTTGTGTTTCGACTTTTAAGTGGCGAGGTTGGTGTATGTGTGGTGAAATGTGTGCTGAGGGTGGTATATGTGTTGGAGCACGTGGTAGTGTGTGGCGCATTTTGTGTGTGTGTTCATATCCCCGTGTGTGGTGAGTATCCCATGTCAGGGCCCCACCTTAGCAACTGTACGGTATATACTCTTTGGCGCCATCGCTCTCATTCTTTCAGTCCCCCTTGTTCACATCTGGCAGCTGTCAATTTGCCTCCAACACTTTTCCTTTCACTTTTTAACCATTATGTAGATAGGAGCAAAATTGTTTGGCGAATTGGAACGCGCGGGGTTAAAATTTCACCTCACAACATAGCCTATGACGCTCTCGGGGTCCAGACGTGTGACTGTGCCAAATTTTGTGGCTGAAGCTGCGACGGTGCGGATGCCTATCCCGAACATACACACACATACATACACACACACACATACACACATTGAGCTTTATATATTAGATATATATATACACAAGGGCAGCACGGTGGCTCAGTGGTTAGCACTGTAGCCTTGCAGCGCTGGGGTCCTAACCCCAGACTAAGGCACTGCGTCTTATTTATTCTACAGAGCACGTTCATCTGTAGATATCCTTTCCTTTCAATCCTTGGAGTTTTCCTTGTTTCTCAGAAAAATTCAGTTTAGTGAAAAACGCACATTTTTTTACCGGAATTCGGGGCAAAGCATTCTTCTCTGTGTAGTAAAATAAATACAATAAATGGATTTGCTTTACTTTAAAGTATACCATCAAAAATGCATTTATATTTATATTCATCCTTATAGCTTTGGCCATGACCACAACTGTTTATTGACTATGATATAAAAAGAGAATAGCAAAGTGCTAAAAATATCAATAGTTCTATTACAAATCAAGGGAGGAAATACATAAGCAGAATGCAGAAGGAGCGACATAAAACCCAAGACTTTATTTTTTATAGTTCACGCTGTTTGAACCTTCAGTTCGACTCTACAAGGTGACGTCCTCTAAAGTTCTACTGATAGTAATGCTTCTTTCTATCTATTCTGTGTTTCATCCATAGTAAAAGGATGGTAATCACATCCAACAAATGCTCTTATTATAAGAAATACTGGGTTCATTTCTGTGATATGGAGTCCATATCTATCATATAGTCCTGACACTTTATAGTCAAGAAGATGTAAAACACAGCTGAGGGCAGAGAAGAGTCCTGCAGTGCGCAGGCATCGGGAGAGGTCTGGCGCCTGCGCACTGCAGGACTCTGCTCTGCCCTCAACAGGGCAGAGCAGTGCGCCTGCGCCGAAGCCACGACAGGAAGGAAAGAAGAGGATGGCATCGTATGAAGATGGGAGGCGTCGGACCAGACCGTGACACCCATCGGACCGGACCGCCATCTCCGGTGAGTATAATCTAACGTGTTTTTCTTATCTTTCAGGTTACATCGGGCGCTTATCTACAGCATTACAGAATGCTGTAGATAAGCCCCTGATGTCAATGCCGGTAGCTGATAGTCCAAAAAAAGGATGACAGATTCCCTTTAAAGGATTTTTTTTACCTAGTCCAAACTACTCAGACAACTCCTCCTGAATCCCTATGTTTCCCCCCAGTAAAATATTTACACTTATACTCATCTCCGATGCCAGCATTGTTCCAGCAGTGTCAAACCTGCTCTCCCGGGGCTTGCCTGACATAACAATGTCATGCGATCCCTGCGGTCAATCAGCACTGGCTTCACTCTCCTCTCCTATGTAGTTGACATCTGGAGGAAGTAAGAAAGCAGAAGTAGCACTCGCTTCCTCCAGATGTTTTGATTTGTCTGAAAGAGGGTAAAGTAAGGCAGCGCTGATTGGCCACAGGGATCGCGTGACATAACAATGTATCGAGAGGCCCAGGAGAGCTAGTACCGACCGCTGGATAAGCGCCAGCATAGGGAGTAAGTATAAGTGCTATTATTTTACTGGGAGGGAACATTGGTATTCAGAAGAGGTTGTCTGAGTAGTGGACAACCACTTTAAAAGCAACCTGTCAATAGATTCATGCTGCCAGAACACTGGCTGCACTATTGCACCTGGGTGTGTTTTACCTTAAAATTCATTATTAATACATTTCAGAGTAATACAGACAAATATTTATCTATGATACAATACTATTAGGGAGGAGTCTGATTGGCTCCAAATTTACTCTATAGCACAACAATGACCCTAAACATACAACCAATGGCCTCGAATTATCAAACCAATTCAAAGTAAATTGCTTTGAAAAATTGCAGATTTTTTGTGTGCTTTTTGCAACTTTTGATGCTTTCACACCAGTACGGCAGTAGTATGATACAACAGCTTTTCTTGTGACAAGCTTTGGCATCCCTTGCGTCAAAAATCTTACTCCTGTCAGGGACTGTAGAAAAGTTTCTGGCAAGGCAAAAGGAGGCGCACGACACTCGTCAGATGCTCCTGATTTATTAAGAAGCATCTGTGTCTTAATGAACCAGGAGCGTCTGAATCCTACACGCCCTCTCATCAAGAACTGCAAGAAAATTGGGAGTCTTGATGAATCTGGAACAATGTCATTGAGAACTATCTTCATCATAAAGAAAAACAAGGAAGTGATGGAAGTGATGATCCGGCTCCCACAGAGCCCTGATCTCTCATCATCCAGTTTGTTTGTGATTACAGGAAAAGACAGAAGGATCTGCAAATGCGACATCGACAGAAGATCTGTGGTTAGTTCTCCAAGATGTTTGGAACAACCTCCATGCAAAAACTGTGCGCAAGTACACGTACCTAGAAGACTTGTATATTGATGTGACTTAGATTTCGCTTTTGTTCATTCAGTTTGCATTTTGTTAATTGATTTAAATAAGCTATTAACACTTCTATTTTTGAAAACGTCTTAGCCTGCAGCATTTTTTCCACACCTGCCTAATACCCTTTGCACAGTCCTATGGATCCCGATAAGAAGCTGGGACACAAGGTATCCCAATGTTAAAATCTCCAGTGATCAACCTTAATTTATTGCAGAACATGATTGTAAGTATCTGATATTCCTGCAGCGCCACCCCAGGGGAAATGAAGCATTACACAGACCAGACAAACAGATTTTTAAAATGTACATTGAAGACATGTTGTTAGGTTATTAGTATGTTAGTTCTGTGATCAAGCATGTTTTTGCTTTAAAAAAAAAAAAAGGCCATAGAAAGGAGAAGAAAAAACCCTGGAGATCACAGGAGAATTGCTTTTTCCAGAGGCGAAGAAGTTAAATCAAGCCTCTGACGACTTAGACAGTTACTGTGTGTTCCACTAAACTCTAAATGAGGTCTAAGCATAGATTAAATCCGAGCAGGTCTCGTCTTGACGGAAATTGCAAGAGATGAAAAAAAAAGATTATAAGAGGCGATATAATAAAAACAGACCTCACAAGTCAGGCTAAATAGTGAAACCATTCCTTTCATGTAGACTATAGTGGAAGCAAATATCCTGCGTTCTACAGATACATGATATCTCCAACCACATCTCCTTCCCCCCTTCTCTACATTCTCATCTATTCCCAGACTGTATCATTTGATTGGAGAAAACTAAAGAATTGCAAGGAAAAACTTTGATAAGAATGAAGTGACTAGAATTGCATAAGCATTTTTTTTTATAACTACATGTTCCAGCCATAGCATTAAAACCACCTACCTTGTTTTGTATAGGTCCCCTGGTGCCATCAAAACAGCTCAGGCCCAATGAGGGACTGACTTTCCAGGTCATCTGAAGGTATCCAGCATGAAGGTTTTAAACCATTTGTACCAAGTTACCTTTTATTTGGCGACAGGACTGTATTGGTTAGCTTTTGCTTCCAACACATATCAATAAGCGTTGGGCGCCATGACTCTGTCACCGATATACACCGCTGAGCTTCATTGATTCATGTTCAATCAATGGAGGTCCCACCTCACAACTTACAGGACTTACACAGTACTTATCTCCAGTCTCAGGATGCCCTGATTTTGAATCCTCACAACATGTGCACCACAACCTGTCAGGAATATTCGGTTTCGGCAGCAAGAGCATGAAGTCATGTGACATCAGTATGCGATTTGCAAACTCCCGGCCACATTCCAACTAGACGTTACTCAATACAAGCAAATCACTTGCGTTTGTGTGACTGTCCGCCCTCGCCACCATCACAGTAGAATCCTGACAGTGCGTGGTGCCAAATTGGGAGGATTCCCTAAGTCTGCAGTCACATAGAATTACTTTCTTTGTGAGAGTCCAGCTTAAAAAACTTAGTCTCCCACCAATCCCAAAACAGGATCCCTATGTATTAAATTTGCAACGGAGAGATGGTTGTTTGTGCTTCGCCACCCATTATAGTAAAATGGATTTAAATGAAACAGATGATCATGCTTACTCTTCTTTTCCTAGCCGGAAACTGAGATTAATCATGTCTGTATTAGTACATGAGGAGAGTGATCATGTCTGTGCCAGTATATAAGAGTGTTGATAGTATACGAAGAGAGTGATCATGTCTGTGTTGGTGTATGAGGAGAGTGATCATGTCAGTGTTAGTGTATGAGGAGAGTTATCGTGTCTGTGTCGGTGTACGAGGAGAGTTATCGTGTCTGTGTCAGCACATGGGATAATTCATAGAATAAGCAGCATTAAATAAAAAGCTGCATGTGAGGCACCATAAGGCTATGTGCACACGGTGCGGATTCTGCTGCGGATCCGCAGCGTTTCAGGCTCTGCAGGTCCGCAGCAGGTTTAGCTGCGTTGTACAGTACCATTGTTTTCAATGGTAATCTGAAAAACACTGTGCACGTGCTGTGGATTTTCCCGCACGGATTTGCTGCGGGTTCAAATCCGCAGCATGTCAATTCTTTGTGCGGATTCCGCTGCGGTTTCACACCTTCTCCACTGTAGAGGTGTGAAACCGCAGGCTAATCCGCAGGTAAACCGCAGGTCTTTTGACCTAAGAATTTACCTGCGGATTTTTCAAAATCTGCAGGACCAAAATCTACATGTGCAAATTGCCTAAAGCCCCCGTCACACACAACGATCTCGCTAGCGAGATCGCTGCTGAGTCACAAGTTTTGTGATGCAACAGCGATCTCACCAGCGAGATCGCTGTGTGTGACACCTATCAGCGACCAGCCCCCCTGCCGGTATCGCTGATCGTTGTTGGAAAGCCCTGGACATTTTTTTGATCGCTGGTCTCCCGCTGGTCTCCCGCTGGCTAGCACGCATCGCTGCGTGTGACAGGCGGGAGATCAGCGATCAGCGCGCTGGTAACTAAGGTAAAAGCAGGGTTTCTAAGCAGCGCGCGCTGCTTAGAAACCCGATGTGTACCTTAGTTACCAGCTCCCTGCATCAACACGCTGGTAACTAACGTACACAGTGACGAGCCGCTCCGCTGTTTCGCAGCTCACCAGCGATCATGTAGCGACACACCAGCGATCCTGACAAGTTGATATCGTTGTCGGGAATGCTGGTAAGTCGCTATGTGTGACGGGGCCCTTAATGTATGGTTGCCCATCATTCCTGTAGAATAAGCTTTGCTTGAACTGCAAACCATGTGACCCCTCAAATTTTCTATTTTTTTCTATAACCTTTAAATGGGATTTCTTATCAAATACATTTGTCACCTATCCACAGAATAGGTAATAAAGTAATAAATGACCAATCACTGGGGGTACAATTATTGGAACCCCCATGATCCTGAGAATGGGGATCCCTCGTGAAAGGAATGGAATGTTGGTCGGGTGTGTGCACTCGCACTCCATTCACACAGGGCAAACAAGGACCTCCATTTTCAGGATCAGTGGGAATTCCAGTTTTTGAACTGACACAAATCATACCACGATGAGTAAACGGACACCTTCATCACTGTCCCCAATTCCCTAGCAGTATGTCTTTGCAATCCGGAGTACTGGAGGGTAAAACCCAAAGAGAACATGCAAAATCCTTGCAGATGTCGCACTTGGTGAGATTTGAACCCAACACCCAAGAGCTGCAAGGCTGCAGTGCTAACCACTGAGTCACTGCACCATTCTGCTACAGGTCTGAATTGTCAATCATCAAGAAGCAAGGAAGCAGGAAGTCAGGAGTCTGGATAGCGGTGCACTCCTGGGATACACCCTTTAAATTAAGACTAAATTCTAAAATCTGGTACCACTGAGATCTATGCTGTTCACTGTTAAGTTGCCCAAAAAGTTTAGATTTTTGCAAACTCCCAACATTCTCCGTCCTGTGGCATGTGCTATCAGCTAGTGACAGCACTCACAATCAAAGGTCCCTGCTCATAATAACTCTTTCACAGTTCTCTGTTAAGAACGCTTCCTTGTGAATTCGATTAGTGCCTTGTAACATGATCAGATAGAAAAAGCATGGAGTCATGTTAAGCTCTTTGTCACCCCACAAAGGTACGGTTTAAAGGTTGCCAGGCAACAGGACAAAAGCTGGAGATGAACATACATTCAAAGACGGAATGTGAAAAGAAAATTAGAGTAAAAAACGTAGACGGCTTTACAACATTGGATAGATGGTGGGAGCTATATCTATGCTCTGTACCGATTGCAGCATATAGGAATGAAGAGCGGAGACAAAGCTTATAGGGATTTCATGACGACAGCTGTGAACAGCATCGCAATTTTTTTAACGTTGCAAGTAAAAAGAGAATGGAAATGCATTTATATAGAGATAAATATATAATATGTTCATAGGATCATCATGCTTCATTAATGAGGACAACTCCTGTCTATATGACCTTTTGGAATATATGGATGTACTAGAGAAGACTCGCCACTCTACAAGTAGAGAGGGTAATTAAGGCTCCGTTCACATCTACGTCGTAGATTCTGTCATTCAGGTCAGCATGCAGAGTTATTCTTGCTGTCATAATGTTATGCAACTTAATGGAGCCCATTATAAGTCACGTGACACGTCTCCTGATGAAGCAAGGGGGAATCGTAAGTTGGGGCACTAGGATCACATATCACACCAGTCTGTATATATTTTAGTTATCTTTCTATTATTTCCTTGCATATAAGGCCATCTGTTTGGGCATGCCAGAATCCTGCACTATGTAGTATATATATGTTGGCATTCAGGCTTTGATTCTGATGTCTTCGAATAATATCTTTCAACAAATATGCAGACTGTTAATGATTTTATCCTCATGATATTAGGTATAACTATGTGCTAGGCGTCGGGTTCCTGTCGCTGCACAGCAGGAATCCCGAGCCTTGCCTTCAGCGGTCTCCCATTCCTATCCGGCCGCAGAGGAGGCTGCTCAGCAGACTCGCCGATCCAGGCGCTCTGCTCAGATCAGCACTGTGGGTTTGGTTGCTGCTGCCACCTCTGGTCCAGCTATAGCACCGCATGCTGGTCAGCAGCGAGCTACTCCAGGGACTAAGTCCTCCTTTCGGTCCACTGAGCATGCTCGTGGGACAAACTCTCATTGGAGATCAGAGGTCACATGCTCAGGTCCTACTCCAGCTCGGATTGGACCATCAGGAAGGTCAGGAAGGTCCCGGAAGAACGCGGCTATAAAAGGTTCGCATGGCCGCCCGGCCATGCGCTAGTATAGACTGCATTACCAGACTGTTGTATGCATGTATGAATGTCTCTGGTGAATGACTCATTAAGAAACCCCTACCCTTGGTACGCATGTGTTGTGCAGCCTAGCCTGTTAAGCGCCCAGGCTTAGGTGTAGGTAGAGGCAGAGTCTGAGACTGGCATCAGTGTCCACCGGTGGCTCTGCACGCCACGGTGCATGTGCTCGACACTCCACCATAATCAGCGTCTATTGTGGCGTCCACAGGTGCGACGCCACGCGCTCAGAAGGTCTAGAGGGACTCTGACCCCGTGTCCTTGGGGCAGAGTTCTGTGTCCGCATTCTGTGCACTCCGTTGCCGAGCTCTGTGAGCTAAAACAGGCTCCGGCATTTAGGTTCCGCGGTACTGCGGCTCTGTGAGGTAACAGAGTTCGTCCTGTACATACCCGGTGACGTTAACCCGCGTGTGTTCTTCCTTTATAACGCCATATAGCGTCCGCCATTACCTAGGAGCAGTATACCACCTCTGCACGGTGGACCCCAGGTTGCGATCGCACTTTCTCATATTTTATATTTAGTGTGATCCGCAACCCTAACACTATGTACCTGCATTATGTGGCTCTCCACTGTGTTGACCCTACATTGTTTTTAAATTATTAAATTCAATAACTATTATAAATTTTAGAGATTATATGCACCCATTGGTTCGTTTGTTGGCATTCATGACTGCACAAATGTCCAGAAACCCAGCATCTTTGGCCTTTTCTGGCACCCTGACACCTTCAGGTCTCCTGCACTGCCCAGGCTGCAGCATCATGATGGCTGCGATGCATCCCAGCTTTTGAGCCTTTTTTGTCTAGTTGTATGCCTTTTTTTATTTGCACCCAGTTTGTTATTCTATTTGCGCTGGTTTTATTTTTTTCCGCTTTGTGGGCCGAGGCTACTAATTCAGGATTTTTTTCGTTTGATTCATCCATTGCAACTATTTGAAAAGTTTCAAAATTTAGCGCAACTCCACTCCAGTCCTCCTTGGTGTATTTTTGAGTATGCTTTTTAGTGCAATTTTTTATGACGTTGGTGCCAAAGTGCAAAATTTGGCACTAGTAGTCACAGAAACAGTTCAAGGGAATAAGACAATTTTTATTTTTTTAATTTGCACCAAATTAATCAATGAATTTGACACCAAAAATGGAAATTGATACAACACACAAAAAAAGGAAAGTGATTAAAAAAAAATACAAATGATGAATCGGGGGCATTGATATGATGTTGCAGCCAACTCAGGGCAACTCAGACACTGAAGATGCCACGGGCCGGAAGACCCAGAAAATGGTCAAGTGAAGACCACACTGGTGACCGGACCAAAAAAGACAAGCGAACTGGAGCAGGGCTGCATAATGGGACAAGTGAAGTCCGGTTGAATATAATATTTTTTATTTTTTTCTACCTATGTTTATTATGCTCTGGCTCTCTAAGCTCCGGTTTTCATGATTGTGGGGGCTTAGATTGTGGGGGTTTCAGAATGCTGTAGATAAGCCCCTGATGGTGGTGCCGGCAACTGATAGGGATAAAAATAGGTGACAGATTCCCTTTAAATCCCCCATATTCCTTTGTGAGAAGGAGTCATTCGCTGACAGACATGTGTACCTCCATTTTCATGGATTTGTTTACCAGTGTTTCTCTCACCTCGGAATCAACATTTTTCTCTGAATGATTCTGATTCTCACTCTGCCCTCGGTGGCATTTCCTAGAACGTTCCTGGAATGGTCATACATAGAGTGCATGGTATAATGTGACACCTACAAAATGAACTGCAGATTGAGCAGAGCAATAAGTGTCGTTACTGGGAGCCATCAGCGGTAGGGGTCATGATGTTCATTTAGAAATAAAGTAAAATAACAAGAAACAGGTAAAAGAAAATAAGAAATAATTATAGTACAATAGAATAGGTTTATCATAACATCTCATATTAAAAGGGGTCTCCATTTTTTTTGCTTTAACTTTGGGCAAAATGGTGGACTCCTATTGCGCTAACATTTAACCTTGGACATTGACATCTTTACACCTCAAACATGGAACTTGGTCATCTTTACATTTTTAAGCTATGAAGATTGCCAATTGGCATGCTGGAAATTTTGGGGGGGATTTGTAATGTAATAACTATGTACATGGAATTAGGGAAGAAAAATCTGGCACTCACCGCCCCTTAAAATCTTCCTTTATTTGTGAAGTTTAAACCATGGCTGCAGGTTGAGATGAAGGATGATGGCTATTTTGCGCTCCTCTGCGCTTCAATGGGTCCTGAACCCCAGTGGAGCGCGAAACGTTCATCATCCTTCATTGGGCTGCATTCTCAGCCTGCTGCCATGTTTTAAACTTCACGAATAAAGGAAGATTTTAAGGGACGGTGAGTGCCAGATTTTTCTTCTCTCATATTCCAAGTATATTAATCTCATTCTACTGGTACGCAAGATCCATGTTGATTGGAAGGCTGCCAAGTTTTTCTATGACTAGGCGAGTGCTGGTGCCGGTTTTCACAATTTAGCACGATAGCCATGTACAACGTAGGTAATATCTAATTAATAACCTTCCACTTCTAATTTAGTGCTGATCCTCTCCTGCTCAGTGCAGTCACGTAATCACAATACACAACGATATTCCTACTTTCTATAATATCCCATAGACAGAGCAGTTTCTACTTTTCCACTCTGTCCAGTCATCAGGACACCAAAGCTGATGTCATCGTGACTGACACCCAGATTCAGCGCGACGCTGCCGGGCCTAGCGTAGTGTCATGGGGCCGTAAGGAAAAAACAGGAGATGAGGAACCTGGGCCCCTGAACTGCCCCTTGGGCTAAGGGGGTGCCCTGACTCTCCTTAACTTGGGGGTACACTTGATGGTAGTGAGGCCAAAGTCCCCGATCTGTCCCTATCTCCTGTTTAGCCCTGAGCTAAACACCCAACCCCCTCCCCAGGAGGTGAGACAGGGAATAAAGTGAACTGCACCAATAACACAAAAGGAAAAGATAAAACAGACACCACGGGGTTAAAGCAACTAAAACCCAAAACTTAGCCTTATCTGCTGCCAATGCTCCAAGCAGCAGAGTAAGGCACCCGATCAGCATCCAGCAGCATCACCACTGCTCGTGATAAGCTGAACCCCCTCTGCACCAGGTAGGTCCAGTCTTCACCAAGGTTGGTTAGCAAATGACCAGTATTACCAACAGCTGCAGCACCAGGTGGCCTTATAAAGGGAAGCGGAAGTCGTCACCACCTGCTGACTAACTAAACATGTAGTAGACAGTGTGGTTCTAGCAATGGCTGCCTAGCCAGTGGAAAGCATAATGTGTTTGGTTAGACAAAAGCAAAGGAAAATGACTACACAGGAAAAGGGGCATGTAAACCACTAAAAAAATGGTGCACAAGTCAAAATCTAGACAAAATTAAGGTAAAATAATAAAACTTGCAAAAGCACAGAACCCAACAATATTAAAATTGAGAAATCTCTTACCAAATTGTTAAAAATTGATATTTTTCAGCTGATATTTTGCACAAGTGTGCATGCCTACGTTATTAGCACATGTGCAGAAAAGGCTAGAAGGAAGGCTGTTCTGCACATGCCTACAATGTAGCATTGTACGCCCGTCGGGGTTTCAGCAGCCACATCACTGGTCAAGTGAAGCCAGTAATGTCAATCAAAGAAGTGAGGGGAAGGCCAAGCCGGACAACTTTATTGATTGACAACATCGCTTATGGTCCAAAAACATATACTTTTTACAAAGCTGTAAAAAAAAAAGTTTCTTTCTCTACACCATAGACCATAGATTTGGCAACAAAAAGTTATTATTGTTAGAGAAAGTTGCCCTAAGCGTAGATGTACTTACATTAGAACATAATTTTGCCAGAACAGACTCCCTTAAAAATAATATTTTGAACAGAGCAATTCTCCTGTTTTAGTGATTCTTAAACAGGTCATTGATCAGTATATTACATTTTTATTTTCTTACATAAAATAACATAATTTTTCACCTTTACCATCGTAACAGTTTTTGACAGCACAAAACTGAATGTGGAAGGTTTGACAGTTCTGATGTCGGCTGCGACCTTGTCATAGCTCTATGGTAACTGTCAACCTGTAGACTCAAAAGACAGAGGGCAAAAAGACTAATAACTCTGTTTACGTAAAGACTCTAAAAATACAGAATAAATAGAGAACATGATCAGGAACAGTCAAATCATACAATAGTTTCTGGATGTTTCCTTCCTAAAGATTTACAACATAATCTACATATAACTTTTTGCAACTTTTTAAAAAGTTTTTTCTTTCGGTGCAATAACATTAAAGGGAGTCAGTCATTAGATCCATGGAGCTTGACTAAAAAGAGCCAGAGTATAAGTTGGTATACGTGCAATGTGTAGGAGCATGTTCACCCTGTAGCCATTTCACAGACAAACCCCCCAAAAAACCTAATGAGCATATACCATGTAGTAAGTAAATAAGCAAACAGTATTAGTACACCTATATAACATAGGCTACTTAGGCCTGTTTCACACATCAGTTTATTTGGTCAATCAAAATCCGCTAAAATGGCGGATAACGGATCCGTTCCTGTACTGACCACAACGTTTGGCGTTATTTTAACGGATCCGTCAAAGGAAGAATTTTAAAGGAACCGCTGCCTGAGGAAGGGGAGAGAGAATTTTTCAGCCGCCACAACAGAGTTTAGGGCTAAATTTGCGGCTGAGTGAAGTCTTTTGGGCATGCGCAGTGAGAAGTGCGGATCCGGCCACCCAAAAAACCTTGCATGGTCCGTTCGGGCATGTCGGCGGACGTCAAAATTTTGGCGGATCCACAAAAAAACGGATCCAACGGATGGCCATCCGTCAAGATCCGCCGGTAATGCAACTTAATGGGAAAAAAACGGATCCGCCAAGAAAAATGGCGGATCCGTTTTTTTTTTGCAAAAAGGCGGATTTTGACTGATGGATACAAATGGATGTGTGAAACAGGCCTTAGTTAACACTACTTTGATCAAAAAAGTGTAAAAGTCATCCCACCACGACAAGGTGCACCCAATCGGGACAGCCCTTTCTCTAGTATTAAAACCTTACCTTGTGTCTTAGTATGTTCAAGGCCAATTCTATGGTTTTACTGTAGTTCCATCTACTTTGCACAAGCAGGAGTATTGGCCACCATACAGGGGTATTGGCCCCCCCAAGCAAGGATATCGGCCCTCTTTTTAAGATAGGCATTTTATCTTTATAGCTTCCTATTTTCATTTTTTTTCTCTTGGGTAATAACAGTTTGGTAGTGCGATTGCTGTAGCATTTCAGAGAAAAAAGAGTTTAAAGAGCCGGCCAAAGACTATAAGGAAAGACCTGACTAGTCCAATGATGTCCCTGGCTAACCTCTCTCCTGCTCACTCTATTTTCTTATATACACACATGGGAGAGAACTGTCAATCAACTGAAGCAGGGTGGGGAGAAATCTGCCGGGGACCTCAATGGACTAGTCAGGTGTTTCCTTATAGTCCCTGGTCGGCTCTTCAAGCTATGTTTTCTTTGAAATGCAGTAGAGTTTCAGAGTAACACGTACTTGGATGCAATCGTGCAACCGGGCTCTGATTCATGCTGCTCGTACATTAACAAAAAGATTTTAGCACCAAAATTCAATACTGTTACAGTCTATGCTGCATATGAAGCACATATTTTGGCTGTCTTACAACAGGTGACATTTCCCTTCAAACATATTTCTCAATGAACATAATCTTGAAATAAAACTGGTAGACAAAAAAAATGTCTTTCACAAAAAGAAAATTAACTGAATTTAAATATATTTTTCACGCTGAATTGGAATATGCTTTCAGAATTTTTTTTCCCATCAGGCAGGGCTTTTTTGGGATGCACATTTTAAGTTTTAAGGAAATATTACAAAATAATACTCATATAGTCAACATTATATGAAATTCAGATTACCTAGAACATTTTTGATGATTTATGGGAATATTTTGCTTTCGGGATGTCTCTCTCTGTGGTCAGCCAACATACTAGGGCTCCATTTGCCTTGGTACCTCCATTCCATGGTAGAAATCTGCTGATGAATACGCTCCCCATGCTGGTCACTCCAAGATTTTCTGGAAAGATGTCCAGGTGGGAGTCCGAGAAATTACATTTTAAGGACATGTTGCATCCCATAGCTTGGCATGATTTCACAAGGTCACTCACTACATTGTCAAGTTTTATGATTTCCGAGAAAAAAAGAAGAGTCATTTATGAAGGATGGCCAGGCTGCTTTTTTCAAAGGATTTAACAGTTCCTGAAATTGTTCATATGTGGCCCTATAAAAATGCTTTCTTTCAGTTTGGCATCACTAACTTTGGGAAATTTAGATTTCAAATGTATAAATACAGCAGAATTTTTATCAAGTGCTTTTGTGAACTGTTCCGTCAATCCTAGTTGACTATGCAATGGAGGTAAATATTCTTTTTCAGGGTTCACGAAAGGTACATTCGGCTCATTTTTTTGTCCAGAAACAAGAGATTAACGTTGAGGCCATTTTTTGTGACTATAGCGAGACTTCCTATTCCTGCTATCCCTATCGCATAAGAACCAGTAGAATTTAGTGGATACAAGTTGCCATCCAAGCAATGAAGAAATCACCTTCAAATCTTCATAGATATTCCAGTGATATTTTTCACGCTGGATTTTTTTCTAACAGCAGTTTCAGATTTTCTCTTTAATTTCAGCAGCATGAGCAACAGGTATTGACATGATGTCATTACCATTATGCAAAAGAACGGTCCTTCAAACTAACTTTTGATGAGTCTATGAACAATCGCCATTCATCTGCCCACTGTTGATGTCTAAGGGTCTCCATAACAGAACAAGCATTATTACAAAAAAACTACACCTTTTTCTTCAGAGTAATAGTTTTTATATCACTCTATCGACTACAATACCTGCATGTTCTCAAGTTTTCGTGGAGTGGATTCCATCCTTGGAGCCTGGAACTGAAGCGCTGATTGTTGTTTAGACAAGTCTAAATCACAGATAAGGTCATTCAGATCTTCTAGAGATAAGAAGTGAGGTTCTGTTAATAATAACAATCTTTATTTTTATATAGTGCTAACAAATTCCGCAGTGCTTTACAGTTTTGCACATATTAGCATCGCTGTCCCTGAAGGCTCACAATCTAGGGAATTTAGTATGTCTTTGTATGAATTTAGTATGTCTTTGGAACGCGGGAGGAAACCCACGCAAACACGGGGAGAACATACAAACTCCTTGCAGATGTTGTCCTTGGTGGGATTTGAACCCAGGACCCCAGCTAACCACTGAGCCACCGTGCCACCCTTCTGTTGAACTTGGTTCGAAAATAAGATAATTTCACACATTGCTGCATGCATCTTCTTCAGTAGGAGTAAGGTCAGAGTCAGAGTTGTCACTTACGGACACAAAATCTGGACACTACTTGTGTACCAGATTTTCTTCACGATGTAAGACAGGCCACATTGCAAATGGCAAATTTGAGCAATTGACTGTAAATTTTGTTTTAGATGTGATTTCTTTGACGTCTCCCCGGCTTTGATGAGGGGCTCCGGCGGTGAGCCCGCATCAAAGCCGGGACATGTCAGCTGTTTTGAACAGCTGACATGTGCCCGCAGTAGGCGCAGGTAGAATCGCGATCCACCCGAACCTATTAACTAGTTAAACGTCACTGACAGCGGCATTTAACCAGCGCTGACCCCAGTCACGTGATCGGGGGTCAGCGATGCGTTGGCATAACAACCAGAGGTCTCCTGGAGACCTCTATGGTTGTTGATGTTGGATTGCTATGAGCGCCACCCTGTGGTCGGCGCTCATAGCAATGCAGTAATTCTGCTACATATAAGCGATATGAGCATCGCCTATATGTAGAAGAGCCGATCAAGCTATGGCAGCTTCTAGCCTCCCATGGAGGCTATTGAAGCATGCCAAAAGTTAAAAAAAATGTTTTTAAAAATATGAAAAAAAAAACCCTTTTGCCCCATTCAAAATAAAGCAATAAAAAAAATCACACATACACATATTAGGTATCGCCGCGTTCATAATCGCCCGATCTATCAATGAAAAAAGGATTAACCCGATCGCTAAACAGCGTAGCGAGAAAAAAAAATCAAAATGCCAGAATTACGTTTTTTTGGCCGCTGTGACATTGCATTAAAATGCAATAAGGGCGATCAAAAGAACATATCTGCACAAATGTGGTAACATTTAAAAACGTCAGCTCGGCCTACAAAAAATAAGCCCTCATCCAATCCAAGATCACGAAAAATGGATACGCTACGGGTCTCAGAAGATGGCGCAATTTTTTTGTTTAACAAATTTTGGAATTTTTTTTCACCACTTAGATAAAAAAGAACCTAGACATGTTTGGTGTCTATGAGCTCGTAATGACCTGGAGAATCATAATGGCTGGTCAGTTTTAGCATTTAGAGACCCTAGCAAAAAAGCCAAGTAAAAAACTAGTGTGGGATTGCACTTTTTTTGCAATTTCACCGCACTTGGAATTTTTTTCCCGTTTTGTAGTACACGACATGGTAAAACCAATGGTGTCGTTCAAAAGTACAACTCGTCCCGCAAAAAGCACGCCCTCACATGACCATATTGACGGAAAAATAATATGTCCGAGTCCCCACAGCTCCATGTCTCGCGGCTGTTTGACAGATGCAACACATGCACGGGAAATCTCTGCATCTGTTGTGGCTGTCGAAAAGCCACGAGACATGGAGCTGTGGGGACTCGGACATATTTTTCGAGCACGCCGAAGACCCTTGGCTAGCACCTGAGCATGCTCAATAACACCTTATCCGAGGATGTTTGCACATCACCATATATGATGTGAACCATTTTTGCAAGCAGTAAGAAGCCTAACACATGATAGACAACATTTATGTGGTGCCTAGTACTTTTCAAGATCACCAACTTTGCACCTGAAATAAAGCTCACAACACTTTTTTACAAGCGGCCTAAAATTTCGTCTTTGACTCTTGAACGTCAATTCACCGCACACATAACAGAAATTGTCTGGATGATAAAAACACTTTCATGGCATTATTGAAAAAAAATATAACAACAACTAATAAACTAAGAACTGACAAAATTTGAGAAACAAGCAAAACACTTTAGATCAATAGAAGAACAAACAGTGACAGACTCACTACTGGCTCTCTACTTACAAAAGATGCAATATCTAAGTGTGTCTGAACATGAATGAACCTGCATAATCTTGTTATTTTGTCTTTTAACATAACACAAGACCTTATTCTTCTGATCCCAAGCTGATTAGAACTCTAAATAATTTAGTTAAATCATCCGATGGCAAACCGTAAAAAAATGTAAGAACTGCTAAAATTAAAAATAAAAAATAAGTGTAAAAAAATTATGCCTGATGAAAAAATTCTAACAACATATTTGAATTCAGGAGGTAAAGTCCTACTACAATCGCCATTAAATGTTCTTGTAAAAAAATTTTGTTGAGCAGTTTAATCAAGGCCGTTTCCAGGTTTTCGTGGGCCCTGAGCGAAAGAGTCTCAGTGGCCCCTTTTACATATACCATGATTCATGAAGCACAGATACGGCAGAGAAATATAGGTAATATACAATGCCAAAAATTTCACTTCTTACATTACATGATATCTATTGTAAATTCTACAACAGCTCAGAAACCAGACAGTATAGTCCTCCATACAGTATTATGGTCAACACATAGCACTCTATACAGAATAAAGAGCCCCTTATATTGCACAGAATAAAGAGCCCCTTATATTCCTCCATACAGAATAAAAAGCCCCTTATAGTCCTCCATACAGAATAAAAAGCCCCTTATATTCCTCCAGACAGTATATTAAGCCAAATATATTGCTCCATTAAGTATAATGGACTTCATATATTGCTCCATACAGAATAATGCACCACATATAATGCTCCACACAGTAGAATGAACCCCATATTTTTTGCTCCATATAGAATAATGAGCCCCACATGCTCCTCCATACAGAATAAGGAGCCCCTTATATTCCTCCACACAGAATAAAGAGCCCCTTATATAGCTCCATACAGAATAAAGAGCCCCTTATATTCCTCCATACAGAATAATGAGCCCCTTATATTGCTCCATACAGAATAAGGAGCCCCTTATATTCCTCCATACAGTATATTAAGCCACATATATTGCTCCATTAAGTATAATGGACCTCAGATATTGCTTCATACAGAATAATGCACCACATATAATGCTCCACACAGTAGAATGAACCCTATATTTTGCTCCATATAGAATAATGAGCCCCACATATTGCTCCATACAGAATAATGAGCCTCATATATTGCTCCATACATAATGAGTGCCATATAATGCGCCATACAGTGTATGATGGGCCCCAAATATAATGGGCCCCATATAATGCTCCATACAGAATGGGCTCCATATAATGCTCCAGTATATGCTGGAGCTCATATAGTGCTCCGGTATATGCTGGGCCCCATATAATGCTCCAGTATATACTGGTCCCCATATAATGCTCCAGTATATGCTGGCCCTCATATAGTGCTCCAGTATATGCTGGGCCCCATAAAAAGCTCCAGTATATAATAGGCCCCATATAATGTTCCAGTATATGCTGGTCCCCATATAATGCTCCAGTATATGCTGGTCCTCATATAATGCTCCAGTATATGCTGGGTCCCATATAAAGCTCCAGTATATAATGGGCCCCATATAATGCTCCACTATATGCTGAGCTCCATATAATGCTCCAGTATATGATGGGACCCATATAATTCTCCAGTATATGCTAGGCCCCATATACTGCTCCAGTATACAGGGTGGTCCAAAAGTAGGTTGACAGAAAATAATAACATTTATTTTGATTTACCGTATTTTATGGACTATAAGACGCACCGGACTATAAGACGCACCCAGGTTTTAGAGGTGGAAAATATGGGAAAAATATATTTGAACCAAAAAAAGTTGTAAAATATTTAATAACATAAATAACATACTATTATATTTGGTGTTACTATATATATAATAGTATGTTATTATGTTGGAAGATGGTGCCGCATGACAAGTGTGGTGTCTGTAAAGTACTGTAGGAAGACGCTGGAGGGTGAGTATAAGAATGGGGGCACAGGGCTTATATTTAAAGCACCACTCCAGCACTAAAAAATAACACTGGAGTGCTGCTTTAAGATCCCATGGGAGAACTATAACTCCCAGCATGTCCTGCAGATCCTATGGCATGCTGGGAATTATAGTTCACCACAGGATGTCAGAGTGATTTTTATGTGCTGCAATTACTAACCTTATAAGTCATTCTTGTGCAGGCTGCTGCTCACTGTGCTCAGTGCAGGTCCTGCAGCTAGGAAGCCATGCTGTGGTGAGGTAATGCAGCATCCCATGGCCGCACAGAGCCCTCTTATGTCCTCACCACCGGTCATGCAAGAGGATGCTGCACTGTTTGTAGTGTGGTGTCTGCAGGACCTGTGATGACATCATGAAGAGGAAGGGCTTTGTGCGGTCATGTGATGCTCCAGCCCTCCCTCTTCATGACCTCACCACAGGTCCTCCATAGGAGCATTCCCCATTGCATCAGCACAGCCCTGGCTGTGCTGCCTGTCAGGTATGTGGCAATCCCTTCTGCTGCACTCTGCTCCTGCCCCCTCCATCCTGCTCCTGCCCCTCCACCACCTGACACAGATCTCCCCAGCTGCTGCAGGAATCGGCGCTGGGGAAACCACGTGGGTCTGTCATTTGCTGCTCCCCGCTCACTGCTCAGCTGACAGGAGAGCGGGGAAGCGGCTCATGAATATTCAATTCATTTTAAGTATCGGGACCTCATGGTTTCCCCAGCTGCTGGATTCCTGCAGCAGGCAACATTATCCTGCCTCCTGCGATCCCAGTGCGGTCTCACTCCACCACTGCCCCCTCCCCACATGCTACATTCCGACCATAAAACGCACCCACACTTTCCCCCAAAATTTGGAGGAAAAAAAGTGCGTCTTATGGTCCAAAAAATACGGTATATATAAAATTATATTTACTAACACAAGCAATTAAATTTTATTCGGAACAATAATACAAAAGCCCTTACATTTTATCAGTGCAGGCGCTCAAACTGTTTTCCATCACAATTTGCACAGCTTTGAAGTCTGCCTCTTACGCTTCGACAAACATTTTTGCACAAGACTCTTTGGGTAGTAATTTCTTGAAATGCATCTCTTATGTAATTTTTCAACTCACTGACACTTTTTGGTTTTCGACTATAAACTTTGTCCTTGAATCATAGAATCATAGAATCGTAGAGTTGGAAGGGACCTCCTGGGCCATCTGGTCCAACCCCCCTGCTCAAAGCAGGATTCACTAAATCATCCCTGTCAGATGTCTGTCCAGCCTCTGTTTGAAGACTTCCATTGAAGGAGAACTCACCACTTCTCGTGGCAGCCTGTTCCACTCATTGATCACTCTAACTGTCAAAAAGTTTTTTCTAATATCTAATCTGTGTCTCCTCCCATTCAGTTTCATCCCATTGCTTCTAGTCTTTCCATGTGCAAATGAGAATAAAGTTGATCCTTCTACAATGTGACAGCCCTTTAGATATTTGTAGACAGCTATTAAGTCTCCTCTCAGTCTTCTCTTTTGCAAACTAAACATTCCCAAATCCTGCAACCTTTCCTCATAAGACAGGGTTTGCAGACCGGTCACCATTCTGGTCGCTCTTTTCTGAACTTGCTCCAGTTTGTTGATGTCTTTTTTAAAATGTGGTGCCCAAAACTGGACACAATATTCCAGATGAGGTCTGACCAAAGAGGAGTAGAGGGAAATAATGACTTCACGTGATCTAGACTGTATGCTTCTGTTAATACATCCTAGAATTGCATTTGCCTTTTTTGCTGCTGCATCACACTGTTGACTCATATTCAGTCTGTTATTTATTAGTATACCCAAGTCTTTTTCACATGTGCGGTCACTTAGCCCTATTCCTCCCATTCTATATATGCTTTTTTCATTTTTATTGCCCAGATGTAGTACTTTGCATTTCTCCCTGTTAAAAACCATTCTGTTAGTTGCTGCCCACTTCTCCAGTTTATTTAAATCTTTTTGAATCCTCTCTCTCTCTTCTCTAGTATTAGCTATCCCTCCTAGCTTTGTGTCATCAGCAAATTTAATCAGTTTACCCTCAATTCCTTCATCTAAATCGTTGATAAAGATGTTGAACAATACAGGGCCCAGGACAGAGCCCTGTGGTACCCCACTTGAGACATTCTTCCAACTGGATGTGCAGCCATTTACAACCACTCTTTGTGTCCGATCACTAAGCCAGTTATGAATCCACCTAACAGTTGCCTTGTCCATTCCATACTTAGTCATTTTTTCAATAAGGATTGTATGAGAGACTTTGTCAAATGCTTTGCTGAAGTCAAGATATACTATATCTACAGCATTTCCTTGATCCACCCAATCAGTGATACCATCATAGAAGGAAATTAAGTTAGTCTGACATGACTTATTAGTTACAAACCCATGCTGACTCTGTTTAATCACTTCATTCTTATCCAGGTATTGACATACATGTTGTTTAATAATTTGTTCAAAGATCTTTCCTGGTATAGAAGTCAGACTCACCGGCCTATAGTTGCCTGGGTCCACCTTCTTCCCCTTTTTGAAGATAGGAACAACATTTGCTCTTCTCCAGTCTTCTGGCACTTCTCCTGTTCTCCAAGAATTTTCAAAGATTATGGAGAGGGGTTCGAAAATTTCTTCTGCTATCTCCTTCAGTACTCTGGGGTGTAATTCATCTGGACCTGGAGACTTGAATTCATTTAGGTTAGCTAAGTGTTTCCTCACTATCTTTCTGTTTATAGATATCCTGGATTCTTCTATTCCCTTAATAGGACAGTGAATAACAGTTGATGTTACATTTCCTTTCTGAGAGAAAACAGATGCAAAATAGGAATTTAAAAGTTCAGCCTTCTCAACATCCTGTCTTACCATTTCATCATTTTCATCCTGTAAAAATCCTATAGCATCTTTGACTTTTCTTTTACTTTTGACATATCCCCAAAATCCTTTATTATAGCTTTTGACATCTCTTGCAAGCCTCAATTCATTTTCAGCTATAGGTAATCTGATTTGTGCCCTGCAGGTTCTGCAGACAGCATTATATTCTTCTTTAGATATGCCTCCCTCTTTCCATTTTATAAACATTTTTTTCTTCCTTTTTAGCATGTGCTTAAGTTCTGTGTTCATCCATTCTGGTTTCCTTAAATGCTTCCTATTCTTCCCTCTTTTCGAAATTGTTATCAACTGTGCTTTGAGAATTTCATTTTTCAAGATTTCCCATCCTTCCTGGACATTTTTGTCTTTAAGGATATCCAGCCATTGGATCCCTCCAATTCTCTTTCTGAATCCTTTAAAATCTGCCTTTCTGAAATCTAACCTTGATGTCTGAGTCTTCACAGGTCTTCCGCCTCTAGTTATCCAAAATTCTAAAATAGCATGGTCGCTACCTCCTAGGGTCCCAGCCACTTTTACCTCCTCAACCATTTCCTCCCTGTTTATAAGGATTAGATCCAAGGTAGCAGTTCCCCTTGTTTTCTCCCTTACCTTTTGGAAGATAAAGTTGTCAGCAAGAGAGGATAAGAATTTCCTTGACCTGTTAGTTTTGCCTGAGAGAGATTCCCAACAAATGTCTGGATAGTTGAAATCTCCCATGACAACTATGTCATATTTTTTGGAGAACTTGGCCATTTGATGCATAAAGAGTTCATCCATATCTTCAGCTTGCACAGGCGGCCTGTAGTAAATGCCTACAATGGTGTCCTTTCCATTGTTCTGTCCTTGTATTCTTACCCAAACAGTTTCCACAGAACTCCCAGTCTCTGAAGCTTCAATCTCTGTGCAGATATACGCGTTTCTAACATACAATGCGACACCTCCTCCTCGTTTATCAAGTCTGTTTCTTGCAAATAAGTTGTATCCTTCTAGTCTTGTATTCCAATCATGTGTATTGTCCCACCAAGTTTCAGTGATTCCAATGACATCATATTTCTTTTCCTGTGTTAGTAGTTCCAATTCTCCTTGTTTGTTGCCCATGCTTTGTGCATTAGTATAGAAACATTTTAGTTTGTGATTGGTTTCTCTTTCTCCAATGTTTTTATTAATTAGATTCTTTTGTCTTTGTTCTTCCTTTCCACTTCTAATAGCAGAGTTCTCAATAGCATTTGTCAGGTGTATGGCTTTTTCTGGTCTTTTGCTTCCCTTCCCATGTTGTTCTAGTTTAAAGCTCTCCTTACAAGTGTAGCAAGGCGACTTCCAAATACATGCTTTCCAGTCTTCGTAAGGTGCACCCCATCTCTAGCAAGTAGTCCATCGTATAAGTAGTTCACTCCGTGATCCAGAAATCCAAATCGTTGCTGACGGCACCATCGACGTAGCCAGTTGTTCACCTGCAGAATCTTATTCCACCTCCTTGTTCCATGGCCATCCACTGGGAGGATGGAAGAGAAGACCACCTGCGCTCCCAGTTCTTTCACTTTCTTGCCTAAGTCTTCAAAGTCTCTGCAGATGGTTTCCAGGTCATTTCTTGCGATGTCATTTGTCCCCACATGTAGTAGCAGGAATGGGTAGTCATCTGTAGGTCTGAAGAGTCCTGATATCCTGTCAGACACATCTTTAATTTTTGCACCTGGAAGACAGCACATTTCTCTTGAAGTTATATCCGGTCTGCAGATAGCGGCCTCTGTTCCTCTCAACAGGGAATCCCCCATGACCACCACTCTCCGTTTCTTCTTCACAACATTTTTCTTTCTCCATCCAGGAGGACTCTGAAGGCGTACAAGGTTGCTGTTTGTGGGCAAAGTCTTATCCTGATGTATTTCTTCATCGTTTTCCTGCGTGAGAGCCTGGTACTGGTTCCTGAGCAGTATGGGTGCTGACTGCCTCCTGATCCTCCTGTTTCTCTGGGTCACATGTCTCCATTCCTCTGTTTCTTCAGGTTCACTTCGAATTTCTTCTCTTTCTGTAACATGAAGAGATAATTCTGCTCTGTCCAAGAATTCTTCACCTTCCTTAATGATCTTCAACGTAGCTAACCTCTCTTCGAGATTTTGCAACTTTTCCTCCAACAGGGACACAAGCTTGCATTTGTGGCATGTGAAGTTTGGCTTTTCCACTGGTAAATCTGTGAACATGTAGCAAGAAATGCAGCTCACCAAATGGCTCCTGGCCTCTTCCATCTTGAGATTTCTTAAAAACGATGAAAGATGAGCCAAAATTTTTCCGATTTCCTCTTTTCAGCTGCAACGGCCAAAACCCAGTGATCGTTGAGCCCGCGGAGACTCTTCACTTATCCCAGAAGGCACTGGGAATATGCAAATGATCTCCTCAAGACTCTTCCCCTGGTTTTCCGATTTCCTCTTTTCAGCTGCAACGGCCAAAACCCAGTGATCGTTGAGCCCGCGGAGACTCTTCACTTATCCCAGAAGGCACAGGGAATATGCAAATGATCTCCTCAAGACTCTTCCCCTGGTTTTCCGATTTCCTCTTTTCAGCTGCAACGGCCAAAACCCAGTGATCGTTGAGCCCGCGGAGACTCTTCACTTATCCCAGAAGGCACTGGGAATATGCAAATGATCTCAAGACTCTTCCCCTGGTTGAGTACTCCCCAAAAGAAAAAATCCATTGGGGTCAAGTCTGGTGAACGTGCCGGCCAATCAAGTGGGCTTCTTCGGCCATTCCATTTATTAGGAAAAGTTTCATCAAGATACTCGCGGACTAGTCTTGAATAATGTGGAGGGGCCCCATCTTGTTGGAAATAAAGGTCATTTGAATTAGGCTGTTGCTGTAACTGGGGAACAACTTGATTCCTTAGAATTTCGAGATACTTATCTCCTGTGACTGTTCCATAAAAAAATGGTCCAAAAACACCAAAACTTGAAATACCACCCCAAACATTGATACCAGGCTCATTCAGTTGTTGCTCTAATGTTAAATGCATGTTCTCATTCTACCAGTAAATACAATTCTGTCTGTTAATATGGCCAGATAATGTGAAAGAAGCTTCATCCCTCCACATCATGTGATCTAAAATTACTGGATTTTCTTCAATTTTGTGAAGCATACCGTATATACTCGAATATAAGCCGAGATTTTCAGCCCGTTTTTTTGGGCTGAAAGTCCCCCTCTCGGCTTATATTCGAGTCATATACACCGGGGGGTCAGAGGGGGAGGGGGGCGGGGGTGTCAGGTCATACTTACCCATCCTGACGCTGTCTCTTGAGCCCCCAGCTTCTCCCCGTGCTCTCTCTTCCTGCCTTCAGCGGTCACGTGGTGCCGCTCATTAAAACTCATGAATATGCGCATATTCATGAGTTTTAATGAGCGGCACCACGTGACCGCTGAAGGCAGGAAGAGAGAGCGCGGAGAAGCTGGGGGCTCAAGACACAGCGTCAGGACGGGTAAGTATAGCGATACTCACCTGTCCTGCGTCCATGGCTGCTTGCTGCTGTCTGTCATCGGTCAGTGACTTCAGACAGCAGAGGGCGCGGTGATGTGATTAGTGCGCGCCGCGCCCCCTGCAGTTTGAACGTCACTGACTGATGACGTTGCAGATAGCGGTGAGCAGCAATGGACGCAGGACAGGTGAGTATCTGACACCCAGCGACGGAGAGGTGAGTATGTCATTTTTTTTATTTTTACATGCTGCAGCAGCGGCAGCAGCACATGGGGAAATAATCTTAAGGAGCTTCTAATGGGGGAAGCATATGGGGGAATAATCTATGGAGCTTCTAATGGGGGCAGCACATGGGGGAATAATCTATGGAGCTTCTAATGGGGGCAGTATATGGGGGAATAATCTATGGAGCTTCTAATGGGGGCAGTATATGGGGGAACAATATGGAGCTTCTAATGGGGGCAGTATATGGGGGAACAATATGGAGCTTCTAATGGGGGCAGCATAGGGGGGAACAATATGGAGCTTCTTATGGGAGCAGTATATGGGGGAACAATATGGAGCTTCTAATGGGGGCAGTATATGGGGGAACAATATGGAGCTTCTAATGGGGGCAGCATATGGGGGAACAATATGGAGCTTCTAATGGGGGCAGTATATGGGGGAACAATATGGAGCTTCTAATGGGGGCAGCATATGGGGGAACAATATGGAGATTCTTATGGGGCAGCATATGGGGGAACAATATGGAGCTTCTAATGGGGGCAGCATATGGGGGAACAATCTATGGAGCTTCTTATGGGGGCAGCATATGGGGGAACAATATGGAGCTTCTAATGGGGGCAGCATATGGGGGAACAATATGGAGCTTCTAATGGGGGCAGCATATGGGGGAACAATCTATGGAGCTTCTTATGGGGGCAGCGTATGGGGGAACAATATGGAGCTTCTAATGGGGGCAGCATATGGGGGAACAATCTATGGAGCTTCTTATGGGGGCAGTATATGGGGGAATAATCTATGGAGCTTCTTATGGGGCAGCATATGGGGGAATAATCTATGGAGCATTTCCCACTCTAGGCTTATACTCGAGTCAATAAGTTTTCCCAGTTTTTTGTGGCAAAATTAGGGGGGTCGGCTTATACTCGGGTCGGCTTATACTCGAGTATATACGGTAATCTCACTAAATTGCAGCCGCCTGTCTGGATCATCCTCCAATAAACCATGAATTAGACGTGGACGATAAGCTTTCCACCCAATAGATTTCAGGATTTGCATGATGGAAGCTCGTGAAATTCACAATTCTTAAGAGACTCTTCTGGTGGACTTTTTTGGACTTTGAACAAATGTTTCAGCAACAAGTTGTTTCTTATTTTCCGTACAGGCTGTTTTGGGTCGACCAGTTTTTGGAGCATTAAGGATTGAGCCAATGGCATCGAATTTGTCATGAATGCGGTAAATGGTTTCTCTCTTTGGGCTTGAGTGCCAAATGTTTCAACCCTATTTGCTCTAACTATTTCAGCATTTTGAGATTTCCAATACTCTTTTAAAATCCATTTTCTTTGATCTGTATTTAAATTATTTGCCATTATAGATTATCTGAATTATCTGAAAAGAAAACAGATTTGGGAGAGATTTATCTGTGAAAACTGGATCTGTGAAACTGACTCAGTTGCCCTTAGTAACCAATCAGATTCCACCTTTCATTTTCCTAAGAGTCTGTGAAGAATGAAAAGTGAAATCTGATTGGTTGCTAAGGGCAACTGAGTCAGTTTCACTTTACACCATGCTTGATAAATCTCCCCCTTCATAGCCCTATTACACATACTGTCCACCTACTTTTGGACCACCCTGTATAATAGGCCCCATATAATGCTCCAATATATGCTGGACTCCAGTATATGATGAGCCCTATGTAGTGCTCCAGTGTATGATGAGCCCCATATAATGCTTCATACAGAATGGACCTCAAATATTTCTCCAAACATTAAAAAAATTGAAATACTCCCCTCTCCTCACTGGCCGCTGCTCTGCTCCGGACTCCTTAGCGTTGCTGTCTTCTAGCTCTCTGCACTGTGACTGCTCAGGTAGAGAGCGTGTACTGTAGTGATGTCACTGCGCCCTCTGACCTGAAATGTCACAGAGTCAGGAGACGCAGAAGATGCCACAATGGTGAAACGGGGAGAGGTAAGTACTGCAAGTACCAGGGCCCTGGGCAAGCAGGGGTAGCCCCCATAGCACGTCTGTGTCCCTGACGGTGAGTGCCCCCCCACCTGCTCAGTGCCTCAGGATGCTGATGCTGGCCCTGAGTCTAATCCTAAGTTGTTTTTTTTAACGTAACCTACACATTGTGTCCATTGAAGGTCACTTACAGCTATCTTTTTTACTGCTTCATAACTTTCTAAATAGATCAAAAGCAAGATGTCAACCAAACAAGAAAAAATTGCAAGCAAAGCTCTCTTTGTTATATATATCAAATATTGATCCCAGCTATCCATTCCAGTTAAATAGCAAAAAGTGCAAGAGTATCCAAACTGCATAAAAAATGTGAGAATAAGCAAAGTTTTAAGATATTTCAGCAAATATCGACAAGATAACTTTCTGTAAACAAGTTCATCATGATATAAGACAAGCTACATGAACCAATCTGTTGTGAAACAAAGCTAAGGACAAATTGAGGGATCATAATACAGTAATCCAAGCTTCAGACACCTAAATGGACATCGAATGCAGAAATTCAAGAAGAAATCAATATTATAAATTTTGCTTACCTGGTATTCTTTAACATTCTCGACAGTAAAGTTGAACCAGACGCGAAAACGGGGGTTACAAGTATCAGGTCTAATAAAGAGGTCATACTCAAATTCTGAGATATAATCCACTCTTCCAAGATTACCTGTTACATAAGAATAACATATAATAAAGTGGGGTCCAACAAAGAAAGCAAATTTTTAAAAAAATATATATCGTCTTCCCATTATACTAAAGTATACAAAGTGGGACTACAATGGGTGCAACATTTGGCCCTTTTAATACATTTTTCCTGAACTATTTAGGATGATAAACTCAAGCTTCTTAACCTTAACAAGAAAAAACCTTCACCTTTCTTAGCAGTATGGCGGCTCAGTGGCTAGCACCTTGCAGAACTTGGGTGCATGGATCAAACCCAAATCAAACCAACATCTGCATGGAGTTTGTGTGTATGTTTCCTCCAGGTTCTTTGGCCAAATTCTTTCTCCGACATATCAACAAACATATGCTTTGTTAAATAGCCTTCTATTAAACTTCCCCTAGTCGGAAGTTGAGAAATTAACTTATAAGCCAAGGACATTTAAATTTTTACTTTATAAATCCAATAGTGCACATGAAAATAGGAAATTTTGTAATATATCTTATCAAAGATGTCTGCTTCTTTCTCCTCTTGAACTGATCTTTCTTTTTCAAATCATGGGGAAAATCCATAATATCTGTATTCAGTTCTGACAGACTTTCACATTGAGTTAGGAAATAAGAGTTGGTGCTTATAAGATACTAGTTTTGAACCCGTTCTACGCCCGATAGACGAGCATTATTATTAGTACATTTATATAGTGTCGTCAATAAAATGGTGCCAGAGATCGCAGTATGTGCACGAACCGACTCCAGCGCCATTTTATCGAAGCGATGTACTGCAACATCAACATAACAGTGTGCTCCTTTGTGACGTCTCCACAGAATCTTATGAGAATAACTGTCATTTTCAATCTCGGTAATGGGGAAATTTGTCTTCAATGTTCTGTATACAGATTTTACAGCTTTTACTCTTGGATTGAGATTTAAAGATTAATGCAGGAGATAGATGCACATTTCTCTTAAAAGCTAAATTACACAGTTGCTTATTTTCATATGTTCGTTTGAGTTACAAAATAAAAATTAAAATGACGGTTACTCTGTAAGTCACAGAAAAGAGCAGAAGTTGGTGCAGCAGTCTGTGAATGCTAAAGAGACTCATACTGGAAGAGGGGGGGAGGCAGCTGATTGGTTACACAGCACAGCTCTACAGAGGGACACTAGAAGTCCGCCCCCTCTCAGCACAGTTAAGGGCCCGTCGCACTAAGCGATATCGCTGTAACGTCACTGGTTTTTGTGATGTAGCAGTGATATTGCTAGCGATATCGCTATGTGTGATACTTACCTCCGACCGGCTCCCCGCTGATTATCGCTGATCGCGCGAGAACGTCCGGGACCGTTTCTCGTCGTCAGCTTCCTGCTGGGCTTCCTGTAGCGCCGACGAGTGACGCGTGGACGGCTGGACGCTGGCGGGAGGACGTCAGGATTGCCTCGCCTGACAGCTAAGCAGCGACCCCCGACCGCTGCTGCATCGCTGGTGAGATCTGCCTGTGTGGCAGCTCACTAGCGACCATTTAACGATGCACCAGCAATCCTGACCGCATCATATCGCTGATCGGGATCGCTGGTGCATCGCTAAGTGTGACAGTACCTTTACAGAGAGAAAATAAATATTTTCCAAAACTATGCAATTTTGAGGACAAAGGTCAAAAATTTCAGATAACACACAACAATATAGTTCTATATTAATACCAATCCAAATCAATCATTCTCAAATATTTCATATTGTGCAGTCTTTCCGTGTTTCTTACCAGTTTTATTTAAATAATCAGTTTAAATTCAATAGCAATCAAGGTGTAAAAAATTAGGAAACTGTCATCCAAACTGTCAGCCGACAGCTAACTTTCCCAAGTCCCCCATACACCGGAACCAGTGATGAGCGAACGTCCTCAGATAAGGTAAATAACATGAGTGTATAGGGCGTGCTCAAAAACTATGTTCGAGTCCCAGCGGCTGCATGTTTCGCGGCTGTTCAACAGCAACAACACATACAGGGTTTGCCGTTTGTTAGATAACCACTGCATTTGTTGCGCCTGTCTAACAGCCACGTAGACGACATGCAGCAGCGGGGACTAGAACATAGTTTTTGAGCACGCCCTAGACACTCAGTTAGCATACGAGCATGCTCTGATAACACCTTATCTGAGAACACTCGCTCATCACCGGAATGCTTGGCTCAGCAAAACATTCCTGATGTTTTTATTGATACTCATTTATGGTACATATAATATTTTGATTACTTTTCATAGCGAGATGTGGTGACCAAAAAAAATCCAAAACAGTTGATTGTACCTGTCATCTCTATGAGAGAGCTGTTACGAGAATTTGTAGATTATCTTCTGCGAAAACAAAAGAATTGGCAGCTAAAATTCTCCAAACCAGATCCTTCTCTACCCCTGACACTATCTGTTGGGGGGGAGAGTCGGATGGCCGTCCCATGCACGTTGGTCTGTTGACCAGTATTGACGAGTTCAGATGAATTCAGTCTAACGTGTATGGGGGCTTTTAGCATTTAAAATTGACCTATCACAAAGTCAAAAGTGGTCAGTATTTTTTCCCGCCCGCTCCCCAGAGCATTCTGTTTTTCTTATGTTTTTTTTATTTAAATCTGTCATATGATTGCAGAGATATTGGCTTTTTTAGTGTAGTTTATGGCGCCATCTTGGCGGAGGACATTTTTTTTCTTCTCCAGCAAGATGGCACCACTGACACAAGCGCAACAGCAGCTATCGATCTCTATACAAACCGATAGCTGCTACTGCACAGGTTACTGCACAGGTGCCCCGGGTGCCATTTTCAAAATTACTTTTCTTTTCCTTGCTCAAGTAAATCTGCAAAAGGGATTAAGTGCACAGTAACCATGTGATGATAATGCTGCAGCGCAGGTGCCACGGCCTCACCTGCCTGCAGAAGAGTTTTGTTTTTGTTTTAGTATGTGATGGTATTCATTATGCAAACTAGGGGTCCGGTCAGTGAGGGATCAGTGACCAGTCAGCAGTCTGCATAATGAATAGCTAATCAGAGCACCACATACATGACCCCCCCGCCTTAGGACACAAGCATATCATTAACACAAAACTGAAAATAAAGATTAAGAAACAACAAGACGCATTTCATCACCAGGTATCATTGTAATCAGTATAACGGCGCCGACCTGACACTGTGTGTAGGTTACTATGCATAACCCTACTGACAGGTTCCCTTTAAAGGAAATCTACATAAAAAGCAGATCGATAAACATGTTATTCCGAAAAGCCGGCAGAGAAGGGTTGAGACGGTGCCGAGAAATTCTACAGCTATCTTTGCTTTCCCCGGAATAAACGGTTATGTGTGATAAACTGGCTAATTCCAGACCAATATTCTTGACTTTCATTTTCAGCAAATCACTTCCATAAAATATAATTATCACTTGGTCATCCTCATTAAACATGTGATTGAAGTTAATGCTTTTGCTATGTGCATTTCATTGAATGAACTCAGTAATGTTGATTTGCAAAGGGGTCCTGGAGAGAGATAAAGTAAATTTATTGTGATTTTCCACTGCAATTTTACGTTCAACGTAGTTAAAGCAAAACTCAACATGGGAGAAACACTGTGAGGCCCCATTTTTAAACTACTTCTGCCTTCATTTAAAGGAGAAGATCATTTGCAGACAATCGTTCAGACTTATTAAAGAGATTTTCTAGGATAATAAATCAACTTTAAAATATATCAATTACTAATATAGTTTTATTAGGTGGGGATATTTGCTTCTTTGGTAGGTTCTCCATTCCGGGGTTTTGGCCGTTGTACGTTTGATCCGGTGCTCAACAAAGATCCGTGATTCGTGTGTCGGCACATGATTAAAGCATTGTGTGAAGGGGGCTTGCTGACTGCTTACTTTAATAGCTTAGCCAGCCCCCTTCTCAGAAGCCGATGCAGAGATGAAGATGGGGCGTAGGCTTAGCTATTGAAATAACCAGTCAGTGGACTCCTTTAGTTATGTGTCAACACAGTAGATGTGGTCCTGTGTCAAGTACAAGACAGGAATCAAAGAATCCGGCAACCACATTGGAGCAGAAACCTAAAGATGGTGGAACTTGGCACAATAGAACTATATAAGTTACAAATTTTGCTCTTCAAACATCCTATATAACATTTACCTAAAATTGTCCATAATCCACTAACGTCTGGATGTCCTCGAATCCCACAATCCACTGCACCGCACCGGAAGTACGCCGACCCCCATATTGGAATATCCAAGTGATGGGTATTCCAATATGGCACCCGCTGGTGGTGCCAGTCCCTTCCATAGTACCACCAGCGGGACACCCACGCCGGCCCCCCCGCCGCCGCCACCACTGGACCCCCGCCAGGACCTGCCGCCGGACCCCCTCTAGGACCCGCCGCCGGGCTCCCGCTAGGACCCACCGCTGCCTGACTACATGCGCTGGATCCCGCCGCTGCCTGGCCACCCACCCCTGTGCAGTCACAGCCGGCAGGAAAGACCGTGGCTTGCGGCCTGTGCTGGAGATGGGGTGCGGGCAGTAAGTATAAAAACGAATTTAGTTAAGGGAAATTCTAGAAAAATAGGGTTTTCTTGCATTTATAGTGCAGTAAAGACTACAATTAAAGAATTATGTAGCGGTGCATGTCTATGCATTGTGTATGCCTGCTTTAGTTGATGTATCATTTCTTTATTGTTTCCCATTTTTATTTTATCTTCCTTTTTATACAGTTTTCTTAATGAAGACTGTATTTCTCATGATGCCTCTGGGGAAGAGTCTAATTGAATTTCACTTACTACTATTCAATGGTAGATTTATGAAACTTTATGTCTCAAATCAAAACTGTCTTTGTTGCCTACAGTTGTTAATTGAAGCAAAGACATATTTTCTTTTAGAAAGTTTCATAAATCCCCTCCTAAATCTTTAGCTGCATGGTGGCGGGCAGAGTTGGGTGGGAAATAGTTGTCTGAGAGGAGACAGTCAAGATTTATTAGGTTATGATGTCAGCCTGGAGATAACAGGAAGTCAGAGACTGACTTCCTGTCTACACATAAGAGCATGTATTGGACCAGTTATCAGCGTGGAGATCACGTGACACGGCTGACCACCATAAAGGTGGAAGAAGCATGGATGCAACTGAGATGTGGTGAAACAAATGACACAAATAAAATAAACCTTATGACTGCATTGTAAGTGCAAAAAAATACGCTGGAATGTGACTTTCGTTTTAAACACAAATTATAATTTAAAAAAGCTAAAAATGTTTTTTTTAAACCCTAAATAATAAAAACTTAATTTAAATAGGTTTTAAATTGTCTGATAATATATTTCCTTTACAATTGTCCATTTAGTGGCATATAAAAGTTTGGGCACCCCTGGTCAAAATTACTGCCATTGTTAACAGTTAAGCAAGTTGAAAATGAAATGATCTCTAAAAGGGCTAAAGTTAAAAATGACACATTTCCTTTGCATATCAGGCAAAATATATATATATATATATATATATAGTCATTTTTTCCATTTTAAAAATGACAAAAAAGAAAATGGGCCAATACAAAAGTTTGGGCACCCTTGGAGATTTGCGTGCTCAGATAACTTTGACCAACGTTTCAGACTTTTATCAGTCTGTTAGGGTTATGGCTTGTTCACTATTATAATTTGGAAAGGCCAGGTGATGAAAATTTACCAGCTTTCTAAAACCTAGTCTCCTAAAAAACAGCAGACATGGGTTCTTTCAAGCAGCTGCCTAGCACTCTGAAAATCAAAATTTCAGTGAGAGCTTCTCGTACAATTGCTAGAGAGGTAAATCAGAACCCCTGCTTGACTGCAAAAGATCTTCAAAAATATTTAGCAGACTCTGGAGTTGTAGTACATTGTTCTACTGTTCAGAGACACGCACAAATATGGCCTTCAAGGAAGCGTCATCAGAAGAAAACCTCTCCTACGTCCTCACCATAAAATTCAGCATCAGAAGTATGAAAAAGAACATGCAAACAAGCATGATTTATTTTGGAAACAAGTCCTATGGAACGTTGAGGTTAAAATAGGTATCAAAAGTATGTGTGGAGAAAAAAGGGAACAGAATTTCAGCAAAATAATATTTTGCCAACAAATAAGCATGAGGGTAGATCAATCATGATCTGTAAGGCCTGTTTCACACATCAATTTTTGTCCATCAGTCAAGATCCGCCGTTTTGCAAAAAAAACAGATCCGCCATTTTGTTTGGCGGATCCATTTTTTTTCTCATTGAGTTGCATTACCGGCAGATCTTGACGGATGGCCATCCGTTGGATCCGATTTTTTGCGGATCCGCCAAAATTTTGACGTCCGCTGACATGCCCGAACGGAGCATGTAACGTTTTTTCGGGCGGCAGGATCCGCACTTCTCACTGCGCATGGCTGAAAGACTTCACTCAGCCTGAAATTTAACCCTAAACTCTGTTCTGGCACCTGGAAAAAATTCTCTATCTCTCTCTCGCTTTCTCTCCTCTTCCCCAGGCAGCGGTTCCTTTAAAATTATTCCTTTCACGGATCCGTTAAAATAACGGTCCAGTGACAAACGTTGTGGTCAGTTCAGAAACGGATCCGCTGTCCGCCATTTTAGCGGATTTTGACAGAACACAAAAACTGATGTGTGAAACAGGCCTAAAGCAGCTGAAGTTAAAAAAAAGGATAGGTTCTGCAAATGAATAATGATTAGGGATGAGCGAATAGCTTTGGATAAGTCCTTATCCGAATAGCTATAGCACTTACTGAACAGCTGCATCGGGAACCCGGATACCCAGAGCGTTCCTGATAATCAGCTGTTCAGAGCCGCAGCTGCATGTGTTGTGGCTGTGTGACAGTCTCAACAAACCATACATGTGTTGTGACTGTCACACAGCCGCGATACATGCAGCTGCTGCGCCAAACAGCTGATCATCAGGAGGGCTCTAGGTATCTGGGTTACTGATCCAGCTATTTGGTAAATGCTATAACTATTCAGATAACAACTTATCCGAAACTATTCACTCATCCCAAATAATGATCATAAACACATGTCAAAATATACAATTGATGACTTCAAAAGCATCGAGCTGAAGGTTTTACAATGGCCCTCACAGTCCCTCTTATTAGTGTTTGTTTATATTTAGTGTTAGGGACTCACAATATCTGGGGACCCTTGACGTTGGGTTGTGAGCTTATCTGCTTTGGCCAAAATAGTAACCAATACCCCATATCTATTTATCTTTTTGCACTTTTTAGCAGGATGCAGCTAGAACCCTTTATGTTGGCTTGGTTCTTTGTGTGATGCATGTATATATAGTGCAGAGCAGCCCACCTGCTAACACTATGGGCATGATCAATAGGCTGCTCAGACACTTTTGCATCACATTTATCAGTGTGACTTATGCCTTATGCAAGCCTCATCTGTGTGCATTTTTTCCACTGGGCAGCCGGACCACAATTGGTTACTGGCTGTCCTCATCAGTGGAATGCACCTGTGTTGCCCCAAACTTTATCAATGGGGTTCTGCTGCATCCTGCCAGTGCATCAGTCAGGGTTTGGTGAGTTACCTTTCAAATGATTTTTTATGGATTTTTTTCTTATTAGTGTTTGTTTATATTATGTGTTGTGACTGTCACACAGCCGCGATACATGCAGCTGCTGCGCCAAACAGCTGATCATCAGGAGGGCTCTAGGTATCTGGGTTACTGATCCAGCTATTTGGTAAATGCTATAACTATTCAGATAACAACTTATCCGAAACTATTCACTCATCCCTAATAATGATCATAAACACATGTCAAAATATACAATTGATGACTTCAAAAGCATCGAGCTGAAGGTTTTACAATGGCCCTCACAGTCCCCTGACCTGAACATCATTGAAAATCTGTGGCTAGACCTCAAAATAGCAGTGCATGCAAGACAACCCAGAAATCTCACAGAAATGGAAGAATTTTCCAAAGAAGAATGGATGAAAATCGCTCAAACAAGAATTGAAAACTATTGGATGGCTACAAAAAGCATTTAAAAGCTGTGATAATTGCAAAAGGGGGTTCTACTCGGTAATAACCATGCAGGGTGCCCAAATTTTTGAATTGGCCAACTTATCTTTTTGTGATTTTTAACATGTAAAAGATGAAACAAAATATATATATTTGTGCCTAAAATGCAAAGAAAATGTCTTATCTTTAACTTGTTTAACTGTTCACAATAGCAGCAATTTAGACAAGGGGTGCCCAAACTTTTACATGCCACTTTAAGTTACAAAAAAATGTATTTAAATTGCAATGTTATTTTTATATTATTTATTTTACTTTACATTTAATCCCAAATAAAATGTGCACAACATTCATCATTATTAAAACAGGATGAAATTAAAAAAAAAAACACACAAAATCACGGCCAAAGTAAAATCAAGTTTAGCGATGTACAAGCTAGACTAACCTCTGAATGTAACTCTATTTCAGGCAGCAAGTGGATAGAACTTGAAAAATTATGATTCAATTCAAGAGCTCGAAAGCCAAATTTATTTCTGCCAAATGATATGAATCAAATCTGTTTCAGACTAGATAAATGCAAACTAATTGCAGCAGTTTTTGTAATATACAATAACAAACTCATGAGTACAGTATGTGACTGACTGTGTCCATGCCAGCAGTAAAAATAAAGATATAGTAACTGGAGACAAAAATAACAGGTGTATAAGTCATAAAATATCAACAGCAATCAGATATTTGAAAGATAGATTCGAAATACATCCTTGTATTCTTAAAGGGGTTCTGTCACTAGACATTGCTGCCTTAACAGACAGCAGCATAAAGTAGGAACACACAGAGACCCTGATTCCAGTGATGTGTCACTTACAGGGCTGATTGCTGTAGTTTTGATAAAATTACAGTTTTATCAGCAGGAAATTATCACTAGAGGACCAGTAAATCTGCTGCTACGGTATACTTTTCTAATATTTCATTCAGTATATTTTTATGTAAAAGTTGATAATCTGATACTAGGATCCAAAGGAGAAGCTTGTGAGTCTTGGTTTCCCCACCCAAAAATAGGGATTGTAAGCTTTTGTTAATCACTTTGTATGAGCATAGGAAGCAGGACTCACAGGCTTAATATTAAATTAAATCATAAAACACTATATATTTTTTAGTTCAGTCTCTCCCTCTGTATCATATGCAGCCCTCAGAAAGAAGACTTGACAGATGAATTTAGAAGTGTATCTTTTGATTTAGGTGACTTTTCAGAAAAAATCTATAGCGTATGTACATGAGAAGTAACTCTACAGCCATTCTTTGACTTTATATGCTCTGTGTGCTATGTGTTTCACCAGTTTTTCTCCATCTCTAATATTCAGTTATCTCTAAGCTAGTGAGTGGGGATTCGTTGCTCTTATGTCTTGGGTACATAGCACACAGAGACATCAGGGATTCCTGCTCTCCTCTCTCTGAAGCACATGTCCAGAAGCCGCAGCAGTGAGAACATTATACAGAAGTACTAAGCAGTGTGGCAGTGAATGCAGCTCTGGGGTAAGATAAAGCATTACTAGAAATCAGTAACCCTATTTCTCTACCTCTTTCTCTCGCTGTGTTCCTCATCGTCCCCAAATCGCCCTCACCTCGTACTACCCTCAAATAGTGTGATTAATACATTTTATTGATATTATGTACTTATGTACTGTGTATGCGATAATGTTTGTAGGTTTTGTCTTCAACCCTCCCAGTCCATACACTTCCATAGGCAGCTGTAATCTGATCTCTCAGTGGTGAGCCGGAAATCCATCTTATCTTGAGCAAGATTAGTTTTAGCAGAGAATGATAAGTTTAAAGACGTAAGGATGGGGAGAAATGGCTCATAAGTGGACAAAGAAGCATTATATTTGCTAGCTCTATTAACTTTTCCAAAGTGTGTTGAAAATACAGTTAACATTTAAGTCAACGATACTTTGGCTTCCATTTATACTTACTATTATGTTTTTCCTTGATGTCATAGAACATTTGACCAGTAAATCATTTTTGCTTTTTTTTGGACATTTTCATTGTGATTTAATGTATTAAATAGTTGAATATGTAAACGTTCCATTTGTGTGGAACTAATCCATACAGCCAAAGAAGGCTTTATACAATATGCAATATGCATAATACCTGCATTAATGTCAGCATTTGTAAGCAATTAGATGTAAACCACCGTGGAATAAATACAAAATAAAAGCTTTAACACTGCAAAAAAAAATAAATTTATTGTTGCTCTTTGATCATAGGCTATATAAGCTACCGATTAAAGGCTGTTTGCATATTGATAGCTAGGCTCCTGTAATTGCCTTCTGCGGTTTTGCTGATGTGAGAGCTTCGTTCCCCAATGAGTCTGATGAGATCATACGCAGCCATACTAAGCCATTAGAGCCCCCTTATCAACAGGCCACTATCCATTATCCTAAATGGAAAGTAGCCTCGTAAGAAAAAAAACAGGAAGCTTCAAAGTAATGGGGTTAAAATGGATCTTTATGCTTGATAAATAATGTATGTAGTAGAAATCTGAAAAGCCCATACATTTCACTGCAAGCTGCGGACTATATGCCTCTAAATGCCTTATAATAATACACTGCACGGCGCTGGCGTCCTTAATATGGAGAAGTACGCTTCTTCCTCCTAGTACTTGTCACGCCAAGCTCTTAATTTCTATTAGTTAAGAAGTGTAAGGCGTCTTACCTAAAGCCCCCGTTACACACTGCGATATCGCTAGCAATATTGCTGTAAAGTCACCGATTTTGTGACGTTGCAGCGATATTGCTAGCGATATCGCTGCATGTGATACTTACCTCCGACCGGCTCCCCCGCTGGTTATCGTTGGTCGCGCGAGAAGCTCCAGGACCATTCCTCGTCAGCCACTTCCTGCGGCGCTTCCTGTGGCGCCGACGAGCGAGGCGTGCAGCTGGGCGGGAGGACGTCAGGATCGCCGCGTCTGACAGGTAAGTAGCGATCCCCGTCCCTAGCGATATCGCTGGTGAGATCTTCCTGTGTGGCAGCTCACTAGCGACCACTTAGCGATGCACCAGCGATCCTGACCGCGTCATATCGCTGGTCGGGATCGCTGGTGCATCGCTAGGTGTAATGGTACCCTTAGGATACTTGCGAGGTTGTTAAGTCTAGTCTTTGCTAGGTGTTATTATGGAGCACTTATTTATACTAACACATTGGGATCACAGTTAAGATTTACAAAGTTCGGATTAACTGGCAGATATCAAAGAAGATGGACATTCATTTCGTGGGACCCCCATAAGCAAGAGATGAGGAAATCTCCAGAAATTCATTTTAAGTAGATTCACTCAAATCGACAAACAGATTCCATTTGGTCTTAATCCAAATGATTAGGTTCTGAGCTCTCACAAGACCCCAAAGGTTAAAAAAGCTAGGGCTGGAAAGAGGTCTCCAATTCTGCTAAAAAAGGAGAATATGCTAAAGAACTATAAAGATTTTATGCATATTGCAAAAAAAAAAAAATACAAAGAAATATACAATATAAATGTTTCTTTTATGGGTACAATGTGAGTAAATCCATAGGTAATGTAGAGATCCACCACATGAGTGGACGGGGATTAACTCGCTTGGCTGCGATACTGAGGCGCACAGGAACACTTTTGCTTAAAGTAAGTCTGTGTGGTTTATTTCCTTCGTAAACCAATGTCGCAGGAACACAAGGCAAACAGTCTTACATCAGACGAATTCTTAATGTCCATAGTAGAGCTTCGCGCTCTCAGGCCTGTGGGCACACAGGCTGTGCCATGTCCAGCACGCATGCAGTGTTACCATGTAAAGCATACAAAGTCTCTTACTGACCCCAGTCAGCGTTACAGTTTATCCCTCACGGGTTATCAGGGAAGTGGCCTCACTGGGATCACTGTTTCAGACAGTGCCTTGCTCACTAGGCCGTCTACAGTTGCAGAGCCACAGCCGGGCAGTAGCTTCCCTACACAGAGCCGTCACAGACTCTACCAGGTCCGGGCCTTTCCATGTGCTTCCCAGGAAGTTCAGTCCCAGACACTTCCAACACACCCAGGCCTTCCAGGACCTTGCACTCTGACAACTCAGGATCAAACACACAACCCATGTGACCCGACCTCAGTCACACTATATGGTACATGACCACACTCACAAGTGAGGTATGGATCACATGTTCATGACCTCACTACAGGTCCTGTTACATACAGCCAGACACATACAGGCTTTATCATGGGCATTCAGACATACGCCCACATGCATATTCTGAGTAGCATATACAGCGCCCCCTAGCTTTAACAGAGGTTAACTGCACCACAGTAAATAAACTGTAAGAGGCCGGGGAATCGGTCAGAAGAAAAAGTGGAAAAGGATGCCTGTTAAGAGTCCATGTCAAATGATAGTCTTAGATTCAGTAATGCTCCGTATATAGTAAAATTGACAATGGTCTAATGAAGGAGCACTGAACACCTAATTATCATATAGTATGAATAGTTATATGCTGTACATCATATGTGAGATAGAAAAGGAGGGTACAGTTAATGACAAAAGTAATTACCCATGACTTGTGTAGATCCTGTCAAGACCATGGCCCCGACGCACGTTTCGTAGTGTTACTTTTTCTCCTGACCAATTCCCCAGCCTCTTATATTCATCCATGGCTTTAATCACATTATACCCATAAAAGCAAAATTTATATTGTATATTTCTCTGTAACTTTTTGAAATATGAATAAAATCTCTATACTTTTTAGCATATTCAACTGTTTTTCTCCTTGTTTAGCAATCTATAGTGAGTAGCTAATTATATGGGTTTATTGCCATTTTGGATCTGGTATTCTTATTTCAGTTCTCCAATTCTGCTGCCACAACTCCCCACCCAGTCCACCGTTCACTTCAGGTTGGTCATTCTTCTCTGTTCTTTGGATGAGTCTTCTGTGGGGCTATGTTGCTACCGACTAGGCATCGCATGGTCCAATGGGACATGATGCAGGTTATTTCATCATATCCAACAAGACCATGCGAGTTTTACTCAGTGCTGGAAGATCCAGAGTGAAGACCAATCTACTGAACTGAAGTGGGGTTGGGTCTAGAATTGGAGAGAATAGTCTTATTATTTTGTGGGATTCGTTTGAATCAAATCACAAACAAAATATTTATTACTAATTTGATTCATTATGAATCGAGTCTCTCATCTCTAAAGCTTATGCTATATGCACCTTACGAATATCTCCAGAATCCACCATTATCTTGCAAAACATTAATTTTTTTCCTGATTCTTGTTGCTATTACTGTATCTACTAATTTATCTTCCAACTTTCCCCTCTATCTCATCCTTCATCTATATCCACCACTGTACCCATGTTCTTCGTACTACTAATGATTTTAGACTAAAATTGTCTATGAACTAAATTTCTTACCTCCAAGACTTTTCTAGTGCTGCACCAGTTCTCTGGAATGTACTACCCTGGACTACCAAATTGATTCAAACCAACATGCCCTTAAATATACATAGGTCTACCACATTGTGTTCCCTGGTCTTAACACATTTTCCCGTCTTTCTGCATTACTTCTCAGAATCAAACCCTTTTACCAAAAGTAACCCCTAAATTCCATGCACCCTAATACACTTCATGCAGATACTGACTAGTACATGCACTTCTATGTGTATTAGTCCCAGCAGAAAAGCAAACAGATGAACTGCAAACTAGGGCACACAAATCACCACTATTAACAGACGGAGCTATTTATCTAAAGTATTGTGGTATGCAGTTCAGTCAAAAAACGGAGGTGCTTGCATGAACAAACATGAATCATCCAATGTATAGTAGAAGAAATGCAGCACTCACCAGTTGAACTGAAAAATTGTGCTTCTTTTATTTTACATAAATTCCATTGACAGGTTTATGGACAAGCAGGACTTAGAGGAATGCTGGGGGAGGGACGTGCTAGACAACAGCCGTTTCACAATTACTCGCTTCTACGGGTCCAGGTGTATTACCTCGTCTTATGAAATATCACTGGAGCATGTTACAAAACAAGCACTTCTTGCGTCACCCTTGTTTCCTTATAGATAGTAAGCTCATAGGAGGGCCATCACGGGTGTTGTTTGAATTGTCAATTACTTTTCTACTCATATTGTCTGATTTTATTTGAACATGTACCCTGAGTCAATGGGCAAAATTCTGGGAGGCGCAGCCAGGGGTATATGATATGGAAGGTTGGGTGCCAATCGGAGAGACTGTTGACGGTTTATATATAGTGCCTATTGGATATCGGTGTTCTGACTCTTGGAGCTGCTGTAGGCTTGTGAGAAGTTTAAGGCTAAACTGGAGTTGGTGAACTTGCATTCAAAAACAATTTGCCTTGAGGACTGCCGGTGGGTTCGAGACCAGAAGGAGATGCAGGATCTGACAAAGGCTGAGGGGACTGTAAGGGAAGGGGGTAGAAAGTTATTATTATTTATTTATAATGCACCATTAATTCCATGGTGCTGTACATGAGAAGGGGGTTACATACAAAGTTATAGATATCATTAACACTTAACAAATTTACAATGACAGACCGGTGCAGAGGGGAGAGGACCCTGTCCTTGCGGACTTACATTCTATGGTTGCAAATGTTTGATTTTCTCCTATAGCAAGTAGATGTATTTGACCTCTACTGAGCTAGTTCCAAAATTTTGAATTGTAACCTGTCAAAACAACTGGTAGAATATGATAGGAGTAGCCATTATAGAACGATCCGAATTCTGTTACTGAAATATATATTGCAAAATACAGTAGAACTGCTTCATCTACATATTTATTGGAAAAAAAATAAAAGATGCTCACATATTAACACTTTGCTATCAATTGTTACCAGGATCAATGCTACCAATGCCAAGTACAGATTGTAAATCTACAATAGGTAGATATTTCAGAATATATTCAGTATAATATGTGCCTGTTGACTTTGAGGTCTAATACTTGCTAGAAATGTTCTTATACTAGCTATTCCTGTGGATTATTGACCCTTTGTCTTGTGGCCTTGACCATCTGCTTTAGGAAATCATTTTCCTATGTATGTACCATTTGTCATGCACTCAGTACTGTAAACCATCTGTGCGATGTTCACTTCTGAACGACACAAGGTTAATACCCTGAACAGTGAACCTACCTTACATCACATTCTACTTTACGACAATTCATGAGAGACAGAGTTTAGTGACCATCAATGGTTTAGAGTCAGCAACATTATTTGTCCTAACGGCTACTTTGTGCACTACGATATATCATCGCTATAAAGACATGCTTTCATCCTACCTGAAAGAAATATTAAGGCAATTTTGTGGGTAACACATTTTTCAAATGATGACTGTTAGAAATAATATATTAATTTTCATAGTAAATGTAAAACTCACGGTAATCAGATGTGTAGACAATTTTTGGATATTTGTCAAACTCTTACAATTTACTTACATCAATATTATATTTTACAAGATCCAATACAGATATGACAAGATGTGAACGTGTCTCTGAAAAACTGATTCTGGCAGATTCACTTAATTCTGAAGGGGGATATTTGGTTCTCCCAGAAAGGGGTTACAAAAAGGAACAATCTCTTATACTCACTTCTCCTCTGCCCTCCCCATACCTAAACCAGTGCCACCACTGCTCCTCTTTCTTCGTCCAATTGGCTTCTTCTACTTCATCCAGTTGGCTCCTCTTGCTTCCGTAAACTGGCTCCTCTTCCTTCATCCAATTGGCTCCTTTTTCTTCGTCCAGTTGGCTCCTCTTGCTTCCATAAATTGGCTCCTCTTCCTTCCTCCAATTGACTCCTCCTTCTTCCTCTCCAATCAGTTTTCCAATAGGCGTTGCAGCTGACAAAATCCCAAGCCTAACCAAGTGTCGTAGCCCACGTCAATGACGTGCACTGCAAAATGTGGTCAAGTGGGATGCAACGCACATCATTAATGTAGGTTGAGCGCCACGTGACTGCATGGGGTCTAGTAAATGGGCCACAAGAGGACTGGTTAGAGAAAAAGTAAGAGATGCCACTCAGAAAAAGAACAGATATGGAGATCAACGAGAATAGGTTGGTATAAGAGTTTATTATTTGTTTTTTTAAATCTTCCCATTCATTTGAATCCACAGAATGGTGGGTGACTGACCTTCATTTTGCTGGAATCGTACAAATTAAGAGCCCTAAAAATTTGGATTTTCTAGAATCCTAATTTTGGGGGAATTTTGTAGCAAATTTGATTAGTTTATATCTGACTCACTCATCTGTAGTTCCATGCTTTCAAAGTTTAAGGATTCGACTAAGACACAAGTTCATCGATTGCAACCAAAAACCCAACCTCTAAATATCATGGATCATTTTTGAAATGTCAAAATGCATTATAATCCACTGTGATCCATTATGACACATTTTTAAGACCATTTGACCTTCAGGGCTTTTGCTCATAAATGAAGATATGCTTTTTCTTTCTCTGAATGCATACTTCCAAATCCTGATAGAGCAAGATTCATTCCAACCTCTGAAGTAGGAAGTGCTGACCTGCAAGGAAATGCTGACCTACCCAAACCTTGAAGGAGGCTCTGAATGGCAGTGTAAACAGACCTTAATCTAAATCTGTTAAAAAGCAACGTGATAGAAAAGAGCTGATACAAGGATGAAATCCTAACCTGTAGTATTTTCAATTTCACGTAAAGTTATTCCTATCAGCAACTAATAACGCGGAATTTAAAGGCAACGTGTCATAGCAAAATTATCAATTGTTTAAATTAAGCTTTTATGTTAAACCCTTTTTTTATTTTAATTTTTTTAAACTAGTGTTTTTTCACACTTACGATGTTATTACTTAAATTTTAAAATAATCCTGAAATCTTGAAGTTTTTACATTGACTACCAAGTCTCAACATAGACTGACTCTCTTTATTTTGTAGAGATCACAGTCATGGTCACCCTATTATCATCTACAGGAAAAAAATACAATCTAAAAATAAAAACATATTAGAATAAAATATGTCTTAATATCAGCAATTAATTAGTAAAAAAAAAGTGGTACCTATTGCTGACAATGGATGCAGTGAGATATGCTTTTAAAAATGTAAAAAAATAAATAAAATCAACCTACTGTATATACTCGAGTATAAGCCGACCGCCCTAATTTTGCCCCCAAACAACTGGGAAAATGTATTGACTTGAGTATAAGCCTAGGGTGGAAAATGCAGCAGCTAGTGGTAAATTTCAAAAATAAAAAGATACCAATAAAAGTAAAATTAATTGAGACATCAATAGGATACATTTTTTTGAATAGCCATATTGAATCAGGAGCCCCATATAATGCTCCATACAGTTCATAATGACCCCATAAGATGCTCCATAAAATATGCCCATATGCTACTCCATAAAGGTTAATAATGGCCCCATAAGATGCTCCATAGAATAATATGCCCCATATGCTGCTCCATAAAGGTTATGGCCCCATAAGTTGCTCCATAGATTATGCCCCATATGTTGCTACATATATTATGCCCCATATGCTGCCCCATAGATTATGCCCCATATGCTGCTCCATAGATTATGCCCCATATGCTGCCCCATAAGGTGTTCCATAGATTATGCCCCATATGCTGCCCCATAGATTATGCCCCATATGCTGCCCCAAATGCTGCTCCATATATTAGGAGCCACAGATTAGGGTATGCCTCATATGCTGCTCCATATATTAAGCCCCATATGCTACCCCATAAGATGCTCCATAGATTATGCCCCATATGCTGCTCCATATATTATGCCCCATATGCTGCCCCATAAGATGCTCCATAGATTATTCCCCATATGCTGCCCCATAGATTATGCCCCATATGCTGCCCCATAAGATGCTCCATAGATTTTGCCCCAAAAGATGCTCCATAAATTATGCCTATATGCTGCTCCATAGATTATGCCCCATATGCTGCCCCATAAGATGCTCCATAGATTATGCCCCATATGCTGCCCCATAGATTTTTCCCCATAAGATGCTCCATAGATTATGCCCCATATGCTGCTCCATAGACTATGCCCCATATGGTGCCTCATAAGATGCTCCATAGCTTATGCCCCATATGCTGCCCCATAAGATGCTCCATAGCTTATGCCCCATACATATGCTGCCCCATAAAATGCTCCATAGCTTATGCCCCATATGCTGCTCCATAGATTATGCCCCATATGCTGCCCCATAAGATGCTCCATAGATTATGCCCCATATGCTGCCCCATAAGATGCTCCATAGCACATGCGCCATATGCTGTTCCAAATGCTTATGGCCTCATATGCTGCTGCGAATAAAAAAAATACATACTCACCTCTCGTTGCTGGGGGCCAGGTGCCTGTGTACTGAGTTTGCGGGAACACTGGCGCGCTATGGGGGACAGGTGCTGGTGTCACCTCTGGCTCAGGGCCCCGGCACCTGAGATATTCAACCATCTCTGTTCCACCATTGCGCGCCGCTGTCTGCCGGGTCCCTCTGCCAGTGACTGTTCAGGCAGAGGGCGCGGCGCACACTAACGTCATCGCGCCCTCTGACCTGATTGTCACAGAGGACGCGGAGGACAGAGCGGCACGCGGCGGTGGAATGGGGACAGGTGAATATCTCATTTACTTACCCCCACCTGGCGCGGTCTCTGCAGCCCCTGCTTCTACCATGGTCTCCCTTCCTGCCTTCAGCGGTCACGTGGTACCGCCCATTAAAGTCATGAATATGCGCATATTCATGATTTTAAAGAGCGGTACCACGTGACCGCTGAAGGAAGGTGCCAAGACCTTGGCAGAAGCAGGGGCTGCAGAGACCATGCCAGGAGGGGGTGAATATGATCTGACACCCCCGCCCTCCCCCGCCGAACCCATGGCATATATGACTCAAGTATAAGCCGAGAGGGGCACTTTCAGCCTTAAAAAATGGGCTGAAAATCTCGACTTATACTTGAGTATATACGGTACTTTTCCTATTTTAGGAAGAAAAAATAATATATTTTGTATCGCCGCATCCCAAAAAGTCTGATCTATCAATATATAAGATTATCTAACCCAAAATCAAAACACTAAAAAAAATTTTTTTTAGGTTGATACACCACCCCACAAAAATGCAATAAAAAGCTATGAAAGTGTCAGAGTACCCAAAATAAAATGGTTAAAAATGTCAACTCAACATACAAAAAAAAAAACTCTTATACAACTCTATCGACGAAAAAATGAACATGATATGGGTCTCAAAAATTGGCGACACAAACCAATTTTTTTTTTCAAATTTCGGATTTCTTTTCTACTATTTAAATTAAAAAAACTATACAGGTTAAGTATTGCCAAAATTTTACCGACCTACGGAATCATATTTCCAGGTCTAAAATTTCCATGTCATTTTTACGGTACAATGAATGTTCTAAAAACAAAACAAAATCAACAAAGGAAGAATTGTGGGAGGTTTTCATCATTTAACTGAACTTGGTGATTTTTTTTCCCCATTTTCTTCCAATAAAATTAAATAGTGAAATGAAATGGTGTGAATCAAAATTGCAAAAAAAAAGTCCTTATTGTGGGTATGTCAATGTAAAAACTTAAAAAAATGGTTATGGCTCTTAAAAGGCTCTTATGGCTCTTGAAACAACAATAAATATCCATGCAATTTTGTGTGAGTAGAAAAATAAGCATTTTTTTTTCTAGAAATAGCGCCATCTCCAGTCCGTGGTCTGTGCCTGGTATTGCAGGATTACCCAATTCAAGTAAATGAGCTGGGTTATAATACCAGGTGCCGCCATTGGAGAGGAATAGCGTTAATTCTAAAAAAAACAAAAAACAACCTTTTCCTGATCATACGCAACCAATACAAACACAATGAATAAATTAATGAACATTTTGCTGTTTTATGTTAATTATCAATTAAGCATTTTTCTGCATTACTTTAAGAGATGAAATATGTCATTTGATAACATATGAACTGTTTATTAATCAATATTGTTAAACGAGTGAGCAGCTTATCATAGATAATTAAATGTGAGAAATAAATCAAATATATTTTTGCATTCATACGGTGATTTATTACAGATGACAAACAGATTTGGTAATTACCTTTCAGGATAACAGACAAAAAGAGAATTTTGTATTCTTTTTTTTTCTTTTTTTCTTACCATGGAAACAAGACCTGGAGCAATCGATAAGCCTGTATCTCCAAATTACAAGTTAGAGCCATCATATCCACCTCCTGCTGTCTTTTATAGCATAAATAGACAAGGGCCTTCAGTGTAATACCGACAATTAGAATGACAACTTGATGCTGCTGTGTCGTGCATGACCACAATGTACCATCAAGCGAAAAACTGCCTGTTGTGTTGGGTCTTAACAACATCCAAGAAATTTAAGAAAACAGATTTTAAAAAATCTCTGATAAAAAAATAGTAATAACATTATTCTTATTACAAATCAATACTATTAATAATAAATTACTTTGTAAGTAAAGTAACGTTTCAAAAGTTTACAATAAGGAGACAAAATGTGCTTGGGCTTTACTCACACCTGCATCATGACTTCTGACAATAATGAAAAAAAACAATGCTCTGCATGGCTCTAACAAAACCACTCGTTAGTTGCCCTGGCTGAGTTTTTTGGGTCATTATCATGCTGGAAGACCCAGCCACGACCCATCTTCAATGCTCTTACTGAAGGAAGGAGGCTGTTGGCCAAAATCTTGCAATACATAACCCCATCTATCCTCCCTTTAAGACAATGCAGTAGTCCTGTCCCCTTTGCAGAAAAGCACCCCTAAATTATGTTGCCCCCACCATGCTTTACGGTTGGGGTGGTGTTCTTGGGGTTGTACTCATCCTTTTTCTTCATCCAAACACAGCGAGTGGAGTTCATGCCAAAAAGTTTTATTTTGGTCTCATCTGACCACATGATATTCTCCCATGCTTCCTCTGGATCATCCAGATGGTCATTAGCGAACGTCAAATGGGCCTGGACATGTGGTGGCGTGAACAGGGGGATCTTGCATGCCCTGCAGGATCGTAATCCATGATAGCGTAGTCTGATACTAACGGTAATGTTTGAGACTGTGGTTCCAGCTCTCTTCAGATCATTGACCAGGTCCTCATGTGTAATTCTGGACTGATCCCTAACCTTTCTCAGAATCATCCTTACCTCATGAGGCGAGATATTGTATGGAGCCCCAGATTGAGCAAGATTGACAGTCATCTTGCATTTGTTCTATTTTTTAATAAAAAAAGCTGCTTGCCTATTGTCCTGTAACCTACCCCAGCCTTGTACAGGTCTACAATTTTGTCCCCGGTGTCCTTAGACAGCTGTTTTTGTCTTGGCCATGGTGGTGAGGTTAGAGCTTGATTGATTGTGTGGACAGGTGTCTTTTATACAGGTGCAATTAATACAAGTAATGAATGCAGAGAAGGAGGCTTCTTAAAGAACAACTAACAGGTCTGTGAGAGCCAGAGTTCATTCTGGTTGGTAGGTGATCAAATACTTATTTCATGCAATAAAATGCAATTTAAATATTTGCAAATCATACAATGTGTTTTTCTGTTTTAAATTCTAAGATTCTGTCTCTCACAGTTGAAGTGTATGTTGCATGTATGGCACTCGGTAGATAAAGGCGATACAAAGGAAACATGAGTTCTTTAAGAAATCCTGGGGAAATCTTACTCGGGGTGGTCATTAATTATAATTCTTCACAGAAGAAGGGAGGTAACGATTTACAGGCACAGTTATGACAGAGTTCTGAGCTGGAGTTGATCACAGGGGTTTTATTCAAGCTTCTTTTCATCACACAGAATGACTTCTCTTCATGTAATGCTTCATCAACATATATGGAAGTCTCTTCAGAGATAAATTCTCTTCACAGATAACTTCTCTTCACACACAGTGTCTTAACCTAAGGAGAACTGTACCTTGCTGTCACGCCGTGCTCACCTGGGGGCGGGACCTCAGTCCCGACGTCATCTCTTCCGGAGCTGCGGTCACTCCGGGGGTCCCGTAGGGTGCGCACGCGCAGCTCTCGTTCCCGGGCCTCCTCCTACATGTCACGTTTGCGCTTGCGCGCTCCTGTCAGTGCTGTATAGGGCTCGGTCCTCTCTATGGTAATGGAGGACCTGACCCGGAACCTGTAGTGGTCATGTGCTTTCTGGCTAGGTCCTGACCCGGAACCAGTAGTAGTCATGTGCTATATCAGACGACCTCCCCCTAGGGGAGGTGCCTGATTATTGTTGTGCTTCCTGGCTTGGTCTGCCGTGTCCCTGCCTGGCTGTGCGCTGTACTCAGGTCCTCTGCCTTGCACTCTGTTGTGCCTCTTGGCACACGCTCTGAATCTGCACTCTGCTTTGTACTTGGTTGTGCCTCCTGGCACACGCTCTGACCCTGTGTTCTGTCTCATACTCGGTTGTGCCTCCTGGCACATGCTCTGACACTGTACTCTGTCTCATACTCGGTTGTGCCTCCTGGCACACGCTCTGACACTGTACTCTGTCTCATACTCGGTTGTGCCTCCTGGCACACGCTCTTACCCTGTACTCTGTCTTATACTCAGTCTTGCCTCCTGGCACACACTCTGATTCCGTGCTCTGTCTTATACTCAGTTGTGCCTCCGGGCACACACTCTGATCCTGTACTCAGTCTCTTACTCTGTTACACCTCCTGGCACACCTGCTGCCTGACTCAGTGCTCTGACGTGCTCCTTGCACGTTTCCTGCTTCACTCACACCCGGACGAACGAAGTCTCTGTATACCACGTTTTCCCGTGTCCACACTTTACACGTTCCTGCAGACACTCTCACCCACTCGTGTCTCCTGTGAGCCGGCCGCCTGGTGCCAGCAGTCGTGGTGCCTCACCCCCTGGGGCTTGCCCCTGACACTCCCTGTATAGGGGGTGGTCTTCACTAGGTCAGCTCGCCCTGGGAGGGTTGGTGTCACGACCCAGAGGGTCCACTCCAGGAGTCGTCACACTTGCTCATGCAGTGAGGTGGGGGAGGGGGGATGAGTCAGGTGCTGTAGCTCTCTCACATCTATCTTGAGATATTAAAGATGCTCCTGGCTGTCCTGACTGCTTCTATGATTACAGCAGTCGCTTCCAAGGAAGAACTGGTTATTTTCCCCATTGTATGTATATATATATATATATATAATATATATCGATGTATATATGTTACGTTCAAGTTACAAAAATCCTAGCTACAACAAAATGTAAATATTAATGGAAAAATACATTCAGAACTCTCTTTCAGGGTCACAGTGTTCGCTGCATTCCTTGAATGAAAACTTTTGTGAGAATCTCAGCACAATACTTATATTCTGCTGAGAAAATAAGATAAGGACCATGGAAAATAGGTTGTTTATTTCCACAGTATTTTAGAGCAGTAGCTCCAGCCTGATATGTGGATCAATCCATGGATCTGTTTTGGGCTGACAATTGCCGCCAGGTGGTTAGCCAATCTTCCCTTCAAATCTCATCTCCTCCTGTGAATCTGCATTTTGCAGTACATTGTCTTTTGCTTCACAGTGAAGATAACAAAGGTTTTCTTCAGCATCTCCATACAAGAAAGAAACAAAAGTGATTTATTTAGGGACAATGTGCATGTGTAGAATGACATTTACAATACTACAACTGGTTAATGATAACTTGACCTAAAAAAAAGCTAAATTAAATCTACCTTTACTTCTATTGTATGTTTGTAAACAAAGTATATTACATATTTTTTGCTGTGTTTTTGAATAAAACTAACTATTAACGTGTACTGAAGACAAATCAAACATGTATTCTGCACCAAAATAACACAGCTAGAAAACGCTGCATAGCAATTTTTTTTCTGCTACCTTAATAATGGCCTCAACACTATTGAGAGCATGCCAATGGCCAATGAGGTTTAGACTAAAGGGCCTGTCACACTAAGCGATATCGCTAGCAATATCGCTATAACGTCACTGGTTTTTGTGACGTTATAGCGATATTGCTAGCGATATCGCTATGTCTGATACTTACCACCGACCGCTCCCCCGCTGGTTATCGCTTATCGTGCGAGAACGTCCTGGACCGTTTCTCGTTGTCAGCTTCCTGCTGGGGCTTCCTGCTGTGACAAGTGACGCGTGGACGCGGGCGGGAGGACGTCAGGATCGCTGCGTCTGACAGGTAAGTAGCGACCCCCGACCCCTGCGATGTCGCTGGTGAGATCTGCCTGTGTGGCAGCTCACTAGCGACCACTTAGCGATGTACCAGCGATCCTGACCGCGTCATATCGCTGGTCAGGATCGCTGGTACATCGCTAAGTGTGACAGTACCTTAAAGGGAATCTGTCACCCTTTTTTTGGCCTTGCAGCTGCCGGCATAGACATCGGGTGCTTATCTACAGCATTCTGTAATGCTGTAGATAATCCCCCGATGTAACCTGAAAGAGAAGAAAAACACGTTATATTATACTCACCGAGGTGGGCGATCTGGTCCGATGGGTGTTGGCGTCCTATCTGGCGCCTCCCTTCTTCATGCGATGACGTCCTCTTCTCCCGTCCTGTAATGGCTCTGGCGCATTGCTCTGCCCTGATGAGCGCAGAGCAGAGTCCTGCAGTGCGCAGGCGTCGGGAGAGGTCTGGCGCCTGCGCACTGCAGAATTCTGCTCTGCCCTCAACAGGGCAGAGCAATGCACCTGCGCCGGAGCCATTTCAGGATGGGAGAAGAGGACGTCATCGCATGAAGATGGGAGGCGCCGGACTGGACCGCAACACCCATCGGACCGGACTGCCCACCTCGGTGAGTATAATATAACGTGTTTTTCTTCTCTTTCAGGTTACATCGGGGGCTTATCTACAGCATTACAGAATGCTGTAGATAAGCCCCCGATGTGTATGATGGCAGCTGCAAGGCCAAAAAAGGTGACAGATTCCCTTTAAGAAGCCATCTCTTAACAAACTGCCAGTCACAGTTGCCCCATTACAGTCTGTACTTGCCACATTTATCCTCCAATGACAGTGGTGTTTAGTGATCCAGTATAGCCAAAACCCCTTTTCAATAATTCATAATTATTCAATAATAGTAAAAAAAGTATAAATGCATACAATACAATATGCATACAATGTAAATGACTAAAACTGCAAATATTCATATAAAGTTCATTGATGGCCATATGACAACCTATAAATATATATTTATTTTTCTGTTTATTTTTCTCTATTGTTTTACTTTTTTTTTCAATTTATATATATATTTATATGCACATATGTTACGTTCAAGTCACAAAAATCTTACCTGTGACAAAACAAATATTAATGGAAAAAACACATTCAGGACTCTCTTTCAGAGTCACAGTGTTTGCTGCGTTCCTTGTATAAAAACTTTTGGGAGAATCTCAGCACAAAACTCAATATTCTGCTGAGAAAATTTAAAGATAAGGACCATGTAAAAGAGATTGCTTATTTCCATAAATTTTCAGTAGAATTGAGATCAGGGCTTTGTGGTGGCCACTCCAAAACGTTGACTTTGTTATCCTTTAGACACTTTGTTACCATTTTGGCAGTATGCTTCGGGTCATTGTACATTTGGAAGACCCATTTTCCGCCCAAGTTTTAACTTCCTGGCTGATGTCTTGAGATGTTGCTTCAGTATTGCCACAAAATCTTTTCTCATGATGCCATCTATTTTGTAAAGTGCACCAGTCCCTCCTGCAGCAAAACAACCCCACAACATGATGCTGTAACCGGCGTGTTTCACAGTGGGGATGGTGTTCTTAGGCTTCCAAGCTTCTCCCTTTTTCCTCCAAACGTAACAATGGTCTTTATGCCCAAAAAGTTCAACTTTAGTTTTATCAGACCACAGGACACGTCTCCAAAAATTAAGGTCTTTGCTCCTGTGTGCATCTGCAAACACTAATCTGGCTTTTTATGTGTCTTTTGGAGTAATGGCTTCTTCCTGGCAGAGTAGCCTTTCATCCTTTGTTGATACAGTACTCGTTTCACTGTGGATATTGACACAATCTTACCTGCTTCTGCCATCATCTTCACAAGGCCTTTTGCTTTTGTCCTTGGATTGATATGCACATGTCGGACCAAAGCATGATAGTCTCTGGGGCACAGAACCCGTCTCCTTCCTGAGCGGTATGATGGCTGGACATTCCCATCTTGTTTGTACTTGTGCATAATTGTTTGTACAAATGAACGAGGCACCTTCAGGTATCTGGAAATGAGCCAGACTTGTGCAAGTCCACAACTCTCTGCCTGATATCTTGGCTGATTTCTTAAGACTTTCCCATAATGCTGCACAAAGAAGCAGTGTGTTTCAGGTGTGCATTAAAATACATCTACAAGTGGGTCTCTAATTAACTCAGATTTTGCCAGAAAACCTATCAGAAACTTCCAAACACATGACATCTTCATATGGGCAGTGCAGAATTGTTTAAAGGCATAGTAAATAATCTTGGTGTTTGTAAACTTTTGACTTTTTAGTAAGTAATAAAAATGCCATAAAACATTCTCCCTCTTTCTCATTATTCTGGCACTTGGCAAACATTAATAACTATGATAACCCTAATTGACCTAAAAAGGAAAGGTTTATTCTGATTTAATTTCATATATTGAGAAAAATATTCAGATGTGTCTTTTTCTATAGTGTATGTAAACTTCTGGTTTCAACTGTGTGTATATATATATATATATATATATATATATATACATATATGTAAAATTAAAAAAGGCCAAGGCTTGATAAATACGGGTCACCGTTGAAACGTCGCCACCTAAGGATCAGTAAAGTATCCACTTTTTTCACATTTAATTTGGAGTGCTGCCTATTTAAATATATATATATATATATATATATATATATACACACATGCTCTCCAGTAGAGATGCAAATCGATTCTCAGGAACAGTCCAGTGGCCACATCAATAATCTGTGATTTTTGGTGTGCAAAATCGACAATCTGGATGAATCAGGGTATTAATGATTAAGAATGCATGTTTCAACAAATTGCATGAATCAATATCACAAGTGAAAATAAGAAACCTTGAAATAAATATTGAAATATGCTTTCTTCACTTATGAGCCATATCTTCTCAACCCCTGCCGCTGTTGCTGCCTCCTGAATTTATAATTCTCATTGAGAAAAAGCTAAAATCCTTGGTCCACACTAGACAGACTTCCAGTTCAATCAGGTCTCGAATTATAGCCAACTATAGAAGTCAATGGAGAGGGAAGGTGGAGTAGAGTGAAGGAGAGAGGCAGATGCACACTGCTACTTTTTAGTAAGTGTACTGCTCAGTATTGTCCTTCATGCCTCCTAACGTGCTACGTAGAGGCAGGAGAGTAGGAATTCCCCATGGCTGTGTGTGTTGCGTAGAAGAGACAACATAACAACTGGTCACCACTCACTAGTTCAGAGACAACTGAAAATTATGGATATGTTCTGCGTACTGAAAAACTGGTGAAAAAAAATACAGGATACAAGTATAATAATAGCTGAAAATATGGTTATTGCTCATGTAAATGAAGGGGGTTGAGGGAAGATGCCCTTTAATGTCACCCTCCCTTTAAGAAGTCCTATGTATATATGTTATTATTTGATGTGTTGAATGCTTGTTGTACTGCTACATGAGTATGTGTATTACCACTTGTCTTATTGGTACTGCCACATTATATATACAGTATGTGTTACCATGCTGTAAAGATTGTAATATATTGTGTTGTATTATGTTCTGCATATTTATGTACAGATTAGGGTAAGCTAGAGCATCCTTTGGGGACATTAGTGGAGGGCACTATTAGTATATAGTTCCTAGATATGGGTAAATGTAGTTCTGTTGTGGGCCACTAGATGGGAGCATACTAGTGGGCCTTGTAGGTATATCTTGTAGGAAGTTAATAGAGGGTTAATAGTAGGAAGAGCTGCTATGGGATAAGTGAGTGTAGGATATAGGAACAGGTTATAAGGGCGAGCACGCCCGAAGTGTCAACAAGGGCTCTAGGACCAGGACGACATAGCAGCTACGCAATGTTGAGAAAGTGAAGAAAAAGCATGGGCACAAACAGACAGGTGCTGGATAGAACAGGAGCACCAAAGCAGTACGGTCCTATAGCTGGGACAAGAGAAGAGAATTTAGGATCCAAAAGTCGTGCAGGCGCAGAATATTCACCATGTGGCAGATCTTAAATAGGGCTAAAGCCTGTAAGTCCGGGGCGAAACATATGAACGGGATACCCTATGTCTTGAGGTCCTACAGAAGTGATGCTGCGGTACCGCCTAGGGCGCTACTACCCCGTGATGTGCGTGAGAACAAAAAAAGCAGCAAAGGGAAAGTGCAGGAGGAATGCTGTGTGGATTGTAATGTAAATGATGCGCAAGGGACCGTTGAAGAGAAAAGTAAAATCGCTTGTTTGGCATCTGAAACGGTATCTGTGTCCGTTCTTTCCACCCTGTGCACCGAAACTGAGTGTACAGGAGCTGTGCTGCACCACAGTGGAACCCCTGACAGTGTACTAGGACCTCAAACAGGTACACCAGCAAAAGCTGACAAATTTTCTGTGGGAGGAGGCCAGGACACCAAGGCCCCCCTGGGCCATGACCACTGTCCTGGCTGAATCCTACATACACATACAAGAGTTTATTCTGAAAAGTAACCCAACATGACAGGTAAGGCTTTTTTCACATTGGCGTTTCACAGACCTGCGTCGGTCTGCGCACGGCTGACGCTAAGCTCTGCCCCGCGCCACGCCTTCTCCGGTTAGCTCCACCTATGGGCGCATGACACTGCATGCGACATGCGTCCCCTATCTTTGGCATTGGGGACACAGGCCGTGCGCAGGTATGCGTTTGCCGGTGCATGCATCCTTTTGACGGTACGCCGAGCGCACCAAAATGCAACAGGTTGCATTTGGTGCTGGTCGGCGCACCGTCAAAAGGACGCATGCACCGCCAAATGCATACCTGTGCACGGCCTGCGTCCCCAATGCTAAAGATAGGGAACGCAGGTTGCATGCAGCGTCCTGCGCCCATGAGCGGAGCTAACCGGAGGAGGCGAGGCAGGGGGCGGAGCTAGGCGGCGGCTGTGTGGAGACCGACGCAGGTCTGTGAAGCACCAATGTGAAACCAGCCTTAGCTAAAAGGGGCAACAGCAAAAAATGTTGTGCTTAATGGCATAATTTAACTCTAGGAAACATGCTTCGTAAAAACCGATCCTTCCTTGCACTTGCCTGTTTTATAGAACTTTACCATTTTGTTCTGTAGATCAACACATCATGACGTATCTGAATCCAGGAACGTGCAAAAATATGTACAAATCTGAGTTTACAGTTGTGATCTTTCCAAATAGTTTAAAATGTTATAAATAAAACTAGTTTTCAATAACGGCATTTTTTCCTCCATAACATATCTCTTCAGAGAGAAAGAGGATTTGACCTCTAGCGCCACCTAGATGAAGTAGCAATCCGAAATGTCAATATTGACTTTTTAACAAGCCTTGCAATATGGTTTAGGATAAAGCTATACCAGAATGTCAAATTTGCAGACATGGTGTTTTTAGGTGTTGCCCCTCATCAGTGCAAAGATTGAGTTCTGATTTGGCTAGGTGAGAGGCTATGGACTGGTGTCTAAGGGGTAATGTTTCACCTTGTGGAGAGTGACAAACCAAGCCTGGCATGTCAGAGTGAGGAGACTTGTAAGTCTGAAGAGACAATTTGCATATTTAATTTCCCAGAGGAGCATGCATGGCCTTTAAGTCTCCTCACTCTGACATGCCAGGCTTGGCTTGTCACTCTCCACAAGGAGAAACGTTACCTCAATGACATAAATTTGACTTAAGACCTAAATTTAAAAATTACATTTATTTTTCTTAGGGGTTTCGAAGACTGTATGATACAACAGTTATTACTGTATCTGGAAGAAAAGAAGTAAGAACAGACATGTTCAATATTCTCTCAAAAGTCACACATTTTTCTTCCCCACTGAGGATTTTAAAATGAAACGGAGACCTGGAGGGTCTCAGACAAGCCTGAGGCTGTATGAAGAGAAAGGTCAAACACTTTGCTAAAAAAGAGCATTATCTGTGAAACAACAACTTATCAGCCGGCTCGCAGCCCTTTTTATTTACACTTATTGGTCCCAGAGGTAGTGCACTCAGTGCAGGGCGTGATTACTTTGTAATGCTTCTACCAGAAATTGGAAAGGAAAGTCTAATTTGTAACAATGTGCTGTTGCCTGCACGTGAACTTTCCAGGATGCCTTTGCCTCTCAGAGTGAATGACTAGCCTGTATAATGAGCACAGAATCCACAGCTGTCTATGGGTACATTCACACGTTCAGTATTTGCAGCAGAAAAACCTGGAGTATTGGCAGGAAAAATTCAGCAAATTCATTAAAAAAAAACGCTGCAAAAATGCTGAAAGAACTGACATGCTGCAGATATGAAACGGCTTCAAACCTGCAAGACAAGAATAAGCAGAGTCTGCATGAAATTTCAGAAATCTCATTCACTATGCAAGCAATGTAAAAGGCTGCGTTTTTTTCCCGTCAAAAAAACAGGCAAAAAAAACACATCAAGAACACAATGTTTGCATATACCCTAAGGCTACGTTTCCACAATGAGTTTTTGGCGAGTTTTTTACGCACTGTATATTTAAAAAAAAATGTAAAGTAACCCATTTTACTTAATGGGTGCAAAAATGGTGAAGAAAAATTACAACATCAAAAACTTATCATAGGAACGTAGCGTAAGGGTTTTTAATTTTATTTATTTTACACATTTATATAGCACCATTACTTCCATAGATTATAATCACCGTCCCCATTGGGGCTCACAATCTAAATTCTCTATCAATATGTCTTTGGAATGTGAGAGGAAATCGGAGAACCCGGAGGAAACCCATGCAAACATGGGGAGAACATACAAACTCCTTGCAGATGTTGTCCTTGGTGGGATTTAAACCCAGGACCCCAGGGCTGCAAGGCTGCAGTGCTAACCACTGAGCCACCATGCCGCAGGCATGTTGAGCGTTTGCAGATTTTTCTGCAGAAAAAAACAGTGTTGGCAGTCAAAATGTAGTGAAAAATAGAAACGTTTTTAGCCGTTTTTATGCATTTTTCCTTTTCATTTGTATAGCTGAAAGAATTGTCATGCTGCAGATTTCAAAAAAGCTTTGATAGTTCAATACTGCAAGGAAATCTCATCCATTTTGCAAGGTAAATCGGAGTGATGAGAACAAAATTGAACTTTTTGGCCAGAACCATAAACAGAATATTATAGGTAGATGGTTGACCCAGCTTAGGGGAAGGAATTTTTTTCCTTATGGAGAAAATTGGCTTCTACTCTGTGGGTTTTTTGCCTTCCCCAGGATCAACAATGCAGAACAGCTGCACTAAAAATAGGCTGAACTAGATGGACATAAGGTCTTCCTTCAGCCTTCAAAACTATGTTACTATGTCATGTTACATTTGGAGAGACGTCAACAAGGCCTATGATGAAAGGAACACCATTCCTACTGTAAAGCACGGAGGTGGATCACTGATGTTTTGGGGATCTGTGAGCTACAAAGGCACAGGAAACGTGGTCAAAGTTGAAGGAAAGATGAATGCAGCACGTTATCAGCAAATACTGGAGTCAAATATGCAATCATCAGCCCGGAAGCTGCGCATGCGACTTACTCAGACGTTCCAACATGACAACGATCCAAAACACAAGGCCAAGTCGATCTGTCATTGGCTACAGCAGAACAAAGTGAAGGTTCTGTAGTGGCCAGCTCAGTCTCCTGACCTCAATATCATTGAGCCACTCTGGTGAGATCTCAAGCACACAGTTCATGCTAGACAGCCCAGGAATTTATAAGAACTGGAGGCTTTTTGCCAAGAAGAGTGGGCAGCTTTACCATCTAAGAAAATAAAGAACCTCATCCACAACTACCATAAAAGACTTCAAGCTGTCATTGATGTTAGAGGGGGCAATACAAAGAAATGGGGTATGTAAACTTTTGATCAGGGTCATTTGGATGTTTTGGGTTGTCATTATAATTTAAAAAAAGAAAACACTGTAGTTTGACAATAAATGACTTCACCCAACCACTAACTATGAGTGGAGAAAAAGTTTTGGTGTTATCATTCTCTGAAAAAGGCCAAGAAAGCAAAAATTCTGCCGGGGTGTGTAAACTTTTGAGCACAACTGTATATATTTAAGTGTCAGAACTCTGCTAATATGTCTATAGGACATACCAGAGAATGAATTCGGCATGATTTCCCCTATAAGCAATTTCATATGCTCATATACGCAAATGCAATTTTTTTTTTACTTGATCTTGGTCATTATCAGCACTGGTTTACAATTCAAAAAGGAAAAGTACATTGTGTGCATAGGTGCCAATACAGAAACTACAAGGAAAAGGACATGGAACAATTTTCATTAAAGCTTAAGGATAATAATACATAATTTTCTTTTGGCAGAAATAACATTTTGGCATCATTATTGCATATTAACTCATGTAAATATTTAGCAAAATAGCTTTCTGTGCAAAACGATTTCTTTAATTAAATACATGTATTTTATCTTATTTATGACTGACACATGTAATCCTGGTAAACAACATTATATCCATTCCAGAAAAGTAACTGAAGGACAGAACTTCTCGAAAAATTTAACAATTTCAGATATATTGCTACAAGTTGCATGAAAATTCCCACTCAAAACATAGACTTTAGTGAAGTGATACTAAAAATCAAGGTAGAGTCATAGACAAAGTTTTTTTTTAACTAATGGAGAAATTCGCATTTTTTTTTCTTTTTTTAAGACCATTTATGGCTTTTGTAGAATCATGGGTTTTCTGCTCTCTAGTCTACACCTTCTCATGGATCACAGATATAATGAGGACTATACAATGCAGAAATGCCTGAACAGTAACCAAACACCAATCCAAGTCTTCTGTGGAATGGTAAAGAACCTGATTATTAGGGTTTTAAAAATCTTTATTAGGCAGCCACAATATCTAATATCTACTATAACAGTTGCTCTAAAGCTAGCTTCATATGTCCAGTATTTATTTCCGTTTTTGTATCCGTACAGGGAATGTGAAAACAGAAATAAAAGGATCCAGTACTGAGCCATTCAGTGAAATGGTGACCCAAAGCGTCCCAAATAGTGATGAACGAACGCATGCTCGAGTGCTAACCGAGTGCCTTCAGCATGCTCGAAAAATATGTTAGAGAAGCCGAAGCTGCATGTCTTGTGGCTGTTAGACAGCCTGTACAAATGCATAGTTACAGTCAAGGAGGCTTAACTGTTAGGTCCTTTAGGCCGGGGTCACACTTGCGAGAAACTCGCACGAGTCTCATGTTTCAATTCCCGGCACTGCCGCTGGCACTCGGACCGGAGCGTTCAGCTGCATAGAAATACATGAAGCCGCACACTCTGGTCCCGAGTGATGGCGGCAGTGCCGGGTATTGAGACGCGAGACTCGTGCGAGTTTCTCGCAAGTGTGACCCCGGGCTTAGTATAATTGTATGACAGGTCCTGTGTAGTGATCATCAGTAAATGTGATAGGAGTTTCTTTCTCCCTTGTGGATAACGTCAGCAGTGTATGGATGAAATTTCATCGTACATCAATGTCTAGTAACTGAGATGATGACTGCCTTCATAGAATATGAAAGCATGTAATTCACAGGAGGTCATGATGAGATCACATGAAACAAATGAAGAAAAGTATACTATGAATTTTCAGAAAGAAAAAAAACAACTAAATAAGGTATTTTTGTTACAATTATGGGAGAACGGTGACAGGATAAATAAATAAAAATAAATCACTGCTATTTTAATGATTACTGTTAGAGTAACTATGATTTCACTGTAAAGAGAATCTTTTCACGCTTGTCGCACTTTCCCATAATTCCTGGTGGCATACAGAGCCAAGGAATCTCAGTCGTCTCAAGCTCTTGCAATTCTGACCAAAAACTGTACTAATGACTATCCCTGTAGTATGTAATGCCAAATTCCTGTGATAACTAGGGAGTTCTTCTGGAGCTGGCTCGGTGGAAAGGTGACAGACGCATGGCAGGATTCTCCTTAGGGAAAATGGGCCCTAAGTCTTGCAGTGAGTTGGTTTATTTGCATAAAGTATTCAAATGTCATAAACAATTTGCTATTTTTGTTTTAATTATTATGCTAATTATCTATGTATAGATTTGTATATAATATTTTAAATAAATACCTAGTCCATGCCCTCATAATCTCTCGCCTTGACTACTGCAACCTCCTGCTCTGTGGCCTCCCCTCGAACACTCTCGCACCCCTCCAATCTATTCTAAACTCTGCTGCCCGACTAATCCACCTGTCCCCCCGCTATTCCCCAGCTTCTCTCCTCTGTCAATCCCTTCACTGGCTCCCCATTGCCCAGAGACTCCAGTACAAAACCCTAACCATGACATACAAAGCCATCCACAACCTGTCTCCTCCATACATCTGTGACCTCGTCTCCCGGTACTTTCCTGCACGCAACCTCTGATCCTCACAAGATCTCCTTCTCTACTCCCCTCTTATCTCCTCTTCCCACAATCGCATACAAGATTTCTCTCGCGCATACCCTCTGTTCTGGAACTCTCTACCACAACATATCAGACTCTCGCCTACCATCGAAACCTTCAAAAAGAGCCTGAAGACCTACCTCTTCCGACAAGCCTATAACCTGCAGTAACCACCGATCGACCAAACCGCTGCATGACCAGCTCTTCCCTCACCTACTGTATTCTCACCCATCCCCTGTAGATTGTGAGCCTTCGCGGGCAGGGTCCTCTCTCCTCCTGTACCAGTTATGACTTGTATTGTTTAACATTATTGTACTTGTTTTTATTATGTATACCCCTCCTCACATGTAAAGTGCCATGGAATAAATGGCGCTATAACAATAAATAATAATAATAATAATAATAATAATAAATAAATGGTGATAGTGGCTCTTTAAGGACATATTGTCACCAAGGACTTGTTGCCTCATCTGAGGGCATCTTAACGTAGGGGCCAAGAACCCTGATTCCAGAGATGTGTCATCTCCTGAGCTGCTATATGTTGCTTTGACAAAAACTGTTTTACCAGCATGAGATTACTAGAGCACAAGTAAACCTGCTGCCATGTAGTCCTCCATATTCATGAGCTCTGTCTATCCCTACCTCTCCCCCTACAATTGATTCACAGCTTTCTGCCTATGCACAGCATAGATAGAAAGAGGTCAGTCAATGATGTGGGAGAGGTTAAACAGAGCTCAGCATTGAAAAGACTAGCAGAGCTGCAGCTCATAAAATATTGAATATATCAAAGCTGAAGTTAAGTGGCACAACACTGAGATTGGGGTCTTTGCCCTTACATTGTGCTGCTCTCAGATGGTGCAGCAAAAACGGACAGATACCCTTTAAGTCCACAGTCTAAGAAGTAGTGACAGCAAACAGCCAACAAAATAATTACAACAAAAAAATTATATTAGAGTACAAATATATCATAAAAATAACAAAGGACCATAAGAAATAATTATACCTTCCTCCAAAATGAAACCTGAACTTCACACCCCAATGAGGAGGTTCGAGGAAGATTTCCTTATCTCTGACACAAGACTCTGGGCAATCTAGCGTCAGGACATTAGCGGGGCATTTACAGCTTTTTAATACATAAACATTTGACAATTTGATTGACACGAACACCGGAACAACCGATGTACCAGCCTCGTCTTTGGACTTCGGCTGAGTTGTTGAAGAAGATAAAGCAGAATTAATATTTTATGCAATAAATATTTTTACACTCTTCGTACTAGTGGATCCGCCATTACTTTACAGTCACTGCTGACCTTTTATTAAAGGCTGCGCTCCATAAACAACTTGCTAAGCAACACATTTATATGGACTGATATCCTTTAGGTGAATAACTTTAAGGAATACAATCTTGATCAAGCTGCTACATTTAATGAAAAAATACTCATGTGCCTTGTAAAATGCATCCCGTATTCCGTCACGCTGCCTTCTGCTGGAATTAAATTGACCATCCCAGAAACATCTTCTAACACAGATGGCTACCTTGTGTTGAAATGTGTTTCAAGATATTCAAGTAATCTTTTATTTATGGGATTAAAGAGTCTCTGGTAAGGAAAGCGAGATGTTAATGCAGCCGGTTGGTCCACAAAGAACACCAGAAGTCATGTGTACGAATACCAATTATTCACATTGGATATTTTTTATTTAATTTTAAAGCTAATTAAAAGAAAAAGTGCATTGAAATATATCCTCTGAATTGGCTATATTCCCATTGTGCTTGCAATGTACCATTGCTGTATGTAAAATGCATCCGCAGGCTACCATTTGACTCATGGAGGCCAAAAGAGTGACCTGTTGGCTTCCATCAGGCCGACATACGTCGATACACCTTTTTCAGCCGGATGAGTTAGCTCCATAAAAAGTATCCAGCATAAAATACAGATGTGGCAAGAGTCAAATAAATGACCATTTTGTGGTTTCTTGTTTTATTCTATTTGTATACTTGGTCACTACAATAGCAGTGTTTCTAGGCTGACAAGCAGGATAACTAGCGTAAGTGCAAAACAAAAGTAAGGTAGAAAGGAACAAAATTTTGAATACTGGGCTAAATACTTTTTTGTGGTAGCTTAGGAGCAACATTAGTAACTCTGACTATACAGCAGAATACATCAGAGGCAGAGTTGATGCACGATTAGCCAGCCTGGTGCGAAGACCCAATGGGCGTCATTGATGGATTGCGCCAGGCCGGCTAGGCAAAAGAAAAATTGCGGATTCCAAGAGGTAGTAGGCAGTTTTCTGGGCTCCACCATGGTTGATGGATGGGATCTTGCTAATCGATTCACACCAACTCTAGTCAGGGGTATTTGATGGAGAAGAACCAACCTGAAATATGCTGTCTATGTACACAGCAAACAAAGGCGTAAAGTTGACCCTGAGCGCATACACAGCAGCCAACGGAAGGAGATATGTTGATATTTCTTACACAAAGTTTCACTAAAGTAGTAGATACATGTTGTATCATGCTCAAAATAGCAGAGATGTTACAATTTCTTCTTTACTCTCAAAAGCACAAGTTCCAAATAGGATTTAATAGGGTAATCACTTAGTGCTTACAGGTATAGACTATTGAGAACATTTTTGGGAAAGGTGTGCATAAAGCTCCAATGTAGAGGGCAACATTTTGATACTGGTTTCAGATATATATATATATATTCTAATTATATATATATATATATATATATATATATATTTAAATGTCTGTGTTCACATTTGTACTTTGCACACCATAAAATTAGCATCCTAATGGGAGGTGTTGATGGATGGGTGCACTGCTGACACCCTCCATCAGTGACCTTTTTTTAGGACGAGAGAAGCAGTGTCCTCTGGAGGTAGAGTGGCTTCTTTATTCGATTAAACATATATTCCCCTTATCTACTCATTTATACATTTTATACTAAAAAAAAAACATAAACCCCTTTAGCATAATAACACCAAACACTTCCATTTAAATGCTGCACCCCAAGAGACGATGGACTACTCCAGACAAGGAAACACTAAATGGATAATAAACATTCATCTCGTATGAACATCTGTTCATATTAAAATCCCTCTCTATGTGTACAGGTAGCACAGACTAATCATATAATGGTATATCACCCCCACCCCGAAGACTACAGCTGCTAAAGGTGACTATTCGCATTCTTATTCCAATGACTTTACCACCCTCCGTCTTCTTCTTCTCTCTAGCGGGGTATGTACTTTATTATGTGCCATTAATAACGTTATTACCTGATTGTGAATTATTTCTCATGAGATGCTGAAGCAATGCCTGAATGAATAAGGAGAAATGTATCGGCTAAAAGGAAACCTGCATACCGAATTCATATTCATTCCCCGCAGGAAAGAGTGAAGAGATACTGTATGTTACAACATGTTTTATTCTGCAGATATTAAAACTTTAAAGTGTCCCTTTACATGACATAGCTCTCCATTCCGCTGATCATGTCTATATAATAGCAAGAGTTTTCAATGAATCACTAATGTGCCTACCACGACACAAAGGCATGACCTTACAAATAATCAGTGCGCACAGGAACACATACATGTCAACCCCAATCCCATTTCACACACTTATCTGGAATGATGTGAAGGAACATGTACAAAAGCAAGCATGTTCTTATCTGAGAACTTTCCTTGCATATTTTATGAGTTATTAAATGTCATCGAAGTACATGAAAATGAGAAATTACCTCCAGAGTGTAGCCATTGTTACAAGGAAGATATTAGCAAAAATTAATCGAGTAGTCCTTGAAAAGTCAGCTTTTTATATTTCTATTCCTATATACTTTTAATTAAAGTTTTGTCTGTAAAGTTGTGGACACGTTGGGTTGAAATGAAATCTAAAGGATTCATCTTTTAAAGTCGATACATGGACCTGAACTTTGCTGCAGGAAATACCCAAGTCATAATTTCCGAGTAGGTTGGATGGATTCCAATACATAATGGCAGAAGAACAATGATCCCAATGCATTGTCAAATGACACAAAGTCAGGGCAGGTGGCGTTCACTTATACCAGCAGCCAGGAAGCAGATGGGAAATGGGTAGATGAGCAGATCAGTGCATGGAGGATCCAGTTTGAATCGCATTTCCTGAAATTTGCAGCTTCATGCGAGTTTGAATACTTTGAAATTAAATTCGCAGTTCACCCAAAAATATTTTGCCCCATACCATTTCCCACAATTCTGAAGCATCAAAGAGTCGACCATCATCTATTTACGTGACCACGCAGGCTTCTCCATAATGCCCTTCAGCTATGACATGTAGCGGATTATCATACTTTGTGCAGTGGCGGTCAGTACCCTGGCCATCACAGATCAGCAGCTCCCAGCAGAGCACAGTTTCTACAGAATAATTGTTTTCCATCTCCAGAGCCACTGGGTAAATCTCGCTCTCCTGTAAAGTGTGAGCTCTTATGATTAGCAGGCTCTTCATTCTCTCCTGTAGAGTGTAAGTTCTTAAGATCTACATGGTCTTCTCCCTCCCATAGAGTGTAAGTTCTTATGGTCTTTGGGGTCCTCTCTCCCTTGTAGAGTGTAAGCTCTTATGGTCAGCTGGGTCCTTCCTCTCCCCTGTAAAGTGTAAGGTGTTATAGACAGTAGAGACCTCTCTCTCCTGTAGCGTGTAGGCTCTTATGGTCAGCGGGGTCCTCTCTCCTGTAGCGTGTAAGCTCTTATGGTCAGCGGGGTCCTCTCTCTCCTGTAGTGTAAGTTTTTATGGTCAGAGGGGTCCTCTCCTGTAGAGTGTAAGCTCTTATTATCAGCAGGGTCCGCTCTCCCCTGTAGAGTGTAATCTCTTATGGTCAGCAGGGTCCTCTCTCTCCTGTAGAGTATAAGCTCTCATGGTCAGCGGGGTCCTCTCTCTCCTGTAGAGTGTAAGCTCTTATGGTCAGTGGGGTCCTCTCTCTCCTGTAGTGTAAGTTCTTATGGTCAGCGGGGTCCTCTCTCTCCTGTAGAGTGTAAGCTCTTATGATCAGCAGGGTCCTCTCTCCCCTGTAGAGCGTAAGCTCTTATGGTCAGTGGGGTCCTCTCTCTCCTGTAGAGTGTAATCTCTTATGATGAGTGGGGGTCCTCTCTCTCCTGTAGAGTGTAAGCTCTTCTGGTCAGTGGGGTCCTCTCTCTCTCATGTAGAGTGTAAGCTCTTATGGTCAACGGGGTCCTCTCTCTCCTGTAGAGTGTATGCTCTTAATCAGAGGATGGTCCCTAAAGCATCCTAGACAACTGAACATGAGGTTATAGAAGATGAACTTGGGTGAGCGTTGGCGCCCTAGAACACCAGGAGTCAGAATGTGTCCTAATGGCAGCACAAAAGATTTCAACAGGAAGTGAGTGGCGCTGAGCATGTGACAGCGCCAGAAGTGCAGCAGAAGAAACTCGAGGGAGGTCTGCTGCCCAGTAGCAGACAGTGGACCAGTGACATCAGCTGCACTGTATCATATCTTTGAGCAGTGTAGAAAAATGCTTCTTGTAACAGTTCTCCCTGGAAGTAGATTCGTTTATCACATTTGTTTTCAAGGTGAGGCGCCTAAGAAATCTCCTATTTCTACACCCTAGAAGCCCCACAAGGGAGTAAGGAGTTTCCCAGTATGATTTCTACATCATGGTGTTTAGAGTAGGCACCAATTGGGTCAAACGGAAGGCAAAAAACATCACCAAGAGAGACGCCATTATGAGACAAACCAGGTATGGAGAGGAAGATGTAACCAGAAGACGGGGCAGGGGTTGCACCTTGGTAGTTAAATGACAAGTACTGGATGACCTTTCCAATGGGAAAAGGTAAAGTCAAAATACTGATTTGCAAAATGTGTTTATAGGTTCTCATAAAAGTGGATCATTTATGATCTCTTAAAAGGGTTTGCATACATTTTTCAACATTTGGCCAATGCAAACGTTTGGCCACCCTTGGAGATTTGTGTGCGCAGATAACTTTGACCAAGGTTTCAGACCTTAATTAGCCTGTTAGGGTTATGGCTTGATCAATACCATCAATAGGGAGGGTCAGGTGATTCAAATTTCACAGCTTTATAAAAACCCAGCCTCCTCTAACCTTGTGCCAAAATACAGCAGCCAAGGGTTCTTCTAAGCAGCTGCATAGCACTCTGAAAATGGTGAAGGCCCACAAAGCAGGAGGAGAAGGCTACAGGAAGATAGCAAAGCATTTTCAAGCATTTTCCTCAATTCTAAATGTAAATAAGAGATGGCAGTTAACAGGAACAGTGGTGGTCCCAAGCCTTCTCTTCTACTTTCTTCTTCCAATCATTCTGGTACAGGTTGACCTTAGTTTCATCTATCCAAAGAATGCTTTTCCAGAACTGGTTTAGATGTTTTTTTGGCATAGTCTGAACTGGCCTTTCTATTTTTAAGGCTGATTAATGGTTTGCACCTTGTAGTGAACCCACTGTATTTACTCTTATAAAGTCTTCTCTTTATCATAGACTTAGATATTGAAACACCTACTTCCTGCAGAGTGTTCTTCACTTGGGTGGATGTTTTGAAGCAGTTTTTCTTCACCATGGAAAAGATTTTGCAATTATCCACCAGCATTGACTTCCATGGACGTCCAGGCCTTTTTGAGTTCCCAAGCTCACCAGTGCTTTTTTTTTTTTTTTTTACAAAATGTGCAAAACTATATATTTGGTCACTCCTAACATTTCTGCTATATCTCTCTGATGGATTTCTTGTTATTTTTCAGTTGAATGATGGGTCTGTTTTTCTTCCATTGAAAGCTCCTTTGACTGCATGTTGTGGGTTCACAGCAACAGTTTCCAAATGCAAATGCCACACCTGGAATCAGCTCCAGACTTTTCTGCTTAATTGATGATGGATTAATGAGGGTATAGACCATGCAGCCCATTAAAGAGCTTGTGAGATAATTGTCCAATTACTTTTGGTCCCTTGAAAGAGATGCAGCTACACACTAAAGTGTGCTAATTCCTAAACCCTTATTTCAATTTGGCTCTGAATACTTTCATATTAAAGCTGAGAGTCTGCACTTTAAGCCCATATTGATTAAATAACTGTATCTTTAAGATATTTTGGAAACAGCTGAAATGCCAAAACTTGTGACCATTATTTCTGGACCTAATTGTGTGTATAAACGTGTGTGTGTGTGTGTGTGTGTGTTTGTGTGTTTAGGATAGAGCACAATTGAGCAAAACATATATTTTGGCATAAATATCCACAATAAATTGCATATTTTTAGTTATTGTACATTGATTTAATTTTTATGAACCAAACTGTAAACTATTTATTCAATTGCTTAATTAAGAATGCCGTTTACATGGCATTAATTATTTATTTGGTTGATTAGTATCTTTTTCCAGAATTTTTTTATTTTCATCGGTTTATTTCTAAGCAAATCCTTACAGCGCGCAAGTTGTCATTTTAAAGCATATTGCATTAAGTAAATTTAATTAATCAGTTTATCAAGTGCAGCAGTTAATTAGAGGGCAAAATACAGCGAGCGTGGAATCATTTAAATTGTTTATATAGCTAAGAAATATCCCCAATCTATTCAAATATATACACGTTCTGTACATCATTGATATGCTGTCATGGTACGAAACCATAAATATTGTGCTACAGAGTAATTAGGTAAACTGGCAGTGTGCGCATGAACCATACAAGAAACGATAATACTATATTTGAAGGCTTTTAATACAGGGCAAAGCATTTTCTACAAAGCTGTAGAGATACTGTATATTATATATAGGCCCATTTCATAAGGACGTTGTACTACCCCAATGGGGGGACTTGCTACAGCTTAATTAATCTAAACTCAGATTGTTATGAAGAACATCTAAATTTAGTTCTGTTAAAGACACATACAATAGTGATGAATGTACGGTTACATGCTTATTAATTTTCATTGTTCATAACTATTTGCCAATTCGGAAAGCCAGTTCAATGATGTGGATTATTAAAAGGGAACAATACCTTCAACAATCTTTTTCAAAAATCAGTAACTTTAAGAAACTTTGTAATAGCTATTATAAAATAAATCTTGTTCTTTCTTCACCTATGAGCCATTTCTCTTCCATCCACCTCATCTCACTGAAAAAAACAGCTCAAATTCATCTTGCTAAAGAGAAGGTTCAATGATGCGGCCTATTAAATGGGAACGACACCTTCAACAATCATTTTCAAAAATCAGTAACTTTAAGAAACTTTGCAATAGCTTTTATAAAAGAAATCTTGCTCTTTCTCCACCTATGAGCCATTTCTCCTCTTCCTTCCTCCTCATCTCACTCTGAAAAAAAATAACAGCTCAAATTCATCTTGCTGAAGAAAAGGCAGACTGCCAGCACAGTGAGGTGTCAGTGTACACAGCATACTGAAGTGTGTGCAGAGAGGAGTGAGACGAAGAGAAACAGATTATGCACATTCTAGCTGGTTTATTCCCTGCTGGATTCACAGCTACACTGCTCGATACTGCTCTATAATTTCCTCCATGCTGCTGCTGCTTCTGTCTGTGTGCTACCAAAGAGAAAACGAGAATGAATCCATCGTTCTGTGTGTAATGTGTATACCAGGTTCCCTGCATCATGTTTCCACATGCTTTATGCATCCATTAGCCCTCTGTGTCTGTACTGTTACACACTTAACATTATGGCTGGTCCAAACAATCAGAGCAACTGTTACCACCCACCTTTCGTTTCTCCCTTTTTTCCTCATAGATTGTAAGCTTGCGAGCAGGGCCCTCATTCCTCTTGGTATTTGTTATAATCTATGTGATTATTGTTATGCTGTAATGTCTATTGTCTGTACAAATCCCCTCTGAAATGTAAAGTGCTGCGGAATATGTCGGCGCTATAGAAATAAAATTTATTATTATTATTATCATAGAAGATATCAAAGCATCTAGTGTTCATCCATTAGCTCAGTGTCAATTGCAAATTAGAGAAAGAGCCTGCAGAGGGAAACTTGTGAAAAATTAATGATACGAGTCATATAATGACCATAAATAGTGCTAATTCCTTATGTCTACACACCTCAGCTTTTTGGAAAATTCACTTGAAACTACAGGTACACCTTAAAGTGCATCTTTCAGATCTTCTATCAGAGGACGGGTACGCACATATGACAGCTTATTTGGAAAAGTTACTTGAAGGTTTAGTTCCTCTTCATGAAAAAAAGCCAAGCTTTGCAGGACCCTTTCTCCCAAGAGTTCGAATTGCACCTACAGTGCATTTTTGGCATATCCAGTGGTGACGTATGACCGCCATTGAGGTCATTGCCGTAGTGATGGAATGGCATTGGTATGGTAAGCATTACTATTTTTTTAAGTCTTAAACTCTTATACAGTTGTGGCCAAACGTATTGACACCCCTGCAATTCTGTCAGATAATACTCAGTTTCTTCCTGAAAATTATTGCAAACACAAATTCTTTGGTATTATTATCTTCATTTAATTTGTCTTAAATGAAAAAACACAAAAAGAATTGTCCTAAAGCCAAATTGGATATAATTCCACACCAAACATAAAAAAAGAGGGTGGACAAAAGTATTGGCACTGTTCGAAAAATCATGTGATGCTTCTCTAATTTGTGTAATTAACAGCACCTGTAACTTACCTGTGGCACCTAACAGGTGTTGGCAATAACTAAATCACACTTGCAGCCAGTTGACATGGATTAAAGTTGACTCAACCTCTGTCCTGTGTCCTTGTGTGTACCACATTGAGCATGGAGAAAAGAAAGAAGACCAAAGAACTGTCTGAGGACTTGAGAAACCAAATTGTGAGGAAGCATGAGCAATCTCAAGGCTACAAGTCCATCTCCAAAGACCTGAATGTTCCTGTGTCTACCGTGCGCAGTGTCATCAAGAAGTTTAAAGCCCATGGCACTGTGGCTAACCTCCCTAGATGTGGACGGAAAAGAAAAATTGACAAGAGATTTCAATGCAAGATTGTGTGGATGTTGGACAAAGAACCTCGACTAACATCCAAACAAGTTCAAGCTGCCCCGCAGTCCGAGGGTACAACAGTGTCAACCTGTACTATCCGTCGGAGTCTGAATGAAAAGGGACTGTATGGTAGGAGACCCAGGAAGACCCCACTTCTTACCCCGAGACATAAAAAAGCCAGGCTGGAGTTTGCCAAAACTTACCTGAAAAAGCCTAAAACGTTTTGGAAGAATGTTCTCTGGTCAGATGAGACAAAAGTAGAGCTTTTTGGGCAAAGGCATCAACAGAGTTTACAGGAGAAAAAAAGAAGCATTCAAAGAAAAGAGCACGGTCCCTACAGTCAAACATGGCAGAGGTTCCCTGATGTTTTGGAGTTGCTTTGCTGCCTCTGGCACTGGACTGCTTGACCGTGTGCATGGCATTATGAAGTCTGAAGACTATCAACAAATTTTGCAGCATAATGTAGGGCCCCGTGTGAGAAAGCTGGCTCTCCCTCAGAGGTCATGGGTCTTCCAGCAGGACAATGACCCAAAACACACTTCAAAAAGCACTAGAAAATGGTTTGAGAGAAAACACTGGAGACTTCTAAGGTGGCCAGCAATGAGTCCAGACCTGAATCCCATAGAACACCTGTGGAGAGATCTAAAAATGGCAGTTTGGAGAAGGCACCCTTCTAATATCAGGGACCTGGAGCAGTTTGCCAAAGAAGAATGGTCTAAAATTCCAGCAGAGCATTGTAAGAAACTCATTGATGGTTCCCGGAAGCGGTTGGTCGCAGTTATTTTGGCTAAAGGTTGTGCAACCAAGTATTAGGCTGAGGGTGCCAATACTTTTGTCTGGCCCATTTATGGAGTTTTGTGTGAAATGATCAATGTTTTGCTTTTTGCTTCATTCTCTTTTGTGTTTTTTCATTTAAGACAAATTAGATGAAGATAATAATACCAAAGAATTTGTGTTTGCAATCATTTTCAGGAAGAAACTGAGTATTATCTGACAGAATTGCAGGGGTGTCAATATTTTAGGCCACAACTGTAAGGGTACGAGCACACGCTGCGGATTGGGGTGCAGATTTTGTAAAATCCGCAGGTAAATCTGCAGGTCAAAAGACCTGCGGTTTTACCTGCGGATTGCTCTGCGGTTTTGCCCTGCAGTTTTTCATCTCCACAATGGAGGAGATGGCAAACTGCAGCCGAATCCGCAGAAAGAATTGTCATGTCAATTCTTTCTGCGGTTTAGAAACCGCAGAAAAACCGCGCGGAAAAATCTGCACCGTCTGCACTGTGGTTTTTAATATCCATAGGATATTATGGTACTGTACACCGCAGCAAAAACTGCTGCGGATCCGCAGTGGCCAAATCCGCTGTGGAACCGCAGCAGGATCCGCAGCGTGTGCACACAGCCTAAGTTGTTTGCAAAGAAATTCATGGGGTTGGACTACTCCTTTAACTCAGAATTCCTAAAAAGTTTATTTAATAATGGCATTAACCTAAACTACAACGTCCTTTACAGGCGACCTATCAGCTGCAGGAGCTGCTTCTATAGAATATAAGCTACTAGCTGAAGAGCCCGGCGTTGCCTGGGCATAGTAACCAACTGTGGTTAGTTATAACAAATTATAATGATTATATTGCACATAAAAACCGTGCATCTAATCCTAGACTCTGTGATACTGTCTGCTGAGCCATGTATCTAATACTATTCTGTGTGATACTGACTGCTGAGCCGTGTATCTAATCCTCCCCTGTGTGATACTGTCTGCTGAGCCGTGTATCTAATCCTCTCCTGTGTGATACTGTCTGCTGAACCGTGTATCTAATCCTCTCCTGTGTGATACTGACTGCTGAGCCGTGTATCTAATCTTATCCTGTTTGATACTGGGCTTCCCCTGCAGTCTGTGTCAGAGGGTGGTCTGTGTTGGCACGGTAATAAATTGTGTTATTTTCAGCTTTACAGAAGGACGATAACACCATAGAAATGATAAGAATAATAGGCCTCAGTTACCACAACTGTCTACAAAGAAAACTGTTGCTGATAGCAACCAATCACAGCTCATTTTTCATCTTTTAAACAGCTCTGGGACAGCGTGGCGAGTTTTGAGTGGCGACTTTTGTGTTTCGACTTTTATGTGGCGAGGTTGGTGTATGTGTGGTGAAATGTGTGCTGAGGGTGTTATATGTGTTGGAGCACGTGGTAGTGTGTGGCGCATTTTGTGTGTATGTTCATATCCCCGTGTGTGGTGAGTATCCCATGTCAGGTCCCCACCTTAGCAACTGTACGGTATATACTGTTTGGCGCCATCGCTCTCATTCTTTAAGTCCCCCTTGTTCACATCTGGCAGCTGTCAATTTGCCTCCAACACTTTTCCTTTCACTTTTTCCCCATTATGTAGATAGGGGCAAAATTGTGTGGTGAATTGGAACGCGCGGGGTTAAAATTTCGCCTCCCAACACAGCTTAGGACGCTCTCGGGGTCCAGACGTGTGACTGTGCCAAATTTTGTGGCTGTAGCTGCGACGGTGTGGATACCAATCCCGGACATACACACACACATACATACACACATTCAGCTTTATATTTTAGACTGAGTACCTGGGTGGAAATAAAAAAAAAGCTGTTAAGTAAGAATGGAGCATCATGTGTTCAGTGTGACTTATCCCTTTCTTAAGAATTAATCTTAAAGAGTCTATAAAATGAATCTAACGATGGAAATGATTTACAGTTAATAGATGTAATTTGTACCTTCTCAGCTTCTTGGCTCCATTATATGGTTGCTCTGAGTTGTCATAATTCCAGAGTCAGTATCTTATCTTATGACCCTTACCCTTGTCTTATCAAGGTATTTTCTCAATTATGAGGAGGAGATATGAGAAACTGCATATGTTTATGATATGGGTTTAAAATATTGAAAGTTCCCTCAAAAAGACTGATAATACCATAAACACTGTACAACAATTTTTTTTACATTATCCAATATTTATACTACTATTTTAAAAAAAAGCCCAAAAGCTAAAAATATACATTAGTTAAGTGGTATTTATACAAATACATTTACTGTACTTTTCAGGTGACCAATAACATCATGAACACAAGCATGTGAAATAAATGAAACATCATTGGAACACAAAGTGAAAACGTATCCATGTTTGCCACCGCTAATGAAGCATGCCTTATAAAATCAACTTTTAGCCACAATTGTGATACATGCATGACTCCTGAAGTTTCAAAGTTTCATAATTATAAGGTTGGAGGTAGACTTAAGTATATGTAGTTCAACCTACAGCCTACCATGTTAATCCAGAGGAAGGCAAAAAGCCCATGGGGCAGAAACCAATAGATCCATATTATCGTAAAAATTCCTTCCCGACTCTACTTACGGCAATCAGGTTAGCTCCCTGGATCAACGCCCCATCAGAGAATCTAGTGCCTTTAACCTGTAATATTATATTTTTCAAGAAAAGCATCTAGTCGTCCTGGAATTTTAGTAGCACATCAACCATTCCAACATCATGTGGCAGAGAGTTCCATAGTCTCACTGCTCTTACAGTAGAGAATCCATAGACTCACAGCTCTTACAGTAGAGAATCCCTAGCCTCACTGCCCTTACAGTAGAGAATCCATAGTCTCACTGCTCTTACAGTAGAGAATCCATAGTCACACTGCTCTGACATTAGAGAATCACATAGTTTCACTACTCTTACAGTAGAGTCCATAGTCTCACTGCTCTTACAGTAGAGAATCCATAGTCTCACTGCTCTTACAGTAGAGAATCCCTAGCCTCACTGCTCTTACAGTAGAGAATCCATAGTCTCACTGCTCTTACAGTAGAGAATCCATAGTCTCACTGCTCTAACAGTAGAGAATCCATAGTCTCACTGCTCTTACAATAGAGAATCCCTAGCCTCACTGCTCTTACAGTAGAGAATCCATAGTCACACTGCTCTGACAGTAGAGAATCACATAGTTTCACTACTCTTACAGTAGAGTCCATAGTCTCACTGCTCTTACAGTAGAGAATCCATAGTCACACTGCTCTTACAGTAGAGAATCAATAGTCTCACTGCTCTTACAGTAGAGAATCCATAGTCTCACTGCTCTTACAGTAAAGAATCTGCATCTGAAATTATGATTAACCCTTCTTTCCTCTAGAAGTAGAGGAAGCCACCTTGTCAGAGTTGTAGACCTAGGAGTAAAAAGATTGTTACAAAGATCTCTTTACTGTCCCCTGAGTGTTCCCTCATTCATAACCCCATCCAATCCAAAATAATGAGATCTGGGGCAACCTGTATCGCCCAATGTCCTCATCAGCAATACAGGTTATTCTTAGTCAAAGGGGGTGCTGCAGTTAATATAGGACACCCTACACAAGAAGAAACACACGTAACGCTCTTCAATTGTCATCTGGACTTGGCACTAGAGGGCATTAAAGTAGACTTTATAAAGACCCCTATACACAGACTAATCTCAGCCGAATCCGTCAATGTAGTCTAATAAACATGAGAGACAACTGATCTTTAGGGGAGTTGTTGATCGGGCATCTCCGATTTCGGACTATCAACTGCTTTATTCTCCATAATCACTCAGCCGAGCAGATAAGAGAGACGGCCGACAACAATCTAACGTGTATGGCCGGCATAGGTTTCCTAGCACCTAATTAATTGTATAAAGGGATAAACACAAATGAAAGATTCCTTTAATTCCTGTATAACCTCTTTATAATTAGTTGATAAGATGAAAAAGTTTTTTTTTAGACTCAATCCATAATAAATAGAATGATGGAAAACTTAGCTCCAAACAGTGCTGTCATCTGCACGACCCTTTGAGCCCAAAATTATGTGGGCATCCGGCTCCTTGGAGGATCCTCTGGTGATCAACGGGCCTAACTGTATCCTGTATGCAGACCAGAGTAGTCACCCACCACACCAGAAAAAATCAGGAGGAGCAGCGCCCAGTCCGGGTGAAAAAGTGTCCAAAAGTTTATTTTGCCATCAAAATATACATCGTTTCAACCATAGCATGGTCTTTTTCAAGAACGAGTGCTAATACAAACTGAAGATGTGAACGGTGCGGGATTTTCTTGACGGAACAGCTACTAGTCCCCAGAACCGGAGACAACATGGTATGTAGTTTTTAAAAAAGGATATAGTGGTGGGGGAGAGACTTTATCGCGCCTTCTGGAGTCTTCCTTTAATTTTAGTTTTTGGATGACAAGTCAAGAGAGATTCCTTCTTTCCATGTTTATCATTCAGCTTGTAAATATATAGAAAAGTACAGTTATGCTTCTTCTGTAAAATCATTCAGAAAAGCACACTCTGTCAGCTTGAAGATTATTCCCATACGCCATAAATGGGAATAAAATCTGATAAAAAGTCCAGACAGACAAGGGCGCAAATCAAATAAAAAAAATCTCTGTGCTCATCTTTTGCAGATATGAATAGCCTGCTATGGATGTACGGTAATACAGACCTACTCTCTGAAATCCAGTACAAAGGAACAACATCTTGTTGACAGTCAAGATTTATCTCCATATTCCCCTGCCGTGCTGTAAAAACATTCTGCTGTTGGGATACAAGAAAGCAATTTCACAACCAAGGACAATTCAGCAAGGCAAACAGCTGAAATAAACCGGAGGGGGTCATTAATCAGGGGACACAAAGTGACAAAAATGAGGCTCTTGTTCAATCTGCATTATTTTTGCATCGCTTTGTGTAGCAAATAGGTCTTTCTCACAGGTGTTTAGATCCCAATAAATGGCACTTTTTTTTTTTCCAGGGGTGCATGCATTATGCCGCGCATGTTTGTGAAGAAGAGAAAGGAAACATTCCTAGAGCTCTTGATATTTGCAACTCAGCGCATTAAACAGCTTTTCGAATTATCATTACGGAGCTGAAAAGCAGTCTATGCTTTGTGTCCCTCCTACTTGTTAGCACCGTTACCGCTAGCACCGTTCTCACCGCTACCGGGCCCGGATCTGCTACCGCCAGCGCCATACTCACCGCTCCTGGTTCCATGTCTGCCGACACTCCCACGCTGTGTCAGGCTTCCCTTCATCCGGCTCCCCGGCATGCACCTGCATGAATGCTCTGGCGTGCTTCTCCTCTGCCATCGGCCGCGCACACTGTCTGCTCGCACATGCGCCTTAGGGCCCGACCACGTGTGCATTCGCAGTCCTTATCCTCCTGCGTGACCTGACCCGACAGCACTGCCTGGCCAATGGACGGCAGGCACCGGGTATTTCAGGCCACCCTCCCATAGTGGAGGCGCCTGATTATTGAGTTCTATTTCTATACTTAGGCCCTGTCTTGCTGCCGCTAGCTATTGCTGTACTACGCTTTTGACCTAACCCTATTTCTCTCCTTCTGTCTCTGTCAGAGTCTGCTCCAGTCCTTCGTCATCCTGCTGTTTCTTCCCATCTCCACCTCCACTCTTCCCAGCCTTCGTAACCTCTCCACCTCATGGTTTCCTATCTCTGTGCCTCTGCTGTACCTTCCCTGCTCAGTCTATGGTTCTCTCCCTACTACCCAGTCTCGTCTCCGTTTTTGTATTTTTCCCTGAGCCGACCCCTGGTCCTGGCGTCCGTGGTACTAGAGGTCCTTGAGCCTGCCCCCTAATGATCCCCGTATAGGGATTGGTCCAATCTGGTGTGCTCGCTCGGGGGAGTTTCAGTATAACGGTCCAGTGGGTCCACTCTTGGTACTCGCCGCCTCCGGCGTAACACTACTGTAAAGTCTATATTGTTAAAGTGGTTTTCCCATGAACAAAAGTTCATTTTAATCTATTGATTTTTGAATAATAATTTCCAAAATCGGATGCATTTAAATAAAATGTTCCTGGGCTGCGATAATCTTATAAATGTGCCGCTGCTGTGAACTGTGTAATAGTCGTGTCCGACTGTGCAGGAACATGGTCTGATTGTACCACAGCTACTAGAAAGGGGGTAGAACAAAAAAAAGAGTACAGACATTGCAGCATGGGATTACAAATTATTCTTTCTTTGAGATATAAAACATTGCTTAAAAACAGGCAGGAAAATGTTTTGCCTCACAGAAGGTATCAGCTGTGATTCTGTGCTGTCCTGTCTGTATACTCTTTTGCTTCCTCTCCTGCCCTGGAGTTGTGGTATGATCAGAGTCTGTTCTTGCATCGTCGGACACGACCATTACACAGTACCCAGCAGCAGCACATTTTTAAGATTATCTCAGCACAGGAAGATTTTATTTAAACACATCCAATTGTGGAAATTATTATTATTCCAAGATCTATTGATTAAAATGAACTTTTGTTTGTGGGAAAACCCCTTTAGTGAGTCTTTCTTATTTCTTCTGCTCTCCTGGTTACATACACCTTAAGGTGCTTTCACGTGGCGTCTGGGGACACGTTCACTGGTCCCCTCGGGGCTTAAGTCCGAACCCCCAGCAATTCGGGATCCAGACATACGCACCGATAGGGCCATATATTGTAATGGTGCTGGCAGAGTGAACGTGTGCTCTGACGGCACCACTACAGTCTAGGGACACATCGGTGCATATGTCCGAATCCGCTTTGGATCTGGGGACCTCTGCCAATCACAGTTTGGTAGCTGATCTAGCATTCCAGCAGTCAGATGCTGCTGAGATGTGACTGAAAGCATCTTGGAGAAAAGGTCCCAGAGACTGATTTGGGGAAGGCACTATACAAATCCACAAAATGAAAATATGCCGCAACTGCACATATTCTGCAATTAATCGCTTCTCTCCTAAAGTAATTATTGCAAACTAATTCTGGGCTCTCGGCCATTTATAAAGTCAAGCTACTTAAACTCTCAAAATAGCAATTTGATGTACTTACTGTTGAAAGTCAGGTAATAACCGCATTTATGAGCGGGATTCTTTTGTAGGCAGAAAGAAATTTAAAAAAAAAAATCAAAAATTAAAAAACAAACTGATATTTCATTTACAATATGAAAATTAGGCCATATCGTTTAAGACATCTGAAAACAGAAATAATTCCGCTGCCTTTTATGTCAAAAGAAAAAGACATCTCCCGGCAGATGTACGTGGAATTATCTCGGTGCATTTAGAAAATATTCAAAGAGCGGATAAAATAAAAGGTATGGGAATCTTTTCAGAAGAATCCTATCTATGGATGCTTTTTCCAATCGGTAGATCTCACAGCCGCCTGTAAGCTTCCCATAGAGACAGAATAATATATGGTGTGTGTTTAGAGAATTGCAGTTAGAAGATTTCGGATCACGTTTACAATAAAACAATAGGAAAATTATAATTGCATTTCCGCTCAACTATAATTCTGAATGTAAACCGAGAGCAAAAGGTGGTAATTAGTCACTTGTTAATTCCATATGCTCTGCAGCGTTGTGTTATTACCGATGAATTGTGTATACCCACGGCAGCGAAACATTTTATTCAAGGCTAACGTTCATTATATCTTTATTATCTACTATTGTTCTTCGTCCTTATTTGATTACCAGTATAATGTGCTCAATCTAATGGGTCAAACAGTTTGGCTTTGACATTTTCAATTTCTATTATATTTATAATGCAGAATATAAAGGCCTAAGTCGCCAATGTTGTTCTCAAAAAGTTACATAAATCAATAGTACAAGCAAATATAGAAACATTTTTAATATATCTTATCAGATATTACTTCAATTGAGAGCCACTTCTTCTCCTCCCTCCTGTGTCCATCAATCACTTAGAAATACTGCTAAAATCCATCTTACTGCTTTCTTGTACCTTTTTAGCTTACCTCAGAGCTGGAATCCCATCTACACTGCTCAGTACTACTTTTAATGTCCTCAATGCTGCTGCTTCTGACCATGTAAGACATAGGAGATACAGGAGAGCAGGAATCTCTAATGCCTTTGTATGCTGTGTTGGGAGATATCACCTACTAGCTCAGAGACAATTGAAGAAAACAAAATGTGAAAAATGGAGAAAGTAAGTGATATAATGGGCATAAATAGTGCTATTCCTCATGGACACACAAGACAGCTTATTCTGGAAGGCAACCTCAAATGGAAGGTCTTGTTCCAGCAAATGCCTATATTTTTTGTATAATGAAAAGTTTTGCAATACACAGTGGCAATTTATGCTTTTATAACTCTCTTCTTGCTGTTATTTAGCAGAAACCTTCATTGGTTACTTCCAATGACAACTTGGTCATGTGATTATGTGAATTGCAACAAGCCGTGTAACTGTGCAGCCATCACATGATCATTACTGATCTTGGAAGTCGTAAGGAATGATACAGAAAATACAAGTACATTGGAAAATTGTACAACTGCTTATACAATGAATCATCTTTATTTGGTAAAATCAAAATACTTCTTTAAAGGGATTATCTCATGAAACACTTTCTGCCCTTGTGGCGTCTCTATGACACAGAGATCATCTATGAGGCCTGGGGGTCTCGAATGACCTTGTATTGTATGGACAGCCATTCACCTCTATGGCCACCATGTAAAATTAAAATTCCTCTACAGAGTTCACAAGCTGTAAAATGAAAAATTAGCTGTCAGTTATTGACAGCAGCATTTAATGGGTTCACAGCCGTGATCGAAGCTTGCTCCAGCCCACTACTGTTAGAGGCAGATGCTGGCTGTGTAACACAGCTCATGAGCCTGCTCCATACGCACACACAGATCTTTTGCTGCAAGGTAGAAGCATCCTGGAACCAGTTTTTTTGGTTGGGTCATTGAACTTGAAAGTGTGGTGAGTGTAAACTAAACTTAAATTTCTATTAAAAAAAAACTGTATCAATGAATGTAAAACAAATCCCACCGAAGTCAAGAGGGAACAACAACCAAAAATGCAGCAAAAAAGCACAATAAGCTCCATAAAATATGCTCTCTCCGTGTCATCAAATTCCCTTCAACGTAACTGCTGTGTTTTCACAATAGCCAAGTGAAGCGAGCTGGCGGGACTATAGTAAATCTATGGTTTTTCAGCTTTAACATCACATACTCATACAGATCTCATACAGGTTTGCATTATACGAACATCGGAAATGGAAATATTCAAACCTGTAGAAATCGCCGCTGTGGGTCCACAATATCGGATTATTTGTTTAATCTTCTGCCTACAGTGGTGCCGGCACCATGCTGAGCAATACATCCTCGGGCAAAGACGAGTCATAGAGAAATGTTTACCATCGAAGACAACCTCTGCTAAGGCCGCTCTCTTCCTGTCTTTATACTTATGGAAAAATACAGTTTAGATCACTGCAAACCTAACTTTTCCATGATCAACTCTTAGCATAGAAGAGATAATCTGTGAAACAAAAATGTCCTCCATAACCCAACTACCGGGGATCCACCCGCAACTTCAAGATTCCCCCAAATTTGCACTACTGTCACTTTTATCCATCCAGGTGACCATGACATATGTCCAAATGGAGTTCTGCCACTGTACTGTGACCATCCAGTTTTTTGATAAGGGAAGTCCAAATATTTTAACGCCACCGATGAGAGAAGGCATCCTAACGCGAGAGGGGATGATCTCAGTTGTATGACATGACTTTCATATGATGTTCTACAGAGAGAACTATTGGATGTTTCAACTACATTTCTGTTATGATTCCACCACACGGCAGGGGAAGAAGGTGCCACTGAGCTCCACCCACCACTGACCCTACCTACTTGCCGGTCCCACCCTAGCCGGTGGGCGACAACTGGGCGGCGGTCCCTACCTCGGCGTAAGTGCAGGGAGCTACAGTGAGGGTAAACCGAGGGTGGAATGAGTGCAGGACAACCTAAGGGAGACAAGCAGCAGCAAGGAGGACTCCTAGAGTGAAACTAAAGAGTGAATGAACCTGAAGGGTAAAACCATGAAACCCAAGCTAACACAAAAAATACTAAGATTTCAGCAAAGACAAAAGCGGAAAGCTGGAGTCCCAGAGGTACTCAACGAAAGAGAGACCGGGAGGCTGTCAGAGGTTGTACCGGACAGCGCTGTAGGGAAGACAGGAATCCGTACCACAGAAGAATCACCGGCAAGGAGTGAGAGCCCTGTGGAGTGTTAAATAGGAAAAAGGCGGGACATAAGCACAGGAAACAGTGAAGCAGCCAATCACCAGAACGGAGGAAGAACGATGAACGAAAGAGAACTAGTTGATCAGAAACTGTATCTTAAGACTGGTTGTGTGGCACAGCCAGTAAGGCAGCGAGACTTGCTGTGGAACACAGACTAGACCCCGGTACGAATCCTGACAATTTCTATGTTTTTTGGGGAAAAGCATGGGGTGGCAGTGCTTGGTACGGTTTATTTAGAATGAACTGGACAGGCCATTTTATCTAAAAGCATGGGAATTGACATTAGACTGCCAGCCAATATCCGACTTCAAGGAGTAGTCCGTGCTTTTTTTTTCAAAAATAGTCAAAGGGCAAAAAACATTAATTAGATTCTTTTGTTTCTTATACAAAAATCTAAATGTACATTCGTGGAAAAAGTCTATCAGAAAAGCTGTCTTTGATGCAAATGACAATTCCGGAGAAATGAGAGCTGAGCTGTGATTGGCTGCTTTGCCCAACAAAGACACTCTTTCTGTTAGACAATTTTCACCTTCCTCAATGTGTTTTTCTCCATCAGATGCTATGTCCTGGAGTATTCTAGTATATGTGGTTCATGGGGAGAATAACTTCTGTAATATCACGCCATATAAAAACAACCTCAGGTTGTACAGCCCTGTAGCAAGGAATCCCACTATAGGCTTGGTGCAAATAACTCCGCCTTGGGTTGATACTTACGGTTATACAGTACTTACATGAAGCATTGCACCCTGACTGCATCTGTATATCTCTATACCTATAGGGTGTTGCAGAAAAAAAATATAAATCAATGACAGACATGTACTATGACTGGAGTTCCATACACCAGATTTAGGCCCTATTAACAAGTCCAAGCTTCAGGAAATCCCCACATGTATTCAGGCTGTCTAGCAGCCGCAAATCATGCAGCTACGGCGACAGAAACTAAATCTCCGAGCACGTCAAAATACTCGGAGATCACCCAAGCATTCTTGGGAAATCTCAAGTAACAAGTGAGTATACTCGCTCATCACTAGAGCAGATTAGCTGTGGGACTCAGGTCCAGCATCAAGGTCAATGGTACCTCCCAGATGACCTCAAATCTCTTACCTTCCAGCATCCCCGGCAAAGCATTTGGTTTGTCAGGACTGGTGCAACGTTATCCGTGTGACTTGACGTACAGATGACGTCGCGCCAACCCTAGCTAATGAAAAGCCACACCGGAGATGCCAGAATGTAAGAGATTTGTGTGCCTCCTGTCTAGCTGGCATGCATCACTGACCTGGACGTTGGACCGAAGTCCCGCGAATCGATCCGCTCATCTCTATGGGACACAAATGATGCGTTGAACAGACGGACGGAGGCAGGTCCAAGTTTCCTAATGAACTGAATGGGACTGCAAAAAATAAAAACACAGGATGACACACAGATGGCATTAAAGTTGAATCCTAGTGCTGTCCTTTTTGTCACTGAATGTTTTCTAGAAGACGCTTGGGAAATTCAATCAACTTTTTTTTCCCCATACAATGAAAATGGATGATATATGGATGGTAAAAACAGACACCCACCAAAAACAGATGAAAATCGGATTCAGCACACTGATGAAAATTTTTATGCATATGGGAAAAAACCTGTCATGTGAATTCGGCATTAAAAAATAGTAAACTTTCCAAGCGATCAGTGACCAGCTATGGGCTGGTGTAAATTTTGTCTACAATTCATGCCAATTTCTTCTTTGAATTACAAAAAATGTTGTGTTATACGGTTGGTGGAACGCACCGCTAAAAGTTCCGTCCATTAATTTGTGACGACAAATAAAACTGAATCCTTTTTTTTTCACTTTGCTATGTTTAAAGTTTTTATAAGTTCCTCCCGATGTGTTCTGCCACCTTATATTGATTATGATATCAAAACCATCCAGAATGCACACGTCCCATATGTCCCCATACTGACATCCCCTGTGTTTGCGTCATTAACTCCGATGAAGATGGAAATTCCAAGGTTGACGTCTTTGAATAGCGGAGAAGGTTATTCACAGAGATGTAAGCGTGTTAATAATACTTTTACAAATGCCTGTTTAAATCAATTCGAGCACACAAAAAAAATCAGCAATTTACAGCCTATCTATCTAATTACCAGATAATCTGTTTAAATAAGAACACAAGAGTCAGACACCTCACTCCGAAACGCCGTAACAGAACCAATCCATCTGCTTGACAAGTAGACAGAGACTTGGAATGGTAATGTAGGAAGTGTATTAAAGAAGAGTGAAATACACCCAGTCACTAATCCTTATAAGAAAAAGAATCTGTCTCATCATTTACTAGTGACTAATATATTGTATGCTGCACGAGGCGAGAGCAAGTACGTCAATAAAGTCATTACAGACCGGCAGTGACACCCGCGAAGAAGCATGCAAAACTAATATATTATTATAGAAGTACATACACTATACAGATAAACATTTTGTGCCCCCTCTACATTACTCCTACAGGGGCTTTTATGACCTTCCATTCTACATCTGTAGATATCAATATGGTGTCGGTCCCTTCCGCTCTCCTGGGAAGGTATTCTACAAGATTTTGGAGGTGTCTGTGGGAATTTTCGCCCCGTCATCCAGAAGAGCATTTGTGAGGTCAGACCCTGATGTTGGGGAGAGGACAGGCTCACAATCTCCGGTCACGTTAATTCCAAAGCTGTTGGATGGGTTTGAAGTCCAGGCTCTGTGTGGCCGGTCATGTTTTTCTTCAGCAAACTTCCACAACCATGTCTTTATGGATCTTGCACACTGGGCACAGTCATGGGGAACAGAAAAGAGCCTTGCTAGCTACACTTGGCCAAAATGTCCATCAGATGCCAGATAGAAAAGTGTGATCCATCACTCTACGGAAGACGTTTCCACTGTTCCAAGAATTCAATGGCAGCAGCTTTACGCTACTTCTAGACATTACAAAACCGGACTTGTTACCCCAGTAACTCCTATTACAGTACCGCGCTGGTATTCGTGAGCTCTGTACCTCCGGCCGTTCTGTCACGTTAATAAAGGCAGATATCATGATGAGGAGCCGGAGGTTAGACACTGGGGGTGAGGGGCCGGATACTATACACTGGGGGCAATGGGGACAGATTTCATATACCAGGGAGAGGGGCTGGATGGTATACACGAGGGAGCAATAGGGCCAGATGTTATACAACGGGGAACTGGGGCTGGATGTTATACACCGCGAGCAATCTGCACGTTATATATTGGGAGTGAGTAGCCGAATGTTATACACTGGGTGCAATGGGGCTGGATGTTATACGCCGCGGGCGAGAGTCTGAATGTTATACACTAGGGCCAGATGTTATACTCTGGGGGCAATGGGGCTCGATGTTATACATAGGGGGCATTGGGGCTGAATATTATACAGCAAGGGAGATGGGCTGGATGTTACACACCAGGGGAAATGGGAACGGATGATACACTCCGGAGTCAATGTGGCAGGATGTTATAAACTGGGGCAATGTGGCCGGATATACACCGGGAGCACTGGGCCAATTGTTATACAGTATATTGGGGGAGAGGAGCCAAATCTTATACATCAGGTGCAATGGGCTGGATGATATACACCAGGGGTGAGGGCCGGATGTCATACAACAAAGGGCGAGGAGCTGAATGTTAGACACCGGGTGCAATGGGGCCAGATGTTAGGCACCGGTGGCGAGGGTCCGGATCTTATACATAGGTGCCGAGGAGCAAAATGTTATACACAGGGGGCAATGGGATAGAATGAAAAATCTAAATTCAATAATTAAGCAGTGTGTCCTAATACTTTTGTTCATACAGGGTACATAGACACCCCTAAACAGGTATTACAGGGGCATATTAGAGAGGATGGGCATCCTTTTTATTATGAGCCGTCTCAGTTATACCTAGTAAGTCAAATTTATTTTTTTTTCGTCCCTCTGTTCAGACAAAACAGGTCATGAGTCACTTTCAAATATGTCAAGTAGACTTGTTCCGCTTCAAGAAATAAGTAAAAAGTCTAATAAAGATGTGACTCTAAAGGGGCCTTTACAAATTTTGTGACGCAGCAGCGATATCGCTGTGTGATACTTACCTCCGACTGGCTCCCCCGCTGTCTGTCGCTGATCGCGCGAGATCGTCCACGTCCATTTCTCGTTGGGCGGTTCCTGCTGGCGACGCATGGACGCGGGCGGGAGGACGTCAGCATCGCCGCGTCTGAAAGGTAAGTAACGACTGCTGCTGCGTCGCTACATCGCTGTGAGATCTGCCTGTGTGGCATCTCACTAGCGACCATTTAGCGATGCACCAGCGATTCTGACCGGGTCGTATCGTGGTCGGGATCGCTGGTGCATCTCTAAATGTAAAGGGGCCTTTACTCTAGTTTTACCTGACAGTTATGTAGTTGTGACTTAGGTGTTAAGTACTAGTAATGCTATGGTGTCAATGGTGTCAGTGGGACACAAGAGTTAGAAGATATTCAAATACAAAAACTGACTTAAAAGAGTTTTTGCAGGACTTTGATATTTACGTCCTTTCTTACCACAGACCATCAATATCGAATCAGTGGGGATACGGCTCCTTCATAGCTCACGAAGCACATAAAAAGACATTAGTGGTATAAATGGCACATGTCATAAGAAGATTTGCTACAGATTAGGAAAATAATCATAGGAAATTAAAGTTAAACTTTGAATGATTATAGGAAACAATTATTATGGGCAACAATGACTTTTCCTGAGGCAATGTTTCCTTTTCCTCAGACTTTTTCTTTGAAGTTTCATTTAGAGACTTTATAAGCAGTTACGTGACATTTAAAGGGAAGCGATCCTCAGAAAATGACCTATTGTTCAAATCAGGTTTTTGTGTTAAATGTATTTTTTTGGCCAATGTTTTCTTTCCATATCACAATATTTAATTTAAAAAAAAATTTGAAAAAAATCAATATTTTAACATGTGCTAGTAGGTTTAGACGCTAACCTCCTGTTTCAGAAAAATGCACAAGTACATTAGGCACAATGAAAAGACTCCTCCCCTATCTTTTGTGTTGAAGCATCTAATAAGAGTGCGCAAAGATCATTTTGAAGGGAGGGAGTTATCACCTGTGTATAGGCTTGTTACATATCATTGTAATTCTGCCTCTGACGATAAGAAAAATGCTGTAAACTCTTCCTTAAAAGACAAGTATGAGCTTAAAAAAGTGCCAGAAACCAGTGTGAATATTACAAGATTACTAATTTGGTGGGGTTTTTTTTTTAATAAAGAAAGTGATATGGAAAATAACAAAATATTGCCTTTTTTTTTTTTAAAGTAACAAACAAAACCTGATGTAACCAATAGGTCATTAACGGATGAAAAATGTCCTTAAATAATAACAAATAGCAAAGTTGTACAATTCTTGCCTTCAAAAGAATGAGTGCCTTCACTGATGGACATTATAAATCAGCAGCGTCTGATGAGTGCGGCTTGCATCTATAGTATGAAGGATCTGGCAAAACGTAGTAGTGCTCAACAGATATGAACAGAGACTTACAAGAGTCTTTCAAGGGAAAACAGAATCTATTTTATTCTTAAAGAAAATCTGTCACCGAGTTTTTGCTATGCAATCTGAGAGCAGCATGATTTAGGAGCACAAACACTGATTCTGGTGATGTATCACTTACGGTACAAGGCTGTGTTTTGTTGTTTTAATACAAACAGTGTTTTCTATGCAGGAGATTATCACCAACAGGACTAGGTGTCTCATGCCACCTGGTCCAACCACAATGCCAACACCTGATTGGCAGCCTTCTGTCAATATACAGTATACACAATAGGCACCCAATCAGTGGTGTGGGCGGGGTTATACGCAGCCAATCACTGGTGTGGGTGGGGTTATACACAGCTCAGCATCCCGAGTGATGTTAGATCTGCAGCAGAGTAAACTGTGACTCTATCGCAACTGCTGCACCCAGAAAACTAAGAGATACATCACTGGAATCAGGGTCTCTGTTCCTACATCATGCTGTTGTCAGATTACATTGCAAAAACCTGCTGAAAGATTCCCTTGAAGAATTAAAACCAGATAGTGATGCACATAATATTTTTCTAATATGTTTTTATTTTATGAGAGTAGATTTTATTTATTCTATTTTCTGTCCATTATTATGGGGCAAAAATCTTCCCTGAGCTGCTGCTAACTACATTTGAAGATATGCTTTAGAGCAACAAAATGGAGTAAAGATAGCAATAAACGGGAGGTGACTCTTTTTCTTCAATAGGTGAGCTTTCTAGGCACGCTCCATAATCTGTGCAGAGGTCATTGTGCAGGGAGGGTAAAGGGCTGAAATGTGACATCACTTATATTAAATGGTGGATCCTGTCTTATCTCCTGTATATAAAGTTTTTATCTGTCATTCTAATCCTGTCTGTGATGGTAATGAGACTGATGAAAAGTCTTCTGCACAGGACAGGAACAGTCTAGCATTAGGTTCAGTGGTTAGTATATAAGATTTCAGGATTTTTTTTAATCAATAGAAAAATGGTAATAAAGAAAACACTAATAATATTTTTAAAAAAATACAATTAACATAAGAACTTAACTTTAACATTGGTGAATTTCAGTATACCATGTAGCGTCCTCAGATTTCCATTGATACAATCTCTTAACGAGTCAACTTGAGTTGATAAGGTTAATACTTTAATACACTTACCGCTTTCAAAGCAGGCATCAAATATTAAGTTCCCCCTTTTTGGTTGCCCATTAAAGACAGGAGGTAAAACAATAAGTTTGCTCACGTTCCGACACATGGCGGCTTCGTTACCAATTCCATTACCTGTAATAAACAACCAACACAGTCATAATAAATCAATAGTTTGGTCTTTTTACTACTGTAAAGCCATTGTAAAATTGAAAAAAAAAAAATAGTATGCGCTTTACTACAGCACAACAGTGTGCTTGTCAAACTGGTCTGACGTTAATGTAGGTAAAGGAAGAAAGATATTTATCAAAATTGATTAAAAAAAATCCTGTATTCACGGCAGAACTGTCCTTTGGAGTTACGACTGGAAATCTGATAAAAAGATCATCTCTTAGTAACGGTTTCACATACAACTTTGGTTATTTTCTCTTGTTTTAGGACTTTAAAGGGAGTCTGTCAAGCAAAATGACATTACGATGTAAGAACATCTCCACGTAGAGGAGTTTGCCCTAGTAAGAATTTTACCTTTCATTCCGAAACCTAGTGGAAGCAGCGATGCAAAAAAGTCAATATCGACTCTTTAACGAGCCTTGCAATATGACAGGGGATAAAAGCCAAACCAGAATCTCAATTCCCACACATGGCGTTTCGGAGAGTTGCCCCTCATCAGTGAAAAGTATGAGCTCTCATTTGGCTAGGTCACCATACTTTGCACTGATGAGGGGCAACACCCTGAAACACAATGTCTGCAAATGGAAATTCTGTTTTGGCTTTTATCCTAAGTCATATTGCAAGGCTCGTTAAAAGAGTCGATATTGACTTTTAGGATCACTGCTTCCAATAATTGGCTCTAGAGTTCATGCATAGCTTATAAGTCTCCTCAATCTGACATGCCAGGTTTTTATCCTAAGGCCGGAGTCACACTGGTGATTTAAACGGCCGAGTTTCGCATGGTAATACACGGCGCTGCCGCCGGGACTCAGGAGCGGGGCATGCGGCCGCATAGCAATACATGGAGCTGCACGCCCCGCTCCTGAGTCCTGGCGGCAGCGCCGTGTATTACCATGCGAAACTCGGCCGTTTAAATCGCCAGTGTGATCCCGGCCTAAGTCTGTTTCCGCTTTTATCCTAAGTCATATTGCAAGGCTCGTTAAGGCTATGTGCACACGCTGCGGTTTTTGCTGCGGTTCCGCTGCGGTTTTGGCCCTGCGGAACCGCAGTAGTTCTGCAGACATGGTACAGTACCATGTAACCCTATGGGTTTTCAAAACCGCAGTGCTCACGCTGCGGTTACTTCCGTGCGGTTTTGTTGCATTTTTTTTTCTGCAGCATGTCAATTGTTTCTGCGGATTCCGCTGCGGTTTCACACCTTTAACATAGTAGAGGTGTGAAACCGCAGGGCAAAACCGCAACCGCAGGAAAACCGCAGGTCACTTTACCTGCGGTTCCGCGGGAAAAAACCCGCAGGTGAAACCGCAGCGTGTGCACATAGCCTAAAGAGTCAATATTGACTTTTAGGATCATAGCTTCCAATAGGTGGCTCTAGAGTTCATGCATGGCTTATAAGTCTCCTCACTCTGACATGCCAGACTTGACCTGTCCCACATGGAAAAACGTTGCCACCTTAGAGACCTTTCATTGCAAAATTCATGGTTCTACATTTCAAGAAATCATTCCTTAAATGTTTATGCAAAGTGTCCGCTGCAGAATGGGCAGAGAGCCTGGCGCACTTTCCATTGGCCAGCCATTTCTATCCCCCAATCTCCTTATATGATACCACTGACATCATTTGGGCCAGAGCTGTCTGGACTGAAATCTAGCATACATTTTTTCAATAGGATCTTAGAAGACCTGATGAATCAGCCAAGATCGGCTCCTTTTCAGCGGCTTTAATATTTACATCTTACTTTCTATGCTTTGTGCCACTTTTTAATTTTTCTTTTTCCATTAAAACTTTGCATGCTTTAGACAAGATTCGTGAAAATTCGACATTTTCCAAACTTATTTTTTGCAACTTTTTTTTTAAAAGGATTTGTGACTTTTGCTGATAAAAAGTTGCGTCAACTGGTTAAAGACAAAAATAAAGAACACTTTTTAATTTGCAGCAAATTCTTGAACCGCATGCGTAATTTTGAAGAATTTGCACTCAAAACAGTCAGCGGATTCCACAAGTCAAAAAAACAAAAGTGATTTCAATAAAGTACAAATGGTGAATTGGTCCCATAGGCCCTGACCAGAATGTTCACTTGCCGCAGCCAGTGTCTCAATCATGTTGCCCATTGCTTGCCCATGAATCTCCAGTCCTAACATGATCCCTTTAACCTCTTAACACCTTGTAATGTACAATATTTTCATCACAGGTCGCATGTGGGGTGTATTAATATGAGACTCGGGTATTACACAGCAGGCATCAACCAGTAACAGTAGCGACCGGAGCAAGCTCTGATAGCTGCTGTTTAACCAATTCCTTCCTGAGACTGGCAATTAAATGGCCTTCTTGCATCGGTTTCCATCAGCTGCACGCTGCCCCCTCTGGATGTGATTGACGGAAGCCGATGGATCTCTACTGCAGCCGGGGGGGCTGGCTCAAAGTCAATGACACTATATACTGCCGTTTGAACACCTGGAAGGTCAAGTCCAAAAAGAGAAAATATTTAAATGCCAGCATTGCCATTGTTCGGTAACGTTTCCCCCCTCAAAAAAATTCAATAAAAAAAATCAAAATGTCATATTTACTCCAAAACAGGATCAAAATAACAGCTCAGAGTGTAAAAAAAACGAGGCCTCGCACACGCCCATGGATGGGGAAAAAAAGTTACACTTTTCAGAAACTTGCGACACCAACAGAAAGCTTGAATTACAAAGATCTGAACTTTTTTAACCGCTAAAATCTAAAAAATATTTACAAATATTTAAAAAAAGATATATATAAAAAAATATAAATATATGTATATATATATATATATATATATACAGTGGGGAAAAAAAGTATTTAGTCAGTCAGCAATAGTGCAAGTTCCACCACTTAAAAAGATGAGAGGCGTCTGTAATTTACATCATAGGTAGACCTCAACTATGGGAGACAAACTGAGAAAAAAAAATCCAGAAAATCACATTGTCTGTTTTTTTTTCATTTTATTTGCATATTATGGTGGAAAATAAGTATTTGGTCAGAAACAAAATTTCATCTCAATACTTTGTGATATATCCTTTGTTGGCAATGACAGAGGTCAAACGTATTCTGTAAGTCTTCACAAGGTTGCCACACACTGTTGTTGGTATGTTGGCCCATTCCTCCATGCAGATCTCCTCTAGAGCAGTGATGTTTTTGGCTTTTCGCTTGGCAACACGGACTTTCAACTCCCTCCAAAGGTTTTCTATAGGGTTTAGATCTGGAGACTGGCTAGGCCACTCCAGGACCTTGAAATGCTTCTTACGAAGCCACTCCTTCGTTGCCCTGGCGGTGTGCTTTGGATCATTGTCATGTTGAAAGACCCAGCCACGTTTCATCTTCAATGCCCTTGCTGATGGAAGGAGGTTTGCACTCAAAATCTCACGATACATGGCCCCATTCATTCTTTCATGTACCCGGATCAGTCGTCCTGGCCCCTTTACAGAGAAACAGCCCCAAAGCATGATGTTTCCACCACCATGCTTTACAGTAGGTATGGTGTTTGATGGATGCAACTCAGTATTCTTTTTCCTCCAAACACGACAAGTTGTGTTTCTACCAAACAGTTCCAGTTTGGTTTCATCAGACCATAGGACATTCTCCCAAAACTCCTCTGGATCATCCAAATGCTCTCTAGCAAACTTCAGACGGGCCCGGACATGTACAGGCTTAAGCAGTGGGACACGTCTGGCACTGCAGGATCTGAGTCCATGGTGGCGTAGTGTGTTACTTATGGTAGGCCTTGTTACATTGGTCCCAGCTCTCTGCAGTTCATTCACTAGGTCCCCCCGCGTGGTTCTGGGATTTTTGCTCACCGTTCTTGTGATCATTCTGACCCCACGGGGTGGGATTTTGTGTGGAGCACCAGATCGAGGGAGATTATCAGTGGTCTTGTATGTCTTCCATTTTCTAATTATTGCTCCCACAGTTGATTTCTTCACTCCAAGCTGGTTGGCTATTGCAGATTCAGTCTTCCCAGCCTGGTGCAGGGCTACAATTTTGTTTCTGGTGTCCTTTGACAGCTCTTTGGTCTTCACCATAGTGGAGTTTGGAGTCAGACTGTTTGAGGGTGTGCACAGGTGTCTTTTTATACTGATAACAAGTTTAAACAGGTGCCATTACTACAGGTAATGAGTGGAGGAAAGAGGAGACTCTTAAAGAAGAAGTTACAGGTCTGTGAGAGCCAGAAATCTTGATTGCTTGTTTCTGACCAAATACTTATTTTCCACCATAATATGCAAATAAAATGAAAAAAAAACAGACAATGTGATTTTCTGGATTTTTTTTTCTCAGTTTGTCTCCCATAGTTGAGGTCTACCTATGATGTAAATTACAGACGCCTCTCATCTTTTTAAGTGGTGGAACTTGCACTATTGCTGACTGACTAAATACTTTTTTTCCCCACTGTATATATAATAAAGAAAAACCCTTATATATTTAGTATAGCTGTAATTGTACTGAACCGCAGAATCACAGTGCCAGGTCATTTTGACCATACTATAAATGCCGTAAATACAAAAAAAAAAACTAACAAATAAACAAATGAAGGATTGTGGGGTTTTTTTATTTTCATCATTTCACTCCACTTGGAATTTTTTTCTTACTTTTCGGTATGTCACATGATAAAATGAATAGTGTTATTAAAAACTGCAACTGGTTCCACATACAAAAAAGGATATGTCAATGGAAAAATAAAAAAATAAATTACAGTTCTTAAAAAACAGGAAAGAAAAAACAAAAGGGGAAAAAACTGAAATATCGCCAGGTCTCGAAAGGGTTACTAAACCAGAATAGATTTTGATTAGAATCCTTCTCAATTCCCCAAAAAATTCAGAAATTTAGCAATTTTAATAAAAGATTGCAGAAGAGAACAACTTTCGTTTGCATATATTACACTCGGTCTCCGACAGTCAGAGACAAATGTTGAAAAGCATGTAGCGGATGTGAAGAGGGATGCTCTCTTCAAAAATTAAATAGTAATACTCGGAGATTTTTAATAGAATACTCCGGTAGAATCTGTCAGTTTACATGACAAGCTGTCATTTATAAGTATTCGTATTATTAAGGTGCCAGATACTTTCGCATTTTATATTCATCTTTTAGTCACATAAATACAGAAGTTTTGACATGCTTAAATCAAAACTTCAAGCAATGTAGAATTAAATTATATTAATATTCCTTGTAAATCTGTGTTTACTCCACATTTCCTGCCAATATGTTTACAATATTGCTTCGTCGGTCGTACCGCTCGCTCGGATTTTTACTGTAATTGTAGTCTAGGAAGGATTCATTATTGGAATTAATACCACTGAGGATGAAGTTTATGAGCCAGCCGAGAGTAAGCAGCCAGAGTATAATATTTCAGAGAAAATAATATAGTACAGTAACTGACATGAGGGATACAACAAGAAAAGTATATCAAAAGCAAGTGTTTTCAGAGCTACAGAAAAGTTCTTTTTATAGAGGGTTGCCCATTTTGTAGTATCCTAATTTGGTTGTAGGTTGGACAGGTTCTCCTTAAGGTCCCTGTACAGATTAGATAGCAGCTGGTCCAACGCTCGCTGACGGCTACAGTAGAGAAAATAAGTATTTGATACACTGCCGATTTTGCAAGTTTTCCCACCTACAATGAATGGAGAGGTCTGTAATTTTTATCGTAGGTACACTTCACCTGTGAGAGACAGAATCTAAAAATAAAAACCAGAAAATCACATTGTGTGAAATAAGTATCTTGTATAATAGAGAAACAGAACTTAATATTTGGTACAGAAACCTTTGTTTGCACTTACAGAGGTCAGACGTTTCCTGCAGTTCTTGAACAGTTTGCACACACTGCAGCAGGGATTTTGGCCCACTCCTCCATACAGATCTTCTCCAGAGCTTTCAGGTTGCGGGGCTGTCACTGGGTAACATTGAGTTTCAGCTCCTTCCAAAGATTTTCTATTGGGTTCAGGTCTGGAGACTGGCTATGCTACTCCAGTACCTTGAAATGCTTCTTACAGAACCACTCCTTAGTTGCCCTGGTTGTAAGTTTTGGCTCATTGTCATGCTAGAAGACCCAACCACAACCCATATTTAAAGCTCTTCCTGAGGGAAAGAGGTTGTTGGCCAAAATCTTGTGATCCTTGACCCCATCCATCCTCCCTTCAATACGGTACAGTCGCCCTGTCCCCTTTGCGGAAAAGCACTCCCAAAGTATGATGCTTCCCCCACCATGCTTCACGGTTGGGATGGTGTTCTTGGGGTTGTACTCATCGTTCTCCTTCCTCCAAACCCGACAAGTGGAGTTGATACCAAAAAGTTTTACTTTGGTCTCATCTGACCACAATTATTTTCATGCCTCCCCTGGATCATCCAGATTGGGTATTGTATTTCATGAAATGGAAAAAGTGTCACTCACAATCCAATAAAAATACCCTTTATTAGAAAATCAATAAATACATGGTCACAGGGGGAAGCAGGTAATGCTATGGGTGATGGACATTTCTCACTGGGACCTGTAGAAGCGTTGCCACATGCAAAACGGCAGTCATCCATAGCGCTATCAGCTTCATCCTGTGACCATTTTTTCACTGATTTTCTAATAAAAGGCATTTTTATTGGATGATGAGTGCCACTTTTCCAATTTTTTTAAACAATCTATATTTCTGCTTTTCATTAAGTTGAGCACCACGATATACTGATATCCAGAGTTATATGGTGTGTTCTGTAAGACATAATTGAGGAGCACTGATTGTGCTGAATCACCCCCCCTATGTTCATGCTTCCATTGTAACTCAAGAAGATCAATCCTTCTCTTCTCCAGTATTACTTGTCAATGAAGAGTTGAGAGGCCCCCAATATACCACATGGTAGGCCAGTCCTATTGAAAATTATGGGTCTGAATGAAATTGACAAAAAGGTATATGCGATATTAATGTTTTTGGATGTTTTCAGAATAAGCATGCCTTACTAAAAGACACATATAGTATCAAGGTACCCCTAAGGCCTGTTTCACACTTCAGTTTTTTGGTGTCAGTTAAAATCCGCCAAAATGGTGGAAAGAGGATCCGTTGGTAACTGATGTGAACGTATGTCACCGGACCGTTTTTTTGACGGATCCAATGAATGAAGAATTTTAAAGGAACCGCAGCCCGGGAAGGACAGAGAGAGAGAGAGAGAGAGATTTTTTTCTGTTCACCAGATATGATTTCAGGGTTAAATTTCCGGCTGACTTCATTCCTCCGGGCATGCGCACTATAAAATGCGGATCCTGCAGCAAAAAAAACGTTGCATGGTCCATCCAGGCATGTCGGCGGACGCAAAAAAATTGATGGATCTGCAAAAAAACAGATCCAACGGCCATCCGTCAAGATCCGCCGGTAATGCAAATCAATGGGGGAAAAACGGATCCACCAAAAAAAATGGTGCATCCTTTTTTTTGCAAAACGGCGGATTTTGACTGATGGTCAAAAACGGAAGTGTGAAACAGGCCTAAGGCTATGATTATTTATACTTGTACAACATCAGGACATTGTGTCCTCTTACAGATATCGCATATAGTCCTTTATGTAGCGACAAACTAGAGGTTAGACAAGACTTCCTGCTATAGGTTCACTTGGAGAGATGGATTATCCAAGCCATAGGTCTGGGTGATTAGCACAGATCAAATTCAATGGTGCAGTGCAGCAAGGCTTGATGGACAACACGTGAACCATCGAGGACCAAGACATTAGGGTATGCAGGACAGCAGCAGACAATCAAGTGGAGCAGGTAGCACAGATGAAACAGCCAAATGTATGCATGCCCACGTTAGCAGTAACTATGTAGGAAATGTTCATATTCCAGCAGGGCAATGATTAATCACAGTAATAACAGAAGTAAATGAAGTACAGCATCATTCAAGAGCAAAATATTTAGTCACAGGAAAAACAAAGATAAGGCTACTTTCACACTTGCGTTTTTTTGCTGCGCGTTTTCTGCGCACACAAACGCATGAAAAAAATGCATCATGTGTTTGTGTGCGTTTTTTGTGGGTTTTGGTGCATTTTTTTAAAAAAACGAATGCGTTTTTTTGCACATACGTGCACATACGCGCACCCATAGACTTTAATGGGTGTTTTGCAGTAAAAAAAAAAAATGCATTGCATGCGCATGCGTTTTTTGGGGGCAAGTCGGACGCACAAAAAATGCAACAGGATGCATTTTGTGCGCCCGAGCGCACACTGCAAAAAAACGCATGTGCATACAAACGCGTATGTGCGCATATCTATGCGCACATGCGCACCCATGTTAAAGTATAGGGGGAAAAACACATGCATTTTTTTGCGCTAAAAAGCAGCGCAAAAAAACGCAAGTGTGAAACCAGCCTAAGGCTACTTTCACACTAACTTTTTTTTGCGCTGAGCCTCGTGCACATTCCAAACGCATGCAAAAAACGCATTAAGCATTTTGCATGCGTTTGCTGTTTTTCTGCGCATGCGATTTAACCAGTTTGTCGCCATGTTAACTCTAAAAATGCATGCGATTTTAAACGCATGCGTGCACATGTCCTAGCGCACGTGTGCGATCCCATAGACTGTAATGTTGTTTTTTTGCGCATTCCGTGCACTAACGTGCGCATGCGTTTTTTGGCAGCAGTTGGGCGCACAGAAAAATGCAACATGTTGCGTCTGGCACGCCTGGGCGCACACCTGGAAAAACCGCAGCGCACGTGAACATGTACAAGCGCTATACCATGCGCCCGCCATGTTAAACATAGGGGAGAAATGCGCATGTGCACGATAGCGCACGAAGCGCAGCGCTAAAAAATGCAAGTGTGAAAACAGCCTAACTGCAGTCTCATATCTTTCAGTAGGGAGAAGGTTGATAGCAGCAATGTATGCAAACTGGGATGTAGCAAAGAAATAGATAACTGCAGGATAGCAGTTAAGCAAAGGCAAACAGGAGACTCACTTGAAGAAATGTATTACCTTGATTGCATTAGTTAGATGTGAAAAACACCAAAAAATGGTTGGTAACTTGCTTGCTGAGATGTAGTTGTGGACAATACCTAGTGTTATGATTGAGTCACCGTAGGAGGCAGACACAAAAATAGAAGCTACGTCCAGAAAACCAGAGAAGTTGGCAACTATCAGATTGCAGACCCCTGAACCTATCAACACAACTAGCAGTAGCCGTGGGGGGTTCCTACGATGCCCTAGACCCCTCGATCACAGCCGGAGAGCTAAATAGCCTAAAGACAGAAAAGGAAATCTAAACTGCCCCAGAGCAGACCCCAAAGTAAAAGGCAGCCCCCAACATATAATGACGGTGAAGCAAGATGAAAAAACACTCACACAGATAGAAAGATAGGCTGAGCAAACGATGGGGCCCAAGCTAACTAAACAGAACAGGAAAGGAAGGTTGCTGTCTGCAATCTGCCAAAACCCTATCAAAGACATAAGCCAACAAGCTGATATGGAAAAAGACCCTGAAGCAGCTAGGCTTCAAAAACTAAATCAGCACTCAGGTATTTTCAGAAGACAGAGCTAAAGGAATTCAGCACACCCCAGCAGGGAATGGCAGAAATCCAGAAAAACAAAGCAAAGCAAAGTCAAAGCACAAATGCAAAAAGCTAAGCAGAAAACTTAGCTTTAGAAGAGCAGGAATTTAGACTGGTCTCCAAGGATCCCACAGAGAAATCACCCGCAGGGCAGAGGGGGGCGTCGGCAGCCTTATATCCAGTCAGTAACTCCACTCAGCCAGTCATCATCATCAGGCTCAGGTGTTTGATAATCAGGCTCACTACCTTTCTTTACCAGAAGAGGGAGTTCCTCAGGCCTCAGTAGTGAAGGGGAAAATGAACTCACAATAACCTAGTAAATGGGACTGAGATTGGAAATAACGCTTGTTGTACCATGGAAGTCAGAAGTAGAAGAGGAGATGATAAACAACTGGCTGTGGTGAGGCAAGTGAAGTAAAAAACTCCTGCCAAACCTTAGGCAACTGTGAACAATGTTATTTAATACTTAATACTTGGTCTCTGCCTGAACTGGCCTTAAAAGGCCTAGGGTGATGGTGTCAGAGCAGTTATCCGGATTACCTGAGAAACCCAGCATGGACTACTGCAAACGGAGACAGTCATAGAAGGGATCAAGGCCTAGCACTGGAGGCTGAGACAGGTGAGTAACACTTTCCTATCTGACTAGGCTTCATAAAGTCCAGTTAGCACTATTAACCTAGTGTATTGTGTCCATTAAACACCTTCTTGTTACATTGTAGATGCACCAAAAAAAGACTACCGGTAGTTGTACAAAAATTACTGTTGTTTACATGAGTTTTTCCTACTAAGAAGTTACAAATGTTAAGAAGTTCTCCCAGCAAAATGTTTCTTAATTCTTTCTAATTATGAGTATAGTTCAGTGTAAATTAAAATACTAATTGTCTTTCGAGGTGTCCAGTCCTCTTCTAGACCATGTGAACTCAAATCAGACTAGCCAGCTCACGCAGGGGTCTCCCTGTGAACCTAAAGTCACCTTCTCAATCTAAGTCTTTGACTAAACCTAGATTTATTATTGGACTTAGTCTAGCTATATTTACTTTACTTCCAAACATAGCCCAGAATGGTCTCTGGATAAATAGGGATTTTATGTTTCTTCCGGGATGAACAAACTATGAGCGCTATAGCCAATCATCAGCCGCTGATTGTCTTCAACGTTCACGTGACGCCCCTGGATATCAGCAGACAAGCATGGCACAAAGCGCTGATTATTGAAGAGCGGTGTTGTTCCGGAAGGTAAGTATCAACTTTTATTTCTTTTTCTCACCTCCCTGGAAGTCTTAGAGCGGACAACTCTTTTAAAAGGTTTGTACTTACAGTAGAACATCAAATTTAATTCCCTTTTCTAGCATCCGACCAACCGCTATCTATAGTGCACGGGCACCTTAAGAAGAGCCGTACGAGTATTGTCCTTACTTGCTTAGTTAAGACGCACACGAGAAAGACTTCAACACAAAAGAAACCAGATGTCATCAATATTGTATGCAAATAATGAGCAGATTTAGAGCTGCACACTGACCGGCAGCAATAAGCTGGAACCACAATTTTGTTAATAAAGCCGAAAAATTGTTCAGTGGTAAAGGTTCACCTTTTATTCACAAAGAAGGACTATTCATTTAATCATTGCATTATGAGTGCAAAATCCCCTAAAATGGTTTGCAATTTTAAAGCGACTTTTCTACATGCATTAACGATTTGAACAGGTGAAAAAATGAAGGTTAAGTCCGAATAGAAAGAAGAAATACATGGGTAGGAATGAGCAAAAAAATAATAAATCAGTAGAATATGGGCACTAGAAAAATGAATTGGGAATCAATCTGAGTTGATATATATTTAGGTGCCTAGGGTCATCACAGTGATTTTTTTTAATCTGGAAGACCTTCCACACTTCTCCTCGGTTGGCACTGCAAAAGAATTGAAGATACGTTGCCATGTTTCATCACCTATCGCAATAGGCCCAGAGTAGTGGGATATTCTGTAATCAGGCTACTGTTAGTTCACTTTTTTTAATAAAATAAGATTTTCTAAAATCACACAGTTACACTGCACAGTTGAAAAAGACACACGTCCATGAAGTTCAACCTAGGAATAGATAAAGAGAATGGAGGTGCATCCATAATGCATGACCTAGCCTGCCCTAAAGAGAAAGTTTTCCCTCCTAATCCTAAGTTTTGATTGACTGGGTCAACATTCAGAACACAAATTTTTCATATTCACATAAGTATCAATGTTATTTTCTTCTAAAAATGTTATCTAAGCCTTTATAAAATCATCACCGGTTTCCGCTATGACTAGCTCCTGAAGTCGGTTGTCCCACTGATTAATGGTTCCCCTGGTAAAGAAGGAGAGTGAACCTTTTTTGTCCAGATGGAGGGAGTGCCCTCTTGTCTTTTGAGGAGTGTTACGTGAAACAGTTTTTGACCATAATTGTACAATTTAATCATGATTTAGACCTGCATTCTCAAGACTAAATAATTTGAATTCTTTTAATCTTTACTCGTATCTAAAATCCTCCTGGCCCCTTATCAGTTTTGTGGACGTTCGTTGTACTTTTTCTAGTTTCACGGTATCCTTTCTATGAACTGGTGGCCTTAACTGGACCGCATACTATTTCAGATGACGCTGCACTAATACTTTATAAAGTACCGTAGTCATATTAACGTTCTGTCCTGAAAGTTAACATCTCTTTTAATACATCATAATATCCTACTAGCCTTAGAAGCTGTTGATTGACATTGCATGCTGTTCTAGAAGTACACCCAGACCCTTCTTTAGAAGTGACTCTCCTAGACTTACTCCCCCTAGAACATAAGGTGCCCCCAGAATCCCCTAGTGGAGGCATATCTTCTTTAAGAACAAAATGATCAGGCATGTTAAAATTCAAACTGCCCAACCCAACTTTTCATCTGGGAGATAGTTTGGAGGCCCCTATATATATTACATGACTGTCCAGTCACGACAAAATCGGCATGTCCAACAGGCATTCATCAAATGTATACAGCTACCTTAGGCACTACTGAGATCAGCATCCAAGCAACTTGTCCCTATAAAACGTAAATTAAATCATGATTAGAGTCTCCTATCCGTATAAGAATAATAGTCTGAGATTTCTGATCCAACAACACTGGTCAAATCAAATTCTGAGATTTAGTAGTTCAAATTAAATCACAAGATAAAATCTTATGAAAATCATAAGTACTTAGTGATGTAGTCACAGCTGATTGTGTTTAGCTGCACATATATTCAGCACCATGGGTCTGCTCCAGACGTAGTCGGCTCCATCAATGTCAAAATCCATAGTTCAAAGTACATATTTCTAAGTACTCTGAATTAGACTAGAATTCTAGAATGCATTTGGCCACTCATGACCCCTACAGTATTGTCATCATCACCATCTGACTGAGATGATCTTCTGTTCCCACAGGTATGCATTGCTGAATTCCACCCCTCTCTCCCATGCTCCTGAATGCCCAGTGTGAACTGCATTGTATTTTTATATGCTATGCATTGCTGAATTCCACCCCTCTCTCCCATGCTCCTGAATGCCCCATGTGAACTGCATTGTATTTTTATATGGTATGCATTGCTTACCCATCTTCTTGTATCCATAATTGTACTCCATTCTTGTTATCTCTGCCACACATCTAAGTGGTCTGTATAACCCCTTCCCACTTTTATGACCTTTGCTTAACTCTGTGCATTTGGCCTTGGCAGTCACACCCCACTTTCACTCACAGCTGATTGTGTTTAGCTGCACATATATTCAGCACCATGGGTCTGCTCCAGATGTAGTCGGCTCCATCTACTTCAAAATCCATATTTCAAAGTACATATTTCTAAGTACTCTGAATTAGACTAGAATTGGACTGGAATTTGACTGCAAGGTAACGGACTATAACACCACAACAATGTTTCACCTACTATTTACTATCACCCCCATACTACTCTATTTCTCCCTAACTCCTGCAATCCCTCCACCCAGTAAGGAACTAGTCATTTCCCCCTCCATCCTTCCCAGCCATCTCACCTCTTCGTCACAACTGTTCCTCCACATACAATCCTTTTTCTCCAGACACACACGGCCACATCATGTCCTATCCTGCTCCCGCCTTCTAATGCTCTGGCTACTACTCCTCATTGCTGGCGATGTATCCCCAAATCCTGGCCCTCCTCAACACATCCCCACACTCATTTCTAACATCCTGCCACGAACTTCTACACTTTTTTGCAACCATGACAACCTCTTACCTATTCATCCAGCCCCCACTCCCCCGGTCCCCCTACCTGGAGCACTATGGAACGCACGCTCTGTCTGCAACAAGCTATCGCTTATCCATGACCTCTTTATCACCAACAAACTCTCCTTCCTTGCCATCACTGAAACCTGGCTCACTCCCTCTGACACAGCCTCTGCAGCTGCGCTTTCCTATGGCGAATTCCATCTCTCTCACACCCCTCGCCCCAGCAACAAACGTGGTGGAGGAGTTGGCTTGCTCCTCTCTGATACCTGCTCCTTTACACCAATTCCTTTGCCACCCTCCGCTACTCTTCCCTCGTTTGAGGTGCACTCCGTCTGCATCTATTCCCCCTCCAACCTCCAACTGGCTGTCATCTACCGCCCCCCAGAACTAGCCATCGCCACCTTTCTCGACCACTTCACCACCTGGCTACTCCATTTCCTTTCTGCTGACATCCCCACCATCATCATGGGCGACTTCAACATCCCCATTGACACTTCCACCCCAGCTGCCTCTAAACTTCTATCGCTCACGGCTTCCCTTGGCCTCACTCAATGGTCCTCTGTGGCCACTAACAAAGATGGTCACACGCTGGACCTTATCTTCACCCGTCTCTGTTCCCTCACTAATCTCAATAACTCACCCCTCCCCCTGTCTGACCACAGCCTACTGACATTCTCTTCCCTCTCCTCTCCTACTGCGCAACCCCCGCTCCATAAACTCGCTCACCCTCGCAGGAATCTCAAACACCTCAATTTACAATCACTCTCTGAGTCCCTTCTCCCTCTTACAGACATAGCTTCCCTTCATGACACAGATGCTGCTGCCACTTTTTATAACACCACAATAACTGCAACACTTGATTCGGCTGCCCCCCTCACGCAGAGCAAAACTTGTACAATCAACAGGCAGCCCTGGCTGACCAGCCTGACCAAAGAACTGAAACGAGTTTCTAGGGCCGCTGAGCGGAGATGGAAGAGAACCCATTCTACTGAGCACTTCAGCACATACAAGCAGTCCCTTGCCAGCTTTAAGTCCACGCTCTCTGCTGCTAAACAAACTTACTTCGCATCTCTCATATCCTCCCTGTCTCACAACCCTAAACAACTCTTCAACACTTTCAATTCTCTACTCGGTCCCACAGCACCTCCTCCCCCTCCGCTCATTTCTGCTGAAGACTTTGCCTCCTTCTTTAAGCAGAAGATCAACAAGATCAGACAAAACTTTGGCCCGCAGTCCCCAATGCCCCTCTTAGCCGCTCAGCCCTGTTCTGCAAAAGCCAGCTTCTCCACCATGACAGAAGATCAGCTCTCCACCCTTCTGTCAATATCACACCTCAACCCTTGTGCCCTCAACCCACTCCCATCTCACCTCATCCCTAACTTGGCCACAGTCTTCATCCCATCTCTAACACACCTCTTCAACCTTTCACCTACAAATGGTGTCTTTCCCTCATCCTTCAAACATGCCTCAATCACACCCATCCTCAAAAAGCTCTCCCTTGATTCACCCTCTGTGTCTGACTATCGCCCGATATCTCTTCTCCCTTACTCCTCAAAACTACTGGAACAGCATGTATATCTTGAACTGTCCTCCCACCTCTCCTCCTGTTCCCGCTTTGACCGGTTACAATCTGGCTTCCGACCGCATCACTCAACTGAAACTGCCCTAACTAAAGTCACTAACAACTTACTAACTGCCAAGAGCAAGCGACACTACTCTGTCCTCCTTCTCCTGGACCTGTCCTCTGCCTTCGACACCGTAGACCATTCCCTCCTGCTACAGACTCTCTCATCTCTTGGCATCACAAACTTGGCCCTATCCTGGATCTCATCATACCTAACAGACCGAGCATTTAGTGTCTCCCTCTCACACACCACCTCCTCACCTCGCCCCCTGTCTGTTAGTGTTCCTCAAGGCTCTGTCCTAGAACCCCTACTATTCTCCATCTACACCTTTGGCTTGGGACAGCTCATAGAATCCTACGTTTTGCAGTATCACCTCTATGCCGATGAGACGCAGATCTACCTATCTGGACCCAACCTCGCCTCCTTACTGACTGAAATCTCACAATGTCTGTCTGCTATCTCAGCTTTCTTCTCTGCTCGCTTTCTCAAACTGAACATGGACAAAACAGAATTCATCATCTTTCCCCCATCTCACTCTACCCCTCCACCAGACCTATCCATCAATATCAATGGCTGCTTTCTTTCCCCAGTCCCGCACGCTCGGTGCCTTGGGGTGTTCCTCGACTCTGCGCTCTTTCAGACCACATATCCAAGTCCTCGCCTCCTCCTGCCGCCTCAAACTCAAAAATATTTCCCGGATCCGCTCATTCCTCAACCACGAAACCACAAAAACACTAGTGCATGCTCCTATCATCTCCCGCCTCGACTACTGCAACCTCCTACTCTCTGGCCTCCCCTCTAGCACTCTGGCTCCGCTCCAGTCCATCCTACACTCTGCTGCCCGACTAATCCACCTGTCTCCCCACTATTCCCCAGCCTCCCCCCTATGCCAGGCCCTTCACTGGCTTCCTATTGCCCAGAGGCTCCAATTCAAAACCCTAACCGTGACATACAAAGCCATCCACAACCTGTCTCCTCCATACGTCTGTGACATGGTCTCTAGGTATATACCTGCACGCAACCTTCGATCATCTCAAGATCTCCTTCTCTACTCCCCCCTTATCTCTTCCTCCCACAACCACATACAAGACTTCTCCCGTGCTTCCCCCATACTCTGGAACTCTCTGCCGCAACACATCAGACTCTCACCATCAACGGAAACCTTCAAGAAGAACCTGAAGACCCACATGTTCCGACAAGCCATCAGCCTGCAATGATCCTCGGTCTATTGAACCACCGCACGACCTGCTCTACCCTCTCCTATTGTATCCTCACCCATCCCTGTAGACTGTGAGCCCTCGTGGGCAGGGTCCCCTCTCCTTATGTACTTTTGTGTCCCTTGTCTTACACATGTTTATTATACTTGTCTATATTTCCCCTTTTCACATGTAAAGCACCATGGAATAAATGGCACTATATAAATGCATAATAATCATAATGTAGTTAAGTGGGGGGTGTGAAGGTTATTGTCACGTGGACCCGTCCTGTGTGACACGACCCGCAGGTCGGTAACTAAAACAACAAGACACAGGAGAAGGGGAAACAGTTACAACGGTGGGCCCTGTGATAGGGCACAAGGACGTGGAGACCTCCTGCACTCCCCTGAGTCAGTGTCCCTCACACTCCTAACGTTCCCTAAGCAGGCTCACCTGTCGCCGAGCCGGAACCTGTCACCCTAGCACACCCTACACCTATCCCTTGCTAGGGAGCTGGGTGGTGCAGGCACTGGCCCCACCGCTGTACTAATACACACCAGGGAAAAATACAAACAGGGATAACACCACTTACAGTGGGGAAAAAAAGTATTTAGTCAGTCAGCAATAGTGCAAGTTCCACCACTTAAAAAGATGAGAGGCGTCTGTAATTTACATCATAGGTAGACCTCAACTATGGGAGACAAACTGAGAAAAAAAAATCCAGAAAATCACATTGTCTGTTTTTTTTCATTTTATTTGCATATTATGGTGGAAAATAAGTATTTGGTCAAAAACAAGCAATCAAGATTTCTGGCTCTCACAGACCTGTAACTTCTTCTTTAAGAGTCTCCTCTTTTCTCCACTCATTACCTGTAGTAATGGCACCTGTTTAAACTTGTTATCAGTATAAAAAGACACCTGTGCACACCCTCAAACAGTCTGACTCCAAACTCCACTATGGTGAAGACCAAAGAGCTGTCAAAGGACACCAGAAACAAAATTGTAGCCCTGCACCAGGCTGGGAAGACTGAATCTGCAATAGCCAACCAGCTTGGAGTGAAGAAATCAACTGTGGGAGCAATAATTAGAAAATGGAAGACATACAAGACCACTGATAATCTCCCTCGATCTGGTGCTCCACGCAAAATCCCACCCCGTGGGGTCAGAATGATCACAAGAACGGTGAGCAAAAATCCCAGAACCACGCGGGGGGACCTAGTGAATGAACTGCAGAGAGCTGGGACCAATGTAACAAGGCCTACCATAAGTAACACACTACGCCACCATGGACTCAGATCCTGCAGTGCCAGACGTGTCCCACTGCTTAAGCCTGTACATGTCCGGGCCCGTCTGAAGTTTGCTAGAGAGCATTTGGATGATCCAGAGGAGTTTTGGGAGAATGTCCTATGGTCTGATGAAACCAAACTGGAACTGTTTGGTAGAAACACAACTTGTCGTGTTTGGAGGAAAAAGAATACTGAGTTGCATCCATCAAACACCATACCTACTGTAAAGCATGGTGGTGGAAACATCATGCTTTGGGGCTGTTTCTCTGCAAAGGGGCCAGGACGACTGATCCGGGTACTTGAAAGAATGAATGGGGCCATGTATCGTGAGATTTTGAGTGCAAACCTCCTTCCATCAGCAAGGGCATTGAAGATGAAACGTGGCTGGGTCTTTCAACATGACAATGATCCAAAGCACACCGCCAGGGCAACGAAGGAGTGGCTTCGTAAGAAGCATTTCAAGGTCCTGGAGTGGCCTAGCCAGTCTCCAGATCTCAACCCTATAGAAAACCTTTGGAGGGAGTTGAAAGTCCGTGTTGCCAAGCGAAAAGCCAAAAACATCACTGCTCTAGAGGAGATCTGCATGGAGGAATGGGCCAACATACCAACAACAGTGTGTGGCAACCTTGTGAAGACTTACAGAAAACGTTTGACCTCTGTCATTGCCAACAAAGGATATATCACAAAGTATTGAGATGAAATTTTGTTTCTGACCAAATACTTATTTTCCACCATAATATGCAAATAAAATGAAAAAAAACCAGACAATGTGATTTTCTGGATTGTTTTTTTCTCAGTTTGTCTCCCATAGTTGAGGTCTACCTATGATGTAAATTACAGACGCCTCTCATCATTTTAAGTGGTGGAACTTGCACTATTGCTGACTGACTAAATACTTTTTTTCCCCACTGTAGCTTTGCTCTGTTGCTATTGCTCCCAGCAACAGAGTCCACCACCAGAATGCAGCTTTCCTCCAGAATAGCTGCTACTTCTCCAAGCTTTGTCAGAGCTGCAAGGAACACCTCTCTGTAATTCCTTCCTTCACCAGACTTTACACCAGAGCTCCCCTGAGCTGCTCTCTGTAGTTCCTTCCTTCACCAGTCTTGGTTGGAAATGAGCAATATCACCAACAGTGATTGCAACACCTGACACTCTTTTATAGCAGAGCCAGAGCAATCACACCTACTTTATAATCACGTGCACTAAACTAAAGTAACCAGAGTGCAATGACCCAAACGGCCACCGGGGGCAAAACTAGAACTGAAACCACATAGTGCAATGACCCTAATTGCCACTGGGGGCAAAAACTAACTTTAAGCACAAGCACAAAAAAAAAAGGTTACTAGTGCTTGGATCATGGATCATGACAGTTATATTCACACACGCCTTGGACCATTGTACCTAAGGACCCCGTATAACATGTAATTGTTATGTTAGGCAGGGTTCACATTGCGTTAGGGGCAATCCGCTAGCGGGATCCGTTAGATAGCGGCGCTATCTAGGATTGGCGTAATGTAAATTCTGGGCTCTAGGTAGCAACTGAACTTTCAAGAGTGGATTTATTCGATAAATTCACAATGAGTATATTTTAGGAAACAAAATTTAACGGCAATAACTACTAGTAGTAGTAGTCACAGTCTTTTGGATCAGGCTTCAGTAACAATCTGCAGCATCATGCTCAAATCATCTGCAGCTTTGAACTGGGACCTTATTGCTAGCCGTGTCATCGATAGAACTTCTCTGCTATCAGTTAGCATTTCTGGTTTGGCCATCTTCCTTTGGTTGGTTTCGGTCTGAGAAGAACACAGGGAATGGATACAGCCACTTGCAATATTGTGGTGGATCCCTTCGTTAAAAGGAATAATTACCTATTTATTTTTTTCCTATGGGCTTAAAAACTAACCAGCAGGTATTTGCTAACAGAAGCCACTACCTGCCTGTTCAACCTGGCACCAACTCAGAGTAGTCACCAGCGATTCAACTGCTCCATTTAAACAGAGCGGCTTTTCTTCTTCTGGGCTCCTTTGTTAACATCAAGCAGATTGACTGCCTGCTCCCTGCAGTTAGGCAGTGGGGAGCTTTCTGTCAATCAGCATGTCATCGGCAGTCACACCTTGTCAACAGAGCAGAACGAATGAGAAGCCGCTGCTCTGTTGATGTGACATCAGCGGATGCTGCTGAATCGCCGTCAGGAGACATCTGTGACTGCTCTATGCTGGCAGAAATTGTAAAAAAAAATTAAATAGTCCTAGATAACCCCATTAAGTAAAATTTTTAGCAGTGTGGAGTAGGAGGCCATTTCTACCTACTCATTTCTATATTCTTTCCAATTGGCTTTTATCTACTGCCGAAGGCTTTCGCAATTACCACCATCACCACTGCTGCTCATTCTCCAGTAATACTCACCCAACTATAGACTGTAGGTGTGTGCCTACTACTCAGATTTAACCTCCAACACTTCTAAGGCCTCTTTCACACTTCAGTTTTTTACAATCAGTCACAATCCGCCAGGTTTTGAAAAAAACGGATCCTCAATTTTCTTTTGAGGATCAGTTTTTTTTCCCCATTGACTTGCATTAATGGCGGATTGTGACGGATTGCTGTCCGTTGCATCCGTTTTTTTTTGAGGATCCGCCAAAAGTTGCTGTCCGTCACCATCCTCAAAGATTTCAAAACGGAGCTTGCAACGTTTTTTCCTCTGGCGGATACTCCAGGCACTCATTTAACCCGAAATTCTTTCTGGGTGCCGGACAAAAAAAAAATTCTCTCTCTCTCTCTCTCCTTCCCGGCCAGCAGTTCCTTTAAATTTCCTCATTTTCAGGATCCGTCTGAAAACGGATCCTGTGCCATCCGTTCATAACAGTTGAGAACGGATCCGCTTGTCTGACTTTTTGGCGGATTTGAACTGATGCAAAAAACTGAAGTGTGAAAGAGGCCTAACCCCAACACTTCCCCGAAACACCACTATGTATCTAACATGGGACCCAGGGCAACCGCCTCCTCCCCCCCGCTTGTAGCTACACTACTGGCTGAATCCTAAGGTATCTCCTTCAGTGTGTGACATTCTGATTAATGGAGGAGGTACAGATTCTGAATTTAGTTCCATTATGGAAATTCAAGCCATGCCTCTGCATGTTCCTTACAAAATAAAAAGTCCCAATATGTAGCTAGAAAATGCACAAATAGAAGTGAGGCCGCTGTACTGTGATTTTCTATTACAGCATTGTAACTATTCCAATAGCCTAAGACAGAACAGTAACTTTTTCTTCTCGCTTGAATATCTATAACTATAATTAATCAATAATAGCTCTCACAGCCCAGTGATTCTCTCCCTGTAGGTAATGCATTTGCTGAAGAAAAGGCCATATAAATGTTAAAGTATACGTGCTAATTCTGTGCTGTGTCAAGTGTGACAGGAGAGTGCAGTAAACCTCTAAATTGGCAATAAATGCGTTACATAAATAGATGCAATGAAAGAATGAGATGTATTGTGTCACTGACTACTCCTACGACTACAGGACCAGCCATTTAAAAAGTAATCGACAAGAGCCTATGTTATTATAAAGAACAATAAAAAGATGGGGTAATAAAAGCCCGTACAGTATGCTGGATCATGTACGATTTTACCTATATGTTCCGCTGATGGCGCTGGAGACAAAAATAGCAAAATAGCTAAAATGACAAAGACCGATATCCCACAGGAAGAAGACAAGAAGAACATGGTGCTTCATAGCGCAAAAACTTCAAACTATACTTGTGACCAAACATGGTCTGCATCCTAACTCTGCAACACTCACCACGGATGGCCGCGCAGGCAGCAGGCGACCTTGAGACTCTGTTTATTTTCTATTTAACTTTATTTTATTATACCTGCTATGGAAATAAAGTCATTATTCCTAAATCATCTTTGTCACCTCTAGATTCATCTCGTACTTTTTCCGCACGCACTTTTTTTTAGGCTATTGTGGCTGTTAGGAGTGCAGACCTTTGCCTGTAATATGCTGACCTTGCATTATTCTCATATTGTTTAACTATATCGCATCGGGAGGGCAGTGAAATCATGATGGGGGCAGCTCTGTGGCGCTGGGGGTGGCGGCTGTCTCTCTATCCCTCCCCCACCGTGGTTTGCGGCCTGTGCTAGAGATGGGGTGCGGCGCCACCGGCGCGTGTAGTCAGGCGGATCCTAGCAGGGGTCCGGCGGCGGGTACTAGCGGGGGTCTGGCGGCAGGTCCTGGCGGGAGTCCAGCGGCGGCGGTGGGGGGGTCCGGCGTGATTGTCCTGGCGGTGTCCGGCTGGTGGTACTGCGCAAGAGCCTGGTACCACCAGCGGGTGCCATATTGGAATACCCATCACTTCCGGGGCGGCGTGGTGGATTATGGTATTCAAGTACGACCGGACGGAAGTGGATGACGGACAATTTTAGGTAAGTAAAGTATATAATAGATGATTACAATTGCAAACGCTATTAAAAACAAGGAGCTTTGCAATTTACTCGTTCTTCTAAATCTTCTCTCGTCTCAAGAATGGAGTGATATTTATTTTTTATGCTTTATTGCTTGTTACCTAGATTACCGACCATCACTGCAGTCTATCAGCGGTGGCAGAGCATGCTCAGTGCTTACTAGTGATGAACGAACGTGCTCAGATAAGGTGTTATCGGAGAATGCTCGGGTGCTAACCAAGTGTCTTCGACAAGCTTGAAAAATACTTTTGAGTCCCCGCACCTGCACGTCTCATGGTTGTTTGAAGCTTTATGTAAAGAATCTGCAAATGCACCAAGGGCAGATGATTTCCAACTAATGCACCAATCATCTCTCGATCTAGGACCACCCACATAGGCATCACTGACATCCTTTTTGTTACAGCAGAGGGCAGGGGTGTAACGATCACAGCCATAGAGGGTGCGATTGCAACCAAGCCCGTGCTGGAGGGGGCCAGACTACGCCAGTGGCAACTTCCTCCAAGGATGCACATCCAGATGAATTTTATTGCAGAGCAGGGACCCCCGGCTCTCCGTACTGCAATATACGCTGCCGGACAATCAGAGGACGGCAGCTGATGTCATGCATCATAGCAGGCCCACCGATGTCGGCCTCTGCTACGACTACAGATGAGGGAGCACAGGAAGGTGAGAAGAAAGTTTGGGGATTTTTTTTATGCAGAGGCAGAATGAGGAACATGTATACCAGTAAGAGGCCCAGGATTGGGGGCATATATACCTGTAAGGGGCTAATGATGGTGGGCACAAATACCAGGATGGGGGGCATATATACCAGTAAGGGGTCCAGGATGGTGGGCACAAATACCAGGATGGGGAGCATATATACCAGTAAGGGGCCCAGGATGGAGGGTATATATACCAGTAAGGGGCTCAGCATGGGGGGGATATATACCAGGATGGGAAACTTATATTCCAGGATGGGGGACATATATATCAGGAAGGGGACCATGATGAGAGACATATATTCCAGGATGGGGGATATATATACCAGGACGGGAGACATATATACCAGGAAGGGGCCCGTTACTAGGGACATGTATTCCAGGATGGGGGACATATATACCAGGAAGGGGCCAGTTACGAGGGGCATGTATTCCAGGATGGGGGACATATATATACCAGGAAGGGGTCCATGATGGAGGACAAATAAACCAGGATGGAGAACATACAGTATATATGAAACTGAATGGGAGGAGACACAGATTAGATATTAGAAAAAACTTTTTGACAGTTAGAGTGATCAATGAGTGGAACAAGCTGCCACGAGAAGTGGTGAGTTCTCCTTCAATGGAAGTCTTCAAACAGAGGCTGGACAGACATCTGACTGGGATGATTTAGCGAATCCTGCTTTGAGCAGGGGGTTGGACCAGATGGCCCCTTCCAACTCTACGATTCTATGATCAGGAATGGGAAACATATATTTTAGTAAGGGGCCCAGGATGGGGGACAAATGTACCAGTAAGGGAGACATACATCCCAGGATGGGGGACATACTGTATATACAAGTAAGGGGCACAGGATGAGGGACATATATACCATGGAGAGGCTCAGGATGGGGACATATATACCATGATGGGGGACATATATACCAGGTTAAGGGACACATATAGCAGAAGGGACCTAGGATTGTGGACATATATACCAGGAAGAGGTTCAAGATGTGGCACATATATACCAAGATAGACTGACATGAATACATGGAAGGGGACCAGGATGGGTGAACACATGTCACATATGTCCTTATAGGATTTAGAACACTACAACAACATGCAGGGGGACTCTGTTAGGCATCGGGTTCCTGCCACTGCACAGCAGGAATCCAGAGCCTTGCACTCAGCGGTCTCCCATTCTTCTTCAGCCGCAGTGGAGCCTGCTCAGAAGATTCGTCGGTCCCAGCGCTCTGTCCAGGCCAACTCCGTGGGTTTGCTTGCTGCAGCCACCTCTGGCACAGCTATGACAATGCATTCTCCTCAGCAGCGAGATTCTCCAGGGACTAAGTCTTCATGTTGGGCCACTGAGCATGCCCGTGGAGTGATCTCCCATTGGAGATCGAGGGTCACGTGCTCAGGTCCTGCTCGGGTTCGGATTGGCCCATCCGAGAAGCGAGGAAGGTCCCGGACGCCCGTGGCTATAAAAGGTTCGCATGGCCGCTCGCCCATGCGCTAGGATAGACTGTATTTACAGACTATGTGGAGTGAGTGATGTATGCACGCATGAATGTCTCTGGTGAATGACTCATTAAGAAACCCCCTTCTCTTGGTACGTATGTGTTGTGCAGCCTAGCCTGCTAGCGCCCAGGCATAGGCGTAGGTAGGACAGAGGTTGAGTCAGGCATCAGTCCTCACCAGGGACTCGGCATGCCTCAGTGCACGTGCTTCAAAGCCAGCGTCCATAGAGGCGTTCGCGGCAGCAACGCCACGCGTTCAGTGGGCCTAGGACTCTAACCCCGTGTCCTTGGGGTAGAGTTCTGTGGCCGTACACTGTGCGCTCTTTTAGCCGAGCTCTGTGAGCACAAACAGGCTCCGGCGTTTATGTTCAGCGGTAGTGCGGCTCTGTGAAGCAACAGAATCCGCCCCTGTACACTCCGGGTGGCGATAACCCGCGTGTGTTCTTATAGTATACCGCCATATAGCATCCGCCATTGCTGAGCAGCAGGTTACGACCCCTGCACGGTGGACCCCGGGCTGCGAACGCACCTTATTACCATCATTATTATTTGGTGCGTTCCGCCAGCCCTAACATTATCCTAGCTCCAGGGTCTGGCTAGTAATGGCAGATGAACAGTGACTGCTGCAGTACATCCGGCAGCTGCAGGGCAGGTTGGCGGCTCTTGAGCGTTCAGCCTCAGCTGCGGATGTTAACGAGGTCACTGTTCAGGCAGCCACAAAGGCTGTCTCCCGTATGACCACAGCCATCCCTGCCCCGATTTTGTCCCGCCTCCCGCTGCCCGAGAAGTTCTCGGGTGACAGTGCTTCTTGTAGGGGTTTTGTAAGCCAGTGCTCTATACAGCTGGAGCTGCTGGCCGCGCGATTCCCCTCTGAGTGGGATAAAGTGGGATTTATTATTTCTCTCTTGTTGGGCAGGGTTTTGGAGTGGGCCACACCGCTGTGGGAGAGTGGTGATCATGTGGTGCAGTGTCTCGCGGTTCTTGGACACTCTGAAGCAGGTCTTCCTGGGACCACGAGTAACCCATGACACCGCGATCCGGCTGCTGGCATTGTCACAGGGCTCGTCCATGGTCAGCCACTTTGCCATCCAGTTCCGGACGCTGGCCTCAGAGTTAGAGTGGCCAGATAAGGTCCTCATTCCGGCATTCTGGAGAGGTTTGGCTGGCCATGTGAAGGACGCTCTGGCCACCAGGGAGATTCCCGCTACACTGGAGGAGCTTATCACTGTCTCCACTCGAATAGATCTTCGCTTCACCGAGCGAAGGTTGGAGCGGGACCAGTGTAGGCAGAGGTTTAGGTTGGCACCTAGTATTGCTAAACCTCTGGAATCTTCCGATCGGGGGTCTGAGCGTCAGGGGGATTCCCGTGAGGGATCCAGACCCCGGTCCGCTCGAGATCCTGTGAGCTGCCATGTTTGCCAGCAGTCCAGTCACCTTGCCAACCGGTGCCCACGGCAGTGGGGAGAACGCATGCGCCTAGTGGCCGTAGGAGGCGGCACACTAGAATCAGTGATATTTTCCTCCAAGCTGTCCTTAAAGGGGACACTTGAGTTTGATTCTTCCACTCTGGCGGTGGAGGTTTGCGTGGATTCCGGGGCAGAGGGCAATTTTATGTCGTCAGCCTTCGCTCAACGGCACGCTATACCCCTGGTTATGATGTCTACACCAGTCACCGTCAGAGTGGTGAACGGCACCACTTTACCCTCACAGATAACCCACCAGACCGTCCCCTTGTTACTTTCAGTGGCTCCATCTCATCAGGAGACAATATCCTTCCTTGTCATGCCCAAGGATATTGACCAGGTACTTCTAGGGGTCCCCTGGCTGCGGTACCACTCCCCCCATATAGAGTGGTCCTCAGGTAGGATTATTGGGTGGAGTAAATCATGTGAGGGTAGATGTCTGAGGGAGTGCGTTCAGGTTGCCTCCACCGAGGTTCCCGCTGATCTCTCCTCGCTCCCCAAACACTATTGACAGTATGCGGACGTGTTCTCCAAAAAGGCGGCGGAGACCCTTCCACCGCATCGCCCCTATGACTGTCCTATTGACCTCTTGCCTGGTGCTGAGCCTCCCCGGGGTCGAGTCTATCCCCTATCTCTCCCGGAGACAGAGGCCATGTCTGAATACATCAGGAAGAATCTGGCAAAAGGATTCATTAGGAAGTCAGTGTCACCAGCGGGGGCGGGATTCTTCTTCGCCCAGAAGAAGAGTGGGGAACTACGTCCTTGCATTGATTACAGGGGTCTTAACGCCATCACCGTTAAGAATAAGTATCCTCTGCCCCTGATATCATAACTGTTTGATAGGCTACGGGGAGCGAGGGTGTTTTCCAAACTTGATCTGCGGGGGGCTTACAACCTGATTCGCATCCGTGATGGGGACAAATGGAAGACGGCATTTAACACCAGAGATGGGCACGATGAATACCTGGTGATGCCCTTCAGCCTCTGTAATGCCCCGGCCGTCTTCCAAGACTTTGTGAGATATGCTTACCACCTCGGTTGTAGTCTATCTGGATGATATTCTCATCTACTCTCCAGATATTGACTCCCACCGGAGAGATGTTTGCAAAGTTTTCGATCGCCTGCGGGCAAACTCCCTCTATGCCAAGTTGGAGAAGTGTGTGTTTGAGCAGGAGTCCTTGCCTTTCCTGGGTTATATCATCTCCGCTCGGGGATTGGCCATGGATCCTGCCAAGCTACAGGCGGTGATGGATTGGCAGGAACCTCATTCTCTCAATGCGGTGCAGCGCTTTGTGGGGTTCATAAATTATTATCGCCAATTCATCCCCCACTTCTCGACTTTGGTAGCACCCTTGGTAGCCCTCACCAAGAAGGGTGCAAATCCCAAGTTGTGGTCGGAAACGGTCTCCAGGGCCTTCTCCTCCATTAAGTCCCATTTTGCTAGCGCTCCCATTGTACATCGCCCAGATGTAGATAAGCCCTTCATTCTGGAAGTGGATGCCTCTTCTGTCGGTGCTGGAACGGTCTTGTTTCAGAAGGACACGCAAGGTCAGAAGCACCCATGCTTCTTTTTCTCCAGGACCTTCACACCGGTGGAGAGGAATTATGCCATCGGGGACAGGGAGTTGCTAGCAATGAAGTTGGCCTTCTCGGAGTGGAGACACCTCCTGGAGGGGGCTCGCCACCCTTTCCAGGTGTTCACCGACCACAAAAACTTGGTGTATCTGCAAACAGCCCAGCGGCTAAACTCTCGCCAGGCCAGATGGTCTTTGCTCTTTTCCCGGTTCCACTTCACCCTCCATTTTCTCTCAGGGGAGAAGAACTTCCGGGCCGATGCTCTCTCCCGCTCCGTGGTGTCGTCGGAGGAAGAGGAGGAGCCTCGGCTGATCGTCCCATCCGAGAGCCTGAGGACTGTAGCTCCGGTTGCCCTTGAGCCAGTACCTCCAGGCAAGACATTTGTCCCTGCCCGTCTGCGACCGGAGGTCCTCTCTTGGGCTCACTCGTCCAGGGTGGGTGGACATTTCAGGACAAAACGGACCTCTGAGCTTTTCGCGAGGATGTCCTGGTGGCCGCATATGGCCCGTGACATCAGGGACTATATTCAGGCGTGTGTCCCTTGCGCCCAGAATAGGTCCTCTTGGCAGCGGCCCGCTGGGCTTCTTTTTCCTCTGCCGGTAGGGGACAGGCCCTGGGAGATGGTCAGTATGGACTTTGTAGTGGGGCTACCCAAGTCCAGTGGCAGCACGGTCATTTGGGCTGTCACTGACCATTTCTCTAAGACGGTGCACTTGATACCTCTCTCCCGGCTACCTTCTGCGTGGGGCCTGGCAGTGTTGTTCATTAAGCACGTTTTCCACCTGCACGACATGCCGGACAAAATTGTCAGGGACCGGGGTCCTCAGTTTGTGTCCCGGTTTTGGAGAGAGCTTTGTTCCCTGCTCAGCATTGAGCTGAATCTCTCCATGGCCTATCATCCCGAGACGAACGGGTTGGTAGAGAGAGCCAACCAGACCCTGATCACATATCTTCGACATTTTGTCTCGGCCAGGCAGGACGACTGGGCATCCTTGCTGCCGTGGGCAGAGTTCACTTTGAACAATGCTGTGGCTGACTCCACTGGTCAGACCCCATTCCTCCTAAATTACGGTCAGCATCTGCGCGTCCCTGTACCCATGCCCGTGTCATCCACCGACTCCAGGGTGGCAGACTGGGTGGTGGAGGCACGTTACATTTGGGATCGCACCCAGGATGCTATCCGGGCTTCCAAGGAGAGAATGAGGACCTCCGCTGATGCACACCGGTGCCCTGCTCCAACTTTTGCCCCTGGCGACTTGGTGTGGCTCTCCGTCTGAAACATCAGGCTGCGGGTAGAGTCTGCTAAGTTTGCACCGCGCTACATTGGCCCCTTCAAGGTCCTCGAGCAGATCAGCTCTGTGGTCTACCGTCTGGCTCTTCCACCACACTTGGCTATCTCTGATACATTCCACGTGTCCCTCCTTAAGATAGTTCATTTGTCCCGGTTCTCCGAGTCATCTGCTGGGACATCAGACTTGTCTTCAGATGAGTTTGAGGTCAATGCCATCGTGGGATGCAAGGCAAAGTTTTATGTGGTGGATTGGAAGGGTCATGGTCCAGAGGCTCAGACCTGGGAGCCAGTGGAGAACATCCACGCTCCACTACTCATTGCGGCGTTTGAGCGTAGCAAGGCTCAGAGGGGAGGGGGCCCTAGGAGGGGGGGTAATGTTAGGCATTGGGTTCCTGCTACTGCACAGCAGGAATCCAGAGCCTTGCACCCAGCGGTCTCCCATTCTTCTTCAGCCGCAGTGGAGCCTGCTCAGCAGATTCGTCGGTCCCAGCACTCTGTCCAGGCCTACTCCGTGGGTTTGCTTGCTGCAACCACCTCTGGCACAGCTATGACAATGCATGCTGCTCAGCAGCGAGATTCTTCAGGGACTAAGTCTTCATGTCGGGCCACTGAGCATGCCCGTGGAGTGATCTCCCATTGGAGATCGAGGGTCACGTGCTCAGGATGGGAAACTTATATTCCAGGATGGGGGACATATATATCAGGAAGGGGACCATGATGAGAGACATATATTCCAGGATGGGGGATATATATACCAGGACGGGAGACATATATACCAGGAAGGGGCCCGTTACTAGGGACATGTATTCCAGGATGGGGGACATATATACCAGGAAGGGGCCAGTTACGAGGGGCATGTATTCCAGGATGGGGGACATATATATACCAGGAAGGGGTCCATGATGGAGGACAAATAAACCAGGATGGAGAACATACAGTATATATGAAACTGAATGGGAGGAGACACAGATTAGATATTAGAAAAAACTTTTTGACAGTTAGAGTGATCAATGAGTGGAACAAGCTGCCACGAGAAGTGGTGAGTTCTCCTTCAATGGAAGTCTTCAAACAGAGGCTGGACAGACATCTGACTGGGATGATTTAGCGAATCCTGCTTTGAGCAGGGGGTTGGACCAGATGGCCCCTTCCAACTCTACGATTCTATGATCAGGAATGGGAAACATATATTTTAGTAAGGGGCCCAGGATGGGGGACAAATGTACCAGTAAGGGAGACATACATCCCAGGATGGGGGACATACTGTATATACAAGTAAGGGGCACAGGATGAGGGACATATATACCATGGAGAGGCTCAGGATGGGGACATATATACCATGATGGGGGACATATATACCAGGTTAAGGGACACATATAGCAGAAGGGACCTAGGATTGTGGACATATATACCAGGAAGAGGTTCAAGATGTGGCACATATATACCAAGATAGACTGACATGAATACATGGAAGGGGACCAGGATGGGTGAACACATGTCACATATGTCCTTATAGGATTTAGAACACTACAACAACATGCAGGGGGACTCTGTTAGGCATCGGGTTCCTGCCACTGCACAGCAGGAATCCAGAGCCTTGCACTCAGCGGTCTCCCATTCTTCTTCAGCCGCAGTGGAGCCTGCTCAGAAGATTCGTCGGTCCCAGCGCTCTGTCCAGGCCAACTCCGTGGGTTTGCTTGCTGCAGCCACCTCTGGCACAGCTATGACAATGCATTCTCCTCAGCAGCGAGATTCTCCAGGGACTAAGTCTTCATGTTGGGCCACTGAGCATGCCCGTGGAGTGATCTCCCATTGGAGATCGAGGGTCACGTGCTCAGGTCCTGCTCGGGTTCGGATTGGCCCATCCGAGAAGCGAGGAAGGTCCCGGACGCCCGTGGCTATAAAAGGTTCGCATGGCCGCTCGCCCATGCGCTAGGATAGACTGTATTTACAGACTATGTGGAGTGAGTGATGTATGCACGCATGAATGTCTCTGGTGAATGACTCATTAAGAAACCCCCTTCTCTTGGTACGTATGTGTTGTGCAGCCTAGCCTGCTAGCGCCCAGGCATAGGCGTAGGTAGGACAGAGGTTGAGTCAGGCATCAGTCCTCACCAGGGACTCGGCATGCCTCAGTGCACGTGCTTCAAAGCCAGCGTCCATAGAGGCGTTCGCGGCAGCAACGCCACGCGTTCAGTGGGCCTAGGACTCTAACCCCGTGTCCTTGGGGTAGAGTTCTGTGGCCGTACACTGTGCGCTCTTTTAGCCGAGCTCTGTGAGCACAAACAGGCTCCGGCGTTTATGTTCAGCGGTAGTGCGGCTCTGTGAAGCAACAGAATCCGCCCCTGTACACTCCGGGTGGCGATAACCCGCGTGTGTTCTTATAGTATACCGCCATATAGCATCCGCCATTGCTGAGCAGCAGGTTACGACCCCTGCACGGTGGACCCCGGGCTGCGAACGCACCTTATTACCATCATTATTATTTGGTGCGTTCCGCCAGCCCTAACATTATCCTAGCTCCAGGGTCTGGCTAGTAATGGCAGATGAACAGTGACTGCTGCAGTACATCCGGCAGCTGCAGGGCAGGTTGGCGGCTCTTGAGCGTTCAGCCTCAGCTGCGGATGTTAACGAGGTCACTGTTCAGGCAGCCACAAAGGCTGTCTCCCGTATGACCACAGCCATCCCTGCCCCGATTTTGTCCCGCCTCCCGCTGCCCGAGAAGTTCTCGGGTGACAGTGCTTCTTGTAGGGGTTTTGTAAGCCAGTGCTCTATACAGCTGGAGCTGCTGGCCGCGCGATTCCCCTCTGAGTGGGATAAAGTGGGATTTATTATTTCTCTCTTGTTGGGCAGGGTTTTGGAGTGGGCCACACCGCTGTGGGAGAGTGGTGATCATGTGGTGCAGTGTCTCGCGGTTCTTGGACACTCTGAAGCAGGTCTTCCTGGGACCACGAGTAACCCATGACACCGCGATCCGGCTGCTGGCATTGTCACAGGGCTCGTCCATGGTCAGCCACTTTGCCATCCAGTTCCGGACGCTGGCCTCAGAGTTAGAGTGGCCAGATAAGGTCCTCATTCCGGCATTCTGGAGAGGTTTGGCTGGCCATGTGAAGGACGCTCTGGCCACCAGGGAGATTCCCGCTACACTGGAGGAGCTTATCACTGTCTCCACTCGAATAGATCTTCGCTTCACCGAGCGAAGGTTGGAGCGGGACCAGTGTAGGCAGAGGTTTAGGTTGGCACCTAGTATTGCTAAACCTCTGGAATCTTCCGATCGGGGGTCTGAGCGTCAGGGGGATTCCCGTGAGGGATCCAGACCCCGGTCCGCTCGAGATCCTGTGAGCTGCCATGTTTGCCAGCAGTCCAGTCACCTTGCCAACCGGTGCCCACGGCAGTGGGGAGAACGCATGCGCCTAGTGGCCGTAGGAGGCGGCACACTAGAATCAGTGATATTTTCCTCCAAGCTGTCCTTAAAGGGGACACTTGAGTTTGATTCTTCCACTCTGGCGGTGGAGGTTTGCGTGGATTCCGGGGCAGAGGGCAATTTTATGTCGTCAGCCTTCGCTCAACGGCACGCTATACCCCTGGTTATGATGTCTACACCAGTCACCGTCAGAGTGGTGAACGGCACCACTTTACCCTCACAGATAACCCACCAGACCGTCCCCTTGTTACTTTCAGTGGCTCCATCTCATCAGGAGACAATATCCTTCCTTGTCATGCCCAAGGATATTGACCAGGTACTTCTAGGGGTCCCCTGGCTGCGGTACCACTCCCCCCATATAGAGTGGTCCTCAGGTAGGATTATTGGGTGGAGTAAATCATGTGAGGGTAGATGTCTGAGGGAGTGCGTTCAGGTTGCCTCCACCGAGGTTCCCGCTGATCTCTCCTCGCTCCCCAAACACTATTGACAGTATGCGGACGTGTTCTCCAAAAAGGCGGCGGAGACCCTTCCACCGCATCGCCCCTATGACTGTCCTATTGACCTCTTGCCTGGTGCTGAGCCTCCCCGGGGTCGAGTCTATCCCCTATCTCTCCCGGAGACAGAGGCCATGTCTGAATACATCAGGAAGAATCTGGCAAAAGGATTCATTAGGAAGTCAGTGTCACCAGCGGGGGCGGGATTCTTCTTCGCCCAGAAGAAGAGTGGGGAACTACGTCCTTGCATTGATTACAGGGGTCTTAACGCCATCACCGTTAAGAATAAGTATCCTCTGCCCCTGATATCATAACTGTTTGATAGGCTACGGGGAGCGAGGGTGTTTTCCAAACTTGATCTGCGGGGGGCTTACAACCTGATTCGCATCCGTGATGGGGACAAATGGAAGACGGCATTTAACACCAGAGATGGGCACGATGAATACCTGGTGATGCCCTTCAGCCTCTGTAATGCCCCGGCCGTCTTCCAAGACTTTGTGAGATATGCTTACCACCTCGGTTGTAGTCTATCTGGATGATATTCTCATCTACTCTCCAGATATTGACTCCCACCGGAGAGATGTTTGCAAAGTTTTCGATCGCCTGCGGGCAAACTCCCTCTATGCCAAGTTGGAGAAGTGTGTGTTTGAGCAGGAGTCCTTGCCTTTCCTGGGTTATATCATCTCCGCTCGGGGATTGGCCATGGATCCTGCCAAGCTACAGGCGGTGATGGATTGGCAGGAACCTCATTCTCTCAATGCGGTGCAGCGCTTTGTGGGGTTCATAAATTATTATCGCCAATTCATCCCCCACTTCTCGACTTTGGTAGCACCCTTGGTAGCCCTCACCAAGAAGGGTGCAAATCCCAAGTTGTGGTCGGAAACGGTCTCCAGGGCCTTCTCCTCCATTAAGTCCCATTTTGCTAGCGCTCCCATTGTACATCGCCCAGATGTAGATAAGCCCTTCATTCTGGAAGTGGATGCCTCTTCTGTCGGTGCTGGAACGGTCTTGTTTCAGAAGGACACGCAAGGTCAGAAGCACCCATGCTTCTTTTTCTCCAGGACCTTCACACCGGTGGAGAGGAATTATGCCATCGGGGACAGGGAGTTGCTAGCAATGAAGTTGGCCTTCTCGGAGTGGAGACACCTCCTGGAGGGGGCTCGCCACCCTTTCCAGGTGTTCACCGACCACAAAAACTTGGTGTATCTGCAAACAGCCCAGCGGCTAAACTCTCGCCAGGCCAGATGGTCTTTGCTCTTTTCCCGGTTCCACTTCACCCTCCATTTTCTCTCAGGGGAGAAGAACTTCCGGGCCGATGCTCTCTCCCGCTCCGTGGTGTCGTCGGAGGAAGAGGAGGAGCCTCGGCTGATCGTCCCATCCGAGAGCCTGAGGACTGTAGCTCCGGTTGCCCTTGAGCCAGTACCTCCAGGCAAGACATTTGTCCCTGCCCGTCTGCGACCGGAGGTCCTCTCTTGGGCTCACTCGTCCAGGGTGGGTGGACATTTCAGGACAAAACGGACCTCTGAGCTTTTCGCGAGGATGTCCTGGTGGCCGCATATGGCCCGTGACATCAGGGACTATATTCAGGCGTGTGTCCCTTGCGCCCAGAATAGGTCCTCTTGGCAGCGGCCCGCTGGGCTTCTTTTTCCTCTGCCGGTAGGGGACAGGCCCTGGGAGATGGTCAGTATGGACTTTGTAGTGGGGCTACCCAAGTCCAGTGGCAGCACGGTCATTTGGGCTGTCACTGACCATTTCTCTAAGACGGTGCACTTGATACCTCTCTCCCGGCTACCTTCTGCGTGGGGCCTGGCAGTGTTGTTCATTAAGCACGTTTTCCACCTGCACGACATGCCGGACAAAATTGTCAGGGACCGGGGTCCTCAGTTTGTGTCCCGGTTTTGGAGAGAGCTTTGTTCCCTGCTCAGCATTGAGCTGAATCTCTCCATGGCCTATCATCCCGAGACGAACGGGTTGGTAGAGAGAGCCAACCAGACCCTGATCACATATCTTCGACATTTTGTCTCGGCCAGGCAGGACGACTGGGCATCCTTGCTGCCGTGGGCAGAGTTCACTTTGAACAATGCTGTGGCTGACTCCACTGGTCAGACCCCATTCCTCCTAAATTACGGTCAGCATCTGCGCGTCCCTGTACCCATGCCCGTGTCATCCACCGACTCCAGGGTGGCAGACTGGGTGGTGGAGGCACGTTACATTTGGGATCGCACCCAGGATGCTATCCGGGCTTCCAAGGAGAGAATGAGGACCTCCGCTGATGCACACCGGTGCCCTGCTCCAACTTTTGCCCCTGGCGACTTGGTGTGGCTCTCCGTCTGAAACATCAGGCTGCGGGTAGAGTCTGCTAAGTTTGCACCGCGCTACATTGGCCCCTTCAAGGTCCTCGAGCAGATCAGCTCTGTGGTCTACCGTCTGGCTCTTCCACCACACTTGGCTATCTCTGATACATTCCACGTGTCCCTCCTTAAGATAGTTCATTTGTCCCGGTTCTCCGAGTCATCTGCTGGGACATCAGACTTGTCTTCAGATGAGTTTGAGGTCAATGCCATCGTGGGATGCAAGGCAAAGTTTTATGTGGTGGATTGGAAGGGTCATGGTCCAGAGGCTCAGACCTGGGAGCCAGTGGAGAACATCCACGCTCCACTACTCATTGCGGCGTTTGAGCGTAGCAAGGCTCAGAGGGGAGGGGGCCCTAGGAGGGGGGGTAATGTTAGGCATTGGGTTCCTGCTACTGCACAGCAGGAATCCAGAGCCTTGCACCCAGCGGTCTCCCATTCTTCTTCAGCCGCAGTGGAGCCTGCTCAGCAGATTCGTCGGTCCCAGCACTCTGTCCAGGCCTACTCCGTGGGTTTGCTTGCTGCAACCACCTCTGGCACAGCTATGACAATGCATGCTGCTCAGCAGCGAGATTCTTCAGGGACTAAGTCTTCATGTCGGGCCACTGAGCATGCCCGTGGAGTGATCTCCCATTGGAGATCGAGGGTCACGTGCTCAGGTCCTGCTCGGGTTCGGATTGGCCCATCCGAGAAGCCAGGAAGGTCCCGGACGCCCGTGGCTATAAAAGGTTTGCATGGCCGCTCGCCCATGCGCTAGGATAGACTGTATTTACAGACTATGTGGAGTGAGTGATGTATGCACGCATGAATGTCTCTGGTGAATGACTCATTGAGAAACCCCTACCCTTGGTACGCATGTGTTGTGCAGCCTAGCCTGCTAGCGCCCAGGCTTAGGCGTAGGTAGGACAGAGGTTAAGTCAGGCATCAGTCCTCATCAGGGACTCGGCACGCCTCAGTGCACGTGCTCCATAGCCAGAGTCCATAGCGGCGTTCGCGGCAGCAACGCCGCGCGTTCAGTGGGCCTAGAAGGACTCTAACCCCGTGTCCTTGGGGTAGAGTTCTGTGGCCGTACACTGTGCGCTCTTTTAGCCGAGCTCTGTGAGCACAAACAGGCTCCGGCGTTTATGTTCAGCGGTAGTGCGGCTCTGTGAAGCAACAGAGTCCTCCCCTGTACACTCCGGGTGGCAATAACCCGCGTGTGTTCTTATAGTATACCGCCATATAGCATCCGCCATTGCTGAGCAGCAGGTTACCACCCCTGCACGGTGGACCCCGGCTGCGAACGCACGTTATTAACATCTTTATTATTTGGTGCGTTCCATCAGCCCTAACAGACTCAGGTCCAAAATTATGCATTGGGGCCCATCGAACTCTAGTTTCACCACTGGCAGAGGACATAGCAACACAGAAGAGATGTCAGTCTAGCATAAGCGGGTGGAGAATAATGTTGGGAGTCGGTGTACTTGCAGCCTCACTTCCATAAAGTTTAAAAGTTGATATTCTCAGTGTTGAAAAATCCATTTGCGGCATGGTGGGTATGTGGAAACTTGTCTTTTACTTCCCTATCCAAAAATGTAATTAGCTTGGTGACCCTAAAACTCTTAACAAGTGCCCTCGAAGTCTTATGGCTTGGCTATCAGATTTTCCTTCGCACAGAAATACTATTGTGGAACAGCAAGACCTTCGCAGCAGTGGAACTCATTTCACAGTCATTTTTTTCTCATTCCTATATACTGTATATAAAACAAATTCACAGTAAAAATCTAAGAATTGAAGCTGATTTTAACTGAGATATATATATTTTTTTTTGCTCACCCTACAGCCAAGAAGTTGCCAGCCGTCCCCGGGCCGTGGATCAAATAAAGTTCAAAATTTTTAAAGAAAAAGGCAGGCGCTTTGGGGCGCACCGGTCTTATCTTCTGTTAAATTCTGTTTTAGCGAGCTGCGAGGTGAAGGAGGCCAGCTGGCCGTACTTCCAGGATCCATCAATATAGCACCGGGGTTAAAGATACCAAACCGCACAGCAACGTAGTAATATAGCTGGGATTTTGCTATTTCTGATTTATATTATAAGAAGTGGCAGGTGTACACCATATGCCATGCTAAAAAAAAAATTCTGATGTTTTGAGAAAACCAAAAGCAAACTGTGTACATGTGTAGGTGCGTAAGCATACCTGATTAAAACGCCGTCCAAAAATATCATTCTGCGCTTCAACAAATCTGCTTGGCATCCCATAAATAGATCCTGTTTACTGTTTGCTAAATGTTATCTCCTAAAATATGTTACATATGGACAACGAACGGAACGGAGGACGGAGAACGAAGATACCCTATGGTGCTGGAAGATCTAGATCATTCTTCAGTTACTATTTAAAAGGTTGGTTCCACTTCAGACATTAATGGCCATAAATGTCTAATAGATTCCAGTCCCACCTCTGATGCCAGCACCTATCTTGAGAAGTGTCGGGAAAGGAGGCCATAAATGCATGGCGGCCTCCTCTCCATTTCCAGTCTCAAGAGAGAAGGCCACGTTCTCTAAAATAAAACTGGGACCTGCATCTCTCAAACCTTTATGGCATATTCTATGGATGTGCCATAAATGTTCAACCCTTTGGAATTCACTGTCCTAGTGATCCTTTAACAAAAAGCTGGCTTTAATGGGGATTCCCATCCCCAAGATCCTACCCCTAGTAGGCGTAATGATAATAATATTAGCAAATACCCCCAATTAGAAATGTAGTATAGTTCTTCTGATTCGCTATGTTGCTTACCCAATGTGCAGGGCATTGCAGTGGCTTAGGTATCTATGGTTACGACCACTCATGTAGTGACAGCTGTTAGTGGTCGTAACCATGGATACCTGAGCTACTAAACAATAGCTCAGAAGAAGAACAAAACGAAAATTTGGGAAAAGCTTCACTGCGCGGTAAATGTAGTGTAGCTCCTTGCTGACGCATCATGGATCCAATCCTGTTGACCACAGGAGAAAATTGACAAGAAAGGGAATAAAAGGAACCTTTTCTCCCTTTTTTTTTGTAAACAATAGCTCATTTTCTACTGATACATTTCCTTTAAGTGTTCGTTCACATACTTGTATTGCGACCTAGTACAGGCTTCAAGTTGTACGGAGTTGTTATAAGGAGCCCACAAAAGTCTAAGAGACTAGAGATGAGCAACTTTGGTCGGATCGGGTTTCATGAAACAAAATTTGTTTCAGATGAAACTGGTCCGACTAGGGCAAAAAAAAGTCGGAGTTTCGTCCGAAACCTGACCCCAATGCAAGTCAATGGGGAATAAAAGTCGGCATTGAGTGGATGAATGTCATCCACTCAATGCCGACTTTTATTTCCCATTGACTTGCATTGGGGTCGGGTTTCGGACAAAACTCCGACTTTTTTTGCCCTAGTCGGACCAGTTTCATCTGAAACAAATTTTGTTTCATGAAACCCGATCCGACCAAAGTCGCTCAACTCTATAAGAGGCCCTTCTTTACCTCCATTGTGCCTTACATTTCATTTGTTTTTTTGGGGGGCAGGATTTGGATGGTGCGCTTTACCGAACCCTGTTATGAGTTCATTTTCCCCTTCACCCTTGAGGTCTGATGAACTCCCTCTTCTGGTGAAGGAAGGTAGTGAGGCTGATTACCAAACACCTGAGCTGGTAGAGGATGACTGGGTGACGTTAGTTGCTGACTGGATATAAGGCAGCCGACGCCCTTCTGCCTCGCTGGTGATTTCTCTGAGGGATTCTAGGAGACCAGTCTGATTCCTGCTCCTCAAAAGTTAAGTTTTCTGCCTTGCTTTTTGCATTTGTGTTTTGGTTTTATTTTGCCTTGCTTTTCTGGATTCTGCCATTCCCTGCTGGGGTGAGCTGAATTCCTTTGTGTCTTTTTGCTCTGTCTTCAGAAAATACCTGAGTACTGACATAGTCTTTTTGAAGCCTAGCATCTTCAGGGCCTTTTTCTCTGTCAGTCTGTTGGCTCTTGTTATGATAGGGTTTTTGGCGGATTGCAGACAGCAGCTTTTCTATCCTGTCCTATCTAGTTAGCTTGGGCCCCATCATTTGCTCAGTCTATCTTTCCATCTGTGTGTTTTTTCTTCTCGCTTCACCGTCATTATATGTTGGGGGCTGCCTATTGCTTTGGGGTCTGCTCTGGGGCAGTTTAGATTTCCCTTTCTGTCTTTAGGCTATGTAGTTCTCCGGCTGTGATCGAGGGGTCTAGGGCACCGTAGGAACCCCCCACGGCTACTGCTAGTTGTTGTTGGTAAGTTCAGGGGTCTGCAATGCGATAGCTGCCAACTTCTCTGGTTTTCTGGACTTAGCTAGCATTTCTGTTTTTGCCTCCTACGGTGACTCGTTCATAACAGGACCCCCTATTTTCTCCTACTGAAGCTTTGCACTTTATTCATCTCATTTTCATAAAATGAGGCACCTTGGTGAACACAAAAGCATATAAAAACTGCATTTGTGTTTTTGATACATTGTTTATGAGATTATGTAGTGGGTATTTTATTCATTCAAGCCTTTCAACACATAAAAAGTTGCACATTCATCGCCGTGCTCGTTACATAGATCGATTTACAAAGGCAGAATACTGCTGGAAAGAATTATTGTTAATGCCGAGACCCCAATGTATGATGTAACGTACAGTAATATTGATGCGCACTGGCAACATAAGGGGGTTGGATTTATGCCCTTAAAAACTTTACAGAAGAACAAGGGTTTATAGCAAGCGTACATATATTTCAAGTTGGAAGACCTACAGGTGTTAAAGGGAATCTGTCAGCAGGATTTCACACCCCAAACGATGTATATGCGCATGTACTATAGCTCTTTAAATGACAAGTCCAGCAATATCTTTACATGGCCAGGCCCGTTCCACCATTACTGAGAAATCGGCGTTTGAATTGATATTCAAATTAGGCTGAAGAGCTATCCTAGTTTTTAAACCTCTGTCACTCCAGCTCTATTCCCCACCTAGCGCCCTCTCCTCCTGCTTGACTGACAAAGCTCTTTGCTGTGTGACTGCAGGTAAAGGAGCCATCAGTCATGCAGGAGGAGGCGGCGCTGCACGGGGAATAGAGATGAAGTGACAGAGGCTTCAGATCTACCATAGCTCTTCAGCTTCATTTGAATATCAATTTCTCAGTACTGGGGGAACAGGCTGGCCATGTAAAGATATTGGAGTTGTCATTTCAAAAGCTACATGTGCAAATAAATCTGCTGACAGATTCCCTTTATAAGGATTGTATGTTTTTTTGTTTTTTAACGAGCTGCATATAATGCTACAAAAATAAAACGTTGTCCGTTGACTATTTGGCTTAGGTGACCAGTCCAATAGACACGTGCCTGAGGCTTCTCTATGCCCTGCTCCTCTTTAGTAGCAGGTCTCTCCCTATAGACAGATGTAGAGAGACCTGTCACTTGCGAGGAGCAGGGAAGGGAGAAGCCACCAGGGACCAGCCTCTTGGACTAGTCACCAAGCATAATGCCTAGCCAGTTTTATATGTATGTTTTCCCTGAAAAGCCACATTTCTGAGTAAAACATACTGGGCTGAAATTACGTTCCTGGACTCTGATTCCTGTTGCTTGTGGTTTGGGCATCATGAATCAGCTGTCAGGTTCCCTTTAATAAGGAATACTTATACAATAAAAAAGAGAACTGGCCAATGGGAAGGTTGTTAAGGCCCAAAACATGCGATACTAGCCCCAACACTAGCATAAAAATTTAGATTCAGCTTGGCTAAACATACACCTTATTTTAAGGAGGCAGGTATAAGCAGTTGATACACAAAACCATTTTCAATTATCTCCGACGTGAGGGTACGGGAAAAACCAACACAGTGAATAATTTACAATAACCAGTTCAAGAGTGGACATTTTTCCCCATTCATGAACAGACAATGAGCATTCAATTAATTTTTACTTATACAGGGTGGGCCATTTATATGGATACACCTGGGTGGGCCATTTATAAAGTTGGATCCAAAATAGCCGACTTCAAAATGGCTGCCATGGTCACCACCCATCTTGAAAGTTTTTCCCTCCCATATACTAATGCTCCACAAACAGGAAGTTGATATCACCAACCGGTCCCATTTTATTTAGGTGTATCCATATAAATGGCCCACCCAGGTCTATCAATATAAATGGCCCACCCTGTATTTTTATAAATGGGCCTAATATTTATGTGGATAGACCTGGACATATTTTGATTTTTTTGGGCCAATATCAGGAGAAAATGTAAAGAAAAAAATAAATACCTATGTGTTAACTTTTTTATACAACCGCAAAATATCACTAAAATACATTATGAATGGTGCTTCCCTCTGTGTAATATCTACTTATTTATAGAGGGTTTTTTTAAATTTTGTTTTATTTGTTTCGCTTGTTTTAATTAATTTTTTCATTTATTTCACATATGGTGATAAAGGACTTTTGGAGGGAATTTCAATATTTAAATACATTTACCGGTAATTTAGTTGCTCATTTCCCCTGTGACTGGGGCTAATATATCAGCCCTAGTTAAAGGCTAAATTCAGTCTCCAGCCTGCTCTGCTGAGTTGATCTGGGTGTGCTAAGACCCAGCAACTCCTGTTCGCTTACCGCAAGCAACGATTATAAGATCGCTAAGATGGGACGATGAAGAGCTGGTACCGTGGAGTACACAATCAGGAAGGTAGAGATGGTAATAAACCATAGACACCTTCTCTACGTGTAGTGAGGCATTCTCTGACAGTCAGTCCACGCTCCTGCAGTTGCATGATCTTAGTGCTGTTTCTGACTCGGCAATGACATTCTAAAATGTCCTTGCAGAGACATGTGTGGACTGGCCCAATGTTTTGAGACACTGGGCATTCTGTAAGTAGTTCATTTAAAAAAATATACCCATCTGTAGATATTCACGTGGTGCCCTGCTCTCAGACGCCATTTACTTCCAATGAAAATTCTTTATATCACCTATCATGTCGGCTTGAGTACAATGTCATCACTGACATTACATTTATGGGCTGGTCTGAGTTACAGCTGTATTGAACAAGAGACAATAGTTTTGTCTGACTCATCATTGATTTTCCAAGTGAATCTGTAATTGACAGTGTCCAGTAAACGTGGTGTTAGTGTTGACATTCAGTTTGAGAAGATGCAAAGCAAAAATATTTGCGCTGTCATGATCCTAAGTTCGGTCCTCAGTGGCAGCCAGACTAGAGCAGTCTTCACTTCTGCGCCTGGCATCCTCTGTTCCACATACTGGACACCGCGTGTCCATTCTTGGGCCCTTTAAGTCATGAAGTATGCCACAGGGTCTAGTAATTATAAGAGGGGTCCAAGATGCCACGCTGAGTGTTACATACTTGTCCAGGGTATCCCGGTCCATGCTTCTTTCCTATGGGTCTGCTGCCCTCTGTTGTGCTCCACATCTTGTTTTTCAAGGTGCCCGGCGTAGATCAATGACATCATCTCCTTAGACCTATTTAAAGTCCATTGTGTCTTGGGATTAAGACTTCCTAGTCCTATGTTAGGTCTGCTCCACCATCTGTGCTGTTTTTGTTTTGTGTTTGTGCTTGTATTTGTCTCTGGGTTCTAGTACAACTGTCCTGCTGAACCTGATATTTCTGGTGTGTGTACCTTTACTACCTCCATGCCTTCCTGCTTGCTGCATCAATGACCGAGATCCATCTGCCCACCCAGACTTACGGCTTAGAAGGTCCACCTCATCTGGTGAGCCTAAACACCGAGTACAAAAGTGAAGACTTCCCTAGCCCGGCTGTCACAGAGGACCAAACAGGACACTGGGTCAGGACAGCGCAAATCTTTTCGATGAACTCTAAAAATGTGTGAATTAACCAGAAATGTCATCAGAAATACATGGCAGCTCTAAGTTGAGAATACAAATGGGATTGGAGAGGAGTGGGGGGGGGGGGGAATTTAGGTAAGTGGGCGAATTCCGAGACTGTATCGAATATCAGTGTTTAGAATGAGTGTCTCGCCAAAGGCGCCACGTTTCAGTGAACTATGTTTCTTTGCCTCCCAACTTGCCAGTTCCTCTAATCTATATATTTGCTCTACCATGGTCCTCCAGTGTTGTAGTGATGGGGCATTACGCGATTTTCTCAACTTACATCTCCCCTCCCCTTTTTCCTGGCTCTCTACTTTTCTACCTTCTTTCTTCTCTTATTCTTCTTTTCCTGGTTGCAAGTACCTTATATATATTTAAGCAAGAGGGGAGGTGGGTGAGCGCGTGCCGGAAGGCGGGCACCCGGGCAGATGTACGCACACATGTTCCCACTGCTCAACGTCTTTATAAGTGCTACTTTTCCTGTTTTTCTATGTTGATCTATTGTGTTGATGTCTATATGCACAAAATTTAATAAAAAGATGTTTAAAAGAAAAGAAATACATGGCAGCTCAAAGCAGGATCTCACGGGATCTGTAACAGTATCTACAGAAGACTACATTTTCTTTAAATAAATGCAAACTAGGAATATGCTTGTTTCAACCAGATGGAATATAAGCGATTATATATAAATATATATATATTTTTTTTATTTTTTTATTTAGTATCAGACCACCCCTTTCAGTTTCAACCCTACTGAATTGACCATCTCAAAGCAGGATCTCAAGGAACCTGTAACAAATATCTACAGAAGACTACATTTTTAAAAAAAAAATAAATGCAAATTAGAAAAATGCTCATTTAAACCTGATGGAATATAAGCGATTATATATATTATTTTTATTTCGTATCGGACCACCCCTTTCAGTTCCGATCCTACTGAATTGACCTATTTAAAAAATTTCCAACTCAGACGTCATCTATCAACATTATTGTTCCATTCATACTCAGTTTTTGCAAACTCCCCTCTCCCGCTCTCTGACCACAACCTTCTTTCATTCTCTATCAAGAACTGCCAGGCTGCTCAGGTCACCCCCACTGTCCAGACTTATAGAAACATACAGGCCATTAACACCCAGAAACTTATGAAGAACTTGCAGTCTTCATTGGCCCCTATCTCCTCCCTCTCATGTCCTGATTCTGCATTGAAGCATTACAATGAAACACTTCAAACTGCCCTGGATGAATTTGCACCCCCTATAAGTAGAACACCACAACGCAGACGGCGACAACCCTGGCACACGGTGCAAACACGTTTCCTGCAGCGGTGCTCCAGGTGCGCCGAACGTCTGTGGAGAAAATCCAATCTACCCGAAGATTTCATCCATTTTAAGTTTATGCTTAGAACATACAACACTGCCCTTCACCTCTCAAAACAAACCTATTTCAACACCCTCATCACCTCACTGTCCAATAACCCGAAACGTCTCTTTGACACTTTTCATTCTCTACTCAATCCAAGAGTACAGGCCCCAACCACGGAGCTCCGAGCTGACGATCTGGCCAATTACTTCAAAGAAAAAATTGACCAGATCCGACAGGAAATTATCTCCCAATCACCTCATACCATGCACTGTCCTCCCTCCCCCACTGCATCTAACTCACTCTCTGATTTTGAACCAGTCACAGAAGAAGTAAGCAGGCTCCTTGCATCTTCTCGCCCAACTACTTGCACCAGTGACCCATTTCCGTCACAGCTCCTCCAGTCCCTTTCCCCTGCTGTCACCCCTCACCTAACTAAAATATTTAACCTCTCTCTCTCTTCTGGTATTTTTCCCTCCTCATTTAAGCATGCCATCATACATCCACTACTTAAAAAACCATCCCTCGACCAAAACTGTGCCGCTAACTATAGACCTGTCTCTAATCTTCCCTTCATCTCTAAACTCCTTGAACGCCTGGTCCACTTCCGTCTTATCCGCTATCTCTCAGAAAACTCTCTTCTCGACCCTCTCCAATCCGGTTTCCGCTCTTTACACTCCACTGAAACTGCCCTCACTAAAGTCTCTAATGATCTGCTAACAGCTAAATCAAATGGTCACTACTCCATGCTAATTCTCTTGGATCTCTCTGCAGCATTCGACACTGTGGATCATCAGCTCCTCCTCACTATGCTCCGTCCCATTGGCCTCAAGGATACCGTTCTCTCCTGGTTCTCCTCCTATCTCTCCGACCACTCCTTTACTGTATCTTTTGCAAGTTCCTCCTCCTCTCATCTTCCCCTTACTGTTGGGGTCCCCCAAGGATCGGTTCTAGGCCCCCTCCTCTTCTCCTTGTACACTGCCCCTATTGGTCAAACAATCAGTAGATTTGGTTTCCAGTACCATCTCTATGCTGATGACACCCAATTATACGCTTCTTCTCCTGACATCACCCCAGCCTTTCTAGAAAACACCGGCGATTGTCTAAACGCTGTGTCTAATATCATGTCCTCACTATATCTGAAACTGAACCTGTCAAAGACTGAACTCCTGGTGTTTCCTCCCTCTACTAATGTACCTATACCCGACATTGCCATTTCTGTGTGTGGTTCCACTATTACTCCCCAGCAACAGGCCCGCTGTCTTGGGGTCATACTTGATTCCGAGCTTTCCTTTGCCCCCCACATTCGATCACTGGCTCGCTCTTGTCATCTGCACCTCAAAAACATTTCTAGAATTCGACCTTTTCTTACCTTTGACTCTGCAAAAACTCTTACTGTTTCTCTTATTCATTCTCGTCTCGACTATTGTAGCTCTCTTCTAATCGGTCTCCCTCTTACCAAACTCTCCCCTCTCCAATCTGTCTTGAATGCTGCAGCCAGGATCATATTCCTCACCAATCGTTACACCGATGCCTCTACCTTGTGCCAGTCATTACACTGGCTACCCATCCACTCCAGAATTCAGTATAAACTTATTACCCTCACTCACAAAGCCCTCCATGGCTCAGCACCACCCTACATCTCCTCCCTTGTTTCAGTATACCACCCTACCCGCGCCCTCCGTTCTGCTGATGACCTGAGGTTAACATCCTCAATAGTCAGAACCTCCCACTCCCGTCTCCAAGACTTTACACGTGCCGCGCCAATTCTTTGGAATGCACTTCCCAGGTCAATACGATTAGTCCCCAATCCCCACAATTTTAAGCGTGTCCTGAAAACGCATTTATTCAGACTGGCCTATCGCCTCAACACATTAACCTAATCTATCCCTGTGTGGCAGAGCCAAAAGTCTTACCATAACCAGGTTCCCCGCATCATTCTCCCACATGCTTTATGCATCCATTAGCCCTCTGTGTCCGTACTGTCACACACCTAACATTATGGCTGGTCCATACAATCAGGGCAACTGTTACCACCCACCTTTCGTGTCTACCTTTTTCCTCATAGACTGTAAGCTTGCGAGCAGGGCCCTCTTTCCTCTTGGTATTTGCTATAATCTACTGTATGTGATTATTGTTATGCTGTAATGTCTATTGTCTGTACAAATCCCCTCTGAAATGTAAAGTGCTGCGGAATATGTCGGCGCTATAAAAATAAAATTTATTATTATTATTATTATTATTATTATTATATTCATAATCAAAATCTCGACTTTTGAAGAAAATGCATCGCTGGAAGGTTTTAAAACCCATAAAAAATGTCATGTAACCAAATGCAGCCAGTAACATAAAATGACAAAATGTAATTATTAGTATCGACATTCAAAAAGCCCAAGAAAAATGCTCATTGTGCAGGGACTGTTTCGCCGCACATACAAACACAGGCGCTATCAGCACTCTGCCTTTGCAGAAGGTGTTCTGTTTATTTGAGATAGAGCAGGTAACAATGTAATATAGCAGTTTCTATGGCAACCTAAGCTTTGGAAATGAGTAGCAGATTAAACAGGCTCATCACGGGAGAACAGATTCTTAGGGCATCAGTTGTACTGTCCCGAGACCGCAACAAATAAGGCACTTTTCTTTTAAGATATTTCATTTTCTATTTTTTTCTTCTTTTTTTTTTTTTTCTTCCCAGGAATAAATTCATCTGTAAAAAGATAATGTTCCTTCCCTTGGCTTTTTAGAACTGACTCTTCCTTTTCTCAAATTATTCGCCCCTGTGGTGATTAAATGACTGGTGACAAGTCGTAAGGAGGTAGAGAAAAAGGCACTGCGGACTAACTGGCAGAAAAAAATAGTAAATTATCCAGAACAAAGTGTTCTGTTTTTTGTTTTTTTTTACTTTTTTTTCTACTATATCGGGTCTTTGTAATGGAAATGATACCATTAAAAGTATCAAAATGAAATCTGCAATATCCGTGTCAGCATCTAAGAGAGTGTTTGCTTTAAACCGCAAAGGTACAAGATGCATTCACACATAATGCTGCCGTATACGCTTCGGCGACGGACTGGGCTTCCTTGGGTTGACCAGCGGAAATGATTCCGAGGTCCAACCGCTATCAATACAGGACATGCGCACATCCGCTTCTAAGTACATCACACCTTTGTTTTAAGCCATCTCTAAAAAAAAAACAATTGGCGGCTTCCCATAAAAAGGGGGCACCTACCAGACTCCTAGAAAAGTTGGCAAATCTCAAACCTCAAAGTTTTTCGGAAAGCAGCACTTTTCCGGTTTCTTGGGCGTACTGCTGGGATACTCCCTCATCACCTGGATCACCGATGTCCAGACCCATATCAAAGGAGTGGGAAATATCCATGAAGGAGGTGGAGGGGCAAGGCCTGTAAAAACGGTGTGGCCAGGGTGTAAAACTGGACACCAAGGCTAGGGTCACACAACTATTTTCTCCACATCTGAGTAAAACGGTCTGATTATTCTCATCAGAGTTTGATCAGAGTGATCAATTTTTTCTCGTACGTGGAGAGTAAAAGAAAAGTAAGTTTCTCCATCTTCTCCATTCAGTCAGTCCATGAGAATCAGACTGCACTCGTATGTCATCTGAGTGCAGTCCGATTTCTTTTTTTTTCAAGGACCCATAGACTTCCATTTCCGATTTTGATTCGATGCTCAGACATCTTTCCGATTTTTTCTGTCTGAAGAAAAAAAAAGGGCATTTACAAAGCACCATAAAATATCTTCGGTATGGGAGCTTTTCGCAAAATAACATGGAAAGCACGTGTCTGAGAACATCGGTCGAGTGCACGAGCCTTAAGAGACATCCCTGAAAGCCAACTAGAAAATTTGACAAACATAACCAAATTATTCTGTTTTACGTGTGTCATTTCCTCCCTTTCATTTTTCCATCAGCATAGCCATATGAGGGCTTGATTTATGAGGGATGAGCAGTAGTTTTGAATTACACTATCCAATTTACCAAACAATGTACTGAAAAATTGAAAAAAAATTCCAAGTCAGATAAAATGATGAAGAAAATGCTATTCCTCCATAGTCATTGGGTTTTATTTTTCCGAGGTTCATTGTATGCTAAAAATGACCTGGATGCATGATCCTTCAGGTTAGTACGACTACGTCAATACCAAACATTCAAAGTATTACATTTTTTTATGTTTAAAAAATTTTTACTTTTCATGTTTTAGTTTATTTTTTAATCCTCTTAAGGGACTTGAACCGGAAATCATCTGATCGCTCATAATATATACTGCGATTATACAGTATTGCAGTATAAAGTGAAAATTGTGGTCTGCTATGAAGCTCAGCCTACGGCTGAGCTTCACAGGGGTACTGAGTTCGTAAGAATGGGAGCTTTCAGTAGGTTGCTGTCTGCCATGTTAACCTATCAGTGCCCATGATCGTCTCGTGATGGCTAATGGGAGCCAGGGCACACACTCCATCTACCTGCAGCTGTCAGAGACTGACAGTGGTATATGAACGAATAACAGCACCAATTGGAGCTCAGCTCTGGCCGCTGCTGTTAGAGACAGCGGGAGGCTAGAGACTGGGGCAGCACCATGCGGTACCGTTTCTGTAAAAATCTTTAAGAGGATGACAACCCCTTTAAAATATAAAACTTACTACATACAGTATGTACAAGTTACATACTGTATATTAGATTTTCCATGATTCCTTAATCACAAAACATGTCGTCCAGTTAAGAATATGTATTTTTATACAACCTAATGAATTCATAAAGGAGAGTTCTGCTTTTAGGATCCTCATGTCCTGATGTTCATAGAATCATAGAATCATAGAATCATAGAATCGTAGAGTTGGAAGGGACCTCCTGGGCCATCTGGTCCAACCCCCTGCTCAAAGCAGGATTCGCTAAATCATCCCAGTCAGATGTCTGTCCAGCCTCTGTTTGAAGACTTCCATTGAAGGAGAACTCACCACTTCTCGTGGCAGCCTGTTCCACTCATTGATCACTCTAACTGTCAAAAAGTTTTTTCTAATATCTAATCTGTGTCTCTTCCCATTCAGTTTCATCCCATTGCTTCTAGTTTTTCCTTGTGCAAATGAGAATAAAGTTGACCCTTCTACAATGTGACAGCCCTTTAGATATTTGTAGACAGCTATTAAGTCTCCTCTCAGTCTTCTCTTTTGCAAACTAAACATTCCCAAATCCTGCAACCTTTCCTCATAAGACAGGGTTTGCAGACCGGTCACCATTCTGGTCGCTCTTTTCTGAACTTGCTCCAGTTTGTTGATGTCTTTTTTAAAATGTGGTGCCCAAAACTGGACACAATATTCCAGATGAGGTCTGACCAAAGAGGAGTAGAGGGAAATAATGACTTCACGTGATCTAGACTGTATGCTTCTGTTAATACATCCTAGAATTGCATTTGCCTTTTTTGCTGCTGCATCACACTGTTGACTCATATTCAGTTTGTGATCTATTAGTATACCCAAGTCTTTTTCACATGTGCTGTCACTTAGCCCTATTCCTCCCATTCTATATATGCTTTTTTCATTTTTATTGCCCAGATGTAGTACTTTGCATTTCTCCCTGTTAAAAACCATTCTGTTAGTTGCTGCCCACTTCTCCAGTTTATTTAAATCTTTTTGAATCCTCTCTCTCTCTTCTCTAGTATTAGCTATCCCTCCTAGCTTTGTGTCATCAGCAAATTTAATCAGTTTACCCTCAATTCCTTCATCTAAATCGTTGATAAAGATGTTGAACAATACAGGGCCCAGGACAGAGCCCTGTGGTACCCCACTTGAGACATTCTTCCAACTGGATGTGCAGCCATTTACGACCACTCTTTGGGTCCGATCACTAAGCCAGTTATGAATCCACCTAACAGTTGCCTTGTCCATTCCATACTTAGTCATTTTTTCAATAAGGATTGTATGAGAGACTTTGTCAAATGCTTTGCTGAAGTCAAGATATACTATATCTACAGCATTTCCTTGATCCACCCAATCAGTGATACCGTCATAGAAGGAAATTAAGTTAGTCTGACATGACTTATTAGTTAGAAACCCATGCTGACTCTGTTTAATCACTTCATTCTTATCCAGGTATTGACATACTTGTTGTTTAATAATTTGTTCAAAGATCTTTCCTGGTATAGAAGTCAGACTCACCGGCCTATAGTTGCCTGGGTCCACCTTCTTCCCCTTTTTGAAGATAGGAACAACATTTGCTCTTCTCCAGTCTTCTGGCACTTCTCCTGTTCTCCAAGAATTTTCAAAGATTATGGAGAGGGGTTCAAAAATTTCTTCTGCTATCTCCTTCAGTACTCTGGGGTGTAATTCATCTGGACCTGGAGACTTGAATTCATTTAGGTTAGCTAAGTGTTTCCTCACTATCTTTCTGTTTATAGATATCCTGGATTCTTCTATTCCCTTAATAGGACAGTGAATAACAGTTGATGTTGCATTTCCTTTCTGAGAGAAAACAGATGCAAAATAGGAATTTAAAAGTTCAGCTTTCTCAACATCCTGTCTTACCATTTTATCATTTTCATCCTGTAAAAATCCTATAGCATCTTTGACTTTTCTTTTACTTTTGACATATCCCCAAAATCCTTTATTATTGCTTTTGACATCTCTTGCAAGCCTCAGTTCATTTTCAGCTTTAGCTAATCTGATTTGTGCCCTGCAGGTTCTGCAGACAGCATTATATTCTTCTTTAGATATGTCTCCCTCTTTCCATTTTCTAAACATTTTTTTCTTCCTTTTTAGCATGTGCTTAAGTTCTGTGTTCATCCATCCTGGTTTCCTTAAATGCTTCCTATTCTTCCCTCTTTTCGGAATTGTTAACAACTGTGCTTTGAGAATTTCATTTTTCAAGATTTCCCATCCTTCCTGGACATTTTTGTCTTTAAGGATATCCAGCCATTGGATCCCTCCAATTCTCTTTCTGAATCCCTTAAAATCTGCCTTTCTGAAATCTAACCTTGACGTCTGAGTCTTCACAGGTCTTCCACCTCTAGTAATCCAAAATTCTAAAATAGCATGGTCGCTACCTCCTAGGGTCCCAGCCACTTTTACCTCCTCAACCATTTCCTCCCTGTTTATAAGGATTAGATCCAAGGTAGCAGTTCCCCTTGTTTTCTCCCTTACCTTTTGGAAGATAAAGTTGTCAGCAAGAGAGGATAAGAATTTCCTTGACCTGTTAGTTTTGCCTGAGAGAGATTCCCAACAAATGTCTGGATAGTTGAAATCTCCCATGACAACTATGTCATATTTTTTGGAGAACTTGGCCATCTGATGCATAAAGAGTTCATCTATATCTTCGGCTTGCACAGGTGGCCTGTAGTAAATGCCTACAATGGTGTCCTTTCCATTGTTCTGTCCTTGTATTCTTACCCAAACAGTTTCCACAGAACTCCCAGTCTCTGAAGCTTCAATCTCTGTGCAGATATACGCGTTTCGAACATACAATGCGACACCCCCTCCTCGTTTATCAAGTCTGTTTCTTGCAAATAAGTTGTATCCTTCTAGTCTTGTATTCCAATCATGTGTATCGTCCCACCAAGTTTCAGTGATTCCAATGACATCATATTTCTTTTCCTGTGTTAGTAGTTCCAATTCTCCTTGTTTGTTGCCCATGCTTTGTGCATTAGTATAGAAACATTTTAGTTTGTGATTGGTTTCTCTTTCTCCAATATTTTTATTAATTAGATTCTTTCGTCTTTGTTCTTCCTTTCCACTTCTAATAGCAGAGTTCTCAATAGCATTTGTCAGGTGTATGGCTTTTTCTGGTCTTTTGCTTCCCTTCCCATGTTGTTCTAGTTTAAAGCTCTCCTTACAAGTGTAGCAAGGCGACTTCCAAATACATGCTTTCCAGTCTTCGTAAGGTGCACCCCATCTCTAGCAAGTAGTCCATCGTATAAGTAGTTCACTCCGTGATCCAGAAATCCAAATCGTTGCTGACGGCACCATCGACGTAGCCAGTTGTTCACCTGCAGAATCTTATTCCACCTCCTTGTTCCATGGCCATCCACTGGGAGGATGGAAGAGAAGACCACCTGCGCTCCAAGTTCTTTCACTTTCTTGCCTAAGTCTTCAAAGTCTCTGCAGATGATTTCCAGGTCGTTTCTTGCGGTGTCATTTGTCCCCACATGTAGTAGCAGGAATGGGTAGTCATCTGTAGGTCTGAAGAGTCCTGATATCCTGTCAGACACATCTTTAATTTTTGCACCTGGAAGACAGCACATTTCTCTTGTAGTTATATCCGGTCTGCAGATAGCGGCCTCTGTTCCTCTCAGCAGGGAATCCCCCATGACCCCATGACCACCACTCTCTGTTGATTGCCTATAAAGGAGCATCTCTTACTCTGGTGAACGTTTACTGTCCTCCATACTAGAAACAACCCATACTTAATTGCACCTTTAGTGGTGCTGCAGGAAATTACCCCTGTAGTGGTGCTGCAGGAAACTGCCCCTGTAGTGGTGCTGCAGGAAATTGCTCCTGTAGTGGTGCTGCAGGAAATTGCCCCTGTAGTGGTGCTGCAGGGAAATTTAACACTTACTGACAGGTTTCCCTAAAGATATGCAGCTGGGGGACCCAGCAGTTGGAGACACTTTGTGATTAGGTTATTGGCAAGGAACCACTCTAATGAACTGAGATTGTTTCAGAGTGGAAAAACCTTTAACAGTGTACAGTAGTTTATTCAGTGAAATATTGGGAAAAAAAAAGAAATCTCTTGGAAATGATCATTATGATAATAGTGAGGAGAGCACAAAGAAAGGTAAATGGTGTTACTAGCACAGTAAATGTTATATACTAGCCAATGGCTATTTTCAAACCCTATAATTTCCCTCAGGTACAAACTAGAAGCCTATATAATGTTGTATAATGGTGGTGTATCCACAGAACAGAAAGCCAATTTACACCTTGGAGTGCCCTTGTGTGAACTGATTATAAGAATCTACACTAGCTATAGAATATATACGACTCGACGTGAGTACTGTCATGTGTGAGCGATATATTGATAAAGATTACTTTTTTTAGGACCCCAAGATTTCATTTTACTACTTCTATCATGTGATAATCTGGTGGGGGGCTTTCTTTTGCCTCTTATTAGTGGTTATCAGAAAAAAAGCACTGCAAATTTACCCCCAGTTACAGCTGATTGTAGTTCTTATCCATACTTTAGCTTACTCATATTATTTCAACCCCCCTCCTGAAATGTCTGGCTGATGGCAGTCATCAAGGACTCCAATTTCTCACGATACAAATTTTCTACTTTCTCACATGGACACATGTAGCATAAACAATGTTCGAAAAAGTAACCGGAACGAAGGGTAAGAAGGGACGTTTCTGAGGGTGCACTCGCCTTAAGAAAGTGAGGACTGTAGAGCTGGGCTCTGTCCCTGGATCGTACTGCCCATAAGCAAACGTAATTTTGATCAGAGAGAGGAAACCTCACTACCGGCGTTTGGGCTTAAAGTCGTTCTTCAGCATAAAGTAGATAATTCAGGATGCAAAGAGAAGAGTGGGTGTAAAAAATTATTAAAAGGAAATGAGCATATCTTTTCAAATTCACTTTGCGTTTTAAATGCCATATCTTAAGGGGTAAGGCTTCTCCTAGTGGAGGGCGCTATGTTGGTGTAGGGAGACTTATGGGACACGCAATGCTCCCCTGGAAAACTAAACATGTACAGAGCCAATTCACAAAGGAAGCGAACAAGGTCTCCAAGTATCAACATTGATCCTTTAAAGAGCCTTACCACATGACTCGGGATAAAAAGTCAAACCAAAACCTTCATTTGCAGACACAATTTTTTTTTTGGATTAAAGGGAATCCGTCACCCCATTTTATGACTATCAGCTGCCAACACCTTAGTATAAGATCTTCTTTTGTATATATACAGAATAGTAAATTTGTTTTTTATTTTTTAACATTTTTTTAATTCATGTAGACTTTCGCTTCCACTGATAATGAGGATTAAAAAACTTTGATTTAGAACCCCCCCCCCCACAAGAAACTACAGCATTGTGATTACATAGGTGTTCACAAAATAGACAACACTTCCTAAAGAAAAAACCATTATGACAGTCAGTGGCGGTAACTAAAGGCAAAATAGTGCTGTAGCGCCTGACTTTGTAAAGGTTATGCCTCATTTGTTTTTGTGCCGAGTGATCCTATTGAATGATCTCTAATTCTCCTTTCTAGACAGAGAGAGACGTGTTTACATGCCTGGAAGGATTCTTAGCTTGGAGAAATGTTTCCGCACAATAATAGTTCCGCAAGATTTAATCCCCTCTAATCCCATTAAATATGGCCGACATTGTAAATTTCTGTAAGTTTACAAAGGGCTGATCGATAACTCATTCCTGTGCTGTTGCCAAGTCATGTTGTGTTGGGTCTGTAGTTGGCCTTTTGAAAGGCTTCTCCGTAAATGAAGAAAATACTAAAAAATGTAGGCACATATGAACCTTTCACCGATAGTCCTAATATACTGTGCTGCAATCTGTATTCACTGTCATTTTAATAGTTTATACAGCTGTAGTATCAAACACTGGACTTCTGTATGACCCAAATGAGTATTGATTTGATTCACACGTTGGGGATAGCGTGATGTGAAAAGACATAATGAAATGTGTTAAAGGGTTGTCCAAAAAGTAGTAGCATGACTACCCAAAATTGTAGTGCAAAGCGATCTTCCAAAGGTGCATACAAAGAATGGACCTTTAAATGCAAACCACAAAATGCACAGGAACTTCCGAAACATTTATGGTCTTAAAAAAGTGGTCTTACAACACATATGCAAAATAAAACTTATGGCTCTCATTGAAAAATGTATAAGAGGTCCTCCATCTACCATGTGTTATTTGTAATTTTAGTGTCTTCCTACATGGTAGAAAAGACTTTGGTGCCCTTCAGAAATCAAGTGGTACCACTATCTCTGCACCTCTATAGCTATACCCCTGGTCTTATACCAGGTCAGTCATTTTAGTACAAGTTGGTCACTATACATGATATGCAGGACCTTAATGCCCATGAAGAACAAGGACTACCATCACCCATCTCCACCTCCCACCCTTTAGTTTCTCTGTTTGTTACCATGCTGCTCATCTTTGCATTACCTTTTCATTACTATATATACATTGGGCACTACATTGAGACCCAAAACACTTAGGTAATCTTCAGATTTCATGACACCTTGCACATAGTCAAAGCACCCAGTGCCAGAGGCAGCAAAACAACCCCAAAACATCTTTGAACCTCCACTATATTTGACTGTAGGTACTGTGTTCTTTTCTGTGTAGGCCTCATTCCTTTTTCGATAAACATTAGAATGAAGTGCTTTGGTCTTATTTGTCCACACAAAACTTTCCCAGAAGGATATTGTCTTACTCAAGTACATTTTGGCAAATTGCAGTCAAGCTTTTTACGTCTGTATATCAGCATTGGGGTCCTTCTGGGTCTCCTGCCATAGCTTTTCATTTCTTTCAAATGTCAACAGATAGTTCAAACTGACACTGATACAGCCTGCAGGACAGAGTGAATTTCTTTGGAACATAGGGTCTGCTTATCCACCATCCGGACTATCCTGCATTGCAACCTTTCATTAATTTAACTCTGACGTCCACGTCTAGAGAGATTGGCCATGAGTTGTAAACTTCTTGATTATCTTGCGCACTGTGGACATAGGAATATGAAGATCTCTGGAGATGGACTTGTAAACTGGAGATTGCTGATATTGTTCAACAATTTTGGTTCTCAAGTCATCAGACAGTTCTATTCTCTTTCTGTTCTCAATGCTTAGTGTGGGCACACACAGACACACAATGCAAAGATTGCGTCCCCTTTTTATCTGATCCCAAGTGTGATTTTCATATTTCCCACACCTGTTACTTGCCACAGGTGAGTTTGAATGAGCATCACATGTTTGAAGCAAAGTTGTTTATCCACAATTTTGGAAAGGTGGCAGCAATTTTATCCTGTCCATCTTTGGGGGTTTGAGTGAAATTATGTCCAATTTGCCTTTTTTTCTCAGCTTTTTTTTTGTAGTTCCAGTACACACAAAACAAATAAACATGTGTATAACAAAACATGTAATTGCAATAATTTTCTGGGAGAAATATGTCATTTTCTTGAACAATTTCAAGGGTGCCAACACTTTTGCCCATGACTATAGATAGATGGATAGATAGCAAGACAGACAGATAGATAGACAGACAGATAGATAAATAGATAATAGATGGATGGATAGGTAGATAGATAGAGGTGTTGTGAACCTTTCAACATTTTTATCACAAGTCCTGAAAGTAGATGAAAAAACAAACAAATCAAACACAGTTCATAAATATTAGACTTCATTTTTTAATTGAGGAAAATTATCCAATATCAAGTCAAGTCATAAGATTAGGGTCTGGTGTTTTCAATCAACGGGATGATAATCATGCTCAAGTGAGTGACCTCTTTTATTGAAAGAATAGGGATCTATCAAAGTCTTATCTTCACAACACGGAAGTGTATCGTGGCAAACAAAATTCTGAGGAAGAAGAGTTGTTGATGTTCATCAGGCTGGAAAAGATTAGAAAACAATTTCTAAAGAGTTTGGACTCCACCAATCCACAGTTAAGGTACTGTCACACTAAGCGATATCACTAGCAATATCGCTATAACTTGTGACATTATAGCGATATTGATAGAGATATTGCTATGTGTGATACTTACCTACAACCCGCTCCCCAGCTGGTTATCGCTGATCGCGCAAGAACGTCCAGGACTGTTTCTCGTCATCAGCTTCCTGCGGCGCTTCCTGCTGTGACGACGAGCGACGCGTGGAGCCGGGCGGGAGGACGCAGGATCGCCTAGTGTGAAAGGTAAGTAGCGACCCCCGTCCCCAGTGATGTCGCTGGTGAGATCTGCCTGTGTGGCAGCTCACTAGCGACCACTTAGCGATGTACCAGCGATCCTGACCGTGTCATATCGCTGGTCGGGATCGCTGGTACATCGCTAAGTGTGACAGTACCTTTAGACAGCCCATTATTACCCTCCCCAGTAGAGGTTGACCACCACAAGCCAGTCAAGTGTCAGCTCACAAAAGGAACCCAAGGTAGACTCTAAACAACTAAAGTCCTCTCTCACATTAGCTAATGTTAATGCTCATGAGTCCACTATCAAGAGTACACAGAACAGCAGAGGTTTTATGGCAGGATTATAAAGACAAAGTCACTTATATCCAAAAATAAACATTGCTGCCCCTCTGCAGTTTGCTAAAGGTAACTTGCATAAGTCAGAAGGCTATTGGAACAATTGTTTTGTGGATGGAAGAGATCAAAATATAGCTTTTTGGTTTAAATGTGAAGCATATGTTTGGAAAAAGAAAAAACACTGCATATAAACCTCATACCATCCATGAAACACGGTGGTGATAGTATCACGGTTCAGGCCTGTTTTGCTCTATCCGGGTTAGAACAGTTTGCCAACAATGATGGAACCATGCTTTCTGAATTTTGTTTAGCAAATTCTAAAGGAGAATTTGAGTCCATCCATGAACTGAATCGAAAGAGAATGTGGATCAAACAACAAGACAATGACCCAAAAGACACAAGCAGTTCTACAAAAAAAAATGATTAAAGAATATATCTACTGTATCTATCCATCTATCTATCTATCTACAGGAACAGCTTTAAAAGCTGTTATAGTGTTGGCCATTACTACCTCTTATGGTCGGCATGCCACAGTCTGACAGCTCTAACTGTAAAGAACCCTTTTCTCTTTAGCTTCCGGAATCGCCTTTCTTCCACGTGTAGTGAATGCCTCATGGTCCTCAGAAAGGTCTTTGGAAGTAATAATACAAGCGCCAGTCCTCTGTACTGACCACACATATATTTATACATGTAAATCACATCTCCTCTAAGAAATCTTTTTTCTAACCCAAACAAGCCCAACTTTTCCAACCTCTCATCATATGAGATGTCCTCCATCCCTTGCAATAATCTAGTTACTGCCTATGAACCAACTCTAGTTTTTCAATATCCTAAAATGTGGAGCCAAAAACAGAATTCTATAATTCAAGATGTGACTTTACAGGTGATTTATAGAAAGCCTAGGCTAGAGTATGCTGCAATTTTTTTCCGTATGAAAAACAGCCCATGTGAACGAGAACATAGGTTATCATTGGGTCAATGTGCTGCTTTTCACGTGGACAAAAACTACATTCTCTGAATGTACCCTTGGGTATAAGGGAAGACATGAGTGAGGGATCTGATCTGATCTTCTTGGACATATATTGAATTCTTTATATATTTTTCACAGTTTTGAGGCAGAATGGAAAAAATGCAAAGATTAACAAGTGAGTCATTTTTGCCATTTTTTATGTGTTTTCTATGTTTAGTGAGTCTTACAGTCATACAATATAAGTAAAACACCGAAAAGCACAATGAAGATGTCTCCCGACCATTATGTACAGCAGCATATACCAGGAAAATAATGTATGGAAAATAAAAGGAATACATAACACTAAAGTATCCTGCCAAGCAATTGTCTGGGCTGGTATTACAGAAATGCGGATGTCTTACAGAAGAATCATGACTCTCCATTTCACAGTGTTTCTCCATGGATAAATCCCATTATCCGCACCCATCATTGACATTCACATAAGATGCTTATAATTATACTAATAATTACTTTTCAGCTATGTATCTGGCTTTATGACATCCATTTATCTTCCACGTTTCAAGCTTTACTTCATTCATCCATTAAATATCTTTTGTTATCCCTATTTCCAGGGTATATTTAGTGTATATTTTTTCTAGAGCTTTTCCTTTGGCTGGGGTATTGTGATAAAATACAAGATATCGAAAACTGCAGGAGACGACAGAGAAATGTACAGCATATTCTCACATATTTATGTTCAGTATTATATCATCACATTTTCATTTGATATCATCCATGGTACATTTAAGGTGCACAAAGAGTTAAACATGGTAAATTAGAAGACCCCCCATCACCCCATCAGCACCCCTGCCATGCAAGTGAGGTGATGATGGGTCATCATGGCAGCTGGAGACTAATGAAGACTCCCAGGTCTGCTATCTCTGTGCTCCTAGTAGACCCTGTCAGGGGTAGGACCTAATAGGAAGCTAGTTAATTTTCCACTGACAGATACATATATACTGCAATATATTTGTTCGAATTTTTTCATTGTTCATTTTTTTAAGAAAGTTGGACCTGCAAAAGAGATGAACCTAACATAGCTACATTGATGGAAAAATTAAAAAGTCAGAAAAAAATTAGAAAACCAACAAAAAAAATATTGATTCTTTAGGACCCCAAATGTTATGCTAGTGTAGCTACTCACTTGGGATAATAGGTAAAGGTAAAAAATGCAACTGACCCTGTACAGAGTAGGGATCCTGACTCAACAGTCCCTAGCGTGAGCAGAGATAGCCCTAACCACAGACTAGAAGATGGCAACTCACACCTATACTTCCTAAAAGGCCGTCACGTGCCTCACGTTCCTCCTAAAGAACTAGAGGGCAGAGTAGAGTGTGAATTACTTACAAAAGAGAAAGTGTGCTAAGAAAAGGAATGATCCCGGAGTGAGTAAAATAAATAATGAAATACAAAAAAGTATAAAGTACTGTTAGATGATATGCTGCATACTTCGTAAGAAGCAAGAGAAAGTAGGTGCAGAGTAAAGAACAGAAACAGCACATAGATAAACCCTTGACTGGCTTTAAATTACAGTAGAATGGCTGAATATACAAAAGAGATTAACACTAGCAGGAAATGCAAGCAGGGGAAAAGAATATAACGCCGCACCTGAAAGATGATAGGGCAGAAAACTGGAAACACCCTTGTTATCCTAAACAGACTGCAATCACAATTACAGAACCTAAACACCTAGACAAAAGATGTGTCTGCTATGGCTCAGTGCATAGAGAAGTCGCCCACAAAACACAGGCTCAATGGTTCAAACCCAGGAGCAAGACACTAAATAGCTGGGTAATTACATGCATTATTTTAGGTTTTGTTTGTATTTTAAAAATGTGATGTCCTATGTATGTATAGTATACGATAGTACATCAAAGGCTATTTGCTAGAGAAGCACTGACTGAGAGCCAAGTATGTAAAGCTGTAGATGTGTATAGCGTAGCTATCAGTAGATTAGCCTGCTCTACCTCAAGAGAATTGACGTGCTAAAGAGAAGGATTTCCCTTCCTTTGTTGATATGTGGAACTATTGGAAGAAGCAATTCTAAGATCGACCCTTTAATGAACCTTGCCATATGATTTAGGATAAAAGCCAAACAAGAAACCTTATTTTGGGGTATTTGCCCCACCTCAGTGCAATGCAAGAGCTATGATGTGGCTGTATGAGAGTTCTTTGACGGGGAGCAAAGTGATGACATCTCTCCTTGTGGAGAGTGACATGCCAGTGTAAGGAGACTTATACTCCATACAATGCTCTTCTGGGGAATATAGCAAGATATAGATGGTTGCTTCAAATGTACTTTAACCCCTTAGTGACAGAGGCAATTTTGACCTTAGTGACCAAGCCCAATTTTCACAATTCTGACTACTGTCACTTTATGAAGTTATAGCTCTGGAACGCTTCAATGGATTCCGTTTGACTTTTTGAACGCAAAATTGACTGGAATATATGGTGGGCACCATGTCGCTTTTGCAGACCCCCCTGATGTGCCTGAACAGTGGAAATCCCCAATTATAACTCCAAACCTAACCCAAACACACCCCTAACCCTAATCCCAACCCTAACCACAACATCACCCCAACACAACCCTAAACCTAACTACAACCCTAACCTCAAACCTAACCTCAACACCAACCCTAACCCCAACAACACCCCAACCCCAACACCACCCTAACCCTAATACCACAACCATAACCTAAACACAACCCTTACCCTAGCTCTAACCCCAACCCTAACCCTAACTGCAAACAATGGAAAAAATAAAAAAAAAATATTTTATTATTTTTACCTAACTTAGGCCGGTTTCACATTTGCGCTTTGAAGGTGCGCCCGTGTGCGCCGAACGCAGCATGTTGCATTTCGGCGCGCACGGCGCACCTTCAAAAGTGCGCAGCGCACGGCAAAATCCTGCTAGCGCACGGCCAGCGCACGATCTGCACACCCTATGCTAAAGATAGGGTGCGCAGATCGCAAGCGTCCATGTGCGCTAGTAGGCGGCGATGACCGGATGGGGCGGGCAGGGAGCCTGGAGGAGGCGGGGCTTAGCGGCGGCCGTGCGCAGGCCGTCGCTGTGCTATAAAGCGCAAATGTGAAACCGGCCGAAGGGGGTGACAAAGGGGGTTTGATTTAGCCAATCAAAAATATCAAAAATCAACTCATGTGATAACAGTTTGTGGTTCTTGACCAACTGTAGAACAAATACATGAATTCAAAAGTCAACATATAGATAACAGTCTATTCCTCCTGACTTACTGAAAATACATGTCTGGTTAATTAAGATAAAATGCTGTGTCGTCACACTGGTGTTTGGGGCTTGCCTCCATTTGAATTTGCAAATTTGCTTGGCTATATAGGTGTGGGTGGCTGTATGAAAATGTCCTACCATGAACAGATCACTGTAAAAGTGCGGAGGTATAGTATTGTTACCAGCATCTTCCTTTGAAAAGCCAAACAATAATGTATTAATTAATCTAAAAGACTTCTTAAAGGAGTTGTTTGCTTTAAACTATTTTGTTTTGTTACAAATGTCCCTCAACAGTAAACTATTAAAAGGGTTCCTGCTACTGTACTCAGTTTTTACAGCACCACCACAGGGTAAATTAAGTATTACACTGTTGCTACTCAAACAATTGTATTGTCCACAGAATTCATAGATAATATGGGTCAAGTGGAATGAAAGACAGACAACAGTGACAATCCCATATGGAGCTCCCTCCAATTAACAGGGAAATCCATAATATGGTATTGACATTTTTTGCTTTAAAAATAGACAACCTCATTAATGTGTAGTTCCATTAAAAAATACAAATTTCCCTTAAATAAAAATCTCTATTTTGCCAATCCAAAACTTACTGTCATGATTCCTCTGCTCAGTGTGTCTTGGCTGCGCACGGCCGTCGCTGTGCTATAAAGCGCAAATGTGAAACCGGCCGAAGGGGGTGACAAAGGGGGTTTGATTTACTACATTTTTTATTTTGATCACTGTGATAGGGTCTATCACAGTGATCTCTGGTCAAAAAACGAGCAACACCGCAATAGCACAGTGGTCCATGTCATGATTCGGGCTCTGCAGCCCGTATGTGCTGGTTTTTGAGATGGAATCCCCCCTGTGACACATATATATTTACAATTTATTTATTCCAATACTTTTAACTTTGTTATAATACATTTTATCATTGATATTTTATTTTTCACATTTAGGTGTGTAAAATAGGTGACATTGCATAATAATTTATTAAGTGTCATTTTAGATCTACAACTAAAATTAGTCCCGTGACACTGCTGAACTTTGACACTGTCAAGTGCCCGATTTGGCGTTTTATTTTTCAAAAGGATACAGTATAAAAGTACAACCATTCCTGACAGTCTTACCAGGTTTCCGTCCTGATGATGAGGTCCTGCATGACTTCGAAACGTGTTGACCCTGTAAACCTGTTGTATGAATAAAATTTTTGTCCCTTGGTAAGCATTGTGGATTCATCAGCAGTAGTGATGAGCGAGTATACTCGTTGCTCGGGTCTCGCCGAGCATGCTTGAGTGGTCTCCGAGTATTTTGGCGTGCTCGGAGATTTAATTTTCTTCGTCTCAGCTGCATGATTTGCGGCTGCTGGACAGGCTGAATACATGTGCGGAATGCCTGTTTGTTAGGGAATTCCCACTTGTATTCAGGTTGGCTAGCAGCCGTAAATCATGCAGCTACTTCGACAAAAACTAAATCTCCGAGCATGCCAAAATATTAGGAGGACACCCGAGCAAGCCCGGGAAAACCCGAGCAAGCCTGCTTATCACTAATCAGCAGCAGTGCAGGAGTGACCTGATCGTTTTGCATAAATTAAAATTTTCGTATACTACCTTGTCCTTCTGCCATAAGGTAAACAGCTACCAAGAAGCAAAGAATGTGGCCGCCCATCCACAAGTATCAGGGGACCTAGGGTTTACCAAGAAAACATTCCCCACAAAATTGCACCAGCCTTAAAGGGGTGGTCCGGGCAAATTTAACCATTGCTTAGTTTGTTATTTTTAAACTATTAAGCCAATGGTAAAATTTTCATTTTGCCCAGATAACGTCTTTAACTGTTGACACCTGACAAAAAAAGTTTTTTTCATTTGTCTTGCATGTGATAAATTCTGAGCCCCCTTGGTAAAACAGAATTAAGACTACCGGCCGGACATACTGATTTGCGAAGCTGGCCATCCTCTGATAGTGGCCGTCACAGGGTCCCACACATTCATTGTACTCCTATTGGTCTGTATAGGAGGACGTATAGTACCCTACGGAAGCTACTATCAGAAGATGGCCAGCTTCGCAAGTGATTACTTCCGTCAGCTGCCGACACTGATAACAGCTGATCGGCAGGATTTCAGGGTATCGGACCCCAGCTGATCAGACGTCGATGAGCTATCCTGGGGATAGGTCATCAATGCTAAAGAAGTAGACAACCTCTTTAACAATTCATTCATTAAAAGGAATTCTTAACGGAAACGTTTGAGGGGGTGGAGCATGACACCAAAAATAAAAAAACAATGATCCGCCCCTTCAAGTCCAGCCCTAGGGCTAGATAACACATTGTATGGGTTTTACCTGGAGTGTTCCTTTTACACTAAATATTGCATACTTGTAGTAACAGAATGAATACAGGTTTAGCCTGAAAAATATATATATATTTCTATTGTGTGTAGGCGACAAGTTCATTTTAATAACATGACTGTCAGATGATTACTTGCGGAATATAAGCTACTCCCTCTGCCTTACAGCAGCACGTCAAATAATAATTACTGATGTAAATAACATTAGAAAGCCACTTCATCAATCGCAGAGGAACACTTTCCGCTTAAAGAACAAAAAGCAGAGAAAAAGAAAAAAAAGCACACAGTATCCCCAAATCTACTTCATATGAATTGTAGTTTACTGACAAGTCTACAAAAAGCGGGGTAAAATGCTTTCATACAAGAGCATAATGCATTAAACGATTGACTGAGTAGTGTTGTGACTAATGGAATCGTTACATAAAAGTGGCAAAATGAGATTATACTCATTGTACCAAGATAATTGCAAATAAAGTGTTTAGTATATTGAAATGACAACTAATTTTGCCTGCATTACGCCTCATATAGAAATTTGCATTGCGCTCCATATGTTTCTAAAGAACCCTTTTCGTGGAATAATTTAAAAAGATGGATTAAAAATAACTATATCCTTAATACAGGAAGACCGAGACCTGCCAGCAGTCTTATGTTACACATAGGCTAAGTTCACACTAGGCGTTTTTGCAGCGTTTCTTTATGCAAATTTTCAGCTTCTTTTTACAGCACCAGCAAAGTCTATGAGATTTCAGAACTCTCATGCACAGACATTTTTTTCGTCATCAGGATTTTGCGCTTTCCTTGGTTATTTGCACAATGGAGCATGTCAATTCTTTCGGCGTTATTTTACCAATTAATGGATGGTGAAAAGCAGGTATCAGGTTTTTGCTGCGCTTTACGTGCCAAAAACCCGAATCTATAGAATAGGATTTTTTTTCAACACTAAACTTTATCAGTATGCACAAGAGACAAATGTAGCATGCCAAAACCGCTGCAAAAAAAGCAGCAAAAATGCAAGAAAAACCAAGGAAAACACGTTGTTCTGCAGCTTCTTTTCTGCCAAGAGGTGAAAACTTCCACCTGATGAAGACGGATCCTCCGTCGAAACGCGTTGTGGTTTAACCCCATCTCTTGTCTGAGTCTCTTTCCTGCGCTCCTAAGAACGTTTCCATTTTCTCAATGCTCCTATCCTCCATTGGAGGTTTTCGGCTGGAGCTGCGGTGGAGACCTGACATCTTTGTCTGCCCCTGGGTTGCTTCCTAAGCACTCCTCTATGACCGCTTATCACTGACTCTTAGGCACCAAAATTAGGCAATTCTAATTGTCTAAAAATGTAATCAATTTCAGGAAATTATTGGCAGAAGTATATACATTAAGAGGGCATTCACTTCTTATAGCAGGGGTGAGGACATTTTTTACTGCTCAGGGCCATTTGGATATTTAGGGCTGTACAAATCGCCCACTAACACCACCCACAAAGTACACCCTGACGCTGGCCCTGGTGTTGGGACATAATCTTTCATTGCATGCGCCTCAGTGTTCACAGAGCAAGAAGAAACTAAAAGGCCAGTGGCTGTCAAAACACAGCTGCCAACCAAGCACTGCCGTCCTCGGGAATCTGACCCAGGGCCGGATAAATGGTCATTGTGTGCTGTAAATGTCACACGGGCCTGAGGTTCCCCAACCGTCTTATAGTGTAGAGGGCTCAGCACACAACCAGAGTGCAGATACCTTCACTCTCAGGGTTGGAGGGGTCCTAAAGGTTGGACATCCACAGATCATACCCATTAATACGCCAAGACTTTATAAGACTGGAAAAGTCTTTAAAAAAAAGTTGTATAAGAATATAAATAAAAAATGAATGTGTGGCTTTTTTTTTCGAAACAGGGTCACTGTTGTCCATGGACTGTAGCTGGTCCTGCATATTAGTCCTATTGTCATATGTACAGTTGAGTGGCAATACTGGTCAGAACTTACAGAATTAAGGGGTCTTTTACACTGATGGCCTATTCTTAGAATAGTCGCATCCCTGATCTGTTATTGATGACCTATCGTAAGAGTAGGCCATCAATATTAAAGTACCAGACAACCCTTTTAAGTTGTGCTTTTTTTTTATAAAATAGGGACCCTCTTATATTCTCATATAAGACTGACCCAAGCCAGGTCGGGATCACACATGCGAGAAATACAGCCGAGTCTTGCATGTTAATACCCGGCACTGCCGCCGGCACTCAGGAGCGGAGCGTGTGGCTGCGTGTATTGCTATGTGGCCACACGTTCCGCTCCTGACTGCCTGCGCCAGTGCTGGGTATTAACATGCAAGACTCGGCCGTATTCCTCGTATGTGTGATCCCGGCCTTAGACTCACAAGCTCTGGTTAGGGTTGGGCATTTGTGGATGGTTAAAAAAATCATAAGTGGCCAATTTTAAAGGGAGTCCATCAGTACAAAAAGACTGTTTATATCAAGTACAGGCGCCGGATGCATCCTTAGCGTAGCCGAGAAGTTCATTGCACTTTCCCACCTATTTGTTATCTATCGCCATCCTTCTCTGGCTCCTGCAAAACCAAAGCTATCAATCAAGAAAGAGAAGGGGTGGACAGATGGAAGACATGTAGGTGGGAAGGTACAGTCAACGGCTCAACCAAGGCAAGGGTGCACCGAGCGCCGATGCTTTGTTTGAACAGTCATATTGTGCAGACAGACTTTTATTCATATCTCAAATCCAAACCTGCAGTTGTCTAATGACATTACGGGAAATAATTGTCCAAAAATCTAATCTAAAAGTACAGACCCATAAAGGCGACAAATGTATAACGGAATTGCAATAATGATTCACATTACTGTAAGATAAAGCAGCAGTGCCACACATTTGTAGGCCTAATATAAAGACCTTTTGCTATGTTTAGATCAATTTGTTCTTTTTTCTGCCTTTTCCAATGACATTTTTTTCTTGACTAAAATAAACACAATACAATAAACTGCATAAAAGACTCCGGGAATCGCTGAATGTTTCCCAAATCTATGTGACCACTTAACTTAGGGCTGGAACCATGCCACCAAATACATATACAAGATGCATAATTTAGGAGCACCATGGTGAACGATCAATCTGGCTCTTGCTCTCTAGCTATGGATACATCTGAATGAATAATTTATAACCACATCTATAGCGGGGCCAGGACCGGGCCTTTTCACAGTTAAAAATCTTACCATATGGGATCAGTTAATGGATTAGAGCCTTGGGGTCAAATGACAACATCATGAGGAGGAGAGGTAAGATTTTCACATACTATCATGTATCCTGCTGTCATCTCTCCGAGATTGTACACATCTATTTCTAGGTCAGTGCAGAACACAGATAATATCATTAGTGATGAGGGAACGTGCTTGGATAAGGTGTTATTTGAGCATGCTCGGGTGCTAACCGAGTGTCTTCAGCGTGCTCGAAAAATATGTAGGGTCCCCGCGGCTGCATGTCTCACGGCTGTTAGACAGCCGCAACACATGCGGGGATTGCCTGACAAACATTCAATCTCAATAAAGAAAAAGACCAGCACATGCAAGCTAGTAAAGCATAAAGTTGAAAAACAATAAAGGCTGCACCATAACTTACCAAAAATGATTACTCTACAACATTGAAGATGCATTATTTCCATAGAAAATAGGGGAAAAAAGAAAAAAAAAGCACTGTGATGTATATGTGAAATAATCATCTGCAAAAATTGCTATGAAAAATACAGTAGAAAAGAAGGTACTTAGCGCATAAGTTGACCAATATATGTGTGCCCAACTGCCATGTCAAGGCGTCCTACAATTTATGGGTCAGGAGTGGACCAGCTAACTACTTAAAATCACTTGTGGATGATCAGAGTGGGAGTGTTTTTCCTTTTTTCCCCCCATTTTCTATGGCAGTAATGCATCTTCAATGTTCTAGAGTAATCATTCTTGGTAAATTATGGTGCAACCTTTATCATTTTTAAACATTCAATCCCTGCATGTGTTGTGGCTGTCGAGTAATAAGTAGTAAGACTGATATAAGAGGCAAACATTAGCCAATCAAAAATATCAAAAATCAACTCATGTGACAACAGTTTGTGGTTCTTGACCAACTGAAGAACAAACACATGAATTCAAAAGTCAACATATAGATAACAGTCTATTCCTCCTGACTTACTGAAAATACACGTCTGGTTAATTAAGATAAAATGCTGTGTCGTCACACTGGTGTTTGGGGCTTGCCTCCATTTGAATTTGCAAATTTGCTTGGCTATATAGGTGTGGGTGGCTGTATGAAAATGTCCTACCATGAACAGATCACTGTAAAAGTGCGGAGGTATAGTATTGTTACCAGCATCTTCCTTTGGAAAGCCAAAGAATAATGTATTAATTAATCTAAAAGACTTCTTAAAGAAGTTGTCTGCTTTAAACTATTTTGTTTTGTTACAAATGTCCCTCAACAGTAAACTATTAAAAGGGTTCCTGCTACTGTACTCAGTTTTTAATACAGCACCACCACAGGGTAAATTAAGTATTACACTGTTCCTACTCAAACAATTGTATTTTCCACAGAATTCGTAGATAATATGGGTCAAGTGGAATGAAAGACAGACAACAGTGACAATCCCATATGGAGATCCCTCCAATTAACAGGGAAATCCATAATATGGTATTGACATTTTTTGCTTTACAAATAGACAACCTCATTAATGTGTAGTTCCATTAAAAAATACAAGTTTCCCTTAAATAAAAATCTCCATTTTGCCAATCCAAAACTTACTGTCATGATTCCTCTGCTCAGTGTGTCTTGGCTGTGGTGACTGACAGCTTAATCACCCAATCTGGTGCAGGAGTGTGCTGAGCAGTAGGTGTTTTGAAGAACAGCTCAGCCGTCCAATTTGAGTCTGGCAGGTGCTGAGCTTCCTTCAGGTGTTCCCTGTTCCAGGTGATTAACCAGCTACTTATCTGTTAGTCCCAGACCTCTTCCAGACATAGCATCTGATCAGTGGTTTGCCTTATATTTCTATGCTCTCTTTATTGATCTTTTTCTGCCTAACCTTGTACCTTATTCTAACCATCCATTTGCCTAGCCCCTTCGCTTTGATCCACTATTGACCTGGTATTCTGACCTCGGACTATGACCTGACATGCCTTTGTCTTTTCCCTTCAGTTTACTATGTGCTCTCCTATTGTATCTGACCCCAGAACGTTTCACTACCCTACCTCACGGTCTGTCCATGAGTAATGACTAGAGTCACACTTACCACCTAGATCTCGCCATATACCATACAAAGCAGTCAGTTGAAAACCCTTTGGTCAAAAGTTGTCTACACCCATCCGATTTAAAGAAAAAAAACTGAGGTCAGCAGGGTCTTAAAATAAAAAAATATACTCAGCTACTGATCCTTCACTGCTAGAACCAGTGCTTAGATCCTCAGCCTATCTCCTTGCTTCCTCTTCCAACAGGGAACAGTTCATTGCCAGTGATTGGCTGCAGCAGTCACAGAGTTGATTAAGACAACTCCCACTTAATACAGATGCTTTGTTACCTGAACTACCATCTTGCTTTCACAGAAATCCCATTGTGCAATTACTTCCATCACTACTACATGCAACAATTACCAGAAGGTAAGCACGAACAGATCTCATCAGGGTGAGAAAATGTCACCGGTTAACTATAAGTGTCAATAAAATAGTCAACACTGACGAGATTTCCCTTCTTTGCCTGGGAGATGAATAATCTGCTTATTTACGAATCTATGTAAATGATCATCAGATATTGCCTTTATTCTCCTATCGATGCAGGAGTCATGGATGCTTCGTCAACCTCCTGTCTAAATATTTAGGAAACAGAAAATAAATAAAATCTGCTTTTTTTCCCTTATTTGCCAACCACAGCGCTATTCTAATCAAATCTACACGTAAAGGTCATAAATCCGGCAGCCGGCAGAACGACGCAAGCTACTGTGCACAAATGAACAAAAGCATAGTAATATTATTTTACTCATTTGTGAACCTTTATATACCGTAATCACCACATTACCGGCACACAGTACATTTTACTCTGTCTCCTTGGTATCATGCAGAGCCTGTCTGCCATCTGCTATCCCCAAAATCTACAGACGGATACATGCTTAAGTCACTTATTCCTCTGGGAAAAACAGCTCCCTGCTGCTGGAGAAATGATCTATGTACGATACAAGCAATATGAACAAATCCTCCTCGTAAGGCTCCGAGACGACTTTACAGAATCACGAGCACCTGCACTTTACCATATTAGCAATAGTAGCACAAGAGCTCTCCAGCAAATCAATGCCGGGCGGTTTTTGATTTGTGTCTGCTCAAACCTCGGATCAGTGGAAGACGAGCAGAACAATGGCTTCTTACATCGGGTATTCAAAGAAAACCTTCTCTGCACAATAGGTAATTAATACAGTATTACACTGGATCTATGATAACATCGGGAACTGCATGGAATACTTTTGTAAACGGAGTTAATGGGATTGCTCACCTTTCACGGCCCTATACCTCTATGTTAGGTAATTGCACTCACGACAATTCCTAAGAAAAGTTTTATTAGTGGTATGTAAGTGTCAATCACTATTTAATATAAATGATGATACATTAAACGGCCCTGTACTTTCACACAACTTAATCTTATTTGAAATATAATGTGATAAACCCACAACGTAAGAATCGCTGTATATAAAAATAATGTTATCGTACCCCTAAAAAAAATCACATTAAGGCCGGTTGCACACTTGCGAGTGTGATGCGAGAAACTCGCGCGAGTCTCTCATATCAATACCCATCGCTGCCACCGGCACTCGGGACGGGAGTGTGCGGTTGCATAGAAATACATAGAAATACATGCTGCCACACACTCCGGTCCTGAGTGCCGGTGGCAGGGCGCGAGTTTCTCACATCACACTCGCAAGTGTGACTCCAACCTAAATTGACAGCTACTCGGTGCATCACGTTTGCCTGACTTCTTAGCCACTGCCTGTTTTAAGTGTAATCCATCTCCAGCAGTGGAGACTTTGAGGTAGATAACAGGATGTGAGGGTGGATCTATGTCTGTCTACAGGAAGTGGGGGTGGATCTGACTCTATACAGGAAGTGGGGGTGGATCTGACTCTATACAGGAAGTGGGGGTGGATCTGTCTCTATACAGGAAGTGGGGGTGGACCTGTATCTATACAGGAAGTTCGGGTGGATCTGTATCTATACAGGAAGTGGGGGTGGATCTGACTCTATACAGGAAGTGGGGGTGGACCTGTATCTATACAGGAAGTTCGGGTGCATCTGTATCTATACAGGAAGTGGGGGTGGATCTATGCCTGTCTACAGGAAGTGGGGGTTGATCTATGACTCTATCTGAAGTGGAGATGGATCTATGAATCTCTACATTAAGTGGGGGTGGATCTATGTCTGTCTACAGGAAGTGGGGGTGGATCTGTATCTATACAGGAAGTGGGGGTGGATCTATGTCTGTCTACAGGAAGTGGGGGTTGATCTATGACTCTGTACCTGAAGTGGGGGTGGATCTATGAATGTCTACATTAAGTGGGGGTGGATCTATGTTTGTCTACAGGAAGTGGGCGTGGATCTGTATCTATAAAGGAAGTGAGGGTGGATCTATGTCTATCTTAAGGAAGTGGGGGTGGATCTGTATCTATACAGGAAGTGGGGTGGATCTGTATCTATACAGGAAGTGGTGGTGGATCTATGTCTATCTTAAGGAAGTGGGGGTGGATCTGTCTCTATATAGGAAATGAGGGCTTTATCTCTCTGTTCTCGCTTTCCTGTCACACTGCAAACAAGCATAACAAAAAGATGGGCTTTTAGTTCAAGGCATGGAAGTCACTAGAAAATGGCAGGAGCAATGTTTGCATGGAAGTGAGAGTTCCAGTCCTGCCAAAAACAGTAGATAGCAAGTTAGAGATTATTAGAATGGATAGTCTTTTTAAATATTAGTTTGGTATCTGCACCAAAAAGCATTTTTAATCTCTGTTGTGGGGAATGAAGGCAGAAAGACCAAGCTTTTCTCAAGGTTTTGTGTGAAAAAAACACATAAGCTTGAAAGATTTTTTTTTATCAGTAAATTCTTTGTATGAATTCTGCTAGATATTCGATGCCAGATATTTTTCTGTAATATCACAATGTGTTTTTATTATCTGAAGAAGAAACTGATCTGGGTCCATAATATGTTATAAGTCTAGCAAAGATAATACTGCTTTTATGGATTGACGACCAACTGATAAACACACTGGCTGTTCACATTATCATCATGGCTTCCACCTTCAGTGAATCACATCTGGAACTGCCCTTATACTTGCTACAAAATGTATCAAAGTCTAAGAAAAATTCCTGGTGCACTAAGTACACCAGCTTGGAGTTCATTGCATTATCTACATTGATACATTGTAACACAAAGAGTCGAGTGAAAAGATTTGCGTTGCTCTGGCCTGGCGTCCAGTCCGCTATGGCAGCTGTACCAAGGCTGATTTTCCTACTGCACCCAGCATCCTCGGTTTGGCGTCCCAGGCATCTCTTGTGCTTACTAGGACCCTATAGTCACCAGGTCCTCAAGCAGCTTGGATTAGGCAATCAGGAAGGTCCCGGAAGGCTGCGCCTATAAAAGGTCACCAGGTCCAGGATGCTGAGCCGTGGATGCCGGTCTCCAAAATAAAAGCCCTGGTCTGGCTGCCATGGAAGACCTAAAGGGAAACCAGAACAGCGCAACGCAAATCTTTTTGCTCAACTCTAGTAACAAATTATCAGGGCAAGAGAAAAATTGCTGTGACTTTATTACTTGATTTACAAATTGGAAACAATTGCAAAAAAAGGGGGGGGAATGCATGGCCGATGCCATTTACGGCCCGTCTAGCTCTTAACGACCAACGGGAGACATAGAACCTCATTTCACAATCATGGGAGGTCCTACAAGGTGGACCTTCATAATCACTCATTTATGTCAAACTGTATGGAAAATACTTTATGCATTTTGCTTTAGCTGTATATTTTTACTGTAGACTTATATAATATATAAAGGAAATAATCTATTACGCACTTGTGTGATTTTTCCACTAAACTTAAGACTGTTTGATTTTATCTACGATAGAGACTCTGAAGTCTACAGAAGCCTTGTCATTATGTTTGTAAAGTGTACAATTTTCATTCCAGGCACAAACCATATAAACTAAAAGGATGGAAAATAGCATATAACGTAACTAAATGTAAAAAAAAAAGAAAAATCCCAGAGAGAGTGAAATGACATTATCAATATTTCTCTATAACACACAGTCAATGACCGGCATTAAGAACATATAAAATATTATCTTTTATCAGGAAGGCGGAAACCACTGAAAAAAGAAGTCAATGGATTCGCAACAGATCCGAAAGGTCAAAAAAATGCGTAAGAACAAAATAAAATCATACTGATAAATCTTTAATATTGAAATATTCTGCATTACAAGGTTACAAAAATGTATTAAGCAAAATACATGTCACTCGAACAGCCTCTGATTCAGTTATGAGGAGGGTGCCTGCACACAATGGCCCTATCGCTCTAGCCATGGGTTTTCTAAACCTGTGCGCGTGACATTAGTTTTAAGCTCTCTTCGCATCTGTTCTATCCTTTATTCATCCATAGGTATTTTTCCGATCCACAACTTGGTAGACTCCAACAGATCCCAAATCGATGGGTCCATCGGAACCCGTTGGTGTCTGTGATCCGATGCATGCGTGCGGCAGAGCGTTGTGGCTTCGGTTGTAAATGGAAACCACAACACAAATGTGTATAGAACCGTACCAATGAAGGGGGACAAGGCCGGGCATTTTTACAACAAGGGATGGGATAGTCTTGGTGCACGGGCAAGATACACAAGAAAGGCTGCACACTATGCAGCAGATGAATGAAATGCACAATCTTGCTCCGCTGCAGGGAAGGAAGAGTTAATTTTTGTTGCATTTTTTTCTGCTTTAAAAAAGCTGCATTTTACAGTACCAGCAAAAGCTATGAGATTCCAAGAAATCTCATGCACCCGCTTGTTTTTTTTTCCTGGCTGAATTTGAGAGCTGTAGAGTTTTTGAAAATTTGCAGCGTGTCAGTATTTTCAAGTCTTTTACAGCGTTTTTCACCCATAAATAGCAATGAGAAATTGCAAAAAACATGTAAAAAAAATAAAATGCAGCATAACATTTGTAAGAAAAAAAAAGATAGCGTTCCAGCTCCCATAAAATCTTCAATTTTATTTTTTAATTAAAAGCATTAGGTGAATCGGCATGCTCACTGGATCAGCTCAAGGCCAAGCGACGCGTTTCGATCGGTAAGATCTTTGTCACAGACTTTATGAGAGCTGGAACGCTATCTTCTTTTTTCTTCCATGTCGTACACGCTTGATCTGGCGGAGTTCCGTGCACCCGTGGCATACCGGTGATCTGGTTCATTTTTGTTTCTTCAGCATAACATTTGTGCTGCGTTATTGCAATATTTTTCGCGACTACAACTAACTTTATTAACATGCACTGAATACAAATCATGCATGCAATGTACCTGAAAAACACAGCAACACCAAAATTTTGCTCGGGATCACTAGCCCCACACTTAATACAGAGCACAAGAAACCAAAGAAAAGTGCGTACAACAAATAGCCAGCATCACCATTAGTAAAAAAGCAAATATGTAAGTCAAAATTTATTATAACATAATTATATAAGCAAAGTACAAAGTACAAAAAAAAGCCCTGCTGTGACCGGGCGTATGCATCTCTGCATCCATTCACATGCTTCCCCTTCTTTTTTCCCCCTCGGTGGTCTCTACCATGTGTCACATCCTCTATTTCTAGATATTCAATTCAGGAATTTTGTGGATATCACCGGCGCTCCTGTGAAAAATGAATGTCCAGGCGTATTGGAGATGAAAGATGACGGTTTATTCTCAACGCGTTTCAAGGTCACTAGGACTTCTTCCTCAGGAGAGGCTATAGGAAGGAAGAAGGAAGGAAGAGGAAGAAGTCCTAGTGACCTTGAAACGCGTTGAGAATAAACCGTCATCTTTCATCCCCAATACGCCTGGATGTTCATTTTTTACAGCAGCGCGGGTGATATCCACAAAATTCCTGAACTGAATATCCTGAGTCGTCACCAGTTTGACCAGTGGATCTGCAGCAGCTGTTAAACTCTGATGACATTGTATGCTATATTCTTGACAACACTAGTTGAGTGCAATCTCATTATATATCTCAATATCTCCATCGGATAAGACCCTATTGCGCTTTTCTTTCCGGCAGTATCCTTGGTTGCTATCCTCTATTTCTAGGATGCCGTTTGATTGACCACCTTCATACTTAGGGTCTTTCATTTCTATCCCATCTTTGGGTCCTTATGCAGCTTGATCTATAGGATCTGTGCATTACATTCATTCTCAGGCCATCACCCCATTTGGTTTGTGATTATACTGTACATTGAATTTATTGTTATTTTCTCTTTGATCTGGATTTGTGTATTGGTGCATAATTTATGATTTTTGGATATTTCCGATGCACACAGTGGAGGCGTCTGGATGTTTCTATTAGGTACTCAGGGTGTTAATTTAGCATTTAATGGTTTTTTGTTTTTAAATGTATGTTCTGTATTTTGTTTATATACCGGTAATTATGTTATAATAAATTTTGACTTACATATTTGCTATTTACTAATGGTGATTCTGCAAATTTTTTGTACACACTTTTCTTTGGTTTCTTATACGTGAGACATCCGTGCATCCGTTTGCTGTCTATGTGTCACATCCGTGTGCCATCCGTGGGTCCATGTGACACGAACTGGTGCCTGGGAAGAGGCAGTACAGTTTGCGCTGTTCCCAGGCGCCAGCTGCTGAATATGGTTGTTTATTATTTTTGTTTTTTAACAGAGGACATGGGCATCGAAGGATTATCTTCTCGTCAGACAGGTGAGGAATATGATTGTTTTTTATTTTTGGGTTTTTTTCAAAGGGGGTATGGACATCAGAAGATTATCTTCTATTCGGACAAATGAGGAATATGGTTGCTTATTATTTTTGGGGTTTTTTTTTACAGAGGGCATGGGCTTCAATAGAGTATAGGTGTAAAGGTGAGTATTACTTTTTTAATGTGTAAAAGAAGGTGCTGAGTTTTACAGTGGATACAGAAAGTATTCAGACCCCTTTAAATTTTTCACTCTTTGCTTCATTGCAGCCATTTGGTAAAATCAAAAAGTTTTTTCTCATTAATGTACACTCTGCACCCCATCTTGATTGAAAAAAAACAGAAATGTAGAAATTTCAGCAAATTTATTAAAAAGGAAAAACTCAAATAACACATGGTCATAAGTATTCAGACCCTTTGCTCCATATTGAGTAGAAGCACCATTTTGAGCTAGTACAGCCATGAGTCATTTTGGAAATGATGCAACAAGTTTTTTACATCTGGATTTGGGTATCCTCTGCCATTCTTCCTTGCAGATCCTCTCCAGTTCCGTCAGATTGGATGGTGATCCGCTTAGAATTATCACCAAAAAGGTTTATCTTCGTCTCATCAGATCAGAGAATCTTATTTCTCATAGTTTGGGAGTCCTTCATGTGTTTTTTAGCAAACTCTATTTGGGTTTTCATATGCCTGGCACTGAGGAGAGGCTTCCGTCAGGCCACTCTGCCAAAAAGGTCTGACTGGTGGAGGACTGCAGTGATAGTTGACTTTGTGGAACCTTCTTCCATCTCCCTATTGTATCTCTGGGGCTCAGCCACAATAAGCTTTGGGTTCTTCTTTACCTCTCTTGCCAAGGCTCTTCTCCCACGATTGCTCAGTTTGTCTGAACGGCCAGGTCTAGGAAGACTTCTGGTGGTCCCAAACTTCTTCAATTTAAGGATTATGGAGGCCACTGTGCTCTTAGGAACCTTGGGTACTGCAGAAATTCTTCTGTAACCTTGGCCAGATCTGTGCATTGCCACAATTCTGTCTCTGAGCTCCTTGACCAGTTCCTTTGACGTCATGATTCTCGTTTGGTCTGACATGCACTGTGAGCTGTGAGGTCTTATATAGAGAGGTGTGTGCCTTTAGAAATAAAGTCCTATCAGTTTAATTAAACACAGCTGGACTCCAATGAAGGAGTAGAACCATCTCAAGGAGGATCACAAGAAAATGGACAGCATGTGACTTATCTATGAGTGTTTGAGCAAAGGGTCTGAATACTTATGACCATGTGCTATTTTGGTTTTTCCTTTTTAATAAATTTGCAAAAATTTCTACATTTCTGTTTTTTTTCCAGTCAAGATGGGGTGCAGAGTGTACATTAATGAGAAAAAAATGAACTTTTTTGAATTTACCAAATGGCTGCAATGAAACAAAGAGTTAAAAATGTAAAGGGGTCTGAATACTTTCCGTTCCCACAGTAGTTCAGATGAAGGATTTTATTATTTTTGTGAGTTTACTTAAAAAATTACTATGAGGTTTCTAATGAGGGCGTCTTATAAATGCCTCTCCACTACTAACCCCTGGGCTTGATTTCAGTTGCCAAAACAAAGCTGACATCAACCCCAACCCTATTACTTCACTTTCCACCACCACCGGGCGAGTGGGAAGAGCGAGGCTATGGATGCACCATTTCTGGGGTAGCTGAGGGTTGATGTTGGTAGCCTGTGAGGCAGGGCCATATAAATGATCCCTTCCGGGCTATTAATATTAACCCAACAGCTGTTTCGCCTTTGCTGGTTTGAATTTATATGGAAACCTTATGTCATTTTTTTTCTGGGGTCCCCCGTAAACTCGTCAGGAAAGGCTAAGAAAATATCTGTAAGCTGTTACTAATAGCCTGGGAACCTTTTCGGATATTGTCCCTTTTCCCAGATTATTAACATTAGCCCCCAGCCACGGACTCTGCTACTTAAGAAAATTATGTTGGCACCAACGCCTTTTTTTTTTAAATGTAAATCTAAAATTTAACACAGGAGGTACACAGCGGATGCTGAATACAACTCCCATCATTGTCGCCTGGTCGCGCTGGTCACAGAGAGACCAGGTGACAACTATGAATGCTGCCTTTAGCAGCCGGCGCCTGGGAGCAGCACAAACTGTACTGCTTCTTCCCAGGCATCTGTACGTGTCACACATGTGCGAAATGCATTTTGTTCGTGCTGCAAGTAAAAAACTGACATGGTTTTTCAAAACGATCACTGTGAAAAACCTGACACATGCACACCACCATTGAGTACAATGGGCGTGCATCTGTATTTGCGTTCCTTAAAAAAGGGACCGCATATGGACACAAAAAATGGACGTGAAGGGGGCCTTAGGCATCATTCACACATTAGTTATTTTTCTTGTACATACATCAATGTATACCCCTTTTTACATATAAAGCACCATGGAATAAATGGCGCTATAATAATACATAATAATTAATAATAACACAGGACATCAACATTTCATTGGTTTCGTGTTGTGACTGCTGTACTTTATGTTATAAGCCATATTAAACTGTTTTGGATGCAGATTGTAGCACTTTGCAATATCTTAAAGTTTCAGGCTTGGGAATTTATTAGCACTGTCTCATTCTAGACGCAGAGGATTTTTTTTCTTCTTAGTTTTGGAATATTTCATATTCTTACAGTCATTCTGATCATTTTAAATGTCATATACCATGAATATATTACGCCTTACATTTACTGCATTAATGGTGGTAATTTTGCTGAAGGATTTTTTTTCCCCAAGATTTTCACTCAAAAAGGATTTAGATGTAAATGCAGCATTAAGGCAGTTTCAGGCAGCCATAACCAAGCCACATTTTTGCATTCATATTCATATAGAAGTCTTTCAATGTAAATGCAAATAGATAGGCCCGTTGGTGGGAACCAATGACAGTAGCTGCGTGGTCATGTAAGGTGTCATGGATGTCCATTCATCACCGCGAGTGGCGTGGGTAACAGCAACGATCATAGACACGGGAAATGAAAATCGAAAACATACATTACAACTTTTTTTACGAAAGTTATTCTTAAAAGAACTGTGACTAGTAAGAGATATACTCATCCCCAGTAGGTCTCGCTCTGATGCCTATCCGGTCCCTGCTGGTTTATGTTTCCCGGTATCAATCTTGACACATTGGGAAAAGTTCCCAGATGTCTAACACATTAATTTGTCCCAATTTACCCAATGAAAGCCAAAAGAAAGTAATTGGTCCGGTAAGCCTATGCGCCTTGCAGCCTTCATTTGAAGGTATAAGTCAGGAGATCCTCATGATGTATACCTTTGATGTACGATTTGTGCTTGTTATCAGTGCTTTACCTGATTGCTTCTATGCAATAATCCAGACACATTCTGATTGATATTTTCTTACTCATAAAAGTACAAAAGGCAGCAGCTTCATTAGACATCGGACTATGGGTGAGAAAATGAGGTCTTCACTTAAAGAGTAACTAAATTTTGGTCCTGATTTTTCATATTTTTCTGGCACTTGAATTGCCTGCAGATCTGTGGGGGTATGGGCCCTGAGGTCCTCACCAATCGTGCAATAGAGCCCTGAGAAAGGCACAGCTCAGCAGACAGCTATGGATTCAATAGAAAGCATAGGCCACGAAGCCTATGCTTTCCATTCTCCGGTCTGTGTGTGCACTCAGACAAGAGCTGTGCACTCCTGTCTGCTGAGCTGTGCGCTCCTGTCTGCTGAGCTGTCCGCTCCTGTCTGCTGAGCTGTGAGCTCCTGTCTGCTGAGCTGTCCGCTCCTGTCTGCTGAGCTGTAAGCTCCTGTCTGCTGAGCTGTGCGCTCCTGTCTGCTGAGCTGTGCGCTCCTGTCTGCTGAGCTGTGTGTTCCTGTCTGCTGAGCTGTAAGCTCCTGTCTGCTGAGCTGTGCGCTCCTGTCTGCTGAGCTGTGCGCTCCTGTCTGCTGAGCTGTGAGCTCCTGTCTGCTGAGCTGTGGGTTCCTGTCTGCTGAGCTGTGCGCTCGTCTGCTGAGCTGTGCGCTCCTGTCTGCTGAGCTGTGAGCTCCTGTCTGCTGAGCTGTCTGCTCCTGTCTGCTGAGCTGTAAGCTCCTGTCTGCTGAGCTGTGCGCTCCTGTCTGCTGAGCTGTGAGCTCCTGCCTGCTGAGCTGTGTGTTCCTGTCTACTGAGCTGTGAGCTCCTGTCTGCTGAGCTGTGCGCTCCTGTCTGCTGAGCTGTGCGCTCCTGTCTGCTGAGCTGTGCGCTCCTGTCTGCTGAGCTGTTCGCTCCTGTCTGCTGAGCTGTTCGCTCCTGTCTGCTGAGCTGTGAGCTCCTGTCTGCTGAGCTGTGAGCTCCTGCCGGCTGAGCTGTGCGTTCCTGTCTGCTGAGCTGTGAGCTCCTGTCTGCAGAGCTGTGAGCTCCTGTCTGCTGAGCTGTCCGCTCCTGTCTGCTGAGCTGTAAGCTCCTGTCTGCTGAGCTGTGCGCTCCTGTCTGCTGAGCTGTGAGCTCCTGTCTGCTGAGCTGTGTTCCTGTCTGCTGAGCTGTGAGCTCCTGTCTGCTGAGCTGTGCGCTCCTGTCTGCTGAGCTGTGCGCTCCTGTCTGCTGAGCTGTCCGCTCCTGTCTGCTGAGCTGTGAGCTCCTGTCTGCTGAGCTGTGAGCTCCTGTCTGCTGAGCTGTGAGCTCCTGCCGGCTGAGCTGTGCGTTCCTGTCTGCTGAGCTGTGAGCTCCTGTCTGCAGAGCTGTGAGCTCCTGTCTGCTGAGCTGTGAGCTCCTGTCTGCTGATCTGTGCGCTCCTGTCTGCTGAGCTGTGCGCTCCTGTCTGCTGAGCTGTGCGCTCCTGTCTGCTGAGCTGTCCGCTCCTGTCTGCTGAGCTGTGAGCTCCTGTCTGCTGAGCTGTGCGCTCCTGTCTGCTGAGCTGTTCGCTCCTGTCTGCTGAGCTGTCCGCTCCTGTCTGCTGAGCTGTGAGCTCCTGTCTGCTGAGCTGTGCGCTCCTGTCTGCTGAGCTGTGCGCTCCTGTCTGCTGAGCTGTGAGCTCCTGTCTGCTGAGTTGTGCACTCCTGTCTGCTGAGCTGTGAGCTCCTGTCTGCTGAGCTGTGCGCTCCTGTCTGCTGAGCTGTGAGCTAATGTCTGCTGAGCTGTGCGCTCCTGTCTGCTGAGCTGTGCGCTCCTGTCTACTGAGCTGTGCGCTCCTGTCTGCTGAGCTGCGCGCTCCTGTCTGCTGAGCTGCGAGCTAATGTCCGCTGAGCTGTGAGCTAATGTCTGCTGAGCTGTGCACTCCTGTCTGCTGAGCTGTGCGCTCCTGTCTGCTGAGCTGCGCGCTCCTGTCTGCTGAGCTGCGCGCTCCTGTCTGCTGAGCTGTCCGCTCCTGTCTGCCGAGCTGTCCGCTCCTGTCTGCCGAGCTGTGCGCTCCTGTCTGCTGAGCTGTGAGCTCCTGCCTGCTGAGCTGTGAGCTCCTGCCTGCTGAGCTGTCCGCTCCTGTCTGCTGAGCTGTCCGCTCCTGTCTGCTGAGCTGTGAGCTCCTGCCTGCTGAGCTGTGTGTTCCTGTCTGCTGAGCTGTGAGCTCCTGTCTGCTGAGCTGTGCGCTCCTGTCTATTGAGCTGTGCGCTCCTGTCTGCTGACCTGTGCCCTTCTTAGCGCTTTCTTGCATGATAGGTGTGGTTCTCCAAAACTGGATCCACAAAGATCCACAGGCAATTCAAGTTTATTCAAAATATGAAAAATCAGGAAGAAAGTTCAGTTACCCTTTAACTTTCCCAGTGTCTGCAATGGATTTCCTGATTGTATTCTGAGTATTCTAAATTGCCATGATCCCTCCACTGACTGTCTTGGACGCAGTGAGTGATAGCTCAGGTGTCCAATCTAGTGCAGGGGCGTGCTGAGCTGACAGTATTTTGATAGACAGCTCAGTTATCCACTCGAGTGCAGGGGCATGCTGAGTGGTCGGTAATTCGCTAGAAAGCTCAGCTGTCCAATCTTAGAGCTTCCTTCAGGTGTTCCCTGTTCTAAATGATTACCCAGTTACTTAGCTAAGCTGTCAGCTCCAGATCTCTGCCAATTGTAGCATTTGATAGGTGGTGCTTTGCCTTGCATTCCTGTGCTCTGTTCATTAATCTATTGCTGACTTGACCTTGGATCTCATTCTGACCCTCCATTTGCCTAGCCCCTTTGCTCTGATCCGCTATCTTCCTGGTATTCTGACCTCTGTACATTACTTGACTATGCCTTTGTCTTTTCCTTTTTGTATACTAACTGTTCTTTTGGTATCTGACCCTGCAAAGTTTCAGTGAATCCTGCTTTGAGCAGGGGGTTGGACCAGATGGCCCAGGAGGTCCCTTCCAACTCTACGATTCTATGATTCTATAAGTTTGACTATCCTTGCCTCACGGCTTGTCCATGAGTAGTGAGTAGCCTCACATTCCATAGAAATAAAGGTTTAACCTGCAGTGAAGAATCATTAAAAAAGATGACCACGCTGCTCATCCAGTAAAATAACAAAATTAATACCATTTACTGCTGCTTCCCAGAATTATTTTTTGAAATACTTGCAATAGTCACATTCCATCTTAACCAGAAGAAACAGTCCAACAGCTCTTTCTTCTGACTGGGACTAAATGTGACCCCCTACAGCCATTAAATAGCCACTGATAGACTGCAGCTGTCACTAGACATACCCCACCATGTGGAAGCCAAGAGACCAGCAGCAGTATTCAGGACGTTCAATAAGTAAGTTTGTGTTTATTCATGATACGATGACTATAGGTCCATTCCTGACCTCTTCCTGACATCCGCTGTCCATATGATCACTTTTACTGCATGGTTTACAGAATAAGGGCATGTGCACGTGTTAGATACTTGCAGATTTTTCTGCAGCAAAAACCAGAGAGTTGGCAGGAGTAACGCTGTGTAAAATAATGTGTTTTAGCTGTGCGTTTTGTGTGCACATTTGATACGTTAATACTTGTGGTTTTTTTCCCATTCATTAAAATGGGTGAAAATTGCTGAAAGAATTCATACACTGCAGATTTGGAAAAAAAACGTTTTGACGGTTCAAATCTGAAAGGAAAAAATAAGCAATGTGTGCATGAGATTTCAGAAATCTCATTCATTTTGCTCGTATTGTAAAACGTTGCATTATTTCTATGGCAAAACACGTGAAAGAAATTAGGCAAAAATGCATCATACCCTAAGGAAAAAAAATAAACAAAAAATTACAATGAAAAGAAATAAAAAATATTATGTAGCCTATAATGGTCCCAATAAAAATTTCTACTCATTTTGCAAAAAACAAGATCCCACCTAGATCTCTGATGAGGCAGTGGAAAAAATAGGGGTTTGGACAATACTGGAAAATCAAAAACTCTGGAAAAGCAACCGAGCTCCCAAAAACACTACAGAAAATTCTGTGCAAAGCCAAATACCCCCCCACACCTTGTTCTTCTGAGCCTACAGTGTACTCAACATGCACCCACTTAAAGGGGTTGATCAGGTCTCAACGACTGATGACCGATGTAGGATTGATCATCAATATGAGATTGGTGAAGGTCCAACATCTGGCACCCCATCAGTCTGCTGAAAACTGCTCCAGCAACTGCTCCGACTTTGAGAACTGAACATTATCTCCCATGAAAGTGATTAGTCTAATTGGTCTATGTTGTTAATAGGATAATTGCACATCACTAATTTTCTGTTGACATGACATTGTCACCAGATGTCATCACATATTTTTGCACTTTAGCTCGTTGACGCATTGGTCATTCACACCATATCTATGTAGGTAGATATTCATCTTCCATAACACACAACATAGCACTCTACTATGTAGATGTTAGAATTATACTTGCTTCATACTTGTTATTCAGATATACAGAAAGTCTTGCATTATTTATTTTTAAGACATTTATGGTTCTTTACAGAGATGGGAGCTATTCATGGGATTACTTGCATAATATGGGACATTATTGCATAGCACCTTTAAGCTTCATAGTTGTTATATATATATATATATATATACATATATTACACATACTGTACAGCGGGTGAAACAAGTATTGAACACATGAACAATTTTCTGTTGACACGAAAATGTCACCAGATGTCGGTAACATAGCATCCAATCCACGGACAAAAAAATCAAACCATACATGTCCATAAATTAAGTTGTGTGTAATAATGAGAAATGACATAGGGAAAAAGTATTAAACACTATTACTGAAATGTATTTAATTCTTTGTACAAAAGCCTTTGTTGGTGATGCTTTATTTCTCCATTCATAACTCCTTGCTATCAATTATGAAGTTTGACAATGCCTTATGCTGAAAAACAGTCCTACACCACGATGTTCCCACCTCCATACTTCACTGTTAGTATGTTGTTTTTTGGGTGATATGAAGTGTCTTCTGACCTCCAAACATGGCGTGAATTATGGCATCCAAAGAGTTCAATTTTGATCTCATCCGAACAGACTATATTCTCCCAGTATTTCACAGGTTTTTCTAAAGGTTGTTGAGCAAACTTCAAGCGTGCTTCAACATGCTTTTTGTCAGGATTGGTGCCTTGCGTGGTGAGTGTGCAAACAGGCCATGGCAGTTGAGTGCAATACTTAGCTTTCTTTGAAACAATTGTACCTGCTGATCCCAGGTCTTTCTGTAGCTCTACACAGGTGGTCCTTGTCTCTTGGACAATTCTTCTGATAATTATTTTCACTTATCTCTATGAAATCTGGAGAGGAGCACCTGGTCGTGGCTGGTTTATGGTGAAATGTTCTTTCCACTTCAGGATTATGGCCCCAACTGTGCACACTCAAGCCTTCAGTAGTTTAGAAATTCTTCTGTAAACAATGCCATCAGTTTGTTTTGCAACAAAAAGGTTGAAAAGGTCTTGAGACCATTCACTGGGTTTATCCATCATGAGATGTTTTTTGTGTGCCATCTTGGTAATGAGACACCTTTTTACTGACCATCAGACAAACCAGTTGATATTATTTTTCACTAAGTGGCAGGATTTCTTTCTAATTACTGATAGATTTCAGCTGGTGTCATGACTTTCCAGGGCTTTTTGCACTTCTCTTTCTTCATGTATTCAACACTTTTTCCTGTGTAATTTCTCATTCTCACAATTTATGGACAATTTCAGATATTTACATGAATAAATGCAAATGTTACTGACCTAAATTTATTACTAAAATAAAGTACACTGTGAACTCAAATATGATAATCTTAGAAACCTTGGGATTGTTAGAGGTATTGTAAAGTGTGTCAGATTACAAAAATGGGGCTCTGTCCAGGGCTGTGGAGTCGGTAAGCCAAACCTGCGACTCCGACTCCGACTCCGACTCCTCAATTTCCCTTACACCGACTCCGACTCCGACTCCACGACTCCGACTCCGACTCCCACACATATTGCTTATATTTAAATGAAAAATTTATTGTAGTACAATGTGAACCTCAGACATTTAATCATTTTTATGATCCAATAATCAAGATATTTAGATAGAACAGAATATATATTGGTGTACTACCCGGTTTTCATTCTTTTTGGTACAGATACGATATGGATAGACAGATATGGATAAATGGATAGAGCAGATTTCTAATCTGCTTTTGCTATTGAAAACATTATCTATGAGCTCAAAAACCTTTCAGGTGATGCAGTTTTTTAAAAAGATGATCAGCTTTTGCAGCTGAAAAACGTATCCTCAAAAAACACAGGAAAAACGCTGTGTGTGAATGTAGCCTTAGATCAGGAATAGAACAGCCATTTATAGGACATTTCATAACTTTCCCAAACTCCTATGAAAAAATATTCAGCACATCCTGCATTGAATTACTGTACCCAATTTATTATATATTTTAGGAGTCGGAGTCGGTCCATTTTATACCGACTCCAACTCCGACTCCGACTCCACCAAAATGAGCTCCGACTCCGACTCCACGACTCCGACTCCGACTCCACAGCCCTGGCTCTGTCAACCCCATTTTAGCTCCATTGTTTAGTCGTTAAACTAAAAAATAAAGTAAAAGTAAGGAAAGGTCAGCTTAATCAAGATTGCTCTCATTCACTGACTAATCTCTTGAAAATGGTGAAGAATTAACACACAAAGGGACAGATTTATCAAAACTGTTGATTCTTACAGCTCCCCCGTTGGTTATCGCTGATCGCGCGAGAACGTCCTGGACCGTTTCTCGTCGTCAGCTTCCTGCTGGGCTTCCTGTGGAGACGAGCGACGAGTGGACGCAGGCGGGAGGACGTCAGGATCGCCTCGTCTGACAGGTAAGTAGCGATCCCCGACCCCTGCGATGTCGCTGGTAAGATCTGCCTGTGTGGCAGCTCACTAGCGACCACTTAGCGATGCACCAGCGATCCTGACCGCGTCATATTGTTGGTCGGGATCGCTGGTGCATCGCTAAGTGCGACAGTACTTTTAGGCTAGACAGTCTTTAAATGAGTCAGATCTGTCAAAGTGGTTCATACTGTTTAATAAATTTGGTGTATGTTTAGACTAGTCTAAGGTTTTGCCACCTATAAGCTAACTTTAAGCTCAAAACTTGCACCATAATTTTGGCTAATTTTTGGTGTAAGGTGTCAGTCCCTTTCTCCTAAGTCGCTTTCCTTTTCATTGAGGCCCTGCTCCCTTGTTGGACAAGGCACCAAAGGTTTTTAAAGGCCCTTTTACATTTAGCGATGCACCAGCGATCCGACCAGCGATCCGACCCGGTCAGGATCGCTGGTGCATCACTAAATGATCGCTAGTGAGCTGTCACACAGGCAGACCTCACAGCGATGTAGCAGCGACGCAGCGCACGATACTCACCTTTCACACACAGCGATCCTGCATCCTCCCGCCCGACTCCATGCGTCGCTCGTCGTCACAGCAGGAAGCTGACGACGAGAAATGGAGCCGGACATTCTCGCGCGATCAGCGATGGACAGCGGGGGAGCCAGTCGGAGGTAAGTATCACACATAGCGATATCGCTAGCGATATCGCTATGTGTAAAACCCCCTTAAGACACATAAAAATAAGGTGCAAGTCATGAAAGAGCATTTCTTATCACAAATTGGGCCAGAATTCTGGGACATTTGGCTTCATAATTTTGATCAAATGTCTAAAAGAAAGTTATAAAACTGTAAAACCCTCTTTATTAAGAATATTGGCAGTCTTAGAGTACTTTACTCTACCTGCCACTATTCTGCTAAAGGTAAGCTGAAAATGGGGAGCAGAAAATGTAAAGTAACACAAGAGTGTAAAACCTGACTACACTGTGTTTGCCTGTAGTCTGTTACCATAGAGATACAGCAGTTTCTTAATTAAGACTATTTGCAAATTTGCGTCATTTTTAGGCTAAGTGCCCACGTTGCAGAAATGCTGAGGAATTGTCGGCAGCATTTCCGCAACTCCCTGCCACGGGTAAAATGCATGCGGAATTCACATGCGTTTTCCCGCAAAACACAAGCATTTTGCAAGCGCTTTTAGCTTGCAGAATGCTAGCGCTTTTCCAAGCGATTTGAAGCATCACGTGGAAAAGTGATTGAAAGATTGGTCACACTTGTCAAGCATAGTGCTTGACAAGTGTGACCAACTTTTTACTATTGATGTTGCCTATGCAGCATCAATAGTAAAAGATAGAATGTTAAAAATAATTAAAAAAATAATAAAAAAATAGTGATATACTCACCCTTTGTCGGCCCCCGGAGGTCTCAGCAGTCCTCAGCGGTGCTGGCGGCAACTTTGGTTCCCAGGGATGCATTGTGCGAATGACCTCTGATGACGTAGCGGTCCACTACGTCATCAGAGGTCATTTGCGCAATGCATCCCTGGGAACGGAAGTTGCCGCCAGCACTGCTGAGGACCGCTGAGAACTCCGGGGGCCGACAGAGGGTGAGTATATCACTATTTTTTATTTTAATTCTATTTTTTACAGGAATATGGTACCTAGGGCCTGGAGAAGAGTCTCCTCTCCTCCAGACCCTGGGTACCATCTGCACATGAAGCGCTCACTTCACGCATGGTGGGCATAGCCACATGCGTAAAGTGAGCATTTCAATGCAATCCTATGGCGGCGGAATTAACGCGATTCCGCAGAATTAATGGACATGCTGCGGATTTTACCGCTATGTGATTCCGCAGTGGAAACATCTGCAGCATGGGCACAGCAATTGCGGAATCCCATAGGATTGCATTGGAATGCTTTTTTTAAGCGCGGCTGAAACACTTAAAAAACGCAACGTGGGCACACAGCCTTAATTTTCCATGCATTGGACCAACAAACTGTTTTCAAACACGTACATATCTTTTAAAGGAGAAGTTTCATTTTAAAGTTCTTGGCAGTATAAATTTGGGAAGTGAATCTGGTTCCTTGCCTGTAGGCAAAAATGTTCCATTAATTGCTCTGTGTTTCTTCTCAAAATCCGTAGTGTTTCATGTGCCTCTGCATTTTGGAATTTTCCTCTGGTAACAATGGAGAAATAAGTAAGTCTGTATAACCACTTTCAAATAGCAATGAAAGCTTCCTTGATCTGATCTAATTCTTCCTTCCCTTTGTAAAGTCACAATCATTCCAAGCACACTGTCAATTGCAATGTTTTTTTTTTTTTACTGATCAAGATAATTTCTGCAAGTTACACAGAGTTCACGGCGAGAAGAAGAAAAATTAAATTCTATTTAAATAACTTAAGTTAATAAGACATTCATGACGAAGAAAAGGGGAAAAAAAGTAGGTAAAGATATCTCATGTTGGCAAAACAATTATTTCGCTCAGTAGTTCTACTAAAAAGGTATTAAGAAACAAATTAAATTTCTATATCTGTATTCTGTCTCAGTGCAGTCTGGTGTCTTAATGCAGTATCAGGGTGGAAAGAGAAGTATTGAGAAATTAAGCTGTTATATTCTGGCTTCTTTACGTTAATATCTTTATAATGACTTATTTAAGATAGTTTATTATTTTAAATTATTCTAATTTTGATGAAGTCATGAAGATACATACATCTGCACAGACACAAAATTAATGGCATACTTACCATCAAAGTGGTTGTCCCACAATTACAACTTACCGTATCACTAATCCACAGATGGGGGAAAAGGGTCTGAAAGCGATAGGGCTCCAACCACTGCTTTGGCCCATCGCTCGGCCATCAGCCATCTTAACCGACACTTCCATACACGAGAGCATTCAATCGGCTGTTCTCTATAAGAAAGCAGCCGACTGATACGTCTGCTGGGGGTTTATCTCACATCCGATATCGTACATGCTTGATCTGCTGACATATCTTTTGACCATCAGTCGGCCGGTGCCCCCCATAAGCATTTGACCCGTTGGCCGAAGCCATCGATATCGGTGGGTTCAACCGACTTAAGTCTAATGTGCGTGCGGGTCTTAAGATTTCGGTGTCATCTCACTGTAAGGAGCGGCAGTTTGATTTGCACTCTGTCATGCCGATCATAAAACCTTTACCTATCGACGTTCATTTAAAGGGAATCTGTCACCCATTTTTAGCGATGTCATATAAAGATATCATTCAATTGTGTGCCACATAAGGATTCGATTAGGACTTTTGATCCCCCCTGACCCCACACTTTTGATGCATAAAACCTTTTTTATCCCTCTTGCGATGTATGTAAATCGCCACAGTACAGTCCAACGGGCGGGGCTTACGTTCCTTCGCCCCCCCCTGTCTTGCTCTATGTATTTCGTTCTTCTTATTCCTGCGCTCACGTAGTGGTTCAGCGCCTGCGCCTGAAAAGGCAGCTCGCACTTGCTTGTTTTGCTTCCTCAGCTTCCGGTGTAATGCGCAGGGCTTTGCTCTGGTATCCGGCGTCCAGGAAGAGTGTGTGATGCATGTGAAGACTTCCGGGGTATAGACCGCAAGGAAAAATACCGGCGCATGTGCAGTACTGATTATATGCTTTGCCCACAGTTGGGCAAAGCATACTGTGCAAGCGCGAGCGGCCTTTTCAATGCGCACGCGCAAATACACTACGGCATCTGTGATATTCACAGATGAAATTACGTCCAGCAAACCTAGGAGGGGGGAGAAGGAGAATAAGCCCCGCCCATCGGACAAGACCGCAGCGATTTACACACATCGCAAGAGAGATAAAAAAGGTTTTATGCATCAAAGGTGCGGGGTCAGGGGGGATCAAAAGTACTGCTAGAATCCTTATTATTATTATTATTATTATTTAATTATAGAGCACCATTGCTTCCATGGTGCTGTACATAAGAAGGGGTTACATACAAATTACAGATATCCCTTACAGTAAACAAACTTACAATGACAGACTGATACAGAGGGGAGAGGACCCTGCTCTTTTTGGCTTACATGCTACAGGATGGCGGGGAAGGAGACAGTAGGTTGGTGGGTTGCAGCAGTTCCGGTATTGGTTGAGGTGATATCTCCGATAGTCTGGAGGAGGTAGCGGGGTCATTGCAGGCTGTAGGCTTTTTGAAGAGGTGGGTTTTCAGGTTTGATTATGTGGCACACAATTGAATGATATCTTTACATGATATGTCAAAAAATGGGTGACAGATTCCCTTTAATTGCCTGTTTACACAGGAAATGAAAACACACATACAGTTAGGTCCATATATATTTGGACAGAGACAACATTTTTCTAATTTTGGTTCTAGACATTACCACAATGAATTTTAAACAAAACAATTCAGATGCAGTTGAAGTTCAGACTTTCAGCTTTCATTTGAGGGTATCCACATTAAAATTAGATGAAGGTTTAGGAGTTTCAGCTCCTTAACATGTGCAACCCTGATTTTAAAGGGACCAAAAGTAATTGGACAGATTAAATAATTGTAAATAAAATGTTCATTTCTAGTACTTGGTTGAAAACCCTTTGTTGGCAATGACTGCCTGAAGTCTTGAACTCATGGACATCATCAGACGCTGTGTTTCCTCCTTTTTGATGCTCTGCCAGGCCTTCACTGTGGTGGTTTTCAGTTGCTGTTTGTTTGTGGGTCTTTCTGTATGAAATTTAGTCTTTAACAAGTGAAATGCATGCTCAATTGGGTAGAGATCAGGTGACTGACTTGGCCATTCAAGAATATTCCACTTCTTTGCTTTAATAAACTCCTGGGTTGCTTTGGCTTTATGTTTTGGGTCATTGTCCATCTGTAGTTTGAAACGACGACCAATCAGTTTGGCTGCATTTGGCTGGATCTGAGCACACAGTATGGCTCTGAATACCTCAGAATTTATTTGGCTGCTTCTGTCCTGTGTCACATCATCAATAAACACTAGTGACCCAGTGCCACTGGCAGCCATGCATGCCCAAGCCATCACACTGCCTCCGCCGTGTTTTACAGATGATGTGGTATGCTTTGGATCATGAGCTGTACCACACCTTCGCCATACTTTTCTCTTTCCATCATTCTGGTAGAGGTTGATCTTGGTTTCATCTGTCCAAAGAATGTTCTTCCAGAACTGTGCTGGCTTTTTTAGATGTTTTTTAGCAAAGTCCAGTCTAGCCTTTTTATTCTTCATGGTTATGAGTGGCTTGCACCGTGCAGTGAACCCTCTGTATTTACTTTCATGCAGTCTTCTCTTTATAGTAGATTTGGATATTGTTACGTCTACCTCCTGGAGAGTGTTGTTCACTTAGTTGGCTGTTGTGAAGGGGTTTCTCTTCACCACTGAGATTATTCTGCAATCATCCACCACTGTTGTCTTCCGTGGGATCCGAGGTCATTTTGCATTGATGAGTTCACCAGTGCTTTCTTTCTTTCTCAGGATGTACCAAACTGTAGATTTTGCCACTCCTAATGTTGTAGCAATTTCTCGGATGGGTTTTTTCTGTTTTTGCAGCTTAAGGATGGTGCTGGGTCGCTCCTGTATTCTGTGCCCCTGCACTTTGCTCTGTCGTGCGTCTCTGCACACGCTCTGTGCTTGTACTCCGTCTCTTGTCCCGTGCCTTCTCTTATGTTTGTCCGTTGTGCTATGTTCGTCCTTGTCCTGCTTGGACTTGTTGTCCTTCTGGTGTTCTCTGCCTTGCCCGTTTCTGCCATGTCTTGCCTTCGCTTTGCTCAGTCTTGTGCTCCCTCCTCTGTTCTGTTCTTGCCTGAACTCCCTTGCTCTGACCTATGGTGCCCTGTTGTGCCACCTGGCTCACGAACCATTCCTGCTTTCTGATCTTGTGTGCTCTCTTGCACATTTCCATGTCTAGTCTCAAGGTGTTCCCTTGACCCGGCTCTGGGCTTCGGCCTACGCTTCACTGCTAGACTCTGTCCTCTGGTGCTCTCTAGCACGTTCTCTGACTAGTCCCAAAGCTCTGCCTTGGTCCGGCTCTGGGCTTCGGCCTACGCTCCGCTGCTAGCTCTGTTCTCGCTCTGATCTGACTCTGTGTCTCTGCCTAAGTTTCCGCTTCGTGTTCCGTACCTGCCTAGCTCTGCCTTGTTTCTTGTCTTCTTGCATGGAACCTTGGTTTGCTTACCGGATGCCCGGACCCTGCCGATCGCCATCAGAGCTACAAAACCTGATGTCCCAGTTGATCGTAGCTTGCTGTCCGGAGTCCGACGTCACCGTGCCTCTGTCTACCATCTTGCACGTACCATGCTTTGGACCTTGGCGTGCCCTGCATGCACCTTGTTATGTGTTCCCTGTGTGTTTATGATTTGCACCGTTACCCTGAAGTGTTCCGTAATGATGTTATCTTGAACTTACATCTTGTTTCGCCTTGTCTTGCTTCCGTGAGCCGGCCGTCTGGTTCCAGCTGTCGTAGTGGCTCACCCCCTTGGTCTTGCCCCTGACGCTCCCTGTATAGGGGGTGGTTTCTCACAAGGTGAGCTTGCCCTAGGTGGGTGGGTGCCACGGCCCAGAGGGTCCACTCTCTAAAGAAAAACGACTCAGCGTAAGCTGACGCTCGTCACAGATGGCTTGTTTCACCTGCATGGAGAGCTCCTTTGACTGCATGTTTCCTTCACAGCAAAACCTTCCAAATGCAAGCACCACACCTCAAATCAACTCCAGGCCTTTTATCTGCTTAATTGAGAATGACATAATGAAGGGATTGCCCACACCTGTCCATGAAATAGCCTTGGAGTCAATTGTCCAATTACTTTTGGTCCCTTTAAAAACAGGGTGGCACATGTTAAGGAGCTGAAACTCCTAAACCCTTCATCCAATTTTAATGTGGATACCCTCAAATGAAAGCTGAAAGTCTGAACTTCAACTGCATCTGAATTGTTTTGTTTAAAATTCATTGTGGTAATGTCTAGAACCAAAATTAGAAAAATGTTGTCTCTGTCCAAATATATATGGACCTAACTGTAGGATGCCATGATCTTCGCGAAGGTGCACTGCTGAGCGCAAAGATCTGCACAAAACCATAATTTCCCCTGATGAACAAATGTTTTGCTCATTTATCGGGTGATTGGTAGACTGTTTATACTGCAAGATAATCATGAAATGAGCATTTCTAAGATCTGCAAATGCATCTTAACACTAATAACATTTCCTTAGGATATGTCCTTAATATAAGATCAGTAGGAGTGCGAAGTGTTGGACCAGTTAGTTCCGACCTGTTGTAAATATGTACCGTACTGCTCCCATTCAATGTCGAGAATTGCAAATCAACTCCTATTCTCTTCATCGTTGTGATTTCTGGATGTCAGACCCATACCAATTTGATGTTGACCTCTTATAAATGTAGGTCTTCATAATAAGACATTTGGACAACCCCTTTAAGCCTGCTGGGTGTCAGATCTCCACCTATCTGATATTGATGATTTATCCTAAATAAATTATCAAGATTAGATGCTCAGATAACCCGTTATTGTAATTGCCACCCAATACTGTGACTATTTACTTACTTTTCCATTTTAGAGGCATTTTCAATATGAATATGGATACATAATTAGGTTCTATCACCAAGTCAAAAGTGGACAGCCTTTGCATTTATTTATGCCGCTGAATAGTCACACTTGTTACCACTTATGGACAAGTTGTGAGGCAGAGTAGTAAAATGTTCCGGGGTCAGATACCATGAGAGCACATAGCAAACTAAAGAGGGAAGTCAAAGGAGAAGTCAGGTAACGGTCTGAGGTCAGAATACCAGGAAGATAGCGGATCAGAGCTAAGGGGCTAGGCAAATGGATGATCAGAACGAGCTCCAAGGTCAGGCAGTAATAGATCAACAAACAAAGCACAGGAATACAAGGCAAAGCACCACAGACCAAATGCTATGATTGGCAGAGATCCGTGACTGACAGCTTAGCTAAGTAGCTGAGTAATAATTTAGAACAGGGAACACCTGAAGGAAGCTCGGCACCTCACAGTCTCAGATTGGACGGCTGAGCTGTATATCAAAATACTGCCAGCTCAGCACACCCCTGAGCGGAGGAATAGAGGAATCGGGATATAAATATTTACAGTTAGGTCCATATATATTTGGACAAAGACAACATTTTTCTAATTTTGGTTCTAGACATTACTACAATGAATTTTAAACAAAACAATTCAGATGCAGTTGAAGTTCAGACTTTCAGCTTTCATTTGAGGGTATCCACATTAAAATTGGATGAAGGGTTTAGGAGTTTCAGCTCCTTAACGTGCCACCGTTTTTAAAGGGACCAAAAGTAATTGGACAATTGACTCCAAGGCTATTTCATGGACAGGTGTGGGCAATCCCTTCATTATGTCATTATCAATTAAGCAGATAAAAGGCCTGGAGTTGATTTGAGGTGTGGTGCTTGCATTTGGAAGGTTTTTCTGTAAAGGAAACATGCGGTCAAAGGAGCTCTCCATGCAGGTGAAACAAGCCATCCTTAAGCTGCAAAAACAGAAAAAACCCATCCGAGAAATTGCTACAACATTAGGAGTGGCAAAATCTACAGTTTGGTACATCCTGAGAAAGAAAGAAAGAAAGAAAGAAAGAAAGAAAGAAAGAAAGAAAGAAAGAAAGAAAGAAAGAAAGAAAGAAAGAAAGCACTGGTGAACTCATCAATGCAAAAAGAACTGTGCGCCCACGGAAGACAACAGTGGTGGATGATCGCAGAATAATCTCCATGGTGAAGAGAAACCCCTTCACAACAGCCAACCAAGTGAACAACACTCTCCAGGAGGTAGGCGCATCAATATCCAAATCTACCATAAAGAGAAGACTGCATGAAAGTAAATACAGAGGGTTCACTGCACGGTGCAAGCCACTCATAAGAATCAAGAATAAAAAGGCTAGACTAGACTTTGCTAAAAAACATCTAAAAAAGCCAGCACAGTTCTGGAAGAACATTCTTTGGACAGATGAAACCAAGATCAACCTCTACCAGAATGATGGAAAGAGAAAAGTATGGCGAAGGCGTGGTACAGCTCATGATCCAAAGCACACCACATCATCTGTAAAACACGGCGGAGGCAGAGTGATGGCTGCCAGTGGCACTGGGTCACTAGTGTTTATTGATGATGTGACACAGGACAGAAGCAGTCGAATGAATTCTGAGGTATTCAGAGCCATACTGTGTGCTCAGATCCAGCCAAATGCAGCCAAACTGATTGGTCGTCCTTTCATACTACAGATGGACAATGACCCAAAACATAAAGCCAAAGCAACCCAGGAGTTTGTTAAAGCAAAGAAGTGGAATATTCTTGAATGGCCAAGTCAGTCACCTGATCTCTACCCAACTGAGCATGCATTTCACTTGTTAAAGACTAAACTTCAGACAGAAAGGCCCACAAACAGCAACTGAAAACCACCGCAGTGAAGGCCTGGCAGAGCATCAAAAAGGAGGAAACACAGCATCTGGTGATGTCCATGAGTTCAAGACTTCAGGCAGTCATTGCCAACAAAGGGTTTTCAACCAAGTACTAGAAATGAACATTTTATTTACAATTATTTAATCTGTCCAATTACTTTTGATCCCTTTAAAAACAGGGTGGCACATGTTAAGGAGCTGAAACTCCTAAACCCTTCATCCAGTTTTAATGTGGATACCCTCAAATGAAAGCTGAATGTCTGAACTTCAACTGCATCTGAATTGTTTTGTTTAAAATTCATTGTGGTAATGTCTAGAACCAAAATTAGAAAAATGTTGTCTCTGTCCAAATATATATGGACCTAACTGTATATATGACGTTTGGCTATGTTCGATGAATATTGCAAAAACAATATTCGAGTCCAATCGTATTTGGAAACGAATCTCAACAAATTCGCTCATGTCTAGTTATGACTTGGCGACAAGTTTTCTTTAAACATGGTTGAGGTTTACTCTACTGCTGCTTTACATCCAATATTGCAATATATGTAACACATAATATATTCATGGCATATGCCATTTAAGACTATCTAAAAATATATTTGTAAACTTAAAAAAAAAAAAAATAATAAAAACCTAGCAAAAGACAGACTTATAATTTCCCGTGTGAGAAACTTTAAGACAGTATTATAAAATGTTACCAACTGAATCCAAAACAGATTAAGGTGGCTAAAAACATTAGCCACAGTGGCAAAACCATAAAACCGATGAATTTCCACGGCCCTAGGTGGCTGAGACCTTGCTATCATGAGTGAATGCCTTATAGCAGCTATGGGGGTTCTTCAGCAGGACTACAATTCCTTATTTTAGCACCTCAGCAGGACGCATGCACTTTTAAATGGCGGGGAAAGACTGTGAAAGTAGACATCACACTTAGCAGGAACACCTTGCCCTTATGCACTGCCTGACAGAAACTGGAAGAAGACAAAGCCACCGAAAATTTCAAGTTAAAGTCGACATATGCAATACTTAGATACATAGTATCTCCACGAACGCCGTGAGGAGGATACAATAACCAATAATCAAAACTATTTTTTGGAAATGGTTAAAAATTCGAATAAACCTAATTTTGATCATATTTCCTATCATCTAACTTTCCCATTATATCTCTTATGACAAATTTTTCCCAGTTCCCTCATATCTTGTCTGAAAAATGGTGCAGATCAGAAACCTGTTCACCCAAGATTTTCCAGTAAATTGCAGGTGGGTAGATCGTTCAAGGGTTGAAATAATGGAACATAATGAATGGACACTGTGACTGTGGCAAAAAATTTCAGTAAATTGTGACATTTCGTTGTCGTAAAGGACTAAGTTTTACTTCATTTAATACAAGAATGAGTACCGGTACCAAATAGTAAAAAAGACAAGAAGAGGGGACGTGGTTAACCTTATGGCGTTAAGTACGACATATTTATGATTCCATTTCTAAATTAAAGATGGAAAAAAGTTGCATATTCTAGGCAGGTCATAGTGGTCTTAAAAAGGAGTGAAACAAATAGTATATATATAGTATATTGCAATCATTTCTAACATGCATAAAAGGTTGCAATTTGCACTAAATTTTACAATAACGCGTGACATTTGACACATTGGTTTCCGGCTCTTATCTAACATTAGGGGGGATACAACCATGCTTAAAAAGTTGCGATGAAACATTTGATAAATATGAGTACACCTAACCCCTTTCCCACCTTGGGCGTATCCATACGTCCCTCTGACCTGGGCCTTATTGACCTGAGACGGATGGATACGTGCAGGCGATCGTGCATGCACACAGATCGCCACCGGATGTCAGCTGATTCTGACACCTAACACCCAGCACTCAGTGCCAAGAGCAGTCCCGCACCGCTCCTGGAACTTTAAACCCCTAATTTCTGCGACCGAACTCGATCGCAGCATTTCGGGAGCAGACAGAGCTTAGACAGCCCCTCTGTAATTGGATCGGCGACTCTGTGACGTCATCGCGGTGTCACGATTGTTGCCATGGTGACCTGATGCTGTAATGACGACTTCCGGGTCATCAGAGCTAGAAAAGTTGCTAGATCATGCTCAGAGCACGATCAGCAACTTTATCTGTCAGTGCAGCGCTGACAGTTTGCATAGCACAGGGATGCTGCTGCATCCCCATGCTATACAAGCGATCAGCCTGCAAAATATTATATAGTCCCATAATTGAAAAAATACTTTTTTTAAAAATCAAAAGATGTACCCATAAATAAATATTTGCATGAAAAAAAATTAAAACAATAAAAGTACACATATTTGGTATCGCCGTGTCCGGAAAGACCTGACCTATAAAATTGTCCCACTAGTTAACCCCTTTAGTAAACACCATAAAAAAAAATAAAGCATTGTTTTTTGCCTTTTTTTATCATCATACTGCCGAACAAAAAGTAGAATAAAACGCAATCAAAAAGACGGATATAAATAAACATGGTACCGCTAGATGGTGCCAAGATGTGACCGTCTAGGCTGAGAACCACTGGGTCATCATTGAGCAGCGGCGACATCATCAAGTTTACTGCTGGTCATTGAGGCTGAGTTCTCTGCATCATGAGATTTTCTCACGGTGCTATCGGGGATCTTACTGAGGTCACCGCAGTTCAGCCTGGCTAGAAACGCACCGTCAGTAACTGGCAGTAACCTCCATGACGTCACCAATGCTCAGTGATCCTGCGCTCGCAGTAACTCATTCCCCAGTGGTTCTCAGCCTGGACTGTGGCATCATGGCACCGTTCAGGTTGAAAACTGTTTATCCCCCAGACATGGATTACTGCGTGGGACAGAATGATGGACAGGTGAGGGATATTGTTGTTTTTTATATTTGTTTTATATACAGGAAACGAGGGATTCAGTGGAATAAGCCATTAGATGAGTATATCAATGTTTGTTACTTTTAAATAAAAATGGAAAAGTGTGTTTGTTTTATTTCAAATAAAAGACTTTATTCTGGCTGTGTCTTTATTTACAACTAGCCGGGCATAGTAACTAACTGTGGTTAGTTATAACAAATTATAATTATCCTCCATCCCATAGTCCCGTGCTCATATACCCATCATACATATCCACCATCCCATAGTCCCGTGCCCATATACCCATCACATATCCTCCATCCCATAGTCCCATGCCCATATACCCATCACACATCCTCCATCCCATAGTCCCATGCCCATATACCCATCATACATATTCGCCATCCCATAGTCGAGTGCCCATATACCCATCACACATCCTTCATCTCAAAGTCCCATGCCCATATACCCATCATACATATCCTCCATCCCATAGTCCCGTGCCCATATACCCATCATACATATCCGCCACCCCATAGTCCCGTGTCCATATACCCATCATACATATCCACCATCCCATAGGCCCGTGCCCATATACCCATCATACATATCCTCCATCCCATAGGCCCGTGCCCATATACCCATCACACATCCTCCATCCCATAGTCCCGTGCCCATATACCCATCATACATATCCGCCATCCCATAGTCGAGTGCCCATATACCCATCACACATCCTTCATCTCATAGTCCCATGCCCATATACCCATCACACATCCTCCATCCCATAGTCTCGTGCCCATATACCCATCATACATATCCACCATCCCATAGGCCTGTGCCCATATACCCATCATACATATCCTCCATCCCATAGTCCAGTGCCCATATACCCATCACACATCCTCCATCCCATAGGCCCGTGCCCATATACCCATCATACATATCCTCCATCCCATAGTCGAGATACCCATCACACATCCTCCATCCCATAGTCCCATGCCCATATACCCATCACACATCCTCCATCCCATAATCCCATGCCCATATACCCATCATACATATTCGCCATCCCATAGTCGAGTGCCCATATACCCATCACACATCCTTCATCTCATAGTCCCATGCCCATATACCCATCATACATATCCTCCATCCCATAGTCCTGTGCCCATATACCCATCATACATATCCGCCATCCCATAGTCCCGTGCCCATATGCCCGTCATACATATCCTCCATCCCATAGTCCAGTGCCCATATGCCCATCACACATCCTCCATCCCATAGTCCCGTGCCCATATACCCGTCATACTGTACATATCCTCCATCCCATAGTCCAGTGCCCATATACCCATCACACATCCTCCATCCCATAGTCAACCATTATGACATCATAATGAGCAGCGGGGCTTGCAACCTATGATGACATCAGCGTCGCCATGGCAACCATTGTGACATCATAATGAGGGGCGGGGCTTGATACGCACACACTGTTTCCCCAGTATGTAGATAGGGGCATTATGACATCATAATGAGGGGCGGGGCTTGACGCGCACACACTTTTTCCCCATTATGTAGATAGGAGCAAAACTGTTTGGTGAATTGGAACGCGCGGGGTTAAAATTTCACCTCACAACATAGCTTAGGACGCTCTCATTGTCCAGACGTGTGACTGTGCCAAATTTTGTGGCTGTAGCTGCGACGGTGCGGATGCTTATCCCGGAAATACACACACACACACACACATACACACATACATACATACTGTGATAAAACACTCCGGGATCGCCTTTGCTGGGGTCAAAGGTCACGTGCATTCAGCATGAAACTCAGGCGCAGAGCTGGGATTCGGGTGTAACTGACCCTGGGTCAGGTTTATTAACGGTGAAAGCAATGCAAAAGGAAATAAAACATAAAACAAATCCTTGCCTGTCCGGCACTAACTAAACAATGGACAACCTAACTACCAACTGGCGGGCTTCTCCCGTCCAGCCAAACCACAGTTGCAGTGGGCACTGCTTCCACTCACGTGTGTCTCTCACACAGACAGGCTCTCTGTGTTCCCAGGCTGAGACCCTCACACAACCACCTTGCATCCTTTTATATCCACCTCCCATTATTCATTAGCAAGCAGGTGCGATACTGACCAGACTAGGCCACATAGGAAAGGAATATGGGCGAGATATACCTGCCCTCATCCACTATTCCCACATGATTCTCACATATCCCCCCCCTCTGCTCAGACCACTCCGGTCGAGCAATGACACCCGCCAAACAGTGCACTCGGGACAGGGCATCTGCATTTCCCATCTGTACCCCTGGGCGGTGCTCCACCGTAAAAGTGTAGGCCTGCAGGGCAAGGAACCACCGGGTCACGCGGCTATTCCGTTCCTTGTTCAAGTGCATCCACTTGAGAGGGGCATGGTCAGTGATCAGCCTGAACTTTCGGCCCACCAGGTAATATTTGAGGGCCTCTAGAGCCCACTTAATGGCGAGGCACTCTTTTTCTACGACTGCATACCTTTGCTCGTGTTTATTCAGCTTCCTGCTGAGATAGAGGACTGGGTGTTCCACTCCGTCCCTCACTTGTGAGAGTACGGCCCCGATACCGGTATCAGAGGCATCCGTTTGTACCACAAACTCACTGCGGAAGTCCGGAGTCACCAGTACGGGCTGAGAGCAAAGTGCCCGTTTTAGGCTATGGAAGGCTTCTTCAGCCGCTAAACTCCATTTAATCATGACGGAGTCTTTCCCTTTTGTAAGATCCGTCAGGGGGGTAGCGATGGCTGCAAAATTGGGTATGAACCGGCGATAATAACCGGCGATCCCCAGGAAGGCTTGCACCTGCTTCTTGTTGACAGGTTGTGGCCAGTCCTGAACCGCCTGAATCTTATCAACCTGGGGTTTAACAACACCCCTCCCAATTACATACCCCAAATACCGGGCTTCTTCTAGCCCGATGTGACATTTCTTGGGGTTCGCGGTTAGACCTGCCTCCCACAGGTCGTCAATCACAGCTTGTACTTTCTAGAGATGAGTCTCCCAGTCCAAGCTGTAAATGACAATGTCATCCAAATAGGCCGAAGCGTACCGCCTATGTGGCCTCAAGACTCGATCCATCAGTCTCTGGAAGGTCGCCGGTGCCCCGTGCAGTCCAAACGGCATATACACATACTGAAATAAACCTTCCGGCGTAGCAAATGCCGTCTTTTCTCTGGCAGCCTCAGCCAGAGGGATCTGCCAATACCCCTTTGTTAGATCTAGGGTCGTAATATACCGGGCTTTTCCTAACCGATCTATTAACTCGTCGACCCGGGGCATAGGATAGGCATCAAATTTTGAGACCGCATTCAGTTTCCTGAAGTCATTGCAGAACCGGATGGTGCCGTCCGGTTTAGGAATTAGCACAATCGGGCTGGACCACGCACTGTGCGATTCCTCAATGACTCCTAACTCTAACATTGCCTTCACTTCTCGGGAAACGGCTTCACGGCGCGCTTCCGGGATTCGGTAGGGCTTCACGTGAACTGTGACACCAGGTTCCGTTACGATGTCATGTTTCATTAGCATAGTCTGCCCGGGTTTTTCTGAGAAAAATTTTTGGTTGTGGAGTAGAAACTGCCTGACCTCAGTCTTTTGCCGCTCCGAGAGGGTCTCTGCAACCCGTACCTCCGGTACGGTATGCGAGCAGACAGGACGGGCCAGCTCCGCTGACAAGGCAGACCAATCTTTCCAGGGTTTTATCAGATTTACATGATAAATCTGTTCAGGTTTCCGTTTACCTGCCTGGTATACTTTGTAGTTTACTTCACCAACTCTTTCCTTGATCTCAAAGGGGCCCTGCCACTTTGCCAGGAACTTACTGTCCACCGTGGGGACCAGGATCAACACCCTATCTCCGGGTGCAAACGTACGGATCTTGGCGCCCCTATCATAGATTCTTTTTTGGGCTCCTTGAGCCTGCATCATGTGTTCTTTGACGATAGGCATAACAGCCGCAATACGGTCCTGCATTTGTCTGACGTGATCTATCACCGTTTTAAACGGAGTGACCTGACCCTCCCAGGCTTCTTTTGCAACGTCTAACAGTCCGCGAGGACGTCGGGCGTACAATAACTCGAAAGGCGAGAACCCCGTGGAAGACTGGGGCACTTCCCTGATGGCAAAAAGCAAATACGGAAGTAAATAGTCCCAGTTCTTCCCATCCTTGTCTATCGCCTTTCTCAGCATCTGCTTCAGAGTTTTATTGAACCGTTCGACCAACCCGTCTGTTTGAGGGTGATACACGGATGTGCGTAACGGTTCGATTTGTAACAATCGGCAGAGCTCCTTCATTACCCTGGACATAAAGGGAGTCCCCTGGTCAGTGAGTATCTGTTTTGGTATACCGACCCGACTAAACACATGCACCAGTTCCTTGGCGATCGTTTTGGTGGCCGTGTTACGCAAAGGGATGGCCCCCGGGTAACGAGTGGCATAATCCAAGATGACCAGGATATGTTGGTGTCCACGTGCAGACCGTGGAAGGGGCCCAACTAAATCCATCCCAATCCTCTCAAACGGGACTTCAATAATAGGTAGGGGTACCAAAGGGCTACAGAACCGGGGCTTAGGTGCAGAGGCTTGGCAGTCAGGACAAGACTCACAATATACACGAATATCGTGATGCATGCCTGGCCAAACAAAACAGTGTAATATCCTTTCGGTGGTTTTCTGGACTCCCAGGTGACCTCCCATCACATGTCCGTGGGCCAGGTCCAGCACCTGCCGCCGGTAGGGTTTTGGCACGACTAATAGTTGCACCGTACCTTCCCCCTTTTTCTCTATCTGATAGAGTAAATCATTCTCCAGAACCATGTAAGGATATGCCAGCCTAGAGCCAGGTTCTACGGGTACCCCATTTATCACTTTTACATTTGTCCTAGCCTGAGAAAGGGTAGGATCCTTTATTTGCTCGCTTTGGAAGTCATCTTTCTGAACTTCTAAATCCGGCAAACGGGGAGGTGGACGGCTGTCAGCCTCCTCCTCTTCCCCGGTCTCCTCCGTATCACCCGCCATGACTGAAAACGGGAACTGCAGATCATTTCCCGCAGACTCTTCCCCAGAGTCTTCTGGGGAGACCTCTTCCAGGGGTTCGGGACCCACACGCGCCCTGGGAGAAGAATCATGTACACTATTACCCGAGGGCATCAACTGATTCTCCCACAATTGCCAGAAGTGGGGAAAATCCCGGCCCAGGATAACATCATGCAATAACGCCGGGACGAGTCCCACTTTATGTTGCACAGACCCATAGGAAGTAGTAATGCATATGACCGTGGTGAGGTACGTACAGGTGTCTCCATGCACACACGTTACAGAAAATTTGTCTGATGGTCCAGTCGGGGCTGACACCAGACTGGCCTTCACCAGAGTCACCACACTTCCCGAGTCTAACAATGCCACCACATTTTTGCCATCAACAGTTAAATCACACAAGTGTTTTTCCACATCCTTTTGACCGGCATTCACACTCACTACCCGTGCAACCATAGACATACGGTTTTTAGAGTCTGTGACGTCGCACTGCATGGGTTCAGTAGTGAGCGGACAGTTCGCAGCAATATGTCCCATCTCTTGGCAGCGGAAACACCTAACGGGCCCCTTGCTTAGACCATAGTTCGTTACTCTCGGCCTCGCAGTGCGGGCAGTCCCGTTTTCCTCCCCCACTGTCTTAGGGATTTTTCCATCTCCCCTACTCCCTGGAACAGTCTTACCGGTTCCACGTGGAGATGATGAACGAGGTGGGGTAGCGTCGTCTCGGAGTCCTTCCGCCACAGAGTAACGTTCAACCAGATCCACCAGTTGATCTGCCGTCGTAGGATTTCCATGGCTTACCCACTTCCTCAGGGCTGGCGGTAGAGCTCTCAAGTACTTGTCCATGACGACTCTCTTGATTATCTCTGGCGCTGTCAACACCTCGGGTTGTAGCCACTTCTTCGTCACGTGGATCAGGTCGAACATCTGTGACCACGGTGGTTTATCCGGCTGATAAGTCCATTGATGCACTCTCTGTGCACGGACAGCGGTCGTCACTCCCAGCCGGGCCAAGATCTCGGCTTTCAGTTTGTCAAAGTCATGCGCGGCTTCAGGCTCTAAGTCATAATAAGCCTTTTGGGCCTCACCGGAAAGAAACGGGGCAATCAGGCCGGCCCATCGTGCCTTCGGCCATTTTTCTCGCACCGCCGTCCGTTCAAACGTGGTCAGGTATGCCTCGACGTCATCTTCGGTCGTCATCTTCTGCCAGTACCGACTCACGTGAATCACTCTCGACTCGGCTTCCAGGTTAACCTCATGTAGGCTTGCCAGGCGCTGCGCCACCTTCTGGAGAAGCGAACGATCGGTAGCTGTCATGTCCACCAACTCCTTCAGCTGGGCCATCATCACCCGATTAGCTTCTTGCTGGACGGCGGTGGACTGTACCAGCGCTTTCACCACGTCCTCCATGCTCATGCTTGCAACGTGATGCCCGCATTCTCCACTACAATGTGATAAAACACTCCGGGATCGCCTTTGCTGGGGTCAAAGGTCACATGCATTCAGCATGAAACTCAGGCGCAGAGCTGGGATTCGGGTGTAACTGACACTGGGTCAGGTTTATTAACGGTGAAAGCAATGCAAAAGGAAATAAAACATAAAACAAATCCTTGCCTGTCCGGCACTAACTAAACAATGGACAACCCAACTACCAACTGGCGGGCTTCTCCCGTCCAGCCAAACCACAGTTGCAGTGGGCACTGCTTCCACTCACGTGTGTCTCTCACACAGACAGGTTCTCTGTGTTCCCAGGCTGAGACCCTCACACAACCACCTTGCATCCTTTTATATCCACCTCCCATTATTCATTAGCAAGCAGGTGCGATACTGACCAGACTAGGCCACATAGGAAAGGAATCTGGGCGAGATATACCTGCCCTCATCCACTATTCCCACATGATTCTCACAATACATACATACAAACACACTTTGAGCTTTATATATTAGATATAACTATAGGATTAGTAATAGATAGGTGTCTTATAGACGCCTCTCCATTAGTAATCGGTAGACTTGACGTCACCTGACAATACAAAGGTGACATCAACCCCACGAATATGAACTCCACTTGCCACCCCTACAGGGCAAGTGGGAAGAGCAGGGCAAAGTGCCATAGTTGGGGCATCCAATAGATGCGCCTTTTCTGAGGGGCTACGGGCTGCTATTTTTAGGCCGGGCGGGCTAATATCCATGGCCACTTACCAGCCTGAGAATACCAGCCCCCAGCTGTCTGCTTTAGCTTGGATGGTTGTCAAAAAATGGTGGGAACTCCAAACCTTTTTTTAAATTATTTATTTAAATAGTTAAAAAATACGACGTAGGGACTCCTCTATTCTTGATAACGAGCCTTGCTGAAGCTGACAGCTGAGGGTTGCAGCCCCCAGCTGTGAGTTTTGCTTGGCTGGTTATCAAAAATACAGAGGCACCACACCATTTTTTTTTTCAATTATTTATTTACAGCACTGGCGCCAGCTGATGCATACTCCCATCAGCCACCGCCTGCTCTCACTGTTATTAGGGACAGCAGGCGTTGGCTGATGGGAGCAGTAGTCCCATCAGCCGACACCAATGACCAGAGGTAAATTCTATACCTCTGATCACAGCTGTAGGTTCACGCTGTCATTTGACAATGTGGGAACTGCAGCTCTCTTGACTGGCCGGGATGATTTTACCACTAATCAGACGCATTGTTTTCTGTGCTGTCATGCACTTGACAGTGTGAAAAACACCTGATGTTCGGGGGGCCGAACTCGAACAGTAACACGGACTTCCTGGTGAAGTCCTTGTTCGGTGTCCGTGCCCGAAAAGTAGCTGTTCGGTATGGACGCCGAACTTTAGTGTTCGGGTTCACCTGTCTCTAACCACTAGGTGTCTGCCGTCTGTTTAACTTACAGTCCAACGCCTATTCTCAGGTGTAATCAATTTCTAGCAGCAGAGACACAAGACAGATTACAAGAGTTGTCACTCTGCTTCTGTTCTACTGTCTGTCAAATTACATAAAGTCATAACAAAGCTGATGATGAAGAGGAACGGCCCACTGAATAGCAGCAAATAGCAAGTTACAGAGCATGAGAAGTGTGACATACTAGACTGGTATATGCACAAGACATTTTTAGATTTTTATGGGGGATGTGGGTGGCAAGCATATACAGGTGCTTCACACAAAATTAGAATATGTTCAAAAAGTTAATTTATTTCAGTTCTTCAATACAAAAAGTGAAACTCATATATTATATAGAGCCATTATACACAGAGTGATATATTTCAAGTGTTTATTTCTGTTAATGTTGATGATTGTGGCTTACAGCCAATGAGAACCCAAAAGTCATTATCGCAGTAAATTAGAATACTTTATAACACCAGCTTGAAAAATGATTTTAAATCCGAAAAGTTGGCCTACTGAAATGTATGTTCAGTAAATGCACTCAATGCTTGGTCGGGGCTCTTTTTGCATCAATTCCTGCATCAATGCGGCGTGGCATGGAGGCGATCAGCCTGTGGCACTGCTGAGGGGTTATGGAAGCCCAGGTTGCTTTGATAGCAGCCTTCAGCTCGTCTGGTGTCTCTCATCTTCCTCTTGACAATACCCCATAGATTCTCCATGGGATTGAGGTCAGGCGAGTTTGCTGGCCAGTCAAGCACAGATACTGTTGTTTGTAAACCAGGTATTGGTACTTTTGGCAGTGTGGACAGGTGACAAGTCCTGCTGGAGAATGA